>NC_091290.1:142311940-143726940 GCF_032444005.1 Ranitomeya imitator
TCCTGCTATAATAATCCCATGTTAACATCCACCTGGGCCTATATAAGGCTCATCAAGACACACACCTGTTTATTGGTATTAAATCTGCAGCACTGCTAAGACTCTAGCTTGTTTCATACACCTCAATCTGCTCTGCTTGTCTGCAGTCCCTGGACATCTTCCATCTGCCTGCGGTTTCCTGCACCCATCTGCCTGTGGTCTCTAGGATGTCTTCTGCCTGCCTGCGGTTTCCAGCATCCCACCTCCCTGTGGTCTACGGAACGTTTTCCGCCTGACTGTTATTTCCTGCATTCTGCCTTCCCATGGTCTCCTGGACATCTTTCACCTGCCAGCGGTTTCCAGTTCCCCACCTGCCTGCGTTCACTTGGACATCTTCCGTCTGCCTGCAATTTCCTGCATCTTGCTTGCCTGTGGTCTCATGACATCTTCCACCTGCCTGCAGTTTACAGCATCCCACCTGCCTGCATTCACCTGTAGTTTCCTGCATCCCACCTGCCTGTGGTCTCTTGGACGTCTTCTGTCTGTCTTTGATTTCTTGCATCCCGTCTGCCTGTGGTCTCCAGGATGAATTCCACCTGCCTGCGATTTCAAGCATCCCACTTGCCAGCGGTCACCTGGATGTCTTCCATCTGCCTGCAGATTGCTGCATCTCACCTGACTGTGGTCTCCTAGACGTCTTCTGCCTGCCTGCGATTTCCTGCATCCCATCTACCTGTGGTCTCCAGGATGTTTTCCACCTGCCTATGCTTTCCAGCATCCCATCTGCCAGCGATTACCTGGATGTCTTCCGTCTGCCTGCGATTTCCTACATCTTGCCTGCCAGTAGTCTCTTAGACTACTTCCACCTGCCAGCGGTTTTCAGCGTCATGCCTGCTTGCCTGTGTTCCCCTAGATGTCTCCTGCCTGCCTGTGGTCTCCTGGACATCTTCTGCTTGCGTATGGTTTCCAGCATCCTGCCTGCTTGCCTGTGGATTCCAGGACATCTCCCACCTGCCTGCGGTCTCCTGTCTGGAGGATCCACCTCATCTAGTGAGTCTAACACAGATGAAATATATCCAGTGCTATCTGCTATGCACTGCTACTCATGCACAGACTGCCCCAGTAGTGGCACAGGTGCAGAACAGATTTTTTTCCTGGTGGTAGTCATCTCTCTATTTTGTACATGCGCCGACATTAGGAAGATTCGGGTAGGATTCCAGCACATACAGTACAGGCCCAAAAAAGCCAGTGCTGTTAGTCATTGAAGCGGGGAGGAGTAGAGCTAATAAACACATTACATTAAAAGGTAATTTTCCGGCTATCTAGCCCACAGATTTTAGAATTACTGCCATGCTTCGTCTAAGGATAAGCTGCAGTACATGGCAATTTGTGTAATTTCATTTCTATCTCAAAGGGAAAAAAAAAATGTTGTGCACAATTTCTTCCAATCCCTTGGGGACTAATTGTTGGGGTCCATCCTAGCAGAAACATTCTCTTATTTACATATTTCTAAATATTTTCTATCGAAAACCATTACAATCTTAAAATAATCATAAAAGCGAAGGAAATTCATCAATTTTCAGGAAACAAGTTCTACGAGAACTTTGACTCTTCTGCATTTATTTCCTTTGAAGAAATGAATTCAACAAACAACAAGGTCAATTTTATAATTATCTTCAGTCTTCCGGAAATACAGAGAGAATAACAAGAAATCAAGGTGTATTAATTACATTGGCCGCTTGTGTAAACATTTATGCAAATGTGCGAAAAGGAAACAGAAAAAAAATGTAATTATTTATTTACATTTCTACGTAATTTCTTTCTGGGACTTTGCTTATTGCAGTGTTAAGGGACTATAATTTGGTTTAAGTTTTTTTTTTTTTTTTTTCACCCAATCTGACTTTTCAGAATGTCATGCACATGAATCAACTTAGGAAAAAAATAGATCACTAGAAACAGCACCACTCTTGTCTATAGGTTGTGTTCGGTATTGCATCTCAGCTCCATTTAAATGGGAACATGTATATATTCTTTTGCGCTTAGTGAATGGCTTTAGTGGGTGACACAGGGCACAGTGTTATGCACCAGCTGGATGAGATAGGAGTACCTATTGATGTAGCAGAATCCAGCAATGCAGCAGAGTTAAGAATATGTGGCACAGGAATGATGTAGCAGAGTCCAATAGAGCAGCAGAGTTAAATATGTCACTCTTTAGATTAATATAGCAGAGCCTGACAGTGTGTCAGAACTGAGTATGTCAAGTAACTCACTGGAAATACGTTGTATAATTTGGAAGTGTAGCAAAGTCCAGCAATGAAGCAGATTCGGGAAGTGAGGCACTGTAGCAATGAAGCAAAGCAACAAAGTGGGGTTGAATAAGTCAGGAGACACAAAGTAATGATGTAATATGGCCGGGCAGAGTAGCAAAGTTGAATATGTTAAGACACTCACTGGAAT
Organism: Ranitomeya imitator; assembly: GCF_032444005.1. Taxonomy (NCBI): domain Eukaryota; kingdom Metazoa; phylum Chordata; class Amphibia; order Anura; family Dendrobatidae; genus Ranitomeya; species Ranitomeya imitator. Next base: position 142,314,377 of record NC_091290.1, read on the forward strand.
GATGTAGCAGAGTCTAACAGAATAGCAGAGGTGAGTCAGTCAAGTCACCCACTAGAACAATATAGCAGAGCCTAGGAGTGTAGCAGAGTCCAGCAACATAGCATAGCTGCAAAAGTCCAAAGTAGTGGCTTGGACGCCGACTACCTGAATACTCAGGTAACATGCAGCTGCCTGAGTCAGACTATAAAGCCAAAGGATATGAAGAGCTGGCTTATTAATAAACCTTTATGTGAAGCAAAGCTGAGGGAAGTATTAAGGGCCTACAGAGAATGGAGAACCCGACACTGAAGCTGGGATAGGTAACAGCTGTGTTACTTGACAGTCCACGAGTACAGGTCCACTTGTGTAGAACTTTGGGAAATTTACTGCATGCAATGTATACATTGAATTTAATAATAACACAGTATGCAGTAAGCTCCTGAGCTCCCCCTAGTGGTGGCTGCAGGGAGACAATATTTTCATATTTCTCTACATGTGTATGAGTTGAATTTGGAGCTCAGGATCAGAAAAATGATGCTCAGACCACCACGAAGATAGATTATATAATGGATCAGCACAGAATGTCGACTCTAAGAGCCACATCGGAAATCATTCAGGTCTGCATACTATGGAAGGTGCCAAGGACCATTTTTCCTACCTTCATGCTGAGAAATAGCTTATCCGAGCTTGTTGTCCCGACATTTCGTCTACCTGATAAAATGTGATTGGCGGTAATTGCTGCGGCCGGGCTGAGGGAGAGCTTTGCATGCTAATCGGCCGCTGCATTGATTAATATCAGGAGGTTGGTACGTATTGAATAGTAACTTTGTTTATTTTCTTCTTTGTCGTGAGGATGTGATTTTCTTCTTCAATAACTCACTAAAGTAATGATTCCGCTTGATGGGAAATGTATGAGGTTCTAGGAGATCATTTATCATCACAGAGAGCGCCACGGAATAAGAAAGCCGGGAATACATTACGCCATGGTGGAAGTCGGCTCCATTCTCTCGTCCTCCTACAAGAAGCGTAGAACTTCTTACAACTAGTCATATACCAATCTGTAATCACCCAACTCCAGTGCTCCATTATTTATAGGGATTGGCACATCTGTCCACGGGTTGTGCCTGGTGCTGAATCTCAGCGAAAATGACGAAACTCGAATTTGAAAAATGTGCTCAAATTTGGCTGGAAAATTCAAAAAGGAAAAAGGAAACACCTTATACTCCCCACTCCCCGTCTACCTCCGTTGGGTGCCATCTTCTGCCGTTTATCTTCCATCTTTCTCTAGGTTGCAGGCCAACATCATGTAGAGTGAGGTCAAAAACATTGACGACGCACGGCGCACCCCACAAAACCGCGACCCATCCAAATGCATGAGGGCCGGTTGACCAGAAAATAAAGATAGAAGTAAGATTCAGATTCTATTTGGAGGGGAATTTGTATCCAGTCGGAGCTGCTGATAAATATTGTCCTTCCTGTTATACAAAGTATCTTTCTGTCCTTCTGTAGATTTGATACATTGTATCTAGTGCCCGTTCTCTTCATCCAATGTCTATAGGTTTCTGTGTTAAATGGAGGCAGAAAATGTGATTGTTTTATTTGTTTTCTTTTTTGCTCTAATTTGTTTTACGTCACTATGTAATATTCACTCACTGATTTCCTTCTCCCTTTATGATGTCTTCACAATCTAATAAATTATACTGTTAACACTTTTCATCAACAACTTGATCATATATTGTAAAATCTGAAATCAGGTGGAATATTTTTGTTCATCTCTTCTATAGACATAATTAGGATGGCGTCCAACGTGGCTTGGTTTTTATACCTTGAGAAAGGCGCAAGTCCAGGGCAGAAACCGATTTGGAATCCTAAGTCTCTTCATTCCCGCAGTCCGCCTAAACGTGACCGTTTCCATTTTTGCCATTGAGAAAGTTAGACCATATTTGTGGTTTCAAGTGACTTTTCAGAATCAGCTGGCATGTGTTTAAGGAATAATACTACCTCTGGCAATTATATGACTTGTATCCTGCATTTTTCACCGGTTTTCCCCTCTGTAGGCTCTATCTCTAGTTTTCAGTTGTCTCTGAGCTACTGGGTGTAGACTAGCTGCTAAGATGTCTCCAATACACAGCACACACAGACATGAGGGACTCCTGCTCTCCTTCCTCTATGTAGCAAATGATCAGAAGCAGGAGCTGCATCAGGATTTACTAAAAAGCAGCAGCATAGAGGATAGTATACAGTAATACTGAGCAGTGTAGCTGTGAATCCAGAACTAGGAGGAGACAAATCACTCACTAAAAAGTAGCAGCATGGGGGACATTATACAGCAGTACAGAGCAGTGTAACTGTGAATCCAGCACTAGGTGGAGAGAAATCACTTACTAAAAAGCAACATCATGCAGGACATTATACAGCAGTACTGAGTAGTGTAACTATGAATCCAGCACTAGGTGTGGACAAATCACTTACTTAACAGCAGCATCATAAAGGTCATTATACAGCAGTACTTAGCACTGTAACTGTGAATCCAGCACTAGTGGGAGATAAATCCCTTCCTAAAAATTAGTAGCCTAGACAAAATTATACAGCAGTTCTGAGTAAAAATTTGCAGCATGAAGGACACAATACCAATGTATGGAGCAGTGTAAATGTGAATCCAGCAGTAGGGGGAGAAAAATCGCTTACTAAAAATCTGTAGCATGGAGGCCATTATATAGCAGTACTCAATATAACTGTGAATCCAGCACTATGGCAAGATAAATCACTTACTAAAACGCTTGCAGCATGGAAGAAACTATATAGCAGTAATGAGCAGTATAACTGTGAATCCAGCACTAGGATGAGATAAATCATGTACTAAAAAGCTGCAGCATGGAGGACACTATTCAGCAGTAATGAGCAGTGTAGCTGTGAATCCAGTTCCTCTGGAGAGAGATAAACATTAGCTACAAAGCTGAGGCATAACCAGTCTCTGTTTTACTCTGCACCTCCCTCCTCCTCTCCATAGACTTCTACAGGCAGCTATAATCTGATCCCTCAGTGACCTGGTAGTCTTTCTTGCCTTAAGCAGGATAGATTTTGAGTGATGTATAGAAGAAGTGGGAGAAGGGAAGAAGTGGTTCATAAGTGAGAAAGAATCACGTGTCTCTGATAAAGTATCTTCTACGATTGATTTAGGGTAGAGGCGCTGAAATGACAGCGATCACTTTTGATATTTTTTCACATATTAAGGTTTGATTTGCATCTGACAATGGAATAGTAACAACTGAAGGACACGTTTACGAAAAAAAGTTTCCTATAGCAACCTGTGCCCCATCAAGCGTTATTCTTGTGCTGGAATCATTATTTCCCGGCAATTATTTGTTCCCAGTACCATTTACAATGGAACAAAACATCGGCTTTCATTAAGTGTGTATTTTCTATGTTCCCCGGTAACCTTCTGGAAAATCGCAAAATTAATGTAAAACAATATCAGCAGCCCCTATGGAGCAAGACGCGTGGAGGAGGGCGCTAAGTCCCCTCAAGGGCCTCTTCTAAAAAGACGTTTATTGCTCGTGATTTAACCCAAAATGAAGATAAAACGGGTTTATCGCATTTTAAGAACCGAAAAGTAATTATTCCGGTTGTTTTTGCACAAAATGCACAATGTCTGTATACATGTCTATATGTATGCATGCCTGTAAGTATGTTTGTGTGTATGTCTGTCTGTATATATATTGTGAGACAGTGAGGGGAAACAAATACGAGGGGAGTTGTGCCCCCCAGAATGTGCTTAGAAGCAAATTGAACCCACTGGAGAGCATTGTAATTACACCCATAAGTTTCTCTCCAGCATATGTGCCGAAGGGGTTAACCAGCCATGATAAGGCACCGGGTTTTAGGTGAGTAGATGAGAGATGTGCGGGATGCCTGCTCACCATATCTCCACCTCAAGGGAGTGGCGGGGGAGTTAAATGTTCAGCCACAGGTTTTTTTTGGTCTGTGTTGTGTTTGTAGAGGAAGGACTCCAGACGTGGCTCCTGGAGGAGCTGAAGAGGCATGGTGGTCTGAGAAAGCAAACCCCTCAGATATTAGGACTTTGCTGTGTTTTGAATGCGGCAGCGATCCAGAAACACGCATAGCGGCTGTGGATGAACTGCGTATCCTGGGTAAAATCCGCCATCCATGACGAGTCGTCTGACAGCATGGAGGAGCTTGTCAAGCATCTGGTCCAGGTCCAACAGCAGCAACAACAACTGGCAAGTCAACAGCAGCAAATGGCGCAACAGGAAACTAACTGTTGGCACAGCAGCTCCAACAGCATAAACCATAGTAGAGTTTAGTAAAGTAAACATGGCCTCTCTGGCATAACGGCAAGACAAAAAGATAAATCACGGCAAGTCCTTATAAATAAGGGGTTTGCCCGCTCAGACCACCATATGTCTTCAGCTCCTCTTGGAGCCATGTCTGGTGACTTTCCTCTCCAAACCACAACATGGAAAAAAGAGGGGAATACCAGTTTCTAGGTATCTGTGTATGAATATATGTAGGTGTTTTTTTAAGTTTTGTGAAGTTTCTCCTTTATTTGTCCTTTTGGTTTTTGTTGCTGGTAATTAAAAAATGAATCAAATCTGTGCACATAAAATTATAATACGATCACATCCACGAATATCTTTCATCGCTTCTCCTGGAAATGTCGCTCTTTTTAGTTTCGTGCTCGTAAAACTCAGTGTTCGTTCCGTTCATCATTACCTCCCGTGGATCAATCATTAGAACCGGAATGCAATATCGATTGATTTTTCCATCGATTTGTAAAAAAAAAAAAAGTGGTTCCATTAAGTCCCCAGAAGTATTTTTTTTATTTTGCTGAGGCATGGAGGCTAATGGGTTCCACTCAATATAAAAGCCCGACATGATGAGTGATGGTAAATGAACCGTGTCAGGTGGGTGATGCAGTAGAAGATTCGTCTTGAGAAGTTCCCATAGTCACTTCTTAAGACTTAGTTTAGATTATAGCACTGATTGTAGGGATATATTGGGCGACCGTAATGATAGGAGATGTGACAGAGGCCATACTGATTGTCTGGCAGCTTTTCCAAAAGAAAGAGGATGAGTCAAGGACTACATTTAGGAAGGGTTCAGTTATGACCTTAATGTATCTTCTCTTTGGGATGGGTGAATGGATGGATGGATGGATGGATGGTTTGATAGATGGATGGATTGACAGATGGATGGATGGATGGATGGATACATGGATGGGTGGATTGATGGACAGATGGACGGACAGATGGATGGACTGACGGACAGAGCGGTAGACGGATGGATGCATGGATGGATTGATGGACGGATAGATGCATGGATGGATGGATAAATGAATGGATTGACGGATGGATAGACAGACGGATGGATTGACGGATGGACAGACGGATGGATGATGATGAATGGATTGATGGATGGATGGATAGACGGATGGATGATGAATGGATTGACGAATGGATAGACAGACGGATGGATGATGGATGGATTGAAGGATGGACAGACGGATGGATGATGATGAATGGATTGATGGATGGATGGATGGATAGATAGGAGAGAATGACATCTCCATTTCCTCCTACTCTACATGTGTTACTGCAGGTGACCAATTAATCAGACTTCTCTGTAATGCGGAGATCTGAGGCGTCGTCTCGTTTATTCGAGGTGTCACTTTTTATATGGCTTCTGTTCGTTTTCGTTGGTTCTTCCAGCTGCATGAGCTCAGGAAAAAAAAAAATCTGATTTTCCGACGGCCCTGACAAGTGGAAATATATCCACCGCTGTGCCAGACATAATAATAAAGACTTGCCGAGGTGCTTCTCCTTAACAAATCGTCTCGAAAGCAAACAGTTCATGAAGTGAATCAGTGTGAATCTCTAAACAATCATTACGGCGTCTCACATCCTCATCCGGCATCCGCAGCCTTCATTAAATATTTGCGCAGGGCTGCGGGTCTCGTGTCAAAGAATATTGATGACCGGTCCAACCAAGGAAATTATATCTGTGCAGCTGAAACTTCCCCAAATGTTGAGTGGATCTCCGCTGTGGGCTGTGATACTTTGTTTTTAAAGTCAATTACTTTCTACCTGTGCAGGAATCTGTAAAAGACATCTTTGTTCTTGTGGAATCAGGCCGCCCTCATCTTACATGGTCCATCATTCATGAGAATGGCCACCAAGTTACTCAGCCTTTCCTCTGGAGAAATCAGCTGGAAGCGGGGATGCACCTTCAGAGATGTTCTCGCCCCTAAAATGACCTTATTTTCTAAACATTTTATCAAAATTCTCTTCTATAGATTACGCAAATTAGTCAGTTTCTTTAAAAAGTAATATCTTCTATACCAAGTCAATGTCCAACACTTTGCAACAAGACTAGACATTAGTCAAGACTATAGGCAGCTGTTCCAGGGTGTTTGCCCCTCATCAGTGCAGAGCAGGGTCTGGCTGATTGAGAGACGCCCTTGACATAATCTTGGCCAAGACTGGCTGCTCTTCTTAAGGAAACAAAATGTCCTATTGGCAATTCTACATGGGCTCACGGATAGGTACCTAAAAATGAAGCATTCGTTTTAATTCCACAGGATCAGTGCCAATGAGACGGCACGCTCAGTTGATTTCTCTAAAAAGAGTTATGTGCTGTTATGCGGATAGATAGTAGAAGAGTTGATTCAGTGCAAATTTAATTAATGTTGAATTTTTAGCAATTTGCTGAACCGGGTAAATTCAAACAATTTGGGAATTGCTTCACACATGGCAGAAAAGTGTGTCAGCAAGATGTCTCACAAGACCTCAGGTGGAGCTGCACAGGCTTCCACATACTGCCATCCAACTATCAAATCACACGGCATAGGACAGACAAGTACGGCGGCCCGGAAGAAGCTAAAGGGCGAAAACGCGCGTCGGGGCGCAGGGGGTCACTCACGGACCACAGGCTTTTACTGCTTTTCATTGGTTTACAGGTAATGGCATTTGTATTTTAGATATATTCCCTACTCAGGGTTATGATTACACTGGTGGTCACAATTAGGCGGGTTTGAGTACATGGGTATATTTATATATATTTACCTCTCATGGGAAGAGAACTTAAGGAGCTGCTGTGAGCACTTCTATTTTTTTTGTACTTTGTTCCGCTTTAATTGTGACCTGCTTTTATAAGTTTCATATTGTGCCTCATTTTTGGTCTGTTTTGTATTGGGTTGTCTCCCCTTGTGGTATGTTTATGTATATTATGGGTGTGGCCTTTTTAATATTTTTCTAATTGTGTCTAATAAAGTCAATTTGTATTTTACTTATGGTTCGCTTCATTTAGGTGGTGATATACATACTGCCTTCCTTTGTTTGTATTTAATGCTCTGGAAGCGCCATTACTTCTAATTTGGGACATTTGAGTATCTGTATGAGATAGAAAGATGATAGATAGATAGATAATGACAGATAGATAGATAGATAGATAATAGATAGATAGATGTTGTAGATAAATAAATTGAAATGTTAGAATTTGGATGTGAAATGAACATGATCTATGACTTTTATTCTGATCATTTTCGTTGTGGTCGAACTAATAAAAGTGCAGGACAGAGATGTGCAGGACAGAGATGTGATAATTGTCTCCACAGAGAGGTAATGGTCGATGGACTTGTGCCTCCATTAAGGATTCAGATCAGAACCACAAGAAGCTTATTGTTTGCATCGGGTCAAAGGCACAAAGTGTTCAGAACAGTCCAAAAACAATGATGGGAATTTACAGACTAAAATGTAAGAAACCTGACGGGTATTAATCAGGGATGTGACATTGTGTCTCCGTCTCTGCGATGTTTTCTTTCTACGTCTACAAATTGACTCATTCCAAATAAATTTACAGAAGATGGATGGCGGCGATCGGAGGAAGAGAGCTGGGAGTTGGCCCGGCACTTGGTGCTTATTATGTACTAATCTAAGAAGAAGATTCATCCTGATTATATTAATTCTCCTTGTCCGCGGGATCCTAGGTTCACTCCGTCCGTGAAAGTTGTTGTTTGAATATATTTAATTAAAGATATTAAGTGTTAAAAGCTTCTGTTCAATGAAAGTCAATGAAGGATCCAAGACTGGAGCAATCACAGCGAAACACGTCTTCACATGGAGGTATCTAGACGCTGAGAAATAGGTAGACTTTTCTTTCTCGATGCAAAGATTTCTTTTTCGGCCCCACTCTACCCAAGGTTCCGCATCTTGTGGGAGCCATGCTATTGCCCCAATACACTACACCTAGTGATGGGCAGCCAGTGGATATTCAAGTCCATCGGGTTCCAACGAACATTTTTTTAAAAGTTTTGTTCGGGTACCAGAATGTTACCCGAACTCAAACCCGGATCCCATTCAAATGAATGGGGGGTCCAAACATCCGGCATTTCCCACGCTGTCATCTGTGTGACAGAGCGAGAAACACCGGCTCTGATCAGCGCTAAGTTTGTTACCGCCAGTCAGAGTGAGGCAGTTCCCATACTGTCATAAAGACAGCGTGTGAGCCAGCAGCTGTGACCAGCGGTAAAAAGGTTACCGCCTGCCTGGGACATCGACTGAAGAGAGTGCTACTCTCATCATCGTACGCCCGGTCTTGCTGATGATTATAGTTATCATCAAGCAGTTCCTGTTGAATAAATAAATAAAATTAAAAAATGGCACGGGGTTACCTCTATTTTTGCTAACCAGCTCAGGCAAAACCAAGCATTATCTTTGCTGGTTATCAGAAATAGAGAGGCTCCCATGTGTTTTTTTTATTTTATTTATTTATTGCACAGGCAACATCTGATGAATACTCTCATCATTGTACGCCTGTTCTTGCTGCTAAAAGTCAATGCCTGTGGCCAGCGGTAACCTTTTTATTGGTCACAGCTGCTGACTCATACGCGGTCATCTATATGACAGCAAAAGAACCCAGTGCTCTGACCGGTGGTTATGAATTTAATCGCCGTTCAGAGCCGGATCACTTTTGATTCTGACTTGGGCTTTCTTTCCGTAATTTTCTCCAGTTCTGAACTCTGGATCTTTTGACTTGGTGGTGGACACAACATTGGTACAACTTGGGCTCAAGAGTTAAGGGGACCCTCTTCAACCTCAAAATAAGATGTGATTGTGCATTATTATGAAATATTAGACTGTAATGGCACATATACTATTCTTCTGTTTGTGTCCTCTCCTGCTATTCCTGGTACTTATAGTGTTTCTTGTAGTCCCGACTCATTTCTTATCATGATATTGCTCTTGTCTCATCTCTTGCTCTCGTGTGGTAAAATTCTAGTTCTAATCTTGGACGTGCCACAGCTCCGACAATGCTAGGGACCTTCTCAGGACCATGAGCAGGAAATCCTTCTTCAGCAATGACCACAAGTCACTGTGGTGGTTACCAGTGAACACCAGGGAGTCCTTGGACTCCTTACCTCAATTTAGCTTATGTCTAATTGACTAAAGCTTACAGAGACCCCTGTGACATCTAGTTCCTGACTGTAGACGGCGCCTCTACCAGATCTTCTTGGAGTTCTATGAACCAATATCATTGTCACGACACAGCTGTCGGGTGACCCAGGACAAGGGGCTCCTTCCCTGTCCCAAAAAGTAGGGGGAGCCCTAGCTCGCCCTATTCTCTAGGATACTTCTGAAGGTGAAGGTGCCGGGGCCGCCACCCTTGCCTTATCTCCTGAGTCAGCCCTCCGTCGGTTCTCTTCTCCCACCTAGGGAAGAGGGGCGCTACTGTGCACTGTAGTATACCAACCCGAGAAACAAAGCAACACAAACAAGGGTTAACAGAAAACTCCAGGCATACAAAATATTTACTCACATATACAGTGGGGCAAAAAAGTATTTAGTCAGTCAGCAATAGTGCAAGTTCCACCACTTAAAAAGATGAGAGGCGTCTGTAATTTACATCATAGGTAGACCTCAACTATGGGAGACAAACTGAGAAAAAAAAATCCAGAAAATCACATTGTCTGTTTTTTTATCATTTTTTTTGCATATTATGGTGGAAAATAAGTATTTGGTCAGAAACAAACAATTAAGTTTTTTTGGCTCTCACAGACCTGTAACTTCTTCTTTAAGAGTCTCCTCTTTCCTCCACTCATTACCTGTAGTAATGGCACCTGTTTAAACTTGTTATCAGTATAAAAAAGACACCTGTGCACACCCTCAAACAGTCTGACTCCAAACTCCACTATGGTGAAGACCAAAAAGCTGTCAAAGGACACCAGAAACAAAATTGTAGCCCTGCACCAGGCTGGGAAGACTGAATCTGCAATAGCCAACCAGCTTGGAGTGAAGAAATCAACAGTGGGAGCAATAATTAGAAAATGGAAGACATACAATACCACTGATAATCTCCCTCGATCTGGGGCTCCACGCAAAATCCCACCCCGTGGGGTCAGAATGATCACAACAACGGTGAGCAAAAATCCCAGAACCACGCGGGGGGACCTAGTGAATGAACTGCAGAGAGCTGGGACCAATGTAACAAGGCCTACCATAAGTAACACACTACGCCACCATGGACTCAGATCCTGCAGTGCCAGACGTGTCCCACTGCTTAAGCCAGTACATGTCCAGGCCCGTCTGAAGTTTGCTAGAGAGCATTTGGATGATCCAGAGGAGTTTTGGGAGAATGTCCTATGGTCTGATGAAACCAAACTGGAACTGTTTGAAGGAAACACAACTTGTCGTGTTTGGAGGAAAAAGAATACTGAGTTGCATCCATCAAACACCATACCTACTGTAAAGCATGGTGGTGGAAACATCATGCTTTGGGGCTGTTTCTCTGCAAAGGGGCCAGGACGACTGATCCGGGTACATGAAAGAATGAATGGGGCCATGTATCGTGAGATTTTGAGTGCAAACCTCCTTCCATCAGCAAGGGCATTGAAGATGAAACGTGGATGGGTCTTTCAACATGACAATGATCCAAAGCACACCGCCAGGGCAACGAAGGAGTGGCTTTGTAAGAAGCATTTCAAGGTCCTGGAGTGGCCTAGCCAGTCTCCAGATCTCAACCCTATAGAAAACCTTTGGAGGGAATTGAAAGTCCGTGTTGCCAAGCGAAAAGCCAAAAACATCACTGCTCTAGAGGAGATCTGCATGGAGGAATGGGCCAACATACCAACAACAGTGTGTGGCAACCTTGTGAAGACTTACAGAAAACGTTTGACCTCTGTCATTGCCAACAAAGGATATATTACAAAGTATTGAGATGAAATTTTGTTTCTGACCAAATACTTATTTTCCACCATAATATGCAAATAAAATGTTAAAAAAACAGACAATGTGATTTTCTGGATTTTTTTTCTCAGTTTGTCTCCCATAGTTGAGGTCTACCTATGATGTAAATTACAGACGCCTCTCATCTTTTTAAGTGGTGGAACTTGCACTATTGCTGACTGACTAAATACTTTTTTGCCCCACTGTAACAGAGGAATGCTCCAGGGCCTGGAGGTAGGGGAATAAACCAAAATAGAGAAGGATAGAGAAATACCACACATACAAATCAAGCAACAGTCACAGATAACTACTCCAACTCTCCTCATATGAACACCTCTCCCTCCGTTAGCCATGCAGCAAATGCTAGCTCTGACAAGGATTTGCAACAGAGCCCAGATTATAAAGGGGAAAGGAGTGGCTAACCGAGCTCAGCTGTGAGCACAAAGATTTCCAACATGGCCGATTAACCCCTGTTCTGCCAGAAGGAATAAACACCATTAAAATGAAGGCGCTTCTTCTCAGCGCCGGAGTAGGAGCAATCAGACGCTGTGGTTTTCTGGCTCTACACTGTCGCGTTAACCCAATGATGGTCATCCTTCACCATTGTGACATTTGGCAACATTTGAATGAATACGATGAGTCTACGTTTTGACTTTGGGGGGATGGCGCTGTTCTTCATATGTCATGGTTGCAAGAGAAGGTGCAGTTCTTTAGATGTCATGGTTGCAAGAGAAGGCGCCATCTTTCAGATGTCACGGGTGCAAGAGGAGGTGCTGTTCTTCAGATGTAATGGATGCAAGAGAAGGTGCCGTTCTTCAGACATTATGGATGCAAGAGAAGGTCCGGTTCTTCAGATATCATGGGTGCAAGAGAAGGTGCCGTTCTTCATATATCATGGGTGCAAGAGAAGGTGCAGTTCTTCATACATCATGGATGCAAGGTGTCGTTCTTCAGACATCATGGGTGCAAGAGAAGGTGCAGTTCTTCAGATACCATGGGTGCAAGAGAAGGTGCGGTTCTTCAGATACCATGGGTGCAAGAGAAGGTGTCGTTCTTCAGATATCATGGGTGCAAGAGGAGGTGCAGTTGTTCATACATCATGGATGCAAGAGAAGGTGCTGTTCTTCAGACATCATGGGTGCAAGAGAAGGTGCAGTTCTTCAGATATCATGGGTGCAAGAGAAGGTGCAGTTCTTCAGACATTATGGGTGCAAGAGAAGGTGCCATTCTTCAGACATCATGGGTGCAAGAGAAGGTGCCATTCTTCAGACATCATGGGTGCAAGAGAAGGTGCCATTCTTCAGATATCATGGGTGCAAGAGAAGGTGTCGTTCTTCAGATAACATGGGTGCAAGAGAAGGTGCCATTCTTCAGACATCATGGGTGCAAGAGAAGGTGCCGTTCTTCAGACATCATGGGTGCAAGAGAAGGTGCCGTTCTTCAGACATCATGGGTGCAAGAGAAGGTGCAGTTCTTCATACATCATGGAGGCAAGAGAAGGTGCTGTTCTTCAGATACCATGGGTGCAAGAGAAGGTGCTGTTCTTCAGATGTCACTGGTGCAACTTTATATTTTCTTTGCATTATACAATGATTTTCTAATTTGTAAGAAATTTTTACAGCACAAAACCCGGAGAACGGCTCTTATATTTTTCCGCTGATTAACCAGCGGTGACTGTAGTGTGGGTTATATTGTCTGTCAGGCTCCATAATGCTAATATTAATAGGAGCTGAAAAAATTGCTCTTTGTGTCGACCCAGGGAAGCAATGTGCGCTCAGATCAACTATTTAAAAGAACAATATTTCCAAAAGTGCTTCTTTTTCTTTATTTTTTTAATCAAAAGCCATAAAATTTAATACAATGAACACTACAAATGTAGGAGAAAAAAAACGCAAAGCCCTTCACAGCTGAGGTTTATTTATCGACTTCTCCTCTTCTTCATCTTACAATTATTCAGTTGATAGAAAAATATCATCTTTGATTTAAAACATCTTAAAGGGGTGTTCCATATTTAATTCGGCATCTTTCCTTTAAAAAAAAAAAAAACAGCGCCACCTCTGTCTGCAGGTCTGGTGTGGTATTGTATCGCGGTCGTTTCAGGGGAGACGCAGACTGTAAGCGCCATGCCCATTGCAGTAATATGGATATGTCCAGCCATGGCGTCATACCTGACCTCCATACCTACCAACAGTCCTGGTAAGGGAAATTTTCCGAGTAACCATTGTTCGCATTTTTTAATTTCTTCTTTATTAACCAATAGCACACATGGAAAAAAGAGACTTTGTAATATGTCTAATCTGAGAAATGTGTTTCCTTCTCCTCCTGGACTGCGGAGGTTCTTTCATTGCTCGCCGTTTTCTTCTCAGCCTCTTCGTGTTGTCACTGATGAATTAGCCCAAATTGCCTATTACATTTAATGCTAATTAGAAGGAGCCGGGCCAAAATTAAAAATTCATTTGCTCAGACGGTTTCTGAAAAATGTTCCTGTTTACAGAAAGACTGAAGAAAAATGAAGTTGACTTGCGTCCGGTCTGCGGAATTCTACCGGGGAAGGCAGGAAAGGCATTTGCCGTGGGCGCAGCTTGACTTCGGGGCGCAGGGACATCTACGGAGATGATTATGTATGAGTTTTTCTACTTTTGCAAGTCAAATGTCTCCGGCATCTTCCATTATTTATTGAGCATTTTTCTACCATCCGAAGTTATAAAAAATCCATTATTATCTTTTAAAGGGACAGACAGTGGGGATACACAAAATCTCCCGAAATCAGTTCCAGGCACATTCGCTCTCCCGTCAGATTTGGATAGGTCTGATTTGGAAGTGCCTTGATCTCTACGGAGCCTGATGATGTCTTCAGTCTCCTGACACGGACTAGTCCTGACGGGGTCACTGGCAATGGAGGTCTGGGTGTGAGTTATTGGGCACCAATCAACTTCTCTACCAGCGATCTTCACATGGCGCCGAGTGAAGATTGCAGAGAAAATGCAAGAGGAGGTTAAGAGCGCCAACGGTGGGACAACTAAGCGGTAAGGTGAGTGTTACTCTAAATAGTACAATGGACCCATATTCATCAGATGTATGGACCTTTCTAGCAGTCCAAACCTTGTGAAGTCAAACATGTTTGGCCTCTCATGTAACAATGTCCCTGATCCTTGCCCCTTCTTGTAATAATGTCCCCTATCCTGGTATAATATCTCCATAATGGCCCCCTTCTTGTAATAATGGCCCCATCCTGGTATAATATCTCCAGAATGGGCACCTTCTTGTAATAATGACCCCATCCTGGTATAATATCTCCATAATGGCCCCCTTATTGTAATAATGACCGCATCCTGGTATAATATCTCCATATTTGCCCCCTTCTTGTAATAATGACCCCATCCTGGTATAATATCTCCAGAATGGGCCCCTTCTTGTAACAATGGCCGCATCCTGGTATCATATCTTCATAATGGGCCCCTTCTTGTAATAATGACCCCATCCTGGTATAATATCTCCATAATGGGCCCCTTCTTGAAATAATGTCCCCCATCCTTGTACAATATCTCCATAATAGGCCCCTTCTTGTAATAATGACCGCATCCTGGTATAATATCTCCATAATGGGCCCCTTCTTGAAATAATGTCCCCCATCCTCGTATACTGGGCAGCACCTTAAAAATGAATGCGAACATTGAGAATATGCAGTACATTTTTGCGCATTTTTCATGCGTATTTATTTACGTTTTTTTAAATAAGTGAAAAACTGCAAAAATGCTGGAAAAACTGACATATTTGGTAAACACAATTTGGTTCAAAGCCGCAAGGAAAACGTAAGCAAGGGATATCAGAAATCTCATTCACTTTGTTGGCACTGTAAAACGCTGCACACGTGGCAAAAAAAAAAACGCAGCATGTGAACAAGTCCTTTTTGTTTTGTGAGGTCTGTTCTGGAGACAGATATATTTTTAACCTTCAGGGGTCTGAAAAGTGAAGGTCGTCTGGACTGGGATCTAATACATTAAGCAGGTCAGTATTTGGTTCTGCACAGGTCAGCTAGGAAAGCTGAGCAGTCTGTGTGTTGGAGATGCAGATAGATGTGTGAAAGCTGCAGCCTGTTCAATGTGAGCTGTGGCAGAAGTTGAAGACTTCTCTTTGGATCTGGGATTTGTTGGAGCTCGGACTGAAGGGGACACTGAGACTTGTGGGATTGTGATTTCTGAGGTCTAAAAACTGAAGGTCGTCTGGACTGAGATCTAATACATAAAGCAGGTCTGGTTTGGGCTCTAATTAATTTAGGGGGTCTAAAATGTAATTTAAGAGGTCTGGTAAATGAAAAGGGCCTGGGATCTGATTAATATAGGGGGTCTGAAAATGCTGAAGGGTTGTATGTAAAAAATTAAGGGTGACGGGTCTGAGATCTGATTAATTTCGGGGGTCTGAAGTCTGTAAAATCTAGTAGGTCTGGTCTGGGATCTGAGTATATCAGAGGGTCATATTTGGAGTTTGATTATTTAGGGGGTCTGGTCAGGGATTTTATAAATTTGGACATCAAGGGTCTAATAAATGAAAGGATCGTAAGTCTGGTTAATTTAGTTTTCACGCCTGGAAAGAATATTAATTTGGGATCTTTTTTGGAGTCATATTTATTTAGGGTCTATAACGGGGGCTGGTCTGGGGGGTCTGCTTTATTTGGGGGTCTGACATATGGGTTTTCTTGCTATAGGTGATGTAGAAACATTCGTAGATTCATCATTTCAATCACTTTCAAACATTTCAATAAGAAGTGATGCCGGCTTCTCCTCTGACAATAGGGACCAGCGTATTATGCCGAAATTTTGGGAAAGGGACTTTTTGGGGGGTTGGTAGCATACGGAAGCTGCCTATACAGTCATCTATATTCCTATTCTGAGCTGTATCGCTGTTATTAGCACTTTTTTATTGAAATTTCACAAGTAATTGCTTTCTTGCGTCTTCTAGAACGGTTAAAATGTGTCATCCATACGTGCGGACGCGGTGATTAAAAATCGCCTATTAGTCAAGTCATAGGAGAACATCAAACGAGCAGATGGCTGAAATAAATGTATCAGGAGTGGAATGTGCAGAAATCTGCGCTTAGAAGGTTACGTCTTATGCTAATGAGTTACCTTTAAAGTGTTAATTACATATTCAGGTCTAAATCAGGTGCAGTGACTAACCAATCAGTGTCTGCCGTACGTGCGGCCTCGGAATGAGGAAAGAGCCGCTAATAGGTTGCAAATTGCTATTTCTCCACAAGTCATTAATGAAAGGCTAACCGCGCCACAGCTTTATACCGCTAAGTAACAGCCGCCGCACGTAACCCCGATGCTTAACCCTAAACTACGGCGACGGGTACAGATAAGACACCAAGAGGTAAGAAAAACAATATCATATTAAACAAGGAAAATAGAAGCCAAAAACAGCAAAACTGTAACATAAAGATTATAAACGGTAATGTGTGTACACAGTGACTGCACCAGCAGAATAGTGAGTGCAGCTCTGGAGTATAATACAGGATGTAACTCAGGATCAGTAATGTAATGTATGTACACAGTGACTGCACCAGCAGAATAGTGAGTGCAGCTCTGGAGTATAATACAGGATGTAACTCAAGATCAGTAATGTAATGTATGTACACAGTGACTGCACCAGCAGAATAGTGAGTGCAGCTCTGGAGTATAATACAGGATGTAACTCAGGATCAGTAATGTAATGTATGTGCACAGTGACTGCACCAGCAGAATAGTGAGTGCAGCTCTGGAGTATAATACAGGATGTAACTCAGGATCAGTGATGTAATGTATGTACACAGTGACTGCACCAGCAGAATAGTGAGTGCAGCTCTGGAGTATAATACAGGAGGTAACCCAGGATCAGTAATGTAATGTACACAGTGACTGCACCAGCAGAATAGTGAGTGCAGCTCTGGAGTATAATACAGGATGTAACTCAGGATCAGTGATGTAATGTATGTACACAGTGACTGCACCAGCAGAATAGTGACTGCAGCTCTGGAGTATAATACAGGATGTAACTCAGGATCAGTAATGTAATGTATGTACACAGTGACTGCACCAGCAGAATAGTGAGTGCAGCTCTGGAGTATAATACAGGATGTAACTCAGGATCAGTAATGTAATGTATGTACACAGTGACTGCACCAGCAGAATAGTGAGTGCAGCTCTGGAGTATAATACAGGATGTAACTCAAGATCAGTAATGTAATGTATGTACACAGTGACTGCACCAGCAGAATAGTGAGTGCAGCTCTGGAGTATAATACAGGATGTAACTCAGGATCAGTAATGTAATGTATGTACACCGTGACTGCACCAGCAGAATAGTGAGTGCAGCTCTGGAGTATAATACAGGATGTAACTCAGGATCAGTAATGTAATGTATGTGCACAGTGACTGCACCAGCAGAATAGTGAGTGCAGCTCTGGAGTATAATACAGGATGTAACTCAGGATCAGTAATGTAATGTATGTACACAGTGACTGCACCAGCAGAATAGTGAGTGCAGCTCTGGAGTATAATACAGGATGTAACTCAGGATCAGTAATGTAATGTATGTACACAGTGACTGCACCAGCAGAATAGTGAGTGCAGCTCTGGGGTATAATACAGGATGTAACTCAGGATCAGTAATGTAATGTATGTACACAGTGACTGCACCAGCAGAATAGTGAGTGCAGCTCTGGAGTATAATACAGGATGTAACTCAGGATCAGTAATGTAATGTATGTACACAGTGACTGCACCAGCAGAATAGTGAGAGCAGCTCTGGGGTATAATACAGGATGTAACTCAGGATCAGTAATGTAATGTATGTACACAGTGACTGCACCAGCAGAATAGTGAGTGCAGCTCTGGAGTATAATGCAGGATGTAACTCAGGATCAGTAATGTAATGTATGAACACAGTGACTGCACCAGCAGAATAGTGAGTGCAGCTCTGGAGTATAATACAGGATGTAACTCAGGATCAGTAATTTAATGTATGTACACAGTGACTGCACCAGCAGAATAGTGAGTGCAGCTCTGGGGTATAATACAGGATGTAACTCAGGATCAGTAATGTAATGTATGTACACAGTGACTGCACCAGCAGAATAGTGAGTGCAGCTCTGGAGTATAATACAGGATGTAACTCAGGATCAGTAATGTAATGTATGTACACAGTGACTGCACCAGCAGAATAGTGAGTGCAGCTCTGGAGTATAATACAGGATGTAACTCAGGATCAGTAATGTAATGTATGTACACAGTGACTGCACCAGCAGAATAGTGAGTGCAGCTCTGGGGTATAATACAGGATGTAACTCAGGATCAGTAATGTAATGTATGTACACAGTGACTGCACCAGCAGAATAGTGAGTGCAGCTCTGGAGTATAATACAGGAGGTAACTCAGGATCAGTAATGTAATGTATGTACACAGTGACTGCACCAGCAGAATAGTGAGTGCAGCTGTGGAGAATAAATATTGAATGTGAAAATGCAAAATAGAGTTCAATGACAAGTAATGATCCTACACTTGCATAAGGTGTGGAAGGGGGCTAATGAAGGCCATCATAGAGTGGAAGAGGGATAATGAGGGCAATCATACAGTGTGGAAGGGGGCTACTGAGGGATATAATACGGTGTGGAAATGGAGCTATTGAGGGCCATCATACAGTGTGGAAGGGGGATACTGGTGGCCATGATACAGTGTAGGGGAGGTTACTGAAGGTCATCGTGTAGTGTGTGGGGGGCTATCAAAGCCATTACACATTGTCGGGGGATATTGAAGGCAATCATTCATTGCGGGGGGCTATTGAGGGCCATCATGCTGTTTATGTGGGAGCTGTGGACTGAACATTGTGTATTTGTGGGAGCTGTGGGGATCTGATCTATCTATTATGGTAAACAGCATCATGCTCTCTCCCGCACCTGAAATCCGCTGCCTTGGGGTAACTCTCGATTCTGCCCTGTCCTTCAAACCACACGTCCAAACTCTTGCCACCTCCTGTCGCCTCCAACTCAAATACATTGCCAGAATCCGTCCCTTTCTCAGCCCACAATCTACTAAAACTCTTGTGCATGTCCTCATCATCTCCCGCCTCGATTACAGCAACACCCTCCTCTGTGGCCTCCCCGCTAACTCTCTTGCACCACTCCAGTCTGTCCTCATCTCTGCTGCCCGGCTAATCCACCTCTCTCCTCGCTACTCCTCTGCTTCTCCCCTCTGCAAATCCCTCCACTGGCTCCCAACTCCCCAACGAATCCAGTTCAAACTACTAACACTGATCTACAAAGCCGTCCACAACCTGTCCCCTCCCTATATCTCTGAACTAATTTCTCACTATCTTCCCTCACGTAATCTCCGATCCTCCCAAGACCTCCTACTCTCCTCCACACTTATTCGTTCCTCACACAACCGCCTCCAAGATTTCTCCCGAATATCCCCCATCCTTTGGTATTCCATGCCTCAACACGTCCGATTATCCACCACCCTCGGATCCTTCAGACGGAACCTGAAAACCCGTCTCTTCAGGAAAGCCTACAGCCTGCAATAACCATTCTGCCGCCTCACCACCACCAGAGCTGCCGCCTCACCACCACCAGAGCTGCCGCCTCATCACCACCAGAGCTGCTGCACCCCCAACCTTCTGTCTCTTCCCCATTATCCCACATAATGTAAGTCCGCAAGGACGGGGTCCTCGCCCCTCTGTACCAGTCTGTCATTGTAAATTCGTTTACTGTAAATGATATCTATAACTGTGTATGTAACCCCCTTTCTGATGTACAGCACCAAGGAATTAATGGTGCTATATAAATAATAATAATATCATGCTGTGTATGTGGGAACTATCTATGGGGGTATTCGGGAACATTATTACATTTTAAGGGGGCACTTAAGAAACATAATTGCTATAGGGGAACTCAGGATATTGTGCTTGTCAAATGGGCACACAGAGAGCATTATTACTTTCTAGTGGCACAGTGTGGGCACTGTTTTCTAGGGCACTTGAACAAGACATTAATATTTTCTAGTATGCAATTTTACGATGTAGAGCAGTGTTTTCCAAACTCCAGTCTTCACGGCCCCAACAGATCATGACTTCAGGGATTCCTTAGTATTCCGGTACCTCTTCAGGGGTCTTCAGCATCTCCAGCAAAATATTATAAAGTATTGGGGAGATGCATAAGGATAAGGATAAGTCAGCGCCAAAGGTGCGGAAGAGTCCTGAAGAGGGACTGGAGCTGGAAGACGCTGTGTGCTGGGACCAGTGAAGGGAATAAGGAAGTATTAATAATTTAATTCTAATTTTTTTTAGACTCTACAGTTATTATTCTTTAGAGTCTGGAGAGACCTCAGGGTATAAGAAATGTTTTGAAATGGCAAATTTTCTGGCCGAGATTCACTCATTTCTAATCCCACCGCAATGAGTCAGTACCGATACATAAAAGTGCCTCCTGCTCCAGTAGACCGCTCCCAACCTTGTATTACTTGGTCCACCAGTCATCGAGAAGATCACCCTAACCAATATTACAATAGAAAATCTACACAAAGATTGAGAGATTGAGAGGGTTCTCCGAGGCTCTTGGAAAAGGTTGGATAGGAAAACACCAAATTCTTTTGCCTTGCGTGAAAAAAACCTGGTACCATGGTGGGAGGAACGTTTAGATGTTTGCTATGTGGTCTCCTCTCTTCCGGTAACTTCGTATCCATCTTGTATCTTTTCGTAAAGCAAATATTACTCCACTTGTTGTAGAAGCCCAAACCGAAGATAAATGGCTGTCGTCTGGGCCAATAATAGGATTCCCGAGTTCTCCTCTAAAACAGCCTCGGACAGATTAATAGAGGAGCTTGATGAGCCGTGACCTGGGGATCTTCTGGAAAGGACTCAACAGCTAATCAATAAGAACACAAATGTTTCAGTACTCACACGGTAAAGGATACACGGAGGCAGCACCGAGCTGAGGGTTTTTATAGATTTACTTTACTCCTCCATCAAAATTAAATCCATATTTTATTTTCAGCACCCCAGGAGAATAAAACAAGTCACAACATTTATGGAGGCGGAAAGAAATGAATGCACCACCGAAAATGGAGCAAAATATGTGGTTGGTTTACATGTTCCAACCCAGTTAAGAAACTCAAATGTTAGGAATGATGGGTGCACTTGGTGGAGAACCTTATGTTTCCATATTAAAAACCAAGTTTTTCATGCCGTGTCTGTCTTGACATATCATGTGTCATTTCTCCTAAAAATAACACGAAATTGAGGAGCACATGCCCATAGCCGAAACCAATCCACTACTCGGGTCGATTGTCCTTAGCAGGTGACCCTGAAAACATTTTTTTATGGAATTTTTTTTTTTTTTTTTTTTTTAAAGTTCAGCCATCAGAACGCTTTCCGTAAACCCTTTTCAGCCTTACATCACGGTAACTAGAATTGACACTTGAAATTGATACTTACTATAATATGTGAAATGACTTAAAATTGGCATTAACCTCCAACTAGGAACCCTGACTTACTAATTATGAGAAATAAATTAATCTACCCTGCCGCAATCAATGTTAAAGGTTTAATTTGCAGTTTTTGAAGGAAACCAGCGTGTTCTGACCTCCCATCAGATGAAGGAATCATTGACGCTTTTCCAAAGTTGTTGGAAATTTCTCAGATTTCTTAAAATCTAGAATAGAAAAAAGGATTTTAGGAGAAAAAAAGGACTGTCTTGTATGCAAGCTGAGTCAACAGGGTAGATGTTGTGGTCACTCCTTGGTTGGAGTCAAACCCCTGCATAGAACTTGGCTCAGAGCCCCCTTCATCCAACATTTTTTTGTTCATTCATTTGAGGATACTAAATATGTTCATGTAATTGTTAGGGTTGACCTGGTGAGGTGGAAAACAAAGCTATGGGTAAGAGCAAACACATTGAGCCAGAGTATTGGCACGGCAGGTTGGCACCATAAGCTATGCAGCCAAAAGGGGAGATGAAGATGAAAATGGCAGGTCTGAAGCAGAACATATATGTAGGTTGTAGCAACCGCAGGAGTCTACAATATCATCTAAGGTCCAGCATTGACCAGCATTGATCAGTCTCTTAATAGCAGTTCATAATGCTAAAGCAAATGATGGATAAATCAACAAGCTTGAAAAGCAGTAGATGCATGTTGTAGAATCCACAGCAGATTGCAGCACATTGTGAACAATCTATAATAGCAGTTAATAACGTTTACAGCAAATGATTGGTAAATTAAGAGGACTGAGAAACAGTAGATGTAGAATCCATAGCAGAATGCAGCATTATGTGAGCAGTCTCTAGCAACAGTAAAAACTGCTTACAGCAAACGATTGGTAAATCAAGAGGACTGAGAAACAGTAGATGTAGAATCCATAGCAGAATGCAGCATAATGTGAGCAGTCTCTAACAGCAGCACATAATGCTTACTGCAAACGACTGGTAAATTAGGAGGACTGAGAAACAGTAGATGTAGAATCTATAGCAGATTGCAGCATACGGTGAACAATCTCTAATAGCTGTTAATAATGCTTACAGCAAATGATAGGTAAATCAAGAGGACTGAGAAACAGTAGATGTAGAATCCATAGCAGATTGCAGAATATTGTGAACAATCTCTAATAACAGTTGGTAAAGCTTACAGCAAATGATTTGGAAATCAAGAAGACTGGAAAGTGGTAGATACAGGTTGTAGAATCCAGAGAAAATTGCAGTATAATGTGACCAGTCTCTAAGAACAGTTCATAATGCTTACAGGAAACAAAGCTGTAGAATCAATAGCATATTTCAGCATAATGTGTCCAGTCTCTAATAACAGTTCATAATGCTTACAGCAAATGATATGCAAATTAAGAAGACTGAGAAACAGTAGATGAAAGATGGAAAATCCATAGCAGATTGCAGTATAGTCTGATCTGCGGCGAATAACAGTTCATAAATCTTACAGCAAATGATTTGCAAACCAACAAATCTGTGAAGTGGTGCATACAAGTTGCCCAATCCACAGCAGATTGCAGCATGTTCCATCCAGTCTCTAATAACATTTCGTAATGCTTACAGCAAATGATTGGTAAATCAAAAGGCCGGAGAAGCAGTAGACGCGAGTTGTAAAATCTACAGCAGATTACTATGTAACATGAACAGACTCATGACGGGTTAACCAGCAGGTTTCTGAAGTAGTAGATGAAATGTGTTGAAATTGCAGGAGTTAGCGGTGAAGAGATGATGCAGAAGAAGGCGCTGGATGGTGTGTAGTCCAAGACACATGGGAACTGCACACAACATTATTCTGACTGAATACTAATACACCTCAGGTATGTCTAAGTGTATCTTAAAAGGTCTTGGAGGATGACATCATTGAGGCACTCTGATGATAACGTGTTTTCTCTAGAGAACCCCTTTCATGTTAAGCTTCTTGAAAATAAATCCCCACAAATAGGGCTTGTATGCAAGAAGGAAGCTGCTGTTACATTGTTGCAACTCATCTGCACTTAGTAATAACATGGCATGGCACCAGTTCTCCTGGCACATCCAGTACTGATTAAATAGAAAGAGACTGGCATAGGGGGCAAGTCATCAGCCTACATACTCGTCATGAATTGTAGACCCCTGCCACAAGCTCGGGAGGCAATCACTGCCTAGTCTTGCTTCAGCCGCTTTTCCCATCCCAAAAAACAACAAAAATATAAAAACAAACTTTGCTTTTAGCAGAAGAGAATCTAGGTCATTAACACTTCTCATGGCTATAAGAGAAATGCCGATAAAAGAGGAAAAAGTATAATTTCCATAATATATTTTGACATTTGTTGCCCATCTGCTTACCGTGTAAAAATAAGATAGGAAATGCCAACGTAAAGCTCGGTCTGCAACCCATTAAATTCAGAGCTGTACCACGTCTCCAAAAGTTATTTGCATACTTGGGAATGATTAAATGTGGAAGCGAAGGGACTATTTCTATAAGTAAAAGGCAAATAAACAAGACATTTCATAAGTGAACGGGTTGAGCAGAAGAGACTCAGTGCCGGCAGACGGCGAGCGCTGTTTAGCCGATCCGGCCCGACTCTCAGGAATGTGATAATCTTGTCATTTTGTTAATGGAGATGAAAGTAGATACAGAGTGCTCCCATTCTGTCATGTTAAATTAGCATAAATTATATTACCTCTCTTCCCAACTGTCTCTCTCTATTTACAGTGGAGCGTCTTCCGAGCTTTGGGGGCAACGTTTCACAATGGACACTTTTGCACCCCGTTTCTCGTATAGACGGTCGTTAGGAGACTCCGACGCGCGCCGATGATCTCTGCACACCGTTTGTCTTGTAGTAGGTGGAAACATGAGGAACAGCATCTAATAAAGCAGGAGGCTCAGTCGGGTCTGTCTCATCCCAAACTACAAGCTTCTATGCATCAGCATGAGGACTTTTTAGGGTTGTTCTCCAAACCATGTGAGGTGTGGTCATCACCAAGTTTTTTGCCCCAGCAATTTGTGATGGTGTGTGGGGTATCATTCTCATTTTCGGAGTGTTGTCTTGTTACTCTGTATCATTCTGTGTGTTCCCCAAATTACAATTTTGATAAGGTTGTATCTTGACTTGGTACAGTTGTGTCTTCCTAACCTTTCCTCTTGGCTTGACATATTCCGAGTTGAGTGTCCCAACCTGTTAACTCGGAAAAAAAAAACCATGATTTTGCGATACTCTGCTGGGAGATGGTTCTACTATATTATGTGTCTTTATGTGGCCACCGAATGATTGTGAAGGTTTTGCTACTAGGGTGCAATATTGTATTAAACTTGTATCATCAGAAATGAGAGTCCTTCATGTAAAGTTTATGTTTAAAGGGGAAATCTAGTCTCAGTCATTGTTCTGTGAAGGTATGAATGGCTTGATCCATGTCAGTATTATATGGCTTCTAGCCGAGACCCCTCTGGACCACCTCCTACCTGCAGGGATCCCCAGCGATTTCGAAATATCATTGTCGTGTGATAGACACAGGATGTATACTCAGATCAGCGTATTAAAACAGGGGCCAGGGTAGCGGGACTTCCGTGTGGTGACCACAGGCTATTAATGCATTCTGGCAAATCAATTCACTCATCTCTAATCATTACGAAAAGATAAATATTAGATGGATACATAGATGATAGATAACATTTGGTAACTTAAAGGGAATCTGTCAGCAAGATTATGCTATGTAATCTGAAAACAGGGTGAGGTAGGGGTTAAAACGATTTTTCAATGTCAAGCTGTGTACTGTTTACTTACACTGATGGTTTTATCAACAGGACATTATCACTGCTGTGACTAGCTGGCACGCGAGCATTCATTCGACTCTGCCCACTTCAGGGATACGCAGCTCACAGAGCCTGGTGTGGGCGGGGTCAGCTGTGGTGTGGGTGGGGTAATCTGTGGTGTGGGCGGGGTCAGCTGTGGTGTGGGTGGGGTCAGCTGTGGTGTGGGTGGGGTAATCTGTGGTGCAGTGGGGTCATCTGTGGTGTGAGTGGGGTTAGCCGTGGTGCAGTGGGGTCATCTGTGGTGTGGGCGGGGATAGCTTTCTCAGCTCTGCTTAAATCTAAAAGCTCTGATTGTGTTAGAACTGCTGCACCCAGTAAACTAAGCAATACATTGTTGGATTCAGCTTCTATTTGCTTACATTATGCTGCTCTCAGACGAGGTAGCAAAGACCTGCTGACAGATTTCCTTTAATTACAGCCATATTGGACCCCACTCCAAAACATTGTTGTGACAGGTCATCCGTATACTTACGGATATCTGATTTGGTGTTAGAAGCAGCAGGCAGGACTCCTCTGATGACTTTTGCTTCCCTCACTCCTTTATTCTTTCCTTCCCTTCTTCTTTCCTTCCTTCCCTGCTTCGTTCTTTCCTTCCTTACTTCTTTACTTCCTTCCCCTTTCCTCCTGTCTTCCTTCTATCCTTCCTTCCTTTCTCCCCGCTTCCCTCCTTCATTCACGCCTTACTTCTCTCCATCCCCACTTTCTTCTCTCATCCTTCTTTCCTTCGTTCACTCTTTACTTCCCTCCTACCTTCCCTCTCTCCTTTCCTACTTCATTTTGTTCATCCTTCCCACCCTCCTTATCTCTCTCCTTCCCTTTTTCCTGCCTTCCCTCACTCTTCCCCTTCTTCCTTACCATCTTCCTCCTTTCCTTACTTCTTTCCCTCTCGCCTTCCCGCTCTCCTTCCCACTTTCCATCCCACTTTCATTCTCTAATTCCCTCCTTTTTTCCTTTCCTCTTTCATTTTTTCACTCCCTCTCCTTCCCAGCTTCCTCCTTCTTCTTTGCCTCATTCCTTTCTTAATTCCCTCCTTCCTTTGCTCGTTGTTTCCTTCCTTCCCTCACTCGTTCATTCCATCCCTCCTTTCTTTCTTCCTTCCTTCCCTCACTTGTTGCTTCCTTCCTTCCATCTCTCTTTCCTTTCCTCCTTCCTTCCCTCGCTCATTCCTTCCTTCCTTTCATGGCTCGTTCCTTCTTTTCTTCCCTTGCTCCTTCCTTCCTTCCCTCTCTCTTTCCTTCCTTCCTTTCTTCCTTCCTTCCCTCTCTCTTTCCTTTCCTCCTTCCTTCCCTCGCTCATTCCTTCCTTCCTTTCATGGCTCGTTCCTTCTTTTCTTCCCTTGCTCCTTCCTTCCTTCCCTCTCTCTTTCCTTCCTTCCTTTCTTCCCTCGCTCGTTCCTTCCTTCCATCTTTTACCTCCTTTCAGGCAATCTTTGCTCAGGCCAGACATGTCTTATAGCTTCCAGGGTCGTCTGTTAGTATCTAAGCATTATGCCATTATAATAGTCGCGTGCACCATCTCTCCACATGTCCGAGTCCAGTGACCATCGGCTCTCATGGCACCGGGCGCTCCCCCTGGAGAGCCTAAAATAATGACGTCTTCAAGGTGATACATTTTCAATGTAAGCCCAAAATCTCTCCGAGGTGTCACAGATCATCGAGGAACGTGACAGACAGGATCCGGAGGAGGCAGAAATGTACAGAAAGCTAAAGTAGTGTTAAACTTGGCACTAGAAACACTGAGAAGTCTGAGAAACTGGTAGGATGAAACTCTCGGGAGCTCGACTGGACACGTCACCCCGTCTTACAGGAATCGACTTTGGAGTTTCTTCATAGCAGTATTCCTCAACCTGAGATTCTCCAGATGTTCCAACACAGCATCTCCCAGACTCTCCTGACAGTCGCCAACAAGTGGAGAAGTACAGGTTGAGGATCACTGCTTCCATGCTTGACCAATAGAAGGTGATGATGGACATCTCTCACCATTTCTCTTCTGTGCCCAAAAGTATTTTTTTCTATTTTCTGTGATCTTTTTCGGTGCATGAAAAACATATACAGCCATAAACTCTCATATTAGGCCAATTGCTAATTATGTTGTGTTCCCATTGGTTGGAGTTACCTCCAAAAGGGTGGCTCCTGAGTGATCATTTTCCAGTAATGTAGCCTTAAAATAATATTCCAAACTTGGAAAGTAAAAATGAATGTAAGTCGTAAAAGGCTGATGGACAGAAGATCTCCCCCAACCAAGGTCTTATAACCTCCCTCCATCATGTCAAGTCAAATGGCCAAAGATGGCCAAGAAAGGCAAGAGAGGACAGATGGAGCAGGTAAACCAAGCTGGAGGCTCTCTTTTTTAGATATTTTCTCTACCATGAAATTTGAAAGAGTGGGGACTATGGGATTTCTTAAGGTTGGACCCTCCTATGTATAATGTTTCTTATATGTTCACCCTTTAACCTTCGACCGGCTGACTAGGTACAATTGTAACTATTCCGTTTTTTAAAATTGCAATAACTTTTTTTCGAAAAGCCGCAGAGGGCTGAAATTTTGTGACATCTCTGCAGTTTTGGTCCAGAATATATTGGCCAAATATCACAGTGGAGGTATATATGAAGGTACAATTGTACCTCTGCAGCCTGTTAACGTAAAATTATGCAGCCTGACGAAGGTTAAGTACCTTTCTGCAGTGAAAATCTGCTCCACCTATCTGTCCGGGTTGTTCTTGGTGGAAGCACATGGTTTCCTCCAAGTCCCATTCGAATCTTTGGGGCAATCACAGAAAATTCTACCATAGATCTGCCCCTTGTGACTATATAAGTCCACAGCAGGGTACACAATAATTCAGAAAAATAAGCAATGGCAGCAAGTCATATAGAGTCACTGCCTTAATATTGCAAGCACCAGTTTTCTGATGAATCCTGTCCAGAGATCAAGTGGAGGCTATTCTGAAAATGTGTTGGCATGGGATGCTAAAATTGGCTGGAAACGTGCCACATCTCACCCACGGCTCTCAAGAAATAACTGCGCGCACATTTTGGATGGTTATTTTCCTAGTCATACTAACTGAGTAATAATTTGGAAATTAAAGTCCTCCCAAGAAGGTGAAATCACGCTGGCGTTGTCCACCTTTGGGAAAAATAAAAATACATTTGGGTTAAAAATCATTTTTGAAATTTGGTTTCATTAAAACCAGATTGAATGACTGCTGAGTTGAAACTCTTTGATATGTCTTTTTTTTCTGAGCTCCTCACAGCTGATTTATGACCACAGACCACATCAAAGTTGAATGTGCACAAAGAGTCTGTAACGGTCAAACGGGGCATCATTTTTAATGAAATCAAAAAACAAAAATTATTTTTAGCCCCAAATATTTGCATTTCAGAAAAAATAATAGTAACAAATTAAATTGCCACATCTTTCAGCTGCGGTTCACCATTGCTAGAAATGTACTACAATCAGGGATTATTGTTTTTAATTTGGAGTGTTAATTTGTTGGCCGTGATTGGCCATGACCCTTGCCTTGGTGGAGACTAGCTGCCATGGCATCTTTCATACACAGAACTCAGAGACATGAGAGATTCCTACTCTCCTGTCTCTATGTAGCACATGTTAATAAGCAGCATCCACATGAATATCTTTATAACTCAGTACTGAGAAGCATTGCTGTGACTACAGCTCGGGGATGAGATAAAACACATAGTAAAAAAGCAGCAGCATAGAGAGCATTATACAGCAGCATTGAGTAGTGTAGCTGTAAATCCAGAACTGAAGTTATATAAAACATTTACTTCCCCATGGAGGACATTGTATGTCAGTATTAAGTAGTGTAGCTGTGACTACAGTTCAGGAATGATATAAAACACTTACTAAAAGCAGCAGCATGGTTGACATTATACATCAGTTTTGAGAAGCGAAGCAGTGTTTACAGCTCAGGAATGAGATAAAGCACTAAAATGCAGCAGCATGGAGAACATTATACAGCAGTACAGAGCAGTGTAGTTGTAAATCCAGCACTGGAGTGATATAAAACATTTATTAAAAAGCAGCAGCTTGGAAGACATTATACATCCGTTCTGACAAGTGTAGGTGTTACTATAGCTCAGGGATGAGATAAAACACACAAAAAAGCAGCAGAATTGAGAACATTATACATAGGTTTTAAGCAGTGTAACTGTAAATCCAGAACTGGAGTGATGTAAAACATTTACTAAAAAGCAGCAGCATGGAAAACATTACACATCAGTACTGATAAGCATAACTGTGATTACAGACCAGGAATAAAATAAAACGCGTGCTAAAAAGCAGCAGCATGGAGGACATTATACAGCAGTTGTAAGCAATGTAGCTGTAACTCCAGCACTGGAGTGATATAAAACATTTACTAAAAAGCAGCCTTACTAGAAAACAACAGCACCATCTGTATGTGTGTCTGTGCCTCTATCTTTCACTTTGTTATGCCCTCCTTCCCTCTCCATAGACTTCAATAGGCAGCTGTAACCTGATCCCTCAGTGAGCTGACATTCCATCCTGTTTTCACCAAAACAGAATGATAGGTTTTGGAAGCAGGATTGTTATGAACAGGTAATTCAGAACCACAGTGGACCTTGAAGTTCAGAGCGCACAAGGTGACCTGACATTTACCAAAAACATAGGACAAGCTCTCAGACGTGGAAACTCTGCTGACCGCAATCCCTAATCCTAACACACCACACTAGAGGTAGCCGTGGATTGCGCCTAACGCTCCCTATGCAACTCGGCACAGCCTGAGAAACTAACTAGCCCTGAAGATAGAAAAATAAGCCTACCTTGCCTCAGAGAAATTCCCCAAAGGAAAAGGCAGCCCCCCACATATAATGACTGTGAGTAAAGATGAAATACAAACACAGAGATGAAATAGATTTAGCAAAGTGAGGCCCGACTTACTGAATAGACCGAGGATAGGAAAGATAGCTTTGCGGTCAACACAAAAACCTACAAACAACCACGCAGAGGGGCAAAAAGACCCTCCGCACCGACTAACGGTACGGAGGTGCTCCCTCTGCGTCTCAGAGCTTCCAGCAAGCAAGAAAAAACCAATATAGCAAGCTGGACAGAAAATATAGCAAACAAAAATAACACAAGCAGAACTTAGCTTATGCAGGATAGAGAGGCCACAGGAACGATCCAGGAGTAAGCAAGACCAATACTAGAACATTGACTGGAGGCCAGGATCAAAGCACCAGGTGGAGTTAAATAGAGCAGCACCTAACGACTTAACCTCATCACCTGAGGAAGGAAACTCAGAAGCCGCAGTACCACTCTCATCCACCAAAGGAAGCTTATAGACAGAACCAGCCACAGTACCACTCACGACCACAGGAGGGAGCTTGGCCACAGAATTCACAACACAGGATATGAAAAGAAGAGGCTCATAAGTGGAGAAAAGGAGTATAATTATCTGATGGGCTATATTACATGTTTTTTTCCATTTGCTCATGCTATTGATTTATGTAGAGATGACAGAGACTAAATGACGAACTCATCTCTGCTGCATGGAAAGTGGAGTAATAAGCGTGGCATTTATTAGACGTATTAGCTGCTCTATACAGATTGGTGTCAGCAGCTGCGGTTGATGCATCCTAATTATAAGTGATGGTAATGGTCTTCAGCAATATGCTTGTATACAAAATGCATTACCGGTGAAGAACAAGCTCTCGAGGTCCCACCTGTCAATTAGGCAATGCTTCACATGTCATAGATCCACATCTAAATGATATCTGGATGCAGCGCGTTATAACAAGATCCTTTTGACTGTATCTATTATTGAAGACACCTGCTTCTTCGCTGGGTTCATCGCTCTTCATGCCCAGGTGGTAAAGTCTAATGGCTTCAAATGTCTCCTCCAAAGAGGAATGGCCTCTCCAGGTCCCGCTCGTCAATTAGGAGAAGATGATGCATGTCTGTCTATATCTGTAAGATACATCATCATGCATAATACATCACAAGTTACAATGTTAACAGGAGCTCCTGCAACTTCACGGTGTTCCGCTCTTTACTTCCAGGTCAATGGCATCTGATGGTCCAAGAACATAAAGGCATGAAGATGGCTTAAATGTGCTTCAAAGGGTATCCCATTGGGGAATGTAGGATGTAGATTGGAAACTAGGACCCCTACTGACAACTGAGAGATCCTGGGCAAAAATGCAACCCGTGAGACCCTTCCAACATGATACTTGCCAATTACAGTGTAACCTATGAGGAACCAATTGAGAATGTGGATAAGCTGAGGGACAACTCATGTTTTAATCCATATACCGAAGAGAAAAAAGGGTGGCACTCACCGTTTCTAAAATCCAATCTTTATTGTGACGATTTAAAACATCTTCAGCAGGGGGAGGTGTAGAACGGGAAGAGAAAAATCGGATGACGGCCGTTTCGCACTACCTTGTGCTTCTACGGGTCCTGTTCAGATGTTTTAATGCCCCACTGGGTGCCTGTGTAGCCAAATACATACTTACCCTTGCCCTCCAATAGCCTGGAACCCATGGAAGCCCACTCCATTGTGACTTTATGTTTTGTTATCCTAGAGGTTATTTAATCTTTCTGGAAAGGCATCAGGGTGCCACGGAATTACCGTTCTTGGATGCCATGTTGTAAAATTTGCTGGCCAGTATGAGTGAGTCTGAGGCAAAGATAGCAAAATGCAGCCAGGTCAGTATCAGGAGCAACAAAACCAGTTATAGAAATAGTAGACAAAACCAATGCTGGAAAAAAAGATGGAAGCAGATGCTAGAAGGTTAAAAATGAAAAAGTGAAAACATCAAGAGAGACCTCAGAGAAAATGTGGTTGGGGTCAGTTCGCTGGGTCAGAATGAGAGCAGAGCATGTGCAAAGCACCAGAGATGTAGAAAAAACAAACAGTATATAGCAATTACTAGGCTGTGTATACAGTCTCGGCTCACTCAGGCCGTCTGACAGCTGCAGCTTGTACCGAGCAGTGTGAGATCTCAGCAACAGGAGGGACACTACGGAGCTAAAAATCAGGATAGGTGGGTGAAGATTCAGCAGCACGTAGGAGAAACACTGAGTTGTCAGTCAGGATAGGTGATGGGCTGGCAATCATGTTAGGTGGTAGAGATTCAGTAGCAGCAGGGAGGAGGGACATTGAGGAGCTGCCAATAAGGCCAAGTGGGGGGATATTCAGCAGTAGAAGAGAGGAGCGAAACTGAGGATCTCTAAATCTGTCTAGATTGGTGGAGACTTAGTAGCAGGAAGGAGAGACACAGAGTCAATATATTAGGCTAGGCAAGTAGAGATTCAGTAGCAGCAGGGAGGGGAGAACTGAAGAACTGTAAATTTGTCTAGGTTGATGGAGATTTAGTAGCAGCAGGGAGGAGGAAGACTGAGGAGTTGTGAATCAATCTAGCTGAATGAAGATTCAGCAGCTGAAGGGAGGAGTAGCACTGAGGAGCTGTCAATCAGAATAACTGGGTGGAGATTTAGCAGCCGGGAGGAGGGTTACTGAGTGGCTGTCAGTCAGGCTAGGCAGGCAGAGATTCAGCAGCAAGGAGGGGGAACACTGAGGAGCTGCCAATCAGTCGTAGAGCATGTAGACTCAGCAGCAGCAGGGAGGGGGAACACTGAGGGAACTACAATCAGGCTAAATGAGTAGAGAATAAATGAAATCTTCATAAAGGATTTTGCAGTCATCTTAAATGGATTTTCAACGTAAATAGAGCATCTATACCAGACCTAAAGGTCTGATTACTGATCTATGAAGTTTGCATTGTGGATTCTGGAGACGGATACGTTACAATGGCTCATACATTAGAAAAACAAACTAGAGGAAACATTAGTACAGCGTTTTCTAGGGTCTTCCAAAACTACTAATGTGGTGACAGCCTCATTATTTATAAGGTTGCTACCTTCAGTCAGTGACAGCTTTGGAGGAGGATTAATTGAACTGGTTGAGTTTTTATTTTTTACTATTATTTTTCCTTCATTGCTCCTAACTATTCTCTGGGCACAATTGTCACTTTCTGTTGCGTTTTGCCTGCATTTCCAGCTTGTTTTTATAAAGAAGGAGTATTGTTGGTGAAGGCGCGGGAATGCTCAGTGAACATGTCACCATGGAGCATTGCATGCAGATCTGCGCAGCCTCCACCACTCATCTTGTGCTTACACACCTGGAAACCCCTGGCTTTAGCCGTTGTGGGATGACGACGTGCTGCGCACGGATCACGCTCACTTAGTACAAGGGGGCAGAATGATCAATAGCATCACCGCTCACAGGTTTGGCGCTGGATTCTTAAGCATAAAAAGTGCTAAGATTTCAATCCCAAAGAAAGATCTTTAGGATACGTCATCAATATCAGAACAAAGGAAATCCACCTCCCACAATCTGGAACCCTTTTCAATAGGCTTTATTGGAAATTCTACGGAGATGGAACACAAGACAAAAAGTAAATAAAATTGCTAATCATTTTGGATCAGTTGTGATCCTTCAAAATGCTATAAAGAAGAAGGATCACTACTGACCTGAAATGCGTTGCATTTTTTTGTTTTTGTCTTCAGTTCTATCTATTTATTTGAATCTTTACCGGATTATGGGAGCGGAATTTCTTTTGCAAGAGTTTACCGGATACTGTCCGCTGGCTTTCCTTTGCTCTTTACTACATAGGCCGCGTGATCCGTGCACCTGCGGTGAGTTAGCTGGACTTTTTTTTCTTTCCGACTTACCAAAATCAGAACAGTGTGGATCTAACTCTTTATAGTGGACTCCAGTTCTTGTCGCGAGGCCAAGACTCTCATAACAAAACTAACATGATTTACTGCAAATTGCTGGAAAAATATAGCAATTAACAGTAAGCTTTGTGTGTTTTTGGCCATGTCATTCTTGGCATCGTAGCTAAAACCAAAGTCAAATGAATGTACCCCATCCATATTCATATAGAATGTGCCATAAAGGTTTAAAACTGCAGGAATCCAACTGCTAGGACCACACCAGTCACAGTAATAGGGATTTCCTGGTGTCGGGGAATCGCTGAATGTTTGGTCATGGTCCTATTCCCTTTGTATTCAGGTTATAAACATCTCTACCTCCTAATATTATATAGACATTTAGTGTTCAAATTCCTTTTTGATAAAGGATTAATCTGATACATTGTGTTATGCCCTATTTTTATTTCATTTCTCAACCACCTTGATTTACAGTCACTTTCTCACAAGTTTCTTACACGATGCAGATGCTGCTGTCACTTTGTAAAACACAATAACAGCTGCAGCTCTCCAATCGGTTGTCCCCTCTCACACATATCAAAGCTCTTACAATCAGCAGACAACCCTGACTCACCAGCCTGATTAAAGAACTGAGGCGGACTTCCAGGGTTGCTGAGCAGAAATGGAAAAGATCCAATTCCAACAATCACTTCATCACATATAAACAATTCCTCGCCAATTTCATCATTTTTCCCTCATTTCACTCAACCCACCTAACAGACCTATCCATCAAAGTCAATGGCTCCCTACTCTCCCCAATCCCGCAAGCTCGCTGCCTCGGGGGTAACCCTGGACTCTGATATCTCATTCAAACATATCCAAGGCTTCACCACCTCTTGCTGACTTCAACTCATAATTATTTCCAGAATCTTTACATTCTTCAACCAAGAATGTGCAAAAACACTAGTTCATGCACTCATAATCTCCCGCCTTGACTACTGCAACCTCCTGCTCTGTGGCCTTCCCTCTAACACTCTCGCACCCCTCCAATCTATTCTAAACTCTGCTGCCCGACTAATCCACCTGTCCCCCCGCTATTCCCCGGCCTCTCCCCTCTGTCAATCCCTTCACTGGCTCCCCACTACCCAGAGACTCCAGTTCAAAACCCTAACGATGACATAGAAAAGCCATCCGCAACCTGTCTCCTCCATACATCTGTGACCTCGTCTCCCAGTACTTACCTGCACGCAACCTCCAATCCTCACAAGATCTCCTTCTCTACTCCCCTCTTATCTCCTCTTCCCACAATCGCATACAAGCTTTCTCCCGTGCATCACCCCAACATATCAGACTCTCACTTACCATGGAAACTTTCAAAAGGAACCTGAAGATCTACGTCTTCTGAGAAGCATATGACCTACAGTAACCACCCTTCCACCAAATCGCTGCACGACCAGCTCTGCCTTCGCCTACTGTATCCTCACCCATCCCTTGTAGACCATGAGCCCTCTCGGGCAGGGTCCTCACTCCTCATGTACCAATCGCTGACTTGTTTTGTTCAAGAGTACTGTACTTGTTTCTTATTATGTATACCCCTCCTTACATGTAAAGCGCCATGGAATATATGGTTATATAATAATAATAATAGATAATAATAAAATACCTGAGGCAGGAGCTGTTGGATCAAACTTGGAGCAAGACACATGGGTTTAAACAGTAATAACTTAAAAAAAAAGTTTGGATAAGTTGAATCCACTGATCAGCAGTTACGATTGGAGAATCCCCCCATCCCAAGACCCCCATCATTTGCTTGAAAGAAGTGTGAACTAACCCTGGAGCATGAGCAGAATGGCGTACAGGGTCAGTACAAAGTTTGTTGGTGATTCTGCCTTTACGCTAAATGATCAGTGGATCAAAACTTCTAAAGGAAGGGGACAACTTTTCTAAACTTTTCAAGTGTTACTCTTTTAGGAATATGAAAAAAATAAAGCATCCTCGCGTCATGTCCCATTCCCACTTTCAGATTTATCTTTTTTTACTTACACCCTAGACCTAATGGTTCCCACTTTGTAGTGATGTCAATAGGGAAAACGATGCCTGTGGCAAAACTAGTTTGGTTGGAAAATTGCACCTAAAAAAAAACTACAATGTCTGCAACAAATTACTGCAGAGGAAAAATACAAGTGCGAATGTGGAAGACAAAGAGTTAACTGGGACAAGGCCTCCGCTGGGTGCCTGCAGCGTGTAAATGTCCGGCATTAATCCATCACTAGGTGCAGGTTCTCAGCAGCAAAGGGAGAATGTAACAGATTAATAAGTTAAGCAGAACATTGACACATTGCTAAATCAGCACAGGGCCACTGATGCAAAATGCACCCGCAGCAATGTGCACAGGAGAGACATCGGAGGAAGAGCGCCGCGTACACAATGCCGGGCCCTCCAGGGACACACCGACACTATACACTCAGGGCAATCAGGAAATAAGCAGATCTCTATATAATGCGGAGACACTTTACTTGTTTTATTCCTGTTTAACACTTCAGAGCTGAATTTAAAATTCTGCTTGTTTCCAGTCCTCGCTCAGGTTACAAGAATTCATTGCTGCCACCTGTTGGTTCAAAGTCTGCATGAAACTCAATTTGAATCTTCATATAATATGGAATAAATTAGTTATCTGTAAACCCTGTATAATACTCCAGAGCTGAATTAAAAATTCTGTCGGTTTCCTATTAGCTCTCGTGTTACAAGAACTCATCCATCGCTCCTTCTGGTTTACAGTCTGCATAGAGCATGATCTAAATCATGTGGAATCACTGTTCCTTTAGTTATCTTTACATCCTTCCTAATACTACAGAGCGGATTTCAAAATTCTGCTCTCAGATTGCAAATTCTCATTGCTGCCACCTTCTGATTTATTATCTATATGGATCATGAATTTCTATCATGTTGTATCAGATCAAAGGACAAGGCGTATTATTAACACAACCCCACAGAATGGATTGCAAAATTGATCATTGTAAATCAAGGATATTTTATCAAATAATTATAAAATGTCCGGATTGAGAATAAGTGACAGTTTTTTTTTCAGAATCGTGAACCCTATGGTAATACCGCACACAATCTGTGGCGCTGCTTTTGGAAGAAAGTAACCATGTTTTTTTAGTCCTGCACTGTATCGCTAGCCTATGCCATCACTTAAAGGATATCTATCAGTAGGATCAACCCTCCTAAGCCATCTATATCTTCTCGTAGGTCATAGAAAACTGAGTAAAATAGCACCTTGATATCTGCGTTCCGATGTCTTACTCTAGATAAATCTACATTTTTCTTAATATGTAAATGAGCTGTTAAGATCTATGGGCCGGGCATAGATCTCCCCAAGAATCTGCCTCCAGAGATTATTGTAAATCAAAGCAGGTGTTACCAGTGTGAGACATGTAGATCAGGAAAGCAGATTGTCAGTCATTACATGTCTCACACTGGTAACTTCCCCTGTTATTTACAATAATCTTTAGAGGCAGATTCTCAGGGAGATCTATGTCCAGCCCATAGATCTTAGCAGCTTAAAGGTGGATTTCTCTGGAATAAAACATCGTATCGCAGATAACAAAGTATCATTTTGTTCAGCTTCCTGTGACCTACGTGCCAATATAGACGGCTTAGGAGGGTTGATCCCACTGACATATTCCCTTTAATTATTGCAGATTCTGATCTAATGGCCTCGTGAAGAAAGATAATTGATGACCACTAGTCTGATGCAACACTGCAGTCAGTCCTTTTATCCTTGGGATCCCAAAGGTCAGACTCAGCAACAATCATATCCCAGTGCTATGACACCACTCATACAGATGGGAATACAATATTGAGTCACCTTCCAAAAATGTTATTAAATGCTTCTGATTTCCTATTAGCACTCAAGTTTGAGAACTTAAATGCTTCTGATTTCCTGTTAGCTCTCAGGTATGAGAAATTAAATGCTTCTGATTTCCTGTTAGCGCTCAGGTATGAGAACGTAAATGCTTCTGATTTCCTGTTAGTGCTCAGGTATGAGAACTTAAATGCTTCTGATTTCCTCTTAGCACTCAGGTATGAGAACTTAAATGCTTCTGATTTCCTGTTAGCGCTCAGGTATGAGAACTTAAATGCTTCTGATTTACTGTTAGCGCTGAGGTATAAGAACTTAAATGCTTCTGATTTCCTGTTAGTGCTTAGGTATGAGAACTTAAATTCTTCTGATTTCCTGTTAGCACTCAGGTATGAGAACTTAAATTCTTCTGATTTCCTGTTAGCGCTCAGGTATGGGAACGTAAATGCTTCTGATTTCCTGTTAGTGCTCAGGTTTGAGAACTTAAATGCTTCTGATTTCCTATTAGCTCTCAGGTTTGAGAACTTAAATGCTTCTGATTTCCTATTAGCTCTCAGGTTTGAGAACTTAAATGCTTCTGATTTCCTCTTAGCTCTCAGGTATGAGAACGTAAATGCTTTTGATTTCCTGTTAGCTCTCAAGTATGAGAAATTAAATGCTTCTGATTTCCTGCTAGCTCTCAAGTATGAGAAATTAAATGCTTCTGATTTCCTGTTAGCTCTCAGGTATGAGAACGTAAATGCTTCTGATTTCCTGTTAGCTCTCAGGTATGAGAACGTAAATACTACTGATTTCCTATTAGCTCTCAGGTTTGAGAACTTAAATGCTTCTGATTTCCTGTTAGCTCTCAGGTATGAGAACGTAAATGCTTCTGATTTCCTGTTATCTCTCGGGTATGAGAACGTAAATGCTTCTGATTTCCTGTTAGCGCTCAGGTATGAGAACGTAAATGCTTCTCATTTCCTGTTAGCGCTGAGGTATGAGAACTTAAATGCTTCTGATTTCCTGTTAGCGCTGAGGTATGAGAACTTAAATGCTTCTGATTTCCTGTTAGCGCTCAGGTATGAGAACGTAAATGCTTCTGATTTCCTGTTAGCGCTGAGGTATGAGAACGTAAATGCTTCTGATTTCCTGTTAGCGCTCAGGTATGAGAACGTAAATGCTTCTGATTTCCTGTTAGCGCTCAGGTATGAGAACGTAAATGCTTCTGATTTCCTGTTAGTGCTCAGGTATGAGAACATAAATGCTTCTGATTTCCTGTTAGCACTCAGGTATGAGAACTTAAATGCTTCTGATTTCCTGTTAGTGCTCAGGTTTGAGAACTTAAATGCTTCTGATTTCCTGTTAGTGCTCAGGTTTGAGAACTTAAATGCTTCTGATTTCCTGTTAGTGCTCAGGTTTGAGAATTTAAATGCTTCTGATTTCCTGTTCTCATGTTTGACAGCTTAAATGCTTCTGATTTCCTGTTAGCTCTCAGGTTTGAAAAACTGATTAAAGACTACCTCTTCTACAACACACTACAGTAGGGACACAGGGAGGAGGTGATGGGTGAAGTATCCAACAGAGTTGGGGTTCCCTGTCTAAAAATAGGCAGTGATGCCCACACTGTGCACCCCTCATCTCTCCTAATAGAAGAAACAACTGGACAAAGGGCCAACAGCCTATGCCATGGCCCCATTTGGGTTCTATACGATGCCTCACAAATTGTGTTTGCAGCTAGGAACCCTGATAAATAACGTATAATTAGGAGCTGCAATCTTTGGCTCGCCCCCAACAAAGCGAAGCCTTTTGTGCTCCCATTTGTTCCATCCGTTTTTAATATCTATTTGTGCTCTGGCAAATACTTGATATATTTTCTCCATTTACAACACATAACATTTTAATAACTTTTTTCTTCATTCTGGCCTGAGATGCCTGAAAATTACGCTTACATGAAGCCGTTTAGCGAACTTCAATCCATTTTTATGTACTTTGAATGCTGTAATATTCATTTTTATCTCTGTAGCAGTCAGGTAACAATAAACTCTCGTGAATTGGATATGAGGACTGTAATTCAATCAGGGGGATTTGCTGCAGTTCATAAACCACTTGATCTGCGTTCCTTTAAAATTGATGACATCAGCCGAATCCTCAATAGCTTTCGCAGATCTGCATCCAGAGTTTTTCTCTCTGGTGGAAATGCCGTCTCTCGAGAGTTGACATGCTCAAAGTCATGATGACCCCGAGTTCCAGAATCTCCAGTCGCAGCCTAGTACAATGGCACATTAAAAGGCTAGTGCGGCAATATACCATGTGCTACTTACTAACCCATGGATGATAAATCTGTGGCATCAAGACCTTAAAGAGATACTCCAATATCCATATTCATAGAACATATCTGAAAGCCTGGTTCTTGCACTGATACTCCCCACATCGTGGCCATCACTTGCTTCACTATGAGAATCACATTATGAGCCGAGTGCTACCACCACTCATTGGCCATCAGTGGTCCCCCTACCCTCCAAGAGGTCAGATATCCTGTTCATGTATCATTGATGCTCAAGATGGTTGAGGTTGTCTCACATTTACAGCGAGATAGGTAATAAATGCCTTATTGGTTGGGGTCCCACTGCTAAGAATGGCGGTCCATGAATGAGGACTATTTGGGCAGCACCATTCCTCTGAAGATCATTCAGGGCAGTATCACTCCTCTGAGGACCATTCAAGGGCAGCACATCTCTGAAGACCATTCAAGGCAGCAAAACTCCTCTGAAGGCCTCTCAGCTCAGCAGCATTCCTATGAAAACCATTCAAGGCAGCACAACTCCCCTGGAGACCATTCTAGGGGCAGCACCACTCCTCTGAAGACTATTCTAGGGGTTAGCACCATTCCTCTGAGGACAACTCAGGGCAGCATCACTCCTCTGAAGATCTGCTATTTCTAACAGCAAAAAAATGTATGGTTAGCAGCACCATTCCTTAGAATACCATTCTGGGGGGAGCACCACTTCTCTCAAGACAACTAAGGATAGCACAACTCCACTAAAGACTATCAAAGGCAGCATCACTCCTGTGATGACAATTCAGGGCATCACCACTCCTCTGAGGACCACTCAGTGCAGCATCACTTCTCTGAAGACCATTCAAGGCAGCAAAACTCCTCTGGAGGCCTCTCAGCTCAGCAGCATTCCTATGAAAACCATTCAAGGCAGCACAACTCCCCTGGAGACCATTCTAGGGGCAGCACCACTCCTCTGAAGACTATTCTAGGGGTTAGCACCATTCCCCTGAAGACAATTCAGGGCAGCATCACTTCTCTGAAGATCTGCTATTTCTAAAAGCAGAAAAATGTATGGCTAGCTGCAGCATTCCACGACCCATGGAGATCAATTGACACGATTTGCCTGTGCAGTGGAATATGGAGGAGCCTCTGTTGGTGGTATATAATGTTCCCATGTGTACCTCCAATGGAAGACTCAAATGTAATGCCCCCTGAGCCAAAGTCCACTACCGCTACAGCAAAACAAAGCCAACAGCAGCCAAACAATTTAGCATTTCATCTCCTTGTCTCCAAACATCAGCGACAATCTCCATATTTTTAGTTTATTGAGTCTTTAAATGTGTTCATTGGTGCCAGCGCTGCAGACAGAAGACACTAATCTTAGGCACTTTCTTTACTATATGTATTTTAATATGTCTCAAGGAAATCTTAAATCATTATTTTGGAGAGCACCGTCAGCTGAATGCAGAAGGCAGTCTCCCTAGAATAATACCGCCTTGGCAGGCAAATGATTGCGGTCTTAAATAATGCATGGCTTTTGAGGAAGGCATCAATAAACACGAAAGTTACATTTTAGCAAAACAGTCCTTTAAGAGACCCTCTAGCCTGCAGCCCCCGCTGAACATGTATTAGTAATGATGAGCAACTTGACTTTGGGAAGACTTGATGAATACTCCGTATGTCTCAAGATACCGAGGAATCTGGGGAGTTCTGCACGAGACAAATTCTGCTACATGCTTGAGTCACGTCATCATATGAACCATTATTCGTCTTCGGTCTTGGGCGATTTCTCCATGTCATCTCTTATATTGTAGAGATCTGAGTCCCAGAAGACGAGGGTTAGTTTTAATTTCCTTTTATGCTTTGCTCTTTATTTTTGAGCTGCCCTTCATTACAGTTATCTGCAAATGACTTTATTAAATTTGAGCTGGATCATAAATTAAATTCCTCATTGCATGCCTATAATATAATAGGTGTGACACCTCTGTTTCTGACTCACCTTCATTTTGATGCTTAAAGAGGTCTCCAATTCGAGTGACTTGACCATGAGTTGAATACAAACTTTCCTCCTTCTGGAACTCCCTGTGATCAACAAATCGACCTGGTTGAAAGTGTTCACTCTTCCTGCAGCACCGCCACTGGTGAAATGAAGCATTACATGTTGCTCATTCAAATGAATGGGCTGTGTGTAAATCAGGACAGGACAGGTCCTCCAGGATTAGAGATGCTCTTTATAAATGCTGTTCTATCTATGATGAGGTTCCTGGACATAAGACCTCCCTCTATTAACTCAAAATTCCTGTACAAAGCTTTCCACAGCAAAACGCGCGTCGGGTGTGGTGGGTCCCTGGTTCTGCTGGTAATATCACTATGATAGCACGGTTTCCTCTATCATGACTGTATACCCTCGTCTACCTTAATACTAAGTATTATGAGCCTTAATAATTTCAGAATGTAGAGGAAGGGTTGGTTATGGACCGTAGTATTGGTTGGGTGCTAACTAAAGACTTAACTATTAGATGGAGTTGTGGACTTATCAAGAGCCGGATCCACAAATCGGTGCCCCCATTGGATTCTGAAATGCACTCTATTGTGTGAGTAGAGTCATAGAGGAAACTACAAACTCTGTGGAAATTCATTGGGGTGCATTCAATGTATCGGTTCCATTGGGAAAGGTGTAGAGAAGGCTATGACTAAGGATCATTTATGGGCTAGAAATGCGTAAGACGACTGTTTCTTTTAACTTTATTCTTTTTGAAATTTTAGCATGAAAAAATAAATAAGTTTTCTCTTGATTTTTTTAATTGGCAGAAGCTGGAATTACCTATTTAATTTATTGCCAGAGAAGGCTTGTTGGATTACAATCTGTAGGTAGTATCTAAACTCAACATCAAATTTAAAAAAAATTCTATTATTTTTCACTCAAACCTTTTACCATTATTCACTCAAATGTAAGCATTTTCAGCTCTAAATCCGAGCTAAAACTAGTTGGAAACGCATTAGTGAGCATGAAAATGGCGCAATGTTTTGAGGTGGTGCAGGATTACCTATTTCCCTATGGGAACGGTGACTCATGTCCTACTTAAAGGGAATTTGTCAGCAGTTTCCGATACTTATTACGAGAGCAGCAAAATGTAGAGACAGAAATTCTGATTCCGGCGACGTGTCACTTTCTAGTCTGCTTGCTGTAGTTTTTATAAAATCATAATTTTATCAGCAGGAGATATCTCTACAGGACTAGTAAGGCTGCTGCCATGTAGTCCAGCCACGCCCCCACCACTGATTGGCCCGTGTACACAGAGAGCTGCCAATCAGTGGTGTGGGCGTGGTTGTACAGAGCTCAGCAGAGAAAATAGTTTTTAATCAAAACCGTAGAAGGCAGCGCACTAAGTGACACATTGCCAGAATCAGAGTCTTTGCCCCTACATCATGCAGATCAGATCAGGTAGCAAAAACCTGGTGACAAATTTCCTTTAAAGCTTTTAGATGAAGATAAATGTCAATTGTATCTAGAGAAACTAATACATTGAACGACAGAGACGGCGTGATATCCAGACATCCGCATCTTCACACCTGGGGAGATGGTGATTGCCAGGTCTGAACCGATGCCACGTAGCCTCAGCCGCTCTTCTGCCTTTTCTTCGGAGGTCGCAGTGGTAAGAGTTGCATCCAAAGTCAAATGTTAAAAGCTTCTTTACGTTGTTGTTGTTTTCTGCTGAAGAGCCAGGTTTGGAACGGTTCCCATTTCCGCTCATGGACCATGCATTACTGCTAGTGTTCATAGCTCCCCTGGTACCGCATGTCTGTGCGACTTTAGAGAAGAACCGGCATTTTTATGAAGATTACAACAGTGAGGTGGGACGCAAGCCATATGTATGTGTCGAGGAGGGGCGATGGAGAAATTATGGAGCGCTCCGTCGCTGGGACTGGGAATTTAAGAGTTATGAATTCCAATAAATGTCTATACATTTCCCTAAACAATGCGGAAAAGTACAAATGTTCCGGCATAACAATGTAACTACTTAGGTTCGAGTTAGAAATTTTAGGCAAGTGCCTAAGGACTGACCTTCAGCAGAAGTGCGGATGGGTCAAGGTCATGAAAGCAAAGACCAAATTATTCTGGAAGTCGCGTGGGGAATTATAGTTTGGAAGATGTGATGGGAAGATCAAACAATGTCCCTATGGTTCCATGAACCCAAAGATACTCAATGTGCCGCCATATTGGAACAATGGCTATTCAATACACAGGTACAATAAAAGCCTAAATACTTCGGGTATGTTTGATTTACTCTGCCAAACCCCATCACCAGCCGCTGGCATTTGCGCTGAGACTAAATTGTAAATGCCCCTTTTAATATTGACTTTTAATTCCTCAATGGTTGGTACATAATGTATGCAAATGCACTGTGCTGCAGAATGGTGGTTGTAAATGCACTGTGCAGCAGAATGGTGGTTGTAAATGCACTGTGCTGCAGAATAGTGGTTGTAAATGCACTGTGCAGCAGAATGGGGGTTGTAAATGCACTGTGCTGCAGAATAGTGGTTGTAAATGCACTGTGCAGCAGAATGGGGGTTGTAAATGCACTGTGCTGCAGAATAGTGGTTGTAAATGCACTGTGCAGCAG
The DNA here is from genome assembly GCF_032444005.1 of Ranitomeya imitator. Lineage (NCBI taxonomy): Eukaryota > Metazoa > Chordata > Amphibia > Anura > Dendrobatidae > Ranitomeya > Ranitomeya imitator. The sequence goes on from NC_091290.1 coordinate 142,359,342, forward strand.
AATGGGGGTTGTAAATGCACTGTGCTGCAGAGTGGTGGTTGTAATTGTACTGTGCAGCAGAATGGGGGTTGTAAATGCACTGTGCTGCAGAATAGTGGTTGTAAATGCACTGTGCTGCAGAGTGGTGGTTGTAAATGCACTGTGCTGCAGAATGGCGGTTGTAAATGCATTGTGCTGCAGAATTTTGGTTGCAAATACACTGCGCTGCAGAATGGATGTTGTAAATGCACTGTGCTGAAGAATGGGGGTTGTAAATGCACTGTGCTGCAGAATGGGGGTTATAAATGCACTGTGCAGCAGAATTGTGGTTGTAAATGCACTGTGCTGCAGAATAGTGGTTGTAAATGCACTGTTCTGCAGAACGGGGGTTGTACATGCACTGTGCAGCAGAATTGTGGTTGTAAATGCACTGTGCAGCAGAATAGTGGTTAAAAATGCACTGTGCAGCAGAATAGTGGTTGTAAATGCACTGTGCTGCAGAATAGTGGTTGTAAATGCACTGTTCTGCAGAATGGGGGTTGTAAATGCACTATGCTGCAGAATGGTGGTTGTAAATGCACTGTGCAGCAGAATGGGGGTTGTAAATGCACTGTGCTGCAGAATAGTGGTTGTAAATGCACTGTGCTGCAGAATAGTGGTTGTAAATGCACTGTGCTGCAGAATAGTGGATGTAAATGCACTGTGCTGCAGAATAGTGGTTGTAAATGCACTGTGCTGCAGAATAGTAGTTGTAAATGCACTGTGCTGCAGAATGGTGGTTGTAAATGCACTGTGCTGCAGAATAGTAGTTGTAAATGCACTGTGCTGCAGAAAGGTAGTTGGAAATGCACCGTGCTGCAGAATGGTGGTTGTAAACGCACTGTGCTGCAGAATGGTGGTTGTAAATGCATTGCATTGCAGAATGGTGATTGTAAATGCATTGTGCTGCGGAATTGTGGTTGAAAATACACTGTGCGGCAGAATGGATGTTGTAAATGCACTGTGCTGAAGAATGAGGGTTGTAAATGCACTGTGCTGCAGAATAGTGGTTGTGAATGCACTGTGCTGCAGAATAGTGGTTGTGAATGCACTGTGCTGCAGAATAGTAGTTGTAAATGCACTGTGCTGCAGAATGGTGGTTGTAAACGCACTGTGCTGCAGAATGGCGGTTGTAAATGCATTGTGCTGCAGAATTTTGGTTGCAAATACACTGCGCTGCAGAATGGATGTTGTAAATGCACTGTGCTGAAGAATGGGGGTTGTAAATGCACTGTGCTGCAGAATGGGGGTTGTAAATGCACTGTGCAGCAGAATTGTGGTTGTAAATGCACTGTGCTGCAGAATAGTGGTTGTAAATGCACTGTTCTGCAGAATGGGGGTTGTAAATGCACTGTGCAGCAGAATTGTGGTTGTAAATGCACTGTGCAGCAGAATAGTGGTTGTAAATGCACTGTGCAGCAGAATAGTGGTTGTAAATGCACTGTGCTGCAGAATTGGGGTTGTAAATGCACTGTGCTGCAGAATTGGGGTTGTAAATGCACTGTGCTGCAGAATAGTGGTTGTAAATGCACTGTTCTGCAGAATGGGGGTTGTAAATGCACTGTTCTGCAGAATGGGGGTTGTAAATGCACTGTGCTGCAGAATTGTGGTTGTAAATGCACTGTGCAGCAGAATAGTGGTTGTAAATGCACTGTGCTGCAGAATTGGGGTTGTAAATGCACTGTGCTGCAGAATTGTGGTTGTAAATGCACTGTTCTGCAGAATGGGGGTTGTAAATGCACTGTGCAGCAGAATTGTGGTTGTAAATGCACTGTGCAGCAGAATAGTGGTTGTAAATGCACTTTGCAGCAGAATTGTGGTTGTAAATGCACTGTGCTGCAGAATTGTGGTTGTAAATGCACTGTGCTGCAGAATGGCGGTTGTAAATGCATTGTGCTGCAGAATTTTGGTTGCAAATACACTGCGCTGCAGAATGGATGTTGTAAATGCACTGTGCTGAAGAATGAGGGTTGTAAATGCACTGTGCTGCAGAATTGTGGTTGTAAATGCACTGTTCTGCAGAATGGGGGTTGTAAATGCACTGTGCAGCAGAATTGTGGTTGTAAATGCACTGTGCAGCAGAATAGTGGTTGTAAATGCACTGTGCAGCAGAATTGTGGTTGTAAATGCACTGTGCTGCAGAATTGTGGTTGTAAATGCACTGTGCTGCAGAATTGTGGTTGTAAATGAACTGTGCTGCATAATGGGGGTTGTAAATGCACTGTGCAGCAGAATAGTGGTTGTAAATGCACTGTGCTGCAGAATAGTGGTTGTAAATGTACTGTGCTGCATAATGGGGGTTGTAAATGCACTGTGCAGCAGAATAGTGGTTGTAAATGCACTGTGCTGCAGAATTGTGGTTGTAAATGCACTGTGCTGCAGAATTGTGGTTGTAAATGTACTGTGCTGCATAATGGGGGTTGTAAATGCACTGTGCAGCAGAATAGTGGTTGTAAATGCACTGTGCTGCAGAATAGTGGTTGTAAATGTACTGTGCTGCAGAATAGTGGTTGTAAATGCACTGTGCAGCAGAATAGTGGTTGTAAATGCACTGTGCAGCAGAATAGTGGTTGTAAATGCACTGTGCTGCAGAATAGTGGTTGTAAATGCACTGTGCAGCAGAATAGTGGTTGTAAATGCACTGTGCTGCAGAATAGTGGTTGTAAATGCACTGTGCAGCAGAATAGTGGTTGTAAATGCACTGTGCTGCAGAATAGTGGTTGTAAATGCACTGTGCAGCAGAATAGTGGTTGTAAATGCACTGTGCTGCAGAATAGTGGTTGTAAATGCACTGTTCTGCAGAATGGGGGTTGTAAATGCACTGTGCTGCAGAATAGTGGTTGTAAATGCACTGTGCAGCAGAATAGTGGTTGTAAATGCACTGTGCTGCAGAATAGTGGTTGTAAATGCACTGTGCTGCAGAATAGTGGTTGTAAATGCACTGTGCTGCAGAATAGTGGTTGTAAATGCACTGTGCTGCAGAATAGTGGTTGTAAATGCACTGTGCTGCAGAATAGTAGTTGTAAATGCCCTGTGCTGCAGAATGGTGGTTGTAAATGCACTGTGCTGCAGAATAGTAGTTGTAAATGCACTGTGCTGCAGAAAGCTAGTTGGAAATGCACAGTGCTGCAGAATGGTGGTTGTAAATGCACTGTGCTGCATAATGGGGGTTGTAAATGCATTGCATTGCAGAATGGTGATTGTAAATGCATTGTGCTGCAGAATTGTGGTTGAAAATACACTGTGCGGCAGAATGGATGTTGTAAATGCACTGTGCTGAAGAATGAGGGTTGTAAATGCACTGTGCTGCAGAATAGTGGTTGTGAATGCACTGTGCTGCAGAATAGTGGTTGTGAATGCACTGTGCTGCAGAATAGTAGTTGTAAATGCACTGTGCTGCAGAATGGTGGTTGTAAACGCACTGTGCTGCAGAATGGCGGTTGTAAATGCATTGTGCTGCAGAATTTTGGTTGCAAATACACTGCGCTGCAGAATGGATGTTGTAAATGCACTGTGCTGAAGAATGAGGGTTGTAAATGCACTGTGCTGCAGAATGGGGGTTGTAAATGCACTGTGCAGCAGAATTGTGGTTGTAAATGCACTGTGCTGCAGAATAGTGGTTGTAAATGCACTGTTCTGCAGAATGGGGGTTGTAAATGCACTGTGCAGCAGAATTGTGGTTGTAAATGCACTGTGCAGCAGAATAGTGGTTGTAAATGCACTGTGCAGCAGAATAGTGGTTGTAAATGCACTGTGCTGCAGAATAGTGGTTGTAAATGCACTGTTCTGCAGAATGGGGGTTGTAAATGCACTGTGCTGCAGAAATGTGGTTGTAAATGCACTGTGCAGCAGAATAGTGGTTGTAAATGCACTGTGCTGCAGAATTGGGGTTGTAAATGCACTGTGCTGCAGAATAGTGGTTGTAAATGCACTGTTCTGCAGAATGGGGGTTGTAAATGCACTGTTCTGCAGAATGGGGGTTGTAAATGCACTGTGCTGCAGAATTGTGGTTGTAAATGCACTGTGCAGCAGAATAGTGGTTGTAAATGCACTGTGCTGCAGAATTGGTGTTGTAAATGCACTGTGCTGCAGAATAGTGGTTGTAAATGCACTGTTCTGCAGAATGGGGGTTGTAAATGCACTGTGCAGCAGAATGGGGGTTGTAAATGCACTGTGCTGCAGAATTGTGGTTGTAAATGCACTGTGCTGCAGAATTGTGGTTGTAAATGCACTGTGCTGCAGAATTGTGGTTGTAAATGCACTGTGCTGCATAATGGGGGTTGTAAATGCACTGTGCAGCAGAATTGTGGTTGTAAATGCACTGTGCAGCAGAATTGGGGTTGTAAATGCACTGTGCTGCAGAATGGTGGTTGTAAATGCACTGTGCTGCAGAATAGTGGTTGTAAACGCACTGTGCTGCAGAATGGCGGTTGTAAATGCATTGCGTTGCAGAATGGATGTTGTAAATGCACTGTGCTGAAGAATGAGGGTTGTAAATGCACTGTGCTGCAGAATAGTAGTTGTAAAAGCACTGTGCTGCAGAAAGGCAGTTGGAAATGCACCGTGCTGCAGAATGGTGGTTGTAAACGCACTGTGCTGCAGAATGGCGGTTGTAAATGCATTGTGTTGCAGAATGGTGATTGTAAATGCATTGTGCTGCAGAATTGTGGTTGAAAATACACTGTGCGGCAGAATGGATGTTGTAAATGCACTGTGCTGAAGAATGAGGGTTGTAAATGCACTGTGCTGCAGAATAGTGGTTGTAAATTAACTATGCTGCAGAATAGTAATTGTAAATGCACTGTGCTGTAGAATAGTAGTTGCAAATGCACTGTGCTGCAGAATGGTGGTTGTAAACGCACTGTGCTGCAGAATGGCGGTTGTAAATGCATTGTGCTGCAGAATTTTGGTTGCAAATACACTGCGCTGCAGAATGGATGTTGTAAATGCACTGTGCTGAAGAATGAGGGTTGTAAATGCACTGTGCTGCAGAATTGTGGTTGTAAATGCACTGTTCTGCAGAATGGGGGTTGTAAATGCACTGTGCAGCAGAATTGTGGTTGTAAATGCACTGTGCAGCAGAATAGTGGTTGTAAATGCACTGTGCAGCAGAATTGTGGTTGTAAATGCACTGTGCTGCAGAATTGTGGTTGTAAATGCACTGTGCTGCAGAATTGTGGTTGTAAATGAACTGTGCTGCATAATGGGGGTTGTAAATGCACTGTGCAGCAGAATAGTGGTTGTAAATGCACTGTGCTGCAGAATAGTGGTTGTAAATGTACTGTGCTGCATAATGGGGGTTGTAAATGCACTGTGCAGCAGAATAGTGGTTGTAAATGCACTGTGCTGCATAATTGTGGTTGTAAATGCACTGTGCTGCAGAATTGTGGTTGTAAATGCACTGTGCTGCATAATGGGGGTTGTAAATGCACTGTGCAGCAGAATAGTGGTTGTAAATGCACTGTGCTGCAGAATAGTGGTTGTAAATGCACTGTGCTGCAGAATAGTGGTTGTAAATGCACTGTGCAGCAGAATAGTGGTTGTAAATGCACTGTGCAGCAGAATAGTGATTGTAAATGCACTGTGCTGCAGAATAGTGGTTGTAAATGCACTGTGCAGCAGAATAGTGGTTGTAAATGCACTGTGCTGCAGAATAGTGGTTGTAAATGCACTGTGCAGCAGAATAGTGGTTGTAAATGCACTGTGCTGCAGAATAGTGGTTGTAAATGTACTGTGCTGCATAATGGGGGTTGTAAATGCACTGTGCAGCAGAATAGTGGTTGTAAATGTACTGTGCTGCAGAATTGTGGTTGTAAATGTACTGTGCTGCATAATGGGGGTTGTAAATGCACTGCGCTGCAGAATAGTGGTTGTAAATGCACTGTTCTGCAGAATGGGGGTTGTAAATGCACTGTTCTGCAGAATGGGGGTTGTAAATGCACTGTGCAGCAGAATTGTGGTTGTAAATGCACTGTGCTGCAGAATTGGGGTTGTAAATGCACTGTGCAGCAGAATGGTGGTTGTAAATGCACTGTGCTGCAGAATTGTGGTTGTAAATGCACTGTGCAGCAGAATGGTGGTTGTAAATGCACTGTGCTGCAGAATTGTGGTTGTAAATGCACTGTGCAGCAGAGTGGTGGTTGTAAATGCACTGTTCTGCAGAATGGGGGTTGTAAATGCACTGTGCAGCAGAGTGGTGGTTGTAAATGCACTGTGCAGCAGAATGGGGGTTGTAAATGCACTGTGCAGCAGAATGGGGGTTGTAAATGCACTGTGCAGCAGAATTGGGGTTGTAAATGCACTGTGCAGCAGAGTGGTGGTTGTAAATGCACTGTGCTGCAGAATGGGGGTTGTAAATGCACTGTGCAGCAGAATGGGGGTTGTAAATGCACTGTGCAGCAGAATTGGGGTTGTAAATGCACTGTGCAGCAGAGTGGTGGTTGTAAATGCACTGTTCTGCAGAATGGGGGTTGTAAATGCACTGTGCAGCAGAGTGGTGGTTGTAAATGCACTGTTCTGCAGAATGGGGGTTGTAAATGCACTGTCCTGCAGAATAGTGGTTGTAAATGCACTGTGCAGCAGAATGGTGGTTGTAAATGCACTGTTCTGCAGAATGGGGGTTGTAAATGCACTGTGCTGCAGAATTGTGGTTGTAAATGCACTGTGCAGCAGAATGGTGGTTGTAAATGCACTGTGCTGCAGAATTGGGGTTGTAAATGCACTGTGCTGCAGAATAGTGGTTGTAAATGCACTGTTCTGCAGAATGGGGGTTGTAAATGCACTGTTCTGCAGAATGGCGGTTGTAAATGCACTGTGCAGCAGAATTGTGGTTGTAAATGCACTGTGCAGCAGAATAGTGGTTGTAAATGCACTGTGCTGCAGAATTGGGGTTGTAAATGCACTGTGCTGCAGAATAGTGGTTGTAAATGCACTGTTCTGCAGAATGGGGGTTGTAAATGCACTGTGCTGCAGAATTGGGGTTGTAAATGCACTGTGCAGCAGAATTGTGGTTGTAAATGCACTGTGCAGCAGAATTGTGGTTGTAAATGCACTGTGCTGCAGAATTGTGGTTGTAAATGCACTGTGCTGCAAAATTGTGGTTGTAAATGCACTGTGCTGCAGAATTGTGGTTGTAAATGCACTGTGCTGCATAATGGGGGTTGTAAATGCACTGTGCAGCCGAATTGTGGTTGTAAATGCACTGTGCTGCAGAATAGTGGTTGTAAATGCACTGTTCTGCAGAATTGGGGTTGTAAATGCACTGTGCTGCAGAATAGTGGTTGTAAACGCACTGTGCTGCAGAATGGTGGTTGAAAATACACTGTGCGGCAGAATGGATGTTGTAAATGCACTGTGCTGAAGAATGAGGGTTGTAAATGCACTGTGCTGCAGAATAGTGGTTGTAAACGCACTGTGCTGCAGAATGGCGGTTGTAAATGCATTGCGTTGCAGAATGGATGTTGTAAATGCACTGTGCTGAAGAATGAGGGTTGTAAATGCACTGTGCTGCAGAAAGGCAGTTGGAAATGCACCGTGCTGCAGAATGGTGGTTGTAAATGCACTGTGCAGCAGAATTGTGGTTGTAAATGCACTGTGCAGCAGAATAGTGGTTGTAAATGCACTGTGCTGCAGAATTGTGGTTGTAAATGCACTGTGCTGCAGAATTGTTGTTGTAAATGCACTGTTCTGCAGAATAGTGGTTGTAAATGCACTGTGCAGCAGAATTGTGGTTGTAAATGCACTGTGCTGCAGAATTGTGGTTGTAAATGCACTGTTCTGCAAAATGGGGGTTGTAAATGCACTGTGCTGCAGAATTGGGGTTGTAAATGCACTGTTCTGCAGAATGGGGGTTGTAAATGCACTGTGCTGCAGAATAGTGGTTGTAAATGCACTGTTCTGCAGAATGGGGGTTGTAAATGCACTGTTCTGCAGAATGGGGGTTGTAAATGCACTGTGCAGCAGAATTGTGGTTGTAAATGCACTGTGCAGCAGAATAGTGGTTGTAAATGCACTGTGCTGCAGAATGGTGGTTGAAAATACACTGTGCGGCAGAATGGATGTTGTAAATGCACTGTGCTGAAGAATGAGGGTTGTAAATGCACTGTGCTGCAGAATAGTGGTTGTAAACGCACTGTGCTGCAGAATGGCGGTTGTAAATGCATTGCGTTGCAGAATGGATGTTGTAAATGCACTGTGCTGAAGAATGAGGGTTGTAAATGCACTGTGCTGCAGAATAGTAGTTGTAAAAGCACTGTGCTGCAGAAAGGCAGTTGGAAATGCACCGTGCTGCAGAATGGTGGTTGTAAATGCACTGTGCAGCAGAATTGTGGTTGTAAATGCACTGTGCAGCAGAATAGTGGTTGTAAATGCACTGTGCTGCAGAATTGTGGTTGTAAATGCACTGTGCTGCAGAATTGTGGTTGTAAATGCACTGTTCTGCAGAATAGTGGTTGTAAATGCACTGTGCAGCAGAATTGTGGTTGTAAATGCACTGTGCTGCAGAATTGTGGTTGTAAATGCACTGTTCTGCAAAATGGGGGTTGTAAATGCACTGTGCTGCAGAATTGGGGTTGTAAATGCACTGTTCTGCAGAATGGGGGTTGTAAATGCACTGTGCTGCAGAATAGTGGTTGTAAATGCACTGTTCTGCAGAATGGGGGTTGTAAATGCACTGTTCTGCAGAATGGGGGTTGTAAATGCACTGTGCAGCAGAATTGTGGTTGTAAATGCACTGTGCAGCAGAATAGTGGTTGTAAATGCACTGTGCTGCAGAATTGGGGTTGTAAATGCACTGTGCTGCAGAATAGTGGTTGTAAATGCACTGTTCTGCAGAATGGGGGTTGTAAATGCACTGTTCTGCAGAATGGGGGTTGTAAATGCACTGTGCAGCAGAATTGTGGTTGTAAATGCACTGTGCTGCAGAATTGTGGTTGTAAATGCACTGTGCTGCAGAATGGTGGTTGTAAATGCACTGTGCTGCAGAATTGTGGTTGTAAATGTACTGTGCTGCATAATGGGGGTTGTAAATGCACTGTGCAGCCAAATTGTGGTTGTAAATGCACTGTGCTGCAGAATAGTGGTTGTAAATGCACTGTTCTGCAGAATTGGGGTTGTAAATGCACTGTGCTGCAGAATAGTGGTTGTAAACGCACTGTGCTGCAGAATGGTGGTTGAAAATACACTGTGCGGCAGAATGGATGTTGTAAATGCACTGTGCTGAAGAATGAGGGTTGTAAATGCACTGTGCTGCAGAATAGTGGTTGTAAACGCACTGTGCTGCACAATGGCGGTTGTAAATGCATTGCGTTGCAGAATGGATGTTGTAAATGCACTGTGCTGAAGAATGAGGGTTGTAAATGCACTGTGCTGCAGAATAGTAGTTGTAAAAGCACTGTGCTGCAGAAAGGCAGTTGGAAATGCACCGTGCTGCAGAATGGTGGTTGTAAATGCACTGTGCAGCAGAATTGTGGTTGTAAATGCACTGTGCAGCAGAATAGTGGTTGTAAATGCACTGTGCAGCAGAATTGTGGTTGTAAATGCACTGTGCTGCAGAATTGTGGTTGTAAATGCACTGTGCTGCAAAATTGTGGTTGTAAATGTACTGTGCTGCATAATGGGTTTGTAAATGCACTGTGCAGCAGAATAGTGGTTGTAAATGCACTGTGCTGCAGAATAGTGGTTTTAAATGTACTGTGCTGCATAATGGGGGTTGTAAATGCACTGTGCAGCAGAACAGTGGTTGTAAATGCACTGTGCTGCAGAATGGTGGTTGTAAATGTACTGTGCTGCATAATGGGGGTTGTAAATGCACTGTGCAGCAGAATAGTGGTTGTAAATGCACTGTGCTGCAGAATAGTGGTTGCAAATGCACTGTGCTGCAGAATGGGGGTTGTAAATGCACTGTGCAGCAGAATTGTGGTTGTAAATGCACTGTGCTGCAGAATTGTGGTTGTAAATGCATTGTGCTGCAGAATTGGGGTTGTAAATGCACTGTGCAGCAGAATGGTGGTTGTAAATGCACTGTGCTGCAGAATTGTGGTTGTAAATGCACTGTTCTGCAGAATTGGGGTTGTAAATGCACTGTGCAGCAGAGTGGTGGTTGTAAATGCACTGTGCAGCAGAATGGTGGTTGTAAATGCACTGTTCTGCAGAATAGTGGTTGTAAATGCACTGTGCTGCAGAATTGTGGTTGTAAATGCACTGTGCAGCAGAATTGTGGTTGTAAATGCACTATTCTGCAGAATGGGGGTTGTAAATGCACTGTTCTGCAGAATGGGGGTTGTAAATGCACTGTGCAGCAGAATTGTGGTTGTAAATGCACTGTGCAGCAGAATAGTGGTTGTAAATGCACTGTGCTGCAGAATTGGGGTTGTAAATGCACTGTGTTGCAGAATAGTGGTTGTAAATGCACTGTTCTGCAGAATGGGGGTTGTAAATGCACTGTTCTGCAGAATGGGGGTTGTAAATGCACTGTGCAGCAGAATTGTGGTTGTAAATGCACTGTGCTGCAGAATTGTGGTTGTAAATGCGCTGTGCTGCAGAATTGTGGTTGTAAATGCACTGTGCTGCAGAATTGTGGTTGTAAATGCACTGTGCTGCATAATGGGGGTTGTAAATGCACTGTGCAGAAGAATTGTGTTTGTAAATGCACTGTTTTGCAGAATTGGGGTTGTAAATGCACTGTGCTGCAGAATGGTGGTTGTAAATGCACTGTGCAGAAGAATTGTGGTTGTAAATGCACTGTTTTGCAGAATTGGGGTTGTAAATGCACTGTGCTGCAGAATGGTGGTTGTAAATGCACTGTGCAGCAGAATGGGGGTTGTAAATGCACTGTGCTGCAGAATAGTGGTTGTAAATGCACTGTGCAGCAGAATGGGGGTTGTAAATGCACTGTGCTGCAGAATAGTGGTTGTAAACGCACTGTGCTGCAGAATGGTGGTTGAAAATACACTGTGCAGCAGAATAGTGGTTGTAAATGCACTGTGCTGCAGAATAGTGGTTGTAAATGCACTGTGCAGCAGAATAGTGGTTGTAAATGCACTGTGCTGCAGAATAGTGGTTGTAAATGTACTGTGCTGCATAATGGGGGTTGTAAATGCACTGTGCAGCAGAATAGTGGTTGTAAATGTACTGTGCTGCAGAATTGTGGTTGTAAATGTACTGTGCTGCATAATGGGGGTTGTAAATGCACTGCGCTGCAGAATAGTGGTTGTAAATGCACTGTTCTGCAGAATGGGGGTTGTAAATGCACTGTTCTGCAGAATGGGGGTTGTAAATGCACTGTGCAGCAGAATTGTGGTTGTAAATGCACTGTGCTGCAGAATTGTGGTTGTAAATGCATTGTGCTGCAGAATAGGGGTTGTAAATGCACTGTGCAGCAGAATGGTGGTTGTAAATGCACTGTGCTGCAGAATTGTGGTTGTAAATGCACTGTGCAGCAGAGTGGTGGTTGTAAATGCACTGTTCTGCAGAATGGGGGTTGTAAATGCACTGTGCAGCAGAGTGGTGGTTGTAAATGCACTGTGCAGCAGAATGGGGGTTGTAAATGCACTGTGCAGCAGAATTGTGGTTGTAAATGCACTGTTCTGCAGAATGGGGGTTGTAAATGCACTGTGCAGCAGAGTGGTGGTTGTAAATGCACTGTTCTGCAGAATGGGGGTTGTAAATGCACTGTGCAGCAGAATTGTGGTTGTAAATGCACTGTGCAGCAGAGTGGTGGTTGTAAATGCACTGTTCTGCAGAATGGGGGTTGTAAATGCACTGTGCAGCAGAATTGTGGTTGTAAATGCACTGTGCAGCAGAGTGGTGGTTGTAAATGCACTGTTCTGCAGAATGGGGGTTGTAAATGCACTGTGCTGCAGAATTGTGGTTGTAAATGCACTGTGCAGCAGAATGGTGGTTGTAAATGCACTGTTCTGCAGAATGGGGGTTGTAAATGCACTGTGCAGCAGAATTGTGGTTGTAAATGCACTGTGCAGCAGAGTGGTGGTTGTAAATGCACTGTTCTGCAGAATGGGGGTTGTAAATGCACTGTGCTGCAGAATTGTGGTTGTAAATGCACTGTGCAGCAGAGTGGTGGTTGTAAATGCACTGTGCAGCAGAATGGGGGTTGTAAATGCACTGTTCTGCAGAATGGGGGTTGTAAATGCACTGTGCAGCAGAATGGGGGTTGTAAATGCACTGTGCAGCAGAATGGTGGTTGTAAATGCACTGTGCTGCAGAATTGTGGTTGTAAATGCACTGTGCAGCAGAATTGTGGTTGTAAATGCACTGTTCTGCAGAATGGGGGTTGTAAATGCACTGTGCAGCAAAATTGGGGTTGTAAATGCACTGTGCTGCAGAATAGTGGTTGTAAATGCACTGTTCTGCAGAATGGGGGTTGTAAATGCACTGTTCTGCAGAATGGGGGTTGTAAATGCACTGTGCAGCAGAATTGTGGTTGTAAATGCACTGTGCAGCAGAATAGTGGTTGTAAATGCACTGTGCTGCAGAATTGGGGTTGTAAATGCACTGTGCTGCAGAATAGTGGTTGTAAATGCACTGTTCTGCAGAATGGGGGTTGTAAATGCACTGTTCTGCAGAATGGGGGTATTAAATGCACTGTGCAGCACAATTGTGGTTGTAAATGCACTGTGCTGCAGAATTGTGGTTGTAAATGCACTGTGCTGCAGAATTGTGGTTGTAAATGCACTGTGCTGCAGAATTGTGGTTGTAAATGCACTGTGCTGCAGAATAGTGGTTGTAACTGCACTGTTCTGCAGAATTGGGGTTGTAAATGCACTGTGCTGCAGAATAGTGGTTGTAAACGCACTGTGCTGCAGAATGGTGGTTGAAAATACACTGTGCGGCAGAATGGATGTTGTAAATGCACTGTGCTGAAGAATGAGGGTTGTAAATGCACTGTGCTGCAGAATAGTGGTTGTAAACGCACTGTGCTGCAGAATGGCGGTTGTAAATGCATTGCGTTGCAGAATGGATGTTGTAAATGCACTGTGCTGAAGAATGAGGGTTGTAAATGCACTGTGCTGCAGAATAGTAGTTGTAAAAGCACTGTGCTGCAGAAAGGCAGTTGGAAATGCACCGTGCTGCAGAATGGTGGTTGTAAATGCACTGTGCAGCAGAATTGTGGTTGTAAATGCACTGTGCAGCAGAATAGTGGTTGTAAATGCACTGTGCTGCAGAATTGTGGTTGTAAATGCACTGTGCTGCAGAATTGTGGTTGTAAATGCACTGTTCTGCAGAATAGTGGTTGTAAATGCACTGTGCAGCAGAATTGTGGTTGTAAATGCACTGTGCTGCAGAATTGTGGTTGTAAATGCACTGTTCTGCAAAATGGGGGTTGTAAATGCACTGTGCTGCAGAATTGGGGTTGTAAATGCACTGTTCTGCAGAATGGGGGTTGTAAATGCACTGTGCTGCAGAATAGTGGTTGTAAATGCACTGTTCTGCAGAATGGGGGTTGTAAATGCACTGTTCTGCAGAATGGGGGTTGTAAATGCACTGTGCAGCAGAATTGTGGTTGTAAATGCACTGTGCAGCAGAATAGTGGTTGTAAATGCACTGTGCTGCAGAATTGGGGTTGTAAATGCACTGTGCTGCAGAATAGTGGTTGTAAATGCACTGTTCTGCAGAATGGGGGTTGTAAATGCACTGTTCTGCAGAATGGGGGTTGTAAATGCACTGTGCAGCAGAATTGTGGTTGTAAATGCACTGTGCTGCAGAATTGTGGTTGTAAATGCACTGTGCTGCAGAATGGTGGTTGTAAATGCACTGTGCTGCAGAATTGTGGTTGTAAATGTACTGTGCTGCATAATGGGGGTTGTAAATGCACTGTGCAGCCGAATTGTGGTTGTAAATGCACTGTGCTGCAGAATAGTGGTTGTAAATGCACTGTTCTGCAGAATTGGGGTTGTAAATGCACTGTGCTGCAGAATAGTGGTTGTAAACGCACTGTGCTGCAGAATGGTGGTTGAAAATACACTGTGCGGCAGAATGGATGTTGTAAATGCACTGTGCTGAAGAATGAGGGTTGTAAATGCACTGTGCTGCAGAATAGTGGTTGTAAACGCACTGTGCTGCACAATGGCGGTTGTAAATGCATTGCGTTGCAGAATGGATGTTGTAAATGCACTGTGCTGAAGAATGAGGGTTGTAAATGCACTGTGCTGCAGAATAGTAGTTGTAAAAGCACTGTGCTGCAGAAAGGCAGTTGGAAATGCACCGTGCTGCAGAATGGTGGTTGTAAATGCACTGTGCAGCAGAATTGTGGTTGTAAATGCACTGTGCAGCAGAATAGTGGTTGTAAATGCACTGTGCAGCAGAATTGTGGTTGTAAATGCACTGTGCTGCAGAATTGTGGTTGTAAATGCACTGTGCTGCAGAATGGTGGTTGTAAATGCACTGTGCAGCAGAATGGGGGTTGTAAATGCACTGTGCTGCAGAATAGTGGTTGTAAACGCACTGTGCTGCAGAATGGTGGTTGAAAATACACTGTGCAGCAGAATAGTGGTTGTAAATGCACTGTGCTGCAGAATAGTGGTTGTAAATGCACTGTGCAGCAGAATAGTGGTTGTAAATGCACTGTGCTGCAGAATAGTGGTTGTAAATGTACTGTGCTGCATAATGGGGGTTGTAAATGCACTGTGCAGCAGAATAGTGGTTGTAAATGTACTGTGCTGCAGAATTGTGGTTGTAAATGTACTGTGCTGCATAATGGGGGTTGTAAATGCACTGCGCTGCAGAATAGTGGTTGTAAATGCACTGTTCTGCAGAATGGGGGTTGTAAATGCACTGTTCTGCAGAATGGGGGTTGTAAATGCACTGTGCAGCAGAATTGTGGTTGTAAATGCACTGTGCTGCAGAATTGTGGTTGTAAATGCATTGTGCTGCAGAATTGGGGTTGTAAATGCACTGTGCAGCAGAATGGTGGTTGTAAATGCACTGTGCTGCAGAATGGGGGTTGTAAATGCACTGTGCAGCAGAATTGTGGTTGTAAATGCACTGTTCTGCAGAATGGGGGTTGTAAATGCACTGTGCAGCAGAGTGGTGGTTGTAAATGCACTGTTCTGCAGAATGGGGGTTGTAAATGCACTGTCCTGCAGAATTGTGGTTGTAAATGCACTGTGCAGCAGAATGGTGGTTGTAAATGCACTGTGCAGCAGAGTGGTGGTTGTAAATGCACTGTTCTGCAGAATGGGGGTTGTAAATGCACTGTGCAGCAGAGTGGTGGTTGTAAATGCACTGTGCAGCAGAATGGGGGTTGTAAATGCACTGTGCTGCAGAATTGTGGTTGTAAATGCACTGTGCTGCAGAATTGTGGTTGTAAATGCATTGTGCTGCAGAATTGGGGTTGTAAATGCACTGTGCAGCAGAATGGTGGTTGTAAATGCACTGTGCTGCAGAATGGGGGTTGTAAATGCACTGTGCAGCAGAATTGTGGTTGTAAATGCACTGTTCTGCAGAATGGGGGTTGTAAATGCACTGTGCAGCAGAGTGGTGGTTGTAAATGCACTGTTCTGCAGAATGGGGGTTGTAAATGCACTGTCCTGCAGAATTGTGGTTGTAAATGCACTGTGCAGCAGAGTGGTGGTTGTAAATGCACTGTGCAGCAGAATGGGGGTTGTAAATGCACTGTGCAGCAGAATTGTGGTTGTAAATGCACTGTTCTGCAGAATGGGGGTTGTAAATGCACTGTGCAGCAGAGTGGTGGTTGTAAATGCACTGTGCTGCAGAATGGGGGTTGTAAATGCACTGTGCAGCAGAATTGTGGTTGTAAATGCACTGTGCAGCAGAATGGTGGTTGTAAATGCACTGTGCTGCAGAGTGGTGGTTGTAAATGCACTGTTCTGCAGAATGGGGGTTGTAAATGCACTGTGCTGCAGAATTGTGGTTGTAAATGCACTGTGCAGCAGAATAGGGGTTGTAAATGCACTGTTCTGCAGAATGGGGGTTGTAAATGCACTGTGCAGCAGAGTGGTGGTTGTAAATGCACTGTGCAGCAGAATGGGGGTTGTAAATGCACTGTGCTGCAGAATTGTGGTTGTAAATGCACTGTGCAGCAGAGTGGTGGTTGTAAATGCACTGTTCTGCAGAATGGGGGTTGTAAATGCACTGTGCTGCAGAATTGTGGTTGTAAATGCACTGTGCAGCAGAATAGGGGTTGTAAATGCACTGTTCTGCAGAATGGGGGTTGTAAATGCACTGTGCAGCAGAGTGGTGGTTGTAAATGCACTGTGCAGCAGAATGGGGGTTGTAAATGCACTGTGCTGCAGAATTGTGGTTGTAAATGCACTGTGCAGCAGAATGGTGGTTGTAAATGCACTGTGCTGCAGAATTGTGGTTGTAAATGCACTGTGCAGCAGAATTGTGGTTGTAAATGCACTGTTCTGCAGAATGGGGGTTGTAAATGCACTGTGCAGCAAAATTGGGGTTGTAAATGCACTGTGCTGCAGAATAGTGGTTGTAAATGCACTGTTCTGCAGAATGGGGGTTGTAAATGCACTGTTCTGCAGAATGGGGGTTGTAAATGCACTGTGCAGCAGAATTGTGGTTGTAAATGCACTGTGCAGCAGAATAGTGGTTGTAAATGCACTGTGCTGCAGAATGGGGGTTGTAAATGCACTGTCCTGCAGAATTGTGGTTGTAAATGCACTGTGCAGCAGAATGGTGGTTGTAAATGCACTGTTCTGCAGAATGGGGGTTGTAAATGCACTGTGCAGCAGAATTGTGGTTGTAAATGCACTGTGCAGCAGAGTGGTGGTTGTAAATGCACTGTTCTGCAGAATGGGGGTTGTAAATGCACTGTGCAGCAGAATGGTGGTTGTAAATGCACTGTGCTGCAGAATTGTGGTTGTAAATGCACTGTGCAGCAGAGTGGTGGTTGTAAATGCACTGTGCAGCAGAATGGGGGTTGTAAATGCACTGTTCTGCAGAATGGGGGTTGTAAATGCACTGTGCAGCAGAGTGGTGGTTGTAAATGCACTGTGCAGCAGAATGGGGGTTGTAAATGCACTGTGCTGCAGAATTGTGGTTGTAAATGCACTGTGCAGCAGAATGGTGGTTGTAAATGCACTGTGCTGCAGAATTGTGGTTGTAAATGCACTGTGCAGCAGAATTGTGGTTGTAAATGCACTGTTCTGCAGAATGGGGGTTGTAAATGCACTGTGCAGCAAAATTGGGGTTGTAAATGCACTGTGCTGCAGAATAGTGGTTGTAAATGCACTGTTCTGCAGAATGGGGGTTGTAAATGCACTGTTCTGCAGAATGGGGGTTGTAAATGCACTGTACAGCAGAATTGTGGTTGTAAATGCACTGTGCAGCAGAATAGTGGTTGTAAATGCACTGTGCTGCAGAATTGGGGTTGTAAATGCACTGTGCTGCAGAATAGTGGTTGTAAATGCACTGTTCTGCAGAATGGGGGTTGTAAATGCACTGTTCTGCAGAATGGGGGTTGTAAATGCACTGTGCTGCAGAATTGTGGTTGTAAATGCACTGTGCTGCAGAATTGTGGTTGTAAATGCACTGTGCTGCAGAATTGTGGTTGTAAATGCACTGTGCTGCAGAATTGTGGTTGTAAATGCACTGTGCTGCATAATGGGGGTTGTAAATGCACTGTGCAGCCGAATTGTGGTTGTAAATGCACTGTGCTGCAGAATAGTGGTTGTAACTGCACTGTTCTGCAGAATTGGGGTTGTAAATGCACTGTGCTGCAGAATAGTGGTTGTAAACGCACTGTGCTGTAGAATGGTGGTTGAAAATACACTGTGCGGCAGAATAAATGTTGTAAATGCACTGTGCTGAAGAATGAGGGTTGTAAATGCACTGTGCTGCAGAATAGTGGTTGTAAACGCACTGTGCTGCAGAATGGCGGTTGTAAATGCATTGCGTTGCAGAATGGATGTTGTAAATGCACTGTGCTGAAGAATGAGGGTTGTAAATGCACTGTGCTGCAGAATAGTAGTTGTAAAAGCACTGTGCTGCAGAAAGGCAGTTGGAAATGCACCGTGCTGCAGAATGGTGGTTGTAAATGCACTGTGCAGCAGAATTGTGGTTGTAAATGCACTGTGCAGCAGAATAGTGGTTGTAAATGCACTGTGCTGCAGAATTGTGGTTGTAAATGCACTGTGCTGCAGAATTGTGGTTGTAAATGCACTGTTCTGCAGAATTGTGGTTGTAAATGCACTGTGCAGCAGAATTGTGGTTGTAAATGCACTGTGCTGCAGAATTGTGGTTGTAAATGCACTGTTCTGCAAAATGGGGGTTGTAAATGCACTGTGCTGCAGAATTGGGGTTGTAAATGCACTGTTCTGCAGAATGGGGGTTGTAAATGCACTGTGCTGCAGAATAGTGGTTGTAAATGCACTGTTCTGCAGAATGGGGGTTGTAAATGCACTGTTCTGCAGAATGGGGGTTGTAAATGCACTGTGCAGCAGAATTGTGGTTGTAAATGCACTGTGCTGCAGAATTGTGGTTGTAAATGCACTGTGCTGCAGAATTGTGGTTGTAAATGTACTGTGCTGCATAATGGGGGTTGTAAATGCACTGTGCAGCAGAATAGTGGTTGTAAATGCACTGTGCTGCAGAATAGTGGTTTTAAATGTACTGTGCTGCATAATGGGGGTTGTAAATGCACTGTGCAGCAGAATAGTGGTTGTAAATGCACTGTGCTGCAGAATTGTGGTTGTAAATGTACTGTGCTGCATAATGGGGGTTGTAAATGCACTGTGCAGCAGAATAGTGGTTGTAAATGCACTGTGCTGCAGAATAGTGGTTGCAAATGCACTGTGCTGCAGAATGGGGGTTGTAAATGCACTGTGCAGCAGAATTGTGGTTGTAAATGCACTGTGCTGCAGAATTGTGGTTGTAAATGCATTGTGCTGCAGAATTGGGGTTGTAAATGCACTGTGCAGCAGAATGGTGGTTGTAAATGCACTGTGCTGCAGAATTGTGGTTGTAAATGCACTGTTCTGCAGAATTGGGGTTGTAAATGCACTGTGCAGCAGAGTGGTGGTTGTAAATGCACTGTGCAGCAGAATGGTGGTTGTAAATGCACTGTGCTGCAGAATTGTGGTTGTAAATGCACTGTTCTGCAGAATGGGGGTTGTAAATGCACTGTTCTGCAGAATGGGGGTTGTAAATGCACTGTGCAGCAGAATTGTGGTTGTAAATGCACTGTGCAGCAGAATAGTGGTTGTAAATGCACTGTGCTGCAGAATTGGGGTTGTAAATGCACTGTGTTGCAGAATAGTGGTTGTAAATGCACTGTTCTGCAGAATGGGGGTTGTAAATGCACTGTTCTGCAGAATGGGGGTTGTAAATGCACTGTGCAGCAGAATTGTGGTTGTAAATGCACTGTGCTGCAGAATTGTGGTTGTAAATGCGCTGTGCTGCAGAATTGTGGTTGTAAATGCACTGTGCTGCATAATGGGGGTTGTAAATGCACTGTGCAGAAGAATTGTGGTTGTAAATGCACTGTGCTGCAGAATAGTGGTTGTAAATGCACTGTTTTGCAGAATTGGGGTTGTAAATGCACTGTGCTGCAGAATGGTGGTTGTAAATGCACTGTGCAGCAGAATGGGGGTTGTAAATGCACTGTGCTGCAGAATAGTGGTTGTAAACGCACTGTGCTGCAGAATGGTGGTTGAAAATACACTGTGCAGCAGAATTGTGGTTGTAAATGCACTGTGCTGCAGAATTGTGGTTGTAAATGCACTGTGCTGCAGAATTGTGGTTGTAAATGCACTGTGCTGCAGAATTGTGGTTGTAAATGCACTGTGCTGCAGAATTGTGGTTGTAAATGCACTGTGCTGCATAATGGGGGTTGTAAATGCACTGTGCAGCCGAATTGTGGTTGTAAATGCACTGTGCTGCAGAATAGTGGTTGTAAATGCACTGTTCTGCAGAATTGGGGTTGTAAATGCACTGTGCTGCAGAATAGTGGTTGTAAACGCACTGTGCTGCAGAATGGTGGTTGAAAATACACTGTGCGGCAGAATGGATGTTGTAAATGCACTGTGCTGAAGAATGAGGGTTGTAAATGCACTGTGCTGCAGAATAGTGGTTGTAAACGCACTGTGCTGCACAATGGCGGTTGTAAATGCATTGCGTTGCAGAATGGATGTTGTAAATGCACTGTGCTGAAGAATGAGGGTTGTAAATGCACTGTGCTGCAGAATAGTAGTTGTAAAAGCACTGTGCTGCAGAAAGGCAGTTGGAAATGCACCGTGCTGCAGAATGGTGGTTGTAAATGCACTGTGCAGCAGAATAGTGGTTGTAAATGCACTGTGCAGCAGAATAGTGGTTTTAAATGTACTGTGCTGCATAATGGGGGTTGTAAATGCACTGTGCAGCAGAATAGTGGTTGTAAATGCACTGTGCTGCAGAATTGTGGTTGTAAATGTACTGTGCTGCAGAATTGTGGTTGTAAATGCACTGTGCTGCAGAATTGTGGTTGTAAATGTACTGTGCTGCATAATGGGGGTTGTAAATGCACTGTGCAGCAGAATAGTGGTTGTAAATGCACTGTGCTGCAGAATAGTGGTTTTAAATGTACTGTGCTGCATAATGGGGGTTGTAAATGCACTGTGCAGCAGAATAGTGGTTGTAAATGCACTGTGCTGCAGAATTGTGGTTGTAAATGTACTGTGCTGCATAATGGGGGTTGTAAATGCACTGTGCAGCAGAATAGTGGTTGTAAATGCACTGTGCTGCAGAATAGTGGTTGCAAATGCACTGCGCTGCAGAATAGTGGTTGTAAATGCACTGTTCTGCAGAATGGGGGTTGTAAATGCACTGTGCAGCAGAATTGTGGTTGTAAATGCACTGTGCTGCAGAATTGTGGTTGTAAATGCATTGTGCTGCAGAATTGGGGTTGTAAATGCACTGTGCAGCAGAATGGTGGTTGTAAATGCACTGTGCTGCAGAATTGTGGTTGTAAATGCACTGTTCTGCAGAATTGGGGTTGTAAATGCACTGTGCAGCAGAGTGGTGGTTGTAAATGCACTGTGCAGCAGAATGGTGGTTGTAAATGCACTGTGCTGCAGAATTGTGGTTGTAAATGCACTGTGCAGCAGAATTGTGGTTGTAAATGCACTGTTCTGCAGAATGGGGGTTGTAAATGCACTGTTCTGCAGAATGGGGGTTGTAAATGCACTGTGCAGCAGAATTGTGGTTGTAAATGCACTGTGCAGCAGAATAGTGGTTGTAAATGCACTGTGCTGCAGAATTGGGGTTGTAAATGCACTGTGTTGCAGAATAGTGGTTGTAAATGCACTGTTCTGCAGAATGGGGGTTGTAAATGCACTGTTCTGCAGAATGGGGGTTGTAAATGCACTGTGCAGCAGAATTGTGGTTGTAAATGCACTGTGCTGCAGAATTGTGGTTGTAAATGCGCTGTGCTGCAGAATTGTGGTTGTAAATGCACTGTGCTGCAGAATTGTGGTTGTAAATGCACTGTGCTGCATAATGGGGGTTGTAAATGCACTGTGCAGAAGAATTGTGGTTGTAAATGCACTGTTTTGCAGAATTGGGGTTGTAAATGCACTGTGCTGCAGAATGGTGGTTGTAAATGCACTGTGCAGAAGAATTGTGGTTGTAAATGCACTGTTTTGCAGAATTGGGGTTGTAAATGCACTGTGCTGCA
The DNA here is from genome assembly GCF_032444005.1 of Ranitomeya imitator. Classification (NCBI taxonomy): domain Eukaryota; kingdom Metazoa; phylum Chordata; class Amphibia; order Anura; family Dendrobatidae; genus Ranitomeya; species Ranitomeya imitator. The sequence goes on from NC_091290.1 coordinate 142,381,000, forward strand.
GAATGGTGGTTGTAAATGCACTGTGCAGCAGAATGGGGGTTGTAAATGCACTGTGCTGCAGAATAGTGGTTGTAAATGCACTGTGCAGCAGAATGGGGGTTGTAAATGCACTGTGCTGCAGAATAGTGGTTGTAAACGCACTGTGCTGCAGAATGGTGGTTGAAAATACACTGTGCAGCAGAATAGTGGTTGTAAAAGCACTGTGCTGCAGAATAGTGGTTGTAAATGCACTGTGCAGCAGAATAGTGGTTGTAAATGCACTGTGCTGCAGAATAGTGGTTGTAAATGTACTGTGCTGCATAATGGGGGTTGTAAATGCACTGTGCAGCAGAATAGTGGTTGTAAATGTACTGTGCTGCAGAATTGTGGTTGTAAATGTACTGTGCTGCATAATGGGGGTTGTAAATGCACTGCGCTGCAGAATAGTGGTTGTAAATGCACTGTTCTGCAGAATGGGGGTTGTAAATGCACTGTTCTGCAGAATGGGGGTTGTAAATGCACTGTGCAGCAGAATTGTGGTTGTAAATGCACTGTGCTGCAGAATTGTGGTTGTAAATGCATTGTGCTGCAGAATTGGGGTTGTAAATGCACTGTGCAGCAGAATGGTGGTTGTAAATGCACTGTGCTGCAGAATTGTGGTTGTAAATGCACTGTGCAGCAGAGTGGTGGTTGTAAATGCACTGTTCTGCAGAATGGGGGTTGTAAATGCACTGTGCAGCAGAGTGGTGGTTGTAAATGCACTGTGCAGCAAAATGGGGGTTGTAAATGCACTGTGCAGCAGAATTGTGGTTGTAAATGCACTGTTCTGCAGAATGGGGGTTGTAAATGCACTGTGCAGCAGAGTGGTGGTTGTAAATGCACTGTTCTGCAGAATGGGGGTTGTAAATGCACTGTGCAGCAGAATTGTGGTTGTAAATGCACTGTGCAGCAGAGTGGTGGTTGTAAATGCACTGTTCTGCAGAATGGGGGTTGTAAATGCACTGTGCAGCAGAATTGTGGTTGTAAATGCACTGTGCAGCAGAGTGGTGGTTGTAAATGCACTGTTCTGCAGAATGGGGGTTGTAAATGCACTGTGCTGCAGAATTGTGGTTGTAAATGCACTGTGCAGCAGAATGGTGGTTGTAAATGCACTGTTCTGCAGAATGGGGGTTGTAAATGCACTGTGCAGCAGAATTGTGGTTGTAAATGCACTGTGCAGCAGAGTGGTGGTTGTAAATGCACTGTTCTGCAGAATGGGGGTTGTAAATGCACTGTGCTGCAGAATTGTGGTTGTAAATGCACTGTGCAGCAGAGTGGTGGTTGTAAATGCACTGTGCAGCAGAATGGGGGTTGTAAATGCACTGTTCTGCAGAATGGGGGTTGTAAATGCACTGTGCAGCAGAATGGGGGTTGTAAATGCACTGTGCAGCAGAATGGGGGTTGTAAATGCACTGTGCAGCAGAATTGTGGTTGTAAATGCACTGTGCTGCAGAATTGTGGTTGTAAATGCATTGTGCTGCAGAATTGGGGTTGTAAATGCACTGTGCAGCAGAATGGTGGTTGTAAATGCACTGTGCTGCAGAATGGGGGTTGTAAATGCACTGTGCAGCAGAATTGTGGTTGTAAATGCACTGTTCTGCAGAATGGGGGTTGTAAATGCACTGTGCAGCAGAGTGGTGGTTGTAAATGCACTGTTCTGCAGAATGGGGGTTGTAAATGCACTGTCCTGCAGAATTGTGGTTGTAAATGCACTGTGCAGCAGAATGGTGGTTGTAAATGCACTGTGCAGCAGAGTGGTGGTTGTAAATGCACTGTGCAGCAGAATGGGGGTTGTAAATGCACTGTGCAGCAGAATTGTGGTTGTAAATGCACTGTTCTGCAGAATGGGGGTTGTAAATGCACTGTGCAGCAGAGTGGTGGTTGTAAATGCACTGTGCTGCAGAATGGGGGTTGTAAATGCACTGTGCAGCAGAATTGTGGTTGTAAATGCACTGTGCAGCAGAGTGGTGGTTGTAAATGCACTGTTCTGCAGAATGGGGGTTGTAAATGCACTGTGCTGCAGAATTGTGGTTGTAAATGCACTGTGCAGCAGAATGGGGGTTGTAAATGCACTGTTCTGCAGAATGGGGGTTGTAAATGCACTGTGCAGCAGAGTGGTGGTTGTAAATGCACTGTGCAGCAGAATGGGGGTTGTAAATGCACTGTGCTGCAGAATTGTGGTTGTAAATGCACTGTGCAGCAGAATGGTGGTTGTAAATGCACTGTGCTGCAGAATTGTGGTTGTAAATGCACTGTGCAGCAGAATTGTGGTTGTAAATGCACTGTTCTGCAGAATGGGGGTTGTAAATGCACTGTGCAGCAAAATTGGGGTTGTAAATGCACTGTGCTGCAGAATAGTGGTTGTAAATGCACTGTTCTGCAGAATGGGGGTTGTAAATGCACTGTTCTGCAGAATGGGGGTTGTAAATGCACTGTGCAGCAGAATAGTGGTTGTAAATGCACTGTGCTGCAGAATGGGGGTTGTAAATGCACTGTCCTGCAGAATTGTGGTTGTAAATGCACTGTGCAGCAGAATGGTGGTTGTAAATGCACTGTTCTGCAGATTGGGGGTTGTAAATGCACTGTGCAGCAGAATTGTGGTTGTAAATGCACTGTGCAGCAGAGTGGTGGTTGTAAATGCACTGTTCTGCAGAATGGGGGTTGTAAATGCACTGTGCAGCAGAATGGTGGTTGTAAATGCACTGTGCTGCAGAATTGTGGTTGTAAATGCACTGTGCAGCAGAGTGGTGGTTGTAAATGCACTGTGCAGCAGAATGGGGGTTGTAAATGCACTGTTCTGCAGAATGGGGGTTGTAAATGCACTGTGCAGCAGAGTGGTGGTTGTAAATGCACTGTGCAGCAGAATGGGGGTTGTAAATGCACTGTGCTGCAGAATTGTGGTTGTAAATGCACTGTGCAGCAGAATGGTGGTTGTAAATGCACTGTGCTGCAGAATTGTGGTTGTAAATGCACTGTGCAGCAGAATTGTGGTTGTAAATGCACTGTTCTGCAGAATGGGGGTTGTAAATGCACTGTGCAGCAAAATTGGGGTTGTAAATGCACTGTGCTGCAGAATAGTGGTTGTAAATGCACTGTTCTGCAGAATGGGGGTTGTAAATGCACTGTGCAGCAAAATTGGGGTTGTAAATGCACTGTGCTGCAGAATAGTGGTTGTAAATGCACTGTTCTGCAGAATGGGGGTTGTAAATGCACTGTACAGCAGAATTGTGGTTGTAAATGCACTGTGCAGCAGAATAGTGGTTGTAAATGCACTGTGCTGCAGAATTGGGGTTGTAAATGCACTGTGCTGCAGAATAGTGGTTGTAAATGCACTGTTCTGCAGAATGGGGGTTGTAAATGCACTGTTCTGCAGAATGGGGGTTGTAAATGCACTGTGCAGCAGAATTGTGGTTGTAAATGCACTGTTCTGCAGAATGGGGGTTGTAAATGCACTGTGCAGCAAAATTGGGGTTGTAAATGCACTGTGCTGCAGAATAGTGGTTGTAAATGCACTGTTCTGCAGAATGGGGGTTGTAAATGCACTGTTCTGCAGAATGGGGGTTGTAAATGCACTGTACAGCAGAATTGTGGTTGTAAATGCACTGTGCAGCAGAATAGTGGTTGTAAATGCACTGTGCTGCAGAATTGGGGTTGTAAATGCACTGTGCTGCAGAATAGTGGTTGTAAATGCACTGTTCTGCAGAATGGGGGTTGTAAATGCACTGTTCTGCAGAATGGGGGTTGTAAATGCACTGTGCAGCAGAATTGTGGTTGTAAATGCACTGTGCTGCAGAATTGTGGTTGTAAATGCACTGTGCTGCAGAATTGTGGTTGTAAATGCACTGTGCTGCAGAATTGTGGTTGTAAATGCACTGTGCTGCATAATGGGGGTTGTAAATGCACTGTGCAGCCGAATTGTGGTTGTAAATGCACTGTGCTGCAGAATAGTGGTTGTAACTGCACTGTTCTGCAGAATTGGGGTTGTAAATGCACTGTGCTGCAGAATAGTGGTTGTAAACGCACTGTGCTGTAGAATGGTGGTTGAAAATACACTGTGCGGCAGAATAAATGTTGTAAATGCACTGTGCTGAAGAATGAGGGTTGTAAATGCACTGTGCTGCAGAATAGTGGTTGTAAACGCACTGTGCTGCAGAATGGCGGTTGTAAATGCATTGCGTTGCAGAATGGATGTTGTAAATGCACTGTGCTGAAGAATGAGGGTTGTAAATGCACTGTGCTGCAGAATAGTAGTTGTAAAAGCACTGTGCTGCAGAAAGGCAGTTGGAAATGCACCGTGCTGCAGAATGGTGGTTGTAAATGCACTGTGCAGCAGAATTGTGGTTGTAAATGCACTGTGCAGCAGAATAGTGGTTGTAAATGCACTGTGCTGCAGAATTGTGGTTGTAAATGCACTGTGCTGCAGAATTGTGGTTGTAAATGCACTGTTCTGCAGAATTGTGGTTGTAAATGCACTGTGCAGCAGAATTGTGGTTGTAAATGCACTGTGCTGCAGAATTGTGGTTGTAAATGCACTGTTCTGCAAAATGGGGGTTGTAAATGCACTGTGCTGCAGAATTGGGGTTGTAAATGCACTGTTCTGCAGAATCGGGGTTGTAAATGCACTGTGCTGCAGAATAGTGGTTGTAAATGCACTGTTCTGCAGAATGGGGGTTGTAAATGCACTGTTGTGCAGAATGGGGGTTGTAAATGCACTGTGCAGCAGAATTGTGGTTGTAAATGCACTGTGCTGCAGAATTGTGGTTGTAAATGCACTGTGCTGCAGAATTGTGGTTGTAAATGTACTGTGCTGCATAATGGGGGTTGTAAATGCACTGTGCAGCAGAATAGTGGTTGTAAATGCACTGTGCTGCAGAATAGTGGTTTTAAATGTACTGTGCTGCATAATGGGGGTTGTAAATGCACTGTGCAGCAGAATAGTGGTTGTAAATGCACTGTGCTGCAGAATTGTGGTTGTAAATGTACTGTGCTGCATAATGGGGGTTGTAAATGCACTGTGCAGCAGAATAGTGGTTGTAAATGCACTGTGCTGCAGAATAGTGGTTGCAAATGCACTGTGCTGCAGAATGGGGGTTGTAAATGCACTGTGCAGCAGAATTGTGGTTGTAAATGCACTGTGCTGCAGAATTGTGGTTGTAAATGCATTGTGCTGCAGAATTGGGGTTGTAAATGCACTGTGCAGCAGAATGGTGGTTGTAAATGCACTGTGCTGCAGAATTGTGGTTGTAAATGCACTGTTCTGCAGAATTGGGGTTGTAAATGCACTGTGCAGCAGAGTGGTGGTTGTAAATGCACTGTGCAGCAGAATGGTGGTTGTAAATGCACTGTGCTGCAGAATTGTGGTTGTAAATGCACTGTTCTGCAGAATGGGGGTTGTAAATGCACTGTTCTGCAGAATGGGGGTTGTAAATGCACTGTGCAGCAGAATTGTGGTTGTAAATGCACTGTGCAGCAGAATAGTGGTTGTAAATGCACTGTGCTGCAGAATTGGGGTTGTAAATGCACTGTGTTGCAGAATAGTGGTTGTAAATGCACTGTTCTGCAGAATGGGGGTTGTAAATGCACTGTTCTGCAGAATGGGGGTTGTAAATGCACTGTGCAGCAGAATTGTGGTTGTAAATGCACTGTGCTGCAGAATTGTGGTTGTAAATGCGCTGTGCTGCAGAATTGTGGTTGTAAATGCACTGTGCTGCATAATGGGGGTTGTAAATGCACTGTGCAGAAGAATTGTGGTTGTAAATGCACTGTGCTGCAGAATAGTGGTTGTAAATGCACTGTTTTGCAGAATTGGGGTTGTAAATGCACTGTGCTGCAGAATGGTGGTTGTAAATGCACTGTGCAGCAGAATGGGGGTTGTAAATGCACTGTGCTGCAGAATAGTGGTTGTAAACGCACTGTGCTGCAGAATGGTGGTTGAAAATACACTGTGCAGCAGAATTGTGGTTGTAAATGCACTGTGCTGCAGAATTGTGGTTGTAAATGCACTGTGCTGCAGAATTGTGGTTGTAAATGCACTGTGCTGCAGAATTGTGGTTGTAAATGCACTGTGCTGCAGAATTGTGGTTGTAAATGCACTGTGCTGCATAATGGGGGTTGTAAATGCACTGTGCAGCCGAATTGTGGTTGTAAATGCACTGTGCTGCAGAATAGTGGTTGTAAATGCACTGTTCTGCAGAATTGGGGTTGTAAATGCACTGTGCTGCAGAATAGTGGTTGTAAACGCACTGTGCTGCAGAATGGTGGTTGAAAATACACTGTGCGGCAGAGTGGATGTTGTAAATGCACTGTGCTGAAGAATGAGGGTTGTAAATGCACTGTGCTGCAGAATAGTGGTTGTAAACGCACTGTGCTGCACAATGGCGGTTGCAAATGCATTGCGTTGCAGAATGGATGTTGTAAATGCACTGTGCTGAAGAATGAGGGTTGTAAATGCACTGTGCTGCAGAATAGTAGTTGTAAAAGCACTGTGCTGCAGAAAGGCAGTTGGAAATGCACCGTGCTGCAGAATGGTGGTTGTAAATGCACTGTGCAGCAGAATAGTGGTTGTAAATGCACTGTGCAGCAGAATTGTGGTTGTAAATGCACTGTGCTGCAGAATTGTGGTTGTAAATGCACTGTGCTGCAGAATTGTGGTTGTAAATGTACTGTGCTGCATAATGGGGGTTGTAAATGCACTGTGCAGCAGAATAGTGGTTGTAAATGCACTGTGCTGCAGAATAGTGGTTTTAAATGTACTGTGCTGCATAATGGGGGTTGTAAATGCACTGTGCAGCAGAATAGTGGTTGTAAATGCACTGTGCTGCAGAATTGTGGTTGTAAATGTACTGTGCTGCATAATGGGGGTTGTAAATGCACTGTGCAGCAGAATAGTGGTTGTAAATGCACTGTGCTGCAGAATAGTGGTTGCAAATGCACTGCGCTGCAGAATAGTGGTTGTAAATGCACTGTTCTGCAGAATGGGGGTTGTAAATGCACTGTGCAGCAGAATTGTGGTTGTAAATGCACTGTGCTGCAGAATTGTGGTTGTAAATGCATTGTGCTGCAGAATTGGGGTTGTAAATGCACTGTGCAGCAGAATGGTGGTTGTAAATGCACTGTGCTGCAGAATTGTGGTTGTAAATGCACTGTTCTGCAGAATTGGGGTTGTAAATGCACTGTGCAGCAGAGTGGTGGTTGTAAATGCACTGTGCAGCAGAATGGTGGTTGTAAATGCACTGTGCTGCAGAATTGTGGTTGTAAATGCACTGTGCAGCAGAATTGTGGTTGTAAATGCACTGTTCTGCAGAATGGGGGTTGTAAATGCACTGTTCTGCAGAATGGGGGTTGTAAATGCACTGTGCAGCAGAATTGTGGTTGTAAATGCACTGTGCAGCAGAATAGTGGTTGTAAATGCACTGTGCTGCAGAATTGGGGTTGTAAATGCACTGTGTTGCAGAATAGTGGTTGTAAATGCACTGTTCTGCAGAATGGGGGTTGTAAATGCACTGTTCTGCAGAATGGGGGTTGTAAATGCACTGTGCAGCAGAATTGTGGTTGTAAATGCACTGTGCTGCAGAATTGTGGTTGTAAATGCGCTGTGCTGCAGAATTGTGGTTGTAAATGCACTGTGCTGCAGAATTGTGGTTGTAAATGCACTGTGCTGCATAATGGGGGTTGTAAATGCACTGTGCAGAAGAATTGTGGTTGTAAATGCACTGTTTTGCAGAATTGGGGTTGTAAATGCACTGTGCTGCATAATGGGGGTTGTAAATGCACTGTGCAGAAGAATTGTGGTTGAAAAATGCACTGTTTTGCAGAATTGGGGTTGTAAATGCACTGTGCTGCAGAATGGTGGTTGTAAATGCACTGTGCAGCAGAATGGGGGTTGTAAATGCACTGTGCTGCAGAATAGTGGTTGTAAATGCACTGTGCAGCAGAATGGGGGTTGTAAATGCACTGTGCTGCAGAATAGTGGTTGTAAACGCACTGTGCTGCAGAATGGTGGTTGAAAATACACTGTGCAGCAGAATAGTGGTTGTAAAAGCACTGTGCTGCAGAATAGTGGTTGTAAATGCACTGTGCAGCAGAATAGTGGTTGTAAATGCACTGTGCTGCAGAATAGTGGTTGTAAATGTACTGTGCTGCATAATGGGGGTTGTAAATGCACTGTGCAGCAGAATAGTGGTTGTAAATGTACTGTGCTGCAGAATTGTGGTTGTAAATGTACTGTGCTGCATAATGGGGGTTGTAAATGCACTGCGCTGCAGAATAGTGGTTGTAAATGCACTGTTCTGCAGAATGGGGGTTGTAAATGCACTGTTCTGCAGAATGGGGGTTGTAAATGCACTGTGCAGCAGAATTGTGGTTGTAAATGCACTGTGCTGCAGAATTGTGGTTGTAAATGCATTGTGCTGCAGAATTGGGGTTGTAAATGCACTGTGCAGCAGAATGGTGGTTGTAAATGCACTGTGCTGCAGAATTGTGGTTGTAAATGCACTGTGCAGCAGAGTGGTGGTTGTAAATGCACTGTTCTGCAGAATGGGGGTTGTAAATGCACTGTGCAGCAGAGTGGTGGTTGTAAATGCACTGTTCTGCAGAATGGGGGTTGTAAATGCACTGTGCAGCAGAATTGTGGTTGTAAATGCACTGTGCAGCAGAGTGGTGGTTGTAAATGCACTGTTCTGCAGAATGGGGGTTGTAAATGCACTGTGCAGCAGAATTGTGGTTGTAAATGCACTGTGCAGCAGAGTGGTGGTTGTAAATGCACTGTTCTGCAGAATGGGGGTTGTAAATGCACTGTGCTGCAGAATTGTGGTTGTAAATGCACTGTGCAGCAGAATGGTGGTTGTAAATGCACTGTTCTGCAGAATGGGGGTTGTAAATGCACTGTGCAGCAGAATTGTGGTTGTAAATGCACTGTGCAGCAGAGTGGTGGTTGTAAATGCACTGTTCTGCAGAATGGGGGTTGTAAATGCACTGTTCTGCAGAATGGGGGTTGTAAATGCACTGTGCTGCAGAATTGTGGTTGTAAATGCACTGTGCAGCAGAGTGGTGGTTGTAAATGCACTGTGCAGCAGAATGGGGGTTGTAAATGCACTGTTCTGCAGAATGGGGGTTGTAAATGCACTGTGCAGCAGAATGGGGGTTGTAAATGCACTGTGCAGCAGAATGGTGGTTGTAAATGCACTGTGCTGCAGAATTGTGGTTGTAAATGCACTGTGCAGCAGAATTGTGGTTGTAAATGCACTGTTCTGCAGAATGGGGGTTGTAAATGCACTGTGCAGCAAAATTGGGGTTGTAAATGCACTGTGCTGCAGAATAGTGGTTGTAAATGCACTGTTCTGCAGAATGGGGGTTGTAAATGCACTGTTCTGCAGAATGGGGGTTGTAAATGCACTGTGCAGCAGAATTGTGGTTGTAAATGCACTGTGCAGCAGAATAGTGGTTGTAAATGCACTGTGCTGCAGAATTGGGGTTGTAAATGCACTGTGCTGCAGAATAGTGGTTGTAAATGCACTGTTCTGCAGAATGGGGGTTGTAAATGCACTGTTCTGCAGAATGGGGGTTGTAAATGCACTGTGCAGCACAATTGTGGTTGTAAATGCACTGTGCTGCAGAATTGTGGTTGTAAATGCACTGTGCTGCAGAATTGTGGTTGTAAATGCACTGTTCTGCAGAATTGTGGTTGTAAATGCACTGTGCTGCATAATGGGGGTTGTAAATGCACTGTGCAGCCGAATTGTGGTTGTAAATGCACTGTGCTGCAGAATAGTGGTTGTAACTGCACTGTTCTGCAGAATTGGGGTTGTAAATGCACTGTGCTGCAGAATAGTGGTTGTAAACGCACTGTGCTGCAGAATGGTGGTTGAAAATACACTGTGCGGCAGAATGGATGTTGTAAATGCACTGTGCTGAAGAATGAGGGTTGTAAATGCACTGTGCTGCAGAATAGTGGTTGTAAACGCACTGTGCTGCAGAATGGCGGTTGTAAATGCATTGCGTTGCAGAATGGATGTTGTAAATGCACTATGCTGAAGAATGAGGGTTGTAAATGCACTGTGCTGCAGAATAGTAGTTGTAAAAGCACTGTGCTGCAGAAAGGCAGTTGGAAATGCACCGTGCTGCAGAATGGTGGTTGTAAATGCACTGTGCAGCAGAATTGTGGTTGTAAATGCACTGTGCAGCAGAATAGTGGTTGTAAATGCACTGTGCTGCAGAATTGTGGTTGTAAATGCACTGTGCTGCAGAATTGTGGTTGTAAATGCACTGTTCTGCAGAATAGTGGTTGTAAATGCACTGTGCAGCAGAATTGTGGTTGTAAATGCACTGTGCTGCAGAATTGTGGTTGTAAATGCACTGTTCTGCAAAATGGGGGTTGTAAATGCACTGTGCTGCAGAATTGGGGTTGTAAATGCACTGTTCTGCAGAATGGGGGTTGTAAATGCACTGTGCTGCAGAATAGTGGTTGTAAATGCACTGTTCTGCAGAATGGGGGTTGTAAATGCACTGTGCAGCAGAATTGTGGTTGTAAATGCACTGTGCAGCAGAATAGTGGTTGTAAATGCACTGTGCTGCAGAATTGGGGTTGTAAATGCACTGTGCTGCAGAATAGTGGTTGTAAATGCACTGTTCTGCAGAATGGGGGTTGTAAATGCACTGTTCTGCAGAATGGGGGTTGTAAATGCACTGTGCAGCAGAATTGTGGTTGTAAATGCACTGTGCTGCAGAATTGTGGTTGTAAATGCACTGTGCTGCAGAATGGTGGTTGTAAATGCACTGTGCTGCAGAATTGTGGTTGTAAATGTACTGTGCTGCATAATGGGGGTTGTAAATGCACTGTGCAGCCGAATTGTGGTTGTAAATGCACTGTGCTGCAGAATAGTGGTTGTAAATGCACTGTTCTGCAGAATTGGGGTTGTAAATGCACTGTGCTGCAGAATAGTGGTTGTAAACGCACTGTGCTGCAGAATGGTGGTTGAAAATACACTGTGCGGCAGAATGGATGTTGTAAATGCACTGTGCTGAAGAATGAGGGTTGTAAATGCACTGTGCTGCAGAATAGTGGTTGTAAACGCACTGTGCTGCACAATGGCGGTTGTAAATGCATTGCGTTGCAGAATGGATGTTGTAAATGCACTGTGCTGAAGAATGAGGGTTGTAAATGCACTGTGCTGCAGAATAGTAGTTGTAAAAGCACTGTGCTGCAGAAAGGCAGTTGGAAATGCACCGTGCTGCAGAATGGTGGTTGTAAATGCACTGTGCAGCAGAATTGTGGTTGTAAATGCACTGTGCAGCAGAATAGTGGTTGTAAATGCACTGTGCAGCAGAATTGTGGTTGTAAATGCACTGTGCTGCAGAATTGTGGTTGTAAATGCACTGTGCTGCAGAATGGTGGTTGTAAATGCACTGTGCAGCAGAATGGGGGTTGTAAATGCACTGTGCTGCAGAATAGTGGTTGTAAACGCACTGTGCTGCAGAATGGTGGTTGAAAATACACTGTGCAGCAGAATTGGGGTTGTAAATGCACTGTGCTGCAGAATAGTGGTTGTAAATGCACTGTGCAGCAGAATAGTGGTTGTAAATGCACTGTGCTGCAGAATAGTGGTTGTAAATGTACTGTGCTGCATAATGGGGGTTGTAAATGCACTGTGCAGCAGAATAGTGGTTGTAAATGTACTGTGCTGCAGAATTGTGGTTGTAAATGTACTGTGCTGCATAATGGGGGTTGTAAATGCACTGCGCTGCAGAATAGTGGTTGTAAATGCACTGTTCTGCAGAATGGGGGTTGTAAATGCACTGTTCTGCAGAATGGGGGTTGTAAATGCACTGTGCAGCAGAATTGTGGTTGTAAATGCACTGTGCTGCAGAATTGTGGTTGTATATGCATTGTGCTGCAGAATTGGGGTTGTAAATGCACTGTGCAGCAGAATGGTGGTTGTAAATGCACTGTGCTGCAGAATGGGGGTTGTAAATGCACTGTGCTGCATAATGGGGGTTGTAAATGCACTGCGCTGCAGAATAGTGGTTGTAAATGCACTGTTCTGCAGAATGGGGGTTGTAAATGCACTGTTCTGCAGAATGGGGGTTGTAAATGCACTGTGCAGCAGAATTGTGGTTGTAAATGCACTGTGCAGCAGAGTGGTGGTTGTAAATGCACTGTTCTGCAGAATGGGGGTTGTAAATGCACTGTGCAGCAGAGTGGTGGTTGTAAATGCACTGTGCAGCAGAATGGGGGTTGTAAATGCACTGTGCAGCAGAATTGTGGTTGTAAATGCACTGTTCTGCAGAATGGGGGTTGTAAATGCACTGTGCAGCAGAGTGGTGGTTGTAAATGCACTGTGCTGCAGAATGGGGGTTGTAAATGCACTGTGCAGCAGAATTGTGGTTGTAAATGCACTGTGCAGCAGAGTGGTGGTTGTAAATGCACTGTTCTGCAGAATGGGGGTTGTAAATGCACTGTGCTGCAGAATTGTGGTTGTAAATGCACTGTGCAGCAGAGTGGTGGTTGTAAATGCACTGTGCAGCAGAATGGGGGTTGTAAATGCACTGTTCTGCAGAATGGGGGTTGTAAATGCACTGTGCAGCAGAGTGGTGGTTGTAAATGCACTGTGCAGCAGAATGGGGGTTGTAAATGCACTGTGCTGCAGAATTGTGGTTGTAAATGCACTGTGCAGCAGAATGGTGGTTGTAAATGCACTGTGCTGCAGAATTGTGGTTGTAAATGCACTGTGCAGCAGAATTGTGGTTGTAAATGCACTGTTCTGCAGAATGGGGGTTGTAAATGCACTGTGCAGCAAAATTGGGGTTGTAAATGCACTGTGCTGCAGAATAGTGGTTGTAAATGCACTGTTCTGCAGAATGGGGGTTGTAAATGCACTGTTCTGCAGAATGGGGGTTGTAAATGCACTGTGCAGCAGAATTGTGGTTGTAAATGCACTGTGCAGCAGAATAGTGGTTGTAAATGCACTGTGCTGCAGAATGGGGGTTGTAAATGCACTGTCCTGCAGAATTGTGGTTGTAAATGCACTGTGCAGCAGAATGGTGGTTGTAAATGCACTGTTCTGCAGAATGGGGGTTGTAAATGCACTGTGCAGCAGAATTGTGGTTGTAAATGCACTGTGCAGCAGAGTGGTTGTTGTAAATGCACTGTTCTGCAGAATGGGGGTTGTAAATGCACTGTGCTGCAGAATTGTGGTTGTAAATGCACTGTGCAGCAGAGTGGTGGTTGTAAATGCACTGTGCAGCAGAATGGGGGTTGTAAATGCACTGTTCTGCAGAATGGGGGTTGTAAATGCACTGTGCTGCAGAATTGTGGTTGTAAATGCACTGTGCAGCAGAGTGGTGGTTGTAAATGCACTGTGCAGCAGAATGGGGGTTGTAAATGCACTGTGCTGCAGAATTGTGGTTGTAAATGCACTGTGCAGCAGAATGGTGGTTGTAAATGCACTGTGCTGCAGAATTGTGGTTGTAAATGCACTGTGCAGCAGAATTGTGGTTGTAAATGCACTGTTCTGCAGAATGGGGGTTGTAAATGCACTGTGCAGCAAAATTGGGGTTGTAAATGCACTGTGCTGCAGAATAGTGGTTGTAAATGCACTGTTCTGCAGAATGGGGGTTGTAAATGCACTGTTCTGCAGAATGGGGGTTGTAAATGCACTGTGCAGCAGAATTGTGGTTGTAAATGCACTGTGCAGCAGAATAGTGGTTGTAAATGCACTGTGCTGCAGAATTGGGGTTGTAAATGCACTGTGCTGCAGAATAGTGGTTGTAAATGCACTGTTCTGCAGAATGGGGGTTGTAAATGCACTGTTCTGCAGAATGGGGGTTGTAAATGCACTGTGCAGCAGAATTGTGGTTGTAAATGCACTGTGCTGCAGAATTGTGGTTGTAAATGCACTGTGCTGCAGAATTGTGGTTGTAAATGCACTGTGCTGCAGAATTGTGGTTGTAAATGCACTGTGCTGCATAATGGGGGTTGTAAATGCACTGTGCAGCCGAATTGTGGTTGTAAATGCACTGTGCTGCAGAATAGTGGTTGTAACTGCACTGTTCTGCAGAATTGGGGTTGTAAATGCACTGTGCTGCAGAATAGTGGTTGTAAACGCACTGTGCTGTAGAATGGTGGTTGAAAATACACTGTGCGGCAGAATAAATGTTGTAAATGCACTGTGCTGAAGAATGAGGGTTGTAAATGCACTGTGCTGCAGAATAGTGGTTGTAAACGCACTGTGCTGCAGAATGGCGGTTGTAAATGCATTGCGTTGCAGAATGGATGTTGTAAATGCACTGTGCTGAAGAATGAGGGTTGTAAATGCACTGTGCTGCAGAATAGTAGTTGTAAAAGCACTGTGCTGCAGAAAGGCAGTTGGAAATGCACCGTGCTGCAGAATGGTGGTTGTAAATGCACTGTGTAGCAGAATTGTGGTTGTAAATGCACTGTGCAGCAGAATAGTGGTTGTAAATGCACTGTGCTGCAGAATTGTGGTTGTAAATGCACTGTGCTGCAGAATTGTGGTTGTAAATGCACTGTTCTGCAGAATTGTGGTTGTAAATGCACTGTGCAGCAGAATTGTGGTTGTAAATGCACTGTGCTGCAGAATTGTGGTTGTAAATGCACTGTTCTGCAAAATGGGGGTTGTAAATGCACTGTGCTGCAGAATTGGGGTTGTAAATGCACTGTTCTGCAGAATGGGGGTTGTAAATGCACTGTGCTGCAGAATAGTGGTTGTAAATGCACTGTTCTGCAGAATGGGGGTTGTAAATGCACTGTTCTGCAGAATGGGGGTTGTAAATGCACTGTGCAGCAGAATAGTGGTTGTAAATGCACTGTGCAGCAGAATTGTGGTTGTAAATGCACTGTGCTGCAGAATTGTGGTTGTAAATGCACTGTGCTGCAGAATTGTGGTTGTAAATGTACTGTGCTGCATAATGGGGGTTGTAAATGCACTGTGCAGCAGAATAGTGGTTGTAAATGCACTGTGCTGCAGAATAGTGGTTTTAAATGTACTGTGCTGCATAATGGGGGTTGTAAATGCACTGTGCAGCAGAATAGTGGTTGTAAATGCACTGTGCTGCAGAATTGTGGTTGTAAATGTACTGTGCTGCATAATGGGGGTTGTAAATGCACTGTGCAGCAGAATAGTGGTTGTAAATGCACTGTGCTGCAGAATAGTGGTTGCAAATGCACTGTGCTGCAGAATGGGGGTTGTAAATGCACTGTGCAGCAGAATTGTGGTTGTAAATGCACTGTGCTGCAGAATTGTGGTTGTAAATGCATTGTGCTGCAGAATTGGGGTTGTAAATGCACTGTGCAGCAGAGTGGTGGTTGTAAATGCACTGTGCTGCAGAATTGTGGTTGTAAATGCATTGTGCTGCAGAATGGGGGTTGTAAATGCACTGTGCAGCAGAATTGTGGTTGTAAATGCACTGTGCTGCAGAATTGTGGTTGTAAATGCATTGTGCTGCAGAATTGGGGTTGTAAATGCACTGTGCAGCAGAATGGTGGTTGTAAATGCACTGTGCAGCAGAATTGTGGTTGTAAATGCACTGTTCTGCAGAATTGGGGTTGTAAATGCACTGTGCAGCAGAGTGGTGGTTGTAAATGCACTGTGCAGCAGAATGGTGGTGGTAAATGCACTGTGCTGCAGAATTGTGGTTGTAAATGCACTGTTCTGCAGAATGGGGGTTGTAAATGCACTGTTCTGCAGAATGGGGGTTGTAAATGCACTGTGCAGCAGAATTGTGGTTGTAAATGCACTGTGCAGCAGAATAGTGGTTGTAAATGCACTGTGCTGCAGAATTGGGGTTGTAAATGCACTGTGTTGCAGAATAGTGGTTGTAAATGTACTGTTCTGCAGAATGGGGGTTGTAAATGCACTGTTCTGCAGAATGGGGGTTGTAAATGCACTGTGCAGCAGAATTGTGGTTGTAAATGCACTGTGCTGCAGAATTGTGGTTGTAAATGCGCTGTGCTGCAGAATTGTGGTTGTAAATGCACTGTGCTGCATAATGGGGGTTGTAAATGCACTGTGCAGAAGAATTGTGGTTGTAAATGCACTGTGCTGCAGAATAGTGGTTGTAAATGCACTGTTTTGCAGAATTGGGGTTGTAAATGCACTGTGCTGCAGAATGGTGGTTGTAAATGCACTGTGCAGCAGAATGGGGGTTGTAAATGCACTGTGCTGCAGAATAGTGGTTGTAAATGCACTGTGCTGCAGAATGGTGGTTGAAAATACACTGTGCAGCAGAATTGTGGTTGTAAATGCACTGTGCTGCAGAATTGTGGTTGTAAATGCACTGTGCTGCAGAATTGTGGTTGTAAATGCACTGTGCTGCAGAATTGTGGTTGTAAATGCACTGTGCTGCAGAATTGTGGTTGTAAATGCACTGTGCTGCATAATGGGGGTTGTAAATGCACTGTGCAGCCGAATTGTGGTTGTAAATGCACTGTGCTGCAGAATAGTGGTTGTAAATGCACTGTTCTGCAGAATTGGGGTTGTAAATGCACTGTGCTGCAGAATAGTGGTTGTAAACGCACTGTGCTGCAGAATGGTGGTTGAAAATACACTGTGCGGCAGAATGGATGTTGTAAATGCACTGTGCTGAAGAATGAGGGTTGTAAATGCACT
The DNA here is from genome assembly GCF_032444005.1 of Ranitomeya imitator. NCBI lineage: Eukaryota > Metazoa > Chordata > Amphibia > Anura > Dendrobatidae > Ranitomeya > Ranitomeya imitator. Next base: position 142,397,643 of record NC_091290.1, read on the forward strand.
GTGCTGCAGAATAGTGGTTGTAAACGCACTGTGCTGCACAATGGCGGTTGTAAATGCATTGCGTTGCAGAATGGATGTTGTAAATGCACTGTGCTGAAGAATGAGGGTTGTAAATGCACTGTGCTGCAGAATAGTAGTTGTAAAAGCACTGTGCTGCAGAAAGGCAGTTGGAAATGCACCGTGCTGCAGAATGGTGGTTGTAAATGCACTGTGCAGCAGAATAGTGGTTGTAAATGCACTGTGCAGCAGAATTGTGGTTGTAAATGCACTGTGCTGCAGAATTGTGGTTGTAAATGCACTGTGCTGCAGAATTGTGGTTGTAAATGTACTGTGCTGCATAATGGGGGTTGTAAATGCACTGTGCAGCAGAATAGTGGTTGTAAATGCACTGTGCTGCAGAATAGTGGTTTTAAATGTACTGTGCTGCATAATGGGGGTTGTAAATGCACTGTGCAGCAGAATAGTGGTTGTAAATGCACTGTGCTGCAGAATTGTGGTTGTAAATGTACTGTGCTGCATAATGGGGGTTGTAAATGCACTGTGCAGCAGAATAGTGGTTGTAAATGCACTGTGCTGCAGAATAGTGGTTGCAAATGCACTGCGCTGCAGAATAGTGGTTGTAAATGCACTGTTCTGCAGAATGGGGGTTGTAAATGCACAGTGCAGCAGAATTGTGGTTGTAAATGCACTGTGCTGCAGAATTGTGGTTGTAAATGCATTGTGCTGCAGAATTGGGGTTGTAAATGCACTGTGCAGCAGAATGGTGGTTGTAAATGCACTGTGCTGCAGAATTGTGGTTGTAAATGCACTGTTCTGCAGAATTGGGGTTGTAAATGCACTGTGCAGCAGAGTGGTGGTTGTAAATGCACTGTGCAGCAGAATGGTGGTTGTAAATGCACTGTGCTGCAGAATTGTGGTTGTAAATGCACTGTACAGCAGAATTGTGGTTGTAAATGCACTGTTCTGCAGAATGGGGGTTGTAAATGCACTGTTCTGCAGAATGGGGGTTGTAAATGCACTGTGCAGCAGAATTGTGGTTGTAAATGCACTGTGCAGCAGAATAGTGGTTGTAAATGCACTGTGCTGCAGAATTGTGGTTGTAAATGCACTGTGCTGCAGAATAGTGGTTGTAAATGCACTGTTCTGCAGAATGGGGGTTGTAAATGCACTGTTCTGCAGAATGGGGGTTCTAAATGCACTGTGCAGCAGAATTGTGGTTGTAAATGCACTGTGCTGCAGAATTGTGGTTGTAAATGCGCTGTGCTGCAGAATTGTGGTTGTAAATGCACTGTGCTGCAGAATTGTGGTTGTAAATGCACTGTGCTGCATAATGGGGGTTGTAAATGCACTGTGCAGAAGAATTATGGTTGTAAATGCACTGTGCTGCAGAATTGGGGTTGTAAATGCACTGTGCTGCAGAATGGTGGTTGTAAATGCACTGTGCAGCAGAATGGGGGTTGTAAATGCACTGTGCTGCAGAATAGTGGTTGTAAACGCACTGTGCTGCAGAATGGTGGTTGAAAATACACTGTGCGGCAGAATGGATGTTGTAAATGCACTGTGCTGAAGAATGAGGGTTGTAAATGCACTGTGCTGCAGAATGGCGGTTGTAAATGCATTGCGTTGCAGAATGGATGTTGTAAATGCACTGTGCTGAAGAATGAGGGTTGTAAATGCACTGTCCTGCAGAATAGTAGTTGTAAAAGCACTGTGCTGCAGAAAGGCAGTTGGAAATGCACCGTGCTGCAGAATGGTGGTTGTAAATGCACTGTGCAGCAGAATTGTGGTTGTAAATGCACTGTGCAGCAGAATAGTGGTTGTAAATGCACTGTGCAGCAGAATTGTGGTTGTAAATGCACTGTGCTGAAGAATTGTGGTTGTAAATGCACTGTGCTGCAGAATTGTGGTTGTAAATGTGCTGTGCTGCATAATGGGAGTTGTAAATGCACTGTGCAGCAGAATAGTGGTTGTAAATGCACTGTGCTGCAGAATAGTGGTTGTAAATGTACTGTGCTGCATAATGGGGGTTGTAAATGCACTGTGCAGCAGAATAGTGGATGTAAATGCACTGTGCTGCAGAATTGTGGTTGTAAATGTACTGTGCTGCATAATGGGGGTTGTACATGCACTGTGCTGCAGAATAGTGGTTGTAAATGCACTGCGCTGCAGAATAGTGGTTGTAAATGCACTGTTCTGCAGAATGGGGGTTGTAAATGCACTGTGCTGCAGAATTGTGGTTGTAAATGCATTGTGCTGCAGAATTGGGGTTGTAAATGCACTGTGCAGCAGAATGGTGGTTGTAAATGCACTGTGCTGCAGAATTGTGGTTGTAAATGCACTGTTCTGCAGAATTGGGGTTGTAAATGCACTGTGCAGCAGAGTGGTGGTTGTAAATGCACTGTTCTGCAGAATGGGGGTTGTAAATGCACTGTGCAGCAGAGTGGTGGTTGTAAATGCACTGTGCAGCAGAATGGTGGTTGTAAATGCACTGTGCTGCAGAATTGTGGTTGTAAATGCACTGTACAGCAGAATGGTGGTTGTAAATGCACTGTTCTGCAGAATGGGGGTTGTAAATGCACTGTGCTGCAGAATTGTGGTTGTAAATGCACTGTTCTGCAGAATGGGGGTTGTAAATGCACTGTTCTGCAGAATGGGGGTTGTAAATGCACTGTGCAGCAGAATGGTGGTTGTAAATGCACTGTGCTGCAGAATTGTGGTTGTAAATGCACTGTTCTGCAGAATTGGGGTTGTAAATGCACTGTGCAGCAGAGTGGTGGTTGTAAATGCACTGTGCAGCAGAATGGTGGTTGTAAATGCACTGTGCTGCAGAATTGTGGTTGTAAATGCACTGTACAGCAGAATTGTGGTTGTAAATGCACTGTTCTGCAGAATGGGGGTTGTAAATGCACTGTTCTGCAGAATGGGGGTTGTAAATGCACTGTGCAGCAGAATTGTGGTTGTAAATGCACTGTGCAGCAGAATAGTGGTTGTAAATGCACTGTGCTGCAGAATTGTGGTTGTAAATGCACTGTGCTGCAGAATAGTGGTTGTAAATGCACTGTTCTGCAGAATGGGGGTTGTAAATGCACTGTTCTGCAGAATGGGGGTTCTAAATGCACTGTGCAGCAGAATTGTGGTTGTAAATGCACTGTGCTGCAGAATTGTGGTTGTAAATGCGCTGTGCTGCAGAATTGTGGTTGTAAATGCACTGTGCTGCAGAATTGTGGTTGTAAATGCACTGTGCTGCATAATGGGGGTTGTAAATGCACTGTGCAGAAGAATTATGGTTGTAAATGCACTGTGCTGCAGAATTGGGGTTGTAAATGCACTGTGCTGCAGAATGGTGGTTGTAAATGCACTGTGCAGCAGAATGGGGGTTGTAAATGCACTGTGCTGCAGAATAGTGGTTGTAAACGCACTGTGCTGCAGAATGGTGGTTGAAAATACACTGTGCGGCAGAATGGATGTTGTAAATGCACTGTGCTGAAGAATGAGGGTTGTAAATGCACTGTGCTGCAGAATGGCGGTTGTAAATGCATTGCGTTGCAGAATGGATGTTGTAAATGCACTGTGCTGAAGAATGAGGGTTGTAAATGCACTGTCCTGCAGAATAGTAGTTGTAAAAGCACTGTGCTGCAGAAAGGCAGTTGGAAATGCACCGTGCTGCAGAATGGTGGTTGTAAATGCACTGTGCAGCAGAATTGTGGTTGTAAATGCACTGTGCAGCAGAATAGTGGTTGTAAATGCACTGTGCAGCAGAATTGTGGTTGTAAATGCACTGTGCTGAAGAATTGTGGTTGTAAATGCACTGTGCTGCAGAATTGTGGTTGTAAATGTGCTGTGCTGCATAATGGGAGTTGTAAATGCACTGTGCAGCAGAATAGTGGTTGTAAATGCACTGTGCTGCAGAATAGTGGTTGTAAATGTACTGTGCTGCATAATGGGGGTTGTAAATGCACTGTGCAGCAGAATAGTGGTTGTAAATGCACTGTGCTGCAGAATTGTGGTTGTAAATGTACTGTGCTGCATAATGGGGGTTGTACATGCACTGTGCTGCAGAATAGTGGTTGTAAATGCACTGCGCTGCAGAATAGTGGTTGTAAATGCACTGTTCTGCAGAATGGGGGTTGTAAATGCACTGTGCTGCAGAATTGTGGTTGTAAATGCATTGTGCTGCAGAATTGGGGTTGTAAATGCACTGTGCAGCAGAATGGTGGTTGTAAATGCACTGTGCTGCAGAATTGTGGTTGTAAATGCACTGTTCTGCAGAATTGGGGTTGTAAATGCACTGTGCAGCAGAGTGGTGGTTGTAAATGCACTGTTCTGCAGAATGGGGGTTGTAAATGCACTGTGCAGCAGAGTGGTGGTTGTAAATGCACTGTGCAGCAGAATGGTGGTTGTAAATGCACTGTGCTGCAGAATTGTGGTTGTAAATGCACTGTACAGCAGAATGGTGGTTGTAAATGCACTGTTCTGCAGAATGGGGGTTGTAAATGCACTGTGCTGCAGAATTGTGGTTGTAAATGCACTGTTCTGCAGAATGGGGGTTGTAAATGCACTGTTCTGCAGAATGGGGGTTGTAAATGCACTGTGCAGCAGAATGGTGGTTGTAAATGCACTGTGCTGCAGAATTGTGGTTGTAAATGCACTGTTCTGCAGAATTGGGGTTGTAAATGCACTGTGCAGCAGAGTGGTGGTTGTAAATGCACTGTGCTGCAGAATGGGGGTTGTAAATGCACTGTGCAGCAGAATAGTGGTTGTAAATGCACTGTGCAGCAGAATTGTGGTTGTAAATGCACTGTGCTGCAGAATTGTGGTTGTAAATGTACTGTGCTGCATAATGGGGGTTGTAAATGCACTGTGCAGCAGAATAGTGGTTGTAAATGCACTGTGCTGCAGAATAGTGGTTGTAAATGTACTGTGCTGCATAATGGGGGTTGTAAATGCACTGTGCAGCAGAATAGTGGTTGTAAATGCACTGTGCTGCAGAATTGTGGTTGTAAATGTACTGTGCTGCATAATGGGGGTTGTAAATGCACTGTGCTGCAGAATAGTGGTTGTAAATGCACTGCGCTGCAGAATAGTGGTTGTAAATGCACTGTTCTGCAGAATGGGGGTTGTAAATGCACTGTGCAGCAGAATTGTGGTTGTAAATGCACTGTGCTGCAGAATTGTGGTTGTAAATGCATTGTGCTGCAGAATTGGGGTTGTAAATGCACTGTGCAGCAGAATGGTGGTTGTAAATGCACTGTGCTGCAGAATTGTGGTTGTAAATGCACTGTTCTGCAGAATGGGGGTTGTAAATGCACTGTGCAGCAGAGTGGTGGTTGTAAATGCACTGTGCAGCAGAATGGTGGTTGTAAATGCACTGTGCTGCAGAATTGTGGTTGTAAATGCACTGTGCAGCAAAATTGTGGTTGTAAATGCACTGTTCTGCAGAATGGGGGTTGTAAATGCACTGTGCAGCAGAATGGTGGTTGTAAATGCACTGTTCTGCAGAATGGGGGTTGTAAATGCACTGTTCTGCAGAATGGGGGTTGTAAATGCACTGTGCAGCAGAATGGTGGTTGTAAATGCACTGTGCTGCAGAATTGTGGTTGTAAATGCACTGTTCTGCAGAATTGGGGTTGTAAATGCACTGTGCAGCAGAGTGGTGGTTGTAAATGCACTGTGCTGAAGAATGGGGGTTGTAAATGCACTGTGCAGCAGAATAGTGGTTGTAAATGCACTGTGCAGCAGAATTGTGGTTGTAAATGCACTGTGCTGCAGAATTGTGGTTGTAAATGTACTGTGCTGCATAATGGGGGTTGTAAATGCACTGTGCAGCAGAATAGTGGTTGTAAATGCACTGTGCTGCAGAATAGTGGTTGTAAATGTACTGTGCTGCATAATGGGGGTTGTAAATGCACTGTGCAGCAGAATAGTGGTTGTAAATGCACTGTGCTGCAGAATTGTGGTTGTAAATGTACTGTGCTGCATAATGGGGGTTGTAAATGCACTGTGCTGCAGAATAGTGGTTGTAAATGCACTGCGCTGCAGAATAGTGGTTGTAAATGCACTGTTCTGCAGAATGGGGGTTGTAAATGCACTGTGCAGCAGAATTGTGGTTGTAAATGCACTGTGCTGCAGAATTGTGGTTGTAAATGCATTGTGCTGCAGAATTGGGGTTGTAAATGCACTGTGCAGCAGAATGGTGGTTGTAAATGCACTGTGCTGCAGAATTGTGGTTGTAAATGCACTGTTCTGCAGAATGGGGGTTGTAAATGCACTGTGCAGCAGAGTGGTGGTTGTAAATGCACTGTGCAGCAGAATGGTGGTTGTAAATGCACTGTGCTGCAGAATTGTGGTTGTAAATGCACTGTGCAGCAAAATTGTGGTTGTAAATGCACTGTTCTGCAGAATGGGGGTTGTAAATGCACTGTGCAGCAGAATGGTGGTTGTAAATGCACTGTTCTGCAGAATGGGGGTTGTAAATGCACTGTTCTGCAGAATGGGGGTTGTAAATGCACTGTGCAGCAGAATAGTGGTTGTAAATGCACTGTGCTGCAGAATTGTGGTTGTAAATGCACTGTGCTGCAGAATAGTGGTTGTAAATGCACTGTTCTGCAGAATGGGGGTTGTAAATGCACTGTTCTGCAGAATGGGGGTTGTAAATGCACTGTGCAGCAGAATTGTGGTTGTAAATGCACTGTGCTGCAGAATTGTGGTTGTAAATGCGCTGTGCTGCAGAATTGTGGTTGTAAATGCACTGTGCTGCAGAATTGTGGTTGTAAATGCACTGTGCTGCATAATGGGGGTTGTAAATGCACTGTGCAGAAGAATTGTGGTTGTAAATGCACTGTGCTGCAGAATTGGGGTTGTAAATGCACTGTGCTGCAGAATGGTGGTTGTAAATGCACTGTGCAGCAGAATGGGGGTTGTAAATGCACTGTGCTGCAGAATAGTGGTTGTAAACGCACTGTGCTGCAGAATGGTGGTTGAAAATACACTGTGCGGCAGAATGGATGTTGTAAATGCACTGTGCTGAAGAATGAGGGTTGTAAATGCACTGTGCTGCAGAATTGTGGTTGTAAACGCACTGTGCTGCAGAATGGCGGTTGTAAATGCATTGCGTTGCAGAATGGATGTTGTAAATGCACTGTGCTGAAGAATGAGGGTTGTAAATGCACTGTCCTGCAGAATAGTAGTTGTAAAAGCACTGTGCTGCAGAAAGGCAGTTGGAAATGCACCGTGCTGCAGAATGGTGGTTGTAAATGCACTGTGCAGCAGAATTGTGGTTGTAAATGCACTGTGCAGCAGAATAGTGGTTGTAAATGCACTGTGCAGCAGAATTGTGGTTGTAAATGCACTGTGCTGCAGAATTGTGGTTGTAAATGCACTGTGCTGCAGAATTGTGGTTGTAAATGTGCTGTGCTGCATAATGGGAGTTGTAAATGCACTGTGCAGCAGAATAGTGGTTGTAAATGCACTGTGCTGCAGAATAGTGGTTGTAAATGTACTGTGCTGCATAATGGGGGTTGTAAATGCACTGTGCAGCAGAATAGTGGTTGTAAATGCACTGTGCTGCAGAATTGTGGTTGTAAATGTACTGTGCTGCATAATGGGGGTTGTACATGCACTGTGCTGCAGAATAGTGGTTGTAAATGCACTGCGCTGCAGAATAGTGGTTGTAAATGCACTGTTCTGCAGAATGGGGGTTGTAAATGCACTGTGCTGCAGAATTGTGGTTGTAAATGCATTGTGCTGCAGAATTGGGGTTGTAAATGCACTGTGCAGCAGAATGGTGGTTGTAAATGCACTGTGCTGCAGAATTGTGGTTGTAAATGCACTGTTCTGCAGAATTGGGGTTGTAAATGCACTGTGCAGCAGAGTGGTGGTTGTAAATGCACTGTTCTGCAGAATGGGGGTTGTAAATGCACTGTGCAGCAGAGTGGTGGTTGTAAATGCACTGTGCAGCAGAATGGTGGTTGTAAATGCACTGTGCTGCAGAATTGTGGTTGTAAATGCACTGTACAGCAGAATGGTGGTTGTAAATGCACTGTTCTGCAGAATGGGGGTTGTAAATGCACTGTGCTGCAGAATTGTGGTTGTAAATGCACTGTTCTGCAGAATGGGGGTTGTAAATGCACTGTGCAGCAGAATGGTGGTTGTAAATGCACTGTTCTGCAGAATGGGGGTTGTAAATGCACTGTTCTGCAGAATGGGGGTTGTAAATGCACTGTGCAGCAGAATGGTGGTTGTAAATGCACTGTGCTGCAGAATTGTGGTTGTAAATGCACTGTTCTGCAGAATTGGGGTTGCAAATGCACTGTGCAGCAGAGTGGTGGTTGTAAATGCACTGTGCTGCAGAATGGGGGTTGTAAATGCACTGTGCAGCAGAATAGTGGTTGTAAATGCACTGTGCAGCAGAATTGTGGTTGTAAATGCACTGTGCTGCAGAATTGTGGTTGTAAATGTACTGTGCTGCATAATGGGGGTTGTAAATGCACTGTGCAGCAGAATAGTGGTTGTAAATGCACTGTGCTGCAGAATAGTGGTTGTAAATGTACTGTGCTGCATAATGGGGGTTGTAAATGCACTGTGCAGCAGAATAGTGGTTGTAAATGCACTGTGCTGCAGAATTGTGGTTGTAAATGTACTGTGCTGCATAATGGGGGTTGTAAATGCACTGTGCTGCAGAATAGTGGTTGTAAATGCACTGCGCTGCAGAATAGTGGTTGTAAATGCACTGTTCTGCAGAATGGGGGTTGTAAATGCACTGTGCAGCAGAATTGTGGTTGTAAATGCACTGTGCTGCAGAATTGTGGTTGTAAATGCATTGTGCTGCAGAATTGGGGTTGTAAATGCACTGTGCAGCAGAATGGTGGTTGTAAATGCACTGTGCTGCAGAATTGTGGTTGTAAATGCACTGTTCTGCAGAATGGGGGTTGTAAATGCACTGTGCAGCAGAGTGGTGGTTGTAAATGCACTGTGCAGCAGAATGGTGGTTGTAAATGCACTGTGCTGCAGAATTGTGGTTGTAAATGCACTGTGCAGCAAAATTGTGGTTGTAAATGCACTGTTCTGCAGAATGGGGGTTGTAAATGCACTGTGCAGCAGAATGGTGGTTGTAAATGCACTGTTCTGCAGAATGGGGGTTGTAAATGCACTGTTCTGCAGAATGGGGGTTGTAAATGCACTGTGCAGCAGAATGGTGGTTGTAAATGCACTGTGCTGCAGAATTGTGGTTGTAAATGCACTGTTCTGCAGAATTGGGGTTGTAAATGCACTGTGCAGCAGAGTGGTGGTTGTAAATGCACTGTGCTGCAGAATGGGGGTTGTAAATGCACTGTGCAGCAGAATAGTGGTTGTAAATGCACTGTGCAGCAGAATTGTGGTTGTAAATGCACTGTGCTGCAGAATTGTGGTTGTAAATGTACTGTGCTGCATAATGGGGGTTGTAAATGCACTGTGCAGCAGAATAGTGGTTGTAAATGTACTGTGCTGCATAATGGGGGTTGTAAATGCACTGTGCAGCAGAATAGTGGTTGTAAATGCACTGTGCTGCAGAATTGTGGTTGTAAATGTACTGTGCTGCATAATGGGGGTTGTAAATGCACTGTGCTGCAGAATAGTGGTTGTAAATGCACTGCGCTGCAGAATAGTGGTTGTAAATGCACTGTTCTGCAGAATGGGGGTTGTAAATGCACTGTGCAGCAGAATTGTGGTTGTAAATGCACTGTGCTGCAGAATTGTGGTTGTAAATGCATTGTGCTGCAGAATTGGGGTTGTAAATGCACTGTGCAGCAGAATGGTGGTTGTAAATGCACTGTGCTGCAGAATTGTGGTTGTAAATGCACTGTTCTGCAGAATGGGGGTTGTAAATGTACTGTGCAGCAGAGTGGTGGTTGTAAATGCACTGTGCAGCAGAATGGTGGTTGTAAATGCACTGTGCTGCAGAATTGTGGTTGTAAATGCACTGTGCAGCAAAATTGTGGTTGTAAATGCACTGTTCTGCAGAATGGGGGTTGTAAATGCACTGTGCAGCAGAATGGTGGTTGTAAATGCACTGTTCTGCAGAATGGGGGTTGTAAATGCACTGTGCAGCAGAATGGTGGTTGTAAATGCACTGTGCTGCAGAATTGTGGTTGTAAATGCACTGTTCTGCAGAATTGGGGTTGTAAATGCATTGTGCTGCAGAATTGGGGTTGTAAATGCACTGTGCAGCAGAATGGTGGTTGTAAATGCACTGTGCTGCAGAATTGTGGTTGTAAATGCACTGTGCTGCAGAATTGTGGTTGTAAATGCATTGTGCTGCAGAATTGGGGTTGTAAATGCACTGTGCAGCAGAATGGTGGTTGTAAATGCACTGTGCTGCAGAATTGTGGTTGTAAATGCACTGTTCTGCAGAATGGGGGTTGTAAATGTACTGTGCAGCAGAGTGGTGGTTGTAAATGCACTGTGCAGCAGAATGGTGGTTGTAAATGCACTGTGCTGCAGAATTGTGGTTGTAAATGCACTGTGCAGCAAAATTGTGGTTGTAAATGCACTGTTCTGCAGAATGGGGGTTGTAAATGCACTGTGCAGCAGAATGGTGGTTGTAAATGCACTGTTCTGCAGAATGGGGGTTGTAAATGCACTGTGCAGCAGAATGGTGGTTGTAAATGCACTGTGCTGCAGAATTGTGGTTGTAAATGCACTGTTCTGCAGAATTGGGGTTGTAAATGCACTGTGCAGCAGAGTGGTGGTTTTAAATGCACTGTGCAGCAGAGTGGTGGTTGTAAATGCACTGTGCAGCAGAGTGGTGGTTGTAAATGCACTGTTCTGCAGAATGGGGGTTGTAAATGCACTGTGCAGCAGAGTGGTGGTTGTAAATGCACTGTGCTGCAGAATGGTGGTTGTAAATGCACTGTGCAGCAGAATTGTGGTTGTAAATGCACTGTGCAGCAGAATGGTGGTTGTAAATGTACTGTGCTGCAGAATGGGGGTTGTAAATGCACTGTGCAGCAGAATGGTGGTTGTGCGGAGGATCATAAACTCAAAGAAAAAAGCAGAAACTTTTTTTTTTTTTCTCATTCTCAGCTGAAAAGTAAGACTAAAACAAAACTATAATTCAGTAATTATACATAAAAAATGGAAATAAAATGTTAAAAAAAGAGAATTTGGTAATATTTTATCTCCATTTCGCCTCTGTTAATTGAGAGCGGAGTGTTAATTGGACCTGTCTTCAGAGAGCGTTATCACCACCTAATTCATGGTAGGATCTCACTTTAGATTTAGGTGGCTCTAACACAAGTATTTTACAACGTAGGTATGAAGTTTAGCACAATTTTTAAATGCGATGAATGCCGAGTATTTGTGAATTCGGCCGGCCGAAGTTTCTGCAAATTATTTAAGCCCCCACATATCACGTAGCCGAAAATGTTACAAACGAAGGAATAAAATCTCTATGTTGAAGAAGGAACTTCCATCTGGCAGTCCTCATGCATCCTTAAAAGCTTTATGGCCTTTTTATGTATTTCATAAAGTTACAAGTTTACAGCATTAACATTAATTTTAAAGTATTAACTGTCTACAATTAGCTCCATAGCTCCCTCTAGTGGCTTTTGAAGGAGGGGGCAGAAGTTTAAAATTCAAAGGCTATGGAGAGAATTGATGAAAGGCATAGGCGGCGGTGGGACAGGTATGGGGCGGACCACGGAGACGAATTTATAATAGTCTATTGGTTTGTATAACACATTGGATCCAGCAAAGTGAAATCTGGCTCGCTACATTTATGCTGGATTTGTGGAAATCAAATCCCAAGAATTCTGATTTGTTAGAATCCAAATTTTTAGAGAGATTTGTAGCAAATTAGAATTTGCTACAAATATCCCTAAAAAATAGTTTTTGTTTTACAAAGTGAATTTCATTTGCTACAAATTTCAATAAAAATTATTTTTGTCTAACAAATTTCCCTAAAAATTATTTTTGTTTTACAAAGTGAATCAAATTTGCTACCAATTTCACACAAAAAAACAATTTTTATGAAAATTTGTAAAGCAACATTTGCTTACAAAGTAAATGGAATTTACTTCAAATGTCCCTAAAAATTGTTTTTGTTTTACAAAGTGAATCAAATTTGCCACAAATTTCCCTAAAAATGTTTTTTTGCTTTACAAAGTGAATTTCATTTGCTACAAATTTCAATAAAAATTGTTTTTGTTTTACAAATTTCCCTAAAAAATATTTTTGTTTTACAAAGTGAATCAAATTTACTATAAATTTCCCTAAAAATTGGTTTTGTTTTACAAAGTGAAACGAATTTGCTACAAATTTCCCTAAAAATTGTTTTTGTTTTACAAAGTGAATCAAATTTACTACAAATTTCCCTAAAAATTGGTTTTGTTTTACAAAGTGAATCAAATTTACTACAAATTTCCCTAAAAATTGTTTTTGTTTTGCAAAGTGAAACGAATTTGCTACAAATTTCCCTAAAAATTGTTTTTGTTTTACAAAGTGAATCGAATTTGCTACAAATTTCCCTAACGATTGTTTTTGTTTTACAAATTTCCCCCCCAAAATTTCTGTTTTACAAAGTGAATCAAATTTGCTACAAATTTCCTTAAAAATTATTTTTGTTTTACAAATTACCCTAAAAAAATTGTTTTTGTTTTACAAAGTGAATCTAATTTGCTACAAATTTCCCTAAAAAAAAATTGCTTTTGTTTTACAAATTTCCCTAAAAATTATTTTTCTTCCAGGGAACAATTTTTTTTTATAACTTCCATAACATGAGAAGAATATATTTCCCCACCATACCAGCTGCTCAGAACTGGAACCATAAACATGTTCTAAACAGACTTTGAAGCATTTGGTAATCAGGCTGTCGTCTTTGATTTCGGAGTATCCTTCCATCTGAGAAAATACATCCCGTAAACAGAGCCTGAAATAGTTCAAGTGTAACATTAAATCTGAACGCTTCCATTTCATATGTTTAATTAAAGCATCTTGGAGGGGCTAATGCTCTAAGCCGTAGCGGTACATTCAGCCTTAATGTATAGTATAATCAGACGCCAGCCTGTTGGTCACAAGTAGCTACAAGCTGATAAATTCCATTAGAATATTAACACGAGATGGAATATTTTAACTGCCCTCTCTGCATATATTATTTACTTAATTTGATATTATCATGCCGACACTTCACACTGGGTCACGGAGGCTGAACTCTGAGCTAGCGGTTACCAGTTCTCACGCATTAATGGTCACCGGCTTAGGAAAACTTGTCGAGGAAACCCAATTCTTAGAGATGATCAAGTCAAATTTCCAAGTGTCTGTAGATCTCATCAAAACCCATCAATGTGTGATTTAATTCACTCGAATCACGCCAAAAAAAGCAGCCGTCTCCATTTTACGCTTTTCTCTCTCTTCTTTCTCTCAACATATTTATGTATTAATTTATTCACCGAGAATCGAAAATTTTGAAAATTTCAAATTTTTCAATTCAAATTTCGAAATGTTGGAACCTCTCTACTGATTCTTTAAGCCAAGTTAAATGATATCTCTTTAGGCTTTAGGAATATCTTTGAATAATGTATATTATACTTCTCCTTAGTTTATCATTGGTGACCACACTTTAAAGGGATTGTCCAATCAGATTTAAAGAAAGTTTAAATGTGTTTGAAATGGCTCCAAATATACTTTTATGGTATAAGTGCCAAGTCCGCAGTCCCGGCAGTTCCACTTCTGAGTTGGTTTTGATACAGAAAAGAGCTTCCTTCCCATATGTCTTGTAATACTATATTTATCCTGTAGTGGTCACTGTTGGGAAATGTGTACCTCGTTGCAACATCTCTCTGTGGTTTATTGTCTCAGTTGTAAGAAGTCATACTCACGGTCAGCAGTTGACTTGTTAAGATAATTTAACTAAAATAATTTGAGCAAATCTTTTGAAAATCAAAATAGCCAGATTCACCAAAATTGCCAAGAAAATTTGATTAGTCTAGAATCAAAAGTACTTCAGGTCCTCCAGGTGCCATAAAAAAACATGTCTGACACTATTCTCTTTTCCTCATACACTAATCTTCCTCACTGCTGTGCTGTCACACACATGGTCAGAAGAATAGAAGGAACAAGCTAAAAAGGAAGACCATCAAAGTGATGGCTTGATACTATCAACATAATGGTGGAGAAGACCCTGGTGGACCTATCTTGGTTTGTACAAGATCACTCTTCCTACAGATTATTGATCCATCAAGTCAACATGGCTTGAGATGAAGTCGAAGGCCACTAAAAAAGATTAAAAGCTGGGAGCCGAGATGCTCTTTCACTACCCAGATTCACCATAAAATGGCTGCTGCATTCCCTGCCTCAGCTTTTATACTGGCTATGATAATTCCTTCTGATTGGTAGTGCAACACCATGTGATGTGATAGCTGCAAGACAATATGGGGAAGCCTCCCGAGGTCATGTGAGCCTTCTCTTCTTCAATGTTTAATGGTCATTTTAGGTGAATTGCAAATTATTCTAATATGACACTTATAGAAAATCTGTCACATCGAATGTGTCTTGTGATCTGCAGGAGGGGCTGATCGGATTAATACATAGCACTCTAGGAAAATAATTAGTATAAATTATTTAATTTTAATTTTTGCTCTCTCAATACATAGGGTCCACGGGGCGGAGCTAGCTGACATAACTGTCAATCACTGACTAGCTCATTCCATTGGACTCCTAAGCTTAGAAAGAGTTAAAATGAATAAAACACAAGTTATACTGAATCTTATATTACAAAACTATATATCAATCTGCTCCAGTCCTCCTGCCCTGTATCATGGTGCCTGTATATACGCCGGCATGCAAAATGCAACACGTCTCCTTTAACTTGAAAAGATTCCACTGAGTCACTGATTTTCATCCATAATTCATGGCATATCTTCTCACTATGTATATACATCGTTACTGATACTAATATGTCCAAACGAAATCATCAAGAAGGAGAATTACAAAGCAAAAAACCCCATTAGGATGCGTAAAACACATTTATATGGAGAGAGTGTCAGAATGTCGCTTGTCATGTGAACGTGTGACATTATATTGTCACCACTTTGCCTGCAGATTAATAATACATCATAGAATGGCCCAGATTTTACGTATATGTGCGAGGTTATAAATATATAACAGCACGGCTAAATCATGGAAAAGTATTATTTATAAAGAAAGAAGTAAAATGTGTGTTCTGGATGACTAGAGGGATGTAGGGATGGATGGGTAATAGATAGATACATAATAGATGATAGATAAATAGATAACAGATAGATAATATATAGATAATAGATAAATAGATAATAGATAGATAATAGATATATAGATAGAAAATAGATAGATGGATAATAGATAGATAATAGATAATAGATAGATAATAGATAAATAGATAGATAGATAATAGATAGATAATAGATAGATAACAGATAGATAATATATAGATAATAGCTAGATAGATAATAGATAAATAGATAATAGATAGATAATAGATATATAGATAGAAAATAGATAGATGGATAATAGATAGATAATAAATAATAGATAGATAATAGATAAATAGATAGATAGATAATAGATAGATAATAGGTAGATAGATAATAGATAATAGATAGATGATAGATGGTAGATAGATTATAGATAGCTAGATCGATAATAGATATATAGATAATAGATTGATAGATAGATAGATCGATAATAGATACAGTAGATAATAGATAGATAATAGATAATAGATAGCTAGATAATAGACAGATAGACCCCCATATAATAATGTCCCCCATCCTGACCCCTTTCTGGTATAATGTCCCCCATCCTGGCCAGCTTAGTAAATAATGTCCCCATCCTGGACCCCTTACTAATATAATGTTCCCTCATTCTGGGCCCCTTTCTGTATTAATGTCCCTCATCATGGGCCCCTATATTTAATAATATTCCCCATCCTTTGCCCCTGCTCGGTGCAATGTCCTCTAGTAACATAGTTAGTAACATAGTTAGTAAGGCCGAAAAAAGACATTTGTCCATCCAGTTCAGCCTATATTCCATCATAATAAATCCCCAGATCTACGTCCTTCTACAGAACCTAATAATTGTATGATACAATATTGTTCTGCTCCAGGAAGACATCCAGGCCTCTCTTGAACCCCTCGACTGAGTTCGCCATCACCACCTCCTCAGGCAAGCAATTCCAGATTCTCACTGCCCTAACAGTAAAGAATCCTCTTCTATGTTGGTGGAAAAACCTTCTCTCCTCCAGACGCAAAGAATGCCCCCTTGTGCCCGTCACCTTCCTTGGTATAAACCGATCCTCAGCGAGATATTTGTATTGTCCCCTTTTATACTTATACATGGTTATTAGATCGCCCCTCAGTCGTCTTTTTTCTAGACTAAATAATCCTAATTTCGCTAATCTATCTGGGTATTGTAGTTCTCCCATCCCATTTATTAATTTTGTTGCCCTCCTTTGTACTCTCTCTAGTTCCATTATATCCTTCCTGAGCACCGGTGCCCAAAGTCTGTACACAGTACTCCATGTGCGGTCTAACCAGGGATTTGTACAGAGGCAGTATAATGCTCTCATCATGTGTATCCAGACCTCTTTTAATGCACCCCATGATCCTGTTTGCCTTGGCAGCTGCTGCCTGGCACTGGCTGCTCCAGGTAAGTTTATCATTAACTAGGATCCCCAAGTCCTTCTCCCTGTCAGATTTACCCAGTGGTTTCCCGTTCAGTGTGTAATGGTGATATTGATTCCTTCTTCCCATGTGTATAACCTTACATTTATCATTGTTAAACCTCATCTGCCACCTTTCAGCCCAAGTTTCCAACTTATCCAGATCCATCTGTAGCAGAATACTATCTTCTCTTGTATTAACTGCTTTACATAGTTTTGTATCATCTGCAAATATCGATATTTTACTGTGTAAACCTTCTACCAGATCATTAATGAATATGTTGAAGAGAACAGGTCCCAATACCGACCCCTGCGGTACCCCACTGGTCACAGCGACCCAGTTAGAGACTATACCATTTATAACCACCCTCTGCTTTCTATCACTAAGCCAGTTACTAACCCATTTACACACATTTTCCCCCAGACCAAGCATTCTCATTTTGTGTACCAACCTCTTGTGCGGCACGGTATCAAACGCTTTGGAAAAATCGAGATATACCACGTCCAATGACTCACCGTGGTCCAGCCTATAGCTTACCTCTTCATAAAAACTGATTAGATTGGTTTGACAGGAGCGATTTCTCATAAACCCATGCTGATATGGAGTTAAACAGTTATTCTCATTGAGATAATCCAGAATAACATCCCTCAGAAACCCTTCAAATATTTTACCAACAATAGAGGTTAGACTTACTGGCCTATAATTTCCAGGTTCACTTTTAGAGCCCTTTTTGAATATTGGCACCACATTTGCTATGCGCCAATCCTGCGGAGCAGACCCTGTCGCTATAGAGTCCCTAAAAATAAGAAATAATGGTTTATCTATTACATTACTTAGTTCTCTTAGTACTCGTGGGTGTATGCCATCCGGACCCGGAGATTTATCTATTTTAATCTTATTTAGCCGGTTTCGCACCTCTTCTTGGGTTAGATTGGTGACCCTTAATATAGGGTTTTCATTGTTTCTTGGGATTTCACCTAGCATTTCATTTTCCATCGTGAATACCGTGGAGAAGAAGGTGTTTAATATGTTAGCTTTTTCCTCGTCATCTACAACCATTCTTTCCTCACTATTTTTTAAGGGGCCTACATTTTCAGTTTTTATTCTTTTACTATTGATATAGTTGAAGAACAGTTTGGGATTAGTTTTACTCTCCTTAGCAATGTGCTTCTCTGTTTCCTTTTTGGCAGCTTTAATTAGTTTTTTAATTAGTTTTTTATCCTGGGCCCCTTCTATTCTACTCCAATACATTTTGAAAGGAAACTATTTTTCTTAACGTCCTCTGATCCCACATTGTGCAGCGTCCTCTTCTACAGCCGGTGCATAAAAGAAGCTGACTTTGGCATAACCACCGAGGGCAGTGCATGACGTCACTGCCATGTCCCGCCCTTAAGTGGTAAGCCTGCATCAGCTTCCGGCCTCTGATTGGCCAGCAGCTTGTATCATGGTGCAGGGAGCCAACGGATCCCTGCGCTGCAATACATTTCAGCTGAATGTGTGTCCGAGGATACATCCAGGGGAAATAGGCGCTGGTGTCGGCGGACCAAGCCACTGTCCGACCCGCTGCATCGTTATGCATACTGTAGATCATCGATTTATAATCTTGAAAATCCCTCCGGTTTGGGTTAAGGAAACATTTATAACTTCTACATCTGTTT
Organism: Ranitomeya imitator; assembly: GCF_032444005.1. Classification (NCBI taxonomy): domain Eukaryota; kingdom Metazoa; phylum Chordata; class Amphibia; order Anura; family Dendrobatidae; genus Ranitomeya; species Ranitomeya imitator. Next base: position 142,415,974 of record NC_091290.1, read on the forward strand.
CTATTTCTAATTCTCCATTTTTATAATCAGATACATTTTCCTATTCAGCTAAATGTGTTTTTTTTCTCCCTGATTTATAAAAAGAGCAGCCGACCGAATTGATTTCACTTGACTTTGAGTAAGACGAGACATATAAGCAACTTTGTAGTTTCAGGGATATAAAGTGACCTCAGATCAGCAAGGTCCACTAAAATTACATCTCACGGTGCACTTATGGGATCGCGTGAGCCTGAGGGGGGAGTGCATTGTCATTCAAAAGTCAATTTTACTAAAGCATTAGGAAAGCACATTCACACTAATGGCTGCACGGTCAATCAGAAACAAAAACCTGCTGGAAAATAGATCTGCTCCATGCTTCGCTGCAGCTGCAATCTGATCAATATTGTTGTTGAATGTGTCTTCTCTGGTTTATCCGTAGCATCTTCTATAGGGGATATGGCTGAGACGGGATCACTCCGTTACCAACAATTATATAAGTAGCAACTACCGTAAGTTTGTCTGGAACAAAATCCCAGCCGGAGGGCTCGGCATTCCGAAACAGCATAGTGCTTTATTCTGCTCGGAAGGGAATTCTATGTAACGAACTACAGCCTCTACTACCCATGTCAGGATACTTGCCACTAAATGAAATTGTCACAAAATAGCAGCTACATTACATTGCAATCATACCCTGGTTTTCGTAAGAATTAATTGTGGATTCGTGTTTTCTCCTTTTGTTTTAGTTTGGAGGGAACTTGAAACCAAAGAGTTAGTTTTAGGCTGTGTTCAGTTCCCACTAGTGTCAGGGCAGCCAATGATGACATCATGACAGCTATGTTGTATCCATTTATGAACCAATCCCAGGGAATACTGAAAAATCCAATTGACTTTCTATAGTGGCTCTAGTCCTTGTCACAAATGGCTAGTGAAAAATAGTAGAACCCTTGACCAAAATCATAGAATGTCAAATATTTATAGTGATTAGGATATAACTTATCCAGTGATAAGCATTTATTATGATGGAATATAGGCTGAACTGGATGGACAAATGTCTTTTTTCGGCCTTACTAACTATGTTACTATGTTACTATGATAGGTAATAACATAGATCAGTGGAGGTCCAACTGCTGGAACCTCTACTGATCAGTGAAGGTCCAAACTCCACTTCATTCATTCTCTGTGGGGCCTCCAAGAAATTCCAAATCCAACCCATCGGGGATAAAAGTGACCCATTCTGCCAATCAGTGCAGGTCACAATAGTCAGACCCCCACAATAGTTACACTATCACCTATCTGAAGATACATGATAACTTGTGTTCACTTAACAACCCATTTCATTTTTCTACTAAGAGACATGCACTCCATACAGTGCCTTTTGGAAAGGCTGATATTTTCATGCTTCGCCTGTGTATATAATTAAACTAGTTTTGAAGATTGCGATTGATTGTTTCAACATGTAAATACTCTTAAGACCCAATGGACCATGGACGGCTCTCAGCCAAACAATGCTTCAGCTAACTATTCAGCCAGCAGCTCTGCAGAAAGCTCTTGTTCTCTATGAGACCACCACTGTCAAACCCCACTGGTAGTGGCTTATCTTAAGGAGAATAAAAGGAATGGCAGTCAGAATCGTCCAGCACTCCCATACACATTAGACTGTTGGCCAAACTCATTGGCTGTTGGCCCAGAAAACTGAGGCGGTGGGCCCTCCCACCTTGGCGGCGTGGTGCACTGAGGACAGTCCACCACGGTTGAAAGCGTCACGGTTCCGGTGGTGTCCGGTGAGCTCTCACTGGCCCTTGAAAATCTGGGGGAGTAATACGAGGCTGATATTAGTCCAATGTACAGTAACATAGTAACATAGTAACATAGTTAGTAAGGCCGAAAAAAGACATTTGTCCATCCAGTTCAGCCTATATTCCATCATAATAAATCCCCAGATCTACGTCCTTCTACAGAACCTAATAATTGTATGATACAATATTGTTCTGCTCCAGGAAGACATCCAGGCCTCTCTTGAACCCCTCGACTGAGTTCGCCATCACCACCTCCTCAGGCAAGCAATTCCAGATTCTCATTGCCCTAACAGTAAAGAATCCTCTTCTATGTTGGTGGAAAAACCTTCTCTCCTCCAGACGCAAAGAATGCCCCCTTGTGCCCGTCACCTTCCTTGGTATAAACAGATCCTCAGCGAGATATTTGTATTGTCCCCTTATATACTTATACATGGTTATTAGATCGCCCCTCAGTCGTCTTTTTTCTAGACTAAATAATCCTAATTTCGCTAATCTATCTGGGTATTGTAGTTCTCCCATCCCCTTTATTAATTTTGTTGCCCTCCTTTGTACTCTCTCTAGTTCCATTATATCCTTCATGAGCACCGGTGCCCAAAACTGGACACAGTACTCCATGTGCGGTCTAACTAGGGATTTGTACAGAGGCAGTATAATGCTCTCATCATGTGTATCCAGACCTCTTTTAATGCACCCCATGATCCTGTTTGCCTTGGCAGCTGCTGCCTGGCACTGGCTGCTCCAGGTAAGTTTATCATTAACTAGGATCCCCAAGTCCTTCTCCCTGTCAGATTTACCCAGTGGTTTCCCATTCAGTGTGTAATGGTGATATTGATTCCTTCTTCCCATGTGTATAACCTTACATTTATCATTGTTAAACCTCATCTGCCACCTTTCAGCCCAAGTTTCCAACTTATCCAGATCCATCTGTAGCAGAATACTATCTTCTCTTGTATTAACTGCTTTACATAGTTTTGTATCATCTGCAAATATCGATATTTTACTGTGTAAACCTTCTACCAGATCATTAATGAATATGTTGAAGAGAACAGGTCCCAATACTGACCCCTGCGGTACCCCACTGGTCACAGCGACCCAGTTAGAGACTATACCATTTATAACCACCCTCTGCTTTCTATCACTAAGCCAGTTACTAACCCATTTACACACATTTTCCCCCAGACCAAGCATTCTCATTTTGTGTACCAACCTCTTGTGCGGCACGGTATCAAACGCTTTGGAAAAATCGAGATATACCACGTCCAATGACTCACCGTGGTCCAGTCTATAGCTTACCTCTTCATAAAAACTGATTAGATTGGTTTGACAGGAGCGATTTCTCATAAACCCATGCTGATATGGAGTTAAACAGTTATTCTCATTGAGATAATCCAGAATACCATCCCTCAGAAACCCTTCAAATATTTTACCAACAATAGAGGTTAGACTTACTGGCCTATAATTTCCAGGTTCACTTTTAGAGCCCTTTTTTAATATTGGCACCACATTTGCTATGCGCCAGTCCTGCGGAACAGATCCTGTCGCTATAGAGTCCCTAAAAATAAGAAATAATGGTTTATCTATTACATTACTTAGTTCCCTTAGTACTCGTGGGTGTATGCCATCCGGACCCGGAGATTTATCTATTTTAATCTTATTTAGCCGGTTTCGCACCTCTTCTTGGGTTAGATTGGTGACCCTTAATATAGGGTTTTCATTGTTTCTTGGGATTTCACCTAGCATTTCATTTTCCACCGTGAATACCGTGGAGAAGAAGGTGTTTAATATGTTAGCTTTTTCCTCGTCATCTACAACCATTCTTTCCTCACTATTTTTTAAGGGGCCTACATTTTCAGTTTTTATTCTTTTACTATTGATATAGTTGAAGAACAGTTTGGGATTAGTTTTACTCTCCTTAGCAATGTGCTTCTCTGTTTCCTTTTTGGCAGCTTTAATTAGTTTTTTAGATAAAGTATTTTTCTCCCTATAGTTTTTTAGAGCTTCAATGGTGCCATCCTGCTTTAGTAGTGCAAATGCTTTCTTTTTACTGTTAATTGCCTGTCTTACTTCTTTGTTTAGCCACATTGGGTTTTTCCTATTTCTAGTCCTTTTATTCCCACAAGGTATAAACCGCTTACACTGCCTATTTAGGATGTTTTTAAACATTTCCCATTTATTATTTGTATTCTTATTTCTGAGGATATTGTCCCAGTCTACCAGATTAAGGGCATCTCTAAGCTGGTCAAACTTTGCCTTCCTAAAGTTCAGTGTTTTTGTGACTCCCTGACAAGTCCCCCTAGTGAAAGACAGGTGAAACTGTACAATATTGTGGTCGCTATTTCCTAAATGCCCAACCACCTGCAGATTTGTTATTCTGTCAGGTCTATTAGATAGTATTAGGTCTAAAAGTGCTGCTCCTCTGGTTGGATTCTGCACCAATTGTGAAAGATAATTTTTCTTGGTTATTAGCAGAAACCTGTTGCCTTTATGGGTTTCACAGGTTTCACTTTCCCAGTTAATATCCGGGTAGTTAAAGTCCCCCATAACCAGGACCTCATTATGGGTTGCAGCTTCATCTATCTGCTTTAGAAGTAGACTTTCCATGGCTTCTGTTATATTTGGGGGTTTGTAACAGACCCCAATGAGAATTTTGTTACCATTTTTCCCTCCATGAATTTCGACCCATATGGACTCGACATCCTCATTTCCTTCGCTAATATCCTCCCTTAAAGTGGACTTTAGACAAGACTTTACATAGAGACAAACCCCTCCTCCTCTCCGATTTTTACGATCCTTTCTAAGCAGACTGTAACCCTGTAAGTTAACTGCCCAGTCATAGCTTTCATCTAACCATGTCTCGGTTATTCCCACTATGTCAAAGTTACCTGTAGATATTTCTGCTTCTAGTTCTTCCATCTTGTTTGTCAGGCTTCTGGCGTTTGCGAGCATGCAGTTTAGAGGATTTTGTTTTGTTCCAATCTCCTCGCTGTGGGGGGATTAGTAAAACCACTAGTTGAAATGGGAAATTCCTCTGGAAAATCAGATCTTGCTTTTCCGGGCTTATCACAACCATGGATTTCATGGATAATTTGAACAGCTGCTACGTTTTTCCCATGGAGGAATTGAGTGATTCTCCAGGGTGAAATATTCTATGCCAGAGGCAATCAAATAATAGTGGTGGCCATTATTCTAAAAATGGGAGGTCCTGTGTAGGACAACCACTTTTATTGGGTTTTCTAAAAAAAAAAAAATTTAAAGAAAAGTTTGGGTTTCCATAAGTCATGACTCAAACCTAGTCTTGAAGCAAAGGTGGCAGTAAACTTCGGGTGTTAAATTATTCCAAGCAGAGGCATTACTGGTGGGGTTGGGTGCCTGGCCACTGACTTAGAGACTGGCAACAGTAATCGGCTGGGATTGGGTAGAAGTCAACGAATGTCCAATTTTATTTACTTTGGATCATGGATGAAACATAGGAAAATCATTGAGAAACCAAGGAAAAATGTTAAGGACAAAACCAAGGCAAAATTATTCGTCATATAGTGGTGGAGCTCTAAGGTTTTGCTTTGGTCTCCATAATTCAGAGAAAGCAGGTATGAATCTTTGGTTTTGGTAAATCCACAACTGATGAAGGCATCTGAAAACTCTTTGCTCAAGGCAAAAAGAAGCAGCTCCGGAGCCTTCATCAATGTTGTCTTCTGACAGGTCACCATGACATATCAGGAGTACAAAACCCACTCAAACTTGTCTTATACATGAACCGAAATCCAATAACACCAATATGTCTCTGACCTTGATGGAAGACGCCATATTTTCCATTATTTTTGGAGACATCGTCTGTCCAGTCTGCACATGTCCTGACATTTCCTTTAAAGTTTAGTGAATGTGAAATCTGTCGTCTGCGTGATTAGTTTAGCAATACATATTTCAACTAAGAAATATGAAGATTTATGTCTAACTTGAGTCGTGGCATCATCTGAAATATTTGTGCAGTCAAAGCAGAAATGATTAATTGGAGGATTGTTATGAAGTCGGAATTTCATATTCTTCTGTGTGTCCCAGCTGATTATCACTTTCAAGGCAGCAGAAGAATACCATAGTTTAGAGTCTTTGCTTTTAAAAAAAAAATGGTAAAAAAATTATTGCAATTGTTAACGTTTCTTGATTTGGCTAATGGATCGTGTTAGGCGCATAATGCTCCATCCATGATTTTCAGGAATATCACAAGGGAGGCTTGGTCCGGACTACGATAAGTATTTCTGAGACAACCAAAGTGGAATCAAGCTTCAAGTCTCCAAACCAGAAGAAATATTAAGAGGGTTCTTCACGGAAAAAAAAAATTGGAACTTTCCAAAATAAAGTGTTATTGTCACCAGGTCAAAAGTGTCCAGTTTTGGTTTTATTTTATGCATGTAGAAAAGCCGCGGAGACACCATCATGTGTTTCTCAACGCAAGCAATAAATAGCCAGGTCTTTCACCAGGAAGGAACAACCACGGGAAGGGCAGCATCCAAAAAGGAAAACCACCTATGCCAAGCATGGTATCCATCCACAGACAGCTGTTTCGGGGTGTTTGCCCCTCATCAGTGTGGAGTAGGAAACTGGCTATTAGGAGCAGTGCCTAGTAAAAGGACTATAAACATAAGGATGAATGACCTCGGGGAGATCAAAACATCCAACACTGCGGAGACACCATCACGTGTTTCTCAACGCAGTGATCCAGAATACTGCCCCCATCCCTTATGGGATATATGCAAATGCATGTAGAAAAGCCGTGGAGACACCATCACGTGTTTCTCAACGCAAGCAATAAATAGCCAGGTCTTTCACCGGGAAGAAACAACCATGGGAAGGGCAGCATCCAAAAAGGAAATAGCAATGGCATAGGTGGTTTTCCTTTTTGGATGCTGCCCTGCCCGTGGTTGTTCCTTCCCAGTGAAAGACCTGGCTATTTATTGCTTGCGTTGAGAAACACGTGATGGCGATGGTGTCTCCGCGGCTTTTCTACATGCATTTGCATATTTCCCATAAGGGATGGGAGCAGTGTTCTGGATCACTGCGTTGAGAAACACGTGATGGTGTCTCCGCGGTGTTGGATGTTTTGATTTTATTTTATTCTCGGTGCTCCCCTGAGTATTCCCTTTATTTATTTTATTTTTTTTTTATAGGGAACCTGTCACCAGGTTTTCCCCATATAAAGTAAGGCCACCGCAATCGGGGCCTTTTTTTACGACAAACCGTAATGTTCTAGAAAAAAGTCTTTAACCCCTTCATGACCGGGGGATTTTTCGTTTTTCCGTGTTCATTTTTCGCTCCCCTCCTTCCCAGAGCCATAACTTTTTTATTTTTCTGTCAATTTGGCCATGTGAGGGCTTATTTTTTGCGGGACGAGTTGTACTTTTGAACGACATCATTGGTTTTAGCATGTCGTGTACTAGAAAACGGGAAAAAAATTCCAAGTGCGGTGAAATTGCAAAAAAAGTGCAATCACACACTTGTTTTTTGTTTGGCTTTTTTGCTAGGTTCACTAAATGCTAAAAATGACCTGCCATTATGATTCTCCAGGTCAGTACGAGTTCATAGACACCAAACATGACTAGGTTATTTTTTATCTAAGTGGTGAAAAAAAATTCCAAACTTTGCTAAAAAAAAAAAATAAAAATTGCGCCATTTTCCGATACTCGTAGCGTCTCCATTTTTCATGATCTGGGGTCGGTTGAGGGCTTATTTTTTGCGTGCCGAGATGACGTTTTTAATGATAGCATTTCGGTGCAGATACGTTCTTTTGATCGCCCGTTATTGCATTTTAATGCAATGTCGCGGCGACCAAAAAAACGTAATTCTGGCGTTTCAAAATTTTTTCCCGCTACGCTGTTTAGCGATCAGGTTAATACTTTTTTTTAATTGATAGATCGGGCGATTCTGAGCGCGGTGATACCAAATATGCGTAGATTTGATATTTTTTTATTGATTTATTTTGATTTTGATTTTTTTCACATTTTTTTAAACTTTTTTTTTTACTTTTGCCATGCTTCAATAGCCTCCATGGGAGGCTAGAAGCAGGCACAGCACGATCGCCTCTGCTACATAGCAGCGATCTGCTGATCGCTGCTATGTAGCAGAATTGCACGTGTGCTGTGAGCGCCGACCACAGGGTGGCGCTCACAGCGACGGGCGATCAGTAACCATAGAGGTCTCTAGGACCTCTATGGTTACCATCCAGACGCATCGCCGACCCCCGATCATGTGACGGGGGTCGGCGATGACGTCATTTCCGGCCGCCCGGCCGGAAGCGGTAGTTAAATGCCGCTGTCTGCGTTTGACAGCGGCATTTAACTAGTTAATAGGTGCGGGCAGATCGCGATTCTGCCCGCACCTATTACGGGCACATGTCAGCTGTTCAAAACAGCTGACATGTCCCGGCTTTGGTGCGGGCTCACCGCGGAGCCCTGCATCAAAGCAGGGGAGCCGGCATCGGACGGTATAGTACGTCTGATGCCGGTAAGGGGTTAATCGATTTTGGAGATCGCCAAAAAATTGCTTTTATTATACTTTCAGATGGGACGAGATGGGCGCCTACGGTCTTGATCTGGCGTCTCTTCTCTTCTCATCCACCTTCCCTGCTTCGTGTGAAAGACGCATCTTACGCATCCACAGTGTTTTCCATCATGTTCCCACACAGGCGCACTTCACTGCCCTTCATGCGCTGGCTTTATTTCTAGGTCCTAGGCGCTCTTTGGCCTTTCATGGTGCATGTGCAATATAGTAGTTTGTTTACCCTGGGAAGGGCAGATAGAAGTGTCCCTGCGCAGGAGCGCGATGGAGGACACTGTGTGGAGGACATAGGATGCGTCATCCACCCAAAGCAGGGAAGCAGGATGGAGATCGCAAGAATAGAGGAGACGCCGGATCAAGACCAGAGACTCCCATTGAACCGGACCGTGCCATCTGTAAGTATAATAGAAGCTATTCTTTTTAGATCTGCAGAGTGGATTAGGGACTTTTTTTTACAGCATTTTGGTTTTCCGTAAAAAAAAGGCCCTAATAGTGGTGGCCATACTTTATATTGGGAAAACCTGGTGACAGGTTCCCTTTAATCCCCAATACTGTTCCAGAGATATGGGCCTTTTTATTTAGTGCTGATATTTATAGACTTTACAAGCAGGCGTAGCTCACAGGGTTCCCTGGGAGCGCATCTTTAGGCTGCTCTGCATTATTACCCTGTGAGACACGCGCATTGGTAAAGACCATAGAAGAGGTTTCTTGTGTGAAAATATATCTAATTTGCCTTTTTTTCCTCTTTTTGTGTTGTTCCAATACACACAAAGGAAATAAACCTGTGTACAACAAAACATGCAATTGTAATAATTTTCTGAGAGAAATAATTCATATTCTGGAACAATTTCAAGGGTAAAAATTGAGATCCAAGAAGTATTGTTTCTCCTTGCGGAGAGTGACATGTTTAGCATGTCGAGATGAGGAGACTTAAAGCCGCAATGCTCCTCTGGGAAATATGAGTTCTAGTCCTCTTACTCTCTGAAGAGACAATTTGCATATTTCCCAGAGGAGCATTGTGGCTTTAAGTCTCCTCACCTCGGCATGCTTAACATGTCACTCTCCGCAAGGAGAAACGATACTTCTTGGATCCCAGTCAGACGCCTCTCACTCAACCAAACCAGATCTCCATTTTGCACTGACGAGGGGCAGTACTCTGAAACACAGTGTCTACAAATTGAGATTCTGGTTTGGCTTTTATCCAAAGTCATGTGACAAGGCTCATTAAAGGGTTGACATTGACTGTTAGGATTGCTTATTCCAATAGATGGCACTATAGTTGTAGTCCTCTTCTTCTCTGAAGAGACAAGGGTAAAAATTGAAATTTTTAACAATTTCAAGGGTGCCACCACATTCGGCCATGACTGTGTGTGATTTTAAAAATTGCATGAATTACTTTTCTTAAGTGGTGGAATATGAATAACTTCCCATTTACTTATTATTGCTAAAAATTAAACAAAAGCCTTTAAAACTAAAAATTGTATTAATTATAAAAATGATTGATGCATCATTAGTTTTGTGTCACTGCTTAAATCCAACTTATCTTATATTTGGTACAAATCCACCCATGAATAATTGTGCTTCAAACAGACAATATATTTTTTCCATTTTTTTATCAATATTTTTTTTAAAGTTCTTGATAAAGGTAATGTATTAAATCCCTCTGAGCCTAATTGCATATAAAATGTAAAATTGAACATTTCTGCTCATTCTTGTATGTCACATGGAGGTCACTTAACAATTCAGGAAATTTTTCGTTTGGAGTTCCGCTACATTGACGATGTTTTTTTCTGATACTGAAGCCTTGTTGATAATGATAACGTCCTGGGGATTGAATTGCTTTCGAAATAGTATTCTATTTCCTGTACAATGCTTAGCTCTTGTTAGTTTAGATAACAAAATTGGTCATCTACTGGATGTCCGTCCTTCGCTAAAAGCGTATTGACACAATAACTCCATGTAATAGAAACGGCTGGAATTCCGCAAGACTAATTTTTGCAAATTATCAAATGAGACTTTACAAATATTTCCCTCTTTCTCAAACTGAGCAGTAAAACTCTGGCTACATACAATTAAAATTCTATTTGAAAGGAGATAGATTTTTTTTTACAGCTTCAAGAGGGATAATAGTGTGATACGGCACCAGGCTACGTTTTCAATGGCGTTTAGCTTATATATCGGATCCTCCCTCCTGATGGTAACACATGCTGAGGCAAAGCAGCGGGGGGCTTTTTACAACTCAACTACAAGACAGCTTAGATATAGCTTGACCTTGAATCGGATTTAAACTCTTTTGAATTGGACTGAGAGAAATAATGAAAAATATATAGCGCAAAGGGAGAAAATAGACAATTATTTCAACTTTTTTTTTTTTACAGAATCTTGGTGCATAAGATGAAAATAAAGCATTTGTCAAGGATTTTCGTCTCATTAGAAATAACTTGGTGAGACAGATGGATACGACACAGTCCTTTAGCCCCCAGGACCACTAAATAAATGAGACACAGATCAGCAGTGGTTACAAAATAGGAGCAAGTAAAAACCAAGGATTAAGTCAAGTACAAACATTACATTGGATCACATTATTATAGTTGATCTAGGGTCATCAAAAGAGTAGAGTCTTTCAAATTTGACTCTAATGCTTTGACGTTAATTAGCATCAAGACTTTTTTTTTAAGATTAGTAGAATTTATATGTTCAAAAGTTCAGTTTAGAGAATATCTCAAACTGGGCAAATCAATGACGCGAACTGCTTCCGTCCTCTTCCACTTACTTGTCTAGTATGTTGTACTTGTATTTTAACCCTAACTAAGGTTTAGTGGTTTGGACAGGAAATGGACCATAGAAAAGTAAGTTCCCCATTGACCTACCGGACCTAATAATGGAGAATAGTAGATAACCATTTCAGATACATTTCCATCCAAACTTCTTTTAAGGTCTTCGTAATGAGAAAAAGCCAAAGAACACAACAAAGAGATCTATTTTTGCTTCATTTACTAAGTAAATCCTTCGACTGTGTTGATCTCCAGAAGCTTTGGAATGCCATGAAGGATATGGGTGTGCTGAACCATCTGATCAGCTTCATTAGGAACCTTTACGTAATTGACGATGGTTGATGGGCTCACACTATTTGGCCAAATTCTGTGCAAAGCGTCTCATAAATATTTTTCCTAATGTTCAAAAAGCCATTTTGCTATTCATATTTCAGGTATTTCATATTCGACATGCTTTGGCACGATAGAGTGCAACCATTTTTTTGTATATTGTATATGGAGGTAGCTGCTCCTGGTATGCACCTATTCACACTAGTTTGGATGTGCCAGTCGTTTTTCTGTCATAAGCCAAAAAACAACAGTCCAAACGGGACACAGTGACACAACATGGTGCAAAGTGGAGCAAGGAGTCAGACAAGGCTGCATGCTCTCACCACTTCTTTTCCATTTATATGCAGAATAGTGAGGAGCGAACATGCTCGGATAAGGTCTTATCCGAGCATGCTAGGGTGTTATCTGAGCATCTGGGCATGCTCGTATATTATGTTAAAGTCCCTGCAGCTGCATTATTTGTGGCTGTTGAACAGCCTCAACACAGGTGGGGGTTACCTAACAAACAGGCAATCCCTTCATATGTTGAGGCTGTCTAACAGTCGTAAATCATGCAGCCGGAGGAACTCTAACATAATATGCGAGCATGCCCAGATGCTCGGCTAACACCCAAGCATGCTCGAATAAGACTTTATCAGAGCACGTTCCCTCATCACTAATACAGAATCTACTTTCAGGAAGGCTGAACTTGCAGAAAAAGAAGACAGGATCAAAATTGCTGGATGAATTAACAATCTTAAATACGCATATGATATAGCATTGATGGCCTGGCGTTTCCTAGAACAAAAAGAGCCAGTTCTGATGCTCCAACATCCATCCACAAAATATGGGTACATATTCTTGTTACAAAATTTCAGTGGGATCAGGGGACATTATGAAACTCACTGAGGTAGTAGTGAATTGGCCACCATAACCAAGGGACCCCTTTCATCGAGGTATGTATTTTTATGAACTAATTGCCAGGTCCTAGCCTAGATCCTTGACTAATCACCAATTGTCAGCAGCCAAATAGCCAAGGATCTGGTCAAACTTTGGCAGAAATATTACGAAAGTAGCCTAAAGGTGGTCCTGATAATACCATCCAGCGTGAAATGTATCAGGCAAATAGCCAAAGCAAGAGGAAAAGTCAGAAAGAGTTTTGAGTCTTGACAGGTCGCAGGAGAAATGTGCTGGGTTGTTGTGAATTCTGTGGCTGAATTCACTCCTGTGGTCACAAGTGGTACTGCAGCTTCTGAGCTTCCTTCCTCAGGTGTTCTGGTGAGCTCATTAGCTGCTTCGTTACTTAACTCCACCTGATGCTGCTATCCTTGCTCCTAGTCAATGTTCCAGTGTTGGATCTGAGCTTCTCCTGATTGTTCCTGTGACCTGCTGCTCTGTATAGCTAAGTGCTTTTTTGCTATTTTGTTGCCTTTTTTCTGTCCAGCTTGTCTTTTGTTTTGCTGGAAGCTCTGAGACGCAAAGGGTGTACCGCCGTGCCGTTAGTCCGGCACGGTGGGTCTTTTTTGCCCCCTTTGCGTGGGTTTTGCTTTAGGGTTTTTTGTAGACTGCAAAGTTCGCTTTACTGTCCTCGCTCTGTCTAAGAATATCGGGCCCCACTTTGCTGAATCTATTTCATCCCTACGTTTTGTCTTTTCATCTTACTCACAGTCATTATATGTGGGGGGCTGCCTTTTCCTTTGGGGTATTTCTCTGGGGGCAAGTCAGGCCTATTTTTCTATCTTCAGGCTAGCTAGTTTCTTAGGCTGTGCCGAGTTGCATAGGTAGTGGTTAGGCGCAATCCACAGCCACTTTTAGTTGTGTTTAGGATAGGATCAGGTGTGCAGTCTACAGAGTTTCCACGTCTCAGAGCTCGTTCTTTTGTTTTTGGGTATTTGTCAGATCACTGTGTGCGCTCTGATCGCTAGGCACACTGTGTCTCTGGATTGCCTTCATTACACCTTTCATTAGCAGACATAACACTGGGTCTCGGATGGGTGCATGACAAAAGTCCTAAAAAATTTAAGAAACTAGTTACTTTTTTTTCTTATTAATGAAGGTTAAAAAATTGTCACCTGAGTGGTTGCTTTGGTCACCCTGAGCAATGTCCGTATTCGTTGAGGTGTAATAATTATTTTTGCATAACCTCCATTATGTCTCAATTTATCAAGCACCAAGCGAGTGTTCAACGGTGACTGGAGTCATTGAGAATACTGTTCCGTCAGCTGAGGTCACAGTGCAGACAACGCAACCTGCAGCAGATGAATAATCATCGGAGATCCATTGCCGAGCAGATGGAAATTCAACTGGGGAACATTACATTTCCCTTCCCACAGATGGCTAAATAGCATTGTATGCAGAACACTTACTGCCTGATTGACGCTGGAGAATGTCGTATATCTGTACATCTAGTTACAGTATCATCAGGACGGTGGACTACGAGATCAGCTGTTTAGATAAAGGGTAGAATCTCACTGATCTATCAGATTTACAACAATCCCCACGACCTCAGGGGCGGCCACAATGACAAACTGCAGATTTCTATTTTCCATATTCCACCATATCTGTGGATGAGAGCGGTCACTTATGCTACATTAGTCTTTTTAATAGTAAAAGGACAACTCTCAGGAGCTTAAATACGGAGTGGAGTCATGCATGAACGCACCGTTATCTTGTCTCTCAAGTGCTCAATGCCAGCTGAGCTCCTTTTTTTAGCCATTGTACTTCTTAGCATCAGTCCCCAGATTTATAGGGTATAAGAAGCTTTTCCATTCCAAAGAGTTGAATCATCAGAAGAGGAAAGAAGCCTCTCAGGAGCTAAAATACAGAGTGAGTCATGCATGAACGCACCGTTATCTTGTCTCTTGAGTGCTCAATGCCAGCTGAGCTCCTTTTTTAAGCAATTGTACTTCTTAGCATCAGTCCCCAAATTTATAGGGTATAAGGAGCTTTTTCTTTCAAAACAGCTTAATCATCAGAAGAGGAAAGAAGACTCTCAGGAGCTAAAATATGGAGAGGAGTCATGCATGAACGCACCGTTATCTTGTCTCTCAAGTGCTCAATGCCAGCTGAGCTCCTTTTTTTAGCCATTGTACTTCTTAGCATCAGTCCCCAAATTTATAGGGTATAAGTAGCTTTTCCTTTCAAAACAGCTGAATCATCAGAAGAGGAAAGAAGACTCTCAGGAGCTTAAATACGGAGTGGAGTCATGCATGAACGCACCGTTATCTTGTCTCTCAAGTGCTCAATGCCAGCTGAGCTCCTTTTTTTAGCCATTGTACTGCTTAGCATCAGTCCCCAGATTTATAGGGTATAAGAAGCTTTTCCATTCCAAAGAGCTGAATCATCAGAAGAGGAAAGAAGCCTCTCAGGAGCTAAAATACGGAGTGAGTCAAGCATGAACGCACCGTTATCCTACCTCTCAAGCCCTGAACGTCAGCTGAGCTCCTTGTTTTTTTAGCTATTTTCTATTCCTTTGATGTCAGTCTGTTCATTATTCATATTGCCTGTACAAGATCTTCTTAGCGTTAGACCCCAGATTTTTAGGCTATAAGTAGCTTTTCCTTTTGAACGAACTGAAGAGGATAGAGATCTGTGGACTTGATTCATTCGACACCATCTACTGAGTCACCAAACCATAGGTCATTACTGGAGACTGGAGTACCGATGATGGCAGTGAAAGCATCAGTTCCAAACCTCAGTCTCTATAACTTTGGGGACTAAGCCCCCACTTCAGATTGCTATCGGTCAAACAGTGCTTCACCCGATCATTCAGCTCTCTCGGCGGTATCTCCTGATCACGCTCATCCAAGTGCTCCTGTGAATTCACGGGCGGTGACTTTTTGCAGACACAAAAGAATCAAAAGTCCAAACTAAGACATGCCGGATCCTTGTCTTCCCAGTCATCATCTGTCTCGGGATCCTATACATATTTGACTGTTGGCTGAACCCAACATTAGAAGATTTGGCCAACTTTTGCCTCATGTGTATGAGGACTTAAGCCAAGATTGTTCTGATAATCAGAGGAGGAAACAGGAGCTGACCCATCACTGCCATCATCGGTACTCCACATGAGTACATTCCGATATCAATGCAGCAAATAAACTGGTGGGAAAAACAGGTGGCGGAAGCCACTCACATGCATTTTTTGTTTTACAGGAATGAAGTCAAATCCTTAAATAAATTGTTTCGCAAAGTTTCATAACTTTCCATGTTGGATAAAATTATATAAAAAAAAAATAAATGCATTTCCTGCCGCTGAATATACATCATGGAAACCACAGAATCTGTATCTGATTTGCAGCTAAGAGACCGGAGTAATAATACATTTACGGAAACCGCACAAGACGGAACCATAATGTTAGAATAAAGCTCGCCTGGACTAACCGACTATCAGACACACGACGCCCGGCTGGTTCCCCGCTAATGTCATAATACTGAATGCTAGCGCAATGTAAACAGCATCGATTTTTGCATCCCCTTTCCCCACCTCGCATGATGTGCGTTGACATTTATTCTCCCGCACGCCGCACATTGAGACTTTAATTTCATGTTTATTTTTGCAGCTTTTTTTTCCAGACGCACGGAGAAAAGACCTTTTAAATTGGTTGTAAAATCATTAAATCCCCCTGAATGTTTTCTGTACAGTGGAGCGGATACAAATCTGGAGAATTTCTTTGGCTTTTTTCAAAACATTGGAACAAAGGGGACGTGATTATGTAGTAAAAGTGCTAGGAGGGAATGGGGGCTCGTTATCAGCAGGAGGTATGGAAAGACGGGGAAATGCTAATAGGGCAGCTTTTACTTTAATTAAGGTGTTGAATTTATCGTCTCTTGTTTTGTAGAATCGGTTCGTACCGTCCCCTTTACCATCAAGGACCTCAGACCTCATGCAAACGGCTGTATTAGGTCTAGTCAAACAGGCTAAAAATCAGTTTCATGAAACATTTTGCCCCGTTTCCCTTCACAAGAATGGGGAATCTAATCATTTTTGTGCTTTATTAAAAATTCTGCATCGTTTACCTGTTGGCTACAGAACGACTTAAAGATTGTAACTCTTTTATGTGCTCTTTTCAGCTGATTTATGTCCACAGACCACATCCAAGTTGAACGTACAGCTGAACAAAGAAGCTATAAAAGCCAAACTGTGCAAAATTTTTAAGGAAACCCTATTGTAAAGTTGATTTTTAGCCCCCTATACATGCACTTACAAAAAAAAAAAGAGTCATTGTCCCCAAAGGTGGGAGACTGTGTCAGACTGTTCTCCACTGATGAGGTGCAATTAGATAATTCCGTTACAAGGTTCATTAAAGGGTCAGACATTGACTTGGAGGGTGGCTAGCTTTTCTAGGGAATTTTCTTTCCTTCCAAAAGTGAGCTAATTTGCATTTTTTCCCCCATAGAGCATTGCCAGACACAGCCAGACTCCTCCAGAGCTATGCAGTCATCTGTATGGATGGGATGGGTGCCGTTATCATTATGCACTTTTTATGTTTTCCCATATAATGTAATAATATAATCTCTTTGTTGCACTATTCATAGTAACTCATAGTATACAGCATATATGTTTCTGCAGCCCATAATAACTCTCATGCGCGCCAGAGCCACCGTGCCGCGACGTACAGGCGGCCCCCATGTGTGGGAATGAAATGCAGAGGGGACAAGGCTGCTATTTGCATCTCGCTCACAAATGATAGGGTCTCCGCTGAGTAATTTATATGTTCTCTTTATGATAACATAATAACAGAGGAGCCCCCCCACTGGCATTCTAGTGACAAATACCATAAATTATCTTGTAGCAAGCTGGAGAATAAGTCTGAATCAGGCCAGTGAATTTATGTCACAGCTGCTGAGGAGGGTGGGATTCGAGTCAGAGCGAACAGCAAATGCATCCACCATTAAAGATAGAAAATTCTGCATTTCATTACAACCCCCCCCCCTTCCTTCCCCGTAATCGATGGCTGACTCTGGAACTCCACACATACTTTGTTAAAGATTCCAATTGTTTATGATACAAATTCAAAACAATATTGCAACATTGTAGCAAAAAAAAAAAACTCAATAGGTTGCAATTCACATCACAACCACTGGGTGGCAACATAGAGGCATATGGCAGAAGCATCTCCAGAAAGAATAATGCATTTTATATTTTTATTGTAAAGCTTGTTGTCTTGTGCCACTCATTTTACTATGTGTAAAGCCCAAAGAAAAGTAAAGAAGGACATTAGTAAATGATAGGGAATGTTAATTATTTCAACCTAGGGTGAGATGAGAACTTTACTTACCCTGACTCCAGGGGGCAGTATGTGGGTAGCTATAAACCTATTTACATCTCCAATATGCAGAGCTCAGATAGCAAAAAGAAACCCTAAATCTAAAAACCCATATTTTATCATGTCTTCTACACTCACAACCAGATCTCCATTCACAAATCCACTGGATCCAAGTTACATATACATTGTTAGATCTTACATCTCAATAGCTCCCCCTGCTGGATCAGAGCATGCGCCTCGGGGATGCTGTATGACAAAACTTGTTGCACTTGGGTGTAAAGTTTCCATTATTTCAATACATTTTGTGTAAATCAATAGTACAAAGAAGACACTTTGTGATATATCTTAGCAGAGAAATATACTTCTTTCTCCACTTATGAGCCTCTTCCATTCCCCCCACTTGCCTCTTGAACTCAAAGATGTTTTCCACTCCAATTTAGTGCCATATACCACAGCTAAAATCTGCCCAACTAAAAACAAGATGGACTCTGCTCAATGATGGATTAGACAAAAAAAAAAGACGATGAGCGAGAAGCAGCTACATTGCTTAGTACTGATGCATAACATGTTGCTATTTTTAGTGTTTTATCTCACCTCAGTACTGGAATTACAGTTACACTGCTTAACTCTGCTGTATAATGTCCTTCAATTTGCTGCTTTTTAGTAAGTTTTTTTTTAATCTCAGCCCAAAGTAGATTCATAGCTATACTGTTTAGTGCTGTTATATAATGCCCTCCATTTTGCTGCTTTCTACTAAGTAATTTATATCATCCCAGTGCTGGATTCACAGCTACACTGCTTAGTTCTGCTGTATAATGTTGTTTGTGCTGGTTCTGAAGCAAAAGTGCAGGAACATCTAATGTCTGTGTATGCTATGTATGGGAGACCCCGCTCTGCCAAACTTTCTTCTTCTCCATGTCAGGATATTCAAGTAGTACTTCATGCTCCCATGTTTCGAACTTCCTAGGCCTATGTAAGGCCTCCCAAGAAACACACCGGTGTCTTGGTATTAAGACTTTCTAGTAAATTTGTAGTTCCTGTCCACAGTCTCCATGATGCCGCCTGTCTGTGGTTTCCAGTACCTGAGTTACTGATCTGTGGTTTTCAGTACTACTGTTATCTGTCTCCTGTCTTCTGAACATCATCTATCTACCTACAGCTTCCATGGTATTCAGATCTTCTTGTTACTCACCATTTCTATTTGCTATCTATTCCCAGTCTTCTAGGAACTCTACTGTGTGTCCACCGGAAGTTTACGTGGTATTTGTACTTTCTTGTTACTATGTAGTTTTCTCCATGACGTCTCCTATCTGCATGCAGCTTCTAGTTTTTCAATCTCCTGTTTGCATGCAGACTTCCTTAACTCTGCAACCTGTCTGCTGTCTCCAAGATGTCTCCTGTCTGCATGTGGCTTCCAGTCCTTCAGTTTGTAGTCTGCCTGTGGCCTTCATTATCTCTGCAATCTGCAGTCTCCAAGATGTCTCCTGTCTGCCTGTGGATTCCAGTAATTCAGTCCGTGCTTTGCCTGCGGTCTTCAGTAACTCTGCAATTTGTCTACAGTCTCCCAAATGTCAAAATGTCTCCTGTCTGCCTGCAGCTTCCAGTCCTTCAGTCTGCTGTCTGCCGGCGACCTTCAGTAACTCTGCAAGCTGTCTGCAGTTTCCATGATGTCTCCTGTCTGCCTGTGGCTTCCAATCCTTCAGTCTATTGTCTGCCTGCGGCTTTCACTAGCTCTGCAAGCTGTCTGCAGTCTTCAGGACATCTGGTTGCCTGCGGCTTCCACTCCTCCAGTTAAATTGTAATGATTAGGCAATTCAGTACCACAGTGAACATAGAGGTCAGAGCACATACAGTGACCTGACAATAACCCAAAAACATAGAACGAGCTCTGAGACGTGGGAACTCTGTTGACCGCAATCCCTGATCCTCTCCAACAAACACTAGAGGCAGCCGTGGATTGCGCCTAACGCTCCCTATGCAACTCGGCACAGCCTGAGAAACTAGCTAGCCTGAAGATAGAAAATAAGCCTACCTTGCCTCAGAGAAATACCCCAAAGGAAAAGGCAGCCCCCCACATATAATGACTGTGAGTTAAGATGAAAAGACAAACGTAGAGATGAAATAGATTTAGCAAAGTGAGGCCCGACTTTCTGAACAGAGCGAGGATAGAAAAGGTAACTTTGCGGTCAACACAAAACCCTAAAAACCACGCAAAGGGGGCAAAAAGACCCTCCGTACCGAACTAACGGCACGGAGGTACACCCTCTGCATCCCAGAGCTTCCAGCAAACAAATAGATAAGCTGGACAGAAAAAAAAACAAACAAAATAGCAAAGGAAAACTTAGCTATGCAGAGCAGCAGGCCACAGGAACGATCCAGGAGGAAAACAAGTCCAATACTGGAACATTGACAGGAAGCCAGGATCAAAGCACTAGGTGGAGTTAAGTAGAGCAGCACCTAACGACCTCACCACAACACCTGAGGGAGGAAACTCAGAAGCCGCAGTACCACTTCCCTCCACCAACGGAAGCTCACAGAGAGAATCAGCAGAAGTACCACTTGTGACCACAGGAGGGAGCTCTGCCACAGAATTCACAACATTAAATGTCTGTGTCCTGCGCGCCTTACCCGTCTGCTGCACCAACGCCTGTGGCCCATGTGCCCACCTGGATCTTGGGCTTAGAGTATTCACCTCACCTAGTGAGCCACTTTTGTAACAGGCTCAACACACCAGCTCAGAGACAATTGATAATTAAAAATGAAGTATGCACAAAGAAAAAGTGGTGAAAACATTCAGGGGACAAGTCAATACAATGACCAGAAATAGGGCTATTACCGTACATGCACATGAGAGATTATACTGAAATATTTCCTAAAACAACAAGTAAACTTTCAATGTGTATCTGCATCACTGATGCAGACCAGACATAAAATGCAAACAATATAATACAGATATATAATTAGGTTTTGTAGCAAAGGAATCCAGAACATTTTACTTGGCTCCTTTGTGTCTTCACATTAACGCTGCATCGTTGGCGGATTCAGAAGCCGCAGAGAGAATCAAATGAGCAAAACTGACTTTGCAAAATTTGGGATTCTCCGGATTCCAGGTTTTTGACATGAACAAATCACTTTGCAAAGGTTACACTGAAAATAAATTGGACGGAGGAATAAAATCTCCTTCTACAGAATTAAACATTGGAAATAACAAGCTGGATGAACATGTGACCTCTCACGTACGGAACATCCAGTGATACAATGCAGCATCCTCATTGCTCTTAGTACATCTCATTCATTAGTCGATTGATACAATAAAATTGAGCATCAGTTTTGATTCTGCTGTAATATCGTACAAACATGGAAAAAAAAGTTTTCATTTCTTGGGGTGCTATTATTACTAGTGAGGGGACCCCAACATTCTTCCAAACTTTAACATTTCTGAAAATTTTCAAACATTCTCCAAATTTAATGTCCTTGTTTCTATCTAGTTGATATCCAGCTCTACTAATCTTTCCTTTTCCCCATGCCAACCAAAAAAATCCATCTTCACTATCCCTCACCTCTCCTGGTGTCATCTGGCTAATCTAGGTTTGCTGTGTTATTTGTAGCCAAGCTGATCCAAATCCGCTGTTTCGAAGCCTCCAGTCCGTGCTGCTTCCCTTGACCTACTGCTTAGCAAATCCATCTAAATCAGGAAAGTCCATAAAAGACACGTAAAGAGGTCATAACTTTAGATGTCATATATAAGGCAGCCATGACTTATAATGATTTAAGAACCCACAAAGTCAGAGATCATGACCTTAGAGGTCATATAGAAGAAGGTCATGGTTTTAGCGGACAAATGTAAGGTTCTCACTTTAGAAAAGGAATAAAGGAGAACATCTCAACTTCTGAGATGTCATATGGAAAAAGTCCTAAGAGGAAAGTCATAATTATTAATCTGATAGGCAACTTTAAACTTGGTCAAACATACCGCCTGATACCAGCAATGAAAACCCAAAATACATAAGAAAATGTATTATGGATCATCAGACCAGATGATCGTTGCGCCTGATTGCTGCGTCTAACACTCAAGCATTTGTGTGAGGGTCAATCAGCATTGACCTCATGGATATTCCAAACCTACAGCACTAAATCTGATTTACCTTGAAGCTCTTCAAGATAGTTTCAAAATCTCCACCTGAGAAAACTAGAGATGAGCGGATCAGGAAAAATCTTAATTTGACTGTTTTTCCATTGAAATTCTGTTTACAAGTTATTCTCTACGAATGTAATGTTACTTATTATGCTCTGGGGTCTCTCCAGACCCCAGACCATAAAAAACGTAATATGTAAAAAATAAGAAAAATACTCTTCACCTCTCTGGCCCCTCCAATCCTTGCCACATCTTGCGCTCGCTGAAGTTTCTCTAGTCCAGGACTCATGAAGCCCGAGAGGGTTTTCACAACAGTGCAAGTGGTCAAGACATAAGCCATGACCTTTCGCGACCATCATTAGAACCATAAGCCCAAAGTAGCTTAAGAGGCCTGGGGATTTTAGATGAGGTGGATGTTAAGGAAAGAAGAAGTGAGAGGTAAAGTGAGTATAAGTAATAGTTTTTAAACATTTTGATGCCCCTTTATGGTCGATTACAGTGGAGAAGAACTTGGTGTACCTATCTAGGCTTGCACAAGTTCAATCTTCCTACAGAGTGATCATCCATCAAGTTGACCAAGTTGAAAGCTGGCTAAATGATAATAATAATTCTAAGCACTTTTGCAATATTCTAAAACTGATTTATATCTAGAGGAATAGAAGAAACAACGAGAAGAGGAAGACCAGCAACCCAATGGCTTGATACTATCAAGAGATAATAGTGGAGAAGACCCTGGTGGACCTATCTACGACCTATCGATCATCCAGCGAGTCGCCATGGCTCAAAATTGAGCAAAAGGCCATTAACCCCTTAAAGACCATAGCTATTTTTGGGTTTTTTTGCACTCCTTCTTCCCAGAGCCATAACTTTATTATTTTTTGGTGAAAGTGGCCATGTGGGGCTAATTTTTTGCGAGGTGAGTTGTACGTTTGAACGACACCATTGGTTTTAACATACTGTGTACTGGAAAATGGGGAAAACATTCCAAGTGCGGTGAAGTGGCAAAAAAGTGCAGTTCCACAATTGTTTTTTGTTTGGCTTTTTTATTATGTTCACTAAATGCTAAAACCGACCCGCCATTATGATTCTCCAGGTCATTACAAGTTGATAGACACCAAACAAGTCTAGGTTCGTTTTTAGCTAAGTGGTGAAAAAAAATTCCAAAATTTGTAAAAAAAAAAAAAAAAATTGCACCATTTTCCGATACCCATAGTGTCTCCATTTTTCGTGATCTCGGGTTGGGTGAGGGCTTATTTTTTGCAACGTTCTGAGTTAACATTTTTAATTATATCATTTTGGTGCAGATATGATCTTTTGATCACCCGTTATTGCATTTTAATGCAGTGTTGCGGCGACCAAAAAAAATGTAATTCTGGCGTTTTGACTCTTTTCAAGTTACGCCGTTTAGCGATCGGGTTACTTCTTTTTTTTATATTGATAGATCGGGCGATTCTGAACCCCACAATAACAAATATGTGTAGGTTTGATTTTTTTTTATTATTATTGTTTTATTTTTAATGGGGTCGAAAGGGGGGCGATTTGAACTTTTAGATTTTTTTAACTTTTTTAATATTTTTTTAAAACATTTTTGTTTACTTTTGGCATGCTTCAATAGCCTCCATGGGAGACTAGAAGCTGCCATAAACCGATCGGACCTGCTACATATAGGCGATGATCAGATCGCCTGTATGTAGCAGAATTCCTCACTTGCTGTGAGCGCCGACCACCGGGCGACGCTCATAGCAATCTGGTAGTGACACCCATAGCGGTATGCTGGAGACCTCTGGTTGTCATATCACGGTCATGTGACACGGGCGCTGACGGGCAGGATTGCTGGAAACCTGTGTTAAATGCCGCTGTTGGAGTTCGACAGTGGCATTTAACTAGATAACAGCCGCGGGTGGATCGCAATTCCACCCTCAGCCGTTAGAGTCACATGTCAACAGTTCAAAACAGCTAACATGTCCCTGCAAACATGTGGGCTCAGCGCCGGAGCCCACATGAAAGGGAAGGAGTCTGACATTTGCATACTATTATGCCCGATGTCAGAACGGGGCTAAATAATAAAAAAAATGTGTCAAATCTGTGCCGAAGTGAGATACAAAAAAAAAATCAGGTTTTTTTCTTCTAAAACTAGAAGAGAATTCAACTCCCTTCAAACATATTTGCTCTTCTCTAACAAAAGCAAAAGAATGACTTTGACAATGGAGTTCTTCCGACGTCCATGGTTCCATGGCGCTACCACATCATGGATTTTGCGTAAGAGATACTTAGCGGAGGACATCTTTAACCTGCGACACCAAGAGCCTAGGTTTCTACAGTCTGAAAATGACTTAAACAATCTACGGGAGTGCAAAAAAAAATCCAAACACTTGCAACAAAATGTCATCAACTTCCCGCAATCCTTCACATTCAAGTACCCTGTCCTTCGCCGGCAATATTTTTTTTTTGCAATCAGCGTCGACTCCAGTAGGAGACGCTTCTTACTCTTTGAGTCAGAATGTAAAAAAGCACTAAGATGCCATTTAAATCCACCCGCGGAAGACACCTCACTTTATTGTGATACTGCGTTTGATTATGAGGCAACATGTTGCATAATGAATAAACATTTTCTAAAGGAAGTGCAACGGCATAATGAATTTTTCAGAGGCAAAAATAGAAGAGGAAGCCTTTAAAAATACATGAGGCGCACATTTGATTGCACGCGAATATGCTCCGAAGAGAAAAAAATAAAAACAACAACAAAAATGGGATAATAACGAAATAAATAAGGAGACGTTAAACGGAGAACGCGGCTCTGGATGGGAGCTGGAATTTACATAAGTTTGGTCGGTGGAACGGAGCAAGAGTTAATGAATGATTATCTAATTATTGGGCACGGGGGAAACAATTCATGAACAACCGACGTTACTTTATAACAGATCCATTTGTTTCTTGCACACTGAGGCTTCAAAAATAAGAAAAATCAGCTTGGGGTGAAGAAAAACATCAAGTAACCTGAGAGGTAATTATTACATAGCAAAAACTACCGGCGAGATTCATCAGTGTAATATAGTGATGTAACGCCGGGATCAACCTGCTAATTCCAAACACATCGTAATTGATGTTTGACCGCAAAGTCCTATATGTCAATGTCCGCTTGTATTGGCAGCCATTATTTATTTTAGTTATTGGATTTGTGCTGCTTATTCTAACAAACAGGATCAAGGGCTGTCCGAAAACAGATTACGGAGGGAAAAGGAATAATGACTGCGTTCAAGGGAGTAGATAAATCATAAGGAGAAGAATAACTCTATAAGCAGTATTACGACTACAAACGTTATATATATATTATAATAGTTATATTCCTGTACACAGGAGCATTATCATAGTAGTTATATTCTTGTACATAGGAGCAGTATTATAGTAGTTATACTCTTGTACATAGGGGCAGTATTATAGTAGTTATATTCTTGTACATAGGAGCAGTATTATAGTAGTTATATTCTTGTACATAGGGGCAGTATTATAGTAGTTATATTCTTGTACATAGGAGCAGTATTATAGTAGTTATATTCTTGTACATAGCGGGCAGTATTATAGTAGTTATATTCTTGTACATAGGAGCAGTATTATAGTAGTTATATTCTTGTACATAGGAGCAGTATTATAGTAGTTATATTCTTGTACATAGGGGCAGTATTATAGTAGTTATATTTTTGTACATAAGAGCAGTATTATAGTAGTTATATTATTGTACATAGGGGGCAGTATTATAGTAGTTATATTCTTGTACATAGGGGGCAGTATTATAGTAGTTATATTATTGTACATAGGGGGCAGTATTATAGTAGTTATATTCTTGTACATAGGGGGCAGTATTATAGTAGTTATATTCTTGTACATAGGAGCAGTATTATAGTAGTTATATTCTTGTACATAGGAGCAGTATTATAGCAGTTATATTCTTGTACATAGGGACAGTATTATAGTAGTTAGATTCTTGTACATAAGAGCAGTATTATAGTAGTTATATTATTGTACATAGGGGGCAGTATTATAGTAGTTATATTCTTGTACATAGGGGGCAGTATTATAGTAGTTATATTCTTGTACATAGGAGCAGTATTATAGTAGTTATATTCTTGTACATAGGAGCAGTATTATAGCAGTTATATTCTTGTAAATAGGGACAGTATTATAGTAGTTAGATTCTTGTACATAAAAGCAGTATTATAGTAGTTATATTATTGTACATAGGGGGCAGTGTTATAGTAGTTATATTCTTGTACATAGGGGCAGTATTATAGTAGTTATATTCTTGTACATAGGGGCAATATTATAGTAGTTATATTCTTGTACATAGGGGCAGTATTATAGTAGTTATATTCTTGTACATAGGAGCAGTATTATAGAAGTTATATTCTTGTACATAAGAGCAGTATTATAGTAGTTATATTCTTGTACATAGGAGCAGTATTATAGTAGTTATATTCTTGTACATAAGAGGCAGTATTATAGTAGTTATATGCTTGTACATAGGGGCACTATTATAGTAGTTATATTCTTGTACATAGGAGCAGTATTATGATAGTTATATTCTTGTACATAGGAGCAGTATTATAGTAGTTATATTCTTGTATATAGGAGCAGTATTATAGTAGTTATATTCTTGTACATAGGAGCAGTATTATAGTAGTTATATTCTTGTATATAGGAGCAGTATTATAGTTATATTCTTGTATATAGGAGCAGTATTATAGTAGTTATATTCTTGTACATAGGAGCAGTATTATAGTGCTCATATTCTTGTACATAGGAGCAGTATTATAGTAGTTATATTCTTGTACATAGGGGCAGTATTATAGTAGTTATATTCTTGTACATAGGAGCAGTATTATAGTAGTTATATTCTTATACATAGGGGCAGTATTATAGTAGTTATATTCTTGTACATAGGAGCAGCATTATAGTAGTTATATTCTTATACATAGAGGCAGTATTATAGTAGTTATATTCTTGTACATAGGGGCAGTATTATAGTAGTTATATTCTTGTACATAGGAGCAGCATTATAGTAGGTATATTCTTGTACATGGGGGCAGTATTATAGTATTTATATTCTTGTACATAGGAGCAGTATTATAGTAGTTATATTCTTGTACATAGGGGCAGTGTTATAGTAATTATATTCTTGTACATAGGGGTAGTATTGTAGTAATTATATTCTTGTACATAGGAGCAGTATTATAGTAGTTATATTCTTGTACATAGGAGCAGTATTATAGTTATATTCTTGTATATAGGAGCAGTATTATAGTAGTTATATTCTTGTACATAGGAGCAGTATTATAGTTATATTCTTGTACATAGGGGCAGTATTATAGTTATATTCTTGTATATAGGAGCAGTATTATAGTAGTTATATTCTTGTACATAGGAGCAGTATTATAGTACTCATATTCTTGTACATAGGAGCAGTATTATAGTAGTTATATTCTTGTACATAGGGGCAGTATTATAGTAGTTATATTCTTGTACATAGGAGCAGTATTATAGTAGTTATATTCTTATACATAGGGGCAGTATTATAGTAGTTATATTCTTGTACATAGGAGCAGCATTATAGTAGTTATATTCTTATACATAGAGGCAGTATTATAGTAGTTATATTCTTGTACATAGGGGCAGTATTATAGTAGTTATATTCTTGTACATAGGAGCAGCATTATAGTAGGTATATTCTTGTACATGGGGGCAGTATTATAGTATTTATATTCTTGTACATAGGAGCAGTATTATAGTAGTTATATTCTTGTACATAGGGGTAGTATTATAGTAATTATATTCTTGTACATAGGAGCAGTATTACAGTAGTTATATTCTTGTACATAGGAGCAGTATTATAGTAGTTACATTCTTGTACATAGGAGCAGTATTATAGTAGTTATATTCTTGTACATAAGGGCAGTATTATAGTTGTTATATTCTTGTACATAGGAGCAGTATTATAGTAATTATATTCTTGTACATAGGGGTAGTATTATAGTAATTATATTCTTGTACATAGGAGCAGTATTATAGTAGTTATATTCTTGTACATAGGAGCAGTATTATAGTAGTTATACTCTTGTACATAGGGGCAGTATTATAGTAGTTATATTCTTGTACATAGGAGCAGTATTATAGTAGTTATATTCTTGTACATAGGGGCAGTATTATAGTAGTTATATTCTTGTACATAGGAGCAGTATTATAGTAGTTATATTCTTGTACATAGCGGGCAGTATTATAGTAGTTATATTCTTGTACATAGGAGCAGTATTATAGTAGTTATATTCTTGTACACAGGAGCAGTATTATAGTAGTTATATTCTTGTACATAGGGGCAGTATTATAGTAGTTATATTTTTGTACATAAGAGCAGTATTATAGTAGTTATATTCTTGTACATAGGGACAGTATTATAGTAGTTAGATTCTTGTACATAAGAGCAGTATTATAGTAGTTATATTATTGTACACAGGGGGCAGTATTATAGTAGTTATATTCTTGTACATAGGGGGCAGTATTATAGTAGTTATATTCTTGTACATAGGAGCAGTATTATAGTAGTTATATTCTTGTACATAGGAGCAGTATTATAGCAGTTATATTCTTGTACATAGGGACAGTATTATAGTAGTTAGATTCTTGTACATAAGAGCAGTATTATAGTAGTTATATTATTGTACATAGGGGGCAGTATTATAGTAGTTATATTCTTGTACATAGGGGGCAGTATTATAGTAGTTATATTCTTGTACATAGGAGCAGTATTATAGTAGTTATATTCTTGTACATAGGAGCAGTATTATAGCAGTTATATTCTTGTAAATAGGGACAGTATTATAGTAGTTAGATTCTTGTACATAAAAGCAGTATTATAGTAGTTATATTATTGTACATAGGGGGCAGTGTTATAGTAGTTATATTCTTGTACATAGGGGCAGTATTATAGTAGTTATATTCTTGTACATAGGGGCAATATTATAGTAGTTATATTCTTGTACATAGGGGCAGTATTATAGTAGTTATATTCTTGTACATAGGAGCAGTATTATAGAAGTTATATTCTTGTACATAAGAGCAGTATTATAGTAGTTATATTCTTGTACATAGGAGCAGTATTATAGTAGTTATATTCTTGTACATAAGAGGCAGTATTATAGTAGTTATATGCTTGTACATAGGGGCACTACTATAGTAGTTATATTCTTGTACATAGGAGCAGTATTATGATAGATATATTCTTGTACATAGGAGCAGTATTATAGTAGTTATATTCTTGTATATAGGAGCAGTATTATAGTAGTTATATTCTTGTACATAGGAGCAGTATTATAGTAGTTATATTCTTGTATATAGGAGCAGTATTATAGTTAGATTCTTGTATATAGGAGCAGTATTATAGTAGTTATATTCTTGTACATAGGAGCAGTATTATAGTACTCATATTCTTGTACATAGGAGCAGTATTATAGTAGTTATATTCTTGTACATAGGGGCAGTATTATAGTAGTTATATTCTTGTACATAGGAGCAGTATTATAGTAGTTATATTCTTATACATAGGGGCAGTATTATAGTAGTTATATTCTTGTACATAGGAGCAGCATTATAGTAGTTATATTCTTATACATAGAGGCAGTATTATAGTAGTTATATTCTTGTACATAGGGGCAGTATTATA
Organism: Ranitomeya imitator; assembly: GCF_032444005.1. Classification (NCBI taxonomy): domain Eukaryota; kingdom Metazoa; phylum Chordata; class Amphibia; order Anura; family Dendrobatidae; genus Ranitomeya; species Ranitomeya imitator. The sequence continues at coordinate 142,445,496 of NC_091290.1, forward strand.
GTAGTTATATTCTTGTACATAGGAGCAGCATTATAGTAGGTATATTCTTGTACATGGGGGCAGTATTATAGTATTTATATTCTTGTACATAGGAGCAGTATTATAGTAGTTATATTCTTGTACATAGGGGCAGTGTTATAGTAATTATATTCTTGTACATAGGGGTAGTATTATAGTAATTATATTCTTGTACATAGGAGCAGTATTATAGTAGTTATATTCTTGTACATAGGAGCAGTATTATAGTTATATTCTTGTATATAGGAGCAGTATTATAGTAGTTATATTCTTGTACATAGGAGCAGTATTATAGTTATATTCTTGTACATAGGGGCAGTATTATAGTTATATTCTTGTATATAGGAGCAGTATTATAGTAGTTATATTCTTGTACATAGGAGCAGTATTATAGTACTCATATTCTTGTACATAGGAGCAGTATTATAGTAGTTATATTCTTGTACATAGGGGCAGTATTATAGTAGTTATATTCTTGTACATAGGAGCAGTATTATAGTAGTTATATTCTTATACATAGGGGCAGTATTATAGTAGTTATATTCTTGTACATAGGAGCAGCATTATAGTAGTTATATTCTTATACATAGAGGCAGTATTATAGTAGTTATATTCTTGTACATAGGGGCAGTATTATAGTAGTTATATTCTTGTACATAGGAGCAGCATTATAGTAGGTATATTCTTGTACATGGGGGCAGTATTATAGTATTTATATTCTTGTACATAGGAGCAGTATTATAGTAGTTATATTCTTGTACATAGGGGTAGTATTATAGTAATTATATTCTTGTACATAGGAGCAGTATTACAGTAGTTATATTCTTGTACATAGGAGCAGTATTATAGTAGTTACATTCTTGTACATAGGAGCAGTATTATAGTAGTTATATTCTTGTACATAAGGGCAGTATTATAGTTGTTATATTCTTGTACATAGGAGCAGTATTATAGTAATTATATTCTTGTACATAGGGGTAGTATTATAGTAATTATATTCTTGTACATAGGAGCAGTATTATAGTAGTTATATTCTTGTACATAGGAGCAGTATTATAGTAGTTACATTCTTGTACATAGGAGCAGTATTATAGTAGTTACATTCTTGTACATAGGAGCAGTATTATAGTAGTTATATTCTTGTACATAGGGGCAGTATTATAGTAGTTATATTCTTGTACATAGGAGCAGTATTATAGTAGTTACATTCTTGTACATAGGAGCAGTATTATAGTAGTTATATTCTTGTACATAAGGGCAGTATTATAGTAGTTATATTCTTGTACATAGGGACAGTATTATAGTAGTTATATTCTTGTACATAGGAGCAGTATTATAGTAGTTATATTCTTGTACATAGCGGGCAGTATTATAGTAGTTATATTCTTGTACATAGGAGCAGTATTATAGTAGTTATATTCTTGTACATAGGAGCAGTATTATAGTAGTTATATTCTTGTACATAGGGGCAGTATTATAGTAGTTATATTTTTGTACATAAGAGCAGTATTATAGTAGTTATATTCTTGTACATAGGGACAGTATTATAGTAGTTAGATTCTTGTACATAAGAGCAGTATTATAGTAGTTATATTATTGTACATAGGGGGCAGTATTATAGTAGTTATATTCTTGTACATAGGGGGCAGTATTATAGTAGTTATATTCTTGTACATAGGAGCAGTATTATAGTAGTTATATTCTTGTACATAGGAGCAGTATTATAGCAGTTATATTCTTGTACATAGGGACAGTATTATAGTAGTTAGATTCTTGTACATAAGAGCAGTATTATAGTAGTTATATTATTGTACATAGGGGGCAGTATTATAGTAGTTATATTCTTGTACATAGGGGGCAGTATTATAGTAGTTATATTCTTGTACATAGGAGCAGTATTATAGTAGTTATATTCTTGTACATAGGAGCAGTATTATAGCAGTTATATTCTTGTACATAGGGACAGTATTATAGTAGTTAGATTCTTGTACATAAAAGCAGTATTATAGTAGTTATATTATTGTACATAGGGGGCAGTGTTATAGTAGTTATATTCTTGTACATAGGAGCAGTATTATAGTAGTTATATTATTGTACATAGGGGGCAGTGTTATAGTAGTTATATTCTTGTACATAGGGGCAGTATTATAGTAGTTATATTCTTGTACATAGGAGCAGTATTATAGTAGTTATATTCTTGTACATAGGAGGCAGTATTATAGTAGTTATATTTTTGTACATAGGAGCAGTATTATAGTAGTTACATTCTTGTACATAGGGGCAGTATTATAGTAGTTATATTCTTGTACATAGGAGCAGTATTATAGTAGTTATATTCTTGTTCATAAGAGGCAGTATTATAGTAGTTATATTCTTGTACATAGGAGGCAGTATTATAGTAGTTATATTTTTGTACATAGGAGGCAGTATTATAGTAGTTATATTTTTGTACATAAGAGGCAGTATTATAGTAGTTATATTCTTGTACATAGGGGGCAGTAGTATAGTAGTTATATTCTTGTACATAGGGGGCAGTATTAAGTAGTTATATTCTTGTACATAGGAGCAGTATTATAGTAGTTATATTCTTGTACATAGGGGGCAGTATTATAGTAGTCATATTCTTGTACATAGGGGCAGTATTATAGTAGTTATATTCTTGTACATAGGAGCAGTATTATAGTAGTTATATTCTTGTACATAGGGGGCAGTATTACAGTAGTTATATTCTTGTACATAGGAGCAGTATTATAGTAGATATATTCTTGTACATAGGAGCAGTATTATAGTAGTTATATTCTTCTACATAGGGGCAGTATTATAGTAGTTATATTCTTGTACATAGGAGCAGTATTATAGTAGTTATATTCTTGTTCATAAGAGGCAGTATTATAGTAGTTATATTCTTGTACATAGGAGGCAGTATTATAGTAGTTATATTTTTGTACATAAGAGGCAGTATTATAGTAGTTATATTCTTGTACATAGGGGGCAGTAGTATAGTAGTTATATTCTTGTACATAGGGGGCTGTATTAAGTAGTTATATTCTTGTACATAGGAGCAGTATTATAGTAGTTATATTCTTGTACATAGGGGGCAGTATTATAGTAGTCATATTCTTGTACATAGGGGCAGTATTATAGTAGTTATATTCTTGTACATAGGAGCAGTATTATAGTAGTTATATTCTTGCACATAGGGGGCAGTATTATAGTAGTTATATTCTTGTACATAGGGGGCAGTATTATAGTAGTTATATTCTTGTACATAGGAGCAGTATTATAGTAGTTATATTCTTGTACATAGGAGCAGTATTATAGCAGTTATATTCTTGTAAATAGGGACAGTATTATAGTAGTTAGATTCTTGTACATAAAAGCAGTATTATAGTAGTTATATTATTGTACATAGGGGGCAGTGTTATAGTAGTTATATTCTTGTACATAGGGGCAGTATTATAGTAGTTATATTCTTGTACATAGGGGCAATATTATAGTAGTTATATTCTTGTACATAGGGGCAGTATTATAGTAGTTATATTCTTGTACATAGGAGCAGTATTATAGAAGTTATATTCTTGTACATAAGAGCAGTATTATAGTAGTTATATTCTTGTACATAGGAGCAGTATTATAGTAGTTATATTCTTGTACATAAGAGGCAGTATTATAGTAGTTATATGCTTGTACATAGGGGCACTATTATAGTAGTTATATTCTTGTACATAGGAGCAGTATTATGATAGTTATATTCTTGTACATAGGAGCAGTATTATAGTAGTTATATTCTTGTATATAGGAGCAGTATTATAGTAGTTATATTCTTGTACATAGGAGCAGTATTATAGTAGTTATATTCTTGTATATAGGAGCAGTATTATAGTTATATTCTTGTATATAGGAGCAGTATTATAGTAGTTATATTCTTGTACATAGGAGCAGTATTATAGTACTCATATTCTTGTACATAGGAGCAGTATTATAGTAGTTATATTCTTGTACATAGGGGCAGTATTATAGTAGTTATATTCTTGTACATAGGAGCAGTATTATAGTAGTTATATTCTTATACATAGGGGCAGTATTATAGTAGTTATATTCTTGTACATAGGAGCAGCATTATAGTAGTTATATTCTTATACATAGAGGCAGTATTATAGTAGTTATATTCTTGTACATAGGGGCAGTATTATAGTAGTTATATTCTTGTACATAGGAGCAGCATTATAGTAGGTATATTCTTGTACATGGGGGCAGTATTATAGTATTTATATTCTTGTACATAGGAGCAGTATTATAGTAGTTATATTCTTGTACATAGGGGCAGTGTTATAGTAATTATATTCTTGTACATAGGGGTAGTATTATAGTAATTATATTCTTGTACATAGGAGCAGTATTATAGTAGTTATATTCTTGTACATAGGAGCAGTATTATAGTTATATTCTTGTATATAGGAGCAGTATTATAGTAGTTATATTCTTGTACATAGGAGCAGTATTATAGTTATATTCTTGTACATAGGGGCAGTATTATAGTTATATTCTTGTATATAGGAGCAGTATTGTAGTAGTTATATTCTTGTACATAGGAGCAGTATTATAGTACTCATATTCTTGTACATAGGAGCAGTATTTTAGTAGTTATATTCTTGTACATAGGGGCAGTATTATAGTAGTTATATTCTTGTACATAGGAGCAGTATTATAGTAGTTATATTCTTATACATAGGGGCAGTATTATAGTAGTTATATTCTTGTACATAGGAGCAGCATTATAGTAGTTATATTCTTATACATAGAGGCAGTATTATAGTAGTTATATTCTTGTACATAGGGGCAGTATTATAGTAGTTATATTCTTGTACATAGGAGCAGCATTATAGTAGGTATATTCTTGTACATGGGGGCAGTATTATAGTATTTATATTCTTGTACATAGGAGCAGTATTATAGTAGTTATATCCTTGTACATAGGGGTAGTATTATAGTAATTATATTCTTGTACATAGGAGCAGTATTACAGTAGTTATATTCTTGTACATAGGAGCAGTATTATAGTAGTTACATTCTTGTACATAGGAGCAGTATTATAGTAGTTATATTCTTGTACATAAGGGCAGTATTATAGTTGTTATATTCTTGTACATAGGAGCAGTATTATAGTAATTATATTCTTGTACATAGGGGTAGTATTATAGTAATTATATTCTTGTACATAGGAGCAGTATTATAGTAGTTATATTCTTGTACATAGGAGCAGTATTATAGTAGTTACATTCTTGTACATAGGTGCAGTATTATAGTAGTTACATTCTTGTACATAGGAGCAGTATTATAGTAGTTATATTCTTGTACATAGGGGCAGTATTATAGTAGTTATATTCTTGTACATAGGAGCAGTATTATAGTAGTTACATTCTTGTACATAGGAGCAGTATTATAGTAGTTATATTCTTGTACATAAGGGCAGTATTATAGTAGTTATATTCTTGTACATAGGGACAGTATTATAGTAGTTATATTCTTGTACATAGGAGCAGTATTATAGTAGTTATATTCTTGTACATAGCGGGCAGTATTATAGTAGTTATATTCTTGTACATAGGAGCAGTATTATAGTAGTTATATTCTTGTACATAGGGGCAGTATTATAGTAGTTATATTTTTGTACATAAGAGCAGTATTATAGTAGTTATATTCTTGTACATAGGGACAGTATTATAGTAGTTAGATTCTTGTACATAAGAGCAGTATTATAGTAGTTATATTATTGTACATAGGGGGCAGTATTATAGTAGTTATATTCTTGTACATAGGAGCAGTATTATAGTAGTTATATTCTTGTACATAGGAGCAGCATTATAGTAGTTATATTCTTATACATAGAGGCAGTATTATAGTAGTTATATTCTTGTACATAGGGGCAGTATTATAGTAGTTATATTCTTGTACATAGGAGCAGTATTATAGTAGTTATATTCTTGTACATAGGAGCAGCATTATAGTAGTTATATTCTTATACATAGAGGCAGTATTATAGTAGTTATATTCTTGTACATAGGGGCAGTATTATAGTAGTTATATTCTTGTACATAGGAGCAGCATTATAGTAGGTATATTCTTGTACATGGGGGCAGTATTATAGTATTTATATTCTTGTACATAGGAGCAGTATTATAGTAGTTATATTCTTGTACATAGGGGCAGTGTTATAGTAATTATATTCTTGTACATAGGGGTAGTATTATAGTAATTATATTCTTGTACATAGGAGCAGTATTATAGTAGTTATATTCTTGTACATAGGGGCAGTGTTATAGTAATTATATTCTTGTACATAGGGGTAGTATTATAGTAGTTATATTCTTGTACATAGGAGCAGTATTATAGTAGTTATATTCTTATACATAGGGGCAGTATTATAGTAGTTATATTCTTGTACATAGGAGCAGCATTATAGTAGTTATATTCTTATACATAGAGGCAGTATTATAGTAGTTATATTCTTGTACATAGGGGCAGTATTATAGTAGTTATATTCTTGTACATAGGAGCAGCATTATAGTAGGTATATTCTTGTACATGGGGGCAGTATTATAGTATTTATATTCTTGTACATAGGAGCAGTATTATAGTAGTTATATTCTTGTACATAGGGGCAGTGTTATAGTAATTATATTCTTGTACATAGGGGTAGTATTATAGTAATTATATTCTTGTACATAGGAGCAGTATTATAGTAGTTATATTCTTGTACATAGGAGCAGTATTATAGTTATATTCTTGTATATAGGAGCAGTATTATAGTAGTTATATTCTTGTACATAGGAGCAGTATTATAGTTATATTCTTGTACATAGGGGCAGTGTTATAGTTATATTCTTGTATATAGGAGCAGTATTGTAGTAGTTATATTCTTGTACATAGGAGCAGTATTATAGTACTCATATTCTTGTACATAGGAGCAGTATTTTAGTAGTTATATTCTTGTACATAGGGGCAGTATTATAGTAGTTATATTCTTGTACATAGGAGCAGTATTATAGTAGTTATATTCTTATACATAGGGGCAGTATTATAGTAGTTATATTCTTGTACATAGGAGCAGCATTATAGTAGTTATATTCTTATACATAAAGGCAGTATTATAGTAGTTATATTCTTGTACATAGGAGCAGTATTATAGTAGTTATATTCTTGTACATAGGGGGCAGTATTATAGTAGTCATATTCTTGTACATAGGGGCAGTATTATAGTAGTTATATTCTTGTACATAGGAGCAGTATTATAGTAGTTATATTCTTGTACATAGGAGCAGTATTGTAGTAGATATATTCTTGTACATAGGAGCAGTATTATAGTAGTTATATTCTTGTACATAGGGGCAGTATTATAGTAGTTATATTCTTGTACATAGGAGCAGTATTATAGTAGTTATATTCTTGTACATAGGGGGCAGTAGTATAGTAGTTATATTCTTGTACATAGGGGGCTGTATTAAGTAGTTATATTCTTGTACATAGGAGCAGTATTATAGTAGTTATATTCTTGTACATAGGGGGCAGTATTATAGTAGTCATATTCTTGTACATAGGGGCAGTATTATAGTAGTTATATTCTTGTACATAGGAGCAGTATTATAGTAGTTATATTATTGTACATAGGAGCAGTATTATAGTAGTTATATTCTTGTACATAGGAGCAGTATTATAGTAGATATATTCTTGTACATAGGAGCAGTATTATAGTAGATATATTCTTGTACATAGGGAGCAGTATTATAGTAGTTATATTCTTGTACATAGGGGCAGCATTATAGTAGTTATATTCCTGTACATAGGAGCAGTATTATAGTAGTTATATTCTTGTACATAGGGGCAGTATTATAGTAGTTATATTCTTGTACATAGGAGCAGTATTATAGTAGTTATATTCTTGTACATAGGGGCAGCATTATAGTAGTTATATTCTTGTACATAGGAGCAGTATTATAGTAGTTATATTCTTGTACATAGGGGCAGTATTATAGTAGTTATATTCTTGTACATAGGAGCAGTATTATAGTAGTTATATTCTTGTACATAGGAGCAGTATTATAGTAGTTATATTGTTGTACATAGGAGCAGTATTATAGTAGTTATATTCTTGTACATAGGAGCAGTATTATAGTAGTTATATTCTTGTACATAGGAGCAGTATTATAGTAGTTATATTCTTGTACATAGGAGCAGTATTATAGTAGATATATTCTTGTACATAGGAGCAGTATTATAGTAGTTATATTCTTGTACATAGGAGCAGTATTATAGTAGATATATTCTTGTACATAGGGGCAGTATTATAGTAGTCATATTCTTGTACATAGGAGCAGTATTATAGTAGTTATATTCTTGTACATAGGAGCAGTATTATAGTAGTTATATTGTTGTACATAGGAGCAGTATTATAGTAGTTATATTCTTGTACATTGGGGCAGTATTATAGTAGTTATATTCTTGTGCATAGGAGCAGTATTATAGTAGTTATATTCTGTACATAGGAGCAGTATTATAGTAGTTATATTCCTGTACATAGTGGCAGTATTATAGTAGTTATATTCTTGTACATAGGAGGCAGTATTATAGTAGATATATTCTTGTACATAGGGGCAGTATTATAGTAGTCATATTCTTGTACATTGGGGCAGTATTATAGTAGTTATATTCTTGTGCATAGGAGCAGTATTATAGTAGTTATATTCTGTACATAGGAGCAGTATTATAGTAGTTATATTCTGTACATAGGAGCAGTATTATAGTAGTTATATTCCTGTACATAGTGGCAGTATTATAGTAGTTATATTCTTGTACATAGGAGGCAGTATTATAGTAGTTATATTCTTGTACATAGGGGCAGTATTATAGTAGTTATATTCTTGTACATAGGAGCAGTATTATAGTAGTTATATTCTTGTACATAGGAGCAGTATTATAGTAGTTATATTCTTGTACATAGGAGCAGTATTATAGTAGTTATATTCTTGTACATAGGAGCAGTATTATAGTAGTTATATTCTTGTACATATTAGCAGTATTAAAATACAAATAAATTATGTAAAAATCCTAGAATGTGATTTTCTGGATTGTATTTTTAGATTCTGCTTCTCAGAGGTAAAGAATACCTACAATACTAAGACCTCTCGATTCTTTTCAGGTGGGAAAACTTGCAAAATCGACAGTGGATCAAATACTTATTATACTACAAGCCTCTATATACAGGTGGAACAATATGGCCTTCTTCCTCCGAGCGGATTGCGTTGCTTTCTATCATCTTTCCTTTGGTCCTCACTTGTTCTTGTTTTTTTTCTACGTGACAAACATTTGTCCTCCTGACGACTAAACTCAGATCTTAGAGAACTGCTCGGAGATCTCCAAAAGAACGGTTCTCTGCCTTTTTTTTTTTTCACCCACTGGGCTTGACAACGTCAACAACTCTCGAAATGATAAATGAGCGAGCCAAGGACAATCGTGCAGGTTGCAGATCTGTGCGTGCAACCGCAGCAAAACCACAGTATTTCTTTGGGCTCCTTCACTTTTCCGTCTTTTCTGGTGACAGATTTTTTCATTGTTCAAGCTGTTTTTTTTTTTCTTTCTTTCTGTCTTTTTCCAAGCAAAAAAAAAAGTCAAGATTTGCAGATTTCTACCTGACTGCTTGAATGATGATTTTTTTTATTTTTTGGGAGTTCTAAAAGTTTACAAAGAGCGCAGCTCCTGGGGGAGTTGTATGCTATTTATTCCGTTCCATCTGGATGTCAGTAATGTCTGCGTTACCTTCAGCTGAACAGGGTGGATGACTCAAAGGTTAGACTACATTCATGCCAAGAAGAAACCAGAGGGGGAAACAATGTGACAAGAGAAATTTTCTCTTCTTCAATTCCGCGGCTTTATGACACCAGGCTTCCAGTTATGTTTTCTGCCTATGTGTGGCAGGAAGAAAACCAATCTTCAAAACCCCGCTGTCATGCATGTCCAATGTATCCCCGGGCGAGCTCGTCTTTCTAGAGCGCCAGGCTTGGGGGAGCCGACTACTTCTCAGCCTTTGATTTTTTTCGCCGGTTCTTTTCTTTGTTGAGCATTTTCTTTGACATTTCATTTGATTAATGAGCTGCCTATGATTTTTGGCCGTGTGTTTGTGGATTATAGATTCTCTCCCACTTAATCGATAAGGTAAATCTCAAAAGGGCTCTGAAGTTAGCGAATCAGTCAGAAGGTTCGAGGGCTGAGGCTCCTCCGCAACGTATGAGTAATGGACTTTAAATGAGAAACTGGGAAAATAGAAGAGAGAAAATATGGGTCGATCCAACCTGTTTGATGATACTACAATTCCCAGCATGTCCTGACATCCAAAGGCTTACAACATTAAAGGTGTTGCTTACCCAAAGCTTTCAATGCTATAAAATTCCAAGCGGACTAATTCTTGACTTTACGATCTGCAGCTTCTTGGGTTCCCCACCGGTTTCTGTATTTTGACAATTGGCCAAAAACATTTCAACATAGGACAGGCATTAATTGCAGGAATGGGCGCCCCAAGGTCTACTGTGTGAATGAAGCCATGGGGCAAATGCTCAACCACATTTACTTTTATGGGAGTAACAGAGATAGCCTGGTCGTATGGAGAGGTGATTGAGCACATGCAGTTAGGGTCATGACGCAAAATGTAAAAAATAAAGTTTCTTACTCTTTTATTACTTTTTATTACATTTTTGCTTTTTATGTAACTGTTTTATAGGTCTAGCCCTAAACTTAAAACTATTCCTAACGATAATACTATCCTCTATCCCTAAGCCTCATCCTAACTCTAACTATAGTCCTCCTAACACCAATCCTAGTCCTGTTCCTTACCCTAACCCTAGCTCTAACCTTAATCCTAACCTTGTTCTAACGAAAACCATAGTCATCCTAACTCAAATTCTAGTCCTATCACTAATCCTAGCACTAACCATAGCTCTAAACCTGACTATAGCCCTAACCCCAATCCTAGTTCTCTTCCTAACCGTAACTGTAGATCTAACCCTATCCCTAACTTTGTTCGTACTATATCCATAGTCATCTACCTCCAATTTTAGTCCTATCCCTAACCATGGTTCTAAACCTAATCATAGTCCTAACCCCAAACCTAGTCCTATTTCTAAAGGCCCCTTCACATTAAGCGACGCTGCAGCGATACCTACAACGATCCGGATCGCTGCAGCGTCGCTGTTTGGTCGCTGGAGAGCTGTCACACAGACCGCTCTCCAGCGACCAACGATGCCGGTAACCAGGGTAAACATCGGGTAACTAAGCGCAGGGCCGCGCTTAGTAACCCGATGTTTACCCTGGTTACCATCCTAAAAGTAAAAAAAACAAACAGTACATACTTACCTAACGCTGTCTGTCCCCGGCGCTCTGCTTCTCTGCACTCCTCCTGTACTGGCTGTGAGCACAGCGGCCGGAAAGCAGAGCGGTGACGTCACCGCTCTGCTTTCAGGCTCACAGCCAGTACAGGAGGAGTGCAGAGCACAGCGCTGGAGGACAGACAGCGGTAGGTAAGTATCTAGTGTTTGTTTTTTTTTACTTTTAGCATGGTAACCAGGGTAAACATCGGGTTACTAAGCGCGGCCCTGCGCTTAGTTACCCGATGTTTACCCTGGTTACCAGTGAAGACATCGCTGGATCGGTGTCACACACGCCGATCCAGCGATGTCAGCAGGAGTCCAGCGACGAAATAAAGTTCTGGACTTCATTCAGCGACCAACGATCTCCCAGCAGGGGCCTGATCGTTGGTCGCTGTCACACATAACGATTTCATTAACGATATCGTTGCTACGTCACAAATAGCAACGATATCGTTAACAATATCGTTATGTGTGAAGGTACCTTAACCTTAGCTTAATCCTAAGCCTCTCTATAGTACTAATCTTAAATCCAATTCTAGTACTATCCCTAACCAAACCATGGTTCTAAACCTAACCATAGTCCTATCCCGAAACCTAGTCCTATTCCTAACCTTAGCTATAACTCTAATCCTAAACCTATCTATAGTACTAATCCTAAATCCAGTCCTAGTCCTATTCCTAACCTGAGCCCCAACCATGGTTATAAACCTAACCATAGCCCTAACCCCAAACCTAGTCCTATTCCTGACCTTAGCAATAACCCCAATCCTAAACCTCTCTATACTAATCCTAAATCCAATCCTAGTCCTATTCCTAACCTTAGCCCTAACCATGGTTCTAACCCCAAACCTAGTCCTAATCCTGACCTTAGCAATAACCCCAATCCTAAACATCTCTATACTAACCCTAAATCCAATCCTAGTCCTATTCCTAACCTTAGCTATATTCCCAATCTTAAATCTTTCCATAGTACTAATCCTAAATCCAATCCTAGTCTTAGCTATAACTATAATCCTAAACCTATCCATAAGACTGATAATAAATTTGATTCTAGTCCTTTTTCTAACCCTAGTTCAAACCCTAACCTTGTTCTAACCCTAGCTATAATTCTCCTAATCCTATTCCTATCTCTAACCCTCACCCTAACCATAGCCATGGTTCAAACCCTAACTATAGTCCTAAATCCAATTTTAGCCCTATTCCTAAACCTAGTTCTAACCTTAATCCCCCTAACCCTAATCAAAGTCTCATCTCTAACCCTAACCATAACTCTCCGAACCCTAATCATAGTACTATCTCTAATGCTAACCATAGTTTTAACCTAAACATCAATCATAGCCCAATTCCTAACCTTAGCACTAACCCTAACACTATCCACAGTATTAATTACAACCTCAATCCTAGTCTTAACCCTAACCATAGTCTTCCTAAACCCAATCCTAGTACTACTTTGAACCATAGCTCTAACTTTAGTCTTTACCGTATCCCTAGTACTAATCCTAACCCCAATCCTACAGCCAACATTTTAGAAAACCATCTACGATTAAACACATTGAGCAAAACGGAGTTCTTTAAGGGGTATTCTCTTCTCAAAAACTGAGGGCGAGGAATCTCAGAGGTCAGCCCTACAGCTATGATTGAGCGAAGACAAATACTAGACGTAGGACGTCACTTATTTACTCAACCCTCTTTGGCGCTAACGGACACAAAGTCTTGGCAAATCTATTTTGTCATTGTCGTCTGGCGAATGAGATAAGCTGGAGACCCAAGGTGATTCGTTTGCATATCTTCCACTATCAGTTGGAGGATTGTTGGGTCCTGTGGTCCAGATGATACGTATGTATCGAAATATCATAATATGTAAGATTAATCCAAAAATTTGCTGAAAAAAAATATTCTCACACCGACGTAACGTCTCCCCGACGCGCAATGCAGATTTAATTGTCTCCAGAAGATCTTATGCCAATATGCAGGAGGTATAATTCTTGTCTGTTGCCACGCGGTGAGTATTTAGGGGGCATTGTCGTGAACCGTGGTCATTATGTCTCAGCATTTATCAGACGCCTAAACGGCTGAGCCGGGATGATAAAGTGAAACATCTGGTATTCTTTGAATGCGTAATCCAATTCCGACTCCCCGACATGACGCTCGGAGCCCAAACTCTGATAACTTTATTCTGTAGCAAAGTCATTTCATAACATTAAAGCAATGGCGCTATTCTTCATTTTCAAGAAGAGCCTGGAAGATTATGAGCCGTTATTTATCATAAGGAGGTGCCGGGTGGAAATAATATCTACAAGACAAATGGATTTCAGCACGGAAGAAAAGATTTGATTTTGAAGGTTTATTATTTAGAACGTTCTGTGGAGTGAAAGTAATCATTGTGTGGGCTTAATCAGGAGACTATTAATTCACAAGGAGCTAATTCCAGCAGCGCGGCGGGAGGCAGCAGGTGACGGCTCCGCTGAGATTTTAGTTTTTAGGCTGAATTACATATTGAATAAACAAATTAATAAATGAGATGTATAGATGAATGATGGGATGATGGGATGTATGTATGATGGAATGATTAGATGGATGATGGAACGATGAGATGGATGAATGATGGAATGATGGGATGTATGTATGATGGAATGATGGGATGTATGTATGATGGAATGATTAGATGGATGATGGAACGGTGAGATGGATGAATGATGGAATGTTGAGATGGATGAATGATGGAACGGTGAGATGGATGAATGATGGAATGTTGAGATGGATGAATGATGGAACGGTGAGATGGATGAATGATGGAACGGTGAGATGGATGAATGATGGAATGTTGAGATGGATAGATGATGGAACGGTGAGATGGATAGATGATGGGACGGTGAGATGGATGAATGATGGAATGATGAGATGTATGTATGATGGAATGATGAGATGTATGTATGATGGAATGATGAGATGGATGGATGATGGAACGGTGAGATGGATGGATGATGGAACGGTGAGATGGATGAATGATGGAATGATGAGATGTATGTATGATGGAATGATTAGATGGATGATGGAACGGTGACATGGGTGAATGATGGAATGATGAGATGGGTGCATGATGGAATGATGAGATGGATGGATGATGGAATGATGAGATGAATTAATGAATGATGGAATGGTGAGCTCAATGGATGGATGGATGAATGAATGGACAGGTGGATAGATGGACAGACGTATGGGTGGGTGGATGAACGTATGGTTGAATAAAGGAATGATGGGATGCATGGATGAATGAATGAATGATGGAATGTTGAGATGGATAGATCATGGGACGGTGAGATGGATGAATGATGAAATGATGAGATGGATGGATGATGGAATGATGAGATGAATGAATGATAGAATGATGGGATGGGTGGATGTATGAATGATGAAATGCATGAATGAATGATGGAATGGTGAAATGGACGAATGATGGAATGATGGGATGGATGATGAGATGGATGAATGAATTATGGGATGGATAGATGAATGATGGAATGATGAGATCAATGGATGGATGGATGGACAGACGGACGGGTGGGTGGATGAATGTATGGTTGAATAAAGGAATGATGGGATGGATGAATGAATGATGGAATGATGAGATGGATGAAAGATAAAATGATGTGATGATAGAATGACTGAATGTAGGAATGATTGAATGATTAAATGAAGGATTGAGGGAATGATAAAATGATAGATTGCATGAATTAATGGAATCAAGAGAATGAGGAGATAAATGATGGAATGATTAAATGCATACATGAGTGAACGGGGGAATGAATTTTAGAATGATAGGGTGATAAAATGGTAGAATGCGTGAATAAATGAGGGAATGATGAGATGGATGGATTATAAAATGATCAGATGATAGAATGAATGCATGCATGAATGATGGAATAAATGAAGGATGAAATTAATGTGAGTGATGAATTGAGGGTATGATAAAATGATAGGATGCATGAATTAAGGGAATGGTGGAATGAATGATGAGATGAATGATGAACTTCCGGTATGACTGAATGATGTGGTTGAATGGGTTGTCACAAGAATAAAAGTTAATTTTATTCACTAGATCTTGGAATAAAAATAAGGTCCACAGTAGGAAGGGA
Source organism: Ranitomeya imitator (assembly GCF_032444005.1). NCBI lineage: Eukaryota > Metazoa > Chordata > Amphibia > Anura > Dendrobatidae > Ranitomeya > Ranitomeya imitator. The sequence continues at coordinate 142,461,067 of NC_091290.1, forward strand.
TTAGGAAAATGTTCCTGTGCTGAGATAATCTTATAAATGTGTACCTGCTGTACTGTGTAATGGTCGTGTCTGACCGTACAGGAACATGGTGTGATCATACCACATCTCCTGGGCAGGGGAGGAAATAAGAGTGTACAGACATTACAGCACGGGGTCACAGACGATTCTTTAAAGTAAAACATTGTTTAAAAACAGGCAGGGAAATGTTTTAAATCACAGAAAGAATCGTCTGTGACCCCCTGCTGTAACGTCTGTACACTCTTATTTCCTCCCCTGCCCAGGAAATGTGGTATGATCACACCATGTTCCTGTACGGTCAGACACGACCATTACACAGTATAGCAGGGGCACATTTATAAGATTATCTCGGCACAGGAACATTTTTTAATCTCTTCACATTGTGGAACGTATTATTACTCTTCCAAGACCTAGTAAATAAAATGAACTCTTGTTACTGAGAAAACTCCTTTAAGGATGGCATGAATGAAGGAATGAGCGATGGGATGAATTATAAAATGATGGGATGACATGATACATGAATGAATGATAGTAGGATATGAATGAATGAATGACGGAATTACTTTTGGGATAAAGGATAGAATGTATGATGGAGATTAATAAATGAATTATGGAATGATGGGATAAATACGGAATAATGCAATGAATGACACAATGTACGATGGAATGAATGAATGATGGAATGATTGCATGAAAGAATGAATGAATGAGGGAATAAATGATTAAATGATAGAATAAATGATGGAATGAATAATACAGTTATCAGTAGAATTATTGTATGAATAATGGGATGAATGACACTGCACTGAGCCAGCCCACTCATCAATCCCACCAGGCCTCTGCAGTACAGACGTCCATCATTACACTCATATGGGGGCACTCACATATCTGTGCAATCTGAAGATCTTATAAAGTTAGGAGAACATTGGATGCAGGGACAACACACCGGTCTGCAGACCATGCAAGATCATTGGCTTTTCAAGACTGGTGTGAGAAATGGTGACTGGTGCAGAGAGGTAATTGGCAAAAAAGATCAATGTCATCAAATCATCAGGCAGAAGCTGAGCTGAACTTTGATGCGGTCTTAAATCTGCCGAGAACATGCTTCAGGAGAAAAGAGATCATGGTACCAATAGTAACTTACTGTCACGCCGTAAGCGGCGATAAAGGGGCAGGACGGCGTACTGGGACCCGCTCCTGTTCTTACCACTTTAATGGGGCCCTGGCTTTCCCTTATCTCGGGGGTACCTATGATGGTTAGGAGGCCTGAGCCACCAGCATATCCCTGTCTCCTGTGCAGGCCCTATCAGTGGCCCCCTCTCCCCCAAAGGAGGTGGACTGCACCAGTGTAATAATACAACAAATAACAGGGTATACAGACAAGGTAACTAAAAGTCTCAAACTCACCAAATGCTCACACAACCACAGAGGAAACGCAGAGAAGGGAAGAGAAGGAATAAACTAGGAAGGAAAACAGGTTTAACAAGCAACCAAAACCGCAGACACCAATCTCTGTAAATAAACCTCCAACACCAACACCTCTCTCCATCAACCTCCAAGCCAGGCAGCAGAACTGATCACTGACAATAGCTGTAGTCAGGACTGGATCTATATAGAGGATCAGATTAAGAAATTCACTTCAGCTGAGAGAGACCCAGCTCTCAGCAACTCAGCAATAAGGTTAACTCCTGCACTGCTGGCACAAAGCAGCCAGGTCAGAAAACAGGTGAAGAGCTTCTGTTCACTGTGTGTGAACGAGGCCCAGAGCGCTGCGGTTCTCTGGAACCTCTCTGTCGCGGTAGTCCCGTGACACTTATTCTGCAGCCTGCTATGTACTGTGACACCTAGAGGATGTAGAATGCAAAACACTACAACATTTTTAATGAAATCCTATTGTTATTCGCAAACAATACCTAAATTTAAGTAAAAAAGTATCAATATCCTTAAGGTACATTTTAATCCCCACAATCATTTCCATTTTCTTATTTTTGGTACTTTCTTGACAGTGTTACATTTTCCCACACTGACATTTGCGTTTTGTGCTTCTCTGGGACACCATGAAATTACTTTTTCTTTCCTGCGTTTTGACCATCTCTGACATTAAATTGTATCTTTTACCAAAGGATCCCGTAGTCCTGGAAAATGTCACAGCTAAGTAGTGGTGGAGGCGATCTTCTCCGGCAGGCAGTGTGTGTCTGCTCTGCCACGGCAATCGCAGCTGTCCGCTCCCATTCCGCATCATCATAGCTTTGGTCATGTGTGAAAACAAACAGTCGGCTCCTGAAGGAACATGTGATGACAGTCGGGTCGTCGTCTCCTCCACCAGATATTGCTCTTTTGGAATTCCTTGCATGGGTTGGTGCGGCTCACAAGCCCGGTGACCAGGCAATGGCCTTGGGTGCAGCTTGACGTTGAGTGAAATATGTCAACCCTACCTCTGGTGTACTTAACGCTCTGGACCATGTTCTGCTTATTATTATATAGCTTTTGAAGTGTGGCCCCTTCCACATCTATGCGTGACCCCGAGTGCTGTACACGCGCGGTCAGATGTCAAATCTTCCTGTGGTTAACCCCCATGTGACATTCATCTGAAAGCCTCTCAGCCTTGGCCGTCCTTGATGTATGCTAGCTGCTTGTCTGATTCTTTCATTTTTAGCAAAAACTCAATTGTCAACTGAAAAAAACCTCATTTACTGCAAAGAAGAAAACACATTTTTTTTTGCAAAGAAGAGAAGACATTTGTTTTTGTTAATGCAAAGCATTAAAGGGAATCTGCCACTGTTTTTTTTCACGTATGAACCAATACCGCCACCTTTCTGAGCGCTGCTGCTGCATTGCCGAAAGTTATATACCACATCCTGACTCCTCTCCAGAAAAAACTCTTTTAAGTGCTCAAAGGATGTATGCAAATTTGGACGGTCTGGTCCGAGGGGCGTCATCCTCCCCCGCAAAGTGCCATCTTCCCACTGTGATTGCGTCATCCACATCGCCTTCTCCCACAGGTGCCCTTAACTCTACGCTACTGCTTTTGATGCATGGCTTGGAGGTTGTTGTTGGTGGTTGTTGTAGAAGGTGTTAGATGGGGATCTGTGACTGTTGCTAGGTTTTGAGCGTGTGATAATTCCCTTTCTTCTCCTAATTTGGTTTAATCCCATCCTCCACTCCCCATTGTTTACCTCTGTTGTTTGTGTGAATATATTTGTATGATTGGGATTTTCCTTTATCCCTGTTCATATTATCTTGTTAGTCTGGCTGTGTATTACAGTACACTACTACTCCCCTCTTCCCAGGGTGCAGGAAGGGTACAGACTGAGGGCAGATTCAGGAGCTAAGACAAGATATGTGGTCCCGGCCTCTTCACCATCAGAAGTAACCTGGGTAACAGGGCAAGCTAGGGTGCCCCTAGCATAAGGGACAGGGATGGAGCCTCTGGTTCCGGGACAACCAACAACAGAGCCATGACAAAATCAGGTTAAGTGGGCAAAAATTCAGAAGCAAGATGGAGAGAGACAGAGGAGCGGATAATCAGGCTAGGTGGGTAAAGATTTAGCATCAGCAGGGAGAAGGGACACTGAAGAGCTGATAATCGGGCAAGGTGGGTAAAGAGTCAGCAGCAGGGAGGAGGGGCATTGAGGAACTGTCAGTCAGACTAAATGAACAAACATTCAGCATAAGGGTGGACAGAAACTCAGGAGCAGTGAATCACGCTAGGTGGGTGACGATTTAGCAGGTCAGCAGCAATGGAGAGGAGGGACAATGAGGCTCTGTCAATCCGACAAGCAGTGCAAATATTCTGCAACAGCAAAGAGAATGGATGGACCCTGAGGAGCTGACAATCAGGCAGGGTGGGTAAAGAGTCAGCAGCAGGAAAGAGGGACACTGAGGAGCTGTCATTTAGGCAAGTAGTATAAAGATTCAGCAACAGCAGAGAGGATGGACCCTGAGGAGTTGACAATCAGGCAGGGTTGGTAAAGAGTCAGCAGCGGGGAGGAGGGATACTGAGGAGCTGTCATTTAGGCAAGTAGTATAAAGATTCAGCAACAGCAGAGAGGATGGACCCTGAGGAGCTGACAATCAGGCAGGGTGGGTAAAGAGTCAGCAGCGGGGAGGAGGGACACAGAGGAGCTGTCATTTAGGCAAGTAGTATAAAGATTCAGCAACAGCAGAGAGGATGGACCCTGAGGAGCTGACAATCAGGCAGCGTGGGTAAAGAGTCAGCACAATAGACCTTATTTTAATGTTGCCCACTAATAAAAAGACTCTTCCAATCAGGGTTACACTGACCCTCTAGAGCACCAGTGAAAATTCTGATGCAATAATTGTCCCCCAATTTTTCCCATGGGATACTTAAACCTAACAGATCTTATGGATGACATATTCTATGTGTGTAATAACAGCTACAAAGTTAAAGATATATTGTAAGTAATGGTAAACTGACTGAACTGGTGCATAACCAAAAAACAACTTGCATAGCAAATAGATGAATGGCTGCACTCAACTGTACTAAAGCAAGGGAATGTGTGATACATGAAATGTGAATAGCATAATGGCTTGACGTCAATTACCTTGACGTTTGGTGGATGGGCTCACATTTTTTGGCCAAATTTTGTGCTGCGCATCTCATGTGTTTTTTTTCATACATTTCACGAGCCATTATGCTATTCACATTTCATGTATCACACATTCCCTTGCTAAAGATATATTGTAACATTCAGTCTTTACAACACAGCTGACAAGTGAGCATTTCTAAACAGGAAGCGTGAGCTCTAGTGGCCAGAGTGGGAATTGCAGCAATTCAAAATGTATTATTTAAGGAAAGACACAGATGAAAGCAAAAACAAGATAAAATTAAATTAAAAAAAGTAACTAAAAAAATAATTTCCATTATAAATTATAAACTCTTTTTATATAAATCTACAAGTTTTTTGGCATCAATTTTAAAAAATGAAATATGAGCTCTAGTGGCCAATGTGGGAACTGCAACAATTCGAAATGTATTATTCTAAGGAAAAACACAGATGAAAGCAAAAACAAAACAAAAATAAATAAAAAGAACAATTTCAATTATTCAATTATTTCTAAAGATTACGACCTACATTTTAAAAGTGAAATGTGCACTCTAGTGACCAATGTGGGAACTAAAACAATTCAAAGTGTATTGTCCTATCGAAAGCCACATATGAAAGCAAAAACAAGATAAAAAGAAATAATAAAAAAAAGAATTAAAAAATAAATTTCAATTATAAACCCTTTCTAAATAAAGTTTTAGGACCTCAATTTTAAAAATGAAACGTGAGCTCTAGTGGCCAATGTGGGAACTGCAACACTTAAAAACGTATTATTCTAAGGAAAGACACAGATGAAGGCAAAAAACAATCTAAAATGAAATAAAAAAAAAAATAATAATAAAAAAAGTTTCAATTATAAATTTTTAAATAAATCTAAAGTTTCATGACCTCAATTTTAAAAGTGAAATGTGAGCCCTAGTGGCCAATGTTTGAACTGCAACAATTCTGAATATTTTTTTGTAGGGCGAGAGTCACAAATAAAAAAAAGAGACTAAAAATTGATAAATTGTCTTTAAATGATAAGTTTGACTCTCACAATATCCCTTTAAGTCTCGGAGCCCTGCAGATATTCCCATATCTAATTTATTCCGCTAACTCTGGTGACTTGTATTAACGGCATGTCCGTAAAACTCCTCCTGTCTGCGACATCCATCTCGAGCGGCTGTTTGCGCAGACTGATCGACAGAAGAGTGAATTGGCAGGAGAAGGTTTTTTTTCCAAACATATTCATAATACAGTATGGTCTAGATGTAAAGCGCGCGCGCCAGCCTCCGAATGACTGCTTCTATCATCTATTCCTATTTTACCCGGCACGGAAGCCCTGGCGCCGGCGTTGAATGAAGTAATCAATGGAGGCTGACAGTTCCCTTTTTTCTGCATCCTCTAAGATTAATTCCAATGTAAAATGCTGCATTTAGGAAAGCAATTATTGAAAATTTCCTCTAAACGTTCTGTAAAAAAAAAATTTTTTTTTAAAAATCCTCTTAAATATATATTTATTTATTTTTAAATATTTGAATTTTTTATTTCCCCTATTTGCATTTGAAAATGTTATTTAAAATGTATTCGAAAAAAAAAACAACCCCTTTGAAGAACTGATCTGTTCCCGTCTTCTCGCTGGAGGTTATTTGCTTCTTGATAAATGACTAATTTAGGGCGAATTCGTGCTCTTTAGCGAGTCCCTCTTCGTGAATTGCAATCTGGTCTGGTCCCGTCCCTCAGGGGCGCAGCAGATTTTGCCTTCTGCAACGTTCCCTGCCAAATCAGATGACAAATTTTGTTTACTCGAATTCCTAAGGAACGCGGCGTAAGAGAGGGATTTTGTGGACGCCGGTGTTTGCGTTGAGTCGCCTGGTGTCAAAAAAATAAAAGAAATACAGAAAGAGGAAAGCGCAAAATGAATGATGTGATTAATTTCAGGGACAAAATTGGAAATACGGAATTGGTGCATAGGAAATTCAAATCCCAGGAAGGCCAGGTCAATGCGTGAGCCTGTAATAGCCTTACACTTATGTTGCCAGAGGGCCTGGAACTGATTGCAAGCTGGTCAGCAAATGTGTTCCAACCAAGCGGAGAAAAAGCGTACTGACCCCTGCTCCCTGCAAAGTGGAGCCGTTTCGCCAAGGGATAGCAGCAGTCGGAGAAGGAATGACTTTTCTACTGTTGCGATGACTCATTAGCAGGCTATTTACATCTCATTATAACCAAATCCCAATTATCCGAGCAAGCGTGTAGTCCTTGCTTCCAAAATTTGCCTTTTCGCGAAATAATGTGTCAACTCGGGAGGTTAAGTTACGAAAGTTCTTGTGTGCTAGGAATTGGGTGAGTTAAGGGTTTACGTAAAAAAAAACAAAGGTAATATCAAAATGGGGAAAGAAGAGAGTGGCAGCCTTCCATGTTCTACGTTCCACCACCTTGTAGATGATGGGCATCACCCCAACTTTTTTGTAACTTAATGCTGCCCTGCGTATGTTCACGAGGAACCAGAATGCTCCTGCACTTTGGTATGTTTGCTCTTTTGCTAAGGTGAAGCACATGAGAGTGATATTTTGATATGGGTTGTGTCATGGGGCTACCGCGACAGAGAGGTTCCAGAGAACCGCAGCGCTCTGGGCCTCATTCACACACAGTGAACAGAAGCTCTTCTCCTGTATTCTGACCTGGCTGCTTTGTGCCAGCAGTGCAGGAGTTAACCTTGTTGCTGAGTTGCTGTGAGCTGGGTCTCTCAGCTGAAGTGGATTTTGTAATCTCCTTCTCTATATAGACCCACCCTTGAATACAGCTATTGTCAGTGATCAGTTCTGCTGCCTGGCTTGGAGGTTGAAAGAGCGTGATATTAGGAGCTTGGAGGTTTATTTACAGAGATTGGTGTCTGCTCTTTTGGTTGCATGTTAAACCTGTTTTCCTTCCTAGTTTTTTCCTTCTCTTCCCTTCTCAGTGTTACCTCTGTGGTTGTGTGAGCATTTGGTGAGTTTGAGACTTTTAGTTACCTTGTCTATATACCCTGTTTATTGTTGTATTTATACACTGGTGCAGTCCACCTCCCTAGGGGGGAGAGGGGGCCACTAATAGGGCCTGCACAGGAGACAGGGATACCCTGGCGGCTCAGGCCTCCTAACCATCATAGGTACCCCTGAGATAAGGGAAAGTCAGGGCCCCATTATAGTGGCAAGAACAGGTGCGGGTCCCAGTACGCCGTCCTGCCCTTTTATCGCCGTTAACGGCATGACAGGTTGTTATGGATTGAGATATCAATCAGATAAATTAAAGTTTAACATCCTCCTTTTGTTTATTGTTAAATTACTTGTAGCTGAAAACATTCTAAAACTTTTAAATGTTATCATAGAGGTGCAAATAAATATAGGAGAAGACATTGACCATTGGCAGACTGGTCGTCTCCAGTTCATACCAAGGACATAAAATGGAAATACCACACCTATAATTATAGGATAATATATCTGTGATCAGGGAACATATTTGCTTCTCTGGATTCGAGCACCAGGTTTGTTTTTTCCTTGGCAAACCACAGAAATGTGATATCAACCCGGATTATGGACTTATCATTGTCACGTTTGGTGTGTTTAGGATAGTGAAAGTCTGCTTCAGAACATGCCGGTCATATTATTTCACTAGAATTACGGTAAATCAAACAAATCAAAATGTCAGAATTGGCTTTTTTCAATTATAACACCCATAAAAAGATACACTGTTAAACATGCAAAAAAACAAACAACAACATGATTTGTAGATCTGTCATGATTTTTGCGGTGATCTCCTCCGCAAAGAATCGCTCCCCAATCTAAACGTAAAAGCTTTATTTATTTTTGTTTTGTATAGTTTTGTGTCTTTTTGTTATTTCATCATTTTGTCACTTTGCAATCGCTGTATCTTTTATTCAAATATTAAATCTAAAATGTAATAAATGTGTTACTTAGTGTTCCTAACGTACCCACTACCTCAAAGAGGGAAAGTATTCCCTCTTCGAGGTAGTTGTGTTACTCTGTGGATGCAGAGTGCATGAAGTGTATCTATAAAAAGCTGGATAGCATGCGAGCTAGTGTATGGCTCAGTGTAGGCGTCTCTCGATCTATCAGAACGGCAATCGGTGGCCTCGCAAAGAGTCTCGTGGATGTGTGAATTGGCTGTAGGAACAAACAGTTTTTTTTAGGACATTCCTGGATGCAGGACTTATATGTTCCGAATTTTCCTCTCTGTACATCAGTAACTAGTATGTAACCATCTATTTTTGACTACAACCAGTCTGTGTTATATTTTTGGGTGGCCACCACATGTGTGAAATGCCCTAATGGCTTTGTCATTGCCAACTCCCTAGCCTAACCACTCTTGGACATTTGGTCTAACTACTCTCTCTTGCTGACTCTTAAACCTTGAGACAAACTAGTGCAATGAATGTAAATCACCACTGCTGTACACAACCTATCTCTCTGAACTTCTTCGATGGCCCATAATCCCAGTATATGCCATGAATGGACCTTAGTCGTAGGTCTAGAAGAGCCGCAGTGACCATAGCAGAATCCGATGGTCAGGATGCTTATGGTCCACATTTGAAAACTTTTTGCCGACTTCTTCCAGGAGCAGTGTCCAGATATTTGACAATTCTTCTAGGAGTCCAAGAGGTCTCCCCTTTTATCAGGAGCTTCCCGGGTGTTGGCTTGAATGGTTCATGTTGGAAGTTTGTCACCCAACTATTTGGCAATTTTTTTATTAAATGTCTTTGTATAACTTAACCTTCATTGTGACCGGACATGGCCCATCCACATCCCATTTTCCCTCCTCAGCATCATTGCCATGAGAAGTATGGGGAGCTCTGCATCCCATGTGGTCCCTGTGGCACAGAGAAATTTGCAAGGAGGCCCATTTTATTATAGAAGACTATGGGACTTTGCAAATACTCCATCCTGCTGGACGAACAAATTAGGAAACAATTGTATATCAGAGTAGATGGGATTTCAGTGTTGTGCTCTGGTTTTACATTTCACCTGCAAAGCAATAATAAATAACAGACTGCAGACCGGCGCGGCCTCCTGTGAGTTACTGGCATCAGTATAGAACATCACTCAACATATATTTCCTAAGTTCTGCACAGCTGGCCGCCCCGCAATACAGGTGTGAAGGAGCCGGAATGTCAGCGCAGTACACCTGCACTGCAGCGCTGCCGGCACCACCATCAATTATACATGGGATCCAACTCTTTTAGTATGCAACTCGTATCTAGCCGGCCCAGCAGCCCTGGGGGCATAAAGTGCAAAGCAGGATATCCTGGGTATATGTTATCACAAAGAAGGAAGAAGGCAGAACTGTGAGATATGGAGTGATGATAGATAGATAACAGATAGATAGATAGATAATAGATAGATCATAGATAGATAGATAATAGATAGATAATAGATAGATAGATAGATAGATAGATAGATAGATAGATAGATGTGTCCGAGTCCTGAGGGATCAGTGGCGTAACTAAAGAGCGATAAGCCCCGATACAAATTTGGACCTGGGTCCCCACCTCCATGTTCGCCAGCTGTATGGGCCCTTATAGCATTTTAGACCTTATAAAGACATATGTGTTTGTCCCCCATGTAATAATGTGTACATCCTGATCTTCATAGTTAAGAATATCCCCCATCCTGGCCCCTACATGGTACAATGTCCCCCATCCTGGCTCCTCCTTGGTATGATGTCCCCATCCTGATCCCTTCATGCAATAAAGTCCCGATCCTGTTCCCTCTAGTTAATAATGTTCGCCATCCTGGCTCCTTCTTGCTATAATGTCCCTCATCTTAGCCACTATATTTAATAATGCCCCCCATTATGGGACCCATCTTGGCATAGTTTTCCCTATTCTAGCCTTTTTATTTAATAATGTCCCCCATCCTAGGCCCTAACATATAACGATGCCCCCCATCCTGGACCCCTTCTTGGTATAATGTCTCCCTTCCTGACCTGTTTGTTTAATGATACTCATCCCCTGATCAATGTGGTCAAAGATTAGATTTGCCCAGGGATGCATTGAGCAGTGGACAGAGTGCTTAGCTGTCTAGACTAGAGGCCCCATAAGAATGGTACAAATTGGGCCCCCTCTGCCATAACAATCCAATTGATTCCGGAGACTGTATTTGTGGGGAGCCCTATAAGGATGACAAAATGAGCTTCACATCTGTCAGACCACTTGCTGTGATAACACGTCACTCCAGAATCTAAGGAGTTAAGATGCGATCAGAGCTAGCTCCAGTTGCTACAGTCATAGTCAGGAGCCTGCTGTGTAAAACAGCCAAAACCTTATGGGAATCCTGCAGGCTCAGGGCATGAGCCCGCTTCATAAAAACTCTTTCTGTCTTTGTCGTTTATATACAAAGTGTTGGGAGAAGTGGGTGGACATCTGTAAACCCTATCCCTGGTGCAAGGAAAGGACATGTCAGTGCTCAACATGTCTATGGAGCCCTTCTTCTGCACATCACTGTGCTAAATCCTGGCAGCAAGTATTTATATTTTCAGCAGCGCCTCCAGAGGAGAAATGCAGCATTACAATGTGTCCATTAAAATGAATGGAGGGTTCATTGACATGCCAAATCCTCCGAAGACAGTCTTCTTTGGGACCGCTGTCCATGGTCAGGAAGGAGCCTTGTAAGCTTTTCTATAGCTGCAGTCTTTCCTTGTGCTGGCCCTTTAAGATCATACTTTTTATATTATTTCTAGCGATTCGCTTCAGAACATAATGACGTTACCGACCCCTTAATAAAAGGCTCCTCGAGCTAACGATTCGCTGTGACGAGATGTAGAGATATAACTGGCAACGGGAAAAGGATTATAAAATTACCAGGCAGAGCAAGAATCCGGCAGCCTAAATACGGAACAGCCCCGAGGCGCAGGACGCCGGGCCTGATGTGAATTAAAACTAATATAATCATTTTATTTGTATTTTCCACACAAATGAGCCGGCGGTGGAGTCGTAAAGCCCAGCAAAAGTGAATTTGCTGTGTCCTTGACACAGGCGTCTCTCAGATCACTGCATGTTTTAGGTCTGCGGCTTTTTTTTTCTCCTCCTCCCGCGACACCAGCTCCGAGCTGACATTCTCCGCTCTCCATAAAATCATCAACGTGTCACGACCTTACATATATTTTTAGTGTTCTTAAGAGCTTGGTTAAAGGAAAGCTTGTGAATGAATGTGAACTCAATTCCTGGCGGCGTGAAAATGAAGAAGAATTAATTCCGCTGCCGGGACACGGCTCCTATCAGAATAGGCAACGTTACAACGTTTCCACCACGGTTGATGAAGGGTTCCCAATGTATCTGGGCGACCGCTGTCTGCCCATTACTTAATACAGCACCCCGTGGGCAGGAGGTGCAGGGGCTGGAGATTGGGCGGGAGGTCCAGATGGCCACATGAGAATACCAATAATGGAGGCCTTGTTGAACGTTTTCCATTGGAACCCTCAAGCTTCACTTTACGCCACCACCAAAGGAGGCACCAAAGTGTCTGCACCTCCATAATACAGACCAATAGAGACTTCAGCTGTCATCACAAATAACCAAATGTGGGGAAAACACTGGTTCTCCTTAAAGAAATTGGCCGAGTGGGGAGTCCTGCTGGCGATGCGAAAAATATATGAAAATTTGCTCTTTCGATGATAGAAAATATGTCCTAGTAGATGCCATTATTTTATTAGTCTGACCTTCTAATGAGCCTTGCAGCCTTATCATGGACTCATCTACAAACAAGCTGCATTGACTTGTAGGGTAGCTACCTCTCCAAGGTGCTTGTAAGATAGTTGCCTCAGCTGGACTCTTTAAGAAGAACCATTATTTCCACCGGGTTTGCTCAAGAGCATCACACTCAGATATCCATTATCTGCTCGATGCTGATGAGGGGTAAAACCCCCAAAACAAGCTGTCTGTAGATGAGATTCTGGCTCACAATATATTCCTGATCACCTTGCAAGGCTGGTTAAATAGTCGGATATTTACTTACATGGTGGCTACGTCTCATGGTGGCAGCGTCGTACATTGCAAAGTGTGACAGCAGTCTACGACGCTGGAGCGATATTGTTACGATGCTGGAGCGTCACGGATCGTGCCGTCGTAGCAATCAAAATGGCACTGTGTGACGGTACCCTAAGGTGGCATTTGTGAGATAGTGTCCTTTGTCCTGTAATGGAGCTAATTTGCATACCTTTCTACCATGGATCATTGACTATAAGACTCCTCACCAAGCTGGACTCTTTAAGGAGAACCATTATTTCCACCAGGTTTCCTCAAGAGCATCACACTCAGATATTCATTATCTCCTGTACACTGATGAGGGGCAAAAACCCCGAAACAAGTTGTCTGAAGTTGAGATTCTGGCTCACAGTATATTCCTGATCACATTGCAGAGATTTTCTTACAGGGTGGCTACACCTTTTGGGTGGTATTTGTGAGATAGTGTCTTTTGTCCTGTGATGGAGCTAATTTGCATTCTTTTCTACCATGAATCATTGCCTGTAAGACTCTGCACTAAGCTGGACTCTTTAAGGACAACCATTATTTCCACCAGGTTCCCTTTAGAGTGTTGAACTCACATATCCATTCTCTGCTCTACACTGATGAGGAACTAGAACCTCAAAACAGGCTTTTTATTAATTTGTTTTTGGCTTGTCAAGGCTGGTTAAATGATCAGAGATTAGGTGGCCCTTGCAAGATAGTCTCGTTGTACTGTGATTGAGCTAATTTACATGGTTTCCCATTAATCGGTGGCTATAGGACTTAGCTGGTTTCTTGAAGAACTATTTTTCCTCCAGGTTCCCTCAGGTGTGTTGCCTTCAGATATCTATTTTTTGCTCTACACTGAGGAGGAGCAAAAACCCTGAAACAGGTTCATCGGTAGATGAATTTCTAGCTCACCATTTTTCCCTGATCATGCTTCAAGGCTGGTTAATTGGTCAGACATTGAGTTGTAGGGTTGATACATCTCCTAGGTGTTGTTTTTCAGATTGTTTCTTTCGTCCTACAACTATGAGGGAGTTTTGTTACATAATATTTCCAATCGAAGCCAATGAATAATAAAACTCCACCACTGCACATTGCTCAAAAATTGAAAAAAAAAAAAGTACAATACTTATTTTTTTATGATGATTTTTGACCACGAAGGTCTATTCTGGAGGTCCACCAGAGTTCTTGGACTACTTAGAAGACCATTTATTGATGCTTTTTGAGTAGTTAAGAGTAACCAATCTTTGGTCAATTTTTTTGTATTTTTAAGGCTTTTGAATTCCCTGCAGATTGGTGATAGAGAGGTTTTATAAAGAAGTCATGCTCAATGAGATTCCATGATATGGGGCATTCTTCTAGCTAAGATTCAAAGGAAGACTATTAGTGATGAGCGAGTGTACTCTTTGCTCGGGGTTTCCCGAGCACGCTCGCGTGTCCTCCGAGTATTTGTTAGTGTTCGGAGATTTAGTTTTCGTCACCTCATTTACAGCTAGTAGCCAGGCTGAGTACATGTGGGGGTTGCCTGGTTGCTGTATTCAAGCTGGCTAATAGCTGTAAATCATTCAGCTGAGGTGACAAACCTAAATCTCCGAGCAGTCATAAATACTGGGAGGTCACCCGAGCGTGCTGGAGAAAACCCGAGCAACGAGTACACTCGCTCATCACTAAAGACTATGTCTACATTATGGTATAGTACAGGAGCATTATTTGGCAGTATTTTCATTGTCCCAGAGCCGTAGGGACACTGAACAGGTTAAAACCTACCCTGTGGTCGAGAAAAAACCCAACCAGGTTCAACAAAAGGTCCAACATTATGAGACACCTGCTTGTATTTCAGACACAGAGACTGTAATCGTCAGTGACAGGTGCAGCCGGATACATAAAACTTCTCATCTTGTCAGCCGGGATCATTTATAATTTATGGACAATTGGTAATTTCACATTCAAAGTGGCCATTAAACAATCCTTTGTAACCTCCGTTATCAAAGCTTTCGTCAATTAGAAGATTCCAGAGACGAGCAAAAGTTCAAAAAGCGGGAAGATATTCCCAAAAGGGCTTTCATGTAGATTTACAGCCCAGGGGATTTCAGGCAGTGAAAGAATGAGTTTACACAAAAAAAAAAAATATATAAAAAAAAACTTAAAAGGCAAAAACAGAAGAATGGCGGTGACCGGCCAACTGTTAATAAATAGTTAATTCAATTGAGTCCACTTTTGTAAAAAGTCAGGCTGGAGTGGATTCGCGAGTGTAACAGTCCAAGGATAAAGAACGTGGTCCTCCTCACTCTTCAGCAGGCACGACCAGCTGCAGCCATGTACGGACCCAAAATGTGCATTAGGCCGAAGAGCCGGCGAAACCTGCGGAACCTCCGGCTATTAACAATGAAATGAGCAAAGTACTCAGTGTTTAACCTATGCTTCAATAAGTCTGAACAAAGCCGCACTCCATCTGCACCCGCCCAGCGCTGGTACGGAGACCGTCCTGTGTGATATCACATCTATCAGCATCAGAAGATGCCCAGGTTATACCAGCTGTACACATATACTAATTATATGCAGGAGGTGCCCAGGTTATACTAGCTGTACACATATAATAATTATATACAGGAGGTGCCCAGGCTGTATACATATATAACATTTTCTGCATACTCTGCACACTCTATTGTCTTCAGCCTCCTCCTCTCAGTAAATTCTCTATATATGAAGAAACCTTACCTGGAGGCCTGGGAGATATCAGCGTTTGCCAGTGATTTAGGGAGCGCTTTGTTCGGTTCGGAGCCGCTTATACCTTTGTGTTTCTAACGATCATTACAAACATGGGAGAAAAGGTGTTAAATATTAATTAGTAACAAACTTCTCCAACTGTAATGCATGTTTAATTCACAAGCCGAGATCATTACCTGTATCATTAATGTGCTGCTAACGAATCCCCCCATCAATTACCGGGGGGCGAGCCGACATCCAGCCGCAAACACCTGAAACAACACAAGGGGAAACACTTCTTTAGGGACATCTGCACACCGAAAAAACACCTGAAACAACACAAGGGGAAACACTTCTTTAGGGACATCTGCACACCAAAAAGACACCTGAAACAACACAAGGGGAAACACTTCTTTAGGGACATCTGCACACCGAAAAAACACCTGAAACAACACAAGGGGAAACACTTCTTTAGGGACATCTGCACACCGAAAAAACACCTGAAACAACACAAGGGGAAACACTTCTTTAGGGACATAACAGTCAACATTTATTATGGCCGGATCAAGGGATGACACAACTCCGAAAACTAAATTGGGGCTTCAATTAGATGATTTTGGATGTATGAAAAAAATAAATACTGCCATATTATTGCCCATGTAATAGTGCCGTTATACTGCCTAAGTAATAATTATGAACCATATAGAACCTACAATGCAAATGTTAGCAAAGTTTACAAAACGACATCCACCAATCATGTATCATTCTGACGTCTTTTATGAGGCAGAGGGTCCTAGGTGACCCCACTAGCTGCAGGGCACGGTGTGACACTCGGTGGTTCTTACATGACGATACCCATAAAATATAGACATTTTCATGGCTCTGAAGTCCGGATTTAAAGTTAGACAATAATATTTTTCCATTACAATCGATTTATACATAGAAGGAATAATGAAAGGTCGCCCAAACTAGATAGGAAAGAGCTGATTAATGGGGTCCAGGACCAAGTGATGATAGATGTGGTCCAGCGAGGTCCGGGGCCCCTCGACGTTCCGTGGGATTCAGCCAAACCACATTAAATTGACTAATATTATGTTCCCAGAAGCCCCACAGCCCCTTCATTACCTATTGGAAATCAGATAAATCACTTGACAAAACTTACGGGAAGTTACGGAAACTGGACGAGGCTCTTAATGTGATTAAATTAGATCCAATGATCTTGGTGTTTACACGTAAAAAAATCAACTCCGAATTTAATAGGATAATTAATATTAGTGCATCCAAAGCACAGGTTTAGCTCATTTTCCTAAAGCAGGAAAATACATTAACGGAATGAAAGAGATGGAAACCATGACTAAAGTTATCACACCCTTTCCCCTCCTAGAGATGGATGGTGCCAATATAAACGAAAAGCCAATCCAATGATACATCGTGTCAGTATGATCTGTACACAGGATGCATAGTGTCAGTATGATCTCTACACAGGGTACATAGTGTCAGTATGATTGTTCCAGAAAATGAAGTATTTGTCCCAGAAAATTATTGCCCTTACACACGTTTTGTTATACATGTGTTTATTTCCTTTGTGTGTATTGGAACAACACAAAAAAAAACAGGAAAAAAAAGACTAAACTGAACATAATTAAAAAAAAAAAACAGAAAAATGGGCCGGACAAAATTGTTTCAAGCATGTGATGCTTGTTCTCACTCACTTGTGGCAAGTAACAGGTGTGGACAACATGAAAATCACACCTGAGACCAGATAAAAAGGGGATAAGTTGATGCAATCTTTGCATTGTGTGTGCCACGCGAAGCATGAAGAACAGAAAGAGGAGAAGAGAACTGTCTGAGGACTGGAGAACCAGAATTGTTTAAAAATATGAACAATCTGAAAGTAACAAGTCCATCTCCAGAGATCTTGATGTTCCTTTGCGCATAGTGTGCAACATAATTAAGAAGTTTACAACCACGGCACTGTAGTTAATCTCCCTGGATGAGGACGGCAAAAAAAAAATTGATGAAAAGTTGCAAAGCAGGATAGTCCAGATGGTAGAAAAGCAGCCCCAATTAATTTCCAAAGAAAATCAAGCTGTCCTGCAGGCTCAGTGTGCATCAGTAACCTTCGGCACTCAGTGAGAACAATTTATTGTTCAATATTCAAAATTAAAAATGAAAAAAGAGGAAAAAACATCCACCAAATATAAAGGGAAAAGCAAAACTTTGGTATGTTCAGATATACTTCAGCAGCGACGTTTCGGCAACAGAATGCCTTTTTCAAGCCCAATCTGTGAGAACTGTGCGCCCTGGTGCGGTGGTGGGCGGCTGGAAACCCTCCGCGGGCATTCTGTTGCCAATACGTCGCGGCTGAAGTATATCTGTACGTACCAACGTTTTGCTTTTCCCTTTGCATTTGGTGGATGTTTTTGCCTCTTTTTTTCATTTTTCATTTTCAATATTGAACAATAAATTGATCTCACCGAGTGCCGAAGGTTATTGCTTAAGGTCTACGTTATTTTTTCCTTCAGAGCACCAACTTGCATTTATACAGTGAGCACCCCCTATACACTATATATTTCAGTGTGCATCAGTGTCAGTGGAAACTATCCATCGAATTAAATTAATCGCTATGGCAGGAGATCCAGGAGTACCCCACTGCTGACACAGACAAAGAAATCTAGATTGTAGTTTGTCAAAATGTGAGTAAGCCAAAATCTTTCTGGGAATGTGTCTTGTGGACAGATGAGACCAATATAGAGCTTTTTGGTAAAGCACATCATTCTACTGTTTACTGAAAATGGAATGAAGCCTACAAAGAAAAGAACTCAGTACCTGCAGTCAAATATGGTGGAGGTTCAGCGATGTTTTGGGGTTGTTTTGTTGCCTCTGGCACTGGGTGCCTTTGACTGTGTGCAATAATCATGAAATCTGAAGATTACCAAAGGATTTTGGGTCGCAATGTAATGCCCAGGGTCAGAAAGATGGGATTGCATCCTAGGTCATAGGTTTTCAAGCAGGATAATGACCTCAAACATACTTCAAGGAGCCCCAGAAATAAATGGAAACAAAGCGCTAGAGAGTTCTCTAGTGGCAAGTAAGGAGTCTGGATCTAAATCCCATTGATCACCTGTGGAGAGATCTTTAATTTGCTGTTGGGAGAAGGCGCCTTCACGTATGAGACCTGGAGCAGTTTGCAAAAGAAGAGTCTTACAGAATTCCAGCTGAGAGGTGTAAGAACCTTGTGGTTAAAGGAAGCGATTGATTGCAGTTAGTATTTCATGGCACAGCCTTTGGAATAAATAAGTGAAGGGTGCCAACACTTTTGTACTTCCCATTATTGGGGTGTTGTGTGAAGTGATGTCCAGTTTGTGTTTTTTTCCTCTGTTATTTTATGTGTCATTCC
The DNA here is from genome assembly GCF_032444005.1 of Ranitomeya imitator. NCBI lineage: Eukaryota > Metazoa > Chordata > Amphibia > Anura > Dendrobatidae > Ranitomeya > Ranitomeya imitator. The sequence goes on from NC_091290.1 coordinate 142,479,743, forward strand.
AATACACACAAACAAAATAAACATGTGTATAACAAAACGTGCAATTGCAATAATTTTCTGGAAGAAATACTTAATTTTCTGGAACAATTTCAAGGGTGCCAACACTTTCAGCCATGACTGTATATAGTCCGGGTATGAGTCACATGATAATATTGTGTAGCGGTTTTACATATGGCGTATATTGTGCACCTTCCCTTCTGCCTTAAACATGCCACAATCACACCTATTCTTAAAAACCAACCCTAGATCCAACTGCTATGTCCAGCTATCACCCAATATCGCTGCTCCCATTCGCTTCCAAACTCCTGGAGCAGCACGTCCACGCTGAACTTTCCTCCCACCTCTCATCTAACTTGCTCTTTGACAATCTACAATCTGGTTTCCGCCCCCATCACTCAACTGAGACAGCCCTGACCAAAATCAATAACGACCTACTTACCGCCAAAGCTAATGGACAATACTCTGTACTCCTCCTTCTAGACATGTCCTCTGCTTTTGACACAGTTGACCACTGCCTCTTACTACAGATCCTCTCCTCCTTTGGCATCAAAGATCTCGCCCTATCCTGGATCTCCTCATACCTTTCCAACCGCACATTCAGCGTCTCCCACTCCCACACTACCTCCTCATCCCACCCTCTCTCTGTTGGGGTCCCCCAAGGCTCTGTTCTAGGACCCCTACTCTTCTCAATCTATACACTTCGCCTGAGACAACTCATAAAGTCCCATGGATTCCAGTACCACCTTTATGCTGATGACACTCAGATCTACCTCTCTGGCCCAGACGTCACCGCTCTGCTGTCCAGAATCCCAGAGTGTCTATCAGCCATATCATCCTTCTACTCCTCTTGCTTCCTCAAACTCAATGTGGACAAATCTGAGCTCATCATCTTTCTTCCAACTCATAGATCTTCCTTACCTGACCTGTCTATCACAATTAACGACATCACACTTTCCCCCGTCCCGGAAGTCCACTGCCTCCGAGTAACCCTTGACTCTCCCCTGTCCTTCAAACCGCACATCCAAGCTCTTTCCACCTCTTGTCACCTCCAGCTCTAAAATATTTCCAGAATCCGTCCTTTCCTCAACCGCCAATCTACTAAAATGCTTGCGCATGCCCTCATCATCTCCCGCCTCGACTACTGCAACATCCTTTTCTGCAGCCTCCCTGCTAACACCCTTGCACCTCTCCAGTCCATTCTTAACTCTGCTGCCCGACTAATTCATCTCTCTCCTCGCTACTCCTCCTCTGCAAATCTCTTCACTGGCTCCCATTCCCTCAGCATATCCAGTTCAAATTACTAATACTGACCTACAAAGTCATCCAAAACCTGTCTCCTCCATATATCTCTGAACTAATCTCCCGATATCTTCCCCCACATAATTTTGGGTCCTCTCAAGACCTTCTTCTCTCCTCCACACTTATTCGCTCCTCACCCAACCGCCTCCAAGACTTCTCCCGAATATCCCCCATCCTCTGGAATTTCCTGCCCCAACACGTCCGACTATCAACCACATTCAGATCCTTCAGACGGAACCTGAAAACCCACCTCTTCAGGAAAGCCTACAGCCTGCACTGACCCCGCTGCCTCCTCACCACTACCGGAGCTACCGCCTCACCAACACCGGAGCTCCTGCAACGTTCGACCTACTGTCTCCTCCCCCACCATCCTGTAGAATGTAAGCCCGCAAGGGCAGGGTCCTCGCCCCTCTGTATCAGTCCGTCATTGTTAGTTTGTTTACTGTATGTGATATCTGTAACTTGTATGTAACCCCTTCTCATGTAAAGCACCATGGAATCAATGGTGCTATATACATAAATAATAATAATAATATTGTATAATGTTCAATAAATGCTCATATACATCCTGCTACATAACTTATCCTTCTACTATTGTTATCTGGCACTGTATTATTTGTGCAGGGTTTTTTTTTGCAACCGTTTATTCTTTTCTTAAACAGACCCTCTAAACACATGAAATAATGACCCAGGAATCCCCCCACTCAGGTTCTCTTCGTCCATTACGCCATGTTGCTTCCAAGCAGAAGTCCTAATCTTGTTTAATTATTCTGCTTCTCTTCCAGTAATGTGAATTAGACATGGATCCTCATATCCATCACCATTAGTAACGGTTAGCAAATAGCGGGGTTAGACAAAGGTTATAGATTAGGAACATTAAAGATGATTGATGGCCGCCCCCTGCTCCTTATAGACCGCCACGTGACCTCTCCTATTCCTATCTGGATCATTTCTAGCAGCTCCGAGGGTCACGGCCGATCTCAGAACATCTTCAATCTTTGATACATGAATTGATACAATGTTTCTTTCATTGTGATTGATTCTTGCATCCTCCACTTGTTGAGACGTCTTGTGTCGCAGACTTTCCTGACAATGGAGATGAATGATATTTGTCAGGGAACATACGAGATGTCCCTGGTGGCCTCCAAACCAAAATGTGATAGATTGATCTGAAGATTTCCTTTAGGAAACGAGATGTTAGCGATGTGTCGCGCCGGGGCCTCCCCGACGCCATCACTATCCGATCTACACATGATACAGACGGATCTCATGGACTCGATCTGAAGGTTGTATAGAAAGATGCAGATTCCTGCAATTATCAAGGATTATTAATTACCAGCTACTGAAAATGAAGATTGATGTCTGTGTCACATTGCGGCGTCTTCCGAATGTTTCCAATTAGGCCAAACAATTTGTAACATTGACTCAAAGGAAAATATTCAGCAAAACTTTCTATTGTTATTTATACTGTGTAAGAATTGTATTTGTGTAACACGCTGAACAATGGGATGGTAAGTGTAAATATTTACAAGATTACTCAACAATATATATACACAGGGACTGCACCAGCAGAATAGTGAGTGCAGCTCTGGAGTATAATACAGGATGTAACTCAGGATCAGTAATGTATGTACACAGGGACTGCACCAGCAGAATAGTGAGTGCAGCTCTGGGGTATAATACAGGATACAACTCAGGATCAGTAATGTGTGAACACAGTGACTGCACCAGCAGAATAGTGAGTGCAGCTCTGGGGTATAATACAGGATGTAACTCAGGATCAGTAATGTAATGTATGTACACAGTGACTGCACCAGCAGAATAGTGAGTGCAGCTCTGGGGTATAATACAGGATGTAACTCAGGATCAGTAATGTAATGTATGTACACAGTGACTGCACCAGCAGAATAGTGAGTGCAGCTCTGGGGTATAATACAGGATACAACTCAGGATCAGTAATGTGTGAACACAGTGACTGCACCAGCAGAATAGTGAGTGCAGCTCTGGGGTATAATACAGGATGTAACTCAGGATCAGTAATGTAATGTATGTACACAGTGACTGCACCAGCAGAATAGTGAGTGCAGCTCTGGGGTATAATACAGGGTGTAACTCTGGATCAGTAATGTAATGTATGTACACAGTGACTGCACCAGCAGAATAGTGAGTGCAGCTCTGGGGTATAATACAGGATGTAACTCAGGATCAGTAATGTAATGTATGTACACAGTGACTGCACCAGCAGAATAGTGAGTGCAGCTCTGGGGTATAATACAGGATGTAACTCAGGATCAGTAATATAATGTATGCACACAGTGACTGCACCAGCAGAATAGTGAGTGCAGCTCTGGGGTATAATACAGGATGTAACTCAGGATCAGTAATGTAATGTATGTACACAGTGACTGCACCAGCAGAATAGTGAGTGCAGCTCTGGAGTATAATACAGGATGTAACTCAGGATCAGTAATGTAATGTATGTACACAGTGACTGCACCAGCAGAATAGTGAGTGCAGCTCTGGGGTATAATACAGGATGTAACTCAGGATCAGTAAAGTAATGTATGTACACAGTGACTGCACCAGCAGAAGAGTGAGTGCAGCTCTGGGGTATAATACAGGATGTGACTCAGGATCAGTAATGTAATGTATGTACACAGTGACTGCACCAGCAGAATAGTGAGTGCAGCTCTGGGGTATAATACAGGATGTAACTCAGGATCAGTAATGTAATGTATGTACACAGTGACTGCACCAGCAGAATAGCGAGTGAAGCTCTGGGGTATAATACAGGAGGTAACTCAGGATCAGTAATGTAATGTATGTACACAGTGACTGCACCAGCAGAATAGTGAGTGCAGCTCTGGGGTATAATACAGGATGTAACTCAGGATCAGTAATATAATGTATGCACACAGTGACTGCACCAGCAGAATAGTGAGTGCAGCTCTGGAGTATAATACAGGATGTAACTCAGGATCAGTAATGTAATGTATGTACACAGTGACTGCACCAGCAGAATAGTGAGTGCAGCTCTGGGGTATAATACAGGATGTAACTCAGGATCAGTAAAGTAATGTATGTACACAGTGACTGCACCAGCAGAATAGTGAGTGCAGCTCTGGGGTATAATACAGGATGTAACTCAGGATCAGTAATGTAATGTATGTACACAGTGACTGCACCAGCAGAATAGTGAGTGCAGCTCTGGGGCAAAATACAGGATGTAACTCAGGATCAGTAATGTAATGTATGTACACAGTGACTGCAGCAGCAGAATAGTGAGTGCAGCTCTGGGGTATAATACAGGATACAACTCAGGATCAGTAATGTGTGAACACAGTGACTGCACCAGCAGAATAGTGAGTGCAGCTCTGGGGTATAATACAGGATGTAACTCAGGATCAGTAATGTAATGTATGTACACAGTGACTGCACCAGCAGAATAGTGAGTGCAGCTCTGGGGGTATAATACAGGATGTAACTCAGGATCAGTAATGTAATGTATGTACACAGTGACTGCACCAGCAGAATAGTGAGTGCAGCTCTGGGGTATAATACAGGATACAACTCAGGATCAGTAATGTGTGAACACAGTGACTGCACCAGCAGAATAGTGAGTGCAGCTCTGGGGTATAATACAGGATGTAACTCAGGATCAGTAATGTAATGTATGTACACAGTGACTGCACCAGCAGAATAGTGAGTGCAGCTCTGGGGTATAATACAGGATGTAACTCAGGATCAGTAATGTAATGTATGTACACAGTGACTGCACCAGCAGAATAGCGAGTGCAGCTCTGGGGTATAATACAGGAGGTAACTCAGGATCAGTAATGTAATGTATGTACACAGTGACTGCACCAGCAGAATAGTGAGTGCAGCTCTGGAGTATAATACAGGATGTAACTCAGGATCAGTAATGTAATGTATGTACACAGTGACTGCACCAGCAGAATAGTGAGTGCAGCTCTGGGGTATAATACAGGATGTAACTCAGGATCAGTAAATTAATGTATGTACACAGTGACTGCACCAGCAGAATAGTGAGTGCAGCTCTGGGGTATAATACAGGATGTAACTCAGGATCAGTAATGTAATGTATGTACACAGTGACTGCACCAGCAGAATAGGGAGTGCAGCTCTGGGGTATAATACAGGATGTAACTCAGGATCAGTAATGTAATGTATGTACACAGTGACTGCACTAGCAGAATAGCGAGTGCAGCTCTGGGGTATAATACAGGAGGTAACTCAGGATCAGTAATGTAATGTATGTACACAGTGACTGCACCAGCAGAATAGTGAGTGCAGCTCTGGGGTATAATGCAGGATGTAACTCAGGGTCAGTAATGTAATGTATGTACACAGTGACTGCACCAGCAGAATAGTGAGTGCAGCTCTGGGGTATAATGCAGGATGTAACTCAGGGTCAGTAATGTAATGTATGTACACAGTGACTGCACCAGCAGAATAGTGAGTGCAGCTCTGGGGTATAATACAGGAGGTAACTCAGGATCAGTAATGTAATGTATGGACACAGTGACTGCACCAGCAGAATAGTGAGTGCAGCTCTGGGGTATAATACAGGATGTAACTCAGGATCAGTAATGTAATGTATGTATACAGTGACTGCACCAGCAGAATAGTGAGTGCAGCTCTGGGGTATAATACAGGATGTAACTCAGGATCAGTAATGTAATGTATGTACACAGTGACTGCACCAGCAGAATAGTGAGTGCAGCTCTGGAGTATAATACAGGATGTAACTCAGGATCAGTAATGTAATGTATGTACACAGTGACTGCACCAGCAGAATAGTGAATGCAGCTCTGGGGAATAATACAGGATGTAACTCAGGATCAGTAATGTATGTACACAGTGACTGCACCAGCAGAATAGTGAGTGCAGCTCTGGGGTATAATACAGGATGTAACTCAGGATCAGTAATGTAATGTATGTACACAGTGACTGCAGCAGCAGAATAGTGAGAGTAGCTCTGGGGTATAATACAGATGTAACTCAGAATCAGTAATGTAATGTATGTACACAGTGACTGCACCAGCAGAATAGTGAGTGCAGCTCTGGGGTATAATACAGGATGTAACTCAGGATCAGTAATGTAATGTATGTACACAGTGACTGCAGCAGCAGAATAGTGAGTGCAGCTCTGGGGTATAATACAGATGTAACTCAGAATCAGTAATGTAATGTATGTACACAGTGACTGCACCAGCAGAATAGTGAGTGCAGCTCTGGGGTATAATACAGGATGTAACTCAGGATCAGTAATGTAATGTATGTACACAGTGACTGCACCAGCAGAATAGTGAGTGCAGCTCTGGAGTATAATACAGGATGTAACTCAGGATCAGTAATGTATGTACACAGTGACTGCACCAGCAGAATAGTGAGTGCAGCTCTGGGGTATAATACAGGATGTAACTCAGGATCAGTAATGTATGTACACAGTGACTGCACCAGCAGAATAGTGAGTGCAGCTCTGGGGTATAATACAGGATGTAATTAAGGATCAGTAATGTAATGTATGTACACAGTGACTGCACCAGCAGAATAGTGAGTGCAGCTCTGGGGTATAATACAGGATGTAACTCAGGATCAGTAATGTAATGTATGTACACAGTGACTGCACCAGCAGAATAGTGAGTGCAGCTCTGGGGTATAATACAGGATGTAACTCAGGATCAGTAAAGTAATGTATGTACACAGTGACTGCACCAGCAGAATAGTGAGTGCAGCTCTGGAGTATAATACAGGATGTAACTCAGGATCAGTAATGTAATGTATGTACACAGTGACTGCACCAGCAGAATAGTGAGTGCAGCTCTGGGGTATAATACAGGATGTAACTCAGGATCAGTAATATAATGTATGCACACAGTGACTGCACCAGCAGAATAGTGAGTGCAGCTCTGGGGGTATAATACAGGATGTAACTCAGGATCAGTAATGTAATGTATGTACACAGGGACTGCAGCAGCAGAATAGTGAGTGCAGCTCTGGGGTATAATACAGGATATAACTCAGGATCAGTAATATAATGTATGCACACAGTGACTGCACCAGCAGAATAGTGAGTGCAGCTCTGGGGTATAATACAGGATACAACTCAGGATCAGTAATGTGTGAACACAGTGACTGCACCAGCAGAATAGTGAGTGCAGCTCTGGGGTATAATACAGGATGTAACTCAGGATCAGTAATGTAATGTATGTACACAGTGACTGCACCAGCAGAATAGTGAGTGCAGCTCTGGGGTATAATACAGGATGTAACTCAGGATCAGTAATATAATGTATGCACACAGTGACTGCACCAGCAGAATAGTGAGTGCAGCTCTGGGGTATAATACAGGATGTAACTCAGGATCAGTAATGTAATGTATGTACACAGTGACTGCACCAGCAGAATAGTGAGTGCAGCTCTGGAGTATAATACAGGATGTAACTCAGGATCAGTAATGTAATGTATGTACACAGTGACTGCACCAGCAGAATAGTGAGTGCAGCTCTGGGGTATAATACAGGATGTGACTCAGGATCAGTAATGTAATGTATGTACACAGTGACTGCACCAGCAGAATAGTGAGTGCAGCTCTGGGGTATAATACAGGATGTAACTCAGGATCAGTAATGTAATGTATGTACACAGTGACTGCACCAGCAGAATAGCGAGTGAAGCTCTGGGGTATAATACAGGAGGTAACTCAGGATCAGTAATGTAATGTATGTACACAGTGACTGCACCAGCAGAATAGTGAGTGCAGCTCTGGGGTATAATACAGGATGTAACTCAGGATCAGTAATATAATGTATGCACACAGTGACTGCACCAGCAGAATAGTGAGTGCAGCTCTGGAGTATAATACAGGATGTAACTCAGGATCAGTAATGTAATGTATGTACACAGTGACTGCACCAGCAGAATAGTGAGTGCAGCTCTGGGGTATAATACAGGATGTAACTCAGGATCAGTAAAGTAATGTATGTACACAGTGACTGCACCAGCAGAATAGTGAGTGCAGCTCTGGGGTATAATACAGGATGTAACTCAGGATCAGTAATGTAATGTATGTACACAGTGACTGCACCAGCAGAATAGTGAGTGCAGCTCTGGGGCAAAATACAGGATGTAACTCAGGATCAGTAATGTAATGTATGTACACAGTGACTGCAGCAGCAGAATAGTGAGTGCAGCTCTGGGGTATAATACAGGATACAACTCAGGATCAGTAATGTGTGAACACAGTGACTGCACCAGCAGAATAGTGAGTGCAGCTCTGGGGTATAATACAGGATGTAACTCAGGATCAGTAATGTAATGTATGTACACAGTGACTGCACCAGCAGAATAGTGAGTGCAGCTCTGGGGGTATAATACAGGATGTAACTCAGGATCAGTAATGTAATGTATGTACACAGTGACTGCACCAGCAGAATAGTGAGTGCAGCTCTGGGGTATAATACAGGATACAACTCAGGATCAGTAATGTGTGAACACAGTGACTGCACCAGCAGAATAGTGAGTGCAGCTCTGGGGTATAATACAGGATGTAACTCAGGATCAGTAATGTAATGTATGTACACAGTGACTGCACCAGCAGAATAGTGAGTGCAGCTCTGGGGTATAATACAGGATGTAACTCAGGATCAGTAATGTAATGTATGTACACAGTGACTGCACCAGCAGAATAGCGAGTGCAGCTCTGGGATATAATACAGGAGGTAACTCAGGATCAGTAATGTAATGTATGTACACAGTGACTGCACCAGCAGAATAGTGAGTGCAGCTCTGGAGTATAATACAGGATGTAACTCAGGATCAGTAATGTAATGTATGTACACAGTGACTGCACCAGCAGAATAGTGAGTGCAGCTCTGGGGTATAATACAGGATGTAACTCAGGATCAGTAAAGTAATGTATGTACACAGTGACTGCACCAGCAGAATAGTGAGTGCAGCTCTGGGGTATAATACAGGATGTAACTCAGGATCAGTAATGTAATGTATGTACACAGTGACTGCACCAGCAGAATAGGGAGTGCAGCTCTGGGGTATAATACAGGATGTAACTCAGGATCAGTAATGTAATGTATGTACACAGTGACTGCACTAGCAGAATAGCGAGTGCAGCTCTGGGGTATAATACAGGAGGTAACTCAGGATCAGTAATGTAATGTATGTACACAGTGACTGCACCAGCAGAATAGTGAGTGCAGCTCTGGGGTATAATGCAGGATGTAACTCAGGGTCAGTAATGTAATGTATGTACACAGTGACTGCACCAGCAGAATAGTGAGTGCAGCTCTGGGGTATAATGCAGGATGTAACTTAGGGTCAGTAATGTAATGTATGTACACAGTGACTGCACCAGCAGAATAGTGAGTGCAGCTCTGGGGTATAATACAGGAGGTAACTCAGGATCAGTAATGTAATGTATGTACACAGTGACTGCACCAGCAGAATAGTGAGTGCAGCTCTGGGGTATAAAACAGGATGTAACTCTGGATCAGTAATGTAATGTATGTATACAGTGACTGCACCAGCAGAATAGTGAGTGCAGCTCTGGGGTATAATACAGGATGTAACTCAGGATCAGTAATGTAATGTATGTACACAGTGACTGCACCAGCAGAATAGTGAGTGCAGCTCTGGAGTATAATACAGGATGTAACTCAGGATCAGTAATGTAATGTATGTACACAGTGACTGCACCAGCAGAATAGTGAGTGCAGCTCTGGGGTATAATACAGGATGTAACTCAGGATCAGTAATGTATGTACACAGTGACTGCACCAGCAGAATAGTGAGTGCAGCTCTGGGGTATAATACAGGATGTAACTCAGGATCAGTAATGTAATGTATGTACACAGTGACTGCAGCAGCAGAATAGTGAGAGTAGCTCTGGGGTATAATACAGATGTAACTCAGAATCAGTAATGTAATGTATGTACACAGTGACTGCACCAGCAGAATAGTGAGTGCAGCTCTGGGGTATAATACAGGATGTAACTCAGGATCAGTAATGTAATGTATGTACACAGTGACTGCAGCAGCAGAATAGTGAGTGCAGCTCTGGGGTATAATACAGATGTAACTCAGAATCAGTAATGTAATGTATGTACACAGTGACTGCACCAGCAGAATAGTGAGTGCAGCTCTGGGGTATAATACAGGATGTAACTCAGGATCAGTAATGTAATGTATGTACACAGTGACTGCACCAGCAGAATAGTGAGTGCAGCTCTGGAGTATAATACAGGATGTAACTCAGGATCAGTAATGTATGTACACAGTGACTGCACCAGCAGAATAGTGAGTGCAGCTCTGGGGTATAATACAGGATGTAACTCAGGATCAGTAATGTATGTACACAGTGACTGCACCAGCAGAATAGTGAGTGCAGCTCTGGGGTATAATACAGGATGTAATTAAGGATCAGTAATGTAATGTATGTACACAGTGACTGCACCAGCAGAATAGTGAGTGCAGCTCTGGGGTATAATACAGGATGTAACTCAGGATCAGTAATGTAATGTATGTACACAGTGACTGCACCAGCAGAATAGTGAGTGCAGCTCTGGGGTATAATACAGGATGTAACTCAGGATCAGTAAAGTAATGTATGTACACAGTGACTGCACCAGCAGAATAGTGAGTGCAGCTCTGGAGTATAATACAGGATGTAACTCAGTATCAGTAATGTAATGTATGTACACAGTGACTGCACCAGCAGAATAGTGAGTGCAGCTCTGGAATATAATACAGGATGTAACCCAGGATCAGTAATGTAATGTATGTACACAGTGACTGCACCAGCAGAATAGTGAGTGCAGCTCTGGGGTATAATACAGGATGTAACTCGGGATCAGTAATGTATGTACACAGTGACTGCACCAGCAGAATAGTGAGTGCAGCTCTGGGGTATAATACAGGATGTAACTCAGGATCAGTAATGTATGTACACAGTGACTGCACCAGCAGAATAGTGAGTGCAGCTCTGGAGTATAATACAGGATGTAACTCGGGATCAGTAATGTAATGTACAGTATGTACACAGTGACTGCACCAGCAGAATAGTGAGTGCAGCTATGGGGTATAATACAGGATGTAACTCAGGATCAGTAATGTATGTACACAGTGACTGCACCAGCAGAATAGTGAGTGCAGCTCTGGGGTATAATACAGGATGTAACTCAGGATCAGTAATGTAATGTATGTACACAGTGACTGCACCAGCAGAATAGTGAGTGCAGCTCTGGGGTATAATACAGGATGTAACTCAGGATCAGTAAAGTAATGTATGTACACAGTGACTGCACCAGCAGAATAGTGAGTGCAGCTCTGGAGTATAATACAGGATGTAACTCAGGATCAGTAATGTAATGTATGTACACAGTGACTGCACCAGCAGAATAGTGAGTGCAGCTCTGGGGTATAATACAGGATGTAACTCAGGATCAGTAAAGTAATGTATGTACACAGTGACTGCACCAGCAGAATAGTGAGTGCAGCTCTGGAGTATAATAGAGGATGTAACTCAGGATCAGTAATGTAATGTATGTACACAGTGACTGCACCAGCAGAATAGTGAGTGCAGCTATGGGGTATAATACAGGATGTAACTCAGGATCAGTAATGTATGTACACAGTGACTGCACCAGCAGAATAGTGAGTGCAGCTCTGGGGTATAATACAGGATGTAACTCAGGATCAGTAATGTAATGTATGTACACAGTGACTGCACCAGCAGAATAGTGAGTGCAGCTCTGGAGTATAATAGAGGATGTAACTCAGGATCAGTAATGTAATGTATGTACACAGTGACTGCACCAGCAGAATAGTGAGTGCAGCTCTGGAGTATAATAGAGGATGTAACTCAGGATCAGTAATGTATTGTATGTACACAGTGACTGCACCAGCAGAACAGTGAGTGCAGCTCTGGGTATAATGTAGGATGTAACTCAGGATCAGTAATGTATTGTATGTACACAGTGACTGCACCAGCAGAATAGTGAGTGCAGCTCTGGGGTATAATACAGGAGGTAACTCAGGATCAGTAATGTAATGTATGTACACAGTGACTGCACCAGCAGAATAGTGAGTGCAGCTCTGGAGTATAATACAGGATGTAACTCAGGATCAGTAATGTAATGTATGTACACAGTGACTGCACCAGCAGAATAGTGAGTGCAGCTCTGGAGTATAATAGAGGATGTAACTCAGGATCAGTAATGTAATGTATGCACACAGTGACTGCACCAGCAGAACAGTGAGTGCAGCTCTGGAGTATAATACAGGATAACATAATGTATATAGAAACTTGTTATTCTCTGTGTATTCATATTTGTGCAGCATGTATTACCGTATTTTTGTTTCCTTTTTGCTCTGTCTTTTTCCTTGCGCAGTCTTAGCTGCAGTGCAGGTTATATTCACATTTATAAGGAATAATCACGTTATGATGCATTTTCCCGGTGATATATTCAATATGTATCACTTTGGCTCAATATGAATTCCTCCCCCCGGGTTTTTGCTCACTTCTTACTTTAGACAGTAAATGGCTTCTCAAGGGCGTTTTGTCAATGGAAATCCAATTGCACAATAAACCTTTGAGATATTTTTTTTCCTGATGACTTTAAAGTATATTTCTTCCAACATAAGCAAACAAGGACACAGGTAGCAGAGAAGATAATCCGGGGGCAAGCGGCGGAGTCCTTGTCTTGGAACTTCTCCTTTTCAGTAACTTTTCTTTGAAAACCACATTAGAAATTGTCACAGCAATAAAGCTGCGCTGGCAGCCGACGCTTATCAGATGTGTTCTTAAACACCTGGGCTGAGAAGAGAAGCGTTCCACTTGGCGGCAGATATTCAAGATGCAATAGAAGCAAGGCAGTCATCCATTTACCACCGAGCCTGCCTGAGTTACCCGCTGTTTTCTGGATTCAATATGTCTAATGGCTCCGAAAATCCTGTCTGGAACTTTAAATTAGGGACTGAATAAAAGACACCTCGTCTGTATCCAACTGAGGAGGGTGAACCTGGGTGTGTGGAATTAATGGATGACTTGTAATAAGTAGCCAAACCAAGATGTCATTCATTGTGTTTACCCCTCATCAGGGCAAAGTAGGTGATCTGGTGAGTTACCTCTGACAGGAGATCTAAGGGGGAACAAAGCTGGGTGAGAGGCCTCTGACAGGAGATCTAAGGGGGAACAAAGCTGGGTGAGAGGCCTCTGACAGGAGATCTAAGGGGGAACAAAGCTGGGTGAGAGGCCTCTGACAGGAGATCTAAGGGGGAACAAAGCTGGGTGAGAGGCCTCTGACAGGAGATCTAAGGGGGGATAAGACTGGGTGAGAGGCCTCTGACAGGAGATCTAAGGGGGGATAAGACTGGGTGAGAGGCCTCTGACAGGAGATCTAAGGGGGAACAAGGCTGGGTGAGAGGCCTCTGACAGGAGATCTAAGGGGAACAAAGCTGGGTGAGAGGCCTCTGACAGGAGATCTAAGGGGGAACAAGGCTGGGTGAGAGGCCTCTGACAGGAGATCTAAGGGGGAACAAGGCTGGGTGAGAGGCCTCTGACAGGAGATCTAAGGGGGAACAAAGCTGGGTGAGAGGCCTCTGACAGGAGATCTAAGGGGGAACAAGGCTGGGTGAGAGGCCTCTGACAGGAGATCTAAGGGGGAACAAAGCTGGGTGAGAGGCCTCTGACAGGAGATCTAAGGGGGAACAAAACTGGGTGAGAGGCCTCTGACAGGAGATCTAAGGGGTAACAAGGCTGGGTGAGAGGCCTCTGACAGGAGATCTAAGGGGGAACAAAGCTGGGTGAGAGGCCTCTGACAGGAGATCTAAGGGGGGATAAGACTGGGTGAGAGGCCTCTGACAGGAGATCTAAGGGGGAACAAGGCTGGGTGAGAGGCCTCTGACAGGAGATCTAAGGGGGAACAAGGCTGGGTGAGAGGCCTCTGACAGGAGATCTAAGGGGGAACAAGGCTGGGTGAGAGGCCTCTGACAGGAGATCTAAGGGGGATAAGGCTGGGTGACAGGCTACTGACAGGAGATCTAAGGGGGATAAGGCTGGGTGAGAGGCCTCTGACAGGAGATCTAAGGGGGAACAAGGCTGGGTGAGAGGCCTCTGACAGGAGATCTAAGGGGGAATAAGGCTGGGTGACAGGCCACTGACAGGAGATCTAAGGGGGATAAGGCTGGGTGACAGGCTACTGACAGGAGATCTAAGGGGGATAAGGCTGGGTGAGAGGCCACTGACAGGAGATCTAAGGGGAATAAGGCTGGGTGAGAAGAACCTGACAGGAGATCTAAGGGGGATAAGACTGGGTGAGAGGCCTCTGACAGGAGATCTAAGGGGGAACAAAACTGGGTGAGAGGCCTCTGACAGGAGATCTAAGGGGGAACAAAACTGGGTGAGAGGCCTCTGACAGGAGATCTAAGGGGGATAAGACTGGGTGAGAAGAACCTGACAGGGAATCTAAGGTTGAATAAGACTGGGTGAGAGGCCTCTGACAGGAGATCTAAGGTAGACTAAGGCTGAGTGAGAGGCCTCTGACAGGAGATCTAAGGTGGACTAAGGCTGGGTGAGAGGCTACTGACAGGAGATCTAAGGTGGACTAAGGCTGGGTGAGAGGCTTCTGACAGGAGATCTAAGGTGGACTAAGGCTGGGTGAGAGGCTTCTGACAGGAGATCTAAGGGGGGATAAAGCTGGGTGAGAGGCCTCTGACAGGAGATTTAAGGGGGGATAAAGCTCGGTGAGTGGCCTCTGACAGGAGATCTAAGGGGGATAAAGCTGGGTGAGAGGCCTCTGACAGGAGATTTAAGGGGGATAAAGCTGGGTGAGAGGCCTCTGACAGGAGATCTAAGGGGGATAAAGCTGGGTGAGAGGCCTCTGACAGGAGATCTAAGGGGGGATAAAGCTGAGTGAGAGGCCTCTGACAGGAGATCTAAGGTGGAATAAGGCTGGGTGAGAGGCCTCTGACAGGAGATCTAAGGTGGAATAAGGCTGGGTGAGAGGCCTCTGACAGGAGATCTAAGGTGGAATAAGGCTGAGTGAGAGGTTTTTGACCGGGGATGAAAGGTGGTGTAAGACTGGGTGAGAGGCTTCTGACAAGGGAGGCTAAGGGGGAATGTTTCTCCTTGTGGAGAGCACTAATTTGACATAAGGAGACTTATTGGCCATGTAATACTCCCTGCACATGGCGTTTCTGGTTTGGCTTCTTATTCTAAGTCAAGTTATAGGGTCAGCATTCAATTTTAGGTTCACTACCTCTAATAGATGACACTAGAGTCGCCGTCCTCTTAATCTCTTTATTGCCATATACCACTGTGTAGCTCCCAAAATTAAGTCATCACGTCCCAGAAGGGCACCGTGACATCACCCATATATATATCAGCCAATTGTTTGTGTATTTTCTTGTTCTGCACTTAGCAGAATGGCAATGAATACCTGCGTGGATCCATCATTCTTGTTCCGCGCTCATCCAGTTAAAAGCAAAAGTCTAACAAGCCTTCAAGAATCGGCAATGGTGGCTTAATAGCTGCCAGCCCACAAGATATAGAGCCTCTTGTAAATGCGTGTTTAATAATTCAGACTCATGTTTAGGGAATGCAAAGCAGGTCCATCCATTAGACCGGTCACTCGGGGTTTTGATGTTATTTTCCCACCGCTCGGTCAATTATTTCCAACCATGCGCCATCCCTTTATTTCCATAAATCTATAATATTCCCAATAATTTTCCTTTTATAAATGGCGCCTACATTGGTGGCTGACAGGCTCATGTGACTAATGACTTGGGATGTCTCCCTGGGTGATAATCAACTCTGGTCACTGACAACGAGTTAGGCTGTAACTCCCATGTATCACTAGTCAATACCAATCATCTAATTGATTGATCAACCGGGACGCCGGTGACGTTTGCTTCCTTCCGCATCTGCCGCCAACTTAAGATTCTGCTCATTCATCGGTTCCTGTACGGCCAAGATTCTCTCTTCTTCTTCTTCTCCTCACTAAAACCACTTTGATTTTGTAATTTCTGTTATGTAGAAAGATGTTTAAGGAGCGCAGTGATTTATTCTAAACTTGTTACCACTTGTTTTCCTGAGATAGTCTGAACGCTGACATAATGGAACAGAGTGAAAGATGTCGAAGCCAGAGCCACCAAATGAAGCACTAAAGATATGGATATAGAAAGGTGGAGGAGATGGGGACTACAACTAGAGCACCTTGCATGAAGAATAACCCATCTCTCCTGGACTCCTGGTGTGGGAGATTAGTAAATATAGACACTTGGGTAATTCTTGAGTCCCTTGTCTACCCCACTTTTGGGTTGACAATTATTTAGTCCTAAATTATGGCCAGTCATTTAGCCAAGATTATCTACTCATGTCCTGATTTTCCATGATCTCCTCAAAGTTATGACTTGAGCACCTCCATGATGAAGAAACCATTTTCCCTGAAACAGGTGGCCCCAGCTAGGTTTGGTAGTTGACTCCTTGATGGTGGGTTCCTTATCTCCACCACCCATAGACAGACAACTATGAAGTCCCCAATTGTTCCATGTTACCTACACAAGGTTGTATAATGTCTACTCTTCCCCTGCTGTCCTGTGACCTCCTCAACATTGACATTGTGCCAATGCATCAACTTAAACCTGGCATATACTCAAGGTTTTCTAATGGTCTTGATGCTCACTGACCTCAAAGTTGACATTGTGTCAAACCTTTTGGAGCTGGGTGCAGGTGTAGATAAGTAAAGGTGGACTCTATAATGACTCAGTTACATGGTCCCCTGTCTACACCAACATCAGCTTTTTAACTATGGGGTCCTCAAGGATGTATGTTGCCTACTCAAGCCCAGATTTGCCCTGATCTCCTCAATGTTGACATTTGACAAAGGTTTTTGCCTTTGCATTTAAGCTCCATTCCTTTAGCTGGAACCAAAGCAACCAAATGTGCATTAATAAAGAAATACAGTATCTAAGGTATGAACTTGGGAAAGGCAGAGGAGCTGGGAGCACTGAAGGGGCAGCAGGTAATGGAATAAATCACTATTAGTCCCACAAACCTCGCTGTAACACATTTAGTCCACACCGCGCCTCACGATGCACTGAGGAGAGGAGTGAGTCACCCAAGCAAAAAAACTGCCGAAACAGATGGTTACTTACCTTCCATACTTGTGAAAATATGAAAACAAACTAATTGAAGGTAAAATGGGCCACAAGCATCTATCCAAGGTTATATTATGCCAATTCATTCCCTCATTGCACCCCACACTCTCAAAGTTAATATTGGCTATTGCCACATGCAGATCTCCTTTCATTGATATTCTCCCTGTATGGTAGGTTGACACTACTTCCTGCCGCCACAAGAATAGTGCCTTCTATGGCAAATTGCTCCTCTACTCCTATGCACAGAGCCTGGACATTACTACCAGTCAGTCATCAGCAGATTAATTCTGCATAACTTGAATTAGCTGAATACATTCCCACTTCCTTTTGAGCTTAAAGAGTCCTGAGGATGGAGTAACTTAACAGTTGATAGCCTCAATCACTGAGTATCTCCTCCCCATGGACTCATATGGAGCTGTGATGGAGTTAAATTAGATATCATGCAGATATAGCGGTATAAATCTTACATCTATTCCTTTTTTTTGTAAATGAACCATCCATAAGAGAATGTTAATGTTACAGTGACTAGTGACTTGTCATGGACAAGCCATGAGACAGGGGAGTCAAGGAGTCTGGGGTCAAATACCAAATGCACGTCAATGGCAAAGGGGCAAGACAAACAAATAGTCAAAAGGCAAAGTCCAAAGTCAGGCAACAAAGACCAGAGCACGTCAATGGCAAAGGGGCAAGACAAACAAATAGTCAAAAGGCAAAGTCCAAAGTCAGGCAACAAAGACCAGAGCACATCAATGGCAAAGGGGCAAGACAAGCAAATAGAAAAAAGGAAAAGTCCAAGGTCAGACAACAAAGATCAGAGCAGCAGAACACAGAGCACAAGGCACACATACCACTGTACAAAGCTATGACTGGCAGTGATCTGACCATTGCCAGCCAGCTAAATAGCCAGGTAATCACCCAGAAAGGGTGACACCTGGAGGAAACTCAGCAGGAAAAACTGATGGCCAAGCATGCCCCTGAAATCCATAGGACGACTGAGCTGTCACTCACTGCATCCGTAACACACAGTGAGTGGCGGAATCGTAACAGTAAAGACTTAAGAACTACGTACTTTACACCTGCACGGAGCACCTGTAATCATTCCTAGGTGACGCATAAAAGCACCTATTTTCACGGTAGTATCTCTTTAATGGCGTCTCTGGTGGATAGAACTTGGATTATCGCCATCCGGATCCCTTGGGATATAATTTCTGTGTTCAGTATGTCAGACAAGTGTATGTTTTCTCTATAAGACATCCAGTCATTATGGAGAATGGAACTCGCAGCAAAAAGCATTCCAGCTCCGACCCACAGACGTCCATAAAAGCCTGAAAGCCCAGGAGGTAATAATATAGATAGTGCCGCGTCCCAAACATTTCTGCTTCCTACCGACTCTTATTATTTATAATTACCTTAAGTGGTTTGGCGATCAGTGATAGTTACGGGCTATTTCTTTCCGATTGCTATTAATGTTTTCTAATGTCGGTTGCCCCTTAATACCCCCACCCCTCCCTCACCTGCCCATTAGCGCTTGCACAGTCAATATCCCATTGTATGGGAATTATTATCTGCGCTGCGTCCTGATAATAGCTACGAGCAGTTGACAACTGATCTGGAAGTCTCAATCAGATCTTTCTATTTAACGATACACAATCATTATAACTTAAGTGGCCACTAAAGATGGACCCCAACAGAGAAATATTCAGCCCCCCGCCTAGCAAATTAGGCATATGCTGAAACCACACGCTCCAACATTACACAGACTAAGCAGTATTCTGCACCATACAGTGCCAAGACAGGCCATGGGCCAACAGAGCGGATGACCCCATGGTCTCCAACATATACATGGGTGGACTGAAGTGCTGGATGGAAAAAACATCAATGCAGAGTTCCCCTTGTCAGGGAAGTGCTGAAGATTTCTTTAAAAAATTTGCTTCATTATGGATGGAATTGGAATAATTCTGCTGTAGATTTTTACAATTGGTAGAATTGACCTGTGGTGCAAATTCTTACATCATCTGTTGCAAATGGAACTTCATTTTATTGCAGATTTTCCATAATGACATCAATAGAAAAGTCAAAATTTGCAAATAAAGCCTTGAATTGAAGTTTCCGCAGCAAATCTGCTCTGTTCACATAGTGCGGTCATCCTAATTCCTGACGCTTCTGCGGTTATACTTGTTGTCTCTGCTGACGCGCGGAGATGACATGCGGAGGCTACACATGTAGCAGCAGCACAAGCTGTAAAGATCACATGTGATGGCACAAACCAGGCAAATATAAGCCCTTGATTAATGCGGTTTTTGCTTTTTATTTGATGCTTTTTTTGGAGTAGATTTGAAGCAGCGTTATTTTTTAAATGGATATTTTTTTAGTACAGGAAAGCTGGGATTCTGTCCTTAAAAACATTTTTTATGAATTTTTTTACAGCTTGAAAAAAATGCCTCGAGTCGAACCACGTGGGTTATGCCACAAATGATGACACAGCAGCTTATCAAAAAAATGAGCAGCAGACATCATCAGGTGAGAAGCGCATCTCCTGCTCGGATTCCAGTAAGCTCATATTATGATCGTGGCTGACAGAATGGAGTGTGCAAATACATTTCCTATAATTCTATTCAGTGGTGAAATTGAACATACGATGAACTGGAGTTTTCACAAGATGTCATTCACTTTGGTTGGACAGTTTAAAGGGGAATTTTTTTACACAAAAATATGCAGCAGAAAAAATGCAGCTTTTATGGCACATGGGAGCATGGACATCGAGGGACAAAGATGGACAAAGATGCACAAAAGGGTACATAGATGGAAAAAGATGGAAAAAGATGGACAAAGATGGGAAAAGATGGACAAAGAAGGACAAAGATGGACAAAGATGGACAAAGAGGTACAAAGATGGACAAAGAGGGACAAAGATGGACAAAGAGGGACAAAGATGAACATCAAGGGACAAAGAAAAACAAAGAGGTGCAAAGGGGGACAAAGATGGAAATTGAGGGACAAAGAGGGAAAAAGAAGGAGAAAGATTGATAATGAAGGACAAAGAAGGACAAAGTGGTACAAGGATGAACAAAGAGGGACAAATGTGGACAAAAGAGGTGGACAAAGAGGGACAAAGATGGGCAAAGATAGACAAAGAGGGACATGGATGGACAAAGAGGGAAAAAGGTGGACAAAGAGGGACAAAGGTGGACAAAGAGGGACACAGATGGGCAAAGAGGGACAAAGAGGGACAAAGATGTGCAAAGATGGACAAAAGAGAGACAAGGAGGGACAAAGATGGACAAATATGGACAAAGAGAGACAAATATGGACAAAGATAAACAAAGAGGGACAAAGATGAACAAAGAGGGACAAAGATGGACAAACAAGGACAAAGAGAGATAAAGAGGGACAAAGTTGGACAGTATAACACCTCTACATTTCCCGAGGGTATGTAAACACTACATTTTATTAGGAGCTTTTTAGGGGCCACTTCAAAAAAATTGCCTGAGAAAAATGCTCCAAAAATACTTGAAAGATTCTTCCTATTCCTTTCTATGAATAACCACTTTGACATTCCTATGCTGCATCTCCAGTACATTTTTTTAGCATTAGGTTTTGCAAAAATTCCTGATGGGAAAACCAAAGAAAGTGCATGTCACTTCTATGAATGGTCTTCTGATGGAAAATGCTCCAAACTAGACACTGTCCAAGCAAAAGTTTGAAATGATCGCTTTGAATGCTCCTTCAAAATTTTCCCCGAAGGCTGTGTGCACATGGAGTCCGGGAAACTGAAAGATTTTGAGAAGTTTCGAAATTTGGAACGTTATCGTTCAGATTCTGCTCCAAAAACTTGTGGAAAAAAAAAACCTCAGCCACGAAGAATCCCTACTGTTCACATAAAGGTAGCAACAGGTATGCATGGTCCAGATTTATGATGGGCACCGGGTTTTGCTCTTCCATAGTGATTTTGCACATGGTGGTGCAGCCCGGACACGTTCCACATGGATCTATAATTGCTCCTCGTGTATGAGCCCTTAATCCCCTGGATCCCTCCATTTCTTTCCCATCCATAGCTTCTTGCACAATGAATTGGATGCAATCATTAGCTTATGGTTGATCTGCTGGAGGTTATTCAATAATGCTCAGCTAGTGAAAATTGCAATATTGCTTATCAGTTCCCAGAGCGTCCGTCCTTTATTATTGTAATGAGTTTCCCGCGCCCTACTTTACACAAGTACGTCCATTTATATGTCATTCCGGTTTAATCTGCTAAATGAATCCGTACATTTCCCATCGTGAGAAAATAGGACGTGGCGAGCCATCCTTATTGTGTCAATGACATGACGGGGGCTAAGCCTGTTACTCCAGATAAGGCTTGATCCCATAACTCTGCCATAACTGAATTTGACGCTTTACATCTTGCAGGATGTTTTGATAATGAGAATAATTATTTTAATAAGATGAAGCGAAAACAATGTAACTTCTTGGATGTGTCAAAGACCCGGAGGGGGGAGATGAGATCATCGTGGCACAGACAAAGCAGAAAAAATGTTTTTAAAAAAAAAATGTTTGAGATTCCTGATAAGACGCAGGAAGACACCAGAGAGCGGCGTCGGCGGTTGATACCAGCGAAAACTATTGTGGGTTATTTTTAGACCAAAATAAGAAGTTGAAAGAGGCTTCCCCTGGTGGCCGCGGGTTACACAATAGGCCATCCAACAATGCAACCGCTATCAGACGTTAACGCCGAGAAGACTTAAAGGGGCTTCAGTATCAACACTCGATAGAAGTTCTGGCATTAAAATATAAAGAAAGCCAAATGAATGTTCATGCGCCCAAAAATAATCACTCAACCTGTGCAAACGACAATGTTAATTTTATTCAGCTGTCCTACAACCGCCCGTGACTCCTGATCCCACCTCCACCACCACCGCTCCTAATCCTCCACTCCGGTCGCTCTTCTGTTCTTCCATCATGGATGCCCACCCAGTCACGTGCGGGTAGCACCCATCACTTACGTGGGACTCTGCGTCAGTCAATCTTCTCTTCTTCCATCATGGATGCCCACCCGGTCACGTGGGGGTAGCACCCATCACTTACGTGGGATTCTGCGTCAGTCATTCTTCTGTTCTACCCTCATGAAGCCCTACGTAAATGATGAGTGCCATAGGTGGCTTCCATGCTGGAAGAACAGAAGAGAGACAGGAAGCTGCGGTTGACGAGGTGGCATAAGGAGTTAAGTAAGGGTCTAGGACAGATTAGTATAATGTTTTCTCTCATACATATATAATAACCCCGTTCCCGGTCCGTAAAAGAATCCAGCAAATTGGTGTCCAACAGACCGCCATTTTGCCGAATCCTTACAAATCGAAGCTCGAAAATTTCAGAATCTTCAGAAAATTTGAAACAAATTTTAATTGTCGATTTGATCAACATCACTGTTTGGAATAACTTTAAGAAATGATATATCTGTAGGTAAAAGCGAGATTAAGGTCTCTGGATATCATTTTTGGGGTGACGGCAGAAACTGGTAATGGAATTCGCAAGTGTAGAAAAACTCCCAACAAACTTTCAGTGTAAAGTGGAGGTGTAATGGGGTCTGATACACAAGGTGGGGTTAGTGTCCTATAGGGGGGCGATATTCACTCTTATGAGGTCGGACACTTGTAGAAAGTCCATCTTTGTGGACTGACCACTCACACATCTTTTATTCTTCATTAGTGCTTTTCCAACTTTTTTTCTATATTTTTAAAGTTTTCTAACAATCCTATGTCTTATTTTTATTAAGCTTTTAGGAACCCTGCAAATTTTCCGCCATTGATAACAAATCCACAAAAACAATGATCACAATTATCCGTTAGAGGATTTATTTGCACTGATGTGTCCTTCTTAACTTCCCTCTTGGCTTCACTTATCCCAATGAGAAGACCAACGATGAAATAATAAATATAATTTTATGATACTCTGCCGGGAGACGTCTACGTTATATGTGTCTCTATTTGGCCGCCTGGTGGTTGTGATGTGAATTGCAGCCTGTCGACGGTTTTGCTTGTTTTTAATGAAAAATTGGACTTTGGACCAATTTAATGGTGGGCACATTTGCAAGAGTGGTTAGAATTTGTTATTAAAGGGGTTCAGATACCCTTTTAGGACATGTAGAAATCTCTCGCTTTTTTTGTTCTTTTTTGAGAAAGTCGAGATGGCTGTATAAAAAATGTAGTAACTCCATATTTCCTATTATCCGTGTAAGCACCGTCTCGAGCCCTGGAAAGTGAGTCAGATCACGTCTGATCATCTTCTTGTCCGCAGATCCTATCTTACAAGTTCTTGTCACTGTGTCCCGAATAATCTTGTCATTTTCCTGACATTTATGCACGCGGAGGTTAGTCGAGGCCAGGTATAAGCTCCGATGCCTCCTCGGCAGCAGACACAAAGACTCCTGATATATCATAGGAATAATGGAGCTTGTGGAAGGTCACTTAGGGGTAAGCTCTACAAGAGAGGAGACGTCGCGGAGGGCAGCGCCGCTATGAACTTTTTATGATAGCTTAGTAAGTGGAAAGATGGATGATGAAATGTATGATTCTCCGCCGGTGTCAAGTACACTTTATAGAAGCGGCCGCGGTTCACATTTCCAGATGAAATGCAAAATTGAGGAAAGCGAGTACGTTCCACCTTTGAAGCTCGGCTGATATAATTAAGATAAAGTTCCATAATTGTGTTAGATGAGAATCGTTTATCAGTTCGGATTTCACAAAGTAGAGATCGTGTTTCAATTACTTAATGGACGGGGAATGGATTTAACCCTGAGGAGCAGTTTGGGTTCTGGAGTAACTTTCTGCAAGAAGTGTAATTGTCTGTACATAGAGCATCTCTCTTTTTACCCCATAGGGGCATTCCGGGTCTCAAATAAGCCACCGTGGAGAGTAACCTCAAAAGAGCGACACATGACAGTGCTGCATTGATATCAATGAGTCTTGTGAAATTCTTCTCTCTGCGCCCAAAAGGGGCTGTCGTAATTGTAACTTGTAAATTACCACCACACCGAAAATCACTTCACTTTTATCATACTCATACTCTGAAACCCCAACAATGAATAGCGGCTCCCTCTGCCACTCTCGCAGCAAGACGTCCCAGCTTGATCCAAGGCAGCAATCGCCCACTGAGGTATGTGTGGCCAATGATGTGAGAACACGTTTGCAAATGGGAAAAAAACACAAATTATAGAAGCAAATTATACAAAAGCAAATTATTTCTTGGAGTAGAAATAAAATTTTATGCTGAGCTACAAGGGAATCTCTAATTAAGGTAAAAGAACTATAGGAAAATTGACCCAAGGTCCATGAAAACAAACTCTAAGCCCCTCTGATCTGTGAGCGTAAAGACCAGCACCATCATGGAGGCACGCTCATCTAGATGCAACACTGTGCAGTAACCAATAATAAATGCAGTGATCAGATACATTTACTAGAAAGTAGCATCATGATCTGAATATGTATCAATATGTATCATGATATGACTGTGTCTTTCTGCATCATGATCTGTCTCTGCAACATGATCTGTCTGTGTCTCTCTGCATCATGATCTGTCTGTATCTCTGCAGTATGATCTGTCTGGTCTCTCTGCATCATGATCTGTGTGTGTCTCTCTGCAACATGATCTGTCTGTATCTCTGCACCGTTATAATAAATGAAA
Source organism: Ranitomeya imitator (assembly GCF_032444005.1). NCBI lineage: Eukaryota > Metazoa > Chordata > Amphibia > Anura > Dendrobatidae > Ranitomeya > Ranitomeya imitator. The sequence goes on from NC_091290.1 coordinate 142,504,916, forward strand.
TGTGGATTACATCTGCGCTGCTGCGACAAATAGATCCAGATATACTGTTAGGGTGTTCGGGTGGTTTATTCAACGCGTTTCGAAGCTCAAAGGCTTCTTCTTCAGGAAGTTTCCACACAAAGATATGACACATGCTACTATTGCCCCGCTTATATACATTCTGAATTCTGTATCTCTGCAGTATGATCTGTCTGGTCTCTCTGCAGTATGATCTGTCTGTACCTCTGCAGTATGATCTGTCTGTACCTCTGCAGTATGATCTGTCTGGTCACCCTGCATTATGATCTGTGTCTATGCATCATCATGATCTGTCTGTCTTTCTGCAGCATTTCTCCTTTCTCTCTGCAGCATGATCTGCCTGTTTCTCTCTGTACCATGATCCGTCTATTCTCTCTGGAACATGATCTGTCTGCAGCATGATCTGTCTGTGTCTCTCTTCAATATGATCTGTCTAATCTCTCTGCACCATGATCTGTTTATTCTCTCTACAGCTTGATCTGTCTGCAGCATGATCTGTCTGTGTCTCTCTGCATCATGATGTCTGTATCTCTGCATCATGATCTGTCTCTCTGCATCATGATCTGTCTATTCTCTCTGCAGCATGATCTGCCTGTTTCTCTTTGCACCATGATCTGTCTTTTTCTCTCTACAGCATGATTGGTCTGTGTCTCTCTGCATCATGATATGTCTGTGTCTTTCTGCATCATGATGTCTGTGTCTCTCTGCAGCATGATCTGTCTGTGTCTGTCTGCAGAATGATCTGTCTGTTCGCTCTGCCTTTTTCATACTGTTCTTCCCCTCTCCATAGACTTCAATAGGCAGATGTAACTTGATCCCGCAGTCAAGACAGATAATGACAATATTTCCGAGTGAATGATGAGTACCGGAGAATGGGTGGATAGATGGGGCTCATCAATGGAGAAAGACGATTTATTTGTTATGACATATTGAAAAATTTCAAATATATGCTTGTACTCTATTATTAACTGATCCTCCTGAGTCCGCCAGATATTTTGGGGGTTTTGGAGGAGCGAGTTCCTTGCCCACACCCTTCTTTGGCTGAACATTAGTCCAGGGGTAGTCAGGTATTAGCCGCGTTGTGCACTGTAATATATTCTTATATGATGCTAATGAGCGCTCAGCCCTGTGATCGGTGCGCTTTCACTGATGAGCGCAGCGGGTCAGAGAACGAACTAGATATGTTTATCTGGCTGTGCAGATTAATAAGCATTTTCATACTCTGAGCTGCACCTGAGCCGCTGATCGCCACGTATGAGAGAGAGACTGCTGCGAAATGTGCTGGACCTGAATGTAGAGGGTAGAACAGATCATTGTACACTTTGTACAGGAAAAATAAGATGATTGTTCCAGACCAAGAAGCCTGCCAAAGGATTAATATGCTCTGCTGACACACTCTGTGCTGCTGGATATTCTGCTCCTTCCACTATGTCGCTGATCAATCTGCATCGCCTATATGTCACTGAATATTTAACTACTGACTCATGACATAATCATATAAGTGGCCTGTGGACAGGTTGCACGGGTGGCCAATGGTCTCCCCTGAAATACTCTGTGCTATTGACGTCCATGCTCCTTACACTATGTAATGATGCAATCTGCAACCTCAGCATATAACTCGGGGGTGGGGAACATCAGGCCTGCGGGCCAAGCAGTATTCCGGGGGCCTCAGTGATTGGTCAGCAGCTGTGTTTTGACACTCTGCCAGCCTTTTCATTTTCTCTTGTTCTACGAGCACTCACATATAACTTTAACTATTGAGAGCTGCAGCACATGCAATGAACGATTATGTCCTGTCCCGTGGCAGTGTCAAGGCATACTTTGTGTGCGGAGTTAGCGCAGATGTGCTCCCATCCCACAGAACACTGTAGCCGCAGTCCATGTGTCACCTCCTGTGATGTCCGGGCTGCAGCCCATGTCTCTTCCTGTGATGTCCGGACTGCAGCCCATGTCTCTTCCTGTGATGTCCGGACTGCAGCTCATGTCTCTTCCTGTGATGTCCGGACTGCAGCCCATGTCTCTTCCTGTGATGTCCAGACTGCAGCCCATGTCTCTTCCTGTGATGTCCGGACTGCAGCCCATGTCTCTTCCTGTGATGTCTGGACTGCAGCCCATGTCTCTTCCTGTGATGTCAATACTGCCGACCTTGTGCCTAATCCAAGTGAAGTCTATACCAAAGCCCCTTTGTGTCCCCTCCTGTGATGTCTTTACCACAGCCCTTGTGCCTCATCCTGTGATGTCTATACCGCAGCCTCTGCATCTACTCCAGTGATGTCTATACCATAGCCCATGTTTCCTCCTGTGATGTCAATACCTCAGCCCATGTGCCTCATCTTGTGATGTCTATACTACAGCCCATGTCTTCTCCTGTGATTTCAGTACCACAGCACTTGTGCCGCATCCTATGATATTTACATCGCAGCCTCTGTCTCCTCCTGTGATGTCTACACCACAGCCCAATTCTCCTCCTGTGATTTCAATACCACACTGTTGTGAATTCTGTGGCAGATCTCCCTCCTGTGGCCACAAGTGGTACTTCGGCTGATTCTCTCTATGAGCTTCCGTTGGTGGAGGAGAGTGGTACTGCGGCTTCTGAGTTTCCTTCCTCAGGTGATGTGGTGAAGTCGTTAGGTGCTGCTCTATTTAACTCCACCTAGTGCTTTGATCCTGGCCTCCAGTCAATGTTCTAGTATTGGACCTGTTTCCTCCTGGATCGTTCCTGTGGCCTGCTGCTCTGCATAGCTAAGTTGCTCTTGTGTTATTTTTGTTTGCTGTTTTTTCTGTCCAGCTTGTTTATTTGGTTTTTCTTGCTTGCTGGAAGCTCTGGGACGCAGAGGGTGTACCTCCGTGCCGTTAGTCGGTACGGAGGGTCTTTTTGCCCCCTTTGCGTGGTTGTTTGTAGGGTTTTGTGTTGACCGCAAAGTTACCTTTCCTATCCTCGCTCTGTTCAGAAAGTTGGGCCTCACTTTGCTAAATCTATTTCATCTCTACGTTTGTCTTTTCATCTTAACTCACAGTCATTATATGTGGGGGGCTGCCTTTTCCTTTGGGGTATTTCTCTGAGGCAAGGTAGGCTTATTTTCTATCTTCAGGCTAGCTAGTTTCTCAGGCTGTGCCGAGTTGCATAGGGAGCGTTAGGCGCAATCCACGGCTGCCTCTAGTGTTGTTGGAGAGGATTAGGGATTGCGGTCAGCAGAGTTCCCATGTCTCAGAGCTCGTTCTATGTTTTTGGGTTATTGTCAGATCACTGTATGTGCTCTGACTTCTATGTCCATTGTGGTACTGAATTACCAGCCATAACAGTACTGGAGGCCCAAAGTACTAATCATTCCCAATAGAGGGAAAAAAGAAGTTCTGAGACCATTTTTTTTTCTCTGCACTGTGTTTTACCTTTTTTTTCCCCTAGACATTTGGGTGGTTCAGGACACAGGTGTAACGATGGACATTAAAGGTCTGTCTTCATATGTGGATCAGCTCACGGCAAGAGTACAAAATATTCAAGACTTTGTGGTTCAGAATTCTATGTTAGAACCAAGAATTCCTATTCCTGATTTGTTTTTTGGAGATAGAACTAAATTTCTGAGTTTCAAAAATAATTGTAAACTATTTCTGGCTTTGAAACCTCGCTCCTCTGGTGACCCAGTTCAACAAGTTAGGATCATTATTTCTTTTTTACGTGGCGACCCTCAGGACTGGGCATTTTCTCTTGCGCCAGGAGATCCTGCATTAAGTAATATTGATGCGTTTTTCCTGGCGCTCGGATTGCTGTACGATGAGCCTAATTCTGTGGATCAGGCAGAGAAAAATTTGCTGGCTCTTTGTCAGGCTCAGGATGAGATAGAGTTATATTGTCAGAAATTTAGAAAGTGGTCCGTACTCACTCAATGGAATGAAGGTGCGCTCGCAGCTATTTTCAGAAAGGGTCTCTCTGAAGCCCTTAAGGATGTCATGATGGGATTTCCTATGCCTGCTGGTCTGAATGAGTCTATGTCTTTGGCCATTCAGATCGGTCGACGCTTGCGTGAGCGTAAATCTGTGTACCATTTGGCGGTATTATCTGAGCATAAACCTGAGCCTATGCAGTGCGATAGGACTTTGACCAGAGTTGAACGGCAAGAACACAGACGTCAGAATGGGCTGTGTTTCTACTGTGGTGATTCCACTCATGTTATCTCTGATTGTCCTAAGCGCACTAAGCGGTTCGCTAGGTCTGCCACCATTGGTACGGTACAGTCAAAATTTCTTTTGTCCGTTACCTTGATCTGCTCTTTGTCATCTTATTCTGTCATGGCATTTGTGGATTCAGGCGCTGCCCTGAATTTGATGGACTTGGAGTATGCTAGGCGTTGTGGGTTTTTCTTGGAGCCCTTGCAGTGTCCTATTCCATTGAGAGGAATTGATGCTACGCCTTTGGCGAAGAATAAGCCTCAATACTGGACCCAGCTGACCATGTGCATGGCTCCTGCACATCAGGAGGTTATTCGCTTTCTGGTGTTGCATAGTCTGCATGATGTGGTCGTGTTGGGGTTGCCATGGCTACAGGTCCATAATCCAGTATTAGATTGGAAATCCATGTCGGTGTCCAGCTAGGGTTGTCAGGGGGTACATGGTGATGTTCCATTTCTGTCAATTTCGTCATCCACCCCTTCTGAGGTTCCAGAGTTCTTGTCTGATTACCGGGATGTATTTGATGAGCCCAAGTCCGATACCCTACCTCCGCATAGGGATTGTGATTGTGCTATCGATTTGATTCCTGGTAGTAAATTCCCAAAAGGTCGACTGTTTAATTTATCTGTGCCTGAGAACGCCGCTATGCGGAGTTACGTGAAGGAGTCCTTGGAGAAGGGGCATATTCGCCCGTCATCGTCGCCATTAGGAGCAGGGTTCTTTTTTGTGGCCAAGAAGGATGGTTCGCTGAGACCTTGTATAGATTACCGCCTTCTAAATAAGATCACGGTTAAATTTCAGTACCCCTTGCCGCTGTTATCTGATTTGTTTGCTCGGATTAAGGGGGCTAGTTGGTTCACCAAGATAGATCTTCGTGGTGCGTATAATCTGGTGCGTATTAAGCGAGGCGATGAATGGAAAACTGCATTTAATACACCCGAGGGCCATTTTGAGTATCTAGTAATGCCATTCGGACTTGCCAATGCTCCATCAGTGTTTCAGTCCTTTATGCATGACATCTTCCGAGAGTACCTGGATAAATTCCTGATCGTATACTTGGATGATATTTTGATCTTCTCGGATGATTGGGAGTCTCATGTGAAGCAGGTCAGAACGGTGTTTCAGGTCCTGCGTGCTAATTCTTTGTTTGTGAAGGGATCTAAGTGTCTCTTTGGTGTTCAGAAGGTTTCATTTTTGGGGTTCATTTTTTCCGCTTCTACTATCGAGATGGACCCTGTTAAGGTCCAAGCCATCCATGATTGGACTCAGCCGACATCTCTGAAAAGTCTGCAAAAGTTCCTGGGCTTTGCTAATTTTTATCGTCGCTTCATCTGCAATTTTTCTAGTATTGCTAAACCATTGACCGATTTGACCAAGAAGGGTGCTGATGTGGTCAATTGGTCTTCTGCTGCTGTGGAAGCTTTTCAAGAGTTGAAGCGTCGGTTTTCTTCTGCCCCTGTGTTGTGTCAACCAGATGTTTCGCTTCCATTCCAGGTCGAGGTTGATGCTTCTGAGATTGGAGCAGGGGCTGTTTTGTCGCAGAGAGGTTCTGATTGCTCGGTGATGAAACCATGCGCCTTCTTTTCCAGGAAGTTTTCGCCTGCTGAGCGAAATTATGATGTTGGCAATCGAGAGTTGCTGGCCATGAAGTGGGCATTCGAGGAGTGGCGTCATTGGCTTGAAGGAGCTAAGCATCGTGTGGTGGTCTTGACTGATCATAAGAACTTGACTTATCTCGAGTCTGCCAAGCGGTTGAATCCTAGACAAGCTCGTTGGTCGCTGTTTTTTGCCCGTTTTGACTTTGTGGTTTCATACCTTCCGGGCTCTAAAAATGTGAAGGCGGATGCCCTGTCTAGGAGTTTTGTGCCCGACTCTCCGGGTTTATCTGAGCCGGCGGGTATTCTCAAAGAGGGAGTAATTGTGTCTGCCATCTCCCCTGATTTGCGGCGGGTGCTGCAAAAATTTCAGGCTAATAAACCTGATCGTTGCCCAGCGGAGAAACTGTTTGTCCCTGATAGGTGGACGAATAAAGTTATCTCTGAGGTTCATTGTTCGGTGTTGGCTGGTCATCCTGGAATCTTTGGTACCAGAGAGTTAGTGGCTAGATCCTTTTGGTGGCCATCTCTGTCGCGGGATGTGCGTTCTTTTGTGCAGTCCTGTGGGATTTGTGCTCGGGCTAAGCCCTGCTGTTCTCGTGGCAGTGGGTTGCTTTTGCCCTTGCCGGTCCCAAAGAGGCCTTGGACACATATCTCTATGGATTTTATTTCAGATCTTCCTGTCTCTCAAAAGATGTCAGTCATTTGGGTGGTTTGTGATCGCTTCTCTAAGATGGTCCATTTGGTACCCTTGTCCAAATTACCTTCCTCCTCTGATTTGGTGCCATTGTTCTTCCAGCATGTGGTTCGTTTACATGGCATTCCAGAGAATATCGTTTCTGACAGAGGTTCCCAGTTTGTTTCGAGGTTTTGGCGAGCCTTTTGTGCTAGGATGGGCATTGACTTGTCTTTTTCCTCGGCTTTCCATCCTCAGACTAATGGCCAGACCGAACGAACCAATCAGACCTTGGAAACATATCTGAGATGCTTTGTTTCTGCTGATCAGGATGACTGGGTGTCCTTTTTGCCTTTGGCTGAGTTCGCCCTTAATAATCGGGCCAGCTCGGCTACCTTGGTTTCGCCGTTTTTCTGCAACTCTGGGTTCCATCCTCATTTCTCTTCAGGGCAGGTTGAGTCTTCGGACTGTCCTGGTGTGGATACGGTGGTGGACAGGTTGCAGCAGATTTGGACTCATGTAGTGGACAATTTGACCTTGTCCCAGGAGAAGGTTCAACGTGTTTCGCTAATCGCAGACGCTGTGTGGGTCCCCGACTTCGTGTTGGGGATTTGGTTTGGTTGTCTTCTCGCCATATTCCTATGAAGGTTTCCTCTCCTAAGTTTAACCCCTTAGCGACCGCCGATACGCCTTTTAACGGCGGCCGCTAAGGGTACTTAAACCACAGCGCCGTTAATTAACGGCGCTGTGGAAAAAGTCCATAGCGCCCCCCCAGAGGCCGATTTTCTCCGGGGTCTCGGCTGCCGAGGGTAGCCGAGACCCCAGAGAACATGATTCGGGGGGTTTTTAACCCACCCCGCATTTGCGATCGCCGGTAATTAACTGTTTACCGGCGACCGCAAAAAAAAAAAAAAAAAAAAAGTAAAGTGTAATTCTCTGTCCTCTGATGTGATCGCACATCAGAGGACAGAGAAATAGGGGGATTCGGGGACCCTAGCATACTCACCTAGGTCCCTGGATCCTCTTGCTGCTCCTCCTGGCCGCCGGCAGCAGAACATGGCGGACGCATGCCCAATGCGCCCGCCATCTGTCTCCATCTGCCGGCCGGCAGGAGAACAGCAGTTGGGGCTAAAATTAGGGGTAGGGTTAGGGTTAGGGGTAGGGTTAGGTTAGGGTTAGGTTAGGGGTAGGGTTAGGGGTAGGGTTAGGGGTAGGGTTAGGTTAGGGTTAGGGGTAGGGTTAGGGTTAGGGGTAGGGTTAGGGTTAGGGGTAGGGTTAGGGTTAGGGTTAGGTTAGGGGTAGGGTTAGGGGTAGGGTTAGGTTAGGGGTAGGGTTAGGGGTAGGGTTAGGTTAGGGTTAGGGGTAGGGTTAGGGTTAGGGGTAGGGTTAGGGGTAGGTTTAGGGGTAGGGTTAGGGTTAGGTTAGGGTTAGGTTAGGGGTAGGGTTAGGGGTAGGGTTAGGGGTAGGGTTAGGTTAGGGGTAGGGGTAGGGTTAGGTTAGGGGTAGGGTTAGGGGTAGGGTTAGGTTAGGGTTAGGGGTAGGGGTAGGGTTAGGGGTAGGGTTAGGGTTAGGTTAGGGTTAGGTTAGGGGTAGGGTTAGGGGTAGGGTTAGGGGTAGGGTTAGGTTAGGGGTAGGGGTAGGGTTAGGTTAGGGGTAGGGCTAGGGTTGGGGCTAAATTTAGGGCTAGGGTTGGGGCTAAATTTAGGGTTAGGGTTGGGGCTAAACTTATGGTTAGGCTTCTTTCATACTTACGTCGGTACGGGGCCGTCGCAATGCGTCGGCCCGACATACCGACGCACGTTGTGAAAATTGTGCACAACGTGGGCAGCAGCTGTAGTTTTTCAACACATCCGCTGCCCAATCTATGTCCTGGGGAGGAGGGGGCGGAGTTACGGCCACGCATGCGCGGTCAGAAATGGCGGATGCGACGTACAAAAAAACGTTTCATTGAACGTTTTTTTGTGCCGACGCTCCGCCAAAACACAACTGATCCAGTGCACGACGGACGCGACGTGTGGCCATCCGTCACGATCCGTCGGCAATACAAGTCTATGGGCAAAAAACGCATCCTGCGGGCACATTTGCAGGATCCGTTTCTTGTCCAAAACGACGGATTGCGACGGAATGCCAAACGACGCAAGTGTGAAAGTAGCCCTAGGGCTAGGGTTAGGGTTGGGGCTAAAGTTAGGGCTAGGGTTAGGGCTAGGGTTGGGGGCTAAAGTTAGGGTTAGAGCTGGGATTAGGGTTAGGGTTTGGATTAGGGTTCGTATTAGGGTTAGGGTTGGCATTAGGGTTACGCTTGGGATTAGGGTTAGGTTTGGGATTAGGGTTAAGGTTAGGGTTGTGATTAGGGGTGTATTGGGATTAGGGTTAGGTTTGAGGTTAGGGTTGAGATTAGGATTAGGGGTGTGTTGGATTTAGGGTTTTGATTAGGGTTATGGTTAGGGTTGACATTAGGGTTGTTTTGGGGTAAGGGTTGTGATTATGGTTAGGGTTAGTGATTAGGAGGTTGGGATTAGGGTTAGGGGTGTGTTGGGGTTAGGGTTTGAGCTAGAATTGGGGGGTTTCCTCTGTTTAGGTACATCAGGGGGTCTCCAAACACGACAGCCAATTTTGCGCTCAAAAAGTCAAATGGTGCTCCCTCCCTTCTGAGCTCTGCCGTGCGCCCAAACAGTGGGTTACCCCCACATATGGGGCATCAGCGTACTCGGGATAAATTGGACAACAACTTCTGGGGTCCAATTTCTCTTGTTACCCTTGTGAAAATAAAAACTTGGGGGCTACAAAATCTTTTTTGTAAAAAAAAAAAATTTTTTTATTTTCACGACTCTGCATTCTAAACTTCTGTGAAGCACTTGGGCATTCAAAGTTCTCACCACACATCTAGATAAGTTCCTTGGGGGGTCTAGTTTCCAAAATGGGGTCACTTGTGGGGGGTTACTACAGTTTAGGTACATTAGGGGCTCTGCAATCGCAACATAATGCCCACAGACCATTCTATCAAAGTCTGCATTCCAAAAAGTCGCTCCTTCCCTTCCGAGCTCTGCCGTGCGCCCAAACAGTGGTTTACCGCCACATATGGCGCATCAGCGTACTCGGGATAAATTGGACAACAACTATTGCAGTCCAATTTCTCCTGTTAAAGTTCTCACCACACATCTAGATAAGTTCCTTGGGGGGTCTAGTTTCCAAAATGGGGTCACTTGTGGGGGGTTACTACAGTTTAGGTACATCAGGGGCTCTGCAATCGCAACATAATGCCCACAGACCATTCTATCAAAGTCTGCATTCCAAAAAGTCGCTCCTTCCCTTCCGAGCTCTGCCGTGCGCCCAAACAGTGGTTTACCGCCACATATGGCGCATCAGCGTACTCGGGATAAATTGGACAACAACTATTGCAGTCCAATTTCTCCTGTTAAAGTTCTCAACACACATCTAGATAAGTTCCTTGGGGGGTCTAGTTTCCAAAATGGGGTCACTTGTGGAGGGTTTCTACTGGTTAGGTACATCAGGGGCTCTGCAAACGCAACATAATACCCGCAGACCATTCTATCAAAGTCTGCATTCCAAAACGGCGCTCCTTCCTTCCGAGCTCTGCCGTGCGCCCAAACAGTGGTTTACCCCCACATATGGGGTACCAGCATACTCAGGACAAATTGGACAACAACTTTTGGGGTCCAGTTTCTCTTGTTACCCTTGTGAAAATAAAAATTTGGTGGCTAAAAAATCTTTTTTGTGGAAAAAAAAAATATTTTTTATTTTCACGGCTCTGCATTATAAACTTCTGTGAAGCACTTGGGCATTCAAGGTTCTCACCACACATCTAGATAAGTTCCATGGGGGGTCTAGTTTCCAAAATGGAGTCACTTGTGGGGGATTTCTACTGTTTAGGCACATCAGGGGCTCTCCAAACGCGACATGGCGTCCGATCTCAATTCCAGCCAATTCTACATTGAAAAAGTAAAACGGCACTCTTTCTCTTCCAAGCTCTGCGGTGCGCCCAAACAGTGGTTTACCCCCACATATTGGGTATCAACGTACTCAGGAGAAATTGCACAACAACTTTTGTGGTCTAATTTCTCCTGTTACCCTTGTGAAAATAAAAATTTGTGGGCAAAAAGATCATTTTTGTAGAAAAAATGCAATTTTTTTTTTTCACGGCTCTACGTTATAAACTTCTGTGAAGCACATGGGGGTTCAAAGTGCTCGCCACACATCTAGATAAGTTCCTTAAGGGGTCTAGTTTCCAAAATGGTGTCACTTGTGGGGGGTTTCCACTGTTTAGGCACATCAGGGGCTCTCCAAACGCGACATGGCGTCCAATCTCAATTCCAGCCAATTCTACATTGAAAAAGTAAAACGGCACTCCTTCTCTTCCAAGCTCTGCGGTGCGCCCTAACAGTTGTTTACCCCCACATATTGGGTATCAGCGTACTCAGGAGAAATTGCACAACAACTTTTGTGGTCTAATTTCTCCTGTTACCCTTGTGAAAATAAGAATTTGTGGGCAAAAAGATCATTTTTGTGTAAACAAAAGCGATTTTTTATTTTCACGGCTCTACGTTATAAACTTCTGTGAAGCACTTGGGGGTTCAAAGTGCTCACCACACATCTAGATAAGTTCCTTAAGGGGTCTAGTTTCCAAAATGGTGTCACTTGTGGGGAGTTTCCACTGTTTAGGTACATCAGGGGCTCTCTAAATGTGACATGGTGTCCGATCTCAATTCCAGCCAATTCTGCATTGAAAAAGTCAAACGGCGCTCCTTCACTTCTAAGTTCTGCGGTGCGCCCTAACAGTGGTTTACCCCCACATATGGGGTATTGGCGTATTCAGGAGAAATTGCATAACAAAATTTATGGTTACATTTCTGTTTTTACACTTGTGAAAATAAAAAAAATGGTTCTGAATTAAGATGTTTGCAAAAAAAAAGTTAAATGTTCATTTTTTCCTTCCACATTGTTTCAGTTCCTGTGAAGCACGTAAAGGGTTAATAAACTTCTTGAATGTGGTTTTGAGAACCTTGAGGGGTGTAGTTTTTAGAATGGTGTCACACTTCATTATTTTCTATCATATAGACCCCTCAAAATGACTTCAAATGTGATGTGGTCCCTAAAAAAAAATGGTGTTGTAAAAATGAGAAATTGCTGGTCAACTTTTAACCCTTATAACTCCCTAACAAAAAAAAATTTTGTTTCCAAAATTGTGCTGATGTAAAGTAGACATGTGGGAAATGTTATTTATTAACTATTTTTTATGACATATCTCTCTGATTTAAGGGCATAAAAATACAAAGTTTGAAAACTGCAAAATTTTAAAAATTTTCGCCATATTTCCATTTTTTTCATAAATAATCGCAAGTAATATCGAAGAAATGTTACCACTAACATGAAGTACAATATGTCACGAAAAAACAATCTCAGAATCAGCGGGATCCGTTGAAGCGTTCCAGAGTTATAACCTCATAAAGTGACAGTGGTCAGAATTGCAAAAATTGGCCTGGTCATTAAGTACCAAATTGGCTCTGTCACTAAGGGATTAAACCTCGTTTCATTGGTCCGTATAGGATTTCTGAGGTTCTTAATCCTGTGTCTTTTCGTTTGACCCTTCCAGATTCTTTTTCCATCCATAACGTATTCCATAGGTCATTGTTGCGGAGATACGTGGCACCTATGGCTCCATCTGTTGACCCTCCTGCCCCGGTTTTGGTGGAGGGGGAATTGGAGTATATTGTGGAGAAGATTTTGGATTCTCGTGTTTCAAGACGGAAACTCCAGTATCTGGTTAAATGGAAGGGTTATGCTCAGGAAGATAATTCCTGGGTCTTTGCCTCTGATGTCCATGCTCCCGATCTTGTTCGTGCCTTTCATGTGGCTCATCCTGGTCGTCCTGGGGGCTCTGGTGAGGGTTCGGTGACCCCTCCTCAAGGGGGGGGTACTGTTGTGAATTCTGTGGCAGAGCTCCCTCCTGTGGTCACAAGTGGTACTTCGGCTGATTCTCTCTATGAGCTTCCGTTGGTGGAGGAGAGTGGTACTGCGGCTTCTGAGTTTCCTTCCTCAGGTGATGTGGTGAAGTCGTTAGGTGCTGCTCTATTTAACTCCACCTAGTGCTTTGATCCTGGCCTCCAGTCAATGTTCTAGTATTGGACCTGTTTCCTCCTGGATCGTTCCTGTGGCCTGCTGCTCTGCATAGCTAAGTTGCTCTTGTGTTATTTTTGTTTGCTGTTTTTTCTGTCCAGCTTGTTTATTTGGTTTTTCTTGCTTGCTGGAAGCTCTGGGATGCAGAGGGTGTACCTCCGTGCCGTTAGTCGGTACGGAGGGTCTTTTTGCCCCCTTTGCGTGGTTGTTTGTAGGGTTTTGTGTTGACCGCAAAGTTACCTTTCCTATCCTCGCTCTGTTCAGAAAGTCGGGCCTCACTTTGCTAAATCTATTTCATCTCTACGTTTGTCTTTTCATCTTAACTCACAGTCATTATATGTGGGGGGCTGCCTTTTCCTTTGGGGTATTTCTCTGAGGCAAGGTAGGCTTATTTTCTATCTTCAGGCTAGCTAGTTTCTCAGGCTGTGCCGAGTTGCATAGGGAGCGTTAGGCGCAATCCACGGCTGCCTCTAGTGTTGTTGGAGAGGATTAGGGATTGCGGTCAGCAGAGTTCCCACGTCTCAGAGCTCGTTCTATGTTTTTGGGTTATTGTCAGATCACTGTATGTGCTCTGACTTCTATGTCCATTGTGGTACTGAATTACCAGCCATAACACCACACCCTGTGTGCTGCATCCTGTGATGTTTATAATGCAGCCTCTGTGTCTCCTCCTGTGATGTCTATACAATGGGCCATCTCTCCACCTGTGACATCAATACCGCAGCCTCATGTTTTTTCCTGTCATGTATATGATGCAGCTCTGTGTCTTCTCCTGTGATGTATATGCCCCAGCCCCATGTGATGTATATATTGTATCCCCCATGTATCCAGTGATGTATATACTTCAGCTCCAGTGTATCCTATTTGATGTATGTACTCCAGCCCCTGAGTATCCTGCGTAATGTACATACCCCAGCACTTGTATATTCTATGTTATGTATATACTTCAGCCACGCTGTCTCCTACATGATGTATATACAGCAGTTTCAGTGTCTCCTAAGTATTGTATATACCGCAGTTTCAATGTCTCCTAAGTGTTTTAAGTACAACAGTCTTAGTTTCTACTATGGGATATATATTGAGCAGTCTCATGGCCTACTATGTGATGTACATACGGCAGTATTTATATCTCCTATGTGATGAGATGTTATGTACATGCAGCAGTTTCAGTGTATCCTATATGATGCATATACAGCAGTCTTGGTGTCTCCTATGTGATTTATATACAGATATCTAGGTATGACTAATGTGACGTATACAGCAGTCTCGGGTGTTTCCTATGTGATGTATACAGCAGTCTCTGCGCATCCTATGTGATGTATACAGCAGTCTTGGTGTCTCATATGTGATATATTTAGAGCAGACTCGGTGTCTCTTATGTTATGTATATACAGTGTCCCCTATGGGATGCACATACAGCAGTCTCAGTGTCTCCTATGTGATGTATATACAGTAGTCTTGGTGTCTCCTATGTGATGTATTCAGCAGTCTCTGTGTCTCCTATGTGATGTATATACAGCAGTCTCAGTGTCTCTTAATTGATGTATACCGCAGTCTTGGTATCTCCTATGTGATATAGGAGACACAAAGAATGCTGTATACATGATGCATAAAGCAGTCTCAGTGTCTCCTATGTAATGTACACACAGCAGTCTGGGTGTCTTTTATGTTATATATACAGCAGTCTCAGGTGTCTCCTATGTGAAGTATACAGCAGTCTCAATATATGTACAGCAGCCTTGGTGTCTCCTATGTGATATATATAGTGCAATCTTGGTGTCTCCAATGTGAAGTATACAACAGTCTCGGTGTCTCCTATGTGATGTATATATAGCAGTCTATGTTGTAGCATTGTACAATAGCATCATTATGTAGCAGCATTGTATAGCAGGACTATATAGTAGCATTATATAGCAGCACTATGTAGAAACACTATATAAGAGCATTTTAGAGCTGCACTATGTAGCAGCATTACACAGCAGCATTATATAGCAGCATTATAACGCTGCATTAAATGGCATTATATAGCATTACAGAGCAGCAATATATAGCAGCACTATGTAGCAGCATTGTATAGGAGTTTGTATAGCAGCACAATGTAGCAGCATTATACACAGCATTATATAACAGCATGATACAGCATTATTATATAGTAGCATTATATAGCAGCATTATATAGAAGCCAGCACTATGTAGCAGCATTGTATAGAAGCATTGTATAGCAGCACTATGTAGCAGCATTATATAGCAGTCTTATATAGCAGCATTATATGGCAGCACTATATAGCAGCATTATGTAGCAACACTGAATAGGAGCATTATATAGCAGCATTTAGCATTGTAGAGCAGCACTATACAGCAGCATTATATAGCAGCACTATGGAGCAGCATTATGGAGAAGCATTATATAGCAGCACTATACAGCAGCATTATATAGCAGCACTATGTAGCAGCATTGAATATGAGCATTATATAGCAGCATTATACAGCAGCATTATATAGCAGCACTATGTAGCAGCATTGAATATGAGCATTATACAGCAGCATTATATAGCAGCACTATGTAGCAGCATTGAATAGGAGCATCATATAGCACCATTATAAAGCAGCATTATATAGTAGCCACTATGTGGCAGCATTATATAGCAGCATTCTTTCCTTATATGTTACAGACAACAGAGTAGTAGTGCAGGTGGAGGAGTACTAGCAGTGGCAGTATTATCATTCTATTAGGGGTAGTAGCAGTATTCTCCATTCTTCCACAACCACCAGTACAATGTGGTGAATAATGTAGATCTCCAGAAGCCATCTATCTATGTCTAGTGCTGCCATTAATGAGCGTCCTCCAGGTCTTCTAGCAGCCAATATAAATCTATAGGATGCAGCATCCAATTACCGTGAACTCCACACTGTGGCACAAAGGCAAGCCGCAGCTCGTTCCCTGCACTTTTGAAGTCACAGATTTACATAGTCAATTTGCAGCTTATTTATTCTGCTTCGTGCTGTTTATGCTTTAGGTGCATTCAGATAATGAAATAAAATTGTCTGATTAGTCTTGTATCCCTGGAATATAATGCACATATAGAGGTAATATAACCTCAGAGGCAACAGCCGCCGCGGACTCCAAGGACGGGCGGAATATGGGGGAGCAATATATCATATCCAGCAGACTGGCAGAGGAGATTTCCCAGAATCTTCTTGGGATCCCTGAGGGTCCCAGTGGTCAGACTCCTGGTGGTCAGTCAGATATAGGGGCTAGTAGACTTCTAAAGTCCCCTGTTCTGCACCATGGAAATACTGAAAAGAACATGGCGGCAGCGGGTACAAGCCGCCCCCTCAGCTCCGGTCTGGGTAGTCAGTGGACCCGTGACTTCTCGACTTTTCCGAAATAAATGAATTATTCGGAGCAGAACCTTGATCCTGGGTGAAGATGACCGGATCCATCTGCCAAATTATCAGGTGATTAACAGGGCCACAAAGTATCCAGACCCCGGACTATTCCATTAAATCGAACATATTTAGAAGAAATTGATTACAGTACTTAAGCAAATGAAATAATCCCAAATAACAGCCAGAAAATTCCTGCAAAACCCATCTGCTCACTTGGATCAACGCACAATAACCATTTGTGGTGACAAGTGATTCTGCTGGTCTCCAAATTGTATGAAAATAATAACAGACGTCTGTGCTCCAAGTGCCGCCAGCAGCATATGTCCAAGGAGGGGACACAAGGACAACGCCACGGATCAAAGGAGTCCCAGCACTGCTGAAGAAACAGCAGAAATGTCCATTATAGTCCAGAGCTGAAATCCCTATTCTACTGGTGGAGTCACAGTGTACATACATTACATTACTGATCCTGAGTTACATCCTGTATTATACCCCAGAGCTGCACTCACTATTCTGCTGGTGCAGTCACTGTGTACATACATTACATTACTGATCCTGAGTTACATCCTGTATTATACCCCAGAGCTGCACTCACTATTCTGCTGGTGCAGTCACTGTGTACATACATTACATTACTGATCCTGAGTTACATCCTGTATTATACCCCAGAGCTGCACTCACTATTCTGCTGGTGCAGTCACTGTGTACATACATTACATTACTGATCCTGAGTTACATCTTGTATTATACCCCAGAGCTGCACTCACTATTCTGCTGGTGCAGTCACTGTGTACATACATTACATTACTGATCCTGAGTTACATCCTGTATTATACCCCAGAGCTGCACTCACTATTCTGCTGGTGCAGTCACTGTGTACATACATTACATTACTGATCCTGAGTTACATCCTGTATTATACCCCAGAGCTGCACTCACTATTCTGCTGGTGCAGTCACTGTGTACATACATTACTGATCCTGAGTTACATCCTGTATTATACCCCAGAGCTGCACTCACTATTCTGCTGGTGCCGTCACTGTGTACATACATTACATTACTGATCCTGAGTTACATCCTGTATTATTCTCCAGAGCTGCACTCACTATTCTGCTGGTGCAGTCACTGTGTACATACATTACATTATTGATCCTGAGTTACATCCTGTATTATTCTCCAGAGCTGCACTCACTATTCTGCTGGTGCAGTCACTGTGTACATACATTACATTACTGATCCTGAGTTACATCCTGTATTATACCCCAGAGCTGCACTCACTATTCTGCTGGTGCAGTTACTGTGTACATACATTACATTACTGATCCTGAGTTACATCCTGTATTATACCCCAGAGCTGCACTCACTATTCTGCTGGTGCAGTCACTGTGTACATACGTTACTGATCCTGAGTTGCATCCTGTATTATACCCCAGAGCTGCACTCACTATTCTGCTGGTGCAGTCACTGTGTACATACATTACTAATCCTGAGTTACCTCCTGTATTATACCCCAGAGCTGCACTCACTATTCTGCTGGTGCAGTCACTGTGTACATACATTACATTACTGATCCTGAGTTACATCCTGTATTATACTCCAGAGCTGCACTCACTATTCTGCTGGTGCAGTCACTGTGTACATACGTTACTGATCCTGAGTTGCATCCTGTATTATACCCCAGAGCTGCACTCACTATTCTGCTGGTGCAGTCACTGTGTACATACATTACATTACTGATCCTGAGTTACCTCCTGTATTATACTCCAGAGCAGCACTCACTATTCTGCTGGTGCAGTCACTGTGTACATACATTACATTACTGATCCTGAGTTACCTCCTGTATTATACTCCAGAGCTGCACTCACTATTCTGCTGGTGCAGTCACTGTGTACATACGTTACTGATCCTGAGTTACATCCTGTATTATACCCCAGAGCTGCACTCACTATTCTGCTGGTGCAGTCACTGTGTACATACATTACATTACTGATCCTGAGTTACCTCCTGTATTATACTCCAGAGCTGCACTCACTATTCTGCTGGTGCAGTCACTGTGTACATACGTTACTGATCCTGAGTTGCATCCTGTATTATACCCCAGAGCTGCACTCACTATTGTGCTGGTGCAGTCACTGTGTACATACATTACATTACTGATCCTGAGTTACCTCCTGTATTATACTCCAGAGCAGCACTCACTATTCTGCTGGTGCAGTCACTGTGTTCATACATTACATTACTGATCCTGAGTTACCTCCTGTATTATACCCCAGAGCTGCACTCACTATTCTGCTGGTGCAGTCACTGTGTACATACATTACATTACTGATCCTGAGTTACATCCTGTATTATACTCCAGAGCTGCACTCACTATTCTGCTGGTGCAGTCACTGTGTACATACATTACATTACTGATCCTGAGTTACCTCCTGTATTATCCTCCAGAGCTGCACTCACTATTCTGCTGGTGCAGTCCCTCACATGCACTGATCACCTTGTGTTGCTCTCGGCCTTTAGACCTCTGATATAATGGCAGGCACATTAGTGAGCGTCGGAGCGGAGGGTTTGGTAATTGATGAATATTAGACTGACTTTTCCCGTTTTGCTCGTGGACGCGGAGGATATCTGTAAGTGAAGCGCTGACTGACATCACACAGATGATTTCTCCGGGGACGGCGGCGGCGGATCTGGATCTATAATTAGAGTAATACCCGCTGGATTACTTAACAAATATAATTCTATAATGATTTGCGGCTCTTCCTGCTGCGATCAGCTGACGCTGACAGGTAGATTATACCCAACGTTACATTGTGTTTGTATCTCCTATCACTTCTCTACACGTTACAGATATTTTGCAATCTCCTATAATTCTTCACCCACGTGACAATAAATGGAGACAATATTTATAATTCTTTGTCTATAAAATGTAATAAAATCCTTGCTAGGGCCGATAACGACATTTCCTACAAATGTGACCTGCGCCCGATCACTCATTTGGGCAGATCTCCAGTCTCTGCTCCTGGGAGGTGCCATGGGGTCATAGCTGGGCGTGCGAATATAATGAGGGGGGAAGTTAGACAGGATGAGGGGCAAAAATCCGACTGGACGCCCCTCTAGTTTACTCCTTAATGCACTTGATAGGTAAGGGGCACAAAAACTTTATATTGTGAACAGGAGCTTTAAACTGAATCTATCAGGAGGTTTTTGCTACCTGAGAACAGATATAGGGGCTGCGATGCTGATTCCAGCGATGTATCACTTAGTTTATTGGGTGCAGCGGTTGTGATACAATCTCTTTTTTCTCTGCTGCAGACTTTGCAGAGCTCAGAATGCTGAGCTTGGAATATTGAGCTTTAAATCTTGAGGTCAGATTGTTGAGCTTTGAATGTTGAGCTGGGAATATTGAGCCTTGAATATTGAGCTGGGAATATTGAGCTTTGAATATTGAGCTCAGAATATTGAGCTTTGAATGTTGAGCTTGGAATATTGAGCTTTAAATCTTGAGCTCAAAATGTTGAGCTTTGAATGTTGAGCTGGGACTATTGAGCCTTGAATATTGAGCTCAGAATATTGAGCTTTGAATGTTGAGCTGGGAATATTGAGCTCGGCATATTGAGCTCGGAATGTTGAGCTCGGAATATTGAGCTTTGAATATTGAGCTTTGAATGCTGAGCTTGGAATATTGAGCTTTAAATCTTGAGCTCAGAATGTTGAGCTTTGAATGTTGAGCTGGGAATATTGAGCCTTGAATATTGAGCTGGGAATATTGAGCTTTGAATATTGAGCTCAGAATATTGAGCTTTGAATGTTGAGCTCGGAATATTAAGCTCGGAATGCTGAGCTTGGAATGTTGAGCTGGGAATATTGAGCTCAGCATATTGAGCTCGGAATGTTGAGCTCAGAATATTCAGCTTTGAATATTGAGCTTTGAATGCTGAGCTTGGAATATTGAGCTTTGAATGTTTAGCTCCTAATATTGAGCTTTGAATGCTTAGCTCGGAATGTTGAGGTTGGAATATTTAGCTTTGAATTTTGAGCTTCGATATTGAGCTTTGAATAATGATCTCAGTTTAACCCTGCTCATACATTGATTGGCAGCTTTCTGCGTGCACCGTACTTTGATAGAAAGCTGCTAATCAGTTGTGAGGGCAGAGTAACACAGAGCGGGAAGAGTAGTAGGCACGAGACACCTAGTCTCGTAATGATCTCCTGCTGAGAAAACATTGATTTTATTGAATCAGCAGCACACAGTGTAGTAAGTGATACATTTCTGGAATCAGGCTCTCAGACCCTACACCATTGCTGCTCTCAGATTACATAACAAAAACCTGCTGACATATTCCCTTTAAAGAGATGTTCATCTTCATCTTTCAGGTGCGCACTGATCCTCTGCTGCTCAGCCCTCTGCTTGCTGGGCAGTGATTCTATTGAGGACGACTCTTCTCCAAAAATGTCTCAGAGAGAAGAAGAACCAAATTGAGAGTCAAGTTGTCCATTTTTGACATGTGATTAGAATTTGCGTAGGATCGCCAACAAATATTGGTTTTTACTTTCCCAACAAGAGGATTGTGAGACCCAGAAGATAAAGGAAAGGGTTTTTTATTATTTTTACTATGGTGCCTCCTCTACTTTATGGTTTATTTTGACGGTTAACTAAAATATTTCCCTTCCTCCTTTGTACATTGATTAGATGGAGCCGGGAGGTCTCGATACTGTCATGGATAAATTGTATCTCTTTATTTAGGTCTTCGAAACATAATTGTGTAACTTCGGCAACATAAGAAAGATACAAGCTTGCAAGCTTTTTTTTCCAGGAGCGCCGGAAAGAGTCTCCTCACCTCCGCAATGAACCTGTATGTTTACAAGGACAGAATAATTGTCATAAATTGCTGAAAGTGAATTAAAAAAAAGGTCAAGATGACCTAATGCCGTGGAGCTCTTCTAAAGATCAAAACCTAGCACCATTTCTCTTCCAAATTATTGCTCTTTCTGTGCATCATCCTTCAGAAGTCGGTCTATGGAAGATGAAAGGGGCTTCTCGGGACAAAAAGGAGAATGGCGGAATGGAGAGTATGTGCAGAACATGATAGGTAATGTGTAGGAGCGGGATCGGGATGGAAGGGTCATAGGAAACGGTCCCAAGTCAATGAAAGCCCTTGCAAAATTCTTAAAATGTAGGCACATTTTTGTGCCGCCCTTCTCTAACGTATTACATCGCGATCTTATCAGTACAGATGTATCATAGGATATGTTCACTTCTTTTTTTTGTGATTTTCAAGTTATTCAATTAGAAAGAGCCAATAAAAACCATTAAACTTAGAATGCAGAATAGATATACAGATTTTTATGTGATAAACATGTGCAAAAATAGAGATATCTTTAGTAACCAGCAAAGGTAAAGCAGACAGCTGTGAGCTGATATTATCAGTCTGGGAAGCTCCATGGCTATTGGCCCCTTCCCAGCCTAGAAATAACAGTCCGCAGCCGCCCTAGAAGTGGCACATCACATTACATAGGCCAATTCTGGTTCTTTGCCTTTAATCTTCTTGATTGCCCGCGTACATTGGTTATTGGGGTAATGGGGCTTGGGGTTGATGTCAGCTGTGAACTGTCCCAATTACTGGTGTTAGTAATGGAGAGGTGTATATCAGACATCCACATTACTAACCCAGTAATCAAAAATAAAAATGCTTTATTTTTAAAAAAAAAATCTCCTCCACTCTTTCCCTGGTTCACAAATATATATATATGTAAAAAAATCCATGCAGGTCTGACGTAGTCCAGGGAATCCGACATAACCCAGGGAATCCAACGTAGCCCAGGGAATCCGACATAGCCCAGGGAATCCAACGTAGCCCAGGGAATCCGACATAACCTAGGGAATCCGACATGGCCCAGGGAATCCGACATAGCCCAGGGAATCCGACATAACCTAGGGAATCCAACATAGCCCAGGGAATCCGACATAGCCCAGGGAATCCAACGTAACCCAGGGAATCCAATGTACTTCAGGGAGTTCTACATAGCCCAGGGAATCCGACATAACCTAGGGAATCCGACATAGCCCAGGGAATCCAACATAAACCAGGGAATCCAACGTAGCCCAGGGAATCCGACATAGCCCAGGGAATCCAACGTAGCCCAGGGAATCCGACATAACCTAGGGAATCCGACATAGCCCAGGGAATCCAACGTAACCCAGGGAATCCAATGTACTTCAGGGAGTTCTACATAGCCCAGGGAATCTGACATAGCCCAGAGAATCCAACGTAGCCCAGGGAATCCAACGTGGCACAGGGAATCTGACGTAACCCAGGGAATCCGACGTAACCCAGGGAATCCGACATAACCCAGGGAATCCGACGTAGCCCAGGGAATCCGACATAGCCCAGGGAATCCGACATAGCCCAGGGAATCCAACGTAGCCCAGGGAATCCGACGTAGCCCAGGGAATCCGACATAGCCCAGGGAATCCAACGTAACCCAGGGAATCCAATGTACTTCAGGGAGTTCTACATAGCCCAGGGAATCTGACATAGCCCAGAGAATCCAACGTAGCCCAGGGAATCCAACGTGGCACAGGGAATCTGACGTAACCCAGGGAATCCGACGTAACCCAGGGAATCCGACATAGCCCAGGGAATCCAACGTAACCCAGGGAATCCAATGTACTTCAGGGAGTTCTACATAGCCCAGGGAATCTGACATAGCCCAGAGAATCCAACGTAGCCCAGGGAATCCAACGTGGCACAGGGAATCTGACGTAACCCAGGGAATCCGACGTAACCCAGGGAATCCGACATAACCCAGGGAATCCGACGTAGCCCAGGGAATCCGACATAGCCCAGGGAATCCGACATAGCCCAGGGAATCCAACGTAGCCCAGGGAATCCGACGTAGCCCAGGGAATCCGACATAGCCCAGGGAATCCAACGTAACCCAGGGAATCCAATGTACTTCAGGGAGTTCTACATAGCCCAGGGAATCTGACATAGCCCAGAGAATCCAACGTAGCCCAGGGAATCCAACGTGGCACAGGGAATCTGACGTAACCCAGGGAATCCGACGTAACCCAGGGAATCCGATGTAACCCAGGGAATCCGACATAACCCAGGGAATCCGAC
The DNA here is from genome assembly GCF_032444005.1 of Ranitomeya imitator. NCBI lineage: Eukaryota > Metazoa > Chordata > Amphibia > Anura > Dendrobatidae > Ranitomeya > Ranitomeya imitator. Next base: position 142,528,021 of record NC_091290.1, read on the forward strand.
GTAGCCCAGGGAATCCGACGTAGCCCAGGGAATCCGACGTAGCCCAGGGAATCCGACATAGCCCAGGGAATCCAACGTAGCCCAGGGAATCCGACGTAGCCCAGGGAATCCGACGTAGCCCAGGGAATCCAATAAGGCCCAGGGAATCCAGCCTGGCACAGGGAATCTAACGTGGCACAGGGAATCCAACGTAACCAAGGGAATCCAATGTAGTTCAGGGAGTTCTACATAGTCCAGGGAATCTGACATAGCCCAGAGAATCCAACGTAGCCCAGAGAATCCAACGTAGCCCAGGGAATCCGACGTGGCACAGGGAATCCGACGTGGCACAGGGAATCTGACGTGGCACAGGGAATCCGACGTAGCCCAGGGAATCCAACGTAGCCCAGGGAATCCAACGTAGCCCAGGGAATCCAACGTAGCCCAGGGAATCCAACGTAGCCCAGGGAATCCGACGTAGCCCAGGGAATCCGACGTAGGCCAGGGAATCCAATAAGGCCCAAGGAATCCAGCCTGGCACAGGGAATCCAGCGTGGCACAGGGAATCCGACGTTGCCCAAGGAATACAATGTAGTCCAGAAAATCCGACGTAGCCCAGGGAATCTGACATAGCCCAGAGAATCCAACGTAACCCAGGGAATCTGACATAGCCCAGGGAATCCAGCGTAGCCCAGGAAATCCGACGTGGCACAGGGAATCCGGCGTAGCCCAAGGAATACAATGTAGTCCAGGAAATCTGACATAGTCCAGGGAATCTGACGGAATCCTGGGAATCTGACGGAATCCTGGGAATCTGACGGAATCCTGGGAATCTGACGGAATCCTGGGAATCTGACGGAATCCTGGGAATCTGACGGAATCCTGGGAATCTGACGGAATCCTGGGAATCTGACGGAATCCTGGGAATCTGACGGAATCCTGGGAATCTGACGGAATCCTGGGAATCTGATGGAATCCTGGGAATCTGACATAGCCCAGGGAATCCGACGTAGCCCAGGGAATCTGATGGAATTCTGGGAATCCGACGTAGCCCAGGGAATCCAACTTCAGAGATGATGGCAGCGCATTGAGCATGTCTTACATCTTCACCTTAGTGACTGGAGTATCGGTTGAATTTGTGCCTTGTTCCCCGCTGGACTGAACAGAGGACCCGCCTGCAGAACATGGCGCTCTTTCCTGTGGCGAGGAGGTGCGGTGAGTATTCGTTTTGCAGTGGTGCCCCTTTTTCTTGATGTCCCTCTGGTCATCTTCACATCTGTGGTCATCTGGGTGGATTGGGTCCAGGATCTTATACATGAAACTAGTCACTAAAGCAGCCAGTGCCATCAGCGTTCAGGATACGTTCACTTCTGGGTGATGATTCCTAAATAAAGTTACAAATATCTAAGGCTTCCTTGCTGGGATTTGTAGTGTCAGCAGGAGGAGAATGGACATTACTGACCAGTGTCAAAATAATGTGGTTGTCCGAAAATGCTGGGATTAGTAGTGTTATGTCAGGTAGTGAACCAAAAGTTACACTCCGCTTACTTAAAGTATCCAGTAAAGTGCGGTCAGGATATAATGGTTGTTGTAGTTGTGCCGGTAGAGGATCACAGATTGCAGACTCTCTTAAGCTGTCATTACATGATGGGAGTTATAGTAGAACAACTGGATATAGAATGCAAAGCATGAAAAAGTGGAAAATAATTACTTTTCAGGAATTCTGTTTCAGAATGGTTCATCTCTGAAGAACCAGGAAGAGCTGGATGAAAAAAGCTACAGTTGCTCCCCAGAGCCTCGAACTGCAGGAAGGGAAAAGTAATGATAATTTGTGAGGAACGCTGCAGTCTATGGAAAGTTCCTGAGCAGAAAATGTGCAGACGTCGTCCACTTTTCTCAGCGCTTCCCCTGAGTTACATCAAAGTTCCCTACAATTGCAGTCTGGTAATATGGAGTCAGATTGCTTTGGACAGGATGGTAAGGGGAGTTTAATGGGATTTGCCTCCTTGGAGACTGGTTCTACTGTACAAGGAACAGTAATGAGGCTCTGGGAGGCATCGTGTGATATCGTCCGCTCAGCGCCGCTCCGGACCGAAAATGGGAAATCTGGCTGAAACTATTAGAACGGGTGCAGATGTATGAATGGATCATTGGAATAATGCGGACAGCCCTGGCAGGAGGCGTCCAAGTCCTCACTGCGGGGGTAACTTCATAAAAGCCGAAAAGGATGACGAGCGAAGGGGGTTTGGCCAAGTGAAGAACTGGTCAACCAGGACTTTGTATATCACTAAATAACATGGCTCTGCAGCTGCATATCCCCCCTCCCCATTACTGAATTATCAGCTTTCGTATATCACTGAATAACATGGATCTGCAGCCACATATCCCCCTCCCCATTACTGAATTATCAGCCTTTGTATATCACTCAATAACAAAGCTCTGCAGCCGCATATCCCCCCTGCCAGTACTGAATTATCAGCCTTCGTATATCACTGAATAACATGGATCTGCAGCCACATATCCCCCCTCCCCATTACTGAATTATCAGCCTTTGTATATCACTGAATAACATGGATCTGCAGCCACATATCCCCCCTGCCATTACTGAATTATCAGCCTTTGTATATCACTGAATAACATGGATCTGCAGCCACATATCCCCCCTGCCATTACTGAATTATCAGCCTTTGTATATCACTGAATAACATGGATCTGCAGCCACATATCCCCCCTCCCCATTACTGAATTATCAGCCTTTGTATATCACTGAATAACATGGATCTGCAGCCACATATCCCCCCTCCCCATTACTGAATTATCAGCCTTTGTATATCACTGAATAACATGGATCTGCAACCACATATCCCCCCTCCCCATTACTGAATTATCAGCCTTTGTATATCACTGAATAACATGGATCTGCAGCCACATATCCCCCCTGCCATTACTGAATTATCAGCCTTTGTATATCACTGAATAACAAAGCTCTGCAGCCGCATATCCCCCCTCCCATTACTGAATTATCAGCCTTCGTATATCACTGAATAACATGGATCTGCAGCCACATATCCCCCCTGCCATTACTGAATTATCAGCCTTTGTATATCACTGAATAACATGGATCTGCAGCCACATATCCCCCCTGCCATTACTGAATTATCAGCCTTTGTATATCACTGAATAACATGGATCTGCAGCCACATATCCCCCCTCCCCATTACTGAATTATCAGCCTTTGTATATCACTGAATAACATGGATCTGCAGCCACATATCCCCCCTCCCCATTACTGAATTATCAGCCTTCGTATATCACTGAATAACATGGATCTGCAGCCGCATATCCCCCTCCCCATTGCTGAATTATCAGCCTTCGAATATCACTGAATAATATGGACTTGCAGCTGCATATCCCCCCTCCCTGATTACTGAACTATCAGCTTTCATATATTACTGAATTACATGGCTCTGCAGTCAGATATCACCCCACTTCCACATTACTGAATTATCTGTCTTCTTTTATCACTGAATAATATGGTTACGCAGCCGCATATCCCCCCTCCCCATTACTGAATTATCCGCCTTCTTATACTTCTGAATTACAAAGTTCTGCAGCCGCAAATCCCCTCTTCCCATTACTGCAATACTGGACTTCACTGGTACTACAGCTACCCCCAGCTCTCCCATATAACTGTGCAGCCTCATATCCCCCTCCCTATTACTACAATTCTGTTTTAACCATTATGACTTTGAATAAAGCTACCACCTATCTTTCCCATATTACCAAACTATTTCTGCAGTATACCCCCTTCCTCCCCATTACCGCAATAGTGGGCTCCACCAATATGGCTGCCATCAAACCTGTCACTATTAAGGGGCATTTACTACTTAATGAATAGAAGGTATTAAGATGACGGGATATTATGTCATCAAACAGAAGGGGTTTGGTTTGGTCCCAAATTCAATGTTTGTCCCTGATACTCCCTCTACCTCATGTATGGAGCGGGCTCAGGAGCTGTGCCTGCTCTATACAGGGCAGAATGATGACTGTAGTACACAGACGGCAACTGCTCGAAACAGCAGTGCCGGAGATCTACAGTTTTTCAATGACTGCAGTTCCCCCAAAAATGCAATAAGAAGTGATCAATATGTCAAATTTGGCCCAAAATGGAATCAATTAAATCTACAGATCGGCACTCAAAAAACAAGCCCTTGCATGACTCCGTTGATGTAAAAATTAAAAAGTTCCAGTTTTCAGAAAATGGCACGAAAACTAAATTTTTCTTTTTTACAAATTAGTATAATTTTTTTACCACTGAAATATAAAAAAAATACTATACAGGTTTGGTATTGCCATAATTGATCTGACGACGCTGCCTGGCCATGTTTATTGCACAATGAACGCCGTAAAAAACAACTATAAAATCATGATGGAATTGCAGTTTTTTTTTCACCATTTAACCCTGTTGTAATCTTTTTCCCATTTTTTGGTACATGATGCGGAAAAATGAATGGTGCCATTCGAAACGAAGACTCCTCTTGTCAAGAGAGCAAGCCCTTGTACAGCTAAGTGGACGGAAAAATTAAAACGTTAGGAAAAAGAGGAAAAAAATCAAAAGTGCAAAAAAAAAAGGAAAATCTTCCGGTTCCAGAAGATAACAGCACCTGACTAGTAACTTCAGGCACGTCTGTCTATGATTGGTTAGTAAAGGGGGTCCGCACTTTAGGTCAACCCCAAAAATAAGTCTAAGAAGCACTTTTTAATATAAAAAGTCAACTCTATCCTTGGAAACTACAGTATTAGTCGGAAACTAGTGCTTTCCAAATCTTGTACTGTATTGTGCCTGCAGACAGCTGCGCCCGCCCGGCCCCCACAGCTTTATTTAAATTTCTCCTGATTAGAAGACGTCTCATTGACAGACACTTTTCATTTCAATGTTCATCCTGTCATTTAATGAAAATTAATTAGCAATAAATTACATTAATAATCTTACATTTGCTTTGGGTAACTGGTTAGATAGGATAGATATCATCAGAGAGAGACAAGCACAAAATACTAGTAAGAGAAACCAACCAGGAGAGAGAAAGAGATAGAAAAAAAATTATCCACTTTTGGAGATAGATGCCCACCTTGCTGGCTTTGGTGGTGCAAAGAAAAGAAGGCATTGTAAAAATGCAAAATGCATCCCTGTTTGGAGAGTATTAACAGCTTTGCTCATTGCTAAGTTAACAAACAAAAGCTTTTCCGCAAAAAGTCCAAAAATTATCCCTTTATTTAGATAGACAAAACCAAAACAGGTGTACTGTTTTGAACGTGAAAAAATAATGGGTTCTCAACTAGGAGTGAAAAAAAAATCAGTTTTGGGGATCTGCAAGAGGTTTTCTACTGTCAAACCGATTAAACAATTGCAAAGGTTTTTTATTAAGCAGTCCAAAAATGCTAGATCCTTTGTTGTACATGTTGTATATCTACGGGGCTGTTCACACGTCCATGATTTTTCACAGACTGAGTGGTCCGCGTAAAATCATGGAGACGTTCAATCGGATCAGAATCAGCAATGTAAGTCTATGGGTCCATAAAACATTAAAAAAATCACTGACGAAACTTGGTCCGATTTTTCTAGTAAGAAACTCGGTCCCGTTTTCTCGCATAAGAAAATCACTGACATCTGAATGAGTTACACTATTTTTCTTCAGTAGGAAAACTTTAATGAGGGGAAATAAACCTTTTTACAGTTCATAAAGAAAGGAAAATAATTTTGTTATCAAAGCTAAATACCTGCAGTTTATTACTGATTAATTAATTCACAGTCGCACCGATTCTGCAGGTCCTGCACCTCCATATCACTTGAATCTTTGAATTATTATTGACAGACTGAGACTAGAGCTTCAGCGTTGCAGCAGTATTCCACATTCAGATCAGGTCTTGCAGATCCCTGTTTGCAGGTGGTAATCTGACTTTACCTGGTTTCTACTCACAGGTTATGGGAGAATATATAGAATGGACTTGTTACACTGGTGGCTCCTATTATAGGACCGCACTGGTATCAGTGAGCCATTCTGTAAAGGGAGACTACATTGCGCAGAGTCGAATGTTATACAAACGAATATAACACCTTACTTCCATCATTAAGACTTTTTTCCATCTGTAAATCTGACTTCTATCCTGACTTCCTATATAACATCAGTATTCCTGTGTGAATACTGATACACACTTGTCCCAAGTCCGGGCTCCTCTCCCTTCATTTCAGTTTGCTAAACTTTCTTGTGATTGTTGGTGGCTTAGCAAGTTGCCTGGCATGCTATCATGTGTTCAGTTACACAGGTCTATATAAGGCTCACGCTCCTATGTCTCGGTATTAAGATTTTTAGTCTGTGCACAGCTCCCCATCTGTGGTCTCAAGGACGTCTCCTGGCTGCCTATCGCTTCCAGTACTTCAGTTAACTGTCTGCCTGAGGCTTTCTATATCTCTGCAATTTGTCTGCAGTCTCCAAGACCTCTCCAGTCTGCCTGCGGCTTCCAGTTCTCTGCTACCTGTTCTCTTTCTTTCATGACCTTTGTTATGGGTCTGCCAGTGGATTCCAGGACATCTCCTGTACTTGCAGCTTCCAGGACCTCTGCTACCTGTTCCTGGCCTTCAAGGACCTCTACTACCTGTTTGTGGTCTTCAGGATACTTCCTGACTACCTGTGCCTTCCAGTCTTTCTGATATCTGTCTCCCACACGCCTCACCTGCCTGCTGCCCCAACGCTCTTGGCCCATGTGCCCACCTGGACTTTGGGTTTTGAGGATCCACCTCACTCACAAAATGCATTGTGAAGTGTTACATAAATACAGTCAGACATTGTTACATTGATAATATTTCTCTCTTCATAAAACACAATCACAAAAAAGATGGGAAAGTCAGAACTGTGGGAATCCATCTCCCGCTTCTTCTCATCGTCATGGAGTCCAGTAAAGGGATTTTCTGGCCTTTTGCTTAAAGTCTGTGCAAGTCTAGTCGGAATGTGGCCAAAAGTATGCAAATCACATACGTGTGATCTTGTGATCACCCGCTCCCGACACCAGCGCTGGGGAATCCTGACAGCTTGTGGTGCGCAAGCTGTGAACATTCATAAGACCAGACAACCCCATTAATGGGTAGTCTCAATTTTCAGAATGATCCCCTAGAGATAAGATAAGGAATAACTTCCTGGGCGATGGGGGTCTGACCACTGGGCCATCCACCAATCCTGAGCCCCGAGGGAATGGAGCACTGGTCGACCATGCAAACGGTCACTCCATTCCTTTTTATGGAAGTGCCGAAAAACAGCCGAGTGCAGCCCCCAGTAATTGGGACGTTTTCCCTTATCCAATTAATATTAATTGGTGCCCAGTGCGGAGAAGACACGATCCTCCTTACAATAAATATTCACCCTCTAATTTATAGAATTGTTACAGTCTTATTTATAATCCATGGCCGTCGAGAACTACATTAAGTAAGTGCAGAAAGCCTAAATCACCATCATAAGTCCATGAATATTTATTAGTAGCAGAACATAAATCGTCATTTATCAAATATCTTTCGGTGATGGCGCAAAAGAAAAAAAATAAGAACCACTGAAGGATATTGAGAGCGAGAATGAAATCCCAGACTTGGGTTTACAGTCTGCCCTGATACCAGGCGGCTGAAATGAGCAATTTGTTTCCCGGAGGCCGGCCATCAACAAGGAATATTTACCTGTCAGGGAATCAAGCGTCAGTAAAATAAGATTCTAAGTTTGTGGTTCACCCCAATCTGCTAAAGAGATTACTTGTCATCTTCCTAACAGCTCACCGCAGCCAGAACCTGCTGACCCGAGGCGCCGCTGCTGCCTTCTTCTGTAATCAAGGTCTGCACTGACAGCCATGTCTCCTCGGGTATTGGGGTTAATATGGATCTTGACAGAATTCCTCAGTCTTGATCTTCGATGGCCGCCGCAGATGCAAGTGCAATTGATTTTTACCATCAACACTTAACATACATATATAAGACGACCCCCCCCTCGATCGCATGTCTCAGCACAAGATCTCAATTTCATTCTCCAAGAAGTGCAAATTAAATAACTTCTGACCTGGACAGCTCTTCTCCATTCCGTCTACTTTGAAAGGTATTATGATTAGAAATCCCATTTTTATTACCCCATTAATGTGTTCTCCCATTCTAGCCCGCATCTGTTATTAACCTAGAATGGTTCTGTCTTTGGAGGACCCGAGACGTCTGTGCATTGCGCTGCCAGCCAATACAGTTTAATAGGGAATGTGTACTACTTCCGATTTCCAGTGGTGGTGCTGTAAGGAAGGTGAACACGTATACTGATGATCACTGAAGGTCCTGTCAGCATCCTCTTGTCAGAGACCAGTCTGTAGAAGGAGGATTTCCAAAGAGGACACCCAATTTGGCCGGGGAAGGGTTGTGCCAATACAAATGAAGCCCTAATGATTGTATAGCGGAAGGAGGAAGTGCAAAAAGGAGAAAGGAAAGGAAGGAAAAAGGGAAGAAAAAAAGAGGAAAGGAGGAAGGATAGGGAGGAAGTGAAGGGAAGGAGGAGGAAGGGAAGGGAGGAAGAAGAAGGAAGAGAATGATAGGGCAGGAGAATTGAAAGGAAGAAGGGAAATGAAAGTAAAAATGGAAGAGGTGAGTGTTGTATTGTTTTTTTAAATTGTGATGGCATAATACTGTATAAAGGACTATGGGGTGCATTATACTGTATGGAGGACTATGGGGTGCATTATACTGTATGGAGGACTATGGAGAGTGCATTATACTATATGCAGGACTCTAGGGTTTGCATTATATTGTATGGAGGACTATGGGGTGCATTATACTGTATGGAGGACTTTGGAGAGTGCATTATACTATATGCAGGATTCTGGGGTGTGCATTATACTGTATGGAGGACTATGGGGTGCATTATATTGTATGGAGTATTAATGGGAGTGCATTATACTGTATGGAGGACTATTGGAAGTGCATTATGCTATACAGGGGACTATGGGGTGAATTATAGTATATAAAGGACAAAGGGGAGTACATTTTACTATATGGAGGACTATGGGGTACACTATACTACATGGAGGATTATTGGGTGCAATATACTATATGGAGGACTATGAGGTCCTATAATATTTAGAGGGCTATGTGGAGGCCATTATAATATTTGGATGGCTATGTGGGAACCTTTATACTTTATGGAGGGCTATATGGGGGCATTATACTGTATGCAAGCAATTATACAGTGTGAAGGTTTGTGTGGGGTCTATCATACTCTGTAAAGATATGTATGGGGGACATTATACAGTGTGGTAAGGTGTGGGCCATTATATTGTATGTAGAACCATTATACTGCATGGAGGGCTGTGTGGGGGTCACAGTTGGGTGATCAAACAGTGTAGGGGTCACCATAATTTGCTGGAGGAGTTGAGGTGGGGTACAGTAAAGTCATCATACTGTGCGTGTGGAGGGTACTGTGGGGGAATTCACTGCGGGGGTATCATATAGTGTTTGGGGGGTACTTTTGTTGGCATAATACTTTATGGGTGCAAAGAAAGAGGAAGTTAGGACTTCGGTGGCAAGAAAATTACTGTGTAAATGCTACAAAGTTGTGAGCCTGTGACCCTGACAATTTTTTTTGGGGGGAGGGGAGGGCCTGTCATGGTTGTGGACAGGATTCCTTTTGCTGTCCTCCCATGGTTAATTTTGCATGGCCTCCTTTTGGTTTGGGAAGGGCTATATTTACCTGGCTCCATCTGGGGATCCTTGTCAGTGAGTGATACATTCGTTCTTGACTGTGTGTCTGACCCCTGGTGTGCTTGCATACTGGTTTATCCATCTGCCTTTTAGTATATGATCCAGTCTGTTTTCTTGTCTGTGCATTTGCCTAGTGACTCTGTCCTTGTTATCTGTTTCTGGCTCTTGGCTTGGTGCTCTCTCTTCCCGTCTGCCTGCCCCGTTTGTACTGCGTCGCTATCTCTGGCTATCTGACCTCTTGCTACATCCTGACCACCTTTTATGTCTCACCCTTTAATACTATACTCTGACTACTCTCCGGCATCTATGGTCACCGCTGCCACTCGGCATCTGGCTCCGCCTCTGGTCACTCCCCGGTTGTCACGTGTTTCAGGTCCTGCACGCCGGCAGGTAAGCTTGCCGCAGCTCTCCGCACACACTCTGCGTTTGGAACACGTGCGCAGACTCCTGCTGTAAGTCTGCAGCTGGGTTCCTGATATTATCACTGACCTACCAGTACTTCTTCCTCCTCTGGTTTAGGGGTTTTGTTTTACTATGGACCCGTTGCATGCACTTTCTGAACAAGTGAGTAATCTCACTCAAATGATGCAAAAACTGTCTGTGGAACAGAGACACCTTTTCTGGAGATAAGAAATTATTTAAGGTGTTCAGAGAGGCGTGTAAATTATATTTTTCTCTACGACTGCGCACCTCTGGGAAGGAAAGCCAGAAGGTGGGAATTATTATTTCTTTACTAAGGGAGGCTCCACAGGTTTGGGCTTTCTCTCTCCCACCACTCCATAATGTCTGTGAATCTGTTTTTTGAGGCTCTTGGAAATATTTTCAGTATGATGAGCCTGATAGAGTGCATCTGGCTGAGGATATTGTGATGAGTGTGACACAGGGGAAGCACTCAGCGGAATGGTTTTGTTCCGAGTTCAGACACTGGGCAGCTGAGATTTCCCGTAACTATGCTGCTCTACAAGGGTTGTTCCATAAGGGCTTGTCCAACCGTTTGCAGGATGCACTGGTGTTGCATTCTCCCGCGGATACCCTGGAGGATGCTATGACTCAGGCTGTCCGTATGGACCCTAGGCTCCCTGCCAGAGGGGTGATGCAACAGGAAACCCCTTTATACATCAGCCCAGGGGACACCCCATCAACAATGGAACCCATGGAGGTGGGAGCCATCTCGGTCAAAGAGAGAGAGATAGAGAGGAGATGCCACTGAGATAACCAGCTGTGCTTTTACTGTGGAGCTTCAGGACACTGGAAAAAAGACTGTCCTTCTTGTCCTTCCCCATCTAAGATGTCGGGAAACGCCTAAGTCTGGGTAACAATCGAGGAGGTTTCCCAGACTCCCAGTTACAATTTTCCTCATTTGCTAAAATCCTTCTCCAGGTGGAGTTGGAGGTTGTTGGTGGCCCATTTTTGACTACTGCTTTTGTTGACTGTGGTTCTACCATCAATTTAATTGACTCTCGTATTGTGACTATTTATAAGATAGGGACATTCAGGCTTGAGTCCCCAATCAAGGTGGTGGCCATTGACTCCTCTCCTCTCACCAGAGAGGGAATCTGTTTGGTGTCTGAGGTCTTCCCTCTAAGAGTGGGCTCTGCTTATGTAGAAAACATTGGCTGTTTTGTCTTGAATAATTTGCCTGCGGGTTTTGTTTTAGGTATGCCCTGGCTTCAAAGCCTTAACCCTGTTATTGGGTGGGTAACTGGGTAACTTGTCCAATGGGTGGTCCAATCAATTGTTCCAGTCTATGTTGCAATTCTGTGCTATTGTCCACCCCTTTAAAATCTGTATCGATGTCATCTCTCGGTCAGGAGGGTATTCCGGAGTACTTAAAAGACTTTGAAGACGTGTTCTCCGAAAGCGAGGCTGAGGCGTTACTACCACATAGACCTTTCGATATTGCCATTGACTTAGTTCCTGGCGCTAAACTGTCCAAGGCTCGTTTGCTTAATTTTTCCGGGCTTGAACGCCAAGCCATGAAGGAATATATTGCAGAGAGTCTGCGCAATGGACATATTCGCCCTTTTGTCTTGCCTGTAGCTGCTGGGTTTTTCCTCGTTAAGAAAAAAGATGGTAGTTTGCGGTCGTGCCTCGACTTTCGGGAACTCAACAAGATTACCGTGAGAAACACGTATCCACTCCCCCTCATTCCCGATCTGTGTAGCCAACTTTCTGGGGCCAAATGGTTTTCCAAGCTTGATTTACGGGGAGCCTATAACCTGATAAGGGTTCGTGAAGGGGTTGAGTGGAAAACGCCGTTTCTCACGTCTGAAGGACTGTTTGAGAACTTAGTCATGCCCTTTGGGCTGACTAACACTCCTGCTGTTTTTCAAAACTTTATTAATGTAATTTTTTCTGATCTGATTGGGCGCTTTGTGGTCATTTATCTTGATGACATTTTAGTATACTCCTCTGATAGTCAAAACCACTTTCACCATCTGCCTACTGTTCTTCTGAGACTTAGAGAAACCATTTTTATTCTAAGTTGGAGAAGTGTTCATTCTTTGTACAGGAATTATCTTTTTTGGGTTTGATTGTTTCTTGTGAGGGTTTTCGTATGGATCCAAAGAAGGTCAAGGCTATTAACTTCATGATTTAAAGGGTTTGCAATGCTTCCTAGGCTTTGAAAACTACTATTGGAAGTTCATTAAGGGTTTTTCGCATGTGGTCAAGCCCCTGACTGATCTTAAATTCAATGGGGCTGATGTTAGGGATGGGTCAGCATCAGCGAAAAATTCTTCTCTGACTTTAAAAAAGTGTTTTAATTCCGCCCCAGTGTTGGTCCAGCCAGATTCATCTAGGCCTTTTATCGTGGAGGTGGATGCTTCTGAGGTGGGAGTGGGGCAGTGTTGTCTCAAGGTCTCGCTACTCTGACCAACTTCAAAATTTGTGCCTTCTTTTCCAGAAAGTTTTCTTCTGCCAAGAGAAATTACGATGTGGGTAATAGGGAGCTCCTGGTGATTAAGCTGACCTTTGAAGAATGGAGGCATTTTTTGGAAGGGGCTGTTCATCCTATCACCATGTTCACCGATCACAAGAATTTAGCTTACATTGAGACTGCCAAAAGGTTGACCCCCAGGCAAGCTCGGTGGTCGCTTTTTTTCCCCAATTTCAATTTTTCATCACCTTCCGTCCAGGGTCAAAGAATGTTAAGGCAGATGCTTTGTCCCGAAGCTTTGATCCGGTGTCTCCTCCTGAACCTCCATCTTCCATTCTTCAACCTGGGGTGGTGGTGGCCAGTATCTCCTCTGATTTGGAGAGAGAGATATTTGAGGCCCAAGCTCTGGCTCCCAGTTATAAACCTGGTGGTAAATTGTTTGTCCTGGAACATTATTGTCTTAGACTCCTGTGGGAGTATCATGAGTCTGTCTTGAGCGCTCATCCTGGGATTTCGGCCACCCGGGAGGCAGTTACTGTGATTTTCTGGTGGCCCTCTGTGGTTGTGGATGTTAAAAGGGTTGTGTCTGCATGTTGAGTTTGTGCCCATTTCAAGAGTTCTCATTTTTGGCCAGCTGGGGAACTGGTGCCTTTGCCCCTTCCAGATAGACCGATAGATGTCCGTTTGGAACACATGCACAGACTCCTGCTGTAAGTCTGCAGCTGGGTTCCTAATAGGGCCCAATTAAAACTTCTGCTATGAGGCCCCAAGATTTCTATGAACGCCCCATTCTGTTGTAGAATATGGTCGTATCATATCCTGCAACTTGCGCTCACACAGCAATTCATAAGATTCTCATGGCTTTCCTATACTCCATGGATTGCGGGGCGATCGATGATGACTTCGGCTATTGAAAGTTAAATGACAGCCCTCCACTAAACTCCAGGCTTGGCCGTGGGGATCAATAAGCGGCTTCTTGCTGCTCAGGTTGGTGTCGTTGTCAGGAAACAATAGATTATTTTTTATTAAGGTTTGTTATTAGGTCTCCGAGTTGTGGGAGGAGGACATGTATCAGTCAGCGACACGACGAAGCGCACATCTGTCAGTGGAAGAGCTCTCATGGGATATAATGGGACTGTAAAGGAAAAAGATTTCTTCCTCATCCTCGGAGATTTCACCACATTTATCTCTTAAAAAAAAAATATTTCTGTGTGTTGTGCAAGGCGGAAAAATGTGCATCAATCCAAGCCCTAGAAACTATTATAGGGAATCCATGTGCCTCTGGTATCTCTGCCTCTGCTATAGACAAGGGTGGGAAATCTGCTACATTATTTGCCAAGTCTAATAATTATTTTAGAAAATCTTTGACGTCACAGTATTGACCAGTGGGCACCCTGGGTGCTGAGACCCCCACAATATCTCTGGAGCAAAGAAGCAGAAGTACTCAAAGGAGCGATGTTTCCTTTTGGCTATGATAGAGTCTGGAGCGCTGCAGAGACTATGAGCCAGTACGCCCTCGCTCTGAACCCGTAGCCAAGTTCATCCCAATGGGTACAACACAGTCGCTAGGGTGGGGTACATAGGGAAGATAAAGGAGGAGGATGTCATGCACAGTTGCCCAGACGGGGTGCAGAGTCAAGATAAAGGAGGAGGATGTTGTGCACAGTCGTCCAGGAGGGGTACAAAGTTAAGATAAAGGAGCAGGATGTCGTGTACAGTCGCCCGAACATGGTGCAAAGTGAAGATAAAGGAGGAGAATGTTGTGCACAGTCACCCGGGCAGGGTACAAAGTGAAGATAAAGGAGGAGGATGTTGTGCATAGTTGCCCGGGTGGGGTACAAAGTGAAGATAAAGGAGGATGTTGTGCACAGTCACCCGAGCGGGGTACAAATTGAAGATAAAGGAGGAGAATGTTGTGCACAGTCACCCGGGCGGGGTACAAAGTGAAGATAAAGGAGGAAGATGTTGTGCACAGTCACCCGGGCGGGGTACAAAGTGAAGATAAAGGAGGAGGATGTTGTGCACAGTCACTCGGGCGGGGTACAAAGTGAAGATAAAGGAGGAGGATGTTGAGCATAGTTTCCCGGGTGGGGTACAAAGTGAAGATAAAGGAGGAGGATGTTGTGCATAGCTGCCCGGGTGGGGTACAAAGTGAAGATAAAGGAGGAGGATGTTGTGCATAGTTGCCCGGGCGGGGTAAAAAGTGAAGATAAATGAGGAGGTTGTTGTGCACAGTCACCCGAGTGGGGTACAAATTGAAGATAAAGGAGGAGGATGTTGTGCACAGTCACCCGGGCGGGGTACAAAGTGAAGATAAAGGAGGAGGATGTTGTGCATAGTTGCCCGGGCGGGGTACAAAGTGAAGATAAAAGAGGAGGATGTTGTGCACAGTCACTCGGGCGGCTGTCATGATCCCAATGGCAGGGGATCACAAAAGGACAAGCACAAAAAACAAAACAAGCTCTAGGGTGATGGAAACTGAGCTAACCGCGATCCTGAACCTCAACACACAACTAGCTGTAGCCGGGGAACGTGCCTACGATGATTCCTAGACGTCTCGCGCCAGCCGAAGAACTAACTTTCCCTATTAGAAGAAACACAGACCTCTCTTGCCTCCAGAGAAACACCCCACAGAAATAGCAGCCCCCCACATGTAATGACGGTGAAATGAGAGGAAAGCACATACGTAGTTATGAAAACAGATTCAGCAAAATGAGGCCCGCTAAAGCTAGATAGCAGAGGATACAAAAGTGAACTGCGCGGTCAGCGAAAAACCCTACAAAAAAACCATCCTGAAATTACTTGAACTCATGTTCCAACTCATGGAACATGAGGAGTAATATCAGCCCACTAGAGCAACCAGCAAAAAGGAATCACATATCTGCAAGCTGGACTAAGACAAAAATTAAGCAAAACGTGGAACAGGAAAATCAAAAACTTAGCTTGTCCTGAAGAATACAGAAGCGGGAAGCAGAGGTAACAAGACACACTGATTACATTGATAGCCGGCGAGGAAATGACAAGAAAGCCAGGTTAAATAGGAAACTCCCATATCCTGATAGAACAGGTGGACACCAGAGACCGCAGAGAACACAAGTCACCCAGTACCATCTGTAACCACCAGAGGGAGCCCAAAAACAGAATCCACAACAGGCGGGGTACAAAGTGAAGATAAAGGAGGAGGATGTTGTGCATAGTTGCCCATAGTTGCATAGTGTTATGATACGGTGGTCTAGAAGCAACATGGAACGAGCTCGGAAGGAAGTGGTAACTGTACTGACCGCAGTCCATAAGCTCAACACAACACTAGAAGTAGCCGTGGGATGCTCCTAACTCTCCCTAGGAACCTCGTCACAGCCTAAGAGCTAACTACCCCTAAAGATAGAAGCAGGAAAACTATCTTGCCTCAGAGAAAATCCCCAAAGGATAGATTAGCCCCCCACAAATAATGACTGTGAGTGGAGAGGGAAAAGACATACACAGAATGAAACCAGGATGAGCACAGGAGGCCAGTCTAGCTAAATAGATAGGACAGGATGGAATACTGTGCGGTCAGTATAAAACACTACAAAAAATCCACGCAGAGTTTACAAAAAATCTCCACACCTGACTAAAGGTGTGGAGGGTAAATCTGCTTCCCAGAGCTTCCAGCAAGACAGAATTAATTCATACTGATAAGCTGGACAAACATAGAAAGCACAGAACGGATAAGTCCACAATCTATGGACAGAAAAGAGCAAGCAAAAACTTAGCTTTGCTGAACTGGTCAGGATAACAGGGAAATCCAAAGAGATGTGAATCCAACCAGGAACCATTTACAAGTGGCACTGGCTGAAGGACAGAGCCAGGCATAAATAGCCGAGCAGAAAAGACGATCAGTGGAAGCAGCTGAAGACAGCTAAATCCAAGGAGCAGCCATACCACTAGAAACCACAAGAGGGAGCCCCAGAGCAGAACTCACAAAAGTGCCACTTACAACCACCGGAGGGAGCCCAAGAGCGGAATTCACAACAGCGGGGTACAAAGTGAAGATAAAGGAGGAGGATGTTGTGCACAGTCACCTGGGCGGGGTACAAAGTGAAGATAAAGGAGGAGGATGTCATGCACAGTCACCCAGGCGGGGTGCAAAATGAAGATGGAGGATGTCGTGGACTGTGCAGAAGTAACAAAGAGGTAGAGGGAACTGCGCAGAGGACCGGTTGGAGGACTGCGACAGGGTAACAGGGGAGCAGCGAAGTTTTTCTTTTTCACCCTGCAATTATCTTCTGATCTGAACATAATCAAGAACATTTGATTTACATAGAATAAATTAGATGCAGATCACATTTCTTGGCCACATTGGAGCCAAAGAATTGGAATTTCTGCAGATTCGCTCATCACTATATAACACTGAGAATACGATGGTGAAGGTTTATGAAATGATGGGTAGGTGCATTTTTATTTCTGTGAAGTAGTAGAAGTCGAATACGTCTCCAATCACTTCTACATTGTGATTGACTTCCAGGCAGAGCTGACAGAGGGAGGAAGAAGATCCCTAAGCAACAACCGAGTGACAGAAGAGGCGGCTCCAGAAAAGATAACATGGTGACACAAGTACCTGGCTGACAGCTACTGAAGCTAAAGGCAGGAGAAAAAGGGAACTGCTCCATTGATTGACACACAGGTATCTGATGTCAGACTGATCTTTAGCATTTGCACAGAATATAACATGCTACAATTCTGCATTTATTCTGTGCACATTAGACTTAATCTTCCACAATAGCTGCAATAATATTGGAAGTGTTCCTGCTGTTTCAAAATAATCTGTTGTGTGTACATGAGGAATAACCCTATTTCTTTCCATTTCATGATTTGTATGATGCATTTTTACCAGTTCTACCCTCTGATGCTTTATCTCTAATTTTCACTTGCCTCTGAGCTGGTGACTTGCTGCTATGACTATGATGCCTCCTATACACAGCACACATTGCCATGAGAGATTCCAGCTCCCTTTTCTCTATGTAGCACATGTTCAGAAGCAACAGCAGCATGGAGGCCATTATACAGAAGTGTAGCTGTGAAGCCAGCTCTGAATTAAGAGATTAAACATGTATAGCAGCAGCATTTGTCCCTGTTTGTGTGTGTCTCTCTCTCTGCCTCTAACTCTGCTCCTACACCCTTTCTTCTCCATAGACTTCAATGGGCAGCTTTAGTCAGGACTGATTTTAGCAGCCTCAGTTGTCTCTGAGCTAGTGAATGGAGACTTGCTATGTGATCAGTTGTGCACAGCTCAAACAGACATGAGGGATTCCTGTTTTCCTGTTTCTATGTAGCACATGCTCAGTAGAAGCAACAGCATGCAGGACATTATACAGCAGCACTGAGCAGGAGAACTGTGAATCCAGCTCTGAGTTTAGATTTAACAGTTAGATCAGGAGTATGTGTCTCTATTTGCGTGTCTCTCTCAATCTGTCTCACACTCTGCTTCTCCCTCCTCCTCCTCCTTTCTTTTCACCATAGCAGCTGTTATCAGGCATGATTTTAGCAGTTTCAGTTGTCTCTGAGCTAGTGAATGGAGATTAGCTTTTAGGTCTTCCATACTTGGTAGACACAGAGAAGAGAAGATCCCATTCTCCTGTCTCTATGTAGCACATGTTCAGAAGCAGCAGCAGTATTGAGGACATTAGACAGCAGCACTGAGCAGGGTAACTGTGAATCCAGCTCTCAGTTGAGATTAAACACTTATAGCCGCAGCATGTGTCTCTCTCTGCCTGCCTCTCTCTTAAACTCTGCTCCTTCCTCCTTTCTTTTCTCCATAGACTTCTATAAGCAGCTGTTATCAGAACTGATGTTAGCAGTTTCAGTCGTCTCTGAGCTAGTGAATCGAGATTAGCTGCTTTGAGTTCTCTTAAACACGACACACAAGGGAATCCTGCTCTCCTAGTCCTGTCACTATGTAGCCCATGTTCGGAAATAGCAGCAGAATGGAGGACATTATATTGAGCAGCGTAGTGGTGAATCCAGAGTTAAGGTGTAAGAAAACACTTACTACAAATTATCATAATATGTCACCCTTCCTTCTCGCTCACTTTGCTCCTTCTTCCTCCCTTCTCTATTCACTTCTATAGACCACAGGCATCTGCTTTCCCAGTGACCTGTCAGTGGTTTTTATTATGTATGATGAATTCAGGAGGCCGGAGGAGAAGTGACTCATAAAAGGAGAAAAAAAGCCTGTTTCTCTGATAAGATATATTAGTCTCATATTTCCTTCTACTACTGATATATGCAAACTTTGCTGAAAAAAAAAAACAATGACCATTTAGAGGCCCAAAGTTTAATGACGCCCAGACATGACTCCTTATTGCTGAAACTCTCTGTGCTGCTTTTTTCCCCATTTTTTCGTGCTTCTTATATCATTATTATAAGTGATGTTGCCCTTTTCCGTTATTTGGAGACAGAGATCTTCTCTGGACGTAGCAGTGAATTACGGCGTGAATTTGGGACCCACAGACAATCACGTTTCCGCAAAATCTCGTTTTTTTTATGCTGCTCATCCTTTGGCATTTTCAAGGCAAGAAAACACACTTCTGGTCATTTTCCTCTTAAGTGTCCACTCAGGGGCACTAATGGCATCTGAAAGTACAGTCCTAGCCCCAGCGCATCGTTACAGAGATGGAAAAGTCAGAGAAGGTTATTATTATATTGTCAATCCATGGGGGGGGGGGAGAAATATGTGAAATTGAAAAATTGCCATACGTCCAATGGGCTGAAGAAAGTGCGACAGTAAACTAACACAGGGGTTGAGTTCCCCTTTAAATCCCCTATTTCTTCAGGGATAGGAATAATGTTCATTCGTTCCGTTTATTTTTGCATTTCTTATATAAAAATTGCAGGGGTTGTAATGAAAGGTGAAATTGAAGATGTTGTGCGCATGTTTTTATTTATTTTTTTTTAATAAATGTTGGATATTTTTAGGGCTTTTTATTCCTTTCCCCATGCTCAGCTGAGCTCAATAAACTCCTGCACCTGTGCGCTTCTCATATGTCTGTGATACATACAGCGGGGAAGTCAATGCAAAGTATCTGAACGCTCACATCCCTGCCGCTCCGAGTGTGCCGTCTCCACATCCCTCAAAGCCCCCCGGTCTTAGTGCTTCATCTAATAGATGGAAAGTAGCTCAGCGATGTATAATGTCCGGGCAACGCAATTCATGAGGATGTACAGAATTGGTATATGGTGATGTGGCGCTCCTGAGATCCGCATTCATTGCTCCCATGGTCAATGATGATGCAAGAAGTGGCCAATGCTGCCAAAAAATGGTGTACGAGATAAGGCCGATTCCAGGGGTCCGTCCTCAACTCATCAAACACTAAATGATTGACTAATGGATGGATCAGCTGGTTAATTGATTGTAGGTGCGTTGGCCGGTTGATTGCTGGATTGGGTAGTAAGATTGCTTATTTGATTGAGTAATTGGGTGATTGCTTGATTTCTTGATAGGTTGATTAGTTGGTTGGATGGTCGATTACTTGAATGGGTGGCGAGTTTGTGATCTGAGTCATTAATTGGTTAATTAGTTTGATTTAGAAATTGATTATTGGTTACTTAGTTGGGTAATTGATTAGTTGATGATTTTGTTGATTGATTGTTTGATTTGATAAGGTTGAGTGACTTGATTCATTTGTAGGTTAGCTGGTGGATTAATTATGTGATTGTGTGTGTGGAGACGCAGGGGGTCAAGCGGGTGGTCTACTCCGCTGGCTCGAGACCGCATGGACAAAGGATCATCCTACCGAACGCCTGCTTTCCATTTACAATTCAGACAACACAGGATAAGGGAAACAGTGTGGCAATAATTTATTGAATCATGAACAGGCAAATAACTCATTGAACAGTCCCAGCAAATACCCGAGATGATGCAAAATTACAAAGTCTCACCGTTCCACTGACTTGGTGGGATTAAAGCAGCTGCAACTTCCAGGGCCAACTATCCCCACCTGTGGCACGCACAATCTTAGGAAGATGTCAGTCCATAGAGGTACGAGGCCAGGAGACTGGAGGGTCACAACCTGGCTTCTCCAAACATCTCCTTGGAGTCAGGTGACTGGTGGATCCCATTCCTTCCTTTCCCACATGTGTCCATGGGGATCAGGGAACTGGTGGGTCAAAATCTTGGCTTCCTCAAATGCATTTATGGTTCAGTGATGGTCAATGGAGAAGATCTGTATTCTTTCAGCCAGGGTCATGGTCCCCTAAGTTGGCATCCTGTAGGATGTCAAATCTGTGTCCCTCGTGATGGAGCCATGATGTCCTGGCTGCTGTCTTGTAGTGTTCCTGGCTGTGGTTTTGTAAAGAGTCTCTGGTTCTTTGGATTTCTTGTTACAGGGGCATGATATCTTTATATAGTTCATAACTGTTGTCCCTCAAGATATCAACCAGAGGTCAAGAGTAAGATGTGATGAGATTAACTTGAATGTTTGAGTATTTAATCACAATGCATGGTTTGTCATTCTCTGTTTTGCAGGTCAATAAGCCACAGGGTCCCACACAGTGGTCAATCAACATATTATTAAACACCGATTGTTCGATGACCCCATGCTCCTGTTTTGCAAAGATAGCAGACAATAAAGGTAGCTTCACACTGAACAACTTAACAATGATAACGATAGCGATCCGTGACGTTGCAGCATCCTGGATAGCGATATCGTTGTGTTTGACACGCAGCAGCAATCAGGATCCTGCTGTGACATCGTTGGTCGGAGCTAGAAGGCCAGCACCTTATTTCACCCGCTGACATCGCTGAATCGCCGATCCAGCGATGTCTTCACTTGTAACCAGGGTAAACATCGGGTTACTAAGCGCAGGGCCGCGCTTAGTAACCCGATGTTTACCCTGGTTACCATTGTAAATGTAAAAACACTCCTCCTGCATCCTGTGTCAGCACCAGCCAGCCGTAAAGCAGAGCACAGCAGTGACGTCACCGCTCTGCTTTACGGCCAGGGCTTACACAGGATGCAGGAGGAGTGCAGGGAAGCGGACTCCGGGGACGTGACAGGCACCGGAATGTGAGTATGTGTTTTTTTTTTTTTTTTTTTACATTTACAATGGTAACCAGGGTAAACATCGGGTTACTAAGCGCGGCCCTGCGCTCAGTAACCCGATGTTTACCCCGGTTACCCGGGGACTTCGGCATCGTTGGTCGCTGGAGAGTTGTCTGTGTGACAGCTCTCCAGCGACCACACAAGGACTATCCAACGATCACGGCCAGGTCGTATCGCTGGTCGTGATCGTTGGAAAGTTGCTGAGTGTGACGGTACCTTAAGCTGTAGGAGCTGATATAAGATGCAAACATCAGCCACTCAAAAATATAAAAAATCAACTGTACTGAAAATAGACGTCTGGATAATTAAGATTAAATGCTGTACAATCACAGTATGGTTGGTTGGTTGATTGCTTTATTGATTAAAGAAGTCCTCCAATGAACTTTTTTCCCCTGAGCCCGTGTATATAGTTTAGTGTCAGTGTTTCAATATACCCTCCTACCGCCATCTTCCACAATGTCCAGTGCTGTTCGGTTCCTCTTCTTAATGATGTCTCCACTCTTCAGACTCTCTGGGTCATACTGTGTGTGAACCAGAAGTCTCTTTTACAATGTAAGGCCTCGTTCTGCCACTCCATAGGTTTACATAGTAAAAGCCACTTCTTGGTAAGGCAGAGCTAAGTTTGACCTGGAGAGCCTGCAGAGAGGTGACGTCACCAAGAGGAGAGGACTGGAGTTGGATACTGAAGAAGATGGTGATAGTTGAGTATATTAATGTGAGGCTTCTTTAGTTGGATAGTTGATTGATTGGTTTGTGAGTTGGTTTGCCGATTGGTTGATTGATTGTTAGGTTAATTAATTAACAGGTTGAGTTCTAGCACTGCACTCTGCAGTTTTGTTTTTATAAAGAATTGCTCTACTCAACTAATGATGGGAACCCCTGAGGAAGTCTGGCGAAACACGCGTTGGGGTTAGAGAGAATGCACAGTGGCACCTTAAACCATGGGTAAGCAATAAGCATCAGTTCATGAGATATTGCTTTACACTCAGGCAAACAATTCTAGGGTTATATGGGTGCGGTTTCGTATAGATTACTACTAAGAAGGAAAAACACTGCAAATACTCTAGGTAAAAACACTATTGTTCCTATGCACGTGTATCTCTAATATGGACTGTTCTCCCTGAAACATGTCTCTATCTACTGTACACAATCTAAAACGTAACCCATGGCTATCTGCTGGAGTGCTAGTTTCTCCACATGTAATTGATGGACTTTGAACCTCTTAATATATGAAACAATACTTGTTGGCTATATCCCAGAATTGGGCATGCCACCAGCAGTGTCCGCTCCAGCCCCCAGCAGATTTGGGCTTTTGCTGTTGCTATTTTTATGTGTAAACCTGCCCCTTCCCAAGGATACAGGAAAGCATATCGACTTTTTGAGTAGCTGTGAGGTTTGTAAAAGAATGTTAACTTCTAACTCTTGGTGTCACCCAGAGACAAAGCCCATCAGAGGTTTATTAGGGGCCGCGCTCTGCTGCAGAGGTTAGGTAGGAAGAAAGTCATTCTTCTTACTCTGAAACCTCAAAAGTCTCAGAATACAAATAAAAAAGTGTAAGGACTCATTGAAGATCAGGAGTGCGGTCAGCAATGAGTAAAAATCAATCATGGGATGCAAGTCGGAGTCTTTCTTCTGCCATAATGATTAACCCTCCAGCATTCCGCAATAAGATAAAAGCTCGCATCACACAGCTGCAACTTGTGATGAGAGCATTGACCTTTACACTTCACAACTAAAAATATAGAGTGAATATCCTTTTGGAAAGGAAATACAAAAAATATTGAGGGTATCTATCAGGGTCTTGAAGGCTTTCCCTTTCTATTCTGTGTATAGTCCAAAGAGAAAAAAAATTAAGTAATTCCATAAAATGAAAGATGCCCATGGCTGCGACTAGTGCGAAACTTTTAACATGCCCAAACAGTCCACCTGAGATAGTTACATGGTATCTCGATGGATGCCTGAGGACACAGCCAGCAGACTTGGACTAGAGAGCATTGGGTTCACATGAGAACCTACCATAAATTTGTTATGGTCACTGTCAAAGTGGGGACACAGGAGAAACCAAGCAGAATCTTACCACTGCCACCAATTTGTCAAAGATCGCAGCCAGGGGAGTCGTATCCCAACCTACCCGCTGTTATCTTTGGAGCGAACAGCTCTCTACTGCCCCCATCGTTCGGTAGATTGACCGACGATCAACGGCGCAGGCCACAGGCTGTTTCCACTAATAGTCTGGTTATTGTAAAACTAACAGTGTGTGTATGGTATATACACCTAAGATTCCAATGCATGAAATATATATATATATATATATATATATATATATATATATATATATATATATACACCCCGATACAGTCACTGCGAACTCCAAGATTACACAAGTACTACTCGCTGCCACCAACAGTTGTGTTTTATAAAAGGCTGACTGGAGGCCTGGTTCTGGTAGCGTATGGCTTTGAGGCGCGGTTTACAGAACAAAAAGAACAGCTATTAAATTTTATGTGTAATTTAAAGCGATACATTTAAAAAACCTGACCTGCACATCCAAACAGACTCAGTGTGAACAGGTGCTGAACCTAGAGTCGCCAACTCGTATATAGTTACAGTTAGGTCCATATATATTTGGACAGAGACAACATTCTTCCAATTTTGGTTATAGACATTACCACAATGAATTTTAAACAAAACAATTCAGATGCAGTTGAAGTTCAGACTTTCAGCTTTCATTTGAGGGTATCCACATTAAAATTGGATGAAGGGTTTAGGAGTTTCAACTCCTTAACATGTGCCACCCTGTTTTAAAAGGGACCAAAAGTAATTGGACAATTGACTCCAAGGCTATTTCATGGACAGGTGTGGACAATCCCTTCGTTATGTCATTCTCAATTAAGCAGATAAAAGGCTTGGAGTTGATTTGAGGTGTGGGGCTGCATTTGGAAGGTTTTGCTGTGAAGTAAACATGCGGTCAAAGGAGCTCTCAATGCAGGTGAAACAAGCCATCCTTAAGCTGCAAAAACAGAAAAAACTCATCCGAGAAATTGCTACAATATTAGGAGTGGCAAAAATCTACAGTTTGGTACATCCTGAGAAATAAAGAAAGAAAGCACTGGTGAACTCATCAATGCAAAAAGACCTGGGCGCCCACGGAAGACAACAGTGGTGGATGATCGCAGAATAATCTCCATGGTGAAGAGAAACATCTTCACAACAGCCGACCAAGTGACCAACACTCTCCAGGAGGTCGGTGTATCAATATCCAAATCTACCATAAAGAGAAGACTGCATGAAAGTAACTACAGAGGGTTCACTGCACGGTGCAAGCCACCCATAAGCATCAAGAAGAAAAAGGCTAAAAAACATCTAAAAAAGCCGCACAGTTCTGGAAGAACATTCTATGGACAGATGAAACCAAGATCAACCTCTACCAGAATGATGGAAAGAGAAAAGTATGGTGAAGGCGTGGTACAGCTCATGATCCAAAGCATACCACATCATCTGTAAAACCCGGCGGAGGCAGTGTGATGGCGCGGGCATGCATGGCTGCCAGTGTTACTGGGTCACTAGTGTTTATTGATGATGTGACACAGGACAGAAGCAGCCGAATGAATTCTGAGGTATTCAGAGCCGCCATACTGTGTGCTCAGATCCAGCCAAATGCAGCCAAACTGATTGGTCGTCGTTTCATACAACAGATGGACAATGACCCAAAACATAAAGCCAAAGCAACCCAGGAGTTTATTAAAGCAAAGAAGTGGAATATTCTTTAATGTCCAAGTCAGTCAACTGATCTCAACCTAATTGAGCAGCATTTCACTTGTTAAAGACTAAACTTCAGACAGAAAGGCCCATAAACAAACAGCAACTGAAAACCACAGCAGTGAAGGCCTGGAAGAGCATCAAAAAGGAGGAAAGACAGCATCTGGGGATGTCCATGAGTTCAACACTTCAGGCAGTCATTGCCAACAAAGGGTTTTCAACCAAGTTCTAAAAATGAACATTTTATTTAAAATTATTTAATCTGTCCAATTACTTTTGGTCCCTTTAAAAACAGGGTGGCACATGTTAAGGAGCTGAAACTCCTAAACCCTTCATCCAATTTTACTGTGGATACCCTCAAATGAAAGCTGAAAGTCTGAACTTCAACTGCATCTGAATTGTTTTGTTTAAAATTCATTTTGGTAATGTCTATAACCAAAATTAGAAAAATGTTGTCTCTGTCCAAATATATATGGACCTAACTGTAAGTAAATAAGGTAGCACACTGTAGAGCTAGAACATACAAACTTGAAATACGAAATTTGAACTGCATTACTGCACTAGAAATATGAAAAATGAGAGCTTTTAGCACATAAAAATGGCCAATTTTATGTGTACCTGGTAGCCTCTTTACGGCATCTCTCTTATACCAGGTCCTACGCTTGCCTTGGCCATTTTTATGCGCTAAACGCTCTCATTTTTCATATTTCTAGTGCAGTAATGCAGTTCAAATTTCGTGTTTTCAAGTTTGCATGTTTTAGCGCTGCAGTGTGCTGCCTTATTTACTTAATCTAAAACGATAGGCAGTGCTTATAAAAAAAAATATACAAGAGATGTTTTAAAGGGGACAAAACAATTACAAATACAATTACATAAAATAAAACAAAATTAACAAAAACGTATTAGGCAGCTCACAGAGATAATTAGGCTTAGTGGATGGAAGCAATCTGATTGAAAACATCTGGCTTACAGGATCTAGCCTACACTGACATGTATCTTCCTCAGCACTGAACACAGATCAGCCTCTGAGTTACACCCACACGCACACCCCTTGATGAATTCACGTGGGCCGGTTTGTGGGATGTCCTCAGCCCTTCAGGATTTTATGAAATTACCAACTTATGCAATATCTTCACTCCTTATTATAACAGAAATTTGGGATTTCCACCATATTTTTTATCAGGATTTACCCAGAGACCAAACATAACATGGATGTTGTCAGCGTTCGGCTCACTATGGATTTGTGGCTTACAGGAAGGGGTTACAGTTCTGAAAAAATATGCATCTTCTTCAAATCGTCCTGCAGCTGAAATGTATGTCCCATCACTATGCGATCTATACATGTCCCAATATTCCTAATTTTCTTTCGGAGACTCCAAGTCTGGGGGAGAACAATAGCTTCTTGCACTTATTGATCCATGTGTAAACACGTGTACCTTTGTTATCCAGCCCTCTGAAAAGATCTTGCATGTCTGAATTACCTGTACAATCTATATATGATGAGATAAAAAAGGGGGAAATGGGGAAGGGATATTTTAAGCTCAGTGTGTGTGAATATAGCCTCCACAGTAGGGTGTGGTGCACAGACTAAAGCCTGGCAGCTGGGCAGCAAAGTCAAAGAGAAAAAGGGGATTCTAGCACCAGCTTGATGTTGAGATTAAAACAAGACTTTTAATGATAACATTTAAAATGAAAAAAATCATAATGATAAAATAAATTATGGGGGAAGAAGGAGGGAGGTGAGGGTTGATTAGGACATCTGTCTACACGTTTCGAGCTCATGGCTCTTAGTCCTGATGACTATGATAACCACAGACACTTCCTTGACTGGGGTGCAAAGTGTCCTGGACCTCACATTTGCTATAGAAAGAAACCCAGTGTCATGTCAAGGGTGGTAAAAATGGAGCATTGGCATAGTCAAGAATGGAGTCAAGGGTAGTCACCAGGAAATCAGATCAAATGCAATAAGCCAAAAGATGAGACAGGGGTGTAGATAGGAATGGAGCCAAGTTCCAGAAGTAGAACTATATAAACCAGGAAGACAAACCATTAAATAATTTATTTGGAGTCTCCTTGTTATTTGCATCACACTTGAGTCTAGAAGTCCTCATTTCACTAATGCAATTAATAAAAGTAAACTCTCTGTATCGCCACCAAGAATTCTATTTAACACTCAGAGGTAAAGTGTTAGGATAAGACACCAATTATCTGCCATATGCTTAAACAATCCTTTTTGACACTTTTTCAGTCATTCGCTGTTTACCGTCTCAGTTTTCCCATCACCTTTCAGCTGAAATACATTAAGATGGATTACACCCGTCTTTGTGATTCCTGCTAGAAACATCAACAAAGAAACGAAGAAACCAAAAATAAAAATTAATAATAAAAAGTGTTTTATTAAGGACTAAATTATCCATCAGATAATGGAATACCTTTTTTTGATCCCGATACCCCTGATAATGGACTAAAAGTGACAAAATGGCATTGCTGCTTAATCAATAACAAAGGAAAGCTCTGGTGATCACCCGATCACAACCAGTGTTATGCCTTTAAATAGCAGCCAATGATTTCGGCTCTTTAAGGAATACCCAATCCTGGTCATGCCCAAGGCTTTCTATACAAAGATGTGGGTCTCAAAGTCCAGTTGGGTTTGTAGTTGGACATATCTGGGTCGTTAGTATTTATTACGTAGACTTTAAAAGCTCAATAGCGCAAAGACTTTACTTTCTAAGGTAGAAATCAGTTCTAGACCCTGTATCCTACTGGATCTACATGGCCATTGTCTTCTACTGTTCTACAAGGTATAAGGTGATCTATTTATTCTTACTAGAGTTAGTGTAAATTGATTCCCAGGACTCAGCCCATCGCCAACCTCAATAACCCTTGGCTGCTGGATGGGAGCCCTAAGAACTGCCTCCTACTACCAAAAATCTGCAGTTCTTCTCTTCATTAGCTGGACTGACCCAAAGTCATTGTTGCGGCTTCACACATATTACATTGCATCACGTAGAAGGTAGTTCTCATCTAGCTATGGATGCATTGATATGGAAGAAGACCATGTTGCTCCAACTCTATTGGTTATTCTTGCACATAAGATCTTGTCATGGCCATGTTCATATGGAGGAACACCGTGGTGCCAAAAACCTACCAGTTACTCTTGCCCAATGAAATCTAGTCATGACTATGTTCGTATGAAGAAGATCATGTTGGTCCAACTCTATTGGTTACTCTTACCAAATGAAATTTAGTTATCATGTCTATGTTCAAATTGTAGAAGACCATGGTGGCCAAGATCTACTGGTTACTCTTGCCCAATGAGATTTGGTTATTCTTGACAAATTAAATCTAGTCATGCTTATGTTTGTATGGAAGAAGACCATGTTGGTCAAACTCTATTGGTTACTCTTGTCCAATGAGATCTCATCATGACTATGTTGTTATTTAAGAAGACCATGGGGGCCAAAATCTACTAGTTACTCTTGCCCAATGAGATCTAGTCATGACTATGTTTGTATTTAGGAAGACCATCATGGACAAAATTTACTACTAACACTTGCCCAATGAGATCTAGTCATGACTATGTTCATATAAAGAAGATCATGTTGGTCCAACTCTATTGGTTACTCTTACCCAATGAAATTTAGTAATTTCTAAGCTCGAATAGAAGAATATCTTGGTGGCCCACAGATTGCTGACATGGATGATGGACTGAGTTCTGCAAATCGATTTGCACCAACTCTAATTATAACTTTTGAAATCCCAGGTAGAGACAAAAGATCGAAAGTCAGGGGCATAAGGAACATCCTAGTAATACCAAAACCTTGTAGCTCCACGTCTACCATCTACTTTGAGCCACAAGGACCAAACCCATAAAGCCATAATAAGCCTTGATAAATAGCAATAAATAATATCACATTTTTATAAGACACATAAAGTATATTGTATGATTTACTGTAATTGATACTAAGTCATACTAAATGGTACAGTGCCATTAATTAACACTTAGGCTTCAGAAATTTGCCTTAAATTGGTCATGTTTTCAGTGTTATTATTCGTCTCCCAACAACTAAATGGATCCTGGACATTTTTCTTGCCCGTCTCGGCTTCGTTTTATGCTTCCTACTTGAATTACGGAATATGTTTCCTCCCAAGACTCTAAAGCAGATACTTATAAAAATTAAAATCAAATTAATTTGTCTACATTAATCTCAGTAATGACTGTCTAGAAGGCACTGAGCCGCACATTCAGAATGCACTTTACATATTATTAAGGACAGGAAACATTCCGCTCACCCTTCGCCCATGACAAATGTTTCTGAATGAAGTAAACTACTGGCTGACAAAACAGATACTCGTTAGCAAGAAAACATGTCAGATAAATCTTTAGTTCTATTTTTAGAAAGTGGATTTGTCAAGTTTAGGACTAATACTTGGTTGGACGTAGAAATCAGTTAAAGAAATATCATTAGACACTACTAAAACGTGACTGCGTACATGCTCAGCATCCGGACGTCATTGCCCGTTTTCCTGGAAGGTTATGTCATGGATGCACTCCTTTATAAGAAGACCACAGGGGCCCAAACAACCTTGGTGCACATGTTTTAGAAACCAGCCCTTACTCTAAAACTGTTTGTAGCTAAATGAGATCTTCTCATGGCCATGTCATCATGCAAGGAAACAAGGCAAATATTTTGTTGCCTTGTGGTTTCAGTTCAAACCCAAGCTGCAAAATTCTTTCTTGCCCAGTCACAACTAGTCATGACCATGTTACTATGTCAGAAGATCATTGAGGTCAAACCCACTTGTTTTCTCATGACTAATATGATCTAATGATGGCTATGTTCCTATGCAAGAAGACCAAGGTGACCCAAATCTATTGTTTACTTTTGCCGAATTAGATCTAGTCATGGCTATGTTCCAATGGAAGAAAATTATTGTGGTCCAAGCCTCTTATTTTCTGTTGACCAATGAGATCTACTATGTTCCTATTGAAAAAGATCATGGTAGCCAAAACCTTATGGTCATTTTTATTTTTCAAACATGGCTATGTTCCTATGGACGAAGGTCACAGTGGTCCAAAACTCTTGTTTTTATTTGCTCAATAAGATCTAGTCAAGGCTATGTTTTTATCAATGAAGACTACAGTGACCCAAACCTTTTGGTTTATCTTATCGAATGAGATCTAGTAATCGTTACCGTGTTACTATTGCGGTTGAAGCCTCTTAATTTTACTTCCTCAATTAGATCTAGTCAAAGGTATATTCCTATTAAAGATGACTGTGTTGCCCCAAAACTTTTTGGCTTATTTACTCAAATCTAATCATGACTATATTCATAGGAAAAAAAGGTAATTTTGGTCCAAGATTTTTATCTTCTCTAGCCCAAAAGAGATCTAATCATGGTTATGTTCATAGAGGAGAAATTTTTGGAAGAAATCCATGGTGATCCAAAACTTTTGAATTTTCTTGATTAATAAGAACTAGTCATGGCTATGTTCCTATCAAAGTCAATCACAGTGGCCCAAAGCTTTTGGTTTATCTTATCCAATGAGATCTAGTAGTCATGCCCATGTTACTATTGAGGTCAAAGCCTTTTCATTTTCTTTTGCCCAATGAGATCTAGTCAAAGCTATGTTTCCATTGAAGATGACCATGGTGACCCAAACCATTTGGTTAATGAGATCTAGTTATGACTATATTCCTATAAAAGATCCTTTTGATCCAAGCGTTTAAATTTTCTGATACCTAATGAGATTTAGTCATGGCTATATTTGTATAGAAGAAAACCATGGTGGCCCAAATCTTTTGAATTCTCTTGAACAATAAGATCTAACTATGGCTAGGTTTCTCTGAAGAATACCATAGTGGTCCAAATTGCCTTGTTGGAAAAGTTTTTCTACCTTTTGGTTTTGATTCCAAAATTGACTCTTGCCCAATGAGATATTACCATGTCTATGTTCATATGGAAGAAAACTACGGTGGACCAAACCCTTTTGTTTTTTCTTACTCCGAATTATACAATTATGAATAATTTTCTATGTAAGAAGAGCACGATAGCCCAAACCTCTCGGGATGTCCCAAGAAAATCTATATTGCTACCATTGATCATCGCTGTGTTTCTACAAAAGAAGAATTTGGTGGCACAAGACATCTATCCACATTTCTAAAGCACTAATTTGAAACCTCAATTTTAAAGAATAATTAAAAAGAAAATAATTAAAAGATGTGAAGTTGGAGGCACCAGAAGAAATGTTAAGCTTCTCTACAACAGATGGGAGAGAATTGTGACACCTTGTTCTTGGACGGACTCTTGGTTGCATTTTTACTTTAGATCTCTTCAATGTTCCCACTTCAACTTCATTTATGGATACAAATATTTCACATTAGTCACGATGATGCCAAATTCTTCTTTCCTTGTACTTGTTATTTCCATGGTCTTGGAAAGACAGATATGTAAAATTAGTAACAATATAAGCTTTACTCATTTGACCCTGACGTGGTCCTGACCTTCAGCCGCCATTCGGACTGAAATTAAGTTCTACTAATATCATCTTCAATTTTGCATTTCCATTTTTTAAGTGGTTCTGTGTCAGGATATTGCCATTTTATGGTGTCCTCAAATCTTTCAGAGCCAAAAACAATTACGAGAACGTCAATAAATGTCATTTTCTGGCTCAGATCACATGCCGAGTCAGTGGGGAATGCAATATATCAGAGACGGAGAACATTGAGCGAGTGCATGGGGTGCCAATAAAATCGTTTCTACTGGGGACTAATGTAATAATAATGGTCATCGTATTATTGGTCATTTTGCCTGAAAGCCAATTGAGGCATTACAGGTTTGTATGAGCTCGTGGCATTGAAAGGAAATGTCTTGCTAACTCTATGGAATAAGAAAAAAATACTTTGACTTGCATTATGGAGAGAAATGGACATGGAAAGGCTTTCAGTCTAGAGGTTTAGATTTAGTGTTGTATATAAACAAATATTACGTCAGAAAACGAAGACGTGTTCCAGCTGCTTTACTATTGTGGGTGCGACAGCTGCCACCCAATCCATTGGTGCTGACGTCACCGTTCAGAGGGTGCAAGCAGAAAACAAAAGTATGACAACAGGTAGGGGTAGCAGAGGGGACACAAGTGAAGATGACCTCCAGAACACCATGAGCCCCATTGCGTCTCGGCATAAGGAATCCATGCATACTAGATTGATTTGGGACAAGCACATCAGCGGGATCGGCGGACCATCTAATGTGTAATGAGGTGTTCCAATATCTGTCATTGGAAGACAAAAGGATTAGGCTGTGGAGCATGAATGAGTATGGGAGTTTGGGAGGAATAGAGGTAGTATTCCAGCTTTGTAAAGTGTATGGCAAGCTTTGGTTACTAAGAACATGGAAAACCAGAAGACCAAAGAGATCATTTAATGATTGCAAGCCCTAAAGGCAACCAAGTGGCTGTTCTCCATTGAAATCAATGATTATGGTAGTCCTCCAGAAGATCGAAGAGATAATTTCATGATTGCCAGTTTTGTATGTAACAAAGTGGCTGATGCCTATTGAATTAAATGGGTATGGTATCCTTCAGAAGACTGAAGGGATCATTTCATGATTGCAAGCTCTGAAGGCAACCAATTTGCTGATCTCCATTGAAAACAATAGTTATGGTAGTCCTCTGGAAGACATAGCAGGTAATTTTCATGATTGCCAGTCTTGTAGGCAACCAAGGGGCTGCTCGCTATTGAAATGAATAGGTATGGTATCCTTCAGAAGACCGAAGAGATTGTTTCAAGATAGCCAGTCCTGCAGTCAACAAAGTGGCCACTCTCTATTGAAAGCAATGGATGCGGTGGTCCTCCGAAAGACTGAAGAGATAATTTAATGATTGCCAGTACTGTAGGCAACCAAGTGGCAGAAGAAGAGATCATTTCATGATTGCAATTTCCGCAGCTAACCGAGTGGCTGCTCTCCATTGAAATCAATGGGTGAGTTGGTCCTCCGGAGGACCAAAAAAATCATTTCATGATTGCCAGTCCTGTAACCAGTTAAGTGGTCGCTCTCCATTGAAATGAATGATTACGGTATCCTCCAAGTCAAACCATTCACCATCAATGATCCTCATGAAACCAGACTGGTGAGGTGGACATCCACATATGAATTATTTGAGATGAGTAAAAATGAACTGCGCACAGCACCCAATATTTTGCATATGGAAAATACTCCTGGTATAAAAGTTAAACATATTCAAAGGGCACTGATGAAGGCCAAAGTATTGTCCTTTTGGCCTCCATTGTGCAATATACTTTTCTGAACTTTGTAGGAAGATGGAGGCATAAGTTGGAAGAGTACACCTCCATCAGAGCGCTCGAACGCTGTGTGCACAGAGCCTAATTGCTCCTGGAGATATGGTGACACAGCACGTGGCTTCCCGAGGGCCACCTGCCATAACAATTCTCCTTCCTGCCTTAAAGTCTTATAACAAAGTGAACACTTTGCAGAACTGTCTCGGTTTTTATGGGATTACTGAATAATTCATAGTGTTTGACAATGGATTATAAAAGATAAGGAAATATTATTTGTAATCTCGCTGCGTGTATCATTAGTGTTTCCGTTTCCCTACAATGTTATTGTTTCATAAGCTCGGCATCGCCCGTCGTAATGTTTGCAGAATTTTCTGCAGCCCAAATCACTGTCCCTTCTCATTCGGAGTGTGTGATTTTCTCTCATATCGATTCTGCTCGACGGCGTGAGCTTCCATTTGTTTGTAAAGGTAATGATGAATTTGCTCAGTCATGACGGGAATTGTCTTCGCAACAAAAATTGCAAGAGACCGCATTACCATAAAGTCTTACGGAACGACGTATTACATTACTGAGTTTCAATTCTTGTAGTTGTCAAAGACCGTTGGGTGCTTTTCTGCCAGGAAGAAGCGAAGGTTAAGAATACCTACTGTAAGAATGGCAGCCTAAGGCAAGGAGATAAGTTGTGAAATTTGAGGGGAGACCCTAT
Source organism: Ranitomeya imitator (assembly GCF_032444005.1). NCBI lineage: Eukaryota > Metazoa > Chordata > Amphibia > Anura > Dendrobatidae > Ranitomeya > Ranitomeya imitator. The sequence continues at coordinate 142,562,492 of NC_091290.1, forward strand.
GTATTACCATTAGTATTGAGTCTGTCACGCCGGTGACTTCTGTAGTTAGTGGGCGCCGTCCTACTCATTGCGTTAACCGCTCTGCTCCTCCCCAGGTCAGACCATCTTGCTGAGCTGGTTCTTGCTGCACTCCCAGCACTGCTGCATCTTCCTGCTGTCTTTGCATGACTATAGGGAGGCGTGGCCAAACTCTGCAGGAATTTAACCCTGCTATGTACTGAAGAGCTTCGCTTCCCTGGACTATCCCCTGCCAGCAGGGGATATTATTAGGCAGCTTGGCCCTCCATACCTCGCCTAAACTGAGGTCCCTAATTCCAGATGTTTCTACTTTCCTGTCTTTGTGTATTCCTCTTTTGACGCTCCTGTTACTGACTTGGCTTTGCCTGTCCTCTTCAGTACTGACCCCAGCTTTGTATTCTGAACCTGTGCTGCCCACCTCGACCTCAGACTTCCTGACCATGTCTCTGTTTATTCCCTCCGTGCTGACCATTTGGCTAACTGCTGCAGGTCTGGGCACTGCCCTGTAGTGGCACCAATCCTATCCTCACCATCAGATGCTCTACTGAAAACCAGGAAGCCACTTAGCCTCTCCCCTCTAGGGTAAGCATGTGGGTCCACACCCACCCCTGTCACAGTGTCTAAGGAATTATCTGATATAAACTCTTTCCATGAGTTATAGACTTTGAAAAAGCCCAGATAGAAGTCACCAAATGGTGGAAGATACTTGACAGCACCCACATCTTGTCTTTTCATTAGTCAGGGATGATGGCAAGATGACATCACGGCAGGCTGGCTAATCAAAAGAAAGGTTGCAGATGCCAAGAGGTTGGAGGCATTTCTCAGAGCTACTGTCCAACTGCCATTAAAAAAAATACCCAAAAATTGGTAATTTTTTGAATATGCATTGCCTTGGAGAATATCGAACTCAAAGTGATGACACAGATGAAAGAAGATCCTGAGGCCAAACTGCATCTCTACTGATCTCTCTAGTTTTATATTGACAAGGTGGATAAGAACGTAAGTCAAGAAAATTTTGACTTTCAGGCTTTGTATGAACTTCAATGAGTCTCCTGTACATCAGAAACCAAAATAATAAGCTCCTAAGGACAAACGTCGCAACATATGGATACCAAGTGCTGCAAAAAAAAGTCATCTGTATAAATAAATGCTGAGCTTGGTGATGTCAAACAAAGGACTTGCTGTTTTTGTATTCTGTTGATAGAAACTAAACAGGTTCCTCAATAATATCAAAATTGTATTGGGTTTATTTTTTGCAGAAAGTGGACAAGAACTTCTCAACAATGGAAGAAACAGGTTTCAAAGATGAGATATGACTCATTTACAGTTTCTCTACATGATGGCCTATGGCTGCTTGAGCACTGGGCACTCTGGTCATAGGACCTCTTCACTCTCTGGTCCACACTTTGTAAGGCTTTTTCTGCTTCATAGTCACAATCCATTTATACTGTAAGTGTTCATCCACAGGAAACATCTAGCCTTTCCCCAACTCTAACTTGCTATGGGGGTGGCTCCCTCAACAGGACAGCTTTCTCCTCCATTCCTTACAGGTGGACCCATATTTTTCCTCTCCCCACCTTATGTGCTCCAGTCTGCTTCTTGTGGCCTCTGCAACTGACCCCGAATGGCAAAATCTGACCCTTAAGTAATTGGGGACATGTCTATTAGTACATACTTACTCCCATGTCCTCCTCTGCCCAGTAACACTGGCTCAACTAGGGCACTGCACCCTCTGCCTCCTCTAACCATCTATTAAGGAGGATATCTCTATGGAGGCATTTCCATCTATAAGCCATCCTTCACAAAGAAAAATACAATCCCCGATGACATGATTCTTTCGCCAAATTAACACCCTCTTTGCCTTTTCCCCCACCTTTTCCATCCCCATTCATTGCCCCTCCACCTCTGTACCAATATACCTGAATGAAGAAACCTCTCAGACCCACCAGTTTCCAGAAGGTTTCAGACAGGTATTGCAGGGAAAGGAAAATTTGCTAACTTTTTGGGAGTTCAGGAGGTTTCACCCTTATACCAGGAGACTCAGGAGTGCTGGGAAATATGAAATATTTTTTAAATTAAAGTAAAGATGGTCTAATCATACTTTCGTTGGTATTATTCTCGGTGGCCAACCATGGAGCTCTATGGATGTCCATTGACTTTGATGAGCCTCTGTGGTATCATAGGGGTACCAAACTTTGGGACAATATCTGATCTTCCGATCTTAGAGAGATATACAGTCTGCGTAAGGGGATGAAAGAGTGAGGAGACACACATAGTAATGCCTAAACAGAGTGTCTGCAAGTGAACATCAGCAACTGCTGACCAAAGAAAAAAATGCAGAAAAAAGAAGAAAAGATAAAGCAGAGATAATTACACTCGTAGGAACTAAGCAAAAAGATTTTGTGGAAGGCAAAGAGGTCACCAACATTATTATTCACCCCGAATGCGGTATACTCATATTTAAATTAATGGGACCAAGAATAGGACCATAATGGACAGACTGCAACAATTAACGCCAAACCAAACCGAAGAGAAAACAGTCAAAAGGCGTCCAGGTGTACCGAGTACAGATAATGAAGATATTCTGGACGACGCTATTGGTCAGCCCGTTAACTTTAGCTCCACCATTCTGCGCCCCCTTTCCTTTATATAATGAACCCAGTACTACACCGGCATACCCCTTGAGAAAGGCATCAGCCAAAACGCGCGTCGGGGTGGACAGGGTTTATCGGTTTTTCTGTCTGGTTAGTGAGTGGACTTATTTATACTAGAGGCACCTACCCCCTGCCCTTTTCAGGTGCATGCCATGGGTAGCACGGGGATTGCTTCCTCCTGTTATGTTTTTACCTGTCATTACTAATAAAGATTTTTTGTACATTTATATATACTTGGACTTTTGACAGTACTCGTAGGAACTGAAGAGTGAAGTACACCTCCCCTGAAGAAAACCACTAGAGGAGGCACCAGGTCAGATAACAGTTGTGGTGCAGTTAATAAATCTAAAAAGCCCAGGAAGTCCGAGAAGGGGAGGAATCAATGCCTGGACCTGTAGCAAGACGGACATGTGAGCAGTGGAGTTGGCTTAAAGCCACCATTATGAGAGATGAGACCTGAGAGACCAAACCTGAGTGAAGACCTCAGAGGCGAGACCAGAGTGATGACCTGAGAGACCCGGTCTGAGTGGAGACCTAAGACCAGACCCGAGTGAAGTCATGAAAGACTAGACTCAAGTGAAGACCTGAGAGGCCAGACCCAGGTGAAGAACCAAGAGACCAGACCAAATGAAGACCTCAGAGATCACACCTGGAGACGAAAGAACCGAGTTGTGTGAGCAGGGACACAACTGGGAGTGGTGATCGGGCTTCAGAAGAGGGACATTCCTGTTAGCTGCCATTCCAGGTGCAAACATATGGTAGAGTGGGGGTATCAGGACGTGCTTTAGGAAACAGAGGTGTCAGGTGTGTCAAGTGACTCATCGATACAGGACTTATGGCCTAACAGGGAGTAACGTAGACTCCTGTTGGGGTCTGTATGGCACTTGATATTTCTTAGGGAGTGACAATGGTGACAGGCGATGAAGCACCCTAGGACAAGGTATTAGGGCCGAAATATTGTAGACAGTAACAGCTGTTTAATGGTGATTCTAGAATGACAGTGTGTAAATAGCATTGTGTTAATGACCTGTTTTACCATAATTCACTGTATTGCCACTGTTCACTTTTACTTTCGATATTTTGCCGTTGGTACTAATTATATATTTGTGATAATCGAATAAATAGTTGTTGGTTAAGTACCATTGTCCCCTAATTCTCTGTGCTGTTGCATCCACATACCTGTTAACATCTGCAACCTAAAATATCTAACACCCTAAGAGCAAAATTGTCACAAGGTTACTCATGGAGAAGTAACCTGAAGATCCTGTGGTCCGATTCAAAAGACCCCTAAGGCCATTTTTGGTGCATTTTTTTCTATGCAGATTTTTCACAAAACCTGAAGGGTTTCCTGAGATCAGCAAAGTGAATGAGAATCTTGACGTTGCTTATTGTTCTCGCAGACTTGGTGCAGATTTAAATTTATGGCACATCAATTCTTTCAGAGTTTTTGCTGCAGTTTTCCCCAAAACTAATGAGCGAGGAAAATCTGCACCAAAACGCAAGATAAAAACGCATCAAAAACACTTCATTTTGTTTCACACTTTAAAATTTTTTTAAAAATGACGTGACCTTTTCTGCCCACTGCAAAATGCTCCAGGTGTTTATTTCATGTTTTTTAAAAGAACAATATAAAAAAACGCTTTAAATTATAGTATGAAAATAAAGGAATTAAAAAAAAAAAGCAAAAACATCATAAACGGAATATATGGAAAAGAAGACTAAAGAAATATGGGAGAAGAAAAAAAAGCAAAATGGCTCAGAAATGGCAAAAAAACAACAAAATGCAACTTTTTACACTTGAATAATTTGCTAAAAACTGTAAAGAAAAGTAAAAAAAAAAAGAATTAAAATGTCACTGTGAAACTCCGAGTGTGAATCCAGACAATAAGGGGTGTAACATTAGAGGGGTCTCGTCACTCATCAGGGCTGCTGCTGCTGTTGTTCTTCATAAACAAAAACTTTGACAAAAGTCCAGAGAAGATAAAAGCTGTGAAAAGCCTGGAACGCGTGAGCGTCAGCAGGCAGCGGCAGGGAATAAAGCACAGCAGACAGCACGAGAAGCCAGGAGTCAGCCGAGATCCAGCAGACAGCGCTGTAGTGACCGTGGGGGTGATACTGAGCGGGACTCGACCTACATTACGCTGCTGCACTGCACCGACGCACTTTTCCAAACAGTTTTTGCAAAATTTTCCTGCCTAGACATGACCTCGATATTCCACCGAGCGATGCGCAGAAGCGAGCCCGCGGACAACAGCGACATGTCGAGCGAGGAAGAGCCGCTTCTCCAGTCTGGTCCTCACGATGGGAGCACAATCAATGTGAGTAACTACTTTTTTTTTCCAAAAAAAAATTATGTTTATCCTGAGCTTCTTGGTTCATGAATCTAATCCTTGAAATGCAGTAAAAACTGAAACAAAAGCAGAGTTTAAATTGTTTCTGGGATTAGAAAAAAACCCAGTATCTTCAGATTGATCAACACGATCACTCTGAAGATATTGGTTTTTTTTTCTAATCCCAGAAACAATTTAAACTCAATTAACGCAGCTCCATTGAAGTGAGTGGTGAGGCCGCAATACCGCACAAGACCTGTAAGACCGGGGTGGCGCTATTTTTTTGGAAGAAAGCAGGTTTTTTTTTTGTTTTTTTTTAATGTGGACAGTGCTGATGTTTGCACCATTTTAGAATACTTTTGTTTGTACAAGCTATCCCGGAAGACCCTTCTTAAGAAATAATATGGTTCAGCCTAAGCTTCCTGGTTCATGAATAAGGCAGAAGACGGAAGGAGACTGAAAGGAGATTTATGACTTATAGTAGTAAAGGTGGTCGCCCATTCTTAGTTTACTTTAATGAAAGCTCCAAAAATTGCTGAAATCGTTTTTTTCCACAATTTTCTGAGCAAGTGAAAAAAAAAAGATATCTGCGCATGCGCAGCCACCTATCTACTTACACTGTTCATCCTGGGTTTCCTGGTGTATGAATATAATACTAGGAGTTCAGTGAAGACTGACATACAAGCAGAAACATAGTAAAAGGGGGACCTCCATCTATCTCAAAAATGGACCCTGCCTGGAATAGACAGGTGGCCACGCATGCGCTGCTCTCTTTGTCCATCTGTAAGGCAGCTCTGAATATTGACCTTCCATCCAAATGAAAGGGGCTATGAACGTGCGATGGGCCTCTGCTCTCGAGATAGATGCGGGTGCCAGAAGGTGCCGATGTCTTTGGAAGCCGCTTTTATTTTGTTGCTATTATGTTCTTATTTGTAAATTGGAAAAAAAAGGAAAAAAAATACTCCTGCCTTGAGCTGCAGCCCGGAGAATAAAACATGGCGTCCACTAAGTAGATACATCAGTGACTCTGAGAAGTGAATTAGTAAAGATTCCAGATAATTCCATCTGACAGTCGCGCTCTATGAAAAGCTTTAACCTTGTCGTTTTCATCAAGGATTAATCTACAATAAAGCTAATTGTTACAATGTGTCATCAGGTCAGCGCTGGAGAGAAGGCTCCAGGGCCGGACTGTGCCGGAGAGGCAGGATCCTACATGGAGGCTCAAAGGCTTCTTATAGGGTTGGTGGGTATGGGACTTCTAGGAATAGACCCACCTGGACTGCAGCCATCCCAATAGTCCGCGGATCACCATATGGACAGCTTCTCCCCGGTGTCTGAAACATTTCCCATGAGGAACCCTCTTTTATAACCACCATATGATCAGTCAGGTAACTTGATGCTCAACTCAACCACTATTTACAAGACCATTTGGCAACTTGTGTATGACTTCTGCATACTTGCCAAATTTTGCAAAAAGGGTGCGGTTTAGGAAAACCACCCAAAGTTGGCATTCCGTGTGTGTTTAGGGGCCAGATTTGGTGGTTCCAAGGGATTTAATTACACTGAAAGAGTGAAGATACGGGTTAGATGTTAGAAAAAAACTTTTTGACAGTGAGAGTGATCAGTGAGTGGAATAGGCGGCCACGAGAGGTGGTGAGTTCTCCTTCAATGGAAGTCTTCAAACAGAGGCTGGATGGACATCTGTCTGAGGTGGTTTGGTGAATCCTGCATTGAGCAGGGAATTGGACACGATGACCCTGGAGATCCATCGCAACTCTAACATTCTATGATTCTAGAATGTAGGTAAAAATACCTCTGCCTGTGTCCTTGCCTATGAATAGGGACTGTCTACATTGGCCCTAATATACCATTCCTATAAGGTCTCCTTCGCATTTTGGAAACCATGGCTTGACTTAAAAATGGTGCGCCACCTTTCTTCAATTACAAAAATGCAAGAGTGTGCAGATCCGAATTTGTCCTCCTCTGGCCCAGTTAATTTAGGATTTTGTGTTAACATGTAATCTTCTCGAAACCCCCATTGACCAGAAGAACAAAAGGGGCTTCTTACCCTTCATGGTAATATAGAGACTGGAGAAAATGATAAACTGCTCATTCATTCTTGTGCATGGTGGGTCACCATTATTCTTATACCACTAGAATATCTAAAGGACATGACAACAATGTTAATTATTGGACCCCTAAAACTCTTTAAGACCCTCCAGTTAGGGGTCTTAGCAACCGAGGATTTTTGTGATTGACAGTGTTCACTCAAACAGAATGCATAGTATGGCACATGTCCCACCTGCATCATACTATTACTGCACAAGACGTTTAGAGTTTTCCAATATCTTCAAAAAAAATACAGGGCATGGATGAGAAACTTGAAGGTCTGCAATGGTCGTCACCAGAGCAGCACACAATTAGCCTCTAATGACCTGGTATCCTGGATTTGTTAACTGGTAGCTACACACTGGTGCTTAAAACTTAGCAAAAGTAGCAATACAAGATGCAGACAGCTTTTAAAGTTCAGTACTCGGTCACTGGACAAATGGTATCTGGGCAATGTACGGCTACATTGGACAACAACCAATCTAAAGTTAGCTCAAATTAGTGAAATTTGGCAAACAAGCGACCACTGAAGAATGGATAAATGGGAAATTTGAAGGATTCCCTACTTACAGTAAATCAAGGAAAACCTTCTGATGAGAGACCTTATTCACTCTTTAGTATATTGTTTTCTTTCTTCTTTCCTTTGTGTTTATTGTTGACTACGACGGGGACAAACAAAAACGATTTTCAGCTTTGCCAAAGCCAAATATCCAGGTGGAAGGAATCCTGAGGAGCAATCAGCTACATTTTGTCTCGCCAGGATTACAGAGCCCAGGCATACAATGTAATAAATGGCTAAGACAAAAAATGTTTTTGGATGCAAAGCAGTAGCAAATATTTGCCAAGACATCACTCATGAAGAAAGACCTTCACTAAGTAATGGAAAAACTGAAGGCGACAATGGTCTACACATTCTCATCTAGAGTAGTCGGACGCTAAGGACAAGATCTTGGACAGATTATTGTTACTTGTCTCCGAAGGATTGCCGAAGAATGATTACAAAGAGAAATGATTGGTTTTTAACAGAACTGCCCTTAAAATTGAATAAACATTTAATAAACAATTATCAGTACTCGGCAGTGGTCAATAATCGATTGAGTATCGGGGTCGATCCATTGAGCAGTGCGGAGTATCGCATTGTGCTCGAGTGCAGTCCAGTTGAGTAGTGTTGGGTACAACTGACTTGGTTTGGACTGGGAGAGATAATTTTCCTTGGATTGCATTGAGTTGAGTTAGACTGAGTTGATTTAAATGGTCACTTAAATTGCCTTTAAATTGTGTTGAGTTGCGTTGACTTAAGTTGGATTCAGCTGAGTTGAACTGAGTTCGGTTCAGGTGGATTAAATTTAAGTTAAACCGACTTTAGTTGCAGAGCTGAAATTAGTTGGGACCAGTTTTGTTTAGTTAAACTGATCTTGGTTTAGTTGGATTCAGTTGGGTTAATCTGAGTTTGGTTCAACTGAAGTAATTTTGATTGATTAGTTTGATTAATTGGTTGAATTAAGTGGAACAGAATTGGGTTCAATTGTGGTCAGTTGGATTGGTTTTGATTTAGTTGGATTCAGTTGGGTTTAAAACAGTAGCACAAATGTAAATTGATTTGTAGTCAACGCTGTTAAGTTGGATTGAGTTGAATTGTGTTGGGTTGGATTGGATTGGATTGGATTGAGTTGAATTCAATTGGGTTGAATTGACTTGTGTTAAGTTTAATATAGTTGGCTTTAGTTGATTTGAATTGAGTGGTGTTGAGTTGCTTTGACTTTCAGCAAATTGGATTAAGTTGAGTAAAATTAAGTTTGGTTCAATTAGAATAATCTGGATTGAGTAAGATTGAGTTGAGTTGCATTAAGTTGAACTGAATTGGCTTCAGGTGGGTTCAGTTGGATTGGTTTTGATTGAGTTCAAAGCAGTTTGATTGAATTGAGTTTAGTATAGTTGGGCTTTGTTAATTTGAATTGAGTTGGGTTCAGTTGAGTTGTGTTGAGTTGAATTGACCCAGTATGATTTGGACTTGGTTAATTTGACTTGAAAATTTTTAGATTGAGTTGAATAGAGTTTGATTGAGCTGGTTTCAGTTGGATTGTGTTGGGTTGAATTGACCTAGTTTGATTTGAACTTATTTTATTTTACTTTTACTTTTTTTTTATGTTGAGTTTGATTGAGCTGGGTTCAGTTGAGTTCTGTTGTGTTGAATTGACCTAGGTTGAGTTTCACTTAGTTCATTTTACTTGGATTCTTTTAGGTTGAGTTGGATAGTTAAAATGAGTTGGGTTCAGTTGAGTTCTATAGGGTTGAAATGACCTAGGTTGAGTCGGACTTAGTTCATTTGACTTGGATTCTTTTAGGCTGCGTTGTATATAGTTAAATTGAGTATGGTTCAGTTAGGTTGTGTTGGGTTTATTTTACCTAGGTCGAGTTAGACTTAGCCTAAAAGAACCTAAGTCAAATGAACTGAGTTGGATAGAGTTTGATTGAGTTGGGTTCAGTTGAGTTGTATAGGGTTGAGTTGGACTTAGTTCATTTGACTTGGATTCTTTAAAGCTGAGTTGGATAGAGTTCGATTGAGTTGGGTTCAGTTGAGTCTGGTTGATTTCAATTAACTTAAGTTCAGCAATTTCCCAGTCACTTTACAATCTGCAATTCACCACCATGTGGGACAGCGGAGGTGGGGAAAGCCCTCTACTCATTAATGCTGGCTTGAGCCCACTATATTCTTTCATTACTTCTATTATTCCAAATTAATACACATATGATTATTATTAAATTGTGGATTATTTGTAATTAAGCTGTAGATTACTTGTAGGAAGTCAGTCTGCCGCACTTCTTTCGTCACTTGACTTTGGGTCTCTTGAAGACTCATCCCAATGGCCGTAAAGCTCCACAAAGTATTGAGTTTAGCTTCTCTTTGCAGTACATAAAGTGTAATATACATTGAGGTAATCACTCCAGTGCACATTAGTGTTTTCCCCCTTTGGCAAGCTTACATTAAACAAAGAACAGATTGTAGTTTCGTTTATTGGTATATAAATAATTCAGCCTCGGGCTACTTTCCATCATATCATCCAAGACACAGTTCATTGAATATGAGAGACCGCCTGAGGTTTTGTGCCAGGAACGTAAATACATTATTAACATCAAGACAACAACAGCTATTTCCCGTAATACATCACAGAGAACTGTGCGACCAAAGAATTATAGAAACATTCGTTTAGGGCGTCATTTCATTGATAGGCCAATGTTAGGAGCAAATAAAGACAAGTTTAGCTAAATGTGCAGTACTAGTTATGGCCACTGGGGGCAGTGCAGAGCCATTCAATTGAATCTAAAGTGAAGTCTATTCTAGGGCAGAATGTATACATACCTCCCCCCTCTGTGCAAGGACAGAGTCAATACATGGTTTGCATTTTCATAAAGCTTCCAGTATGCACACAGGGTACGTAGGAGACAGTAGAAGATTACATCTCTGGTCCCTATTTATACAGGCGGAGGGGAGCAAAGAGCATTACGCTAAATGATAGCAATCACTTAGGATCTGAAACCGCTTCTAATATGTATTTATGCTGCAGGTGTCTATGATAACAACGCTGTCAAATAACTACTCTGTCATATCGCCTGTGATGTATCCAAACCGAACAAATCACCGTCAGACCTTAGAATGGAAATTGTAGCTTAGAACATTTATTACATGGTGACATTGATTCAATGGATTTTACATGTCTGCTATAAAAAAGAGAATATTCAAGATTATGACAATTTGTCTTACTTAATTTTTTATCATTAACAGTGCCACCCATGGCTATAAGGCTGTGTCTGGTATTGCAACATGAAAAGGTCCAGGCATTCCCAAAACGTGATGTCACAGCTCACGTCCTCCTCCTGTACAATGACTGATAACACCTCTATATACAGTAGATAACACAGGATCCACCATTCACAATAGGTGATGTCACAGCTCACCTCCTCCTCCTGTACAATGACTGATAACACCTCTATATACAGTAGATAACACAGGATCCACCATTCACAATAGGTGATGTCACAGCTCACCTCCTCCTCCTGTACAATGACTGATAACACCTCTATATACAGTAGATAACACAGGATCCACCATTCACAATAGCTGATGTCACAGCTTACCTCCTCCTCCTGTACAATGACTGATAACACAGGATCCACCATTCACAATAGCTGATGTCACAGCTTACCTCCTCCTCCTGTACAATGACTGATAACACCTCTATATACAGTAGATAACACGGGATCCACCATTCACAATAGGTGATGTCACAGCTCACCTCCTCCTCCTGTACAATGACTGATAACACCTCTATATACAGTAGATAACACAGGATACACCATACACAATAGGTGATGTCACAGCTCACCTCCTCCTCCTGTACAATGACTGATAACACCTCTATATACAGTAGATAACACAGGATCCACCATTCACAATAGGTAATGTCACAGCTCACCTCCTCCTGTACAATGACTGATAACACCTCTATATACAGTAGATAACACAGGATCCACCATACACAATAGCTGATGTCACAGCTCACCTCCTCCTCCTGTACAATGACTGATAACACCTCTATATACAGTAGATAACACGGGATCCACCATTCACAATAGGTGATGTCACAGCTCACCTTCTCTTGTACAAGGACTGATAACACATTCAACTAATAAATATTTGTAAAAAAAATGCCAAAAATTTTTTTTTTCTGACGACAGCTTTCCTTTAAGATGTTCACTATGACCTGATTGAGCTTTGAGCAGAGCACAGGAGGACACAGGAGCCCGTCAGGTCGTCCTGTGAGTCACAATATCACTGTGTCTCCGGCCTGTCATAGAGGGAACATCAGGTAACAATACATCTCAGAGAGAAACATCTGGTGAAGCCTGAGATGATGAATCACCACAAGTTTAACTAATACAAGGACTGAACGGCAGTCTGAATAATTCATGGGGACATGGTGTAACCCTCACATCTCTCTGCAGGTGATAAGGAACATCAACACATTCGCCAGAACTAAGACGTTGGCACAAGGATTTCTAGACATGGCCCTCTTCACGGCAAACGCTTCCCAGATGAAACACCTCCTCCAGCAGGGACCAGAGACACCGTTTTATTACTTCCTCTTCTCCCTCCTGGTAAGTCCACCATAGGACCTTTGTGATCTAGTCTGATGCCCAATGCCCTTCCGATAACTTCTTATTCCAGGCTTTGGCAACTCTCATTCTTTTCCCATCATTTTGGAAATATCCACTGTGACTGTTGACCCACGGGGCTTTAAAGATGTTGTCCTATAAATATAACTCTTGTCCATATGCCACATTAGGGCATATGCTCATCGGAAAGGGAGATCAGTGCTCTATAAGTCACAAATTGGGGCAGCACTGTAGAAACTTCTAGCAGACATGCTTGTTGACCCGTGGGGCTTTCATCTGAATGGCCACTGTGTAATTCTACATTTCCACTGTACCATCACTCACCTGGGACAGACAGTGAATTTTGCATCCTCACCTAGTCCTGGTCTTGAGCTGGTTGCATCGTCAGACCTCAGTACTGTTCTTTGTAAGCGAAAAATTGCCAGCCTTCAGGTCAAGGCCAAAAAAGTTTCCAAATCAGATTTTTACGATACCCCTTCTCGACTCTCCTGTGCCTCCTCTGTGTAAGAAACCTTCTGAAAGTTTGGCTTTAAGAAGGTTTTAGAAGTTTTCAGTGGAGCCCCGGAAATTTGCCAAGTCTTTTGAAAGTCCAGGAGGTCTCCACATCTTTCAGGGCATCGTAGGAGAGTTGGCTTTCTTAGGATAAATGATGATTAGGAAACCGTCGTCCTGATTTGGCCAGTTATGACCCTCTGCTCTTCTGGAAGCTTGGCTTCAAGAAGGTTTTAGAAGGTTAAAGTGGATCCCAGGAAATTTGCCAAGTCTTTCGGAAGTCCAGACTTTCAGGGCATCCTAGATAAGTGGGCTTCCTTAGGATAAATGTTGACTATGAAGCCTGCGCCCAGATTCAGACAGTCATTGTTGGCTTTCTTCTGCCCATTACTATAAGATACGGTGATGGCAGGCCCAACATTGGCCTCTATGGGTTAGTTGACTCTTTACTAAGGCAATATGCGTATTTTCCTCATTTCCATCCTCCGTGTAATCATCTCAGCTCCTAGTAAAGCACAGATTCATGGATGAGAAAAGAAAAAAGCTCCCGCTGTTTGACAAGAGGCGTCGTAATGGTAACGCATAAAAATAAAGTAAGTTTTACAGCCTGGTATAAAGATATAACATCTCTTAAATATTTATCTGCCTTTCATGAAGCCGGATTCTTGATTGTGCCATGAAATAAGCTCAATACGTTGACTGTACCATCCGATGCCCGGTGTATATAACCCTCCTACAAACACTTCAATCAGGTCCATCAGAAATTTCCGGCATTGGAGCATAAAACGACGCAGGTTATGGCGGCGGAGGGTGTAAATCACTGACGGTTCACTCTGTAATTAGACAATGGTTGATTGCCAGTTTTACACATGTACTCATAATGCAGAACCAATTAGAAAGGCTTAGCGGAAAGGCATAAGTACATTGAAATAATCTAGTCATTGTCCCCCTTGGGCATGATTTAGCAACTAAATATTTCCGCAGCCTTTAATGTGACGACTAGCCGTGGAAACACAGAATACATAATCGTATGGGGTGTTTGTACTGGAAACAGACACTTTAATCAAGATAAACAGCTCAATTCCTGGGAGGATGCCGTAACTTCTCCGAGCACCACCAATGGACTTTACACTTTGTCTTTCCGGCAATCACAAAATTTAAGGGCTCTGTTGCTGTCAGTGAATGGGAACAGCTGCACCTAGTCCTGGGCTTTGCTCACAGCAATCTACTTGCAAATCGTCCCATTCTTAGATCTTGTATTTGTAACGTAAGATCTTTGCCAGAGAACAAGATCAAAGGAGCTTCTACTATCTGGTTTCCGAGTGGTGGGGCCCAGCTCCAAGATTCAAGGGAACCTAGTCATTACGGTATAACTTAAGGACGGCGCTGATAGATGGCCACTGCGTCATTACTACGAGCTTATAATATGCTATTATTGATTGGTACGGGGGTCACAGTATGGCAATATGATGTGACCTCTTTATGGAATGTTTAAATATTACCAGTATGGTAACACTATATGGCCACTTCCTATATGGCACTGTTATTTATTCACAGTATGGTAATACGTGTCTACTTCCTATATGGCTCTGTTATATATTCACAGTATGGTAGTATTATGTGCCCACTTCCTATATGGCTCTGTTATTTATTCACAGTATGGTAGTATTATGTGGCTACTGTCTATATGGCACTGCTATATATTCACAGTATGGTAGTATTATGTGCCCACTTCCTATATGGCTGTTATATATTCACAGTATGGTAGTATTATGTGCCCACTTCCTATATGGCTGTTATATATTCACAGTATGGTAGTATTATGTGGCTACTGTCTATATGGCACTGCTATACATTCACAGTATGGTAGTATTATGTGCCCACTTCCTATATGGCACTGCTATACATTCACAGTATGGTAGTATTATGTGCCCACTTCCTATATGGCTCTGTTATTTATTCACAGTATGGTAGTATTATGTGGCTACTGTCTATATGGCACTGCTATATATTCACAGTATGGTAGTATTATGTGCCCACTTCCTATATGGCTGTTATATATTCACAGTATGGTAGTATTATGTGCCCACTTCCTATATGGCTCTGTTATTTATTCACAGTATGGTAGTATTATGTGGCTACTGTCTATATGGCACTGCTATATATTCACAGTATGGTAGTATTATGTGCCCACTTCCTATATGGCTGTTATATATTCACAGTATGGTAGTATTATGTGGCCACTTCCTATATGGCTGTTATATATTCACAGTATGGTAGTATTATGTGCCCACTTCCTATATGGCACTGCTATACATTCACAGTATGGTAGTATTATGTGCCCACTTCCTATATGGCACTGCTATACATTCACAGTATGGTAGTATTATGTGCCCACTTCCTATATGGCTGTTATATATTCACAGTATGGTAGTATTATGTGCCCACTTCCTATATGGCACTGCTATACATTCACAGTATGGTAGTATTATGTGCCCACTTCCTATATGGCTGTTATATATTCACAGTATGGTAGTATTATGTGCCCACTTCCTATATGGCTGTTATATATTCACAGTATGGTAGTATTATGTGGCCACTTCCTATATGGCTGTTATATATTCACAGTATGGTAGTATTATGTGCCCACTTCCTATATGGCACTGCTATACATTCACAGTATGGTAGTATTATGTGCCCACTTCCTATATGGCACTGCTATACATTCACAGTATGGTAGTATTATGTGCCCACTTCCTATATGGCTGTTATATATTCACAGTATGGTAGTATTATGTGCCCACTTCCTATATGGCACTGCTATACATTCACAGTATGGTAGTATTATGTGGCCACTTCCTATATGGCTGTTATATATTCACAGTATGGTAGTATTATGTGCCCACTTCCTATATGGCACTGCTATACATTCACAGTATGGTAGTATTATGTGCCCACTTCCTATATGGCACTGCTATACATTCACAGTATGGTAGTATTATGTGGCCACTTTCTACACGGCACTGCTAGATATTCACAGTATGGCAGTAATAGGCAGTGAGAAGTAGAAAAAATTCCAGTTTCTGGCAACAATGCATAAAAATATGAAAACCCTTTATTAGAGACACCTTAAAAATTCCCCAAAAATTTCATGGCACATTGCGGGAAACAGGAAACAACATGGCCCTCAAGGCTCTACTTGACTACATAACGTAGGATGTGGTGAGCTGATTCCAATATTCCTTTTCAAGGATTAGGCAGTGTCATAGAAAATATTAAAAATCCATGGGGTCCTTCGTATACCCCCCCCCTCCCTTTTTCTTTCCTCTACCATTTGCCATAAGGAAACAGGAGCTAGCACTCCAAGCTGCCTTTATGTAAAATGGCGGTGCACAAAGAAATCTGAAGCAGCTTAATTAACATGCAAGGAGTCCTCTTTATGGCTAGGTGACTGATCGAGGATGTGTATTGTGCGTAGACAGAGAGACAGGAGAAGGCTTATTAGGATTTGAGTGGACTAAAGAAAGACCTCACACTCTTTAGAAATAGCCATGGTCACTGCAGTTACAATAAGTCAGCGCAGACATTGTGTCTCTGGGAGAAAACTTAGAATATTGGAATTTCTATCCATCCGATATTAATGTGATGTACATTGTTGGCATTGGGGTTAACCAAGGAAACAGATATATATTTTCTCATAATTATAACCCCTACCAAAAGGCCCCAAAACCATAGGGCCCGTATATCCACCAGCAGCTAGGACATGTTTGGTCTCTAAGCGTAGAGGGTCTGATCAAAGATCAATCCCAATTATGAACGGTGTTCCTGTAGAGAGATACACACCTGTGTATGCATGATTCCCGTTTATTGTTGGACCCAAGGAAAGCGCTCTCCTTCACTAAACTGAATGGTTCTCTGCAATCGATAGTAAGTTCTCCTGTTAATCCCTTTTATTTTATGTAACTGTTTATGCTGTATTATTTTGTCCCCCTTGGAAAATCTTTTGTATATTTTTCAAAACCTTCCTTTGGATTAAATATAAAATGTAATAGTTATGTTCCTTTTGTTCTGTAAACTACGCCTCGAAGTGATAAGCTACCGTAACGGTGTCCAATAGACCGAGACAGATTGGTGGTGGAGACAAGTAGTCTGGGACTATCGTGGAGTTAGCGATGACCATGTGGGGGTATATCCATGGAATCCGGAGGTGTATGTGCTGTACGCTCACCGTTAGTTTTCCAATAGCCGGCCTAGCGGCTTTCTCCGTTGATCGTTGGCCAATCGTTTAATTGTCTGGACGATAGGGGCAGCAGAGAGCGGTTCGCTCCAAAAGATCACAGCGGGTGGTACCCGTGACCTTCCGGGCCTGTGATATTGTGAATTTGTTGGATTAAGACAGTCCTGACAAATTATACATCCCGACATAGTCCTGGGATTCTGATATGGGACAAATGGACCATTTTGGCCCCCGCGAGGCTCCAGGACCCAGGTGAGAAAGTAACCCATGCACGCCCTGACTAGACGGCATTGCTATGCATTCACGGCACGTCAGCATTATGGCGGTAGTATGTGGCACTGCTGTACTGCATATTTAAAGTGCAGAAGTTTTGTGAGCACACACGTCACTGTGTTATGGAGACACTACGGCAATGTTATGTCGGCACGACTCTCCAAACTGTGTCTCCTGAAAAATTGGTTGTGGCCCCTCCACACATGTCCTGCCCAGGGCCCTCTGCTGACCTGCTGGTGGTATAGCCCATGTAATGGCCTCCATGCTGGATATCCCACAATTTTTACAAAAATGGCTAAGAAATTAACCGACAAGAACGTATGGTGTGGGGGATTTTGGTAACTACTGTGAGCGCAGAGTATTTAAGCAGATTTCTACCCTGGAGAAGAAGCTTAGTGCATGGACCTGAAGTGTGTAACTAATGAAAATATCAGGCGGTACGTGTCAGGGGGCAGCGGATGTGAGCGCACGTGGCCTCTAATGAGCCTAATTAGCGACATTTACATCTCTATGACTGCGGCTCGCCTGTAATTGCTTTGTCGGATTTCATCTTCCTCACTGTCTAATACGAGGCGGTGCAGCGGCCGTCTCATGCCCGGCGCACTCTCAATTCTGAAAACTCTTCTGGCTTCATTGGAAAGTGGAGAAAACGTGCAGAAAACCACAAGGCGACTAATTACAGCTCATACCTGGCACTTGGCATCGAGGAGAAGTCTGCGGCACTGCACGGCCTGAGGGCCAATAACGCTGGGTTTCTGCTGTGAGTGATCAGTTTTTGTATTGAAAACTGGACTCGTTGCACGCGGCCGGGCGGCCATGCCTCTGCAACTCTGTATTCGTTTGTTAGGGATTTCCAAATTGTATCACTGGCAATGAAAGAGTGGAGCTACTGTGTTCATTTCTGGTGGAGTCTGTAACTATGCGTGGCAGCGGGAGAGGAGATGTGGAAGCGAGTCACCAGAAATGGAGAGGTGGCCGCCATCTGGGCTCCCCCCTTTCATTGTATTAAGAGTTCCAAAAATTGCCAAGCAAGTGTATCACTGAGAATGGAGATGTGGCGACAAATACGGTTTCTATCCTAAAAATGCTGAAAATTGTGCCACCAGGAATGGAGAGGTAGCCTCCATCTGGTCTCCCTTCTTTCACTTTCATGGGAGCTCCTAAAAAAATCTCAAGAACCTGTGCCACTGGAAATGGAGAGGTGGTCGCCATCTGGTCTCCCTCCTTTCACTTTTCATGGGAGATCCTAAAATTCTCATGAAAATGTGCTACTTGGAAAGGAGAAATGGCGAGGTATATATGGTTTCTCTCCTTTAACTTTTCATGGGTGCTCCTAAAATTCCCAAGACAATGTTCCAGTCGGAATAGAGAGGTGGCATATGGTTTCTCTCTTTTCACTTTTCATGGGAGCTCCTAAAATAACCCAAAAAATTTGCCACTCGTAATGGAGAGATGGCCGTGCATATGGTTCTCACCTTCCAACTTTTCGTGGAAGCTCCTAAAATTACCCCCAAAATTTGCCACTCGGAATAGAGAGGTGGTCTCCCATATGGTCTCTCTTTTCACTTTTTATGGGGGCTCCTAAAATTCCCATGAAAATGTGCCACTTGGAATGGAGAGGTGGCCGTGCATATGGTTTTTCTCATTTCATTTTTCATGGGTGCTCTTAAAATCCTCAAGAAAATTAGCTACTGGGAAAAGAGAGGTGGCAGCGGTGCATGTTCGGCTCTTCATTTCTTTCTAAAAATCTAAAACTTTCCAATCAAATGCACTTTCAGGAGCGGAGAGGTGATCACTCATTTGCTGCACGTTTCATTTATTTGTATGGGAGTTTTCAAATTTGCCAGACAAGTGCCCACCATCGAAGACAGAGAGGCGGTGGCGCAGGCCTACTTCTTTCACTTGTAGGACAGTTACAATGTATCACAGCTCCATTTCCAATTAATGGAGAGAGCCAAAATCACGTCTCCTTACAATGGAGCCACATTCTTGACCGATGCCGTCCGAGCATTGGATAGGCAATAAATGTACCAGATGGGGTAACCCTATAAGAGCTGGAATAATGGAGCACTGGATAGGCAATAAATGCACCAGATGGGGTAACCCTATAACAGCTGGAATAATGGAGCACTGGATAGGCAATAAATGTACCAGATAGGGTAACCCTATAACAGATGGAATAATGGAGCACTGGATGGGCAATAAATATACCAGATGGGGTAACCCTGTAACAGCTGGAATAATGGAGCACTGGATAGGCAATAAATGTACCAGATGGTGTAACCTTATAACAGCTGGAATAATGGAGCACTGGATTGGCAATAAATGTACCAGATGGGGTAACCCTATAACAGCTGGAATAATGGAGCACTGGATACGCAATAAATGTACCAGATGGTGTAACCTTATAACAGCTGGAATAATGGAGCACTGGATTGGCAATAAATGTACCAGATGGGGTAACCCTATAACAGCTGGAATAATGGAGCACTGGATACGCAATAAATGTACCAGATGGTGTAACCTTATAACAGCTGGAATAATGGAGCACTGGATTGGCAATAAATGTACCAGATGGGGTAACCCTATAACAGCTGGAACAATGGAGCACTGGATACGCAATAAATGTACCAGATGGGGTAACCCTATAACAGCTGGAATAATGGAGCACTTGATAGGCAATAAATGTACCAGATGGGGTAACCCTATAACAGCTGGAATAATGGAGCACTTGATAGGCAATTAATGTACCAGATGGGCTAACCCTATAACAGCTGGAATAATGGAACACTGGATACGCAATAAATGTACCAGATGGGGTAACCCTATAACAGCTGGAATAATGGAGCACTGGATATGCAATAAATGTACCAGATGGGGTAACCCTATAACAGCTGGAATAATGGAGCACTTGATAGGCAATTAATGTACCAGATGGGGTAACCCTATAACAGATGGAATAATGGAGCTCGGAGCCGAGAGTTACCATACAAATGTCTTTTTTGCCCTACAAAATATTTGATATCCTGGAAAAGAAAGTCGTTACATTTCATAATTACATGAGTAACTCAACCTCCAAGATGTCGGCTCCGAGGAGATCAGGCGGAGGGGACTTTTAGCTAAAAAAAATTGTACTTTATGGCTGTAGTTTACAACCAGATCAATTATCGCGGCATACTTTAGGAATCTGAGAGAAATTAAAAAGGGCACGTTGGCACGGAGCTAATGTAATTAGCCATAAATAGAGCGGGCATTAATGACTGTAAATATAATAGTTACATAGTGGAATGATTTTAGATGGGACATTAAAATCTGTTCCTCGATTTTGTCAAGAATTATATCACCAGACTCCCCCCATTCATTACCGGCCGCCAAACCCATTCAGAGGCGAGCGGCCGTTCCATCGGCATAAAAATCACGTTACAACGTTACCAAATTGGAATTTTAAAATCTTGGCAGTCATTAAATGTGAAAGCAGGATGATAAAGCATGGAGTCCAGGAGAAACATCTAAATGTCCGAGGGCTGATAGTCCGTCATCTTCTGACATCCATACAGCGAATATAGTAAA
This sequence comes from Ranitomeya imitator, assembly GCF_032444005.1. NCBI lineage: Eukaryota > Metazoa > Chordata > Amphibia > Anura > Dendrobatidae > Ranitomeya > Ranitomeya imitator. The sequence goes on from NC_091290.1 coordinate 142,583,350, forward strand.
GGGGCGACCATTATTAGCTGCTATGGAGCCATCATCAGGTCACACAGTCACAGAGTCTCTGCATTCTCCTCTGTACATGAGTAACGCAATGCATGAATAGTGAGCGCAGCTCTGGAGTATAATACAGGATGTAACTCAGGATCAGTAATGTAATGTATGTACACAGTGACTGCACCAGCAGAATAGTGAGTGCAGCTCTGGGGTATAATACAGGAGGTAACTCAGGATCAGTAAAGTAATGTATGTACACAGTGACTGCACCAGCAGAATAGTGAGTGCAGCTCTGGGGTATAATACAGGATGTAACTCAGGATCAGTAATGTAATGTATGTACACAGTGACTGCACCAGCAGAATAGTGAGTGCAGCTCTGGAGTATAATACAGGATGTAACTCAGGATCAGTAATGTAATGTATGTACACAGTGACTGCACCAGCAGAATAGTGAGTGCAGCTCTAGAGTATAATACAGGATGTAACTCAGGATCAGTAATGTAATGTATGTACACAGTGACTGCACCAGCAGAATAGTGAGCGCAGCTCTGAAGTATAATACAGGATGTAACCCAGGATCAGTAATGTAATGTATGTACACAGTGACTGCACCAGCAGAATAGTGAGTGCAGCTCTGGGGTATAATACAGGAGGTAACTCAGGATCAGTAATGTAATGTATGTACACAGTGACTGCACCAGCAGAATAGTGAGTGCAGCTCTGGAGTATAATACAGGATGTAACTCAGGATCAGTAATGTAATGTATGTACACAGTGACTGCACCAGCAGAATAGTGAGCGCAGCTCTGGAGTATAATACAGGAGGTAACTCAGGATCAGTAATGTTATGTATGTACACAGTGACTGCACCAGCAGAATAGTGAGTGCAGCTCTGGAGTATAATACAGGATGTAACTCAGGATCAGTAATGTAATGTATGTACACAGTGACTGCACCAGCAGAATAGTGAGTGCAGCTCTGGGGTATAATACAGGATGTAACTCAGGATCAGTAATGCAATGTATGTACACAGTGACTGCACCAGCAGAATAGTGAGTGCAGCTCTGGAGTATAATACAGGAGGTAACTCAGTATCAGTAATGTATGTACACAGTGACTGCACCAGCAGAATAGTGAGTGCGGCTCTGGAGTATAATACAGGAGGTAACTCAGTATCAGTAATGTATGTACACAGTGACTGCACCAGCAGAATAGTGAGTGCGGCTCTGGAGTATAATACAGGAGGTAACTCAGTATCAGTAATGTGTGTACACAGTGACTGCACCAGCAGAATAGCGAGTGCAGCTCTGGGGTATAATACAGGATGTAACTCAGGATCAGTAATGTAATGTATGTACACAGTGACTGCACCAGCAGAATAGTGAGTGCAGCTCTGGAGTATAATACAGGATGTAACTCAGAATCAGTAATGTAATGTATGTACACAGTGACTGCACCAGCAGAATAGTGAGTGCAGCTCTGGGGTATAATACAGGATGTAACTCAGGATCAGTAATGTAATGTATGTACATAGTGACTGCACCAGCAGAATAGTGAGTGCAGCTCTGGAGGATAATGCAGCATAAGTAAGCTCCCTGCCTTATGTCGAGGTTCCAACCTCCTTTTAGTATTTGCAGCACTAACATCCTATTGGAAAAATGCTCATACTGCAATTCCCCATTTTGTGCCTTCTGCCCTGTCCTGCTCAGTATAGGAGGGCTCTGTTTAGCCTCCGCACTCAGTAACTGCACATATCTGATATGTCTCTGTCTTGTTTCATATGTGCCGCAGCCACTAATAACAGATGGCAGCCCATCCCCCACATCATGGCTTAATGCGTTGTGCTAGGATTTTTTTGCCGCTCCCCTCCTCTCCTCCTTGTGCTTCTCATATTTGGAGCGGCGCTGCCACATTGATTTAGCGCACGCGACTCATTTTCTTGTCTATATGGATTTCAGGGGAGAAACGTAAAAAGACATTATGAAGGGGACAGTATATATACTTTACATGGCTGCTCGGTCTCTGAGCCGTATTTGGCGGTGATCTTTCTGTCCTTTCTTGTCACAACATTCGCTGCGCTCGTGGCAGCCGGCGGAAAATATCTTAAACTTGATATGAAAAATGTACAAATTAAATAACGTGAAGTTCACAGCAAAAAGCAAAGCAGGACGGAGATGACGGGAAATCGGACGTCAGCACCAGGGACAGCGACAGCGAGAACCCTCCGAATTGAGGGCATCCACGTAAAATTATGGATCCACCTGCTGAGCTTCTACTTTGGTCACGTAGCTCCTTTCAGGCGGCAATCAGAAGCATCAAAGTTGCTCATGGGCGTGTCCCAATTAAGCAGGAAGTAGTTTGAACCCTCCCACAAGGAGCGATCCCAATTCTTTCTAACCCATCAGACACTTCTGAACCCTCATATTTATTCAGGCAGACATCCCCTTTAAATTTTGGTTATATAAGTGGCCACTGCACAACAATAACAGCTATTTTATTGATTGCCATCATTTTTCTGTTTGTGTAAGAAGAGATTAGTATCACCGTACCCTTGAAATGCTAATTTAGTAAATACCTGGGACATATTTTTGTGCAACACTCTATGGTGTTGACCCTCCTGGAAAATGTATATAACTGGGTTATACCAATTGGTGGGGGGGGTTTCTCTATGGATTCTAATACTTGTTCAATCAGAGCTTCCTTACATTCCCTCCCCCTTTGTTGTAATAAATGGTAACACCCATTTCTCAAATTACTTTACAGCAGAGGAACGGCACAATGCAGAGTTGTTGGAAAAGAGGTTTTAAATTGTTTTTGGTCATTGCAGTGCAAAAATCAACTTAAGTAGACGCGTGGGGGGTGCAGGGGCAAGCTGCAATAAATGGCACATGTTAGATGGGCGACCTGCTGCAGATTTTGCACTGGGAGCCAGGAACTGTTACATGGTTTACTCAGCTCTGCTACATCTGTATTTCAGAAACTTCCTATACAGATTTAATTGCAGCAATGGTCCTTTTTGGCATTGGTTTATTAGCGGGCGCTATGTCGGCTCTGCCACATCTGTAAGGAATATATCTAGAAATGACATCGTATCATTTTATTATTAGATCCCATTGGCAGCCCGTCCCTGTTCTGCATTCCCACAGATGTTATTGTCTGTGCCGTAAAGGTTGAAATAATACAATATAAAGTGATTGTTGGATGTGACACGTTGTAATATATTCAGCCGTTTGCCGTTTTCCAGAAATATCTCCGTGTTTTGTTCGCATAAAGGATATTGTGTGACTTAATTATACCGGTGTCAGGCGCCGGGGACATGGCTGTCGTTTCACAGAATCAAAATGAATAATCACGAATGACAGACAGATGCCAATTACCTGCTGAAATATATATAAATATAATTATGTGCAACAATAGTGCCGCAAAACCACAAGAATTCGGATCGTTCAACCGTGCAGCCGCCAAAGAATTCAACGCCCCTGAAAGAGTACAACGGGTACATCAAGTCATTTTGTTTTATGTATCCTGCGGACGAGATGAAACTAGAAATCTGGAGAACGGCAGAGAAATTAGCTAATCGCATGGCCCAATAATACTGCCATAATATGACTGATACATGACCCAATAATACTGCCATAATATGACTGATACATGACCCAATAATACTGCCATAATATGACTGATACATGGCCCAATAATACTGCCATAATATGACTGATACATGGCCCAATAATACTGCCATAATATGACTGATACATGGCCCAATAATACTGCCATAATATGACATAATGTATATTGAATTTATAATAGCGCCATACAGTAAACAACACTTATACAGTGACTGTGTAATACTACTATACAGTGTGTAATTTATACTACAGTACAGTATCTGAATATCGCCATATAGTACTGAAATTATACTGTGATACAGTTACATAATAATACTGCCATAAAGTGATTAAATAATATTGTCATACAGCAAGTAGATAATGCTTCCATACAATAACTAATACCACTATACAATGACTACATAATTCCATACAGTGACTAAACATTACCTCTATACAGTAAATTATATACTACAGTATCTGAATATATATACAGTATATATATACAGTATATATATATATATATATATATATATATATATATATATATATATATATAGTTACAGAATAATGCCACTACACAGACAAAATAATACTTTCTTAAAGTGAGTAAATAATACCTCCACACTGTGGCTGAATAACAACATCATACAATAGCAGAATAATAATGCCATAGATTGATTAAATAGTATCATCATGAAGTAACTAAATAATACTGCCATACAGTGACTAATATTGAAGAATCACTAAATAATAATACAATACCCTGACTCAATAATACCACCATAAACTGATTTTATCAAACTATAATTCAGTACCTGAATAATGCTGCCATGTATTAAGAAAATGATATTGACATACAGTGACTGAATAATACTGTTAGATATTGATTAAATAATACTGTCATGAAATGATTAATACTTTCATACAGTAAATCAATAATATCAATATACAGTGATTGAATAATACTGCATACAGTGATACTGACATAAAGTGACTAAATAATACCACTATACAATGACTAAACAATAAAACCGTACAGTAACTGAATAATGCTACCATAATACATAGTATCATAACAGAGTAACTAAATAATACTAGTATACAATGAATAAATAATAACACCGTACAGGGACTGCATTATACCACCATAACGTGAATAAAGAATACCGCTGTGCAATGACTACATAACACCATAAAGTAACTATATCAAACTATAATTCAGTATTTAAATTAATTAATACTGCCATATAGTAACAAAATTATACTTATATACAGTGACTGAATAATACTCTTATATTATGACTACATAATACTGCCATAAAATGATATAGCCTTACAGTGACTGAAGAATACGGTCATACAGTGGTTATTACTACCAAGCAGTGAGTGAATAATAAAGCAATACAGTGACTACAAATAGTTTTTTTAAATAAATAATTTAATTTTAAAAAAATGGCGTGGATTCCTGCATAATTTTCATAACCAGCATAGGGAAAGCCCATGACTGTGGGCTGATATCAATAATCTGGGAAAGGGGCTAATAGCCCTAAATGTTCCCAGGCTATTAATAACGTCTCACAGCTGCTTGCTTGGCTTTTACTGGTTAGTTTATATGGGGACCCCAGAAAAAAAAATGATGTAAGGTCCCCCTATAAATTCTAACCAGCGAACGCTAAACAGACAGCTGTGGGTTGATTTTAATAGCCAGGAAAGGGGGCAGGGATATTGGCCCCCCTCCCATGCTAATAACATCAGCCCTCTGCAGTCCCAGAAATAGTGAATCAATAAGTTGCGCTTATCCTCGCTCTTCCTATTTAACCTGGTGCGGTAATAGGGTTGGGGTTGATGTCAGCTGTTTTATGGCCTCTGACATCAAGCCCAGGGGTTATATTGTTAAAAATACACAGCCAGAATAAATTCCTTTAATTGAAAGACGCAGACTCCTTTATTTGAAACACACATATCCCGCCCTATTTTACATATTTATTAGTGTAAAATTAAAAATATGAAAACACCATATTCCTCACCTGTCTGAAGATAATCCAAGTGTAATAATAAATAGCAAAAGATTGACTGGCACTGCCAAGCTATTGTGAACAGGTGCATACTAGGGGCAACCACCTCCATATACAATATGCAAAAGAAGTTGCACTCTGTCATGCGAAAGCATGTAGACATGGAATATATGAAATATGAATAGCAATACTGCTCTGAATAATAAGAAAAAAATTGCGACGCTTAGCACATAATTTGGACAATTCATGCATGCCCAGCAACCAACGACTAGGTGGCCTCAAATTGCTGGGACCCTACGTGTCTACTGTGAATAACTCTCTTAGGGGTCCCCCGTAAACTAAGCAGTAAAGGCTAAGCAAACAGCTGTGAGCTGTTATTAATAACCTGGGAACATTATGAGATGTTGTCCCCTTTCCTAGATTTGTAACATCCGCTTCCAGCTGTTGGCTTTCTCTCTGCTGGTTATGAAAATTCCGTGGGAGCCCACACCAGTTATTATTTCATTCTTTTACACAGGATGTGCACAACGGCTGCTGGATACGACTCCCATCACTGTCGCATTCTCATGCTGATCACAGGCGGCAATGATGAGAGCTGCCTCCAGCAGCCGACGCCTGGGAACAGCGCAAACTGTACCGCTTCTTCCCTGGCTTCGGTAAGTGTCACACTGATGACACACGGATAGGTCAATATGGGGATGACCTGCAATTCCAGACACAGCCTAAATAAAAGGCTGGCGCTGTGTAGAGTCTCATACCACTCCTATGATTTGAGTTTTCTTGGAGCAGCTCTTCCCTTTCATTACTTTACATTCTCTCCATTGTTCTTTATCTCTAAGGCCTGTTTTTCATGTCCGTATGTGGTCCGTTTTTTAAGGATCGCAAATATGGACACATGCAGTTGTGGTGAGCACATGTCAGGTATTTCACACGGAACATGGGAGCATGTGAAAACCCTGCAGACATGTCTGTTTTTTATGAGCAGCATGGGGAGCAAAACGTCCCGCACATGTGCACACTGATGACACAAGGATAATATCCATGGAGTAGAGAGCTGGTATTTAAGCCTCACACTTTGTCTCTGATGGGGGTGCCCATCCTGCACAAAGAGGGTCCACCTGTGCGCTGCCACTTCCCATCTACTTGCCATTGCTTTGTTACAGTGCATATCGGTTCTCCTGCAGCTGATTGTGGCCGCTCTTCTCATCTACAAGGGATCCAAGAACATAGAATGTGACGACCCCGAGCAGCGGCTGAGTGACAGGTACGCCGGACACGGGATCTTCATGCCAAATAGATAATAGATAGTAGATAGATAATAGATACATAGATGATAAAAATTATCAATCTATGTTCATAATTGAATTAAGAGAAAATTTCATGGAAGTTGATATAAGGGGGCCTTACATGTAGCGCTCTTACTAGGTTCGGTGTTAGATTTGCTTGCACAGTTCATCTGTGATCAGTGAAGCCCCCGCTAGGTGGTTTGTCACGTCTCTCCACAACAGGGGACTAATAAGAGTGCCAACTGACAGATCCATGACTCTCCTTCACCCCCCATAGCTCAGGGACGATGGGGAGACAGAAAATGCAATTATATCTTTCCCTGTACCATGTGCGGCTCAATGATACTCCTCTACATCATCAGCACCAGCTTCTCATATGGTGGGCAAGGCGAGATGACTGCCCCCCCACATCCTACAGTGATTCCAAATGTCCATACCCTGTTCCCCAAGTCAGTGTCCTTACCCTGTACCCTTCATGTCAGTGTGTGATTGGAGACCCTCAGACATGCCAGTGGTGGGAACGTCTGAGTACCTTCCCCCGGAATATCGGCATTATAGGCGATCAACCTGTAACCTGCTCTGAGTGACATGTGAGCGGTGACGACTCATGGCGGCTCTGGATATCGTACGTTTGTTCTCCTTTTTCTGTTTTCTGAATTTTTTCTCTGCATCTTTTTTTGAGTGTCTGGAAGAATTTTACAATGAATTTTGTGGAGAAGATTCCAATTACCCATAAACATTGCTGCAGAGGCCATTTAATTGCACCTCTCCTATCCTGGAATCTAAATGAATCGCTAGATTTCCCGGTCATCAGGATGCAGCAATGCCACAATTACCTATATATAGAAATTCTAATTACAGCCTCACACCAACCTCATTAACCAATTACAAGTGCCAGCAGCCAATTAGACCATCAATCACAAAGTCGTCTGTGACAAGTCTAACGAGCTGACAGATAACAATGTGCAATCATCTGAAGGTACGCAGCCCTCGTCGCACCAGTGTCGCTTCTAAAGAAAAAATCAGATGTGACAGGTGCCATCCACGCATGTATTTTGTTTGCCATGTCTGCCATTTCTCCCGTTGTTTCCAATGTCTGCTGTTTGCCTTGACTCCCGTTGTTTGCCATGTCTGTCGCTGTTTGCCATTGCTGGCCTTGTCTGCCGTTGATGGCCATGTCTCCCGTTGATGGCCATGTCTCCCGTTGCTTGTCATTTCTCCCAATGTTTGCCATGCCTGCTGTTGTTTGCAATGTCTGCTATTGTTTGCCATGTCTCCCGTTGTTTGCCATGCCTTCCGTTGTTTGCCATGTCTGATGTTGTTTGCCTTGTCTGCCATTGTTTGCCATGTCTACCACTGCTTGTCATGTCTGTCATTGTATGCCATGTATGCTGTTTGCCATGTCTGCAATTGCTTGCCATGTTGTTCATCATGACTAACGTTATTTGCAATGACTGGCATTGTTTCCCATTGTTTGCCATGTCTCTCGTCGTTTGCTATGTGTTTCGTTGTTTACCAAGTCTGATGTTTGACATTTCTTTTGCAGTTTGCCATGTCTGCCGTTGTTTCCCATTTCTCCTGTTTGCCATTTCTCCAATAGTTTGCCATATCTGCCATTGTTTGCCATGTCTGCCATTGTTTGCCCTTTCTTTTGTTTGTCTTGTTTGCCGTTGTTTGCTATGTCTGCCATGTCTGTTGTTTGCCATGTCTGCCATTGTTTGCCATGTCTGCCATTGTTTGTCATGTCTGCCATTGTTTGTCATGTCTGCCATATGTCTGCCGTTGTTTGCCATATGTCTGCCGTTGTTTGCCATGTCTCCCGTGGTTTGCCACATCTCCCGTCATTTGCCATGTCTCCCGTGGTTTGCCATGCCTGCCGTTGTTTGCCACCTCCAGCAGTGTGAGACCATTCCTCCATCTCCAGCAGTGTGAGACATTTCCTCCATGTCTGGCAGTTAGAGACCTTTCCTCCATCTCCTGCAGTGTGAGACCTTTCCTCCGTCTCCGGCAGTGTGAGACCTTTTCTCCATCTCCTGCAGTGTGAGACCTTTCCGCCATCTCCAGCAGTTTGAGACCTTTCCTCCATCTCTGGCAGTGTGAGACCTTTTCTCCGTCTTAGTGCGAGAACTTTCATCCATCTCCGGCAGAGTGAGACCTTTCCTCCAATTCCGGCAGTGAGACCTTTCCTCCAGCTCCGCCAGTGTGACCTTTTCTCTGGCTCCGCCAGTGTGAGACCTTTCCTCCATCTCTAGCACAGCGAGACATTTCCTTCCTTTATATCTGGCAGAGTAAGACCTTTCCTCCATTTCCGGTAGTGTGAGACCTTTCCTCCATCTCTGGCAGTGTAAGACATTTCCTCCATCTCTGGCAGAGTGAGACCTTTCCTCCATCTCCAGCAGTGTGAAACCTTTCCTCCTTCTCTGGCAGTGTGAGACCTTTCCTCCGTTTCTGGCAGTGTGAGACATTTTCTCCATCTCCGGGAATGTGAGTCCTTTCCTCCGGCTTAGGCAGTGCGAAACCTTTCCTCCATCTCCGGAACTGTGAGACCTTTCCTCCGGCTCCGGCAGTCCAGCAGTGTGAAACCTTTCCTCCATCTCCGGAAGTGTCAGACCTTTCCTCCTTCTCTGGCAGTGTGAGACCTTTCCTCCAACTCCGGCAGTGTGAGACCTTTCCTCCAACTCCGGCAGTGTGAGACCTTTCCTCCAACTCCGGCAGTTTGAGACCTTTCCAACAACTCCGGCAGTGTGAGAACTTTCCTCCTACGGCAGTGTGACACCTTTCCTCCATCTACGGCAGTGTGAGACCTTTCCTCCATCTCCGGAAGTGTCAGACCTTTCCTCCTTCTCTGGCAGTGTGAGACCTTTCCTCCATCTACGGCAGTGTGAGACCTCTCCTCCAACTCCGGCAGTATGAGACCTTTCCAACAACTCCGGCAGTGTGACACCTTTCCTCCATCTCCGGCAGTGTGAGGCCTTTCTTCCAACTCCGGCATTGTGAGACCTTTCCTCCGGCTCCTGCAGTGTGAGACCTTTCCTCCGGCTCCTGCAGTGTGAGACCTTTCCTCCGGCTCCTGCAGTGTGAGACCTTTCCTCCGGCTCCTGCAGTGTGAGACCTTTCCTCCATCTCCGGCAGTGTGAGACCTTTCCTCCATCTCCGGCAGTGTGAGACCTTTCCTCCATCTCCGGCAGTGTGAGACCTTTCCTCCGGCTCCTGCAGTGTGAGACCTTTCCTCCATCTCCGGCAGTGTGAGACCTTTCCTCCAACTCCGACAGTGTGAGACCTTTCCTCAGGCTCCTGCAGTGTGAGAACTTTCCTCCATCTACGGCAGTGTGAGAACTTTCATCCATCTACGGCAGTGTGAGAACTTTCATCCATCTCCGGCAGTGTGAGAACTTTCCTCCTACTGCAGTGTGAGACCTTTTCTTCATCTCTGGCAGTGTGAGACCTTTCCTCCGGCTCCTGCAGTGTGAGACCTTTCCTCCATCTCCGGCAGTGTGAGACCTTTCCTCCATCTCCGGCAGTGTGAGACCTTTCCTCCGGCTCCTGCAGTGTGAGACCTTTCCTCCGGCTCCTGCAGTGTGAGACCTTTCCTCCGGCTCCTGCAGTGTGAGACCTTTCCTCCATCTCCGGCAGTGTGAGACCTTTCCTCCAACTCCGACAGTGTGAGACCTTTCCTCAGGCTCCTGCAGTGTGAGAACTTTCCTCCATCTACGGCAGTGTGAGAACTTTCATCCATCTACGGCAGTGTGAGAACTTTCATCCATCTCCGGCAGTGTGAGAACTTTCCTCCTACTGCAGTGTGAGACCTTTTCTTCATCTCTGGCAGTGTGAGATGTTTCCTCCATCTCCATCAGTGTGAGACCTTTCCTCTGGCTATGGCAATGTGAGACCTTCCCTCCTTCCTGACTTTTACAATCCTCAGATCTTCCGCATCATTGTCTTCTGGTGACTTGTTCTGTTATTATTAGTGCACCAGTAGACCCTGAGGAGTACGGAGTGGCCGCTGCTCCGGTCACACCGGATCTCTGACTCCTGACTTGTGAATGTGTCAGTAATAATATCCATTCTCTATAATAACAGACAGCGTGGGAATATTCCCCCTCCCCCACTCTTCGCCACATTAGGCACCATCAGACAGAACAGACAGATCTGTACGACGCCTCATAGAAATGCATTGGCTTTTCCGCTAAGGAGCCTCTGACGGATCGGCCCTGACAATTTCTTAGTAATTGTTTATTTATTCATTAACTTATGCTGCGGCGTTTGGCATCGTACAGAGAGGACTATCTCACCATGGAAAAGCGAGCGGCTGGACAGATGGCGTCCGACAGCAGAGAACGGGCGGCAATTAAAAGGAGATTCACTGTAGAAACATCATTATGTATATAGCGACACCAGACCCTCGGCGTCCTCTGCCATCGCCCCGTCTTCTACCAGTCAGGGCTACAAATACTCCTGGAGATCTGGTTCTAAAGAGCTTTTCCTATTCGCTGTTGGGGCAGGAGGGGTTAATAGAGAGGGTCCCCCAATCAGGCCTTCTGGGGGACCTGGTGTCTCCATGCATGGATTTTAATAGGAAATGTGTAATATTTCACTTCCCCTGCGGAGGCGCTGCAGGGAACAAGAAAACCTCCTGCCAAGATGGTTCATAGATCACAGGTGATCAGAGGGATCTGTGCAGAGATCCATTCTGTCTATGTTCACACGTTGGTATAAGGAGCCAACTTGGCCCGGAGACCCCCTTACAACCCTTCCTAGTCCCAGTAGCATCCTGGTGTCCGTGATTATCTGCACGATCCCCGCAGATGACGAGCACGTTGGAGTAACCCGTCGCTCACATTGACGATACGTAACATTTATTTTCTAACTTGACGCTGGATTCTCGTCTCACACATAGAAAATATTAAAACCTGCAGAAATAAGGATCGTCGCCGCCGGGGGATGAAGGGGGTTAATCGTGGGACCCAGAGGCTCTGCTCCGCCATCATAAGGACCCATGATGAAGCCTGTGACTGGTCACCTCATTTACATATAATTAGTCCAGTAGAAAACTTAATGAGAATAATTTGCATAAATAAATGTGGGTCTAAGATGCAGGAGTCGGGCGGCGGCCCTCCCGGACAAGACCTGTCCTGATTAGTTATGTCAGCAGTGTGCAGCCACGAGAGCAGCCATAATGAATAATCTTGTGCCACTGACTAGTAAAAACTAGTATAGAAATCTGAAAACGGAGCCCGACTCCCATCGGAGCCTCAGGGATGAGGATACTACTTCCCATATAATGCCTGGATTGGGAGGACTCACACAGTGCCCCTAGAGGAAGGACTGAGCGCTGCACCAACACGCTCACTACATTCTGGACCCATTCACTGTGCTTGATTCATTTCTTAAAGGAATTGTCCAGTTCTTGAAGGGGTTGTCCAGTTCTTTTAGTACCAGATTTCCCGGCATGTCCGAATAAAAAAACAAACAATGGAACTAATCTGCCTTTGCCTCTTTGTACTATGTTTAGGGTCCAAGACTTCTCTTCTGGTGGGAACGTCTTGTGACATCGGCAGCCAATGATACATTCTTCACTGATTGGCTGCAGTGGTCGCACCATGTCCCCACTGGAAGAGAAGACTTAAGACTTTTTTTTTACCATGCTAGGATGTTTGGAAGTGGACACTCCCTTTAATTTATACAACTTTTTAATAAACTTTGAAAATGCCAGAATCTTAGGATATCGGCTCCAGTTCTGAGATTTAGTGGCTCCACTTCTTGTCTTGTGAAAGAAACAAGGCGGAGTGTCCTGTGTCAGCATGTGACCCAAGAAATGTCTGAAGGGGGCTGACCAGATGCTCATCTCAATAGCTAAGCCATCCTCTTTATAACAGGTGATACATAGTGGAGGGGGCTGGCCAGCTGCTCATCTCAATAGCTAAGCCATCCTCTTTATAACAGGTTATACATAGTGGAGGGGGCTGGCCAGCTGCTCATCTCAATAGCTAAGCCATCCTCTTTATAACAGGTTATACATAGTGGAGGGGGCTGGCCAGCTGCTCATCTCAATAGCTTAGCCATCCTCTTGATAACAGGTGATACATAGTGGAGGGGGCTGGCCGGTTGCTCATTTCAATAGCTAAGTCATCCTCTTTATAACAGGTGATACATAGTGGAGGGGGCTGGCCGGTTGCTCATTTCAATAGCTAAGTCATCCTCTTTATAACAGGTGATACATAGTGGAGGGGGCTGGCCGGTTGCTCATCTCAACAGCTAAGTCATGCCCTTTATAACAGGTGATACATAGAGGAGGGGACTGGCTGGCTGCTGATCTCTATAGCTAAGTCATCCTCTTTTTATCAGGTGATACATACATACATACATAGAGGGGGCTGGCCGGTTGCTCATCTCAATGGCTAAGTCATGGCCTTTCTAACAGGTGATACATAGACAGAGGAGGGGACTGGCTGGCTACTGATCTCTATAGCTAAGTCATCCTCCTTATATCAGGTGATACATGCATAGGAGGAGGAGGCTGGCTTAGCTACTGAAATGTAAACACAGCCAGCAATAAGCCTACACAATATGATGCAAGTCCTGGTTCTGGATCTGTACGTGTATGCCTTACTCTAATGTACCAGTGCGATTGAGCAGATCGGATCACAACCCCCATACCCCCCACCCCCGTGTCCTCGCCTGGCATTATAATCAGCGCTCCCTTTTCAAAGAAACGCAGCAGCAGCCGGCGATCGCTCCAGCCCACCCATCTGTGCACAAGCCAGAGATCCGTAATGGCCGGTAATAAGAAGCCTTTCGAGGCCGCGTTCCACGATAATCCGGGGCTGCGAGACCCGAACTTGATAAAGCTCTCATTAATCGTTATTTAAAGGGATTCAACAAGTGGATATGGTCACTTTGCTAACAAAGAATTAAGCCTGAATCTCAAAGCAAAATCGGCGCGCGCGCGATCCCAGCGGGGCGCCAAAAGCCTGCCAGACATTAAGAGCCACCAGATTTACAGATACTTAGAAATATTTAGTATATTTCTTCGAACAGCGAATGTAAAGCTTGCCAAAGAAAAGATTAGTCTGTCGAAAGATTTGCTGCGCCAGGACGGGGCTTTTCTCATTATTATTTGCAGTCGGGGAGAAAGGTAAAATCCAAAGTGATAAAATATTTGTATATAAAAAGGTCCTTATCACCGAGCAATGGACAATTAGATAAAATATCCCAGGAAGAGTAATGGCCGCCCCTTAGTATCCGGTATATCGGCCCCAATAACATTGACAAGTAATTATCCAATCCCGACCTTCTTCTCCCCGGCAGAAGACCATACATTTGTTTGCAACGGGGACATCTCGCCGTCCTCTCCTCCGTATATCAGGATAATGGTTTAATTCATTGACCGTCCGCAGCTGGGATTAGAAAGGATAAAGCCTCGGACTTCAGGATAAATCTCTTGGTTTCTTTTCTTTTTTTTTAAAGTTTTTCTTCCTCGTCCCCTTTTAATAAGTGTTTGTGAACTCACGATTAGACTGTAAATCAGTTTTATCCTGGAGACATTTAATATGGATCAGATGATCGGCAAGGATCAGGTCATGCCGCTCGTTGGTTATCGTTACAGCACCATTCATCCAGTTGTGGCCATTCCTGGTACTGCAGTAAAGCCGGATCTCCGTTGCTTTTTGCTGGAGTCTAACTCTGTGGCTATGAAATTGTATCCTAATATTAAATCTCAAAAATCCCTTTAATCGTCCCATAAACTCACAAAAAAATGTGATTGGTGCTTTTTAATGGTTCACTATGCCGATTGAGGTCTCATTCAGATGTCTAATTTTCACGTACTTCTCCACGTACGAGAAAAAAAAAATCGGATGAAACTTGTCCTAAATTCTGATCAGAATTATTGGCATGATTTTCTTGCACCCGATAAAATTTGACGCCTGATGCTGTACATACTGATTGCTGAGTGGGGCTAAGCAGCAGTACCAGACACAACCTACGCGCAAAATTGGCGTTGGGAAAAAGAACCAACTCTTCTTTAGTAATGTCATACAATTAAAGGTTTTTCCCATGATATAAAGTGATATTGCTAAGATATGTTCTCACGTTATGATTGGGTCTGATGGAAGCTTCTTCGCAGTTTCTCTGTACAGATAAAATGGCATATCTCCCCTAGGGGTCACCGTTCCCGGGCCTTGACCTGACCCTGTCCCCAATATAGCACATGACCGGAGGGTTCTCCCCCTGGGTCCTATTATGTCCATATACGTCCCGTTGGGTGGTCTCAGCCCAATTCCGAATACAGGTGACGTTCCCTACGATTCCCCTTTTCTTGCGGTCTTTTGACGCTTTCTAAACCTCTACAGAAACAAAGGAAAATAAACCCATTTATCTCCCGAACTGCTAGACTGCCAACTTTTAGGCTTCATGGTTTGCAGGCCCGTCTCGGGGGGCTACGTTATCAGTACAATTAGAGGCTAGAGCGAGTTGTGTGTCGGCGCGTTGCCTTTGATCATTGATCTGCCTTCATCTCCTCTCGTAGAGTCCACCTGCTGAATAACATTGTGACCGGGCTAATCTTAATTATCACAGCTGTCAATGTGTTCATCACTGCCTTCTGGTTCTCTCCTCTTCACTCGACCCCTGAGGACCACCACTTTCTCACTGTAGAAGCGGCTGCCGAGTGTTAACAGGATACGGGTAACCTTCTACGAAGACTGAAGTGTTTTCTGGATACAATTACGAGGCTCGAGAAGCCGTCCGAGGAGGCGGAGGATTACCGGTTCTCTGGTCGGTGCCTAATAATCAAGTCGTCGGTGGAGATAAGACTTTTATCCACCTGTGGTTGCTAAAATGGAAGATGCTAAAAGTATCAAGTTATATTGGTACAAGATCAAGGAATCCAGGACTGATACAAAAGACCTTTCCGAATATTGACTCATTATTACACCCAACCTCGATGTGCCTTCAAGTTTAGATAGAGAAATCGACGATTCCATGTTGGGCGGAATCCTGGAAGCACCCAACCTTAACTTTGCCCAGCTGGTTCTCTACTGGATAACTAAGCTTGCACTTGGTCTTCCTGGGGTCAGCTACTTTTTTTGGGTTTTTGGTAATCCTTGGTGAACCGAACCTTAACTTTGCCCAGCTGGTTCTCTACCGATTAAATAAGGTCGTACTTGGTCCTCCTGGGGTTCGCTACTTTTTGGGGTTTTTGGTAATCCTTGAGACACCCAACCTTAACTTTGCCCAGCTGGTTCTCTACTGATTAACTAAGTTTGTACTTGGTCCTCGTGGGGTTCGCTACTTTTTGGGGTTTTTGGTAATCCTTAGTACAAGGAACCTTAACTTTGCCCAGCTGGATCTCTGCTGGGTAACTAAGCTTGTACTAGGCCCTCCTGGGGTTGGCTACTTTTTGGGGGTTTTGGTAATCCTTGGTGAACCGAACCTTAACTTTGCCCAGCTGGTTCTCTACCGATTAAATAAGCTTGTACTTGGTCCTCCTTGGTTTCACTACTTTTTGGGGTTTTTTGGTAATCCTTGACACACCCAACCTTAACTTTGCCCAGCTGGTTCTCTGTTGGGTAACTAAGATTGTACTTTATCCTCCTGAGGTTCGCTACTTTTTTGGGTTCCCCACCATGACCATATTAGCATTATCATGGAAATATGCTTTTGTGTAGATCATTAAAATCATTCCAACAAATTCTTGTCTTTAGTTGTTTTCTTTTATCGGTCGCCAGGTTTTTTCCACCTAATCTGAGAGGAGCATGATGTAGAGGCAGAGCCCCTGATTCCAGGGATATGCTACTTGCTGGGTTGCTTGCTGTAGTTTTGATAAAAACTACAGGAGATTATCACTAGAGGACTAGTAAAGCTGCTGCCATGTAGTCCAACCATGCCCCCAAGCATGATTGTAGACAGAAAGCTGCCAATCAGTGGTGTGGGCGAAGTTATACAGAGCTCAGCATTCAGAGAACTACAGTAGAAAAAACAGGGATTTTATCATAACTGCCTCAAGTAGCCCTCTAAGTGAGACATCACTGGAATCAGGATCTCTACCCCTGACAAGTCTGTGCACAATAAAGGTGAAGTCTAGTGTACAGCAGTTAGAGCTTCTGGTTATCATTTCAAGTCTTAAAGAAAGTGTCAGGGAAGGAGGTAGAACTAAAGTTATCAAAGGGGATCCCAAAAACTTTTAAAAGTCCATCCCCCCATATGAGCTCACTAAGGGGAGGTATGTGGGCGTAACAATGAGGTTTTGGTCCTGGAAGGTACAGGTTCTGTACTTCCCTCCGATAAGGTTTGAGCTATTTTCGCGACATCAGGTTTAGTACTTTTCTTCGCCTTTAAATTTTACGAAATGCAAAGAAATGATAAACCTGAAGTCGTAAAACCTAAATCTAAGGCTCGTTAAGCAAGGTCTCCGCATTTACCGCAATGGAGGCTTGAAATTACCAAACAAGAAGAAGCGGTCATATCGTATGGGACATTAGTCAAACATCCCGGGTTCCAAAAGTCTTCTAAAGAGCTCCCGGATCAGCAAATAACGGGGCCGTCAAACCGCCCGTCGGCGGTGTTAGCTGTACGTGCGCCAAGCTCATTTTCTCAAAATGACTGTGTCAGGTTCGGCCAAATACTCATTTAATGAGCAAAAATCAAAAGTAAATATTGACCATCTGCTCTATGGCTTTATATATTGTTTTCCTAAGATCTCATCCTTCCTTTTGTTTGCTAGATATTTAGAAAATACATTTTTTTTCTACTCCGACGCATAAAGCGGTGATTAGCGTACACGCGGCTAGTTTAATGGTGTTACGTGATGAATGGGCTTCTTGGAGAGGGTATATATATATATGTGTGCAGGCTCAGCAGCTGCAGGGAATTAACCGATTAAAATAGGGCGAATTCAATTTCCGACTCATTGGATATCACAGCAATTTAGCCACCTACGAGAACCTGACGTCCCCCCCGTATACCGGCCGCCCCGGGCATTGCGTCGCACTCAGCAGGCAACATATTGAGATAAGTGTCTTGCTCGATACATCCACCGGTAATTGGAAGTTTACAATTTCTCAATTCAAGGAAAAAAGGGGAAAAGGGACATTTTTGTTTTATAGGATTTTTCCATATAAATGTATCTTTTGGATAATATATGCATATTGCAGTGAGAATTCCCAATCTTGGATAACATTCGTAGTCCCAGAAGATCTGATCTCTGGATGAGTCATTGTTAGAAGCAGAGAGGAGGCGACGCACAATAGGGAGCTGTGCCACGAGCCACGTTCAACGCAACAAAGCAAGGGGAAGGTTTTAACATGTGGACATCAGAAAAAGGTCTAATTTTTTTTTTAGTGAGGTAGGGTATCATTTCATCCATGGTTGGAAAGGTCCATCAGAGATTTCACCAATAATTGACTCCAATGGTCCAGTAGAAGGCAACCCCATTTGGAGGTGACTTTGGAGCCAATTACTTTCCACCTGATATAATGAATCACAAACAACCTTGTTCTGCCTTCCTCCACGTAGGATGCTGTGTGGATTCCAACATACGGCTAAACCTTCATCCACATCCCAGTAAACAGACTGTGTTGATGCTTAAGTCTTATTTATTAGGGTGATGATAACCAAAACTTTAACGTTGAACAACAATGGTGGACAGTATTCATAGTAGATGATCAAATAGTGAATGATGTTGATGTACAAGGTGGATGTTCAGTGAATAATCATAGTGAATGACTGATCATAGTGGATGACTGATCATAGTGGATGACTGATCATAGTGGATGACTGGTGAAAAACTGTAAAGAATAACAGCATTTCAGTATATGCACATACAGGGTGCAATCACATAAATAACTGGGACATAACAGCAAGAATTATACAGAGTGCATTACACAGTAATTCTAACAGCACTGCCCTATTTTATACAAGAATGCATCTATCTAAATGCAGAGTACACATTACCCTAACTGCAAGCTACAAAGCACAGCTGCCTAACTATATCTGACTATAGGAGCTGCATAAGGCTTAAATACTAACACAAACATAAGATGCATTAAACCTTTATAAACGTACCGAGATCCATTAGGACAGGGGTAAGAAAGTAAGCGAGACAGGAGCACGTGTGCCTCTCTGCAGATCTGAGGAAAAATGGCTACTGAAGCTTGTCTTCACAAGAAGAATGTGGGCGGAACTAACCCATAAGACATTGCTCTTAGGAGGGAAAGGTTGGTAAACAACATGAAAAGTAGGCAACTGATGACCTCCAGTGGCCACAACTTGAATAACAGGATAATTAACTCTCTGCACATTAAGATGGGCAGAACACTCCCCGCTTGGCGTCAACAGATGCCACAATTAGGTTCTTTTGGGGAAAATAATAATACAAGCTCGGTAACGGGCCTGAGGAACAGTTTGTTTTCTCCAAGCTTGCACACTCTGACCTCTACTTTCCGCACTTTCCCAGCTTTACTGGGAAGGGTCTTAATGACTAGGTCGAGTGGCCACTCGTTCCGATGTGACTGACTGTCTTTGACGAGTACAACATTGCCAGATTGAATGTTTGAGCGGTCTTTCTGCCACTTTGTCCTGCTTTGCAGAGTGGAGAGATACTGTTTCCTCCATCTATTCCAGAAGACGTTGGACACGCTTTGTACTTGCCTCCATTGTCGTCTGTAGAGGTCTTTGTCATTGAAATCTCCGAGTGGAGCTTTCGGGACACAGGTTTTCTGTGTGAGTAACATTGCAGGAGTAAGGATGGATGGATCTCCAGAATCACTAGAAAGTGCTGTCTTGAAGGACTGGGTTACAAGAAACAGACAAGCTATAGCTCGAACGAGTGACTTCCAGGTGGAGAACCTGCTGAACCAGTGAGATTTGAGGTGGCAGCTTGAAATCTCTGTATGTAGAGCAAACACTTGAGGTCGGATCTCTTCATCTGTGTCTGGACCCACAAGTCTGAAAGTTTCAGGCCTGCTGATGTGGGACATCGAACGGTACAAAGAGGTAGGACCTGTGAACCATGAAGTGTCCTTCAGATGACTGGGTGCAACGGATCTAGTCGCGTGGTCCGCAGGATTGTGGTGAGTAAGTACGTAGTGCCACTGATTAGGGTCGGTGGATCTTCTTACCCGAAGTACCCGGTTGCTGACGTAGACGTAGAAGCGTCGTGTCTCGTTACAGCTGTACCCCAGTACCACCTTGCTATCGGTGTAGAACTTTGCATCCCCGATCTTCAGGCCCATCGCATCCGAGACCAGCTCGGCCAACTCAACTGCGAGGACAGCAGCACAGAGTTCCAGTCTGGGTATCGTGTGTTCACGAAGCGGCGCGAATTTCGTCAGGCTCATAACGAACCCGATATGGCATTGTCCGCTTACGTCTGTGGATTTGAGGTACACTACTGCTGCAATCGCTTTGACTGATGCATCACAGAAAATACAAAGTGTTTGCGTTTTGACCTCTGTGGATGGCACAGGAGCATACGGTCGTTTCACACGAAGGTTGGTCAGGGCTTCAAGAGACTTCCTCCACTCTGCCCACAGGTCAGCCTTTCCCGCTGGAAGTGGATCATCCCAATCAGTAGTGTCTTGGGTGAAGTCCCTGAGCATCAGCTTTCCTTGGATGGTTACTGGAGCTACGAACCCCAAGGAGTCGTATAAACTATTCACGAAGGTAAGAACTCCTCTGCGCGTGAAGGGTTTCTCATCCTTGCTGATCTGGAAGGTGAAGGTATCTGTCTTCAGGTCCCACAGCAATCCAAGGCTCTGCTGCATAGGAAGGGGGTCGATGCTGAGGTCTAAATCCTTTAGATCGCTGGAATAGTCTTCAGAGGGAAAGGCTTCCATCAACTCTCGGCTGTTGGAAGAAATCTTGCGTAACCTTAGGTTAGACTGAGCGAGCATGTCACGAGTCCTCTTTAGTAGACTGATTGCGGCCTCACTTGTCAGTGTGGACTTCAAACAGTCATCCACGTAAAAATCCTTTTCCACAAAGGACCTGACGTCCGAGCCATACTCTTCTTCACCCTTTTTGGCAGAATGTCGGAGGCCGTAGATTGCGACCGCTGGGGAAGGACTGTTCCCAAAGATGTGTACCCGCATCCGGTACTCTGCGATGTCTTCGTCCGGGTCATTGTCACGGTACCAGAAGAACCTCAGGTAGTTTCTGTGTTCCTCTTTGATGAGAAAACAGTGGAACATCTGTTGTATGTCGGCCATAAATGCCACTGAATCTCTACGGAAACAGAGTAATACTTCCAGAAGTCTGTTGTTGAGGTCTGGGCCCGACAGTAAGACATCATTCAATGACACGTCTTCGCATTTGGCACTTGAGTCGAATACCACTCTAATTTGACCTGGCTTCTTAGGATGGTACACTCCGAAGATGGGCAGGTACCAACACTCCTCTCCGTGTCGAAGTGCAGGTG
This sequence comes from Ranitomeya imitator, assembly GCF_032444005.1. Classification (NCBI taxonomy): domain Eukaryota; kingdom Metazoa; phylum Chordata; class Amphibia; order Anura; family Dendrobatidae; genus Ranitomeya; species Ranitomeya imitator. The sequence continues at coordinate 142,604,671 of NC_091290.1, forward strand.
CAATCTCTGCGTGGTTGTTCTGGAATATCTTTCCCATGAAGGTAAAGAAATGTTCCTTCGTCTCAGGTGACTTCTGAAGCTTGTGTCTTAGGGAGATGAATCTGCTGTAGACCAATTCCTTGTTGTTGGGTAGGCGTCTCCTCTGAGGTCGAAATGGTAGAGGTGCGACCCAACTATTCGCCGTATCCTTGACTATTTGTTCGTCCATGATGTCCAGGAATATCTTGTCTTCTATAGACATCGCTACCTTGTTGTCTTCCTTCGTCCTGTGGAAGACTGTACATCCTATGTGGTCTTGTTCACCTTCACAGGCGTGGTCTTCGTTGATAGGAACTGAGAAAGGGCAAGGTAGGGGAGTGCTGCTCGGTAGTTCCTTTACCAGCAGACTATTGTGACAAGGCTGGAAGAGAGATGGACGTCCATTTTCTAGTGTGCTGGTAAGCATACTGTTGACTGAGACTGGCTTGTGTGCTCCTCCTAGACAGACATCTCCTACAATGACCCATCCAAGGTCTTGCCTCTGCGCGTATGGAGCATTCAGTGAGCCGTTGATATATTTTCTAGTCTTGTGGACTCGTAGTATATCTCTTCCCAGAAGTAAAGCTATTGGCGCTTCTGGTTCCAACTTAGGTATCAGGTGGGCTATACGCTTCAGGTGGGGGTGATACGTTGCCACCTCTGGTGACGGTATCTCAGACCTGTTGTCAGGAATCTGGTTGCACTCCAGGATGGTCGGTAGTGACAGACAGGTCTGGCCATCCATGGACTCCACTTTGTATCCGGTTGCTTTCCTCCCCGCCGTCTCGACGGTACCTGAACATGTCCTAAGGGAGTAGGGAGAACCGGGGCCTACAATGCTGAAGTTGTCAAAGAAGATGGACCTGGCTAAAGACCTATTACTTTGGTCATCTAGGATTGCATATATCTTGAGCGCTTTGTCTCTGTGGCCTGTTGGATAGACTCGGACAAGGCAGATTTTTGAGCAGGATCTTCCTCCCTTGAGTCCCTTACAGATCTCCGTACATTGAGAGGTGACCGCAGGGGTGTCTTCATCGGTGTTCTTCTGTTTCTCATCGTGCTCCTCTGCTTGTGACAACACTCCTGGAGGTGGTCCAGGATGCAAGGCTGTATTGTGATCCGTGCTGCTGCATTCTGCACATTTCACGCTAGCTCCACAGTTCCTGGCGAAGTGAGAGGTCGTAGCACAGCATTTGAAGCAGATGTTGTTTTCCTTGAGGAAACCTTTGCGATCCTCTAAAGTCTTCTCCCTGAAGGCTCTGCACTTTAGTAGAGGATGTGGTTTCCTGTGTAGAGGACACTGCTTACTGACATCCTGAGATTTGCTCTCTTCCGTAGGGGGCTTAGTTGTCTTGTGTGGAGGACCTGTGGAATCAATATCAGTTTTATGGACTGCCACGGGTGTCTTACTGGGTTTGACACCAGGGGTAGTGGAGCATGACAGAGTGAAATCAAAACTAGGGTCATTTCTGATCTTGGCTTGCTGGGTGACAAACTCAACAAATACAGCAAAAGGAGGGAATGGTACGTTATGAATTTGTTTATACCGTGAACCATGTATAATCCACCTTTCTTGAAGATTGTAAGGAAGTTTTTGTACTATTGGATTGACACCCCTAGCAGTGTCTAAGAATGCCAATCCAGCCAAGTGACCTTCCTTCTGGGCGACCTGTAACTCTATCAATAAATCATTCAATTCTCTAAGTCTTTGATAACCCTTGGGCCCTATCTTAGGGAAATCATCAATTCTTTTGAATAAAGCATTCTCTATTACTTCTACGGACCCATAGCATTCGTCAAGTCTTTCCCACTCTTTACGTAAACCTATGTGTGGGTATTCTGTGTTAATGTCTCTTAGTCTTTTAGCATGCTCGACCGATTCAGTTCCAAGCCACTTTACCAGGAGATCTAACTCCTCACTACTAGAAAGGTCCAGTCCCTGAATGGCGTTCTGGAACGAAGCTCGCCACGACCTGTAGTTTTCGGCTTTGTCAGTGAACTTTACAAGTCCTTTTGTTACCAGTTCTCGGCGGGCAAAGAACTTTGCTAAGTCTATGGTGGCTTGATCAGTGTTGGTACGAGCCGGTATGTTATAGCCATGTCTAGTGTGTGGTGCATCATCATACCTGTGAGATGCTCTTGGCTTCGGACAGTCTGCATAGTACCTTTCTGGTGAAGAAGATGTCTCTTTAAGGTGAGGTGGGAGCTGTACCTTCTTCTCAGTGGAACGGTAGCTGTGGTCGACTCCTCTGTCTTGGACGTCTTCTTGTTTGTAGTAGTGAAGTTCGGGGTTGGATCGATGATAATCGGCGTAGGCTGATCGTTGTAGACTGTCGAGGGTGTTGTCCATGCTGGAGTGTCGATGAACGTACTCTGCGACGCGCTGAGCTGGATCTTGCTGCTCTAGATCTGTTCCAAGAACGTTGCTGCGTCTCTCATAATCAGGATCCTTCATGGCTTCCAAGTACTCTGCCTTAGCTATTGCAGCTGCTGCCTCTTTGTCTACCATAAGTCTTTCTAGAGACACTTGCAGGCGCGCACCTTCTGCTTCTTGCTCTGCCCGCAAACGTGCATTTTCTGCTTCATGCTCTGCCCGCAAACGTGCGGTTTTGGCTTGCAGGCGTGCAGTTTGTTCTGCCTGCAAACGCACCTTTTCTGCCTCATGCTCTGCTTGTCTCAGCTTTAGATGCATTTCTTTCTCGGCAAAGGAGGACCTCGCTTTGGCTGCTTCAGCTTCAGCACGAGCGACAGCAGCCAGCTCTGCTAATGATGACCTGCTCGAGCTTGCTCGTGACCTCGTCTTGAGTGAGGATGTGCTGTTTCGAGACATTGTGCGCTTAGCTGCGTACTGCTGAGTGTTTTGGCGGGAAACTGAGTCTAGGTGCGGTGAGCTTCCGCGTGGCGGGAATGATGTAGCTCCTCTTGGCGGGCTGCAGTATAGTCCCGCGGCTGTATGGCGGCTGCTGTGATACCCGAATGCGGAGCAGTGTGGGTGTTAGCGGTTCCGTACAGTCTGAACAACTACAGCCTGCGACCGGCTATCAGTTTCACTGAAGGCAGCTAATCTGATCTTACTTTACAATCACCGCCTGCGACTGGCGGTCTCGTTTTTCACTGTTCTGCCTTCCTCCACGTAGGATGCTGTGTGGATTCCAACATACGGCTAAACCTTCATCCACATCCCAGTAAACAGACTGTGTTGATGCTTAAGTCTTATTTATTAGGGTGATGATAACCAAAACTATAACGTTGAACAACAATGGTGGACAGTATTCATAGTAGATGATCAAATAGTGAATGATGTTGATGTACAAGGTGGATGTTCAGTGAATAATCATAGTGAATGACTGATCATAGTGGATGACTGATCATAGTGGATGACTGATCATAGTGGATGACTGGTGAAAAACTGTAAAGAATAACAGCATTTCAGTATATGCACATACAGGGTGCAATCACATAAATAACTGGGACATAACAGCAAGAATTATACAGAGTGCATTACACAGTAATTCTAACAGCACTGCCCTATTTTATACAAGAATGCATCTATCTAAATGCAGAGTACACATTAACCTAACTGCAAGCTGCAAAGCACATCTGCCTAACTATATCTGACTATAGGAGCTGCATAAGGCTTAAATACTAACACAAACATAAGATGCATTAAACCTTTATAAGCGTACCGAGATCGGTTAGGACAGGGGTAAGAAAGTAAGCGAGACAGGAGCACGTGTGCCTCTCTGCAGATCTGAGGAAAAATGGCTACTGAAGCTTGTCTTCACAAGAAGAATGTGGGCGGAACTAACCCATAAGACATTGCTCTTAGGAGGGAAAGGTTGGTAAACAACATGAAAAGTAGGCAACTGATGACCTCCAGTGGCCACAACTTGAATAACAGGATAATTAACTCTCTGCACATTAAGATGGGCAGAACAAACCTATTGATATATGGCACAAGTGTATAATCATAATCTTGACACGGAGGATGCACTTCTAGATTTTTTCCCCAATTTTTACATCTAAACTTTGGGATTGGCATTGTCGCCGTCATTCGTGATGTTTGACTAAGAGGTTATCCTACAAGAGAAACATCTGTAGAAGTAATGGCTTTTAAGTCTGTGTGATACCGTCTGGTTACTTCGGACGGACTTGGCACTAGTCACTCCATCTAGCAGGTATCAAAGGAACTCTGAAGTTCTTCCTAAAACAATTATACAGGGATCTGGACTTACAACTGGGCCCGATGGGTTGCATCCATAGAGTAGCTGCTGCCCGGTGGAGCGAACCTGAACAAAAGCAGTCAAACTAGATTAGTTAGTAACTGGAGGAATGGAACCAGGGACAAAATCAGCTGAAAAAAAAAAAACCACTGGCGTATGAAGACTTTCAGAAGCAATGCCATACAAGCAGAGGTCAAAGTCAGAATGGACTATGGAGAAATCAAGGCCATAATCAAGCCGGATCAGGAACAGGAGACCAGCAGATAAATAGCGCTAGGGAAGTATAAGGTAAACCAAAAAGATCTGGCAACTTCCAGCAGACTCCTGGGAGATTAAATAGGGTGTGGTGCTGCCCCAGTGGTCACAACAGGGAGCTTATGACCCAAGCTTGGTGGCAACACAAGTCACAACTACATCAGTATTCTTAGGTGAACATCACCTGCACTGCCCAGTGATGCCAGCAATGCTGCTTACTCCATTGCCAGCACTAACAGATCCAGGTAAGGATATAAAATGGTGAAGTAAGAGGCTGTGGGACCATCCATAGACCATCAAGGAGCCTACTGGATGCATATGTGGCAGCAGACCAGCTTTTTCCTAGCTTGCCTTGACATGTCCCCAGATGTGTGACACAAGATTATTAGCATTGGATAAAACATTTTCTCAATACTCTACACACAGATAGTTTTGATATGTGTCTGCACATGGTCACTTGATAGTTATGTGAATTGAAGCCTTTTATAAGCTTGTCATAAATATCTAATTAGTATTGGAAGAATCTTGAGTGATTACCCAATTTCAATCAACGACAATGGTGGACAGACACATCTGTATGGAGCTTCTGGCCATAAGGAGCTCCACAAGAATCCACCAACCAGTTTGGGAGGTAAAGTTAAGCTCAACAACTTTTTGGGTTGTGGGTGTAGTGTTACCAGTGCCACTTATGAGGTTTGGTTTGGAGGTCGGACCAGATCCCTACAATTAGATTGTTATGGAGAAGGTGGACATGGCTCATCTGTCTGGTGGAAGTGCAGAGTCGGGATCTAGCTCCATGAGTAGAGTTCTCCTTCTTCGTTGGTGGCTCATAGCTCGCTTCCAAATTTTAGGCCATCTTCTGATGTGACCTCCACTGATTTTGTCAGAGCCGCTCAACATAGAATGAAGAACTCTAGCGAGGGGCAATTGTCTGAAGCTCTAAGGCTCCTCATTCCCCACAATGTAGCCCACCTAACATGATTCTCTCCATTCTGGCTCTACATACAATGTAGCATTTTCCCAATTCTGCTTAAAGTTCTTATCGAGCATCAGCCCCTGCCAAGATCAATTAGGACTGTGACATTTCTCCGGCATATCGGCAGCCGGTTACCCATGGTGCACGCTCCAAATACGTTTACACAAGTTTTCACACCATGGATTAATAATATCTGCCCATTAGCCTGTACATCTAAACGTAAGCTAATGACGTGCCGATGTTCATTACAGAGCAGAAAAAATCCTTGCATTATAATCGACTAATAAAATATGGCTAATTCCAAGGGTACTTTGGCAAGGAGGGTGGCTATGAGCATACAGGAGTAGGTAGACCATACAGTAGACACTCTTCCCTAGCAAAGGCTAATTAAAATAGACTTATTGTAAGGCTGGCTCCCCTGCTAAAGCAATTAGCCAGAAAATATACCTTTGGAGATAATTCATAGCAGGCATTAATACCAAAAGAATTGAGCGAGAGAGAGCTTATTGTCTCGATAATGTCTCTGTGATAGGATTATGCGTGTCACCAAACACACCGACCTCTAGCTAAGCAGAATCCCAGCAGTATGTGGGCACGAGCAATGATATGTCTGCAGGAGGGAAGTAAATCAGTCTTCAGCTGAGACGTGGTGTGAGACAAATTACACACCAGAGCCCAGAAGTCCTCAGAACATCTCTGTCGTCCTTAAGATACCGGAAATCCAAAAACTCTAGATCCAAGTTCCGTCGGCAAATCTATTGAGGAGTTTCATGCAAATATTAGACATCTTGCATTATTTATTAAATGGCCTCCTGTCAATTGAACCCTTCCCCCCGAGCTCCACGATACACATCTGCGGACTGTGAAGCTTTAGTTTAGACGCTTTCCCTCCAGTTCTGTCAAAGTCCATTAGTTCAAATCCAAGACGGTTGAATAAAACGTTATACTCTGGTCTCCCGGTCTTCTCAGACTACAAGCCTTTTATACACCAGTTTTGATGAAGCTGGAGAAAGATGCGCCAATTCGTGGTGACCTCTTAATGGATTTTGTGCACAGTCAGGCCCCCTCTTGGTCAAGTTCTACTCAACTTTCAAAAAGTTAGTGGAAATAACCAAAACTGGAGAAAAATCACCAAAAATCTCAAAAATGTTGCGCAACTTCAAGATGCCCAAAAAGTGATGATTTTTCAAACAGTTTTACTCCAGAATTCTGATCTCGTAGTCTCAGATTGGGCATTGAGCATCTCTTACACTCGACAAGGAGCCATCAGATGTATGGATTAAGCAAATTTGTCGTTTTGCTTTTATTTTTGCAAATTGGTGACTGCACAACCAAGTGTAAAATGAGAAAGAAACATGATTATAGGGTCTCCCTAATATCCCAAAATACAATGCAGTGCCAAAATGTTTCACGTGACTCTTACGCACCTGTCCTGGATCCGTGCCTTGCTTCCTTCACACCAGTCCACTACATGTTGTGCTTCACTTCAGGCTTCGCAGATGGCCCGACATCATCACATGTGATCATCCGCCCGGACCTATATAAGGCTCACCAAGACATACACCTGTGTCTTGGTATTAAAATGTCATTATTGCTACACCCTGCTTGCTCTATACACCTTGACCTGCTCAGCTGCCGTTTGCAGCCTCCTGGACGTCACCCGACTACTTGCCTGCGATTTCCTGGATGTCTTCTGACTGCGATTCATTGTACTGCACCTGCCTGCCTGCAGTCTCCTAGATGTCTTCTGACTGACTGCAATTCCCTGTACTCCACTTGGCTGCCTGCAGTCTTCTAGACATCACTTATCTACATACATGTGGTCCCCCGATATTACTTCCGCCCACTTATGGTTTCCTGTACTCCACCTGCCTGCCTGCAGTGTCCTGACATCTCCCACCTATCTGCCTACGGTCTCTGTATTCATCACCAGAACCATCATCACTACATGAATACAAAACCAAAATCATCATCAGTACATAAATATAACACCACAGCCATCAATAGTAAATGAATACCACACTAGAATACAGCGCCAGAGCCATGTCATGCACTATATATGTACTGTATATGTACATAAAGTTTGAAACATATATATATTTAAACGTATATATATATATATATATATATATATATACACACACACATTACATATATATATATATTTATTTATATATATGTACACTTTTATATATACACACGTTTCAAACTTCATATACATACATGCATAGTGCATGACATGGCTCTGGGGCAGTTTCCATGTACTGATGATGGTTCTGTTGACGTAGCCATGTATTGGTTGTGGTTCTGGTGATGTAGTCATGTACTGATGGTGGTTTTGCTAATGTCTTCATGTACCGATGGTGCTTTTGGTACAGTATTCATGTACTGATAGTGGTTTTGGAGATGCATTCAAGTACTGAAGGTGGTTGTAGTGACGTGTCTATGTACTGATGGTGTTTCTGATGCGGCATTCATGTACTGATGGTGCTTCTAGTGTGTGTATATATATATATATATATTGTAGCGTGGCTAAAGGTTGTATAGTCGACGGGAGATATGTGTCACATAGGTGGCTTGTCGCTGTAACATAACCCTGCCTGTCTATGTGTGTTTCAGGACCTGTGGTGATGTCACACTCACCTGACTGGCCATGTGATAGGTACCTGGGTGTGGTTACAACTATGTAAAGGAGGTGTGTTTAGCACAAGGAGTGAGTGTTTGGGAGTCTGTCAGTGTGGACAGATTTCCATGTGTCCAGGCTGGACACTACAGACAGGAGTCTGTGTTTTGAGAGGAAGAAGCCCTTCTGTGTCTGTGGCTTCAGATAGAGCCTGAGTGCCGGACATTGCACAGCCTGTGTGCCCACAGGCCTGAGAAGAGCAGAGCTCTTCTATGGAGTTTTATGCTATGTTGGCCTGATGTACGGACTGTTTTCCTTTCTGTTGCTGCCTTGCTGGTTTATGGAGTAAATAAACCCACATGGACATTTAAGAGAATGTGCCTCCTGTTTCCTCCTACGCATCTGAGCGGGTACAAACCTTACAATATACACACACACACACAAGTTTCAAACTTCATTCTTAGTGAAGATCAAAACAAGATAGTGCATTATTATGATTGCACTTCCCTGAAGCCAAGAGGGAACCAGATCTCCGAATGTCTATGTGTCATCATCATCCAAGAGGCCAAGTCTCCATAAGTTAAAAATCTCACTATATATATGATCAATGGTCAATAAGAAGTTTTTGAAAAATTGACATGTCCGTGTAAAATCTCTGCTAAGAAGATTGAGGAAACTGACCTATAACTTATGAACTTTGCAAGTTGTTAAGTTAAGGACAAGGAAAGGTTCTCACTTCACATTTTCCTTGCCATCATTTCTCCTATTATGGAGCCGTACGAGGCAATGATAGGTTCACGTTAGCCTCCATTTTCCTTCCTGTAACATACACGATTATCTAAAAGAAAAGTAAACATGTAAGTTGTTCTCATGTTTAGCTTTTGTCCTGATGCTTTGACCTATTTCTAATGATTCCTATTGAGTTCTTACTTTTGTGGTGGAGCACCAGCTAAGGATCCTGGATCTCATGTAGCACCATAACTGATAAAATCTATTTTAAGGCTGGGGCCACACAGTGAACTTAGCTGTGATACAGGTCGAGCACTCAAAAATCGCTGCTACATTGTAGCATAATCCAAGTAAATGGGGTCCCATTGTTATCCGCCTGTACCGAGGCAAGCAAGTAACAATATACAACTGGTTGCAACTTTTTGCGACTTGTTTGCTCAATTGCCGGTCGCCCTCAATCAATATAGTGATCATTGCTCTTCTGCCTTCCTTATGCTTCCTTCCTCCTCTTACCAGACATTAAGGGTCTGGTTGAAAATTGTTACTAAAACCCCGCAAGGCATCAACGGCAAGGTGACCAGGCCAAAATGGCATGATGAGACTATGAAATGTTTATCTCACCTACTTAGCTTACAGCTTAAACACTGGAAGAAGCCAATTAGTTCTCATGTAAAAGCTGGAAAATAATGACAAAACCAATAATAGTAGTCCTATACCTCGGACATAGCACAGAGATGGTAATGTGAAGACAGGGCCCCCCCCGTCCAGTTCCTCCATCATCATAATTATCACTTACGTTGACGTGGTTACATTGTTGCGCTCCGTCTGATTACAATGATTCTTTCAGCTCCGACAATAACTTAATTAGAGACCGCATCCTTCATCCGTATTTTCCAGCTGCTACCTGACCTTTAATTGCACAGGTATTAGCATTCACAAAAGAAGCGGAGACTAGACACAAAGAGCAAAATTAGGAAATGAAATAGTCGCCTCCACTGAAAACTATTCAAAGAGAAGAGATTGAGCAACAGATGAAAGGCGAAAAGTCGCAAAAAGTCAGGAATGGTTGGGAATGTTTGGGCTCTATTAGTCTGGAACGAGCCCATTCAATGGTCATTTCTTTCTGTAAATATTGCACCAAAGAGATCTTGCCGGATAAAGAGTCAAAGGGATTTACAGAAACTATGTTTTTGTTTTGTCTTTTTGCTACAAAAACATGATTTTGAAATTGAGGTTGGATAAAGTGACATTAATTAAGAACTATATAGCGGTATAGCGATATAGTGGTAGGTGGACGGCCACGTCTTGGTAGATTTGCAGTTGTGCTATAATCCTTCCATTTTTGGATGTTGGATTGAACAGTGCTCTGTAAGATGTTCAGCTTGGCCTATTTTTTGTAACCTAACCCTACTTTACTCTTCTCCACAACTTTATCCCGGACCTGTCTGGTGGGCTCCATGGCTTTCATGTTGCTGATTGATCCCTAAATAGTGATGAGCGAATATACTCGTCACTCGAGATTTCCCGAGCACGCTCGGGTGTCCTCCGAGTATTTTTTTAGTGCTTGGAGATTTAGTTTTCATCGCCTCAGCTGAATGATTTACATCTGTTAGCCAGGCTGAGTACATGTGGGGGTTGCCTGGTTGCTAGGGAATCCCCACATGTAATCAAGCTCGCTAGTAGCTGTAAATCATCCAGCTGCAGCGAAAAAAACTAAATCTGCGAGCAGTAAAAAATACTCGGAGGTCACCCGATCGTGCTCGGGAAATCTCGAGTAACGAGTATATTCACTCATCACTATTACCTAATGTTCTCAAACAAATCTCTAAGGCCTTATATGGCGGTATTATTTAGGAACTTTATGGTGAGGATATAAGGTCACTACAGAGCCGTATGTTTAGGATCGTTATGGCAATGTTATTCATATATTACACTGTGGTATTATTTATTAACTATATGGTAGTGATATTGGGGCATTTTTTATGAGTGATATGGCAGTATTATTTTGAGAATATATGGCTGTTTTATTTAGGGGCTATATGGTGACATTATTCAGAAACTATACAGTGGTATTATTTAGATACAATATGGCGGTTTTATTTAGGGGCTATATGGTGACATTATTCAAGAACTATACAGTGGTATTATTTAGATACTATATGGCAGTTTTATTTAGGGGCTAAATAGTGATATTATTCAGGAACTACATGGTGGTATTATTTAGATACTATATGGTGGTTTTATTTATGGGCTATATGGTGATATTCAGTGACTAAATAGTGGTATTATTTAGATACTATATGGTGGTTTTATTTAGGGGCAATATGGTGATATTATTCAAGAACTATATAGTGGTATTATTTAGATATATATGATGGTTTTATTTAGGGGCTATATGGTGATATTATTCAGTGATTAAATAGTGGTATTATTTAGATACTATGTGATGGTTTTATTTAGGGGCTATATGGTGACATTATTCAAGAACTATACAGTGGTATTATTTAGATACTATATGGCAGTTTTATTTAGGGGCTAAATAGTGATATTATTCAGGAACTACATGGTGGTATTATTTATGGGCTATATGGTGATATTCAGTGACTAAATTGTGGTATTATTTAGATACTATATGGTGGTTTTATTTAGGGGCAATATGGTGATATTATTCAAGAACTATATAGTGGTATTATTTAGATATATATGATGGTTTTATTTAGGGGCTATATGGTGATATTTGTCAGTAACTATATAGTGGTACTAGATACTGTATGGTGGTTTCATTTAAGAGCTATATGTTGGTAGTTTTAGAGCATTATGTGGTAGTAATATTTATGTATTATCTGGTGGTATTCTGAGAGTACTACATAGTGGTATAATTTAGATACTACATCATAGTATCATTTAGGATCTAGATTAGGGCACTATGTAGTGGTATGTTTTGGTCAATAAATTGCAGTTGTATTTAGAGACTATATGGTGGCATTTTTAGGACACTACGTACCAATATTATTCCTAATGCATATAATGGTATTATTAGAAGATAATATGGTGGTATTATTCAGAAATTATATCATATAAGGTGGTTTTATTAGAGCACTATATGGCAGTAACATTTAAGAGCTATATAACGGTATTATGGGAACTGCTCGGTGTGATCATTTAGAAACTATATGGTTTTATTAGGGCGCTACATGAAGGTGATAATTAGGACCTATATGGTGGTATTATTTAGGCACTGTATTGCAGTACTATAAGACAATTATGGTTGTGTTATTTTCTGCATTGTTTTGCAAATGACTTTTTAAACTTGGACCTATAAAAGAGATAAGAGATGAAAAGTACAATAATATCCGATATGGCAGCTCCATCCAAACAAAAGAGAGGCTTTGCCATAAATTGTCTGAGCCCTCACAGCTTCTCCGTCCGCTGTGTACAATGGGTGCACATCAGGGGGAAAGCGGCCCCTTAATGGCGTCACTCAGCGATTGCTGCTCGTCATCTCAGACTCCGGTGTCAGGTCAATGCATTTCAGAGCGGTATAAATATTGGGGCTGGGACTCGTGTATCTCACTGTGAGTGATAAAAATGGAGAAGCCAGGATTTCCTATTCATTTGCCTGCAGCCCTACATAATGAGAACATCACCCGCTACGCACGATGGCTTCCATTGTAACGCCAGGCTATTAGAGCAGCCGTATATTCACATCCTCACATTCTGTGAATGCCGAGCTGTATACGTGTGCAGTGACAGCATTGTGTCTACGGATGACCTTACTTCTAGCACAGACTATTCACACACTTGTTTCAATGTTATCTTACCATAAGAGGATGCATAAAGCACAAAACACCAGGAATAAAGAGCGCAAGACACAAACCAGTGGATACATGTGGGCTAACGATACATTGTTACTGTGCGACATGCGGTATTATTTATGGGGTTTGTTTACAAATAATAGGATGAGTATAAAGAATCCCGCGCAGGGAGACCCGGGTGCTTCTTATGCTCCAAGGTCCATATACTTGTAGGAAGACATCAGTGTAATAAATGGAACATGGAAATGGGGCTCAGTAGCATCATGTTACAATTCTGGTTTAATGAGTGCTGGTGTCAGGCAGCTGCTGAAAGCAGTCATATTGTTGTCGTTGTTTCCATCCATCGTTTTAGTTCACGAGTCACCAAATATTTTAACTTATCTTAGAAATGTAAGGGAAATCTTGTAATTTATTGGAAAAAAATAAACTCCTTTAATCCCCTTTTCTATGACATTGGTTTTCCTATAGGGGGTGCTGAAGTAGCAATAGCAGCCAATCCCTGGTGCCTATGGAGACCATAGGTCACAAAAGAAGACCCCCAGTGTAATAAATTGCCAAAGGAATTGGGGCTCTGTAAGATCAAGTAATTACAGTTCTGGTTAAATGAGTGCTGACGTCAAGCAGCTGCTGAAAGCAGGCTCATTTTTATCGCTGCAGAAAACAGGTTACATTTTAATCGATGTTAGTGAAATATTTTCGTTTTTAAGAAAACTGATCTCTTCTTATCCCCTTTTTTAAGCAAAAAATAAAAAGTGGAGTCTGATCGTGGCTAATCCCTGATCTGATGCTCATACTTCTTTGTCGGAAGGACGACCCTTCTCTGCAAACACTTCTCCAGCCGCCGCGCTCGCTGAGATGACTTTCAATCTTATTATGCCATAACATAAGCAGTCATCAGCTCGGGCCATATTTATACCTATCCTGCCCTAAATTGCTTTGAGACCGTGCCGCACTCGAAATCGGGAAATAAGAAAGCAACTGTGTATATTGGAAGTGACGCCGGCCCCTTTGAACCCTGTTCACACACCACCTTTGTTTTTTTTTCTATGGGGAGGCGAATGTTGTGTCACTTTTTTTGCATATTTTTTTTTATTGAAGACTAATTCTCATCAGTATTTGTGGGGAATAAAATTAATGGTACCGCGATGGGCACGGACGTTAGGTCTCTGAGATTGGCACCAGCAGCCAGGATCTCAGGTGTTAGTCTGATGCTTTGTGATGTGCAATTTTGCTTTTCTTTTTCCTCCCCTCCGGATGTTGACGCCAGATTTGGTTGACTGGCAGGAGGTAAGAGTTAACTCCTTAATTTCTCCTGACATGTAATATTCCAGGAAATCCATGCTACGTTGCTATACTATGTTGAAAGCTAGAGGAAAAGCTGAGAAATTCATTATGAGGGGCTAATTAGGGGAAAACTGCAATACTGCACTCAGCCAGTGCAAAAGAGTGGCGCTGTTTTTGGGGAAATAAAGCAGCCACGATTTTAAACTCTTGCACAACACCCTTTGACGAAACACTGACTATTCACTTATACTGTACAATTTCTTAGGGGGTATTAAAAAATGCAAACACCTTTGGGGGGGTAATTTTTTATTGAAATGCATTTATCTTGGGCTAATTATTTTTGCAATTGGGTTTCATTAAAAATTTTGCACCGTTTGCCGGCCGCAGAATGAGTTAACTGAGAATCTGTCAGTGAGCTCGTTGCAACAAGGAATTTCTATCTCTTTTCTCTGTTTTTTTTTTATCTCAGTTGATTTATGAGCACATGAAAATTCGGTTCAAGTTCGATGTGGTCAGCGCTCATCAGTCAGCACGGGGGAGTTTAGAAAAAGACAAAATGGTTTCATAAGCTCTCTTCTCAGAAGGAGCTCACTGACTGATTCTAAGTTAACTCATTCTGCGAAGGAGAAAAAAAAAAGCCAAACGGTGCAAATATTTTAACAAAAATCAATTGCAAAAAAAATGGTTTAAGGCTAAAATATATGGATTTAAGTGAAACAAATGTCTCAAAAGTTTAATGAATGCAAAAGTTGCTGCGCCCGTTCTAGTGGGAGATTTCTAATACACTGCTGAGTGTTTGTTACAATTGTATCGGTTGTGAGCAAACTCCAGAACTCTTCTCCTGTACTTATACATTGTAGCAAGGAGACATTTGTGCCCTATGTGCGACTAATGGCATCTTCAGGTGACATGAAAAAGGACTAACACGTGGCGGCACAGGGCTCATTTTGTAGTCGTGGAGACGCATAGGTCACATAGGAGCGGTGTACTCAAAACGGTAATGGATTAGTCTTTTTTTTTCTTTTGCAAAAGTATTCATACCGTTTAATATTTGCATTAGGCAAATGGAGGCTAGCGCAGTCCGGAACGCGTAAATATGAAATATATGTAAATAGCGCGGGTCGAGCACAATGTCAGTAATATTTCATGCCGTACACCCACTGTATAATTGAAGGGGGGGAAGCGTATCATTATTTTATGCAAAGAGCATAAAAGCCTCTCCATGGCGCAGGCAGATGTATAAATCATCACTTTCCGTCCCAGGAATAAGTGTGAAGGTTCTGGAGGTAAGCAATATTCCGAATGCAAACAATATTACAACTCTTTAATCTTCCGTTCACGGCACAAGTCAGCTTCCTACTTTGCATAAATCTCAGCGGGGGGCGACACAGAAGTAAACGCTGTAACGCCGTTGTGTCGGTGCCTTGTTTCCCCGGCGTCACTCTTCATGTCTGTGCTCTTACCCTTTGCTCCTTTCCCCCTGACCAGCTGGGATAGTGTAACGCCGCTGTGTCTGTGCCTTGTTTCCCCGGCGTCACTCTTCATGTCTGTGCTCTTACCCTCTGCTCCTTTCCCCTGACCAGCTGGGATACTGTAACGCCGCTGTGTCTGTGCCTTGTTTCCCCGGCGTCACTCTTCATGTCTGTGCTCTTACCCTCTGCTCCTTTCCCCTGACCAGCTGGGATACTGTAAAGCCACTGTGTCTGTGCCGTGTTTCCCCGGCGTCACTCTTCATGTCTGTGCTCTTACCCTCTGCTCCTTTCCCCTGACCAGCTGGGATACTGTAACGTCGCTGTGTCTGTGCCGTGTTTCCCCGGCGTCACTCTTCATGTCTGTGCTCTTACCCTCTGCTCCTTTCCCCTGACCAGCTGGGATACTGTAACGTCGCTGTGTCTGTGCCGTGTTTCCCCGGCATCACTCCATGTCTGTGCTCTTACCCTTTGCCCCTTTCCCCCTGACCAGCTGGGATACTGTAACGCCGGGGTGTCTGTGCCTTGTTTCCCCCTGACCAGCTGGGATAATGTTGACTGTTACCTGGATGGATGCGGCTCAGTTCCCTGCTCTGCTGCGTAGCCGTACGTCTTTGCTCTGCAGCACGACCATCCGCGTGTGCGTTCCCTGGTTGCCGCTGTGAAGCTCTCTGCAGGTTGTGAGGTCCTCTGCGGCTGGTGCATGACTTTCCACGTGTGTCCAGGCCTCAGTTCCTGTGCTGGCTATGCTGGTTTCTGTGTGTACTTAGGGTGCGCACGGCCACACCTTCCCCGCTTTTATTAGTGGCAGGGTGTGCACTTGAATTGCTGTCCCTAACCAATTGCTGAGGGGCAGCTCCTATTTAAAGTTCCTCTTCCCTGTTGTGTGTTGCCAGAGCTCCTCATTAGGTTCCTGAGCTTAGCCATGTGTGTTTGGGCCTTCTGGTCTGCCTGCTATCAGTTCTAGGAAAGCAGATGTCTTTGTCCCTGGTCCCATCCCGTCCTGTCTATATGTTGGTACCAAAGTCCTTGTCTTGAATGTGGAACCATGTACCCAGCGACAAAGTTTCTTGTAACCTGTGTCTGGAAAATTAAACCTGTGTTTGTCTTTTGAAGTTGTAGTTAACATAAACCAAAATAACAGCGTCATACATGTTAAAATAATAACGGCATGTAGGAGTTAAATAAAATAGCACACAGTGTCCAGGAATTGTGCCATGTAATAAATAATAATGCCATACAGTGCCAATAAAACATCACATCGTGCCTAAATAATAATGCCATACAGTGCCAATAAAACATCACATCGTGCCTAAATAATAATGCCATACAGTGCCAATAAAACATCACATCGTGCCTAAATAATAATGCCATAGAGTGCTAATAAAACACCATGTAGTGCCTAAACAATACCATGCAGTACCAACAAAACCCCATGTAGCTCCTAACAAATACCACTATAGAGCGTCTAACACCATATAGTGCATAAATAATACCGCAACACAGTGCCTTAATAACATCAAATAGTGCCTAACTAATACCATAATACAGGGCTGTAAAATTAATATCCTGTAATGCCTAAATAATATTGCCATATGGTGCTCTAATAACTGCACCAATTAGCTCCTAAATAATACCACCATATAGTGCTAAAATAATATTGACATGTAGTGCTTATATAATAATGTCATCAGTGTCCTGATAATACCATGTAGTGTTTTAATAATGATGCATTGTAATACCCTAATAAAAGGCTATATTTAGCTTCTATAATAATGCTATATAGTGCCTTAATAATAATACCATATAGTCCGGGAATAATAATGCCATAAAGTGTCCAAACATTACCACTATGTAGCAGCGAAATAATGATATCATACAGTACCCCGATAGTGACACTGTACAGTGCATAAATATGACAGATCAGTGGTTGTTATAACGCGATACCGGGTGCTAATAATACCACCTGACCATACCGTGGCCTGGAAGTACCGCTATACCGTGCCTAAATAACACCTATGAGCAATATCCAGATTACAGGTTCTGGGGTTTTAGTCATAAAAGACTTGGAGAGACTGGTGCAGTTACATGGTGGGGCCCAGGGCATGATAGGGGTCCTTTAGCGCCCTCCTATGATCTGACCCCCTTCATGCCATATGTAGACATCTTTTATTGTTATAATTGCACCATTAATTAGTAAATAAATTCTAATTAAAATCTATAAAAAGTTTCCTTTTTTCGGGTTCTGAACGTGAGCCTTATCCTGGTCGTGCCATTTCATGGCGGCACAGGTCCCCCGTATGCAGAGCCGCACAGGTTAATCTCCACAGCCTCCGTATTAGGAGCCCGATAAGAGGTTTCCACATTCTCCGTATGACCTCACGTGAAAGGGATCGCATTATTTTCCGGAGCGCAGTGAGGCGTGTGCATAAAAACCCTGAAGAAAGACTCAGCGAGGGGTCGCACTGTAAAATGCCGCATGCAGCCCCGGTCTCTGCCCACGCCTCGTTCTATGTTCTGAAGCTCTTGAACATGTAAAAAGAGGAGATCTGGAAAAAGTAGGGGGCGAGCGAAATAAGTGATGTCCTGGTGCTAACTATCCCAGAAACAATGACGTCCACCTCCACAAAGTGCATGGATATTTATGAAAAAAAAACAAGGAAATTTTACTTGTGCCATTAAATATGTCTGGCCCCGGAGGGCCCCTGTGACTCCAAACTACATAACATTCTATGATCCCACCCTTCTCCGGCTTTGCCCCATTGATAATTAGCACCTTACTAAATAGGAGCCCCCCTTTAGACATCACAGAGGAAGCACTTTGATGTTCTGAAATACTTTGTGCTGCTGTGGACTCTGGTCCTATCACTCGTCCACAGTCCTGATACTGACATTGCCCCTATCGCAGGCACCTTTTGTCTGATTATTGGCTCATAATTTGATTGGATAGGTCACTGTTCACTACAAAGTCAACATACTCCTGACCTGAAATACTCTGTTCCTCTGGAGGACCATGGTTATTCTACATCACTTTCATTCCCTCCTCACACATACATACATTCCTTCCCTTACTAATGTCACCACATGAGTGAACAGGTCACTGCCCCCTTACAAAATCAGCACACTTGTCTGGTGAAATATTTGTGCTGCTGTGAACTCTGGTCCTATCACTCATCCACAGTCCTCTCCTCAGATGCCTGATTATTGGCCCATGATTTGAGTGGACAGGTCACTGCTCCCTACAAAGACAACATACTCTGTCCTGACCTTAAATACTCTGTTCCTCTGGGGGAGATCTGTCTTCTTTATTCCCTACTCAAAAACACAACCCTGTCTTTACTAGTGTCATCACGAGAGTGAACAGGTCTCTGCCCCCATACAAAGTCAGCACACTTATCTAGTGAAATATTTGTACTGCTGTGGTCCTATCACTCATCCACACCTCAGATACTGACATTGCCTTTATCACAGGCACCTTTTGTCCAATTAGTGGCTCATAATTTGAGTGGATAGGTCACTGCTCCCTACCTACCAACCTACTCCTGACCTGATATACTCTGTCCATCTGGGGGACCATAGTCATTCTACATCACCTTCTGCTTTCTTCATTCCCTCCTCACACATACATCCCTTTCATAGGTCACTGCCCCCTTACAAAATCAGCACACTTGTCTGATAAAATACTTTGTGCTGCTGAAGGGCCCTGCATCTTCATCTATCTATCTATGACTATCTATGACTTTCCAAATATCTCCCTTACCCTCCTCACATCATGACGTGCCTTTAAGGACCAGACAGGTCATCTTCTCCTGACAAGATCAACTCGCTCGTCTCCTGCTGCTTCTGTTCCTTCCAGGTTCTGATTGGCTACGCCATGTTCTATCTCCTCCCCTTTTAAACAAGCTCCTCCCAAACTTGCAGCAGATGAAAAAAACAACAGAAATGCTACACTTTTAGCCGATTAAACAAATCACCCTACATAAAAAAAAATGTGGAAACAAATGAAAAAAAATAAAAAAATCGCTTTCGTTGGGTTAATAGGACTCCTCCAGCAGTGCGTCCATCACTGGAGCGATCGCGCACGCCTCCTGTGCAACACAATGTAATTACAAGCAGCATAACAAGAATTAACTAGACAAAGGACGCGGTCTGAAACGCGATGGTTTCCATAGAGACTGAACGCCGCGAGGAGAGATCACGTCCCAGACCTTACTACTTGGAGGAATCGTAAATTACAGAATGGGCTGTCACCTGTGAGCACAACACATCATCTCCATTTAATGACATGTTGGAAGTGTTATGTGTTCATTCTACTCAGGTCGAAGGCTCGAAAGGAAGGAGTTGGCAGAAGAAGAGGTGGAATCCACCGATGATCGGTTACTGGGTGAGAGTAACACTCAGGAAGTACTGGCCCAAATCATTTATGCATTTGCGCCTTTTTTCGGATACTTTTGGATGTGTTTGTTGGCTTTGTATTTGCACTTTATTTTTCTATTACTTTACGCCTTTTTAAAAATCTATTTATATGATCGCCTGGCTTTTTCTTTGAGGGTGAGATTTGGGATTTCTAGACGCTTTCTGCTAATTCATCAATTTCAACTTTAATTTGCTGGAAATGTTCTCCAGTCTATCCCTCCACCTCGAAGCAGATATTTTGGAGTCCTGAGATCGGAGCTTTGGAGCCCTGAGATCGGAGCTTTAGAGCCGAGATCGGAGCTTTAGAGCCCAGAGATCGGAGCTTTAGAGCCCTGAGATCGGAGCTTTAGAGCCCAGAGATCGGAGCTTTAGAGCCCTGAGATCGGAGCTTAGGAGCCCAGAGATCGGAGATTTGAAGCCCAGAGATCGGAGCTTTGGAGCCCTGAGATCGGAGCTTAGGAGCCCAGAGATCAGAGCTTTAGAGCCCTGAGATCAGAGCTTAGAGCCCTGAGATCGGAGCCTTGGAGCCCTGAGATCAGAGCTTCGGAGCCCTGAGATCGGAGCTTTAGAGCCCTGAGATCGGAGCCTTGGAGCCCTGAGATTGGAGCTTTAGAGCCCTGAGATCGGAGCTCTGGAGCCCAGAGATCGGAGCTTTGGGGCCCTGTCCTGAATGGAGCTGAAGTGTTAATTCCAGCACTTCGGCAGTCATGTGGACAGTTAATAATGTGCAGACCGAACATGCACACCACAACTCTATTCAAGAAGGGGCTGCACAGCTCTGTTCTCGGAGTTTCAACATCATGGTCTTGGGTCCTGATTGGTCAGCAATCAACGTAGGAATAAAGGGTAACTAGATATATATGGGGAATAACCTTTTAAAGTCGGATGACATGTGAGGAGCATTGGGCGGTGTACCTTGAAGGTGCTTGATGTCAGATGGGATTTCAACAAGGTACTCTACCATGGAAAGGGTATTGAGATACTGGGTTGGGACATCAATCCAAATATTTGTCTACCCCATGAGGGAACGTTTAGAAATGACTGAGTGTTGATATCCAGAATGGATAAATGGCCTGAGACACCTAGTATTCGTAGGCCCAACTCAACCTACATGGTCTACACTAACCCTCATCCTCCTGAGGTCATCAGGAACACTCATCATGGCCATGGTTTTGGCATTATTCGTTGAAGTGATCAAGAAAAATCTGGATAAGGCTCCTGGGAAGTCATAAAGCCGTGACAGATTTGGCAAAGAATGATCTAAATAACACCAAACTCGCCTCACTAACTCATTTTGAGGTTCACCAAGGTTTTGGGATTTTTGTCGTCAAAAGGGATAAACAGACAACTATGTCTGCCAAAGTAAGAAAATCTAAAAAATGGTCAAGATTAAACAGACAATATGTAACATAGTAACATAGTTTGCAAGGCCGAAAAAAGACATTTGTCCATCCAGTTCAGCCTATATTCCGTCAGAATAAATCCCCAGATCTACGTCCTTCTAACGAACCTAATAATTGTATGATACAATATTGTGATGCTCCAGGAAGGCATCCAGGCCTCTCTTGAACCCCTCGACTGAGTTCGCCATCACCACCTCCTCAGGCATCAAATTCCAGATTCTCACTGCCCTAACAGTAAAGAATCCTCTTCTATGTTGGTGGAAAATCCTTCTTTCCCCAAGACGCAGAGAATGCCCCCTTGTGCCCGTCACCTTCCTTGGTATAAACAGATCCTCAGAGAGATATTTGTATTGTCCCCTTATATACTTATACATGGTTATTAGATCGCCCCTCAGTCGTCTTTTTCTCTAGACTAAATAATCCTAATTTTGCTAATCTTTCTGGGTATTGTAGCTCCCCCATCGCCTTTATTAATTTTGTTGCCCTACTTTGTACTTGCTCTAGTGCCATTATATCCTTCCTGAGCACCGGTGTCCGAATCTGTATACAGTACTCCATGTGCGCAATGCAATCCATGATCCTGTTTGCCTTGGCAGCTGCTGCCTGGCACTGGCTGCTCCAGGTAAGTTTATCATTAACGAGGATCCCCAAGTCCTTCTCCATGTCTGATTTACCCAGAGGTTTCCCGTTCAGTGTGTAATGGTGATATTGATTCCTTCTTCCCATCTGTATAACCTTACATTTATCATTACCACATCTGCCACCTCTCGGCCAAAGTTTCCAACTTATCCAGATCCATCTGTAGCAGAATACTATCTTCTCTGGTATTGACTGCTTTACATAGTTTTGTATCATCTGCAAATATCGATATTTTACTGTGTAAACCTTCTACCAGATCATTAATGAATATGTTGAAGAGAATACAAACATTGACCCCTGCGGTCCCCACTGGTCACAGCGACCCAGTTAGAGAATCTACCATTTATAACCACCCTCTGCTTTCTATCACTAAGCCAGTTACTAACCCATTTACACACATTTTCCCCCAGACCAAGCATTC
Source organism: Ranitomeya imitator (assembly GCF_032444005.1). Classification (NCBI taxonomy): domain Eukaryota; kingdom Metazoa; phylum Chordata; class Amphibia; order Anura; family Dendrobatidae; genus Ranitomeya; species Ranitomeya imitator. The sequence continues at coordinate 142,626,942 of NC_091290.1, forward strand.
TCATTTTGTGTACCAACCTCTTGTGCGGCACGGTATCAAATGCTTTGGAAAAATCAAGATATACCACGTCCAATGACTCACCTTGGTCAAGTCTATAGCTTACCTCTTCATAAAAACTGATTAGATTGGTTTGACAGGAGCGATTTCTCATAAACCCATGCTGATATGGAGTTAAACAGTTATTCTCATTGAGATAATCCAGAATAACATCTCTCAGAAACCCTTCAAATATTTTACCAACAATAGAGGTTAGACTTACTGGCCTATAATTTCCAGGTTCACTTTTGGAGCCCTTTTTGAATATTGGTACTACATTTGCTATGCGCCAGTCCTGCGGAACAGACCCCGTCGCTATAGAGTCCCTAAAAATAAGAAATAATCGTTTATCTATTACATGACTTAGTTCCCTTAGTACTCGTGGGTGTATGCCATCCGGACCCGGAGATTTATCTATTTTAATCTTATTTAGCCGGTTTCACACCTCTTCTCGGGTTAGATTGGTGACACTTAATATAGGGTTTTCTTTGTCTCTCGACATTTCACCTAGCATTTTATTTTCTATACCGTGGAGAAGAAGGTGTTTAATATATTAGCTTTAGCCTTGTCATCTACAACCATTAGGTCTAAAAGTGCTGCTCCTCCTGGTTGGATTCTGCACCAATTGGGAAAGATAATTTTTCTTGGTTACAAACAGAAACCTGTTGCCTTTATGGGATTCTCAGGTCTTTGTTTCCCTGTTCATATCCGGGTCGTTAAAGCCCCCATAACAAAGACCTCATTATGGGTTGCAGCTTCATCTATCTGCCTTAGAAGTAGACTTTCCATGATTTCGGTTATATTTGGGGGTTTGTAACAGACCCCAATGAGAATTATGTTAATATTTTTCCCTCCATGTATTTCGACCCATATGGACTCGACATCCTCATTCCCTTCGCTAATATCCTCCCTTAAAGTGGACTTTAGACAAGACTTTACCTAAAGACAAACCCCTCCTCCTCTCCGACTTTTACGATCCTTTCTAAACAGACTGTAACCCTGTTATTCCCAACTGTAGATATTTCTGCTTCTAGTTCTTCCATCTTGTTTGTCAGGCTTCTGGCGTTTGAGAACATGCAGTTTAGAGGATTTTGTTTTGTTCCAAACGTCTTGGTCTTCCAGCTCCCCCAGGGTTTCGTAGACATCACTTCATCCTGAACCCACTCTACAACCCCCGGGTTCCGTAGACATCACTTCATCCTGAACCCACTTTACAACTTGTTACACCTCCCATCAAATTGTGGCCCCCGAGGGCCTACACCCACCATATTCAGGGCCCGGAGATCGAGTAGAATTCACGTAAATTGGACAATCTTAATTCTAATACACATTGCATTCCGACTTCTTTTATTTCAGAGATCAAAGCCAATGGAAAACATCTAAGGGAAAAGTTAGTAAATGTAGAAAGCCACAAATACCGCACTAATGACTTACTGCAGGCAGGAGACAATGTCGGGCACTGACCTTCGCCGTGCTCCAGTCCTGCTTATCCATAGCAGAATGCAAATACTGTAAAACTACCGGTGTAAATAATGAAAAGATCAATACAGTGTGAGACGTGATAGTATCCTGACTTCATAAAAAGGAAGCTCCACCCCGAAACATGATAATTGTCAGCAACACACTGAGGAAGCTAGGGTCAGAATCCATCAAGAAACATTCTTCGTTATATTCTGGCAAAGACCACTGCAAAATGTTCAGTTTGTCTGATTTTTCTCTTTCTAGGTCTATTTTTGAGTAAAATGTAAATTGTTCTTTTATTCTATGAACTGCTGACAACATGTCTCTGAAGTTCCAAGCAATAAATTTTGTATTTATTTTCTGAAAATGAGAAATGGTCAAAATAACAAAAAAATACATTGCTTGCAGACCTCAAATAATGCAAAAAAAAAACAAGTTCATAATAATTTAGAAACAACAATACTAATGTTTTAACTCAGGTAGAATTCAGAAATCAATATTTTGTGGAATAACCATGATTTTTAATCCCAGCTTTCATGCGTCTTGGCATGCTTTACACCAGTCTTTCACACTGCTTCTGGGTGACCTTATGCCACTCCTTGTCCATCTTCCTCTTGATTACATTCCACAGGTTCTCAATGGGGTTCAGGTCTGGAGATTGGGCGGCCATGACAGGGATTTGATGTGGTGGTCCTTCATCCACACCTTCATTGACCTAGCTGTGTGGCATGGTGCATTGTCCTGCTGGAAAAAAACAGTCCTCAGAGTTGGGGAACATTGCCTGAGCAGAAGGAATCAACTGTTTTTCCAGGATAACCTTGTATGCGGCTTGATTCATGTGTCCTTGTACATAGGAGCAGTATTATAGTAGTTATATTCTTGTACATAGGAGCAGTATTATAGTAGTTATATTCTTGTACATAGGAGCAGTATTATAGTAGTTATATTCTTGTACATAGGAGCAGTATTATAGTAGTTATATTCTTGTATATAGGGGTAGTATTATAGTAGTTATATTCTTGTACATAGGGGGCAGTATTATAGTAGTTATATTCTAGTACATAGGGGCAGTATTATAGTAGTTATATTCTTGTATATAGGGGTAGTATTATAGTAGTTATATTCTTGTACATATGGAGCAGTATTATAGTAGTTATATTCTTGTACATAGGTGGCAGTATTATAGTAGTTATATTCTTGTACATAGGAGCAGTATTATAGTAGTTATATTCTTGTACATAGGAGCAGTATTATAGTAGTTATATTCTTGTACATAGGGGGTAGTATTATAGTAGTTATATTCTTGTACATAGTGGCAGTATTATAGTAGTTATATTCTTATACATGGGGGTAGTATTATAGTAGTTATATTCTTGTACATAGTGGCAGTATTATAGTAGTTATTTTCTTGTACATAGGGGGTAGTATTATAGTAGTTATATTCTTGTACATAGTGGCAGTATTATAATAGTTATATTCTTATACATAGGAGCAGTATTATAGTAGTTATATTCTTGTACATAGGAGCAGTATTATAGTAGTTATATTCTTGTACATAGGGGGCAGTATTATAGTAGTTATATTCTTGTACATAGGTGGCAGTATTATAGTAGTTATATTCTTGTACATAGGAGCAGTATTATAGTAGTTATATTCTTGTACATAGGAGCAGTATTATAGTAGTTATATTCTTGTACATAGGGGGTAGTATTATAGTAGTTATATTCTTGTACATAGTGGCAGTATTATAGTAGTTATATTCTTATACATAGGGGGTAGTATTATAGTAGTTATATTCTTGTACATAGGGGGCAGTATTATAGTAGTTATATTCTTGTACATAGGAGCAGTATTATAGTAGTTATATTCTTGTACATAGGGGCAGTATTATAGTAGTTATATTCTTATACATAGGGGGTAGTATTATAGTAGTTATATTCTTGTACATAGTGGCAGTATTATAGTAGTTATATTCTTGTACATAGGAGCAGTATTATAGTAGTTATATTCTTGTACATAGGAGCAGTATTATAGTAGTTATATTCTTGTACATAGGAGCAGTATTATAGTAGTTATATTCTTGTACATAGGAGCAGTATTATAGTAGCTATATTCTTGTACATAGGAGCAGTATTATAGTAGTTATATTCTTGTACATAGGAGCAGTATTATAGTAGTTATATTCTTATACATAGGGGGTAGTATTATAGTAGTTATATTCTTGTACATAGTGGCAGTATTATAGTAGTTATATTCTTGTACATAGGAGCAGTATTATAGTAGTTATATTCTTGTACATAGGAGCAGTATTATAGTAGTTATATTCTTGTACATAGGAGCAGTATTATAGTAGTTATATTCTTGTACATAGGGGCAGTATTATAGTAGTTATATTCTTGTACATAGGGGCAGTATTATAGTAGTTATATTCTTGTACATAGGAGGCAGTATTATAGTAGTTATATTCTTGTACATAGGGGCAGTATTATAGTAGTTATATTCTTGTATATAGGGGCAGTATTATAGTAGTTATATTCTTGTACATAGGAGGCAGTATTATAGTAGTTATATTCTTGTACATAAGGGGCAGTATTATAGTAGTTATATTCTTGTACATAGGGGCAGTATTATAGTAGTTATATTCTTGTACATAGGGGGCAGTATTATAGTAGTTATATTCTTGTACATAGGGGCAGTATTATAGTAGTTATATTCTTGTACATAGGGGGCAGTATTATAGTAGTTATATTCTTGTATATAGGAGCAGAATTATAGTAGTTATATTCTTGTACATAGGGGGCAGTAATATAGTAGTTATATTCTTGTATATAGGAGCAGTATTATAGTAGTTATATTCTTGTACATAGGGGCAGTATTATAGTAGTTATATTCTTGTACATAGGAGCAGTATTATAGTAGTTATATTCTTGTACATAGGAGCAGTATTATCGTAGTTATATTCTTGTACATAGGGGGCAGTATTATAGTAGTTATATTCTTGTACATAGGAGCAGTATTATAGTAGTTATATTCTTGTACATAGGAGCAGTATTATCGTAGTTATATTCTTGTACATAGGGGGCAGTATTATAGTAGTTATATTCTTGTACATAGGGGCAGTATTATAGTAGTTATATTCTTGTACATAGGAGCAGTATTATAGTAGTTATATTCTTGTACATAGAGGCAGTATTATAGTAGTTATATTCTTGTACATAGGGGCAGTATAATAATAGTTATATTCTTGTACATAGGGGCAGTATTATAGGAGTTATATTCTTGTACATAGGAGCAGTATTATAGTAGTTATATTCTTGTATATAGGAGCAGTATTATAGTAGTTATATTCTTGTACATAGGGGCAGTATAATAGTAGTTATATTCTTGTACATAGGGGCAGTATTATAGTAGTTATATTCTTGTACATAGGAGCAGTATTATAGTAGTTATATTCTTGTATATAGGAGCAGTATTATAGTAGTTATATTCTTGTACATAGGGGCAGTATTATAGTAGTTATATTCTTGTACATAGGGGGCATTATGATTACTCTTCACACATAAGCATACTATATATGATATAACATCTTTTCTTATAATTTCTATCCTTTCTTATTCTACTTGTGCTTACCTTGTACTCTTCCTATTTTTACACACCTTAGATCAGTCACACATTTTACATCACTAGCTCAGGCGCCTCCTTCCCCAGAGACCTTTGTGTTAAAGTATTTTGTGTCTCAGGACTAGCAGGTGAATCTGTGGACAACCAATCCGTCTTTACTCACCTGGGAACTGAGACCTTGCTGGAGCAGGAGCCCCGAGGCATCTTGTCTTCCTGGAGACTTGACCGATCTGCACATTTATTCTGTAGCTGCAGTGATTCCTGCACATACATTTTAGAAAAAAAGAGATTATATTCATTCAATTACCCAATGGAACAAGCAAATTACTATATTAGAAGAATACGTTGCATAGTCTATTTATTTGTATATAATCCAGCCCTCAGGGGACTTGATAAATGGAAATGGCGAATTATTGGATTATAAAAAGTCCACAAATCCTCAGTTATGTAGGGTTACTTAAGTATCTGCAGTCTAAGGCCAGAGCACCAATGCACCACTAACATGTAGCTTCAAGTTTATGAGGGTCCTTGGGTGGAGTGGCAGTGGGACCCTATGTGCAGTTAAACCCTGATCTTCCAGGATCTCTGCTATGTGTCTCCCTGCACTTTTCAGGACATCTCCTGTCTGCCTGCATCTTCCTGGACCTCTGCTCTGTTCTTGACCTTCCATGACCTCTGATACACATCTCCCTACATCTTCCAGGACGTCTCATGTCCGACTGTGGCTTCCAGTACCTCTGCTACCTGTTTACGATCTTCCATAACCACTGCTACATGTCTGCCTATGGCTTTCAGGGTGTCTCCTGTCCACCTGTGGCTTTGCAGATGGCCTGGCATGCTCCCATATTATCATCTGACTGGGCCTATATAAGGCCTACCAAAACACACACTTGTTTCTCAGTTATCAGACTTTCTAGTAATTCTGCTATCTGTTTCTGGTTTTCCTGTACCTTGGCTATGTGTCTGCCTGTGACTTCCAGAATATCTACTGTCCTCCTGCAGCTTCCATTACCTCTTCTACCTGTTCCTGGTCTTCCAGGACCTCTGCTATATATCTACCTGCAGCTTTCAAGACATCTCCTGTCCACCTGTGACTTCCAGTATCTCTGCTACCTGTTCCTCGTTTTCTAGGACCTCTGCTTTGTGTCTGCTTCTTCCAGGATGTCTCCAGTTCACCTGCGGCTTCCAGTACCTCTTCTTCCTGTCCCTGGTCTTCCAGGACTTCTGCTTTGTATCTCCCTACAGGTTCCAGGATGTCTCCTGTCTGCCTGGGGCTTCCAGTACCTCTGCTTCCTGTCCCTGGTCTTCCAGGACTTCTGCTTTGTGTCTCCCTACAGCTTCCAGGATGTCTCCTGTCTGCCTGGGGCTTCCAGTACTTCTGCTACCTGTTCCTGATCTTCCAGGACCTTTGCTTTGTGTCTGACTACAGCTTTCAGGATGTCTCCTGTCCGCCAGCAGCTTCCAGTATTTCTGCTACCTATTCTCGGTCTTCCATGACCTCTGCTACATGTTTCCCTGAAGCTTTCAGGACGTCTCCTCTCTTCCTGAAGCTTTCAGAACCTTTTACCTGTTCCCAATCTTCCATTACCTCTGCTACATGTCTACCTGCACTTTCCAGGATGTCTCCTGTCTTCCTGCAGCTTCCAGAACCTCTGCTACCTGTTCCCAGTCTCCCATTACCTCTGCTACATGTCTACCTGCACTTTCCAGGATGTCTCCTGTCTTCCTGCAGCTTCCAGAACCTCTGCTACCTGTTCCCAGTTTTCCAGGATCTCTGCTACCTGTTCCCAGTCTTCCAGGATCTCTGCTACCTGTTCCCAGTCTTCTAGCACGCCCGCTACTCGTCTCTGGGCTCCTATCTGTTGTCTCCCTTTCCTCTGCTGCCTAGTAAGTCTAACAAATGCCCTAGGCAGCTGCCTAACCATCACATGGGAATACTCATGGAAGACTTTTGAAATATTGTAAATCAATATAATGGATATTAACTTGTAAAGAAACAGCTAACAGCTAGCAAGAAAAAGAATAATGTTTATTCTGATGTTTCCTTCCACATGCTGGGGCGGAAAAAAGCCCACAATTATCATTATGGGTGACTAAAACCTCTTTAATTCATACATTTTGGAAGAACTGACCACGGTGGATATTATGTTCGTATTTAGAACAATTCTGCTCTTTTCTCAGCTTCTTGCCCTTTTATGAGCTCTCTGCTTTGTCGAATATCTCTTCCTCTAATGGGATTAATTAAATCTTGCTTGTCCTGGCTTTATGAATGTAGCTACGCTCACCTATTGCATTAACTGGTCAACTTCAGCTCCATCACTATCTATCTTCATGTCAGCAGAACCGAGACATTTACAGGATTGCATTTTTTTCCAGCAAATGATACAATCCTTGATGCGCCTGAAGTACCAAGGCCAAGTATGCAGCAGATTCCTCGCCGTCCTGCTCTCGAATCTCGTCTATTCCTGCCACTTCCAGCGCCATAAACTTATATTCTTAAAGGGAACCTGTCATCAGAAAATTACCCATTCTTACATGATTTGTGTTACATTTACAAAAAAAAAAATGTTTGACAATGTTTGTTTTTGTATTTCAAGATATTTATTGAAAATAAGAACCTTGCACTTTTAACAATGGCCAAGATCTGGTTCGAGTTCGGTTAAAGTTCTTATACCCGAACCGAACTTTGGAAAAAGGTTTGAGTAGGGTGCCAGAACCTGAACTTCCACAGGTCCGCTCATCGCTACTCAGGATCCACCAATCTCAATAGAATTACCTCTGCACACGCTCATTAGATGCGTCCATAAGGTCAGACTCATTTTATTGCTGCTAATGTATATGTGAATTTCCTGAAACAGAATTTTAGAGTCGAAAAAAGCCCCAGTGGCCGGTGTGAAAATTGTAAGATTACTAAAAAAAATTGTACTAAATAGAAGTATGGGGAAAAAATTGGCAAAAATAAAAATGCATAAAAAACTGATTTACACAATAGGTCATTTTCTGATCAGAGCTTCCCTTTAATCTACAGTACTAGAAAGGGTTAAACACTTCATGACACCCCTTCTTCCTTTGGGCAATTTGCACTTATGGATTTTCGAATTAAAAAAAAACTTGACACAACTTGTACCCTTGAATCCATCTCATTCTAAAAGTCTGGGCATTAATAGACATCTACTCATTTGTTTGAAGATCTGAGGTTGGGCACAGATGAAGTTGGTGCACAGATGAAGTTAGGGCACTGATGAAGGTTGGGCACTGGGGAACACTGTGGCAAAGATGAAGGTAGGGCACAGCATAAGGTTGGTCACGGATGAAGGTTTGGCACAGATGAAAGTAAGGTACAGCATAAGGTTGGGCATGGATGAAGGTGGGGCACAGAATAAGGTTGGGCACGGATAAAGGTGGGACACAGCATAAGGTTAGGCATGAATGAAGGTTGGGCACAGAAGAAGTTAGGGTACAACATATGGCTGCGCACAGATGAAGGTGGGGTACAGCATAAGGTTGGGCACAGATGAAAGTGGGGCACTGATGAAGGTTGGCCACTGAGAAAGATTGGGCAAAAATAAAGGTGGGGCACAGCATAAGGTTGGGCATGGAAGAAGGTAGGGCACTGATGAAGGTTGGGCTTGGATGAAGGTTTGGCACAGATGAAAGTGGGGCACAGCATAAGGTTGGGCATGGATGAAGGTGGGGCACAGAATAAGGTTGGGCACGGATAAAGGTGGGACACAGCATAAGGTTAGGCATGAATGAAGGTTGGGCACAGAAGAAGTTAGGGTACAACATAAGGCTGGGCACAGATGAAGGTGGGGTACAGCATAAGGTTGGGCACAGATGAAAGTGAGGCACTGATGAAGGTTGGCCACTGAGGAAGATTGGGCAAAAATGAAGGTGGGGCACAGCATAAGGTTGGGCATGGATGAAGGTAGGGCACTGATGAAGGTTGGGAATGGATGAAGGTTTGGCACAGATGAAAGTGGGGCACAGCATAAGTGTGGGCATGGATGAAGGTGGGGCACAGAATAAGGTTGGGCATGGATAAAGGTGAGACACAGATGAAGGTGGGTCACGTATTAAGGTTGGGCAAAGATCAAGGTGAGTACAGCATAAGGTTGAGCACGGAAGAAGTTTGGGCACCGATGAAGGTGGGGCACAGCATAAGGTTGGGCACAGATGAAGGTGGGGTACAGCAAAGGGTTGGGCACAGATGAAAGTGGGGCACAGCATAAGGTTGGGCACAGATGAAAGTGGGGTACAGCATAAGGTTGGGCATGTATGAAGGTTAGGCATAGATGAAAGTGGGGCACACATGGAGGTTGGGCACAAATTAAGGTGGAGAACAGCATAAGGTTGGGCACATATGAAGGTTGGGCACAGATGAAGGTGAGGCACAGCATAAAATTGGGCACATATGAAAGTTGGACACAGATGAAGGTGGAGTACAGCATATGATTGTGCACATATGAAAGTTGGGCACAGATGAAGGTGGGGCACAGCATAAGATTGGGCACGTTTGAAGGTTGTGCACAGATGAAGGTGGGGCACAGCATAAGGTTGGGTACAGATGAAGGAGGGGAAAAGCATAAGGTTGGGCATGTATGAAGGTTGGGCACAGATGAAGGTTGGGCACAGATGAAGGTGGGGAACAGCATAAGGTTGGGCATGTATGAAGGTTGGGCACACATGGAGGTTGGGCACAAATGAAGGTGGAGAACAGCATAAGGTGAGGCACATATGAAAGTTGGACACAGATGAAGGTGGGGTACAGCATAAGATTGGGCATGTATGAAGGTTGGGCACAGATGTAGGTGGGGCACAGCATAAGATTGGGCACATATCAAAGTTGGGCACTGATGAAGAATGACAACTGAGGAAGATTGGGCAAAAATGAAGATGGGGCAAAGCATAAGGTTGGGCATGGATGAAGGTGAGGGCACTGATGAAGGTTGGGCATGGATGAAGGTTTGGCACAGATGAAAGTGGTGCACAGCATAAGGTTGGGCATGGATGAAGGTGGGGCACAGAATAAGTTTGGGCATGGATAAAGGTGGGACACAGATGAAGGTCGGTCACGTATTAAGGTTGGGCATAGATCAAGGTGGGGCACAGCATAAGGTTAGGCATGAATGAAGGTTGGGCACAGATGAAGGTGGGGTACAACATACGGTTGGGCACAGATGAAAGTGGGGCACTGATGAAGGTTGGCCACTGAGGAAGATTTGGCAAAAAATGAAGCTGGGGCACAGCATAAGGTTGGTCATGGATAAAGGTGGGGCACTGATGAAGGTTGGGCATGGATGAAGGTTTGGCACAGATGAAAGTGGGGCACAGCATAAGGTTGGGCACAGATGTTAGTTGGTACAGCATAAAGTTAGGCACAGATAAAGGTTAGAGATGAAGGTTGGGCACAGATGAAAGTGGGGCACCACATAACGCTTTTGAGCACATCAGTGGTGTTCTAATTTATTACTATGGAAAATGGTACAAAACTCCATATAGTCAGATCTGATTTTAGGCATAAATGTGCCCTAGGAGGTGCTCACCACGTTCATATATATGAAGAGTTAGTCTATTCTGATGTCACCAGGAGGATCTGGCATAAATTACTAAAAAAAAAAAAATTTCTATTGGGGGTTGTAGCATTTTTCCAAAAATACTGGTGAGACATGACAAAAAGTTAATGGAGAGAGACATAGTATGCTTCATTATCAGTAAATCCAGTTCAATAGCAGAAATTCTGTAATCTGGCATCAAAGAGTCCCATTACCGCCACTGCTATTCGGTGCTGTAGCTGTAAGTAAATATGTCTATAAGGACCAATCATGGCTTTCTTGCTATTGCAGAATGGGTAACAATTTGGCCCCCTGAGCTCATATTGTCAGCAGATGTGCAGGGACGCATCGTGTTTACCATTGCCGTATGGCTGTGATACATGTATAAGGTTCTTTATCTTCCACACTTGGATCTATCAGGTGGTGCAGGATGCGGGCAGCACAAGGAAACAAACAATGGCTTCCTGCAGCAGCACAACAGGTTCAGGATTCTTGCACAATGGGCCACATTTCGTTATCCAAATTGTCACAGTCTGCGAAATATATAATTGGGCACCTTCTATAGATATTGGTGGCATATATAGCAGCGCAATGTAGTCTCATAAATAGGGAGTGTCATGTCCAACATAGAAAGTGCTGAAAATATGCTGCACCCCTGACACCTCAATGCCGGTACGCCAACGTAGGTTTTAAAATTAGGTGAATAGTCCGGCTCAGCAGGACTGGAGTTTCCTTTTTCTTTTTCAAAAAGAAATTATAGTGCGTACAAAAGAAAAAGGTACATGGTCGACATGATATCGTCGATGTGTTTCGACGGCACTAGGCAGTCTTACTCATGGCCACACTGCTGGGGAACTAAAAGTCCCAACATGGCGAGACACAGGTTGCTCTAAATATTCTATATCCTGCTCTAAAATCCTTTCTTGTCTCCTTCCCCCCTTTTCCTTGCAATCTATGGGACCCGCTCCCAGCAGCTCCACATGAGGGTCAGACAGTGGAAACTTAGAGGCAGTACGCCCCCTCCCTGTGACAGCGCCACTGCCTGGATTTTCCGTCCACAGCTGTTTGGGAGGCTAAGATCCATCTCTGTTTAGTCTGCAGTGCGTTCCCTCCATCTATGAGGATGCAAAGGGAAATGTAAGGAGAGGAACCGCATGTAAGAAGTGGGCATTGGTCCCTCGTCATTGGCACAGATCTCCGCCGTGAACCACCCTTCGCCTGCCACGGGATGATGTGAAATCCACGTAGGAACAGGTTAATTTGCTCCCTATACTGCCTGCTAAGCCTGTTCCATCTGACTGCATAGGCTGGGGAGTGGGGGGAAGCTGGATTCAGCTCTGATTGCTAACTTTGCAGAAAGGAGAGAAGCCAAAGACTGGAAGACACCGTATTCCTGAAAGAGTGCTCGGAAAGGCAGGCTTGCCAGCTGAGGAGCCCTGGAATGATGCTGTCCCCAGCTCCCGTCATCATCCCCTGCAGTTCCTGGATTTTCTCTGAATCAGACACCGATGCTCTTGTGCATGATCTTCAGACTGCATGGCAGAGCTGAGAGGTGAGCAATCTATTTTGTCTGCTGCTCCTGATACTATACCTGTAGGGTATCCGTCCCCCCCTTCCTTACCCTAAACTGTGCACCCCTCTGCAGACCTCGGTTACTTGGTATGAACAGAGAGAATGAAGTCATTGCATAAAAATATGACAAGTAGGACTTCATTTTCTCCTGGACTTCATTATATCCATGGTGTAGGTGGCTTATAAAAGGGGAGGGGGGGCATAGAATATAAGTTTTGTCATAAGCTGTATCTGTAGATCTCCAAGACTGGGATCCCAGATATATCTGTGTGTCCTTCACCATAGTCCTGCATACACTAATTCATTGTAAGGAGCTTTAAATGGGGGGAGGGAGTTGGGGATTTTTGCAATCATGTGCAATGAAAATAAAATGCGTATATAAGAGGTATTAACCCATGCATGTAACGGGGGAAGAGATTTAAAATCTGCACTCAATGGGTTAAATCCTAATAGCGGATGGGGGGGAGAATTATTTTAATTTGCATTTTAATCCTTAAAGCGTGATAACCTTTCGATTAGATACAGTTGCTGTCAGCTCCTGAGGCAGACAGGAAGCTGCCGAAGGGTTTTTTTTGTTCCCATTAGTTGGGTTCACTTCGCCTCAATAAGAGATTTTAATGACCCTATTGTTGTGACGAGTGCAATCCCGATTCATGGGCTCCCTTATACAGTCTCTTCCACTGATTCATGAGATTCCCTGTAGAGACACTTCCCCTGATTCATGAGATCCCCTACAGAGTCTCTTCCCCTCAATTCATGAGATCCCCTACTGAGTCTCTCCCCCCAATTCATGAGATCCTCTAAATAGTCTCTTTCCCCTGATTCATGAGATTCCCTGTAGAGACACTTCCCCTGATTCATGAGATTCTCAATAGAGTCTCTTCCCCCCAATTCATGAGATCCCCTATAGAGTCTCTTCCTTGATTTATGGGCTCCCCTCTCTGCCTCAATTCATGGGCTCCCCTGTAGAGTCTCTTCCCCCGATTCATCAGATCCCCTATAGTCTGAGTCTCTTCCCCCAATTCATGAGATCCCCCTAGTCTCTCCCCAGTTCATGATATCCCCTATAGTGTCTCTCCCCAGTTCATGATATCCCCTATAGTGTCTCTTCCCCCATTCATGAGCTCCCCTATAGAGTCTCTCCCCCAATTCATGAGATCCCCTATAGAGTCTCTCTCCAATTCATGAGCTCCCCTATAGAGTCTCTCCCCCAATTCATGAGATCCCCTATAGAGTCTCTCTCCCCCAATTCATGAGCTCCCCTATAGAGTCCCCCCAATTCATGAGATCCCCTATAGAGTCTCTCCCCCAATTCATGAGATCCTCTATAGAGTCTCTCTCCCCAATTCATGAGATCCCGTATAGAGTCTCTCTCCCCCAATTCATGAGATCCCCTATAGAGTCTCTCTCCCCAATTCATGAGATCCCCTATAGTGCCTCTTCCTGTAAACAATACAGTTTCTATATATTTCCCCCTCTCTTCCCTTGTAAAGAAAAGGGGGAAGAGGGTTGTGCTATAGTCTCCAGTCCTGGAGGTAGGTGGATGTAGGAGATGCGATGAGCACTATATGGAGGTGCTTCCAGGCTTGGAGGGGTTAAACAGACGTGCTCCATCACATCCCTCCCCTTCTGGCTTTAGTGAAGTGGAGACCAAGGCAGATGAAGCGATGAGGAACATTTTTTGGCCATAGTGGATGCTGTTTTCTACTCCCTCTGCCATTTGATGTTCCCCCTGAAGGACCTTTGCAGAATTTGGGGGCTCTTGGTTTTCTGGATATCCCGGATGATGGGGACCACCTGTTTTCCAGTTTTTCCTCCCTATTTTGCACTTGTTCAGGTCTTTCATGTTGATGTGGCTTTTGGAGTGTAAACACGAATCTCCAAACCTTTTGGTTCTCCTTGCAGATCTGTCCTACTCAGATTGGATCCAGAGAGGATAGAGGATAGACGGGTGATCTCATCTGGATTCTACGATCCCCTCCACTCCCTCCAAAAAAAAACCCAATATCTCAAAATCCAAATCTGAAAACGACAAGGAATCGATTGCTCAAGTGATCAGGAATGAGATGAAGACTTCTCCTTGAGTCTCCACCAGATTTTCATTTTTATTCTTTTTCTTGGCATGGGTTTCGGAAGGATCTGGTGTCCACTGGACCACAGTTGATCCCAGCAGCCTCAATGTGGATTTTATAATCGGGTTTCGATTTGTGAAGGAAATAACAGTGATAACTTTCCGCCTCCTACGTGTTCCGCACATTTGCCATGGGATTGGAAATTGCCTAAATTCTCTTGTCGGAAACCAGTTGTGTATTTCGTTTTCGTGAGATGTATGAGATGGAAAAGCAAGGATTGTTCAGTGCCCTGTGTTACCTGATGCTCAACTCCCCGCTCCTCTTCACTGTACACGGTGAGTACCTTTTATTATCTTGGATGATTTTGCTCCTTTTTTTTGCATCCTGCACCATTTTTAGCCATTTTTAGGGACAGGCAGGTGCAGCATAAAATAAAAGCTCCCCCCCAAAATTAGAATTTCCTATGAGAGATGTAGACAATAATGGAACATCTGCCCGGAATATGGATGCAAGTATAGGGGGATGTAAATGGGTCATTGTACAGGTGATCGAATGGGGGGAGTGATGTGCATTGGGTTTGCATTGATTTGCACAATTGCTGGTTGATTGGTTCTGGGGGGGGGTCTGCACCGAGGGGGGGGGGTATGTCATTATAAGTGAAAGTAGCCAGGGATTGCTGTCCGTGGAGGAGTGGATGCTGAGTAATATTGCATTATGTTGCTTTTTAATCTGCCGGAGTCTCATTGAACAGACCCCAGAGTAAAGCCAGATCAGATTAGAGCAGAACAGTCTGATCTTGTCTATTAATCTCTGCTGTTAACCACCTCCCTCCCCCCTGTAAATTCTATCTTCTGCTCTCAGCCACATTCACTGAAGTCCCCAAAGATGTGACTATAAGGGAGGGAGATGATATAGAGATGCCTTGTGCTTTTCGTGCCAGCGGGTCCTCATCCTTCTCTTTGGAAATCCAATGGTGGTACCTAAAGGAGGCGACCAGGGAGACTGTGCTGGAGTTATCACTCACTGCCCCCGGGAGCAGGAACAAGGTAACGATCCGACTACGACTACGTTCCACGTAACACTGGACACATGACTGACAAGACCCCCCATCCCTGCCGCAGCCCTGACCATTAGGAAATGCAGGAGCAATTCCCAATTTATCACTGCACCCCCCAATCCCCAAGAGGCTCCGCCAGCCCCACAATTAGTTATTTAAATGGAGGTAAATAGATATTGACAAGCGGAGTTATTGAGCTAAATGTATGCAAGGAAAGGCAGCCGCAGGAGCGGAATGCATGGAGCTGCCAAGAAGCATTGCACAGGATGAGCCGCTCCCCGAGCCCCCGCACTGGGAAAACACTGTTTGCTATTTTGGAGATAGAAGTCAATTGACCCCTTTTTAATACAGGGGCAGCTCTGTGCTACTGCAATCATTTACGTTTATGTCATTTGGCCCAGGATGTGAGGAGGATCTGCTGTCCAAGAGCAGAGCCAGGGAGGCTGCAGAGAGGCCAAGAATATAGAGGAGGAGGCTGCAGAGGAGGCCAAGTGTATAGAGGAGGCTGCAGAGGAGGCTAAGGCTATATAGGAGGAGGCTGCAGAGGAGGCCAAGTATATAGAGGAGGCTGCAGAGGAGGCCAAGTATATAGAGGAGGCTGCAGAGGAGGCCAAGTATATAGAGGCGGCTGCAGAGGAGGCTAAGACTATACAGGAGGAGGCTGCAGAGGAGGCCAAGTGTATAGAGGAGGCTGCAGAGGAGGCTAAGGCTATACAGGAGGAGGCTGCAGAGGAGGCCAAGTATATAGAGGAGGCTGCAGAGGAGGCCAAGTATATAGAGGAGGCTGCAGAGGAGGCCAAGAATATAGAGGAGGCTGCAGAGGAGGCTAAGACTATACAGGAGGAGGCTGCAGAGGAGGCCAAGTGTATAGAGGAGGCTGCAGAGGAGGCCAAGTATATAGAGGAGGCTGCAGAGGAGGCCAAGTATATAGAGGAGGCTGCAGAGGAGGCTAAGACTATACAGGAGGAGGCTGCAGAGGAGGCCAAGTATATAGAGGAGGCTGCAGAGGAGGCCAAGTATATAGAGGAGGCTGCAGAGGAGGCCAAGTATATAGAGGCGGCTGCAGAGGAGGCTAAGACTATACAGGAGGAGGCTGCAGAGGAGGCCAAGTGTATAGAGGAGGCTGCAGAGGAGGCTAAGGCTATACAGGAGGAGGCTGCAGAGGAGGCCAAGTATATAGAGGAGGCTGCAGAGGAGGCCAAGTATATAGAGGAGGCTGCAGAGGAGGCCAAGTATATAGAGGAGGCTATAGAGGAGGCCAAGACTATACAGGAGGAGGCTGCAGAGGAGGCCAAGTATATAGAGGAGGAGGCTGCAGAGGAGGCCAAGTGTACAGAGGAGGCCAAGTATATAGAGGAGGCTGCAGAGGAGGCCAAGACTATACAGGAGGAGGCTGCAGAGGAGGCCAAGTGTATAGAGGAGGCTGCAGAAGAGGCTAAGACTATACAGGAGGAGGCTGCAGAGGAGGCCAAGTATATAAAGGAGGCTGCAGAGGAGGCCAAGTATATACAGGAGGAGGCTGCAGAGGAGGCCAAGTATATAGAGGAGGCTACAGAGGAGGCCAAGTATATAGAGGAGGCTGCAGAGGAGGCCAAGTATATACAGGAGGAGGCTGCAGAGGAGGCCAAGTATATAAAGGAGGCTACAGAGGAGGCCAAGTATATAGAGGAGGCTGCAGAGGAGGCCAAGTATATACAGGAGGAGGCTGCAGAGGAGGCCAAGTATATAAAGGAGGCTACAGAGGAGGCCAAGTATATAGAGGAGGCTGCAGAGGAGGCCAAGTATATAGAGGAGGCTGCAGAGGAGGCCAAGTATATACAGGAGGAGGCTGCAGAGGAGGCTAAGACTATACAGGAGGAGGCTGCAGATGAGGCCAAGAATATAGAGGAGGCTGCAGAGGAGGCCAAGTATATACAGGAGGAAGCCAAGTATATAGAGGAGGCTACAGAGGAGGCCAAGTATATAGAGGAGGCTGCAGAGGAGGCCAAGTATAAAGAGGAGGCTGCAGAGGAGGCCAAGTATATACAGGAGGAGGCTGCAGAGGAGGCCAAGTATACAGAGGAGGCTGCAGATGAGGCTAAGACTATACAGGAGGAGGCTGCAGAGGAGGCCAAGTATATAGAGGAGGCTATAGAGGAGGCCAAGACTATACAGGAGGAGGCTGCAGAGGAGGCCAAGTATATAGAGGAGGAGGCTGCAGAGGAGGCCAAGTGTACAGAGGAGGCCAAGTATATAGAGGAGGCTGCAGAGGAGGCCAAGACTATACAGGAGGAGGCTGCAGAGGAGGCCAAGTGTATAGAGGAGGCTGCAGAAGAGGCTAAGACTATACAGGAGGAGGCTGCAGAGGAGGCCAAGTATATAAAGGAGGCTGCAGAGGAGGCCAAGTATATACAGGAGGAGGCTGCAGAGGAGGCCAAGTATATAGAGGAGGCTACAGAGGAGGCCAAGTATATAGAGGAGGCTGCAGAGGAGGCCAAGTATATACAGGAGGAGGCTGCAGAGGAGGCCAAGTATATAAAGGAGGCTACAGAGGAGGCCAAGTATATAGAGGAGGCTGCAGAGGAGGCCAAGTATATAGAGGAGGCTGCAGAGGAGGCCAAGTATATACAGGAGGAGGCTGCAGAGGAGGCTAAGACTATACAGGAGGAGGCTGCAGATGAGGCCAAGAATATAGAGGAGGCTGCAGAGGAGGCCAAGTATATACAGGAGGAAGCCAAGTATATAGAGGAGGCTACAGAGGAGGCCAAGTATATAGAGGAGGCTGCAGAGGAGGCCAAGTATAAAGAGGAGGCTGCAGAGGAGGCCAAGTATATACAGGAGGAGGCTGCAGAGGAGGCCAAGTATACAGAGGAGGCTGCAGATGAGGCTAAGACTATACAGGAGGAGGCTGCAGAGGAGGCCAAGTATATAGAGGAGGCTGCAGAGGAGACCAAGTATATAGAGGAGGCTGCAGAGGAGGCCAAAAATATACAGGAGGAGGCTGCAGAGGAGGCCAAGTATATAGAGGAGGCTACAGAGGAGGCCAAGACTATACCGGAGGAGGCTGCAGAGGAGGCCAAGTATATAGAGGAGGCTGCAGAGGAGGCCAAGACTATACAGGAATAGGCTGCAGAGGAGGCCAAGTATATAGAGGAGGCTGCAGAGGAGGCTAAGACTATACAGAAGGAGGCTGCAGAGGAGGCCAAGTATATAGAGGAGGCTACAGAGGAGGCCAAGACTATACCGGAGGAGGCTGCAGAGGAGGCCAAGTATATAGAGGAGGCTGCAGAGGAGGCCAAGACTATACAGGAATAGGCTGCAGAGGAGGCCAAGTATATAGAGGAGGCTGCAGAGGAGGCCAAGGATATACAAGAGGAGGCTGCACAGGAGGCCAAGTATATAGAGGATATAGAGGAGGCTGCAGAGGAGGCCTAGACTATACAAGAATAGGCTGCAGAGGAGGCCAAGTATATAGAGGAGGCTGCAGAGGAGGCCAAGACTATACAGGAGGAGGCTGCAGAGGAGGCCAAGACTATACAGGAGGAGGCTGCAGAGGAGGCCAAGTATATAGAGGAGGCTGCAGAGGAGGCTAAGACTATACAGGAGGAGGCTGCAGAGGAGGCCAAGTATATAGAGGAGGCTGCAGAGGAGGCCAAGACTATACAGGAGGAGGCTGCAGAGGAGGCCAAGTATATAGAGGAGGCTGCAGAGGAGGCTAAGACTATACAGGAGGAGGCTGCAGAGGAGGCCAAGTATACAGAGGAGGCCAAGTATATAGAGGAGGCTGCAGAGGAGGCTAAGACTATACAGGAGGAGGCTACAGAGGAGGCCAAGTATATAGAGGAGGCTGCAGAGGAGGCCAGGGATATACAGGAGGAGGCTGCAGAGGAGGCCAAGTATATAGAGGATCCTGCAGAGGAGGCCAAGTATATAGAGGAGGCTGCAGAGGAGGCCAAGTGTATATATAGGAGGAAGATGCAGAGGAGACAAAGTATATAGAGGAGGAGGCCAAGTATATTGAGGAGGATGAACAGGAGGTCAAGTATATAGAGGAAAAGACTGCAGAGGAGAGGTCCAAGTATATAGAGGAGGCTGCAGAGGAGAGGTCCAAGTATATAGAGGAGGCTGCAGAGGAGGCCAAGTGTATAGAGGAGGCTGCAGAGGAGGCTAAGACTATACAGGAGGAGGCCAAGTATATAGAGGAGGCTGCAGAGGAGGCCAAGGATATACAGGAGGAGGCTGCAGAGGAGGCCAAGTGTATAGAGGAGGCTGCAGAGGAGGCTAAGACTATACAGGAGGAGGCTGCAGAGGAGACCAAGCATATAGAGGAGGCTGCAGAAGAGGCTAAGACTATACAGGAGGAGGCTGCAGAGGAGGCCAAGTATATAGAGGAGGCTGCAGAGGAGGCCAAGTATACAGAGGAGGCTGCAGAGGAGGCCAAGTATACAGAGGAGGCCAAGCATATAGAGGAGGCTGCAGAGGAGGCCAAGTGTATATATAGGAGGAAGATGCAGAGGAGACAAAGTATATAGAGGAGGAGGCCAAGTATATTGAGGAGGATGAACAGGAGGTCAAGTATATAGAGGAAACGACTGCAGAGGAGAGGTCCAAATATATAGAGGAGGCTGCAGAGGAGAGGTCCAAATATATAGAGGAGGCTGCAGAGGAGAGGTCCAAGAATACAGAGGAGGCTGCAGGGGAGAGGTCCAAGTATATAGAGGAGGAGGCTGCAGAGGAGACCAAGTATATAGAGGAGGCTGCAGAGGAGGCCAAGTGTATATGTAGGAGGAAGATGCAGAGGAGACAAAGTATATAGAGGAGGAGGCCAAGTATATAGAGGAGGCCAAGTATACAGAGGAGGCTGCAGAGGAGACCAAGTATACAGAGGAGGCCAAGTATATAGAGGAGGCTGCAGAGGAGGCCAAGTATATAGAGGAGGATGCACAGGAGGCCAAGTATATAGAGGAGGATGAACAGGAGGCCAAGTATATAGAGGAAAAGACTACAGAGGAGAGGCCCAAGTATATAGAGGAGGCTGCAGAGGAGAGGTCCAAGTATATAGAGGAGGCTGCAGAGGAGAGGTGCAAGTATATAGAAGAGCAGGCCGCAGAGGAGAGGTCCAAGTATATAGTAGAGCAGGCCGCAGAGGAGAGGTCCAAGTATATAGAGGAGGCTGCAGAGGAGAGGTCCAAGTATATAGAGGAGGAGACTGCAGAGGAGAGGTCCAAGTACAAAGAGGAGAAGGCTGCAGAGGAGGGGTCCAAGTATAGAGAGAAGAAGGCTGCAGATGAGAGGTCCAGGTATAGAGAGGAGGTCGCAGAAGAGAGGCCCAAGTATATAGAGGAGCAGGCAGCAGAGGAGAGGTCCAAGTATATAGAGGAGGCTGCAGAGGAGAGGTCCAAGTATATAGAGGAGGCTGCAGAGGAGAGGTGCAAGTATATAGAAGAGCAGGCCGCAGAGGAGAGGTCCAAGTATATAGAGGTATAGAGGAGGCTGCAGAGGAGAGGTCCAAGTATATAGAGGAGGCTGCAAAGGAGAGGTCCAAGTATATAGAGGAGGCTGCAGAGGAGAGGTGCAAGTATATAGAAGAGCAGGCCGCAGAGGAGAGGTCCAAGTATATAGAGGAGGCTGCAGAGGAGAGGTGCAAGTATATAGAAGAGCAGGCCGCAGAGGAGAGGTCCAAATATAAAGAGGAGGAGACTGCAGAGGAGAGGTCCAAGTACAAAGAGGAGAAGGCTGCAGAGAAGAGGTCCAAGTATATAGAGGAGGCTGCAGAGGAGAGGTCCAAGTATATAGAGGAGGCTGCAAAGAAGAGGTCCAATAATAGAGAGGAGGCTGCAGAGGAGAGGTCCGATTATATAGAGGAGGCCGCAGAGGAGAGGTCCAAGTACAAAGAGGAGAAGGATGCAGAGGAGAGGTCCAAGTATAGAGAGGAGGCTGCAGAGGAGAGGTCCAAGTACAAAGAGGAGAAGGATGCAGAGGAGAGGTCCAAGTATATAGAGGAGGCTGCAGAGGAGAGGTCCAAGTATATAGAGGAGGCTGCAGAGGAGAGGTCCAAGTATAGAGAGGAGGCTGCAGAGGAGAGGTCCAAGTATAGAAAGGAGAAGGCTGCAGAGGAGAGGTCCAAGTATATAGAGGAGAAGGCTGCAGAGGAGAGGTCCAAGTATATAGAGGAGAAGGCTGCAGAGGAGAGGTCCAAGTATAGAGAGGAGAAGGCTGCAGAGGAGAGGTCCAAGTATAGAGACGAGGAGGCTGCAGAGGAGAGGTCCAAGTATAGAGAGGAGACTACAGAGGAGAGGTCCAAGTATATAGAGGAGGCTGCAAAGGAGAGGTCCAAGTATAGAGAGGAGGCTACAGAGGAGAGGTCCAAGTATATAGAGGAGGCTGCAAAGGAGAGGTCCAAGTATAGAGAGGAGGCTGCAGAGGAGAGGTCCAAGTATAGAAAGGAGAAGGCTGCAGAGGAGAGGTCCAAGTATATAGAGGAGAAGGATGCAGAGGAGTGGTCCAAGTATATAGAGGAGACTACAGAGGAGAGGTCCAAGTATATAGAGGAGACTACAGAGGAGAGGTCCAAGTATATAGAGGAGGCCGCAGAGGAGAGGTTCAAGTATATAGAGGAGGCCGCAGAGGAGAGGTCCAAGTATATAGAGGAGACTACAGAGGAGAGGTCCAAGTATAGAGAGGAGAAGGATGCAGAGGAGAGGTCCAAGTATATAGAGGAGACTACAGAGGAGAGGTCCAAGTATAGAGAGGAGAAGGATGCAGAGGAGAGGTCCAAGTATATAGAAGAGGCCACAGAGGAGAGGTCCAAGTATAGAGAGGAGGCTGCAGAGGAGAGGTCCAAGTATAGAGAGGAGGCTGCGGAGGAGAGGTCCAAGTATAGAGAGGAGTCCGCAGAGGAGAGGTCCAAGTATATAGGGGAGTCCGCAGAGAAGAAGTCCAAGTATATAGGGGAGTCCGCAGAGAAGAAGTCCAAGTATATAGGGGAGTCCGCAGAGAAGAAGTCCAAGTATATAGGGGAGTCCGCAGAGGAGAGGTCCAAGTATATAGAGGAGGCTGCAGAGGAGAGGTCCAAGTATATAGAGAAGGAGGTTGCAAAGCAGAGATCCTAGTATAGAATGGAGGCTGCAGAGGAGACCAAGTATATAGATGAGGAGGCCAAGCATAGAGAGGAGGAGGCTGCAGAGAAGAGGTCCTAATATCCAGAGGATGGTGGTCTGATTTATTAGATTATATT
This sequence comes from Ranitomeya imitator, assembly GCF_032444005.1. NCBI lineage: Eukaryota > Metazoa > Chordata > Amphibia > Anura > Dendrobatidae > Ranitomeya > Ranitomeya imitator. Next base: position 142,649,532 of record NC_091290.1, read on the forward strand.
CTGATAATCTGTAGATCTATCAGTCCAGAGAGGCTGGAGGAGAAGACACATGGAGGAAATCTATATACAGGAGGTGATATATATATACAGCAGATGTGTACAGGTGATACATGGAGGTGAGACACACAGATATCTACACATGTAAGGGACACTCATCCTGATCTCTGCAGATAATCTCCTGTCCCTCCTCTGCCCTCTGCACATCTGTCTCTGATCACTCTCTCCCTCATTCTTCTTCCTCTCCTCTCTCCCCTCTTCATCTCTCCCCTCTCATCACCCTTCTCCAGCTCTCCCCACATTTTCCCTTTCCATCTCTCCCCTCGTCCTCCCTCTCCATCCTCCCCTCTCCATCTCTCCCCTCGTCCTCCCTCTCCATCCTCCCCTCTCCATCTCTCCCCTCCTCCTCCCTCTCCATCTCTCCCCTTGTCCTCCCTCTCCGTCTCTCCCCTCTTCCTCCCTCTCCATCTCTCCCCTTGTCCTCCCTCTCCGTCTCTCCCCTCTTCCTCCCTCTCCGTCTCTCCCCTCTCCATCTCTCCCCTCTTCCTCCCTCTCCGTCTCTCCCCTCTCCATCTCTCCCCTCTTCCTCCCTCTCCATCTCTCCCCTCTTCCTCCCTCTCCATCTCTCCCCTCTCCATCTCTCCTCTCGTCCTCCCCTCTCCATCTCTCCCCTCCTCCTCCCTCTCCATCTCTCCTTTCTGCATATCTCACCTCTCCTCTCTTTGCCTCTTACTCATGTTTCCCCCTTTACATTTCTTCTTTTTCTCTTCTTCTTCCTCTGCCTCACTTACAGCCTCACCTTATTGTCCTGTCTTTCTTCTTCTCTCTTTTCTGTTATTTTCTTTCTTTACTATTTTTTTCTTTTTTTTTCTCTTTCTTTCACCTGTTATTTCTCCAGGTGCAATTACTTCCTTCTCCACCCCGCCCTGCCGATCAATATCTATCCGCCCCAATATTTGGGTTCCCACTTGCTTCCCTTTGTGCAGGGTTATCTGCTGTGATTTTTCATTTGCTCCTCTTGGTTTGTGCAGATATTCTGATATTACAATATATTATTACTGCCCACCCTCCATAGACCCCAATGTGAGATTTTCGGGGGTACAGTGATACCCCCTGGTCTTTTCATGTTTGTGCACAACATTTCCATTTTCTTCTCCTCACCGTTGCGTGAAATGTTTGCACATTGTGTGGGAGGACGGATCTGAGTACGTAGCAGAGATCGGCAATTTATCCCTGCTACTTGTATGTGTAAACACCACGGAGGTGAACATGCGCCAGGGAGCAGCACCGGGCTCCTGCTGAGAAGATACTGCTTACCGTCATGGTGGCCACAAGATGGCTGATGAAAGCCTCATTCATGCGGTATTATGCGCAGGTGCATGACCTCCAAAAGGGGCAAATGTTGACATGACAGATAGAAATGGCACAGTGGTCCCACAATGGCGCAGAGGTCCCACAATGGCACAGTGGTCCCACAATGGCGCAGAGGTCCCACAATGGCGCAGTGGTCCCACAATGGCGCAGTGGTCCCACAATGGCACAGTGGTCCCACAATGGCGCAGAGGTCCCACAATGGCGCAGAGGTCCCACAATGGCGCAGTGGTCCCACAATGGCGCAGAGGTCCCACAGTGTAACGCCGCTGTCCACTCACTTCTATTTCTCTCTCATTTTTTTCAGGTCGTTGCCAATAAGGACGGAACAAAAATCAGTGTAAGTCGCCAGATCTCTCTTTAATTTAATCCTATTTGTAAAAATTAGCAAAAATGAAGCATCGCAGCCATAGACGACAGTGGAGGCTCATTTGGCCAAAGGTTTTGCTTCGGTACATTAAATGTGAAGCTGCGTGATCATAATGGTGGGCAAATAGGGAGTCAAATCACAAATTGGTGAAACCGCTCATCTCAGATGTAGCAGTGTTGATCATGTTTGGTGGATGCCAACAAGTCACTCCGCATTGGCCTGGTGCGCAACTGAGGAAGCAAAGCGAAACCTAGAGGAAAGAAAGTCCAACTCCAACAAGTAGATGTAAAATCACATAGCACAACCATACGTTGAGCCAGATGAAAAATTAGCTTTTTCTGGACCATCTGCAGTTCTTCATAATGCACAATCCCTCCTGTTTTGGAGGCGGATGTGGTCCCCTGTGTGATTGCATAGGTTGCAGCACTGGTATGTCTACTCCTGCACTGCATCCTTCCAACATGGACTTCGATGGCATTTTGTCCCCAGGGAGACGGGATGAGATTAATAAGAGCGGAGGATGAGCTGCAGATTATGTGATTGCGGCCTGAATCGCCGGTGATGGGTGGTTTTATCTTCGATGCTTCATTCTCTGACTCGGGATCGATAGTGAATGAGTTCAGCTTAAAGTTTAGGATATTTTAGGAGGAAATCTATCAGTGCCGAGGCTGTAATAAAGGCCTTTATGGGGAGGCTTAAACCACAATGGGTGAAAATTGGGAAGACTGGAAATGATGGAGATGAAAAAAAAACTAGATAAAGAAGCAATCAGAGTCAGGAACAATGGGGGCTTTATCCTCTACAGGGGCCCCCACCCCTCCTCTATTCAGGCCAAGCACAAATATGTTCCACCGACCCTGCATCAATGTACTGGTGCCTCTAAGTCTATGCTCACACCATCCAAGGGGGCCATAAGGAACTAAGCCTGTGCTCACCCTGTTCGAGGGGGCCATAAAGAACTAAGCCACTATTCACCCTGTCCGAGGGGGCCATAAAGAACTAAGCCAGTACTCACCCTGTCCGAAAGGGCCATAAAGAACTAAGCCAGTATTCACCCTGTCCGAGGGGGCCATAAGGAACTAAGCCTGTACTCACCCCGTCCGAGGGGCCATAAGGAACTAAGCCTGTACTCACCACGTCCGAGGGGGCCATAAAGAACTAAGCCAGTACTCACCCCGTCCGAGGGGGCCATAAAGAACTAAGCCAGTATTCACCCCATCCGAGGGGCCATAAGGAACTAAGCCTGTACTCACCCCGTCCGAGGGGGCCATAAAGAACTAAGCCAGTACTCACCCCGTCCGAGGGGGCCATAAAGAACTAAGCCAGTATTCACCCTGTCCGAGGGGGCCATAAGGAACTAAGCCAGTACTCGCCCTGTCCGAGGAGGCCATAAGGAACCAAGCCAGTACTCACCCTGTCCGAGGAGGCCATAAAGAACCAAGCCAGTACTCACCCCATCTGAGGGGCCATAAGGAACTAAGCCTGTACTCACCCTGTCCGAGGGGGCCATAAGGAACCAAGCCAGTACTCACCCTGTCCGAGGAGGCCATAAAGAACTAAGCGAGTACTCACCCTGTCCGAGGGTGCCATAAGGAACTAAGCCTGTACTCACCCCGTCCGAGGGGCCATATGGAACTAAGCCTGTACTTACCCGGTCCGAGGGGGCCATAAAGAACTAAGCCAGTACTCACCCTGTCCGAAAGGGCCATAAAGAACTAAGCCAGTATTCACCCTGTCCGATGGGGCCAAAAGGAACTAAGCCTGTACTCACCCTATCCGAGGGGCCATAAGGAACTAAGCCTGTACTCACCCCGTCCGAGGGGGCCATAAAGAACTAAGCCAGTACTCACCCTGTCCGAGGCGGCCATAAGGAACTAAGCCAGTACTCACCCTGTCCGAGGGGACCATAAAGAACTAAGCCAGTATTCACCCTGTCCGAGGCGGCCATAAGGAACTAAGCCAGTACTCACCCTGTCCGAGGGGACCATAAAGAACTAAGCCAGTACTCACCCTGTCCGAGGAGGCCATAAAGAACTAAGCGAGTACTCACCCTGTCCGAGGGGGCCATAAAGAACTAAGCCAGTATTCATTCTGTCCGAGGGGGCCATTAGGAACTTAGCCTGTACTCACCCCGTCCGAGGGGCCATAAGGAACTAAGCCTTTATTCACCCGGTCCGAGGGGGCCATAAAGAACTAAGCCAGTACTCACCCTGTCCGAGGCGGCCATAAGGAACTAAGCCAGTACTCACCCCGTCCGAGGAGGCCATAAAGAACTAAGCCTGTACTCACCCCGTCCGAGGGGCCATAAGGAACTAAGCCTTTATTCACCCGGTCCGAGGGGGCCATAAAGAACTAAGCCAGTACTCACCCTGTCCGAGGCGGCCATAAGGAACTAAGCCAGTACTCACCCCGTCCGAGGGGGCCATAAAGAACTAAGCCAGTACTCACCCCGTCCGAGGGGGCCATAAAGAACTAAGCCAGTATTCACCCCGTCCGAGGGGCCATAAGGAACTAAGCCTGTACTCACCCCGTCCGAGGGGGCCATAAAGAACTAAGCCAGTACTCACCCCGTCCGAGGGGGCCATAAAGAACTAAGCCAGTATTCTCCCTGTCCGAGGGGGCCATAAGGAACTAAGCCAGTACTCGCCCTGTCCGAGGAGGCCATAAGGAACCAAGCCAGTACTCACCCTGTCCGAGGAGGCCATAAAGAACTAAGCGAGTACTCACCCTGTCCGAGGGGGCCATAAAGAACCAAGCCAGTACTCACCCCATCTGAGGGGCCATAAGGAACTAAGCCTGTACTCACCCTGTCTGAGGGGGCCATAAAGAACCAAGCCAGTACTCACCCTGTCCGAGGAGGCCATAAAGAACTAAGCGAGTACTCACCCTGTCCGAGGGGGCCATAAGGAACTAAGCCTGTACTCACCCCGTCCGAGGGGCCATATGGAACTAATCCTGTACTTACCCGGTCCGAGGAGGCCATAAAGAACTAAGCCAGTATTCACCCTGTCCGAGGGGGCCATAAAGAACTAAGCGAGTACTCACCCTGTCCAAGGGGGCCATAAGGAACTAAGCCTGTACTCACCCCGTCCGAGGGGCCATATGGAACTAAGCCTGTACTCACCCGGTCCGAGGGGGCCACAAAGAACTAAGCCAGTACTCACCCTGTCCGAAAGGGCCATAAAGAACTAAGCCAGTATTCACCCTGTCCGATGGGGCCATAAGGAACTAAGCCTGTACTCACCCTATCCGAGAGGCCATAAGGAACTAAGCCTGTACTCACCCCGTCCGAGGGGGCCATAAAGAACTAAGCCAGTACTCACCCTGTCCGAGGCGGCCATAAGGAACTAAGCCAGTACTCACCCTGTCCGAGGGGACCATAAAGAACTAAGCCAGTATTCACCCTGTCCGAGGAGGCCATAAGGAACCAAGCCAGTACTCACCCTGTCCGAGGAGGCCATAAAGAACTAAGCGAGTACTCACCCTGTCCGAGGGGGCCATAAAGAACTAAGCCAGTATTCATTCTGTCCGAGGGGGCCATTAGGAACTTAGCCTGCACTCACCCCATCTGAGGGGCCATAAGGAACTAAGCCTTTATTCACCCGGTCCGAGGGGGCCATAAAGAACTAAGCCAGTACTCACCCTGTCCGAGGCGGCCATAAGGAACTAAGCCAGTACTCACCCCGTCCGAGGAGGCCATAAAGAACTAAGCCTGTACTCACCCCGTCCGAGGGGCCATAAGGAACTAAGCCTTTATTCACCCGGTCCGAGGGGGCCATAAAGAACTAAGCCAGTACTCACCCTGTCCGAGGCGGCCATAAGGAACTAAGCCAGTACTCACCCCGTCTGAGGAGGCCATAAGGAACTAAGCCTGTACTCACCCCGTCCGAGGGGCCATAAGGAACTAAGCCTTTATTCACCCGGTCCGAGGGGGCCATAAAGAACTAAGCCAGTATTCACCCTGTCTGAGGGGGCCATAAGGAACTAAGCCAGTACTCACACTGTCCGAGGGGGCCATAAGGAACCAAGCCAGTACTCACCCTGTCCGAGGAGGCCATAAAGAACTAAGCGAATACTCACCATGTGCGAGGGGGCCATAAAGAACTAAGCCAGTATTCACTCTGTCCGAGGGGGCCATAAGGAACAAAGCCTGTACTCACCCCGTCCGAGGGGCCATAAGGAACTAAGCCTGTACTCATCCTGTCCGAGGCGGCCATAAAGAATTAAGCCAGTACTCACCCCGTCCAAGGGGGCCATAAAGAACTAAGCCAGTATTCACTCTGTCCGAGAGGGCCATAAGGAACTAAGCAAGTATTCATCCTGTCTGAGGCGGCCATAAAGAATTAAGCCTGTACTCAGCCTGTCCTAGGGGTCCATAAGGAACTAAGCCAGTACTCACCCTGTCCGAGGGGGCCATAAGGAACTAAGCCAGTACTCACCCTGTCTGAGGGGGCTATAAGGAACTAAGCCTGTACTCACCCCGTCCGAGGCGGCCATAAGGAACTAAGCCAGTACTCACCCTGTCCGAGAGGGACATAAGGAACTAAGCCTATACTCACCCCGTTTGAGTGGGCCATAAGGAACTAAGCCTGTACTCACCCCATCCGACGGGGCCATAAGGAACTAAGCCTGTACTCACCCCGTCCGAGGGGGCCATAAGGAACTAAGCCTGTACTCACCCTGTCCGAGGAGGCCATAAGGAACTAAGCCAGTACTCACCCTGTCCGAGGAGGCCATAAGGAACTACGCCTATACTCACCCCGTCCGAGGGGCCATAAGGAACTAAGCCTGTACTCACCCCGTCCGAGGGGCCATAAGGAACTAAGCCTGTACTCACCCCGTCCGAGGGGCCAAAGGGACTAAGCCTGTACTCACCCTGTCCAAGGGGGCCATAAGGAACTAACCCAGTATTCACCCCGCCTGAGGGGACATAAGGAACTAAGCCAGTACTCACCCTGTCCGAGTGGCCATAAGGAACTAAGCCAGTACTCACCCTGTCCGAGTGGCCATAAGGAACTAAGCCAGTACTCACCCTGTCCGAGGGGGCCATAAGAAACGAAGCCTGTACTCACCCTGTCCATTCGTTTTTAAAAGCTGTTATCAAGCCAATAGATCAATAACAAGCCATCATGTTGTGTTGGTTGGGACTCGTGTGAAATTATTTAATTGCTTGCTGTCAGTAAATAAAACTGGTGCATAGAAGTCTACACAATCCTGGACTCACGGGGGTCACATGGCCGAATACTGAAATATTTAGCAGCTTACAAGGTAACAAGGAGAATAGATAACATGGGTGTGTTTGTAGTTAGTAGGATTCACTATCAGGCGGCTTTCAGCAATAATTTTATTACAAAGCCCACAGCAAATCCCCTCGACGATATAATAACCCACCTCCCACCGCAGATCATAAATTATCTATGTGCTCAGGATGTAGGAACCACAAGGGCAAGAAAAGTAGACGGAAGGTGAAATGTAACAGAGCAACATGGAGATAGATAGATAGATAATAGATAGATAATAGATAGATAGATAATAGATAGATAATAGATAGATAGATAGATAATATAGATGATAGATAGATAATAGATAGAGATAGATAGATGATATCCGCCCACCATTCCCAGGAGTAAGCTGCATTTGACATGAGCTCCTGAAATTTAAGCAATTTATACCTTGTAATGGGCAACCTGTAAGACGAAACTTGGAAAATACGTGCTCCATGGAAGGCAAAAGCGAGCAGGACTAAAATACACCCAAGAAAGAAAAATATAAACCAGGATAAAAGAGGAATTTCGATGATAAGGAAGATCTACCCCCTGCACAGGATTCAAGCGGCAGAGCATATGAAAGCTGGAAGACCCCAGAGCTAAACACCAAGAGGTAAGGCCATCTCTCTGCATCTCAAACCCTTTAGCATTGAACTCTATAGAATCAAAACCTATAGAATCTCCCCAGAAAACAAGCACAATATAAAATAAGCAACATGGAAAGAAATAATATTTTGGATAATGAAAATCCCAGCACTATAGCTAAGCCCCCTATAGAGGTCAGTGCCTCAGCTCCAGCAGATGGCAGGGTCTCAGGCGTCAAGGAGATAACATATCCCAGAGATCACAGGAGCTTGAGAGAAAAAAAGGCCATAAAACATTCCATCATCAAAGAGGAACCAGAAACTCGCTTTTCGGACTTTACTAAGAAAGAGAAGAGAAAAGCAAATTATCTCTTCTATAGTGAGCAGCCTGAGGCATGGCACACAGCCTTGTGCAAATACTATAAAAACATTCTAAAAAATGGCATCAACAGGGGCCGACAAATCAGAGTAAAAGACCCACAAAACAAGGATATCTCACTCACCATCAATCTATACCACTCTGGCATAATAGTCATACAGGGCAATGAGGACAACCTCGAGGCATTTGAGGAAATCTTCCCTCATATCAAACTCAAGGCTCAAAAATATAAAATAGTAAAGCCAGCACGTAGAAAGAGTGATGGGCCCACACGTACAAAAAAGACCACCAGGGACCCCCCTGCAGCCCAAAGCCCTAATAATGCACTCCCCTCATTGGACACCCTCAGAGAATGCCTGTCCCAGCTGGAGAGGGACTTCACACTGCTTAAGGAACAGATCCAAAGACAGACAAATGACCCAACAGATGCAGAGATAACCAAACTGAGGTGTGTACTGGACTCAGCGGTGCAGGAAATCAAACATGAACTATATGAACTACGGCAAGAAAATGCTAAATTAAAAGGAGAAATAGAAAACCTAAAGAGCCAGACACCACCCCTAACACAGGAGGGGGACCCAGGGAAGGAGACAGGTGAAGACACAATGAGAGCTAACAGCCAAACCACCACTAACTTAAATAACTGCCTATATATTGAGGGCAAAAGAGAAAATAACCAAGAACCACAGGATGGGCCAGACCCAAGCACCAAACAAACCCCAAGTCTAGAACAAAAACAGACCACAACAACAGGACAGAGCAACAAGAAGAACGTAAACAGAATCTCCCATAGGAGCAGCCAACCAACATGTCCGGATATAGTCCTGATTATAGACTCCAACGGAAAATACCTCAATACAAGGCGACTCTTCCCAGGAAAAAAGGTCTCCAAAATCCGCTGCTCAACTATAGAACAAGCAAAGGCCGTAATTGACAATCCATATTTCACCAACCCAAACCACATCATCATACATACTGGCACCAACAATCTCCAGGACCAACACCAGCAGGTAGCAGGACAATTGTGTCAGCTGGCAGAGACCACACAACAGAAGTTCCCCAGCAGCAAGATCATCCTGTCATCTCTGCTGCCAAGAAAAGATTCCTTCCAATACATCACCCAAGACGTCAACAGAGAACTAATAGCCAAGATCAATACGATGCTAGACATCACCCTGGCACAACATCCCATCATAAACCTCCACCACCTGTATGATGACAAACATCTTAACAACCAAGGAGTCAGCCTTCTTGCCAAAGAACTTAAAGACATTGTACTCAACAGAGTCCCTGGACCAAGAACCCATACAAACCGAAAACCTATAGGAAGAGCACCAACTAACAGACCTAATATGGAATATGCTCAACGAACTGAAAACTGCAACCTGTATGGAAAACCAGTCTATGAGAGACACAAACCATGGAAGACACCACCCTCCCCACACAGAGTGAAACAGAGCAGTGAGCTGGCAGAAATAAAGACCATGATCAGCTCCATATGCAAGAAACTCACGCGACTGGACCAATTGCCTACAACAAGTTCACCAGTCAGCAACCCAAGATGTCCTATGCAGGACAGCCCATTACAAGGTATACAGCTACACAATGTCAACTCTAATCATTAGTAGCTGGAACATCCAGGGCCTGAACACCTCAGCCTTTGGATACAAGACAAATGACCCAGACTTTAACCAAAGACTGAAAGACATTGATATACAGATCCTCCTTGAAACATGGACTAAGGCCAATAATGAATCCTATGTCCCCATCGGATACAGGGAATTCTCTGTCTCCGCCCTGAAAAACAAAAACATCAAACAGGGCCGGAGCTCAGGAGGAATATTAGTATGGTACAAAGAAGAGCTCCATGAACATATCAGAGCAGTGAAGAGAGGAGACAGCCATATCTGGATAAGAATAAGCCGCTCCATCCTCACATCCGTGGCCGACATCTACCTCTGTGCAGTGTACGTAGCACCTCCAGAGTCTCCATACTTCAACCCAGACAGCTTTGAGACCCTAAAGACTGAAGCTGCCCATTTCCAGACTCTTGGGAACGTTCTCATCTACGGAGACCTCAACGCAAGAACGGGAAGAGAAAGAGACTACCTGACCACTGATGGAAACATCTATATACTTGGAGCAGATACCGACTGTGACAACCCAGTGCACACCGACAGGAACAGCTATGATTGCACAGTTAATAAAAGTGGCAGAACGCTGTTGAACCTATGCCGAAGCCTTGGACTTCGTATCCTCAATGGCCGCACCAAGGGAGACTCACTGGGAAGACATACCCTAAACTCCCATGTGGGCAGCAGTGTGATAGACTATGCCATCACAGATATGGACCCTACAAATATTGGCGCCCTTATAGTCACCCCACAAACACATCTGTCAGACCATAACCAACTGCTCCTATACATCAAATCCACAAAGAAATCACCCTCACAAACCCCGCAAAAGACCGGCCTCTTTAGCCTGCCACCATCCTTCAAATGGTCCAAGATGTCGGCCCCAAAATACAAAGATGCCATCAACAGACCAGAGATCAAGGAGAAGCTCCAATGTTTCCATAATAACGTGTATGAACTCAACCCAGAAGGAGTACACCTAGCGGTAAGAGACCTTAACGACATTCTATGTGCCATGGCAGAAATGTCTGACCTGAAAAGAATCATCAACAAGAGACCGAGTAAACAAAATCCCAACAACTGGTTTGACAAAGAATGCAAGACCATACGGAAGGCCCTAAGAATGGCCTCAAATAAAAAACACAGAGACCCCAATAACCCCACTCTGAGAGAAGCCTACCACACCGTACAACGAAATTACAAAGCCATCCTCAGAAAGAAAAAGCAAAACGACATCTCTACCAAACTCCTCCAACTCCAAGATGCCCTTGAAGACAACAAATTTTGGGAACTGTGGAATCACCTTGGATCCAACCAGAAAAGCAACAGCCTCCACATCCAGAGCGGCAACATCTGGCTCCAGTACTTCAAGGACCTCTACAATGACATCCCAAGTGAAGACCTGAACCTGGCACAAAAAGAGCTTGTGAAAAAACTGAAAGATATGGAGGAAAAGTTCAAAGATTTCCAAAATCCTCTGGATACACCAATCACACTGACAGAAATAACAGAAAGGATCACACAGATAAAAGGTAAAAAAGCCAGTGGTCCAGATGGGATCCTCCCAGAAATGCTGAAATACAGCCCTCCAGACATCCAGGCTGCGATAACAAAACTCTTTAATATTGTACTGCAGGCCGGCTGCTTCCCCAAAAACTGGAACCAAGGCCTCATAACCCCTATACACAAAAATGGGGACAAGTACGACCCAGCAAACTACCGAGGGATATGTGTCAGCAGCAACCTGGGTAAACTCTTCAACTGCATCCTGAACAAGAGGATCCTCACCTTCCTCACCGAGCACAACGTCCTCAGCAAGAGCCAAGCAGGGTTCATGCCAAACCACCGCACCACTGACCACATCTACACTCTGCACAGCCTCATCAAGAGCCACGTCCACAATACAAAGAACGGGAAGATATACGCTTGTTTTGTGGACTTCAAGAAGGCCTTCGACTCAGTGTGGCACCCAGGACTATTCCTAAAATTGCTGGGGAGCGGAATAGGAGGCAAAACATATGATGTCATCCGAAGCTCCTACACAGAGAACAGTTGCAGTGTGAAGGTCAACGGAAGGAGGACAGCCTATTTCCAACAAAGTCGAGGAGTGAGACAGGGCTGCAGCCTCAGTCCAACGCTCTTTAACATCTACATCAACGAGCTGGCAGTGGCCCTAGAGTCCTCCTCAGCACCAGGACTCACCCTCCATGACACCCAGGTGAAATTTCTGCTGTATGCAGATGACCTCGTGCTGTTATCACCAACTGAGAAAGGCCTCCAAGATCATCTGAAAATCCTAGAGACCTTCAGCAGCACATGGGCACTGCCAATCAACGAGAAAAAAACTAATATCATGGTGTTCCAGAAAAGAAAGCAGAAACCCACTGGCAATCCTACCTTTATGATAGACAACCGTCCACTTACTGAAACCAACAGGTACACCTACCTGGGCCTAGAACTCAGCCAGTCAGGGAGCTTCAAGCAAGCCATAGAGTCACTAAAAGACAAGGCATCCAAAGCCTTCTATGCCATCAGAAGGCGTCTGTACCACCTCAAGGCACCAGTAACCGTATGGCTAAAAATTTTTGACTCCATCATTGCCCCAATTCTTCTATACGGTAGTGAGGTCTGGGGCCCAGTCTCATACCCAAACTGGTCAAAGTGGGACGCTGGGCCGACAGAAATATTCCACCTAGAGTTCTGCAAGCATCTTCTCCAAGTCCATCGGATCACATCAAATAGCGCCTGCCGAGCAGAGCTGGGCAGATTCCCACTACACATCGCAATAAAGAAGAAGGCGCTGTCATTCAAGGCTCATCTACAAAGTAGCAGTCCCAGCTCCTACCATCACAAAGCCTTACTACACCAGGAAGCCTCAGGAAGCCTCCCAAGGAAAAGTACCCAAAGCCAGTCTGACCAAGCCATCAACCTCCATGGCCTGACAAAAGGTGAAATCCAGAAAATGGTACACAAAGTCAAAGAGGAATATCTCAGCATCTGGAGGAACGACATAAACAAATCCCAGAAACTGACAATATACCGGAATCTACAGAGGGAGTACAAACTGGCCCCATATCTAGAGAAACTAGAAAACCCCAAAGATCGACAGATCCTGAGCCGGTACAGACTGAGCGCCCACAGCCTACTCATCGAATCCGGGCGGCACCGACAGAACTACAAGCCTCGAGAGAACAGACTCTGCCAGCAGTGCCCCCAGGAGGCCGTGGAGGATGAGGCCCACTTCCTGCTGAGGTGCCCCAAATACTCCGCAGTGAGGGACACTCACTTCAAGAGACTGTCTGATCTCCTCCCAGATTTCACCTCCAAGGAGGAGGAAGAGAAACTGCCGATAATACTGGGGGAAGAGGAAAGTGCAGTGGCCGTAGCAGCGGAATATGTCAGTGCCTGCCACAGACTAAGAGGAGCCTGATATGTCATGGACTCCCGTACCCCAACACTGGACATATCCCTATCCCCCGACTAAAGAGCCCGATATGTCATGGACTCCTATACCCCACCCTGGAAACATCCCCTATCCTCTAAAAGGAATTTGATATTCCCTGGACCTCTATATGACCCCCCTCCCCCACCCCCGTATTTTTACCATATGCTTTGGCAATGCTAACATGTACTTAGTCCTGCCAATAAAGCTCATTTGAATTTGATAGAGATAGATAAGATAGATAGATAATAGATAGATAATGATAGATAATAGATAGATAGATAATAGATAGATAATAGATAGATAATAGATAGATAGATAATAGATAGATAATAGATAGATAGATGATAGATAATAGATAGAGATCGATAGATAAGATAGATAATAGATAGATAATAGATAGATAATAGATAGATAATAGATAGATAATAGATGGATGATAGATAGATAGATAGTAGATAGATAATAGATAGATAGATAGATAGATAATAGATAGATAATAGATAGATAATAGATAGATGATAGATAGATAGATAGATAGATGATAGATAGATAGATAATAGATAGATGATAGATAGATAGATAGATAGATAATAGGTAATAGATAGATAATAGATAGATAATAGATAGATAGATAATAGATAATAGATAGATAATAGATAGATAGATGATAGATAGATAGATGATAGATAGATAGATAATAGATAATAGATAGATGATAGATAGATAGATGATAGATAGATAATAGATAGATGATAGATAGATAGATAATAGATAGATAATAGATAGATAGATAATAGGTAATAGATAGATAATAGATAGATAATAGATAGATAGATAATAGATAGATAGATAATAGATAGATAATAGATAGATAGATAGATGATAGATAGATAGATAGATGATAGATAGATAGATAATAGATAGATGATAGATAGATAGATAGATAATAGATAGATGATAGATAGATAATAGATAGATAATAGATAGATGATAGATGATAGATAGATAGATAATAGATAGATGATAGATAGATAGATAGATAGATAGATAGATAGATAGATAGATAGATAGATAATAGATAGATGATAGATAGATAGATAGATAGATAGATAGATAATAGGTAATAGATAGATAATAGATAGATAATAGATAGATAGATAATAGATAATAGATAGATAGATAGATAGATAGATAGATGATAGATAGATAGATGATAGATAGATAGATAATAGATAGATAGATAGATAGATGATAGATAGATAGATGATAGATAGATAGATAATAGATAGATAGATAATAGATAATAGATAGATAATAGATAGATAGATGATAGATAGATAGATAATAGATAATAGATAGATAATAGATAGATAGATAGATAGATAGATAGATAGATAGATAGATAGATAGATGATAGATAGATAGATGATAGATAGATAGATAATAGATAGATAGATAATAGATAATAGATAGATAATAGATAGATAGATGATAGATAGATAGATAATAGATAGATAGATAATAGATAATAGATGGATAATAGATAGATAGATGATAGATAGATGATAGATAATAGATAGATGATAGATAGATAATAGATAGATGATAGATAGATAATAGATAATAGATAGATAATAGATGATAGATAGATAATAGATAGATAATAGATAGATAGTCTCTATGTGCAGCTGAGTTTTCAGGTTGTGTGATTAATGTCTCCAGTCACTGGCAGGAAGCAGAGATATTGAAGATGAATTAGAAATCGGAATAAATGGAATGCAGATGATGCTTTTATGATCATTTTTGCTTTGTCTGTTCGCTGATGGGAATATCTGGGAATTAGAGGGGGATTAACATCTGGTTCTCATTGCAGACTGTTCGGGTCCAGGGCAACGACATCTCCCACCGGCTGCGGCTCTCCAACGTCAGGAAGCTGGACGAAGGAGTGTACGAGTGCCGGGTGTCGGACTATGGGGACGATGAGACTCAGGAACACAAGGCCCAGGCAATGCTTCGGGTCATTTCTCGCTATTCTCCACCCGACATGCAGGCGGCCGAGGCCGTATCCCACATCCAGAGCAGCGGACCCCGCAGGAATAACCCTGGTAATAGAGCAACTCCAGAGCCTGGAAACAAGCGCCCCAACCCTCCAGGAGGAAGTCTGGCCTCATCCCCGGCCACTGCAGCCTCCTCAGCCTCCCCTGCACCTGGGAAAGCAGCTATTCTGCGGCAGCAGCACGGCAGCGGTGAGTTATCTGCTGATCTGCACTGCCATCTAGTGGATTCTGCTGGGTACTGCGTGAAAAAGTCTATGGCATCTTGATACAGGAAAGATATATATATATACTAGATGGTGGCCCGATTCTAACGTATCGGGTATTCTAGAATATGTAGGTAGTATACAGCACAGGCTACGTACTATATTGCACAGTGACGTAGTGTATAACGCAACCGACGTAGTATCTAACATAGCTATGTAGTATATAGCAGAGCTACGTAGTATATTGCACAGCCACGTAGTATATAACATAGCCACGTAGTATATTGTAGAGGCACGTAGTATATTGCATAGCTACGTCACGTATATTGCCCTGTCACGTAGTATATAACACAGAGCATGTACTATATAACACAGCCACGTTGTATATTGCACAGTCACGTAGTATATAACACAGAGCATGTAGTATATAACACAGCCACGTAGTATATAACAGAGCCACATAGTATATTGCACAGTTGACGTAGTATATAACAGAACCGTCACAGCCACGTAGTATATTGCCCTGTCACGTAGTGTATAACACAGAGCATGTAGTATATAACACAGCCACGTTGTATATTGCACAGTCACGTTATATATTGCCCAGCTACATCGTATATAGCACAGAGATGTAGTATATAACATTGCCTACGCAGTATGTAACACAGCCCACGTAGTATATTGCAATGTGGGCACTATATTCGTGGTTAAAAAAGACTTAAAATAAAAAAATAAACATATACTCCCCTTCCGAGGGCCCCTTGTAGTCCTGTCGCCCGTGTGCGGTGCACTCGGCAGCTTCCGGTCCCAGGGTTGGTATGAGCGCAGGACCTGTGATGACGTCGCAGTCACATCACCATGACGTCATGGCAGGTCCTTCTCACATAGCATCCTTGGCACCAGAACCTGCCGCTTGCACTGCCGAGAACAGCGCGCCACGCCGGAGGGTGAGAATAATGTTTTTTTTATTATTATCATTTCTAACATTAGATCTTTTTAGTATTGATGCTGCATAGGCAACATCAATAGTAAAAAGTTGATCACACAGTGTTAATAGCTGCATTAACGAAGTGCATTACACCGCGGTCCGTTAACACTGGCATTAACCCTGTGTGAGCGCTCAGCGCTGACTGCAGGGCAGAAGAGCAGCGGCCATTTCGCTGCCAGACTATGGCCATCGCCGATTGGTCGTGGCAATGGTCGTGGGCGTTTTGCCACCACCAATCAGCGACTTGGATGTCCATGACAGACAGAGGCCGCGACCAATGAATATCCGTGACAGACAGACAGACAGACGGAAGTGGCCCTTAGACAATTATATAGCAGATATATATATATCTTTGTACCATGTTAGCCAGTAGATAGACAAATATTTAGAATTGAGAGTCCTCAGTGGTTGATGCCTGATCATAGCACAATGGACCTGAAAATACTTGTATTGAAAGTTACCTTCAAATCTCAGCGAGACAGGAGAGTCTGGGAATATAAGCTGATGACGACCTTTGACACTTAGTGCAGGAATGAATGTGTTGCATGGATTTATGTCCTTTTACATCAATTAAGGAATTTTCACTTTAGACCTTATGGGGCATCATAACAGAACCAGACCCCAATCAGAGGAACTGTTCCAATATTTATGGACACAACTGTTTATCACTCTCCCATAATGACAGTTCTGTGCTGTGTTGTGTATAAATATGTGATTCTTCAGATGTTGTATTAGTCTTTGCCTGAAGAAGAGACCTGAGTAGTCTCGAAAGCTTGCAATTTGTTACCATCTTTTCAGTTAGCCATTAAAAGGCTAACTGGCGGTTACATTGATCTGCTATATCATTGGATTTGTTTTATCGCTACTTTTAAAGGAAGAAAGTAAAGTTCCTGTAGCAAAATGTTGGGTCCCCACCTAAATGTGAATCAGTCCAACAGAATCCAGAAATGTTCATTAGGCCGGGATCACACATGCGAGAAACATGTCCGTGTCTCGCATGTGAAATCCAAGCTCTGGCGCCGGCACTCCAGAGCGGAGCGTGCGGCCGCATAGCAACACATGGAGCCGCACGCTCCGCTATGGAGTGCCGGCGCCAGAGCTTGGATTTCACATGCGAGACACGGACATGTTTCTCGCATGGGTGATCCCGGCCTTAAAGAGAAATTATTCCCTATGTATCTATAGTAGAAGCATTTGACATTTCCGTCATCTTGTGCCCATCATAACTGTTGGCGGTACATATATATATATATATACACACACTACGGTTCCAAAGTTTAGGGTCACCCAGACAATTTTGTGTGTTTTCCATGATAACTCATACTTTTATTAATCCAATGAGTTGCCAAATGAATGTAAAATCTAGTCCAGACATTGACAAGGTTCAAAAAAAAAGATTTTTATTTGAAATAATTTTTCCTTCAAACTTTGCTTTGGTCACAGAATGCTCCTTTGCAGCAATTCCAGCATTGCAGACCTTTGGCATTCTAGCAGTTAATTTGCTGCGGTATTCTGGAGAAATTTCACCTTATGCTTCCAGAAGGCCCTCACACAAGTTGGTTTGGCTAGATGGGCACTTTTTGCACCATACGGTCAAGCTGCTCCGACAACAGCTCAATGGGGTTGAGATCCGGTGACAGCGCTGGCCACTCCATTACAGATAGAATACCAGCTGCCGGCTTCTTCCCTAAATAGTTCTTGCATAATTTGGAGGTGTGCTTTGGGTCATTGTCCTGTTGTAGGATGAAATTGGCTCCAATCACGCGCTGTCCACAGGGTATGACATGGTGTTGCAAAATGGAGTGATAGCCTTCCTTATTCCATATCCCTTTTACCTTGTACAAATCTCCCACTTTACCAGCACCAAAGCAACTCCAGCCCATCACATTACCTCCACCATGCTTGACAGATGGCGTCACACTCTTCCAGCATCTTTTCAGTTGTTCTGCGTCTCACAAATCTTCTTCTGTGTCATCCAAACACCTCAAACTTGGATTTGTCCGTCCATAACACTTTTTTCCAATCTTGCTCTGTCCAATGTCCGTGTTCTTTTGCCCGTATTATTTTATTTTATTAGCCAGTCTCAGATATGGCTTTTTCTTTGCCACTCTGTCCTGAAGGCCAGCATCCCGGAGTCACCTCTTTACTGTAGACGTTGACACTGGCGTTTTGCGTGTACTATTTAATGAAGTTGCCAGTTGAGAACCTGTGAGGCGTCGATTTCTCAAGCTACAGACTCTAATGTACTTGTCTTGTTGCTCAGTTTTGCAGCGGGGCCTCCCACTTCTCTTTCTACTCTGGTTAGAGCCTGTTTGTGATCTCCTCTGAAGGGAGTAGTACACACCGTTGTAAGACATCTTCAGTTTCTTGGCAATTTCTCACATGGAATAGCCTTCATTTCTAAGAACAAAAATAGACTGTTGAGTTTCGCATGAAAGTTCTTTTTTTTCTGGCCATTTTGAGAGTTTAATGGAACCAACAAATGTAATGCTCCATATTCTCAACTAGCTCAAAGGAAGGTCAGGTTTATAGGTTCTGTAATCAGCCAAACTGTTTTCAGCTGTGCTAACATACTTGCACAAGGGTTTTCAAGGGTATTCTAACCATCTATTAGCCTTCTTACACAGTTAGCAAACACACAGTACCATAAGAACACTGGAGTGATGGTTGTTGGAAATGGATCTCTATACACCTATGAAGATATTGCATTACAAACCAGATGTTTGCAACTAGAATAGTCATTTACCACATTAACAATGTATAGAGCGTATTTCTGAATCACTTAATGTTAGCTTCATTGGAAAAAAACTGTGCTATTCTATAAAAAAACACAAAAATTCTAAGTGACCCTAAACTTTTGAACGGTAGTGTATATACATATGTACATATACAGTTAGGTCCATATATATTTGGACAGAGACAACATTTTTCTAATTTTGGTTATAGACATTACCACAATTAATTTTAAACAAAACAATTCAGATGCAGTTGAAGTTCAGACTTTCAGCTTTCATTTGAGGGTATCCACATTAAAATTGGATGAAGGGTTTAGGAATTTCAGCTCCTTAACATGTGCCACCCTGTTTTTAAAAGGACCAAAAGTAATTGGACAGCTTCAATAATTTTAAATAAAATGTTCATTTTTAGTACTTGGGTTGAAAACCCTTTGCTGGCAATGACTGCCTGAAGTCTTGAACTCATGGACATCACCAGACGCAGTGTTTCCTCCTTTTTGATGCTCTGCCGGCCTTCACTGCGGTGGTTTTCAGTTGCTGTCTGTTTGTGGGCCTTTCTGTCTGAAGTTTAGTCTTTAACAAGTGAAATGCTGCTCAATTGGGTTGAGATCAGGTGACTGACTTGGCCATTCAAGAATATTCCACTTCTTTGCTTTAATAAACTCCTGGGTTGCTTTGGCTTTATGTTTTGGGTCATTGTCCATCTGTAGTATGAAACGACGACCAATCAGTTTTGTGCATTTGGCTGGATCTGAGCACAAAATATGTCTCTGAATACCTCAGACTTCATTCCGCTGCTTCGGTCCTGTGTCACATCATCAATAAACACTAGTGACCCAGTGCCACTGGCAGCCATGGATGCCCAAGCCATCACACTGCCTCCGCCGGGTCTTACAGATGATGTGGTATGCTTTGGATAATGAGCTGGACCACGCCTTCGCCATACTTTTCTCTTTCCATCATTCTGGTAGAGGTTGATGTTGGTTTCATCTGTCCAAAGAATGTTCTTCTAGAACTGTGCTGGCTTTTTTAGATGTTTTTTAGCCTTTTTATTCTTGATGCTTATGAGTGGCTGCACCGTGCAGTGAACCCTCTGTATTTACTTTCATGCAGTCTTCTCTTTATGGTAGATTTGGATATTGATACGCCGACCTCCTGGAGAGTGTTGGTCACTTGGTCGGCTGTTGTGAAGGGGTTTCTCTTCACCATGGAGATTATTCTGCGATCATCCACCACTGTTGTCTTCCGTGGGCCCCCAGGTCTTTTTGCATTGATGAGTTCACCAGTGCTTTCTTTCCTTCTCAGGATGTACCAAACTGTAGATTTTGCCACTCCTAATATTGTAGCAATTTCTCGGATGGTTTTTTTCTGTTTTCGCAGCTTAAGGATGGCTTGTTTCACCTGCATGGAGAGCTCCTTTGACCGCATGTTTACTTCACAGCAAAACCTTCCAAATGCAGCACCACTCCTCAAATCAACTCCAGGCCTTTTATCTGCTTAATTGAGAATGACATAACGAAGGGATTGTCCACACCTGTCCATGAAATAGCCTTGGAGTCAATTGTCCAATTACTTTTGGTCCCTTTAAAAACAGGGTGGCACATGTTAAGGAGCTGAAACTCCTAAACCCTTCATCCAATTTTACTGTGGATACCCTCAAATTAAAGCTGAAAGTCTGAACTTCAACTGCATCTGAATTGTTTTGTTTAAAATTCATTGTGGTAATGTTTATAACCAAAATTAGCAAAATGTTGTCTCTGTCCAAATATATATGGACCTAACTGTATATATACCACTACTCATGGCTGGCCGTATTCTCAGAGCGCTGCCATCACTTTTCACATTTCTTCCTTTCTTCTGAAGGTGACAAATGTTGTCAGGCGGCCACCACAGCTCAATGGTAAAGGAGACTTCTAGGAGGCTTGCTAGATGAGACAAGTGGAGAGGACTCCCAACGTTTAATATTAGGTGATATATGTAGTAGGTAATCTGCCACTGCCTACAATTAAAGGAATAACGTCAATTTTCTACAGCAAAAATACATAATACTATCATATAGGGCCCACTTAACACTCCAAATCAAACACTGCCACATAGTGCCTATATAATGTCACCATACAGTTTACCAAATACTGCCATATAGTTCCTATACAATACCAACATACAATGTCTACCAAGCACTGCCATATAGTTTCTATACAATACCACCATAAGTTGTGTACAAAATATTTCCATATAGCGCCTATACAATACCACCATATTGTGTCTACCAAATACTGCCATATAGCGTCTATACAATACCACCATACTGAGTCTACCAAATACTGCCATATGGTGCCTATACAATACCACCATACTGTATCTACTAAATACTGCCATATAGTGCCTGTATAATACCACCATACTGTGTCTACTGAATAATGCCATATAGTGCCTATACGATACTACCATACTGTATCTACCAAATACTGCCATATAGTGCCTGTATAATACCACCATACTGTATCTACTAAATACTGCCATATAGTGCCTGTATAATACCACCATACTGTGTCTACTGAATAATGCTATATAGCGCCTATACAATACCACCATACTGTGTCTAGCAAATACTGCCATATAACGCCTATACAATATCACCATACTGTGTCTACCAAATACTGCCATAAGGTGCCTATACAATACCACCCTACTGTGTCTACCAAATACTGCCATATGGTGCCTATACAATACCACCCTACTGTGTCTACCAAATACTGCCATAAGGTGCCTATACAATACCACCCTACTGTGTCTACCAAATACTGCCATAAGGTGCCTATACAATACCACCCTACTGTGTCTACCAAATACTGCCATATGGTGCCTATACAATACCACCCTACTGTGTCTACCAAATACTGCCATATGGTGCCTATACAATACCACCCTACTGTGTCTACCAAATACTGCCATAAGGTGCCTATAATATACCACCCTACTGTGTCTACCAAATACTGCCATATGGTGCCTATACAATACCACCCTACTGTGTCTACCCAATACTGCCATATGGTGTCTATACAATACCACCAAACTGTGTCTACCAAATACTTCCATATAGCGCCTATACAATACCACCATACTGTGTCTACCAAATACTGCCATAAGGTGCCTATACAATACCACCATACAGTGTCTACCAAATACTGCCATATAGCGCCTATACAATACCACCATACTGTGTATACCAAATACTGCCATATGGTGCCTATACTATACCACCATACAGTGTCTACCAAATACTGCCATATAGTGCCTGTATAATACCACCATCCTGTGTCTACCAAATAAAGCCAAATAGTGCCTATGCAATACTACCACACAATGTCTACCAAATACTGCCATACAGTGGTTACACTATGTATAGTGTCTGCCAAATACCATCACATAGCACTCTCTCCATATCGCCATACACTATGAAACATCACCACAGATTACAGGATTAATACCTCCATACAGCGTCTACATGATACCACCATATAGTGCTCACTTAAATTTACCAAACAGTGCCTACAAAAACTGCCATATAGTGCTCACTATATAACACTGCTATACTGTGGTCACATCGTACTAAATATCCCCAGCAGTGGGTACCATACTGGCTGATACTCTCCAGGGAGGGATGTAGTGCGTCTCCCCTGCAGGTCCCCTTTAATGGCCTCCTCAGTACAGTAGCGTAGCGGTAAGGAGTGTGTAGAGGGCTCTCTGCCAGTGGAGATCAGACGACCGCAGCTCTGAGCAACTGCGGAAAAAGTCACTTTTTGTCTATTTAAATTTTAAATATCCACTGATGTGCTGGAACAGTCGCCCTGGAGGCCCCCGGCGGAGCACAAAGTGCAGCCAGACAGTATTTAAAATTAATAATTAATACCGCAAACAGTGTCGTTAGCCTATCCGCTCTCCTCGGGAGTCCCAGCAGCCGGAGGTGGTGAGATGAAAGCAGCACTGGCTCTGGAGTCCATTCAATGAGATCAGCCGCTGCGGCTCGGACCGAGAGCCCTGATGGGAGGATTTAAAGAGGAAACTCCCAATAACACATTCTTTAATGGAATGCATCTGAATGTGCGTGTACAACTTTATGTGAAGTGTGTTTGTTTCTTATGTGAATTAGGTTATTAGGTTCCTTATTTTTATCCTTTCCAATTGTATAAAACCACAACTCCAGGCATGCCCTGACAACTGGGGTTTTCTGGTTCCACGGGGTCTTAGAATCCTAGAATGTTAAGAGTTGGCAGGGACCTACAGGGTCATCGTGTCCAACCCCCTGCTCAAAGAAGGATTCACTAAACCATCTCAGACAGATGTCTGTCCAGCCTCTGAAGACTTCCATTGGAGGAGAACTCACCACCTCCCATAGCAGCCTGTCCCACTCATTGATCACCCTCACTGTCAAAAAGTTTTTCTAATATCTAATCTGTATCTTCTCCTTTTCAGTTTCATTCCATTGCTTCTCGTGTTTCCATGTGCAAATTAGAATAATGATGATGATCCCTCTACACTGTGACAGGCCTTCAGATATTTGTAGACCACTATTAAGTCTCCTCTCAGTCTTCTTTTTTGCAAGCTAAACATTCCCAGATCCTTTAACCGTTCCTCCTAGGACATAGTTTGCAGTCCGCTCACCATCCTGGAAGCTCTTCTCTGACCTTGCTCCAGTTTTTCAATGTCTTTTTAAAAATGTGGCCAGAACTGGACACAGTATTACAGATGAGGCCTGACCAAGGAGGAGAAGAGGGGGGTAATTACTTCACATGATCTAGACTGTATGCTTCTGTCACGCTGTAAGTGGCATTAAAGGGGCAGGATGGCGTACTGGGACCCGCACCTGTCCCTAACACTTTAATGGGGCCCTGGCTTTCCCTTATCTCAGGGGTACCTATGATGGTTAGGAGGCCTGAGCCGCCAGAGTATCCCTGTCTCCTGTGCAGGCCCTATCAGTGGCCCCCTCTCCCCCCAAAGGAGGTGGACTGCACCAGTGTAATAATACAACAAATAACAGGGTATACAAACAAGGTAACTAAAAGTCTCAAACTCACCAAATGCTCACACAACCACAGAGGAAACACAGAGAAGGGAAGAGAAGGAATAAACTAGGAAGGAAAACAGGTTAAACATGCAACCAAAACCGCAGACACCAATCTCTGTAAATAAACCTCCAACACCAACACTACGCTCCTTCAACCTCCAAGCCAGGCAGTAGAACTGATCACTGACAATAGCTGAAGTCAGGACTGGGTCTATATAGAGGATCAGATTACAAAAATCCACTTCAGCTGAGAGAGACCCAGCTCTCAGCAACTCCGCAATAAGGTTAACTCCTGCACTGCTGGCACAAAGCAGCCAGGTCAGAATATAGGTGAAGAGCTTCTGTTCACTGTGTGTGAATGAGGCCCTGAGCGCTGCGGTTCTCTGGAACCTCTCTGTCGCGGTAGCCCCATGACAGCTTCTCTTAATACATCCTAGACCTGTATTTGCCTTTTTTGCTGCTGCATCGCACGTTTGGCTCATGTGCAGTCTGTGATCTATTAGTTTACCCAAGTATTTTTCACACGTGCTGTTGCTTAGTTCTATTCCTCCCATTCTGTTGGATGTGCGACCGTTTATTACCACTCTGAGGATGATCACTGAGCCAGTCTTGCTTTAGTCCACTGGTCCCCAATGTGTAGCTTTTCAAGTTGCAAAACCACAACTCTCATCATGTCCGAAGATAAGAGGCGCTATGGATCTTGTATTAAATCACTAATTTGCTGCTGTCCAGCTTAAAAAAAAAAAAAAACTACAAATTTGGTCTCATGCTGAAAGATAATCAAATTAGTAATCCCTGGCAGTAGGACGCTCAAACAATGCAAAATGTATACTAAGAAAACAGTTCAGAAAAGATGTATAGCATCCAATAGGATTAAAGTAGAAAAACTGTTCTACGCGGAAATATCAAAAGCATATAGACACAAGTGTATAATGAACAATAGAAATAGGACAACTTTATTAAATACCGTAAAAAATGTGAATCATAGAAAAGTAGCCAATGGTGCTGATGAGCCAAAAAATGAAAGTGGCACCACCGAAAAAGCAGGCAAGACTAAATTGTATAAATAATGGAGAATTATACGATACAGAGCATAAACAGGTAAGTATAACAAATCCGAATATTCAATACGGGAACACTATTATAGCTCATATTATGTCAAATCATTTGAAACATACAGAGTGCCCATTGTTATGAAAGGCAATTCAGAATCACAATGGACATGGAGGTCAGAGCACATACAGTGAACTGACAATAACCCAAAATAATAGAACGAGCTCTGAGACGTGGGAACTCTGCAGACCGCAATCCCTAAGCCTATCAAACCACATTAGAGGTAGCCGTGGAGCGCTCCTGACCAGAACCTAGGCGCCTCGTCACAGCCTGAGAAACTAGCTAATCCTGAAGATAGAAAAATAAGCCTACCTTGCCTCAGAGAAATTCCCCAAAGGAAAAGGCAGCCCCCCACATATAATGACTGTGAGTAAGATGAAAACACAAACATAGAGATGAAACAGATTTAGCAAAGTGAGGCCCGACTAGCTGAACAGAACAAGGATAGGGAAGATAACTTTGCGGTCAGCACAAAAACCTATAAAAAAAAAACCACGCAGAGGGGACAAAAAGACCCTCCGCACCGACTAACGGTACGGAGGTGGTCCCTCTGCATCTCAGAGCTTCCAGCAGGCGAGAAAAACCAATAAAGCAAGCTGGACAGAAAAATAGCAACAAAATAACATAAGCAAAAACTTAGCTTTGCAGAGCAGCAGGCCACAGGAATGATCCAGGGAAAAAACAAGTCCCACACTGAAACATTGACAGGAAGCATAGATCAAAGCATCAGGTGGAGTTAAGTAGAGAAGAAGCCAACGAGCTCACCAGATCACCTGAGGGAGGAAACTCAGAAGCTGCAGTACCACTTTCCTCCACAAACGGAAGATCCCAGAGAGAATCAGCCGAAGTACCACTTGTGACCACAGGAGTGAACTCTGCCACAGAATTCACAACAGTACCCCCCCCTTGAGGAGGGGTCACCGAACCCTCACCAGAGCCCCCAGGCCGACCAGGATGAGCCACATGAAAGGCACGAACAAGATCGGGAGCATGGACATCAGAGGCAAAAACCCAGGAATTATCCTCCTGAGCATAACCCTTCCATTTAACCAGATACTGGAGTTTCCGTCTTGAAACACGAGAATCCAAAATCTTCTCCACAATATACTCCAACTCCCCCTCCACCAAAACCGGGGCAGGAGGCTCAACAGATGGAACCATAGGTGCCACGTATCTCCGCAACAATGACCTATGGAATACGTTATGTATGGAAAAAGAATCTGGAAGAGTCAGACGAAAAGACACAGGATTAAGAACCTCAGAAATCCTATACGGACCAATAAAACGAGGTTTAAACTTAGGAGAGGAAACCTTCATAGGAATATGACGAGAAGATAACCAAACCAGATCCCCAACACGAAGTCGGGGACCCACACGGCGTCTGCGATTAGCGAAAAGTTGAGCCTTCTCCTGGGACAAGGTCAAATTGTCCACTACCTGAGTCCAAATCTGCTGCAATCTGTCCACCACAGTATCCACACCAGGACAGTCCGAAGACTCAACCTGTCCAGAAGAGAAACGAGGATGGAACCCAGAATTGCAGAAAAACGGTGAAACCAAGGTAGCCGAGCTGGCCCGATTATTAAGGGCGAACTCAGCCAAAGGCAAAAAGGACACCCAGTCATCCTGATCAGCAGAAACAAAGCACCTCAGATATGTTTCCAAGGTCTGATTGGTTCGCTCGGTCTGGCCATTAGTCTGAGGATGGAAAGCCGAGGAAAAAGACAAGTCAATGCCCATCCTACCACAAAAGGCTCGCCAAAACCTCGAAACAAACTGGGAACCTCTGTCAGAAACAATATTCTCTGGAATGCCATGCAAACGAACCACATGCTGGAAGAACAAAGGCACCAAATCAGAGGAGGAAGGCAATTTAGACAAGGGTACCAGATGGACCATCTTAGAAAAGCGATCACAGACCACCCAAATTACTTGACATCTTTTGAGAAACGGGAAGGTCAGAAATAAAATCCATAGAGATATGTGTCCAAGGCCTCTTCGGGACCGGCAAGGGCAAAAGCAACCCACTAGTACGAGAAGAGCAGGGCTTAGCCCGAGCACAAATCCCACAGGACTGCACAAAAGCACGCACATCCCGCGACAGAGAGGGCCACCAAAAGGATCTAGCCACTAACTCTCTGGTACCAAAGCTTCCAGGATGACCAGCCAAAACCGAACAATGAAGTTCAGAGATAACTCTATTCGTCCACCTATCAGGGACAAACAGTTTCTCCGCTGGGCAACGATCAGGTTTATTAGCCTGAAATTTTTGCAGCACCCGCCGCAAATCAGGGGAGATGGCAGACACAATTACTCCTTCCTTGAGGATACCCGCCGGCTCAGATAAACCCGGAGAGTTGGGTACAAAACTCCTAGACAGAGCATCCGCCTTCACATTTTTAGAGCCCGGAAGGTACGAAATCACAAAGTCAAAACGGGCAAAAAACAACGACCAACGAGCTTGTCTAGGATTCAAGCGCTTGGCAGACTCGAGATAAGTCAAGTTCTTATGATCAGTCAATACCACCACGCGATGCTTAGCTCCTTCAAGCCAATGACGCCACTCCTCGAATGCCCACTTCATGGCCAGCAACTCTCGGTTGTCCACATCATAATTACGCTCAGCAGGCGAAAACTTCCTGGAAAAGAAAGCGCATGGTTTCATCACTGAGCAACCAGAACCTCTCTGCGACAAAACAGCCCCTGCTCCAATCTCAGAAGCATCAACCTCGACCTGGAACGGAAGAGAAACATCTGGTTGACACAACACAGGGGCAGAAGAAAAACGACGCTTCAACTCTTGAAAAGCTTCCACAGCAGCAGAAGACCAATTGACCACATCAGCACCCTTCTTGGTCAAATCGGTCAATGGTTTAGCAACACTAGAAAAATTGCAGATGAAGCGACGATAAAAATTAGCAAAGCCCAGGAACTTTTGCAGACTTTTCAGAGATGTCGGCTGAGTCCAATCATGGATGGCTTGGACCTTAACAGGATCCATCTCGATAGTAGAAGGGGAAAAGATGAACCCCAAAAATGAAACCTTCTGCACACCAAAGAGACACTTTGATCCCTTCACAAACAAAGAATTAGCACGCAGGACCTGAAAAACCGTTCTGACCTGCTTCATATGAGACTCCCAATCATCCGAGAAGATCAAAATGTCATCCAAGTACACAATCAGGAATTTATCCAGGTACTCTCGGAAGATGTCATGCATAAAGGACTGAAACACTGATGGAGCATTGGCAAGTCCGAACGGCATCACGAGATACTCTAAATGACCCTCGGGCGTATTAAATGCAGTTTTCCATTCATCACCTTGCTTAATTCGCACCAGATTATACGCACCACGAAGATCTATCTTTGTGAACCAACTAGCCCCCTTAATCCGAGCAAACAGATCAGATAACAATGGCAAGGGGTACTGAAATTTAACCGTGATCTTATTAAGAAGGCGGTAATCTATACAAGGTCTCAGCGAACCATCCTTCTTGGCTACAAAAAAGAACCCTGCTCCTAATGGCGACGATGACGGGCGAATATGCCCCTTCTCCAGGGATTCCTTCACATAACTGCGCATAGCGGTGTGCTCAGGCACGGACAAATTAAACAATCGACCTTTTGGGAATTTACTACCAGGAATCAAATTGATAGCACAATCACAATCCCTATGCGGAGGTAGGGTATTGGACTTGGGCTCATCAAATACATCCCGGTAATCAGACAAGAACTCTGGGACCTCAGAAGGAGTGGATGACGAAATTGACAGAAATGGAACATCACCATGTACCCCCTGACAACCCCAGCTGGACACCGACATGGATTTCCAATCTAATACTGGATTATGGGCTTGTAGCCATGGCAACCCCAACACGACCACATCATGCAGATTATGCAACACCAGAAAGCGAATAACCTCCTGATGTGCAGGAGCCATGCACATGGTCAGCTGAGTCCAGTATTGAGGCTTATTCTTGGCCAAAGGCGTAGCATCAATTCCTCTCAATGGAATAGGACACTGCAAGGGCTCCAAGAAAAACCCACAACGCTTAGCATATTCCAAGTCCATCAAATTCAGGGCAGCGCCTGAATCCACAAATGCCATGACAGAATATGATGACAAAGAGCAGATCAAGGTAACGGACAGAAGAAATTTTGACTGTACCGTACCAATGGTGGCAGACCTAGCGAACCGCTTAGTGCGCTTAGGACAATCAGAGATAGCATGAGTGGAATTACCACAGTAGAAACACAGACCATTCAGACGTCTATGTTCTTGCCGTTCAACTCTGGTCAAGGTCCTATCACACTGCATAGGCTCAGGTTTAAGCTCAGGTAATACCGCCAAATGGTGCACAGGTTTACGCCCACACAAGCGTCGACCGATCTGAATGGCCAAAGACATAGACTCATTCAAACCAGCAGGCATAGGAAATCCCACCATGACATCCTTAAGGGCTTCAGAGAGACCCTTTCTGAATACAGCTGCCAGCGCAGATTCATTCCATTGAGTGAGCACTGACCACTTTCTAAATTTCTGACAATATACCTCTATCTCATCCTGAGCCTGACAAAGAGCCAGCAATTTTTTTTCTGCCTGATCCACTGAATTAGGCTCATCGTACAGCAACCCAAGCGCCAGGAAAAACGCATCGATATTACTCAATGCAGGATCTCCTGACGCAAGAGAAAACACCCAGTCCTGAGGGTCGCCGCGCAAAAAAGAAATGACGATCCTAACCTGTTGAATTGGGTCACCAGAAGAGCGAGGTTTCAAAGCCAGAAATAGTTTACAATTATTTTTGAAACTCAGAAATTTAGTTCTATCTCCAAAAAACAAATCTGGAATAGGAATTCTCGGTTCAAGCAAAGAATTCTGGACCACAAAATCTTGAATATTTTGAACTCTTGCCGTGAGCTGATCCACATATGAAGACAGACCTTTAATGTCCATTGCTACACCTGTGTCCTGAACCACCCAAATGTCTAGGGGAAAAAAAAGACAAAACACAGTGCAAAGAAAAAAAATGGTCTCAGAACTTCTTTTTTCCCTCTATTGAGAATCATTAGCACTTTTGGCTTCCTGTACTGTTATGAAAGGCAATTCAGAATCACAATGGACATGGAGGTCAGAGCACATACAGTGAACTGACAATAACCCAAAATAATAGAACGAGCTCTGAGACGTGGGAACTCTGCAGACCGCAATCCCTAAGCCTATCAAACCACACTAGAGGTAGCCGTGGAGCGCTCCTGACCAGAACCTAGGCGCCTCGTCACAGCCTGAGAAACTAGCTAATCCTGAAGATAGAAAAATAAGCCTACCTTGCCTCAGAGAAATTCCCCAAAGGAAAAGGCAGCCCCCCACATATAATGACTGTCAGTAAGATGAAAATACAAACATAGAGATGAAACAGATTTAGCAAAGTGAGGCCCGACTAGCTGAACAGAACGAGGATAGGGAAGATAACTTTGCGGTCAGCACAAAAACCTATAAAAAAAAAACCACGCAGAGGGGACAAAAAGACCCTCCGCACCGACTAACGGTACGGAGGTGGTCCCTCTGCGTCTCAGAGCTTCCGGCAGGCGAGAAAAACCAATAAAGCAAGCTGGACAGAAAAATAGCAACAAAATAACATAAGCAAAAACTTAGCTTTGCAGAGCAGCAGGCCACAGGAATGATCCAGGGAAAAAACAAGTCCCACACTGAAACATTGACAGGAAGCATAGATCAAAGCATCAGGTGGAGTTAAGTAGAGAAGAAGCCAACGAGCTCACCAGATCACCTGAGGGAGGAAACTCAGAAGCTGCAGTACCACTTTCCTCCACAAACGGAAGATCCCAGAGAAAATCAGCCGAAGTACCACTTGTGACCACAGGAGTGAACTCTGCCACAGAATTCACAACAGCCCATATTCCATAACTATATACCAATAAAACATAAATGCTACACCTATATTACCCCCATAAGCAGAAAGAGTGAACATGTCTTACCAGTGCCCAAGCGATGTTGCCACAACCCCTACGCGCGTTTAGGCAGTGTGCCTTCGTCAGGGGGGGGAGAGTGGCATCATAGCCTCAATTTACAAACCTAGGATAACCAATCGTAGTGTGTCTAGCACATATTCATATGTCTGCGACAAGCAGGAAGTTGGGAACGGAATGCCGGTACTTGTAGTTTAATATGGGGTTATTGGTATGAAAACTGAGAAAATATCTATCCTCTTGGATAGTGTGCCGGGAGCCAATATGGTGGATGCTAGGTTTGCACGGGACCTTGGTCTTCCCTGTAGTTCTCTGGCGAAGTCCATCCCTATATTTGCGATTGACTCTGTGCTTCTCGGTCAGGGAAATCTTACGCAAGTAGTGCATAATGTGAACCTGCACATAGGGGTCTTCACAGGGAGCCCCTTTCTTGATATATCCTGGAAGGTCTCCCTGTGTTGGGTCTTCCCTGGCTAACTGCATAATCCGGTTATTGACTGGCAGTCCAAAGAAATAATCAAATTGTGAGTGCCATATTTTCTACTGTTTCCCATAAAACCATACCCTCTTTTCTGTCTGATTTTGTGGATGTGTTCTCAGAAAAGGGGTGCCGAGGACTGCCTCCCCACCGCGTGTACGATTTCCCCGTAAACTTGCTCCCTGGAGCGAAATTACCAAAAACCAGATTATACAATCTGTCTGGTCCTGAAAGGCAGGCTATGAAGGATTACATCTCTGAGAGTCTGGCTAAGGGACATATTAGATCCTCTACTTTGCCCATAGCGGCGGAGTTTTTCTTTGTTAAGAAGAAAGATGGAGGTCTTTGTCCCTGTTTAGATTTTCGCGAGTTAAATCGGATTAATATAGAGGACCCGCATCCCTTCCCACTCATTCCTGACTTATTTAATCAGATTGTTGGGGCAAAATGGTTCTCTAAATTGGACCTCAAGGGAGCCTCTAATCTGATCAGGATCAAGGAGGGGAATGAGTGGAAGACAGCCTTTAACACTCCTGAAGGGCATTATGAAAACCTTCTCATGCCCTTTGGTTTGACTAATGTTCATGCCGTTTTCCAACATTTTGTTAATTGCATTTTTCGTCACCTTGTGCATAGATTTGAAGTGGCGCATCTTGACGATATTTTAAGATACTCACCTGATCTCAAGTCACCTCAGGTACACTTCCGGCAGATGTTACGGGTTTTGCAGGATAAAAAACAGTATGACAAGTTGAAGAATTGTGTATTCGCCATACAAGAAGTTCAGTTCCTTGGTTTTCTAGTGTCTGCTGTAGGTTTCCGGATGAATCCTGATAAGATCTGTGCAGTTCTGGAATGGGATCTGCCAGAAAATCTGAAAGCCTTGCAATGCTTTTTGTTGTTTGCTAACTAATTTCAAAAGATTATCCAAAACTTTTCAGCGATTGTCAAACTCCTTACAGATCTGACAAAGAAAGGTACGGATTTCTTGAAGTGGTCCGACTGCGCCCGTCCTTTTCTTCTTTGTAGAAATGTTTTTCCACTGCTCTTGTACTCATTCATCCTGATGTGTCCCAACCATTTATTGTCAAGGTTGATGCATCTGAGGTGGGATCGGGGCTGTGTTGTCTCAAGGGTCGTCCCCTGGGAAGTGGTATCCATGTGCCTTCTTCTCTAAAAAAAAAATATCACCGGCAGAAAAAACTATGATGTGGGGAATAGAGAACTTTTGGCCATCAAGTTGGCTTTTGTGGAGTGGCGTCGCTTTTTGGAGAGGGTGGTCCACGCTGTCACTGTCGTTACTGAGCATGAAAATCTGTTGTACCTCGAATCCGCTAAACATCTTAATCCTAGACAAGTTGGATGATCTTTGTTTTATACCAGATTTTATTTTATTGTCACTTACCTTCCTGGGATTAAGAACATCAAAGCTGATGCTTCGTCTCGAAGTTTCCCTGGGGGTGGTTGTTCGGATGACGCTGTCCCTATTTTACAGGAAGGGGTGGTCATCTCTGCCGTGTGTTCTGAGCTGGAGGGGGAAGTATTCAAGGCTCAGGGGGACGCCCCTGCTTCTCCTTCAGGGAAATTATTTGCACCATTGCATCTGCGTCTGAAAGTTTTAGAGGCACATCATAGCTCGGCCATCGCTGATCATCCAGGTAGTAAAGCGACATTGGACCTCCTTTCTCATAATTTTTGGTGGCCAAGGCTGCATCGGGATGTAGTTGACTTTGTGTCTTCCTGTAATGTCTGTGTGCAAGCTAAGACCCCGCATACTCGTCCTTCTGGGTCTCTTCTACCATTAACCAGACCTGACCGGCCATGGACACACTTATCCAGGGATCTTATTACAGATCTTCCTTCCTCCTCTGGTAAGACTGTTATCACAGTTGTGGTGGATAAGGTTCAGTAAAATGGTGCACTTAATTGTTTTACCTGACGCTAAGACCTGGCTCAGGTGTTTGTCACTGAGATCGTGAATCTTCATGGGGTTCCCTCCGATGTGGTGTCAGATCAGGGGACCCAGTTTGTATCTAAATTCTGGAGGTCATTTTGTTCTCACCTGGGGATGCATCTATCCTTTTCTTCGGCTTTCATCCCCAAACTAATGGTCAGGCTGACCGTCTAAACCAAAGTCTGGAGTCAGGTGTTTTGTGTCAGATAACCAGAGGGATTGGTCGTCTTTTCTACCATTAGCTGAGTTTGCCATTAA
Source organism: Ranitomeya imitator (assembly GCF_032444005.1). Classification (NCBI taxonomy): domain Eukaryota; kingdom Metazoa; phylum Chordata; class Amphibia; order Anura; family Dendrobatidae; genus Ranitomeya; species Ranitomeya imitator. Next base: position 142,683,421 of record NC_091290.1, read on the forward strand.
CAATCGTCACAGTGAGTCCACTGGTAAGTTACCCTAAACAAGGTCCAGCTGCCCCTTGTGGAACTAGGGGTACTGTCACGCGTCCCTGGGAGACCTGCCGTTAGAAGGTCACAACGAGTAATGAATCGCAGGTCCTCTTTAGATACGGTGTGACTTGTGTCCTATTTTTAAATTGATTTCCTTTCCATCAGTGCTGATAAGGTTAAGGACTCTTTCCTTGCTGGCTGGAAACATACAGGTGGTTAATCCCAGCTGCAGCAGACCTCATCTCCTCTCCCTACATATACTAGTTCTGGGCGTTTCTTCCCTACTGGCAAAAAAATCTTCTTTCTGGAGTTATTAGAGAGTTCTGTGTGCAGTAGCTTTGTGAGTGTTAATCTCCTTACCCTTATTCCCATTGGATTTGTCATTCCTCTCTTTCTCTACCTTTCTCCCTGTTTTTGGTGATTTTTGTTGCATGATAGTGGCTTTTAGTTACCCATTTCTGTCTTTTGTCTGGTTTCCCTTACGTTACTGTCCCATGCCACATGGGGGAAGGGGCAGATTAGGGTTTTGCAGGAGCATGGTAAGGTCAGAAACTCAGGCCTCTCTACCATCAAGAGTACTCCTGGTACAGGGATAGTTAGGCTCGCAATTCCAGGGACAATTCCTCTCCCTTAAATCACACCGTCACATCATGACACAAACAGATCAGACTACAGAAGGGTTGTTTGTAGTCTGTAACCATGGAGAACTCTCTGTTAGATACATTGTAGCAATGCAGACTGAGCAGTAACAACACCAGGTCACATTCATCGATGCGTTTTCGCTCGTATTTTGCCTCAAATAACTCTTAATTAGTGACTTTTCGATTAACGACAAATTCAGCAGAGGATTTTCATCTTTTTTTTTGAAAGTTGTCTTTTGTTGCTTAGATTCGTTGTTTAATTTTTTCATGACCATGCAAAGTAGCTTTTCCAGATGAATGTAAAATGTTGCGATATTTGGTGCACATGTTCTCCAGTCCTCCCCTGCAGTGATTTGATTTTTGTAATTTAATTTGGTGCAATTTTTGATCCATTTTGCAAAATGTGCAAGTTTTATTTTAGTGCTGAAATGTCTCAAAATGGGTCAAGGATAGAAAAAAAAATATTTTTTTTTGTTTCTAAAAAATTGATGATGCATGCGTATTATTTTTTTAATTGGGCGCAAGAAAAAGCAAGAGAAATAAGAAAAGGAACACAAAAAATACTGCAATCTAGAATCCCTATCAGTATGTCTTTGGAGAGTGGGAGGAAACCGGAGAACCCGGAGGAAACCCACGCAAATATGGGGAGAACATACAAACTCCTTGCAGATGTTGTCCTCGGTGGGATTTCAACCCAGGACCCCAGCACTGCAAGGCTACAGTGCTAACCACTGAGCCACCGTGCTGCTGTACAGCGTATTACCGCAGCGTACAGTGCATTACCGCAGTAAATAATAAAGTGAAGTGTTACGCCTGGACATCAGTAATCAGCCGCAATGTCGGATTTTCTTCATAAAATGATGGATTTGATGCCATGTTCACCTTCCCGGGGGCTTACACCAATGCAGCGACATTTTCCCCACACTGAGAATATAAGTAAAGATCTATCAAAGGTAAATGTAGATCTGGAGCCTCAGATGGGAAATCTTCTATATTTAGCTGAGTTATCAGCATTATTAATGTGCCACCTGCAATCAGCCGTAGACCAGATCCAGTGCGGGAGAATCAGGAACCTGACGGGGGTCACGAGGGACACAAGGTCACAGAACAACACTGTGCCCAATACTCTCACTGTGGCAGAGACTTGTGCCCTGGCACACAGTGGTCGGAGTATTGCCATAATATGGGGATTAATACCAGTACTATAAATCAAAACGGAGTTTTATATAACATTTCCACTGAAGACAACTGCAGAGTAATTGTCCTAAGTGAACGCAGCCTGAAATTGCATTTGGAAATAATGCTGTACTGCGATGTGGAAAATGTCCAGAACTATGTTATGAGCACAGTATGGTTGCATTACACTATCATTTACAAACTGCTGAGACTTGCAGAATGACTAATTTTTATCCCTGATATTGTACTTGTAGTCCTGGAAGTATGGAGAGCTCTTTGAGCTAAGGCTCTCAGCTGTGCACTGTTAGCAGCTCCCATCTCCTATATAATCTGGGTCCTGGCTAGCACTCATTGTCAGAGATAGCTTTTGCTGCATGGCTTGGAAGTTGTTGTTGGTTGTTATTGGAGAAGGCATTTGGTGGATTTATCTGTGACTGTTGCTAGGTTTTGAGTGTGTGAGAATTCCCTTTCTTCTCCTACTTTAGTTTAACTCCATTCTTTACTGCCTGGTATTTACCTCTGTTATAAATATATTTGTATGTTTGGTATTTTTTATTATCCCTGTTTGTATTACCTTGTTAGTCTGGTTGGTCTATTATGGTACACTACTATGGGACACTTCCCTCTTCCCTGGGTAGGGGAAGGGCACAGACTGAGGGCGGATTCAGGAGCTAAGGCAAGGAATGTGGCCCTGACGTCTTCACCATCAGAAGTAAGGCTAGGTTCAGATTGCGTTAGTGTAATCCGTTTAGCGCCTAGCGCTAGCGGATTGCGCTAACACAATGTTTTGTAAAGGGGTCGCGTTAAACGTCCCCGCTCTCGCAGATATCCGATCTGCGAGAGTGGGGAACGGACCTCGGGCGCGCCTCAGACGCTGCAAGCAGCGTCCGCAGCGCGCCACAAAACACCGGCACATCGCTAGCGCGTGCCGAAAATGGCACGCGCCAGTGATGCGCGTCCCCATTGCTGTGAATGGGCACGCTAACGGACGCGTTGCACGGTGTTAATTTCACCATGCAACGCTGTCTGTTAGCGCGGTCCCATTAACGCAATGGGAACCTAGTCTAATCCAGGGTGCCGGGCAAGCCCCTGGTCCCAGTACACCCGACAACAGAGTCGTGACTTTAGCTCTGACCGAAACTATTTTTTGATCCATGATGGATCCTATGACTGCTCTGACAGAGCAATTGCAGCAGCTCAGCCTGAAAGTGGCAGATCTATGCACTGTCGTTTTGCAGCACCCTAACACATCAGGATTAGGGACTATGACTCCTAGGCAACCCTTAGTAGAGCCCAAGATCGCTATGCCTGACAGGTTCTCTGGGGGACATGACAAATTTGTTGTTTTCAAGGAGGGCTGCAAGCTATGCTTCAGGTTATGTCCTTGCTTCTCCGGAATTGAGGAGCAACGGGTGCGGATAATAACCTCTCTCCTTCAGGGTCATGCCCAAGCATGGGCATTGTCTCTCCCATCTTATTCCCAGTCGCTACAGATGATGGAGGAATTTTTTCTGGCGCTGGGTATTATAAACGACAATCACAACCATGTCTTCCTGGCTGAGTCCACACTACATCAGCTTCAGCAGGGAGACCGGCCGTCGGAGGAGTATTACTCCGGGTTTCGGAGGTGGTCCATTGACAATAAGTGGAATAACCCCGCACTCCGTCATCAGTTCTGTGAGGGGCTTATAGTGAGGGTGAAGGATGCCTTAGCTCTGTGTGAGACTCCAATTTCCCTTGAGGCAGCTATGTCTCTGGCTATCAGGGTGGATCGCCCTCTTCGCCAAAGACATAAGGAGACACCCCAATGTGCAGGAGGTCCGGGGCCAAGGGGAATGTGGTCTGAGTCATCTGAGGCACCTATGAAGTTTTGTGCGGCTACTCATTCTGGAAAGCAGTCTGTTGTTCGACGCAAGGGGGAGTATATTTTTACTGTGGTAGAAAGGGCCATTTCGTGGGCACGTGTCCTTCCCTATCTGATAAACAGCCACCGGTAAATTAAGGAGCCGGGCTGCAGGGAGGTTAGCAACCCGGGGGTACATATCACCTCCGTGAGTGGGAGACAATTTTTTCTGCCAGTCGAAATCCATCTGGGCAAAAATAAGGTGGTTATTTCTGCATTTCTGGACAGTGGGGCAGAATTTAACTGGCCTCAAACCACATACACTATCCAGACCTATACCCATAATCTGTATCCACTCTGCATGTTTGGAATAGGGATATTTTACTCAAGTCGTCCAAAGTTTACATCTTCAGGTAGGGTCATGCACTCTGAGATGAGAGGGTCTGCAATCTCCTGTGGTTTTTGGACTTCTTTAGCTCACTCTGCACCACCCTGTGGTAGATTGGCAGACTCGGGAGGTGGTAAAATGGAGTATCATCAAGGACACTGTTTGGGAACCCGGCTGGCAAGGGTGGATACCCAGTCTGTGCCTAAATACCTGTCTGACTTTAGGGATGTATTCTTGGAGCAGGGCTGCCAAGAACTTCCTCCTCATTGTCGCCATTAATCCTGTTCCTGGGGCCAAGTTGCCTAAGAGCAGACTATATAATATCTCTGGTACAAAGAGACAGGCCATGAAGGACTATATCGCAGAACGTTTGGCAAAGGGTCATATCAGACAATCCTAATCCTCCATTGCTGCTGTTTTTCTTTGTAAAGAAGAATGATGGGGGGTTACGCCCCTGCCTAGATTTCCGCCAACTAAATCCGATCACGGTCCGGGATCCGTATCCACTCACTGTCATCCCGGACCTCTTTAATCAGATTGCAGGAGTAAAATGGTTTCCTAAACTGGATCACAGGGGGCGTATAATCTCACTCGCATTAAAGAGGGGAATAAGTGGAAAACAACTTTCAATATGCCTGAAGGACACTATGAGAGCCTTGTGGTGCCATTTGGGTTGACAAACTCTCCTGCCATCTTTCAGCACTTTGCACATGACATCTTTAATCACCTGGTAGGTAGATTTGTGGTAATGTATCTTGATGACATATTAATTTATTCACCTGACCTGGAGTCACATCAGGTACATGTCAGGCAGGTCTTACACATACTCAGAGACAATAAATTACTTGTCAAACTGGAGATATGTATATTCTTGGTTGAAGAGATCCCATTTCGAGGATATGTTTTATTGTCCACTGGTTTTTGCATGAATCCGGCGAAAGCCTGGGCGTTACTGGATTGGCATTGTCCTGAGGATTTGAAGGTGTTACAAGTTTTTGGCTTTCGCCAACTACTACCGTAAGTTCATCAAACACTTTTCGGTAGTGGTCAAACCTCTGGCGGATATGACAGGAAGCGGACATACTTTTTGAGTGGTCCAGTCCATCCAGGGAGGCATTCGATACTTTGACGGAGTGTTTTGCATATGCGCCAATTCTCATACAGCCTGACATCACTCAGCATTTTTTCATCGAAGTTGACGGATCTGAGGTGGGGGCTGTGATGTCGCTTGGTGGGTCTCCTTGGTAAATGACATCCATGTGCTGATTTTTTGAAAAATCAGTCATTAGCAGAGAGAAATTTTGACATTGGTAACATGGAATTCTTGGCAATCAATTTGGGCCTTTGAAGAGTGCCATTATTTTTTGAAGGGGCAGTTCATCCGGTTATGGTAATCACAGATCATAAGAATCTTGTATATTTAGAGTCTGCAAAATGTCTAACGCATCGACAGGAAAGATGGACTTTGTTCTTCACCAGGTTTAACTTTTTGTCACATTTAGGCTGGGGAACAAGAACAATAAGGCGGATGCCTTATTACATTGTTATCCTGGGGTGGAGATAATTGTGAACCGGTTCCTATACTACAAAAAGGGGTGGTTATTCCGTCTATATGCTCCGATCTCGAAAAAGATGTTGTTGACTCTCAGGGGGTCGCCCCTGCTGCTTATCCGTTAGGTAAACTGTTTGATCCTGTAAAGCTCCATCTGAGAGTTCTTAGTGAACATCATGATTCGGTCTTGGCTGGACATCACCACCACTGATCGTCTTACTCAGCATTTTTGGTGGTCAGGGGTACATTGGGAAGTCAGGGAGTATGTGGCCACCTGCAGTGCTGTTCGCGTGCTAAAACTTCTCATACTCGTCCATCTGGGTCTCGCAACCATTGGCGATTCCCAGTAGACCTTGGACTCATTTATCAGTCAATTTTATCAATGATCTACCCATGTCGGCAGGTAACACTGGAATTTTGGTGGTGGTGGACAGATTCATTAAAATGTCTAATTTTATTGCGCTACCCGCTTTACCTAATGCCAAGACTTTGGCACAAATTTTCATCAGAGAGATTGTAAACTTACATGGAATCCCTACTGTTATTGTTTGTGACCGGGGGGTGCAGTTTATTTCCAAATTTTGGAGCATGTTTTGCACTCGTTTGGGGATCCATATGTCGTTCTCTTCAGCATTTCTCCTCTTCCTGCACTAATTAGAAGCACTTCACCTTCTTATTAAATGGTGTAAATTTCTTTGGGCAGTACAGTGCTTAATCTGCTTTGTTGCGAGCTCCTGGAGAGTTTAGACTCTCAGCTGAGCAGGGTTATCCACTCCCATCTCCTCCATAATCTGGCCCCTGGCTAGAACTCATTGTCAGAGCTATCTTATGCTGCATGGCTGGAGGTCGTTGGTGGTTGTTTTTGTTGGAGGAGGCGTTTGGTCGATTTTATCTCTGACTGTTGCAATATCTGGTTTTGAGTGTGTAATGAATTATTACACACTCAAAACCAGACTTTGGTTTAATCCCATCCTCCACTCCCCGATGTTTACCTCTGTTGTTTGTGTGTGTATTTGTATGTTTGGTGTTTTTTGTTATCTCGTTCGTATTACCTTGTTAGTCTGGTTGGTGTACTACAGTATACTACTACTTCTCTCTTCCCTGAATGGGGGGAGGGTACAGATGGAGGGTGGATTCAGGAGTTAAGGAAAGGTATGTGGCCCCGGCGTCTTCACCATCAGAAGTAATCTGGGGAACAGGGCGAGCTAGGGCGCCACCAGCATGAGGGATAGGGAAGAAGCTCCTGGTCTCGGGACACCTGACAATACAGTCATGACAAATATGATATTACTATACAGGATCTGTATATCAGTATTATTCTTGCATTGTATGACATGTTTGGGCGGACAACATATTTGAGCACCGCAAGTCTATGTTATTTTGTTAACTATATCTTAGGTTGTTTAGACACAGTGGGAAGTATGTGACAGTATTATGCAGACTTTTTAGATTGATACTGTATTTAAAGGGGACCAGTTACGTCCAGAAACTCCATGTACCTGCCGATATAGGGTTAATCTGCAGGGAAATAGCATTTTACTCCTGTGTAGCCGGCTTACTGGAGCAGCAGCTAGAGAGACAAAATGAAGTGATAGCCTACCTGCAACAAGAATGTAATCAGGCCTACATTAGCATTCCTTGTCCTACACCTGGTGGGGTCATGTTTTTCTTTGTTCCTCTCTGCAGGAGAGCATCATGGAATACACAAAACTGCAGACAGGCTGAGACAGGGCTTGTGGAACATTCATTATTTGAGCTATGTTTAAGGGGGAAGGTGTGAGTATCTCTGCCCAACAAGGGGGCTGATCCCAAGAGAGGTAGGACAATAAGCCACACGTTTGGTTAGTTAGTTGATGCTGTGTCCTGGGAAGGTGCCATGAATGGAGATCGGAGATCATTTGCCACTTGGGATTGTGATGTCTCACCACCCTGCTGGATTTGAGGACCAAATCTAAAGACTGTTGAATATTTCTTGGCGTCGGATTACCGGGTGGCGCCCCCGGATTTGTCCTTTTTTCCGTGGCCACCTTGCAGACTTTAAGAAACGATATCTACATTTGATGTTATATTCTCCAGGTCTCAATAAAAGTTGGATTGTTCATCGGCCTGCTGTCCCCGTCACAGATGGGTTCTCTTCAAGGCATATCTGTCTTTTGAGAATAAGCTGTCCTGTGTGTACATGAGGAATAACACTATTTCTGGACATTTTATGACCTGTATCCAGCATGTTCACCAGTTTTACCATTTGCTCCATCTCAAATTCTCACTTGTCTCTGGGCTGGTGGGTAGAAATTGGCTGCTATGATTTTTCCCATACACAGCATGAGGCAAGCAAATGATGGATTCCTGCTCTCCTGTATTCATGTAGTAAATGTTCAGAAGCAGCAACAGCATGGAGGACATTATACCCAGCACTGTGCAGTGTAGCTGTGAATCCAGAGCTATGTCGAAATAACTACTCACTAGAAAGCAAAAGCACTGTCTCATGTTTTGCTACTTCTCCCCTTCCCATTTTCCATTTTATTTTGAACAAGATTGATTTGAGCAGTGTTTCAGAGTGTATGATGAATTTAGAAGGCAGTGGAAAAGTGGCTCTTAAGTGAAGAAGTTGATTTTTCTGATAAGTTATGAAGTTTCTTAAAATGACAAATTATTTTCTGAAAATTATGAAGTTTCTTAATTGTGCTGGTATGGCCATTTAAATTGGTATGTGAGCAGAATATTGTAGTATTTTGAGTGCTCTCTATGGCGGTCTTCTTTGGCCACTTTGCATGGGTCTATACTGATTGGCCTGTAAAACAGATATAATGGTCCTGAATGGTTATTAGATTTGCACCTTATTTTGTCTAACTTTTAGTTTTTTTTTACCTGTTTTTCTTGAACTTAAAGGCTCAGTTGTGACTAAGGAATAAGGAGTGATCCACAGTCAGGTCTGTGGTGCGGAGTCATATACTGTCCTCTGATGACAAACACTGGGGAATAAAGGGATCAATGCATCATGTTCCTTAGAGCAATGACTTTATAAAGTTTTCATTTAGTGAGGATCTTGTGATAAAGTCTTACCCTGCACACACAGAATTGCTTGTCATCAGTCACATCATCAATTAACACTAGTGACTCGGTGCCATTGGAAGCCATACATGCCCACGCCATCACACCGCCTCCACCGTGTGTTAGAGGATAGGCTATGCTTTGGATCAGGAGCCATTCCAAGCCTTCTCCATACTTTCTTCTTCTCATCATTCTGGTCTTAGTTTTGCGTTTCCAGAACTGGTCAACTTCTTTTGATGTTTTTTGGCATAATTCAACCTTAATATTTTCAGGCTGAATAATGGTTTGCACCTTGTGGTTGAACCCTCTGTATTTGCTGTCTTGAAGTCTTCTCTTTCGGGTGGAGATAAATACAGACACACTAACTTCCTGCAGAGTTTTCTTCACTTGGGTGGATGTTGTGAAGGTTTTTTTTTTCCGCGATGGTAAGGATTTTACAATCAGCCACAAATGTTTTCGGTGGACGCCCAGGCCTTTTCGAGTTCCCAAGCTCAATGTACCAAACTGTTGATTTGGCCACTTCTGACATTTATGCTATCTCTCTGATGGATTTCATCTTTGTTTTCCCATCCTTATGATGGTCTGCTGCTCCTCCTTTGAGAGCTCCTTTGTCTGAATGTTGTGGGTTCACAGCAACAGCTTTCAAATGCAAATGCCACGACTGGAATCATCTCCAGACCTTTTACTTGCTTAACTGGTGATGGATTCATGAGAAAATGGCCCATGCAGCCCATTAAAGAGCTTTTGCAGTAATTGTCCAATTGGACCCTTTAGAAAGAGTCAGCTACATATTAAAGAGCTGTAATTCCTTAACCCCAATTCCAATTAGGATGTGATTCCTCTCAAATTAAACCTGAGAGTCGGCACTTTATGCCCAGATTGATTATAGAACTGTATCTTGAATACGTTTTGGTAAACAGCTAACATGTCAAAACTAGTGTCACCGTTCAAATATTTCTGGACCTCACTGTATAGTTCACATACATGCACATAAGCCTTCAGGCACTCACACTCAACAGTGCTGAGGAAATGTGGAAATTCCGCAAACTTCTACAACTGTCTAAAATATTATTATAAAATATTTATATTTTATTTATAAATATCATTACTTGACCCTTTTTGGAGAGCTGATTGAGTGGTCTACTGACTCAGAGCTCATGTGCTCATCTCAGTTATTTTGCTTCTGAACTTTAGCAACTAGTGGGGTCTTCTGCACCCAGATCCCTTGTGACATCACAAGGACATGCCAGAGGTCATATACAATGCTCGGTAGCCACAGACTCCAGCTAAACACCCTTTTTGCTTCTCTTTGCCTCCTGACCTTGCACGCCCCCTAGTGGCCACTTTGCACAACCTCTTACTTTGGTAGACCGGTCACAGGGCATCATCTAGTGATCATCTATAACTGCTATTAAATAGCAAGCGCTGACTTATCCTGCAGCTCCACCTCTGGTTAAATACAGCATTGCACTGTATGAATGTAATGCAGAGACATGTTGGGTCCTCTGTACTCTAATATATGGATATTTGGAACAGAAGATCCCCACCTCTATTAACTAAGAATTTTCTTGTAGAGTATTTTCCAATCCAGCCACTCCCTTTAACTATCACTCCCAGCAGAAAACACATTTATTGAATTCTGTAGTGTTTCATTTCTCCTCTGGGGGAGCTGCAGGGAAATTGAACACTGATAAGGTCTCCTCTTAGCTACAAAAAAGCCCCACTGCCCAGAGTGGACTTTTGCTTTAACATACTTTGCTACTATGACTCAATGGTAGCAGACCACGAGGGATGCCGATACAGTTGAAAGCAATGATGGTTGAGGGAGCCGTCAGCTGACAAACCTTCTCCCATCATTCCCTCTCTGCGTCTGAGCTCTGTGACATCATAACAGTGATGACGTCACTACAGCGCGCCCTCTGTGCTGAGCAATGCAGAGGGTCAGAAAACATGCTGAGGAGAACAGAGCTGGAGGACTATATAGGGCCCATGATACTGTATGAAGGACTATATATAGGGCCCATGATACTGTATGGAGGACTGCATAGGGCCCATAAAGCTGTATGGGGGACTATATGGGCACATTATAGTGTATGGAGGACTATATGGGGCCCATAATACTGTATGGAGGACTATGTGGGGCCTATAATACTGTATGGAGGACTACATAGTGCCCATGACACTGTATGGAGGACTATGTGGGGCCCATAATACTGTATAGAGGACTATTTGGGGTCCATTACACTGTATGGAGGTATATGTTGGGCACCTTATGCTGTATGGAGGACTATGTGGGGTCCATTTTGCTGTATGGAGGACTATGTGGGGTCCATTTTGCTGTATGGAGGAATACGTAGGGCCCATTATACTGTATGGAAGACTATGTGGGACCCATATTACTGTATGGAGAAATATGTGGGGCCCATTATATGGTATGGAGAACTATGTGGGACCCATAATGTTTGGAGAAATATGTGGGGTCCATTACACTGTATGGAGGACTATATGTGGGTCATTATACTACATAGAGGGTTATGTGGGGCCATTATACTATTTGGAAGGCTATGAGGGGGGTATTTTTCTGTTTGGAGGGCTATGTAGGGCCCATTACACTATTTGGAGGGCTATGTGGGGCCCATTATACTGCTTGCGGGTCTATGTAGGGGGGTCATTATCTGTTTGCAGGTATATGTGAGGGGCCATTATACTGTTTGCAAGTATATGTGGGGGCCAATATACTGTTTGCAGGACTATGTGGGGGCAATTATACTGTTTGCACGACAATGTGGGAGGGAATTATACTGTTTGCGATGCTATTTTGTGTGCCATTATACTGTTTGGAGGGCTATGTGGGGGCTATTATACTGTTTGGAGGAATATGTGGAGGCTGTTATATTGTTTGGAGGGATAAGTGAGGGTCATTATACTGTATGCAAGCAAGTATACAATGTGAAGATTTTTGTGGGGTCCATAATACTGTGCAGAGGGATGTGAAGGGGCCAGTACGCTGTTTGGAGGACTGAGTGGGGGCCATTAAACTGTTTGGAAGGCAAGTGGGGGACATTATACAGCGTGGATGATTGTATAGGGGCCATCATGAGTGGAGGGGTGTGGCGGCCATTATACTCTAAGGAGGTACATTATACTGTATGGAGGTCTGTGTGGCCATCACAGTTGGGGCATCATACTGTGTTTCGGGGGCACACTATAGTTGGCATTATACTTTATTGGGGGCAATGAAAGGGAAGTCTATGGGCTTGAATAGGAGGAAAATGACTTTGCAAGAGTTGCAAAGTTGTGATATATACTTTTCTGTGACCCATCCAATATTACATTTTTTTGGGGGGAGGGGCCCAGTTAGAACATCTGCTATGTGGCCCCATGATTTCTATGTACGGCTCTGATATGACTCATAGATTTGTCATCCAGCTATTCCAGATCCAGATAAAACAAAAAAAAAAAGTAGATAAAGAAACAATTCAAGAACATTTATGGAAGGAAAAGAAGCACTTTACAGGTCAACTCAGGTAAAAGGAAAACGAATAGTAATAGAGAGTGTGACTAAGCGCTGATTTAATGGTTCCCCCTGATTTGTAGTCAGAAAGCTTTCCAGTCTAGGAGCCTGAGCCGGTATGAAATATTTGCAGCACTCTCCGCAGAGGAGATGTGGGGGTGGTAGGGTGAGGGCGGGCAAGGGGGGCAGATAATTTTGTAATACTTTTATTAATTTGACCATCAAGTAAATAAACCTTATTATTTTGATTGAAAGGACAAATATGTTCCAGTTTGTCAGATGTGATTAGTCCCCAGAACCCCGAGACGAGCTGCCGGCTGATGTAGGAAACCGCTGGTCGTTTCACTCTAGCAGTAGGGAGCAGCGCGCAACACTGATTTCTACTGATTGGTCCATTCAGAAACAAGTGATTACCGGGAAACAAAGCAACACCTGGTCATAACACTATAGAAAAAGGGAAGTACCTGGTATAACCTGGGCATCGCCTCTATATAATTATACATGTACAGCTGGTATAAACTGGGCATCTCTTATATATACGGATATATGTACAGCTGGTATAACCTGGGCATCTTCTCTATATAATTGTATATGTACAGATGGTATAACCTGGACATCTCCTGTATATAATTATACATGTACAGCTGGTATAACCTGGGCATCTCCTGTATATAATTATATATGTACAGCTGGTATAACCTGGGCATCGCCTCTATATAATTATACATGTACAGCTGGTATAACCTGGGCATCTCCTGTATATAATTATATATGTACAGCTGGTATAACCTGGGCATCGCCTCTATATAATTATACATGTACAGCTGGTATAACCTGGGCATCTCCTGTATATAATTATATATGTACAGCTGGTATAACCTGGGCATCCCCTCTATATAATTATACATGTACAGCTGGTATAAACTGGACATATCTTATATATACTGATATATGTACAGCTGGTATAACCTGGGCATCTTCTGTATATAATTATACAAGTACAGCTGGTATAACCTGGGCATCTCCTGTATATAATTATATATGTACAGCTGGTATAACCTGGGCATCCCCTCTATATAATTATACATGTACAGCTGGTATAAACTGGGCATCTCTTATATATACGGATATATGTACAGCTGGTATAACCTGGACATCTTCTGTATATAATTATATATGTACAGATGGTATAACCTGGGCATCTCCTGTATATAATTATACATGTACAGCTGGTATAACCTGGGCATCTCTTATATATACTGATATATGTACAGCTGGTATAACCTGGGCATCTTCTGTATATAATTGTACATGTACAGCTGGTATAACCTGGGCATCTCTATATAATTATATATGTACAGCTGGTATAACCTGGTCATCTACTGTATACAATTGTTTATGTACAGCTGGTATAACCTGGGCATCTTTGGTATATACTGATTTATGTACAGCTGGTATAACCTGGACATCTCCTGTATATAATTATATATGTACAGCTGGTATAACCTGGGCATCTCCTGTATATAATTATACATGTACAGCTGCTATAACCTGGGCATCTCCTGTATATAATTATATATGTACAGCTGGTATAACCTGGGCATCTCCTGTATATAATTATACATGTACAGCTGGTATAACCTGGGCATCTCCTGTATATAATTATATATGTACAGCTGGTATAACCTGGGCATCTACTGTATATAATTGTACATGTACAGCTGGTATAACCTTGGCATCTCTGGTATATACTGATTTATGTACAGCTGGTATAACCTGGACATCTCTTGCATATTATGATATATGTACAACTGGTATAACCTGAGCATCTCCTGTATATACTGATATATGTACTGCTGGTATAACCTGGGCATCTTTGGTATATACTGACATATGTACAGCTGGTATAACCTGGGCATCTCTTGTATATAATTATATATGTACAGCTGGTATAACCTGGGCATCTCCTGTATATAATTATATATGTACAGCTGGTATAACCTGGACATCTCTTGCATATTATGATATATGTACAACTGGTATAACCTGAACATCTCCTGTATATACTGATATATGTACTGCTGGTATAACCTGGGCATCTTTTGTATATACTGACATATGCACAGCTGGTATAACCTGGGCATCTCCTGTATATAATTATATATGTACAGCTGGTGTAACCTGGGCATCTCTGGTATATAATTATATATGTACAGCTGGTATAAACTGGGCATCTCCTGTATATAATTATATATGTACAGCTGGTATAAACTGGGCATCTCTGGTATATAATTATATATGTACAGCTGGTATAACCTGGGCATCTCTGGTATATAATTATATATGTACAGTTGGTATAACCTGGGCATCTCATCTCCTGTATATACTGATATATGTACAGCTGGTATAAGTTATACATCCTCTGGTATAACCTGGGTATAATCTCCTTCTTGTGCTGGGCAGTGATCAGATAACGTGCTCACATTGTGCCCGTGCTGCAGGATGTGGAGGACTTGGCATATTTTGAGTAGACATAATATTTTATTTCTGCCAAAGTAAATTATGCTGCTGAAATGAAAGTCGTGTTCATGATAATGAATGCAAAGAGGAGCGAGGTTCCCGAGCAATCCTCGCCTCCTGCTGCCATCTCTTTACCAGGAACATTTGCATTTTTTTGTCTTTTGCTGAGAAAAATAAATACCCTTCATCCCAGCATCATTTCACCCCTGATAGCGCAGTTTGGTGCCAAGGACCACCACGACCATCTGTGCGGTGGACCCCACTATCATATATGGGGACAGTATTACCATAGTCCCAGAACACCCCTTTAATAATATGGAGACATATCGCTGCATAACAAGGTAGCATTACTGATCACCTTGTTGGGGGGCGATAGCTGCCATACTTGTTACCGCCTGGTTTTCCCTGAATCAGATGTTACAAAAAAAATATTTCATGAGTGTGTATTTGTCTGGTCATAGCGGGGTCCACACTTGCTTTCTAGTAAGTGTTTTATCTCACTCAAGAGCTGGATTCACATCTGCATCTGTATCATCCTTGATGCTAAAAAAAACTGCTAAAATCCATCTTGGTCAAAACAAAATGGACTTCCAGCTCACTGAGGGCAGCTGCCTAAGAAAATGTATGATGTTGGAAGGAAAAGAAGTAGTAAAATAAAAAACTCTGCTTTTTGCTTTCTACTAAGTGTTTTATCTCACCCCAGAGCTAGATTCACATCTGCACTGTTCAATACTGCTGCATAATATCCTCCATTCTGCTGCTGCACCGTACAGACAGGAGATAAAGAATCCCTCATGTCTGTTTGTGCTTTGTAGGGCAGATATCATAGGAGCTAGTCTCTATCCACTAGCTTAGAGACAACTGAAAATTTAGAGAAAAGGATTTAACAATGCAGGATACAAGTCATGAAATGGTATTGACCCGCAGTACAGTAGCTTATTCTGAAAGTACAGGTACGCTTTAATTATGGAGACCGACGCATTTCATATTCTTTTCACTTAAAGTAAAAATCTTCCATCTCATGGGTCAGAGGCCGGGATTTCCAT
Source organism: Ranitomeya imitator (assembly GCF_032444005.1). Classification (NCBI taxonomy): domain Eukaryota; kingdom Metazoa; phylum Chordata; class Amphibia; order Anura; family Dendrobatidae; genus Ranitomeya; species Ranitomeya imitator. The sequence continues at coordinate 142,699,178 of NC_091290.1, forward strand.
CTTCCCACCAGAGCTTTTTGCATTTACAGTAGCAGCCAAATCCTGTGCCCTAAGGGGTCCGCGTAATTGTGTTGTCTCAGTGCAGCGCTGTCTGCAAGGATTCCTGCGTGCCAGGTTATCTGCCCGCAGAGGGAAACTACTGAATAGTCTGGTAATGACACCAGCCTGGCACATACCGCATCCTGGCATGTCTGGAGTCTTACAGCATGGATCTGCCCATTGCCCGGGCTGTGGCAGGGTGGATGGCACTGTGCTTGCATATTACTGAGCCAGCGCCAGTAAGCCGGTTCAGTCCCTAATGATATTAAGCAGAACCTAGCAGTAAAAAATAACTTATTGTATTAATCAAGTTTTACATCATCTCCTCCCCCCTCCCTGCACAATGACTCCTGCACGGGTCACAGAGCATGCCCACAACACAACCTTCAAAAGAAAAAAAAAACTTCAAATACTTACCCTCCAATCCACCCCCCCAAAAAAATGTGTTTAATAAAACGATATGATCGCGGCAGCCACTCCCAGCATTCAGTCCTTGTACGGACGCACATTCTGCAGGGCCGGGGTCCGGACGTTTCTGCGTGGCCGCTCGCTATCTGCAGCTCTTTGTGCGCCTCTGATAATGTCTGTGATTAGATTTCCCTTGGCTCATCGCTGATTACCGTCCCCCGTGCAGCTGCCCGGTATAGAAAGCCCGAGTGGTTTGTGCTGAGGCCACCAAACAGGCTAATTTCCATCTTCTATACATTCACCATGTAACCCTGATTGCATAAAGCGCACAATGCGAGCGCGAAAAGCTGCACACTGCGGCCAATCAGCAGATCAAAATATCCCTGATTAGATATTATAAGTGGAGCGCGTCGCTTCCAGAAAGAGGAGTTCTCATGTTGGCCGCAGCTCATAGGGGGGGGAATTCGTTGCCCAAGTTGAAACGCTGACCCGGAGGACCCCCATTACGCAACGACCTCCCTGACATTGATATACAGCGTACAAATAACATCCAATAACTGAAAAACACAGCAGCTTAGAGGTAAAATATTGATTAGGATTATGGCTGATAACTAGGGAGGAGCCGATCCGTGGAAATTCAGGTTCTGGTACCCATCCCAAACTTTATTCCAAAGTTCCAGAACTGCACCCGAACTTCCACCAGAACCTGAACCTCATAGAAAACAATAAGAACCCATACTTTTAATCTTTCTCCCTCACCCTCACCATCCTCTCCCTCCTCTTCCTGCTCCTCCTCTTTTTCGTCCTCTTCCTCTTTGTCCTCCTCCTCTTCTTCTTCCCCCACTTCCTCCTCCTCCTCCCAGACTTCTCTGAACATTGCACCAGACTTCAGGGAGAAGTCCATGTTCGGCGTTTACCCCGGCCACTGACTGACCGATACGAACCCTGGACTTTTACCTTGGGGTTCGCTCATCTCCACTGATAACAGAACAATTGGTAGAATTTGAATGCACAGTTAATTGAGAGAAGCTCGTCTTCAAGATGATCTTTCCCACTGGTCTCCCGTCTCCTTCCTATCCTATAAGCCTCACGTCCCCCTGCAACAACTCTTCCGTTGGATGCATTGAGACATATACAGAAGGATAGAGATACAGGACCCCGAGAGTTCACACCAAGGAGGTCAAGGAATAGTAATATTGGTAAGGAAGAAGGTCCTGGCAGGGCTGTACCTAGACATGTTTATTTCACGGTTCCTTGTAGGACTAACAGTGTTTAGTTCAATTCCCTTTTTTATCCTCCAGACCCATTGGGAAAACCTGTGCACCCATAGTAATAAATAAGAACTATTTATATGGATTTTAAGTTCCATAAACAGCCGTTTCCCTGCTTGCTGATGGCTTCTTCATAGGACAGCGTAAAATTAACTATGGAGGCAATAGATGGTAGTGAAATGTGGAGCATCCCTTTAAGTAGTTGCCTACCTAATGATATAAAGCAGACCTGGGTCACATCCGGTGCTCTGGCTATATATACTATATATAGAATGCTATGTGGGGCTCATATTGTATATACGGGGCTGTTTGTGGGCTCACATTGTATATAGGGCTATGCTGGGACACAGACTATATAAGGACTACGTGGTGGCTCATACTGCATATATGGGCTGCATGGGGGCGGATATTGTATGTAGGGCTCATACTATACATAGAATGCTATATGTGGGCTCATACTGTATATAGCGGGCTATGTGGTGGTTCATATTGTGTATGGAGAGGTTGTGTGGAGGCTCACACTCCATATAGGGGGATATGTGGGGGATCATATTGTGTATGGAGAGGTTGTGTGGGGGCTCACACTCTATATAGGGGCTATGTGGGGGTTCATATTGTGTATGGAGAGGTTGTGTGGGGGCTCACACTCTATATAGGGGGCTATGTGGGGGTTCATATTGTGTATGGAGAGGTTGTGTGGGGGCTCACACTCTATATAGGGGGCTATGTGGTCGTTCATATTGTGTATGGAGAGGTTGTGTGGAGGCTCACACTCCATATAGGGGGATATGTGGGGGATCATATTGTGTATGGAGAGGTTGTGTGGGGGCTCACACTCTATATAGGGGCTATGTGGGGGTTCATATTGTGTATGGAGAGGTTGTGTGGGGGCTCACACTCTATATAGGGGGCTATGTGGGGGTTCATATTGTGTATGGAGAGGTTGTGTGGGGGCTCACACGCTATATAGGGGGCAATGTGGGGGATCATATTGTCTACGAATAGGTTGTTTGGAAGCTCACACTCTATATAGGGGGCTATGTGGGGGATCATATTGTGTATGGAGAGATTGGAGGCTCACACTCTATATAGGGGGCTATGTGGGGGATCATATTGTCTACGAATAGGTTGTTTGGAGGATCACACTCTATATAGGGGGCTATGTGGGGGATCATATTGTGTATGGAGAGGTTGTGTGGAGGCTCACACTCTATAGGGGGCTATATGGGGGATCATATTGTGTACGGAGAGGTTGTGTGGAGGCTCACACTCTATATAGGGGGCTATGTGGGGGTTCATATTGTGTATGGAGAGGTTGTGTGGAGGCTCACACTCTATATAGGGGGCTATGTGGGGGTTCATATTGTGTATGGAGAGGTTGTGTGGGAGCTCACACTGTATATAGCGGGCTATGTGGGGGATCATATTGTGTACGGAGATGTTGTGTAGAGGCTCACACTCTATATAGGGGGCTATGTGGTGGATCATATTGTGTACGGAGAGGTTGTGTGGAAGCTCACACTCTATATAGGGGGCTATGTGGGGGTTCATATTGTGTATGGAGAGGTTGTGTGGGGGCTCACACTCTATAGGGGGCTATGAGGGGGTTCATATTGTGTACGGAGAGATTGTTTGGAGGCTCACACTCTATATAGGGGGCTATGTGGGGGATTATATTGTGTACTGAGAGGTTGTGTGGAGGCTCACACTATATAGGGGGCTATGTGGGGGATCATATTGTGTACGGAGAGGTTGTGTGGGGGATCACACTCTATATAGGGGGCTATGTGGGGGTTCATATTGTGTACGGAGAGGTTGTGTGGAGGCTCACACTCTATATAGGGGGCTATGTGGTGGATCATATTGTGTACGGAGAGGTTGTGTGGAGGCTCACACTATATAGGGGGCTATGTGGGGGATCATATTGTGTATGGAGAGGTTGTGTGGAGGCTCACACTCTATATAGGGGGCTATGTGGGGGTTCATATTGTGTATGGAAAGGTTGTGTGGGGGCTCACACTATATATAGGGGGCTATGTGGTGGTTCATATTGTCTGCGAAGAGGTTGTTTGGAGGCTCACACTCTATATAGGGGGCTACGTGGGGGTTCATATTGTCTACGGAGTGGTTGTGTGGAGGCTCACACTCTATATAGGGGGCTATGTGGTGGTTCATATTGTCTGCGAAGAGGTTGTTTGGAGGCTCACACTCTATATAGGCGGCTATGTGGGGGTTCATATTGTGTACGGAGAGATTGTTTGGAAACTCACACTCTATATAGGGGGCTATGTGGGGGATCATATTGCGTATGGAGAGGTTGTGTGGAGGCTCACACTCTATATAGGGGGCTATGTGGGGGGTCATATTGTGTATGGAGAGGTTGTGTGGGGGCTCACACTATACATAGGGGGCTATGTGGTGGTTCATATTGTCTGCGAAGAGGTTGTTTGGAGGCTCACACTCTATATAGGGGGCTACATGGGGGTTCATATTGTGTACGGAGAGGTTGTGTGGAGGCTCACACTCTATATAGGGGGCTATGTGGTGGTTCATATTGTCTGCGAAGAGGTTGTTTGGAGGCTCACACTCTATATAGGCGGCTATGTGGGGGTTCATATTGTGTACGGAGAGATTGTTTGGAGACTCACACTCTATATAGGGGGCTATGTGGGGGATCATATTGCGTATGGAGAGGTTGTGTGGAGGCTCACACTCTATATAGGGGGCTATGTGGGGGGTCATATTGTGTATGGAGAGGTTGTGTGGGGGCTCACACTATATATAGGGGGCTATGTGGTGGTTCATATTGTCTGCGAAGAGGTTGTTTGGAGGCTCACACTCTATATAGGGGGCTACGTGGGGGTTCATATTGTGTACGGAGAGGTTGTGTGGAGGCTCACACTCTATATAGGGGGCTATGTGGTGGTTCATATTGTCTGCGAAGAGGTTGTTTGGAGGCTCACACTCTATATAGGTGGCTATGTGGGGGTTCATATTGTGTACGGAGAGATTGTTGGGAGACTCACACTCTATATAGGGGGCTATGTGGGGGATCATATTGCGTATGGAGAGGTTGTGTGGAGGCTCACACTCTATATAGGGGGCTATGTGGGGGGTCATATTGTGTATGGAGAGGTTGTGTGGGGCTCACTCTATATAGGGGGCTATGTGGTGGTTCATATTGTCTACGAAGAGGTTGTTTGGAGGCTCACACTCTATATAGGGGGCTATGTGAGGGGTCATATTGTGTATGGAGAGGTTGTGTGGGGGCTCACACTATATATAGGGGGCTATGTGGTGGTTCATATTGTCTGCGAAGAGGTTGTTTGGAGGCTCACACTCTATATAGGGGGCTACGTGGGGGTTCATATTGTGTACGGAGAGGTTGTGTGGAGGCTCACACTCTATATAGGGGGCTATGTGGTGATTCATATTGTCTGCGAAGAGGTTGTTTGGAGGCTCACACTCTATATAGGCGGCTATGTGGGGGTTCATATTGTGTACGGAGAGATTGTTTGGAGACTCACACTCTATATAGGGGGCTATGTGGGGCATCATATTGCGTATGGAGAGGTTGTGTGGAGGCTCACACTCTATATAGGGGGCTATGTGGGGGGTCATATTGTGTATGGAGAGGTTGTGTGGGGGCTCACACTATATATAGGGGGCTATGTGGTGGTTCATATTGTCTGCGAAGAGGTTGTTTGGAGGCTCACACTCTATATAGGCGGCTATGTGGGGGTTCATATTGTGTACGGAGAGATTGTTGGGAGACTCACACTCTATATAGGGGGCTATGTGGGGGATCATATTGCATATGGAGAGGTTGTGTGGAGGCTCACACTCTTTATAGGGGGCTATGTGGGGGGTCATATTGTGTATGGAGAGGTTGTGTGGGGCTCACTCTATATAGGGGGCTATGTGGTGGTTCATATTGTCTACGAAGAGGTTGGAGGCTCACACTCTATATAGGGGGCTATGTGGGGGTTCATATTGTGTACGGAGAGATTGTTTGGAGGCTCACACTCTATATAGGAGGCTATCTGGGGGATCATATTGTGGACGGAGAGATTGCTTGGAGGCTCACACTCTATATAGGGGGCTATGTGGGGATCATATTGTGTACGAAGAGGTTGTGTGGAGGCTCACACTCTATATAGGGGGCTATGTGGGGGTTCATATTGTGTATGGAGAGGTTGTGTGGGGGCTCACACTATATATAGGAGGCTATGTGGTGGTTCATATTGTCTGCGAAGAGGTTGTTTGGAGGCTCACACTCTATATAGGGGGCTATGTGGGGTTCATATTGTGTACGGAGACGTTGTGTGGAGGCTCACACTCTATATAGGGGGCTATGTGGTGGATCATATTGTGTACGGAGAGGTTGTGTGGAGGCTCACACTCTATATAGGGGGCTATGTGGGGGATCATATTGCGTATGGAGAGGTTGTGTGGAGGCTCACACTCTATATAGGGGGCTATGTGGGGGTTCATATTGTGTATAGAGAGGTTGTGTGGGGCTCACTCTATATAGGGGGCTATGTGGTGGTTCATATTGTCTACGAAGAGGTAGCTTGGAGGCTCACACTCTATATAGGGGGCTATGTGGGGGTTCATATTGTGTACGGAGAGATTGTTTGGAGGCTCACACTCTATATAGGAGGCTATGTGGGGGATCATATTGTGTACAGAGAGATTGCTTGGAGGCTCACACTCTATATAGGGGGCTATGTGGGGGATCATATTGTGTACGGAGAGGTTGTGTGGAGGCTCACACTCTATATAGGGGGCTACGTGGGGGATCATATTGTGTACGGAGAGGTTGTGTGGGGCTCACACTCTATATAGGGGGCTATGTGGTGGTTCATATTGTCTACGAAGAGGTTGTTTGGAGGCTCACACTCTATATAGGGGGTTATGTGGGGGTTCATATTGTGTACGGAGATATTGTTTGGAGGCTCCCACTCTATATAGGGGGCTATGTGGGGGATCATATTGTGTACGGAAAGGTTGTGTGGAGGCTCACACTATATAGGGGGCTATGTGGGGGATCATATTGTGTACGGAGAGGTTGTGTGGAGGCTCACACTCTATATAGGGGGCTATGTGAGGGATCATATTGTGTACGGAGAAGTTGTGTGGGGGGCTCACACTCTATATAGGGGGCTATGTGGTGGATCATATTGTGTACGGAGAGGTTGTGTGGAGGCTCACACTCTATATAGGGGGCTATGTGGGGGTTCATATTGTGTATGGAGAGGTTGTGTGGGGGCTCACACTCTATAGGGGGCTATGTGGTGGTTCATATTGTCTACGAAGAGGTTGTTTGGAGGCTCACACTCTATATAGGGGGCTATGTGGGGGTTCATATTGTGTACAAAGAGATTGGAGGCTCACACTCTATATAGGGGGCTATGTGGGGGATCATATTGTGTATGGAGAGGTTGTGTGGAGGCTCACACTCTATATAGGGGGCTATGTGGGGGTTCATATTGTGTATGGAGAGGTTGTGTTGGGGCTCACACTCTATAAAGGGGGCTATGTGGGGGATCATATTGTGTACGGAGAGGTTGTGTGGAGGCTCACACTCTATATAGGGGGCTATGTGGGGGATCATATTGTGTACAGATAGGTTGTGTGGAGGCTCACACTCTATATAGGGGGCTATGTGGTGGTTCATATTGTCTGCGAAGAGGTTGTTTGGAGGCTCACACTCTATATAAGGGGCTATGTGGGGGTTCATATTGTGTACGGAGAGATTGTTTGGAGGCTCACACTCTATATAGGGGGCTATGTGGGGGATCATATTGTGTACGGAGAGGTTGTGTGGAGGCTCACACTCTATATAGGGGGCTATGTGGGGGATCATATTGTGTACGGAGAGGTTGTGTGGAGGCTCACACTTTATATAGGGGGCTATGTGGGGGATCATATTGTGTACGGAGAGGTTGTGTGGAGGCTCACACTCTATATAGGGGGCTATGTGGGGGATCATATTGTGTACGGAGAGGTTGTGTGGAGGCTCACACTCTATATAGGGGGCTATGTGGGGGATCATATTGTGTACGGAGAGGTTGTGTGGAGGCTCACACTCTATATAGGGGGCTATGTGGGGGATCATATTGTGTACGGAGAGGTTGTGTGGGGGCTCACACTCTATAGGGGGCTATGTGGTGGATCATATTGTGTAAGGAGAGGTTGTGTGGAGGCTCACACTCTATATAGGGGGCTATGTGGGGGTTCATATTGTGTATGGAGAGGTTGTGTGGGGGCTCACACTCTATAGGGGGCTATGTGGGGGATCATATTGTGTACGGAGAGGTTGTGTGGAGGCTCACACTCTATATAGGGGGCTATGTGGGGGATCATATTGTGTACAGATAGGTTGTGTGGAGGCTCACACTCTATATAGGGGGCTATGTGGTGGTTCATATTGTCTGCGAAGAGGTTGTTTGGAGGCTCACACTCTATATAAGGGGCTATGTGGGGGTTCATATTGTGTACGGAGAGATTGTTTGGAGGCTCACACTCTATATAGGGGGCTATGTGGGGGATCATATTGTGTACGGAGAGGTTGTGTGGAGGCTCACACTCTATATAGGGGGCTATGTGGGGAATCATATTGTGTACGGAGAGGTTGTGTGGAGGCTCACACTCTATATAGGGGGCTATGTGGGGGATCATATTGTGTACGAAGAGGTTGTGTGGAGGCTCACACTCTATATAGGGGGCTATGTGGGGGATCATATTGTGTACGGAGAGGTTGTGTGGAGGCTCACACTCTATATAGGGGGCTATGTGGGGGATCATATTGTGTACGGAGAGGTTGTGTGGAGGCTCACACTCTATATAGGGGGCTATGTGGGGGATCATATTGTGTACGGAGAGGTTGTGTGGGGGCTCACACTCTATAGGGGGCTATGTGGTGGATCATATTGTGTAAGGAGAGGTTGTGTGGAGGCTCACACTCAATATAGGGGGCTATGTGGGGGATCATATTGTGTATGGAGAGGTTGTGTGGAGGCTCACACTCTATATAGGGGGCTATGTGGGGGTTCATATTGTGTATGGAGAGGTTGTGTGGGGATCACACTCTATATAGGGGCTATGTGGGGGTTCATATTGTGTACGGAGAGATTGTTTGGAGGCTTACATTCTATATAGGGGGCTATGTGGGGGATCATATTGTCTACGAAGAGGTTGTTTGGAGGCTCACACTCTATATAGGGGGCTATGTGGGGGTTCATATTGTGTAAGGAGAGGTTGTGTGGAGGCTCACACTCAATATAGGGGGCTATGTGGGGGATCATATTGTGTATGGAGAGGTTGTGTGGAGGCTCACACTCTATATAGGGGGCTATGTGGGGGATCATATTGTGTACGGAGAGGTTGTGTGGGGGCTCACACTCTATAGGGGGCTATGTGGTGGATCATATTGTGTAAGGAGAGGTTGTGTGGAGGCTCACACTCAATATAGGGGGCTATGTGGGGGATCATATTGTGTATGGAGAGGTTGTGTGGAGGCTCACACTCTATATAGGGGGCTATGTGGGGGTTCATATTGTGTATGGAGAGGTTGTGTGGGGATCACACTCTATATAGGGGCTATGTGGTGGTTCATATTGTCTACGAAGAGGTTGTTTGGAGGCTCACACTCTATATAGAGGGCTATGTGGGGGTTCATATTGTGTACGGAGAGATTGTTTGGAGGCTTACATTCTATATAGGGGGCTATGTGGGGGATCATATTGTCTACGAAGAGGTTGTTTGGAGGCTCACACTCTATATAGGGGGCTATGTGGGGGTTCATATTGTGTACGGAGAGATTGCTTGGAGGCTCACACTCTATATAGGGGGCTATGTGGGGGATCATATTGTGTACGGAGAGGTTGTGTGGAGGCTCACACTCCATATAGGGGGCTATGTGGGGGTTCATATTTTGTATGGAGAGGTTGTGGGGGGGCTCACACTCTATATAGGGTGCTATGTGGGGCTTCATATTGTGAACGGAGAGATTGTTTGGAGGCTCACACTCTATATAGGGGGCTATGTGGGGGATCATATTGTGTACGGAGAGGTTGTGTGGAGGCTCACACTCTATATAGGGGGCTATGTGGGGGTTAATATTGTGTACGGAGAGGTTGTGTGGGGGCTCACACTTTATATAGGGGGCTATGTGGGGGATCATATTGTGTATGGAGAGGTTGTGTGGGGGCTCACACTCTATATAGGGGGCAATGTGGGGGATCATATTGTCTACGAATAGGTTGTTTGGAGGCTCACACTCTATATAGGAGGCTATGTGGGGGATCATATTGTGTATGGAGAGATTGTTTGGAGGCTCACACTCTATATAGGGGGCTATGTGGGGGATCATATTGTCTACGAATAGGTTGTTTGGAGGATCACACTCTATATAGGGGGCTATGTGGGGGATCATATTGTGTATGGAGAGGTTGTGTGGAGGCTCACACTCTATAGGGGGCTATATGGGGGATCATATTGTGTACGGAGAGGTTGTGTGGAGGCTCACACTCTATATAGGGGGCTATGTGGGGGTTCATATTGTGTATGGAGAGGTTGTGTGGAGGCTCACACTCTATATAGGGGGCTATGTGGGGGTTCATATTGTGTATGGAGAGGTTGTGTGGGAGCTCACACTGTATATAGCGGGCTATGTGGGGGATCATATTGTGTACGGAGATGTTGTGTGGAGGCTCACACTCTATATAGGGGGCTATGTGGTGGATCATATTGTGTACGGAGAGGTTGTGTGGAAGCTCACACTCTATATAGGGGGCTATGTGGGGGTTCAAATTGTGTATGGAGAGGTTGTGTGGGGGCTCACACTCTATAGGGGGCTATGTGGGGGTTCATATTGTGTACGAAGAGATTGTTTGGAGGCTCACACTCTATATAGGGGGCTATGTGGGGGATTAAATTGTGTACTGAGAGGTTGTGTGGAGGCTCACACTATATAGGGGGCTATGTGGGGGATCATATTGTGTACGGAGAGGTTGTGTGGGGGATCACACTCTATATAGGGGGCTATGTGGTGGATCATATTGTGTACGGAGAGGTTGTGTGGAGGCTCACACTCTATATAGGGGGCTATGTGGGGGTTCATATTGTGTACGGAGAGGTTGTGTGGAGGCTCACACTCTATATAGGGGGCTATGTGGGGGATCATATTGTGCACGGAGAGGTTGTGTGGAGGCTCACACTCTATAAAGGGGGCTATGTGGTGGATCATATTGTGTACGGAGAGGTTGTGTGGAGGCTCACACTATATAGGGGGCTATGTGGGGGATCATATTGTGTATGGAAAGGTTGTGTGGAGGCTCACACTCTATATAGGGGGCTATGTGGGGGTTCATATTGTGTATGGAAAGGTTGTGTGGGGGCTCACACTATATATAGGGGGCTATGTGGTGGTTCATATTGTCTGCGAAGAGGTTGTTTGGAGGCTCACACTCTATATAGGGGGCTACGTGAGGGTTCATATTGTGTACGGAGTGGTTGTGTGGAGGCTCACACTCTATATAGGGGGCTATGTGGTGGTTCATATTGTCTGCGAAGAGGTTGTTTGGAGGCTCACACTCTATATAGGCGGCTATGTGGTGGTTCATATTGTGTATGGAGAGATTGTTTGGAAACTCACACTCTATATAGGGGGCTATGTGGGGGATCATATTGCGTATGGAGAGGTTGTGTGGAGGCTCACACTCTATATAGGGGGCTATGTGGGGGGTCATATTGTGTATGGAGAGGTTGTGTGGGGGCTCACACTATACATAGGGGGCTATGTGGTGGTTCATATTGTCTGCGAAGAGGTTGTTTGGAGGCTCACACTCTATATAGGGGGCTACATGGGGGTTCATATTGTGTACGGAGAGGTTGTGTGGAGGCTCACACCCCATATAGGGGGCTATGTGGTGGTTCATATTGTCTGCGAAGAGGTTGTTTGGAGGCTCACACTCTATATAGGCGGCTATGTGGGGGTTCATATTGTGTACGGAGAGATTGTTTGGAGACTCACACTCTATATAGGGGGCTATGTGGGGGATCATATTGCGTATGGAGAGGTTGTGTGGAGGCTCACACTCTATATAGGGGGCTACGTGGGGGTTCATATTGTGTACGGAGAGGTTGTGTGGAGGCTCACACTCTATATAGGGGGCTATGTGGTGGTTCATATTGTCTGCGAAGAGGTTGTTTGGACGCTCACACTCTATATAGGTGGCTATGTGGGGGTTCATATTGTGTACGGAGAGATTGTTGGGAGACTCACACTCTATATAGGGGGCTATGTGGGGGATCATATTGCGTATGGAGAGGTTGTGTGGAGGCTCACACTCTATATAGGGGGCTATGTGGGGGGTCATATTGTGTATGGAGAGGTTGTGTGGGGCTTACTCTATATAGGGGGCTATGTGGTTCATATTGTCTACGAAGTGGTTGTTTGGAGGCTCACACTCTATATAGGGGGCTATGTGGGGGGTCATATTGTGTATGGAGAGGTTGTGTGGAGGCTCACACTATATATAGGGGGCTATGTGGTGGTTCATATTGTCTGCGAAGAGGTTGTTTGGAGGCTCACACTCTATATAGGGGGCTACGTGGGGGTTCATATTGTGTACGGAGAGGTTGTGTGGAGGCTCACACTCTATATAGGGGGCTATGTGGTGATTCATATTGTCTGCGAAGAGGTTGTTTGGAGGCTCACACTCTATATAGGCGGCTATGTGGGGGTTCATATTGTGTACGGAGAGATTGTTTGGAGACTCACACTCTATATAGGGGGCTATGTGGGGGATCATATTGCGTATGGAGAGGTTGTGTGGAGGCTCACACTCTATATAGGGGGCTATGTGGGGGGTCATATTGTGTATGGAGAGGTTGTGTGGGGGCTCACACTATATATAGGGGGCTATGTGGTGGTTCATATTGTCTGCGAAGAGGTTGTTTGGAGGCTCACACTCTATATAGGAGGCTATGTGGGGGATCATATTGTGTACAGAGAGATTGCTTGGAGGCTCACACTCTATATAGGGGGCTATGTGGGGGATCATATTGTGTACGGAGAGGTTGTGTGGAGGCTCACACTCTATATAGGGGGCTATGTGGGGGGTCATATTGTGTATGGAGAGGTTGTGTGGGTCTTACTCTATATAGGGGGCTATGTGGTGGTTCATATTGTCTACGAAGTGGTTGTTTGGAGGCTCACACTCTATATAGGGGGCTATGTGGGGGGTCATATTGTGTATGGAGAGGTTGTGTGGGGGCTCACACTATATATAGGGGGCTATGTGGTGGTTCATATTGTCTGCGAAGAGGTTGTTTGGAGGCTCACACTCTATATAGGGGGCTACGTGGGGGTTCATATTGTGTACGGAGAGGTTGTGTGGAGGCTCACACTCTATATAGGGGGCTATGTGGTGATTCATATTGTCTGCGAAGAGGTTGTTTGGAGGCTCACACTCTATATAGGCGGCTATGTGGGGGTTCATATTGTGTACGGAGAGATTGTTTGGAGACTCACACTCTATATAGGGGGCTATGTGGGGGATCATATTGCGTATGGAGAGGTTGTGTGGAGGCTCACACTCTATATAGGGGGCTATGTGGGGGGTCATATTGTGTATGGAGAGGTTGTGTGGGGGCTCACACTATATATAGGGGGCTATGTGGTGGTTCATATTGTCTGCGAAGAGGTTGTTTGGAGGCTCACACTCTATATAGGGGGCTATGTGGGGGTTCATATTGTGTACGGAGAGGTTGTGTGGAGGCTCACACTCTATATAGGGGGCTATGTGGTGGTTCATATTGTCTGCGAAGAGGTTGTTTGGAGGCTCACACTCTATATAGGCGGCTATGTGGGGGTTCATATTGTGTACGGAGAGATTGTTGGGAGACTCACACTCTATATAGGGGGCTATGTGGGGGATCATATTGCGTATGGAGAGGTTGTGTGGAGGCTCACACTCTTTATAGGGGGCTATGTGGGGGGTCATATTGTGTATGGAGAGGTTGTGTGGGGCTCACTCTATATAGGGGGCTATGTGGTGGTTCATATTGTCTACGAAGAGGTTGTTTGGAGGCTCACACTCTATATAGGGGGCTATGTGGGGGTTCATATTGTGTACGGAGAGATTGTTTGGAGGCTCACACTCTATATAGGAGGCTATGTGGGGGATCATATTGTGTACGGAGAGATTGCTTGGAGGCTCACACTCTATATAGGGGGCTATGTGGGGATCATATTGTGTACGAAGAGGTTGTGTGGAGGCTCACACTCTATATAGGGGGCTATGTGGTGATTCATATTGTCTGCGAAGAGGTTGTTTGGAGGCTCACACTCTATATAGGCGGCTATGTGGGGGTTCATATTGTGTACGGAGAGATTGTTTGGAGACTCACACTCTATATAGGGGGCTATGTGGGGGATCATATTGCGTATGGAGAGGTTGTGTGGAGGCTCACACTCTATATAGGGGGCTATGTGGGGGGTCATATTGTGTATGGAGAGGTTGTGTGGGGGCTCACACTATATATAGGGGGCTATGTGGTGGTTCATATTGTCTGCGAAGAGGTTGTTTGGAGGCTCACACTCTATATAGGGGGCTATGTGGGGGTTCATATTGTGTACGGAGAGGTTGTGTGGAGGCTCACACTCTATATAGGGGGCTATGTGGTGGTTCATATTGTCTGCGAAGAGGTTGTTTGGAGGCTCACACTCTATATAGGCGGCTATGTGGGGGTTCATATTGTGTACGGAGAGATTGTTGGGAGACTCACACTCTATATAGGGGGCTATGTGGGGGATCATATTGCGTATGGAGAGGTTGTGTGGAGGCTCACACTCTTTATAGGGGGCTATGTGGGGGGTCATATTGTGTATGGAGAGGTTGTGTGGGGCTCACTCTATATAGGGGGCTATGTGGTGGTTCATATTGTCTACGAAGAGGTTGTTTGGAGGCTCACACTCTATATAGGGGGCTATGTGGGGGTTCATATTGTGTACGGAGAGATTGTTTGGAGGCTCACACTCTATATAGGAGGCTATGTGGGGGATCATATTGTGTACGGAGAGATTGCTTGGAGGCTCACACTCTATATAGGGGGCTATGTGGGGATCATATTGTGTACGAAGAGGTTGTGTGGAGGCTCACACTCTATATAGGGGGCTATGTGGGGGTTCATATTGTGTATGGAGAGGTTGTGTGGGGGCTCACACTATATATAGGAGGCTATGTGGTGGTTCATATTGTCTGCGAAGAGGTTGTTTGGAGGCTCACACTCTATATAGGGGGCTATGTGGGGGTTCATATTGTGTACGGAGAGGTTGTGTGGAGGCTCACACTCTATATAGGGGGCTATGTGGTGGATCATATTGTGTACGGAGAGGTTGTGTGGAGGCTCACACTCTATATAGGGGGCTATGTGGGGGATCATATTGCGTATGGAGAGGTTGTGTGGAGGCTCACACTCTATATAGGGGGCTATGTGGGGGTTCATATTGTGTATAGAGAGGTTGTGTGGGGCTCACTCTATATAGGGGGCTATGTGGTGGTTCATTTTGTCTACGAAGAGGTAGCTTGGAGGCTCACACTCTATATAGGGGGCTATGTGGGGGTTCATATTGTGTACGGAGAGGTTGTGTGGAGGCTCACACTCTATATAGGGGGCTATGTGGGGGATCATATTGTGTACGGAGAGGTTGTGTGGAGGCTCACACTATATAGGGGGCTATGTGGGGGATCATATTGTGTACGGAGAGGTTGTGTGGAGGCTCACACTCTATATAGGGGGCTATGTGGGGGATCATATTGTGTACGGAGAGGTTGTGTGGGGCTCACACTCTATATAGGGGGCTATGTGGTGGTTCATATTGTCTACGAAGAGGTTGTTTGGAGGCTCACACTCTATATAGGGGGTTATGTGGGGGTTCATATTGTGTACGGAGATATTGTTTGGAGGCTCCCACTCTATATAGGGGGCTATGTGGGGGATCATATTGTGTACGGAAAGGTTGTGTGGAGGCTCACACTATGTAGGGGGCTATGTGGGGGATCATATTGTGTACGGAGAGGTTGTGTGGAGGCTCACACTCTATATAGGGGGCTATGTGAGGGATCATATTGTGTACGGAGAGGTTGTGTGGGGGGCTCACACTCTATATAGGGGGCTATGTGGTGGATCATATTGTGTACGGAGAGGTTGTGTGGAGGCTCACACTCTATATAGGGGGCTATGTGGGGGTTCATATTGTGTATGGAGAGGTTGTGTGGGGGCTCACACTCTATAGGGGGCTATGTGGTGGTTCATATTGTCTACGAAGAGGTTGTTTGGAGGCTCACACTCTATATAGGGGGCTATGTGGGGGTTCATATTGTGTACAAAGAGATTGGAGGCTCACACTCTATATAGGGGGCTATGTGGGGGATCATATTGTGTATGGAGAGGTTGTGTGGAGGCTCACACTCTATATAGGGGGCTATGTGGGGGTTCATATTGTGTATGGAGAGGTTGTGTTGGGGCTCACACTCTATATAGGGGGCTATGTGGGGGATCATATTGTGTACGGAGAGGTTGTGTGGAAGCTCACACTCTATATAGGGGGCTATGTGGGGGATCATATTGTGTACAGATAGGTTGTGTGGAGGCTCACACTCTATATAGGGGGCTATGTGGTGGTTCATATTCTCTGCGAAGAGGTTGTTTGGAGGCTCACACTCTATATAAGGGGCTATGTGGGGGTTCATATTGTGTATGGAGAGGTTGTGTGGAGGCTCACACTATATAGGGGGCTATGTGGGGGATCATATTGTGTACGGAGAGGTTGTGTGGGGGCTCACACTCTATAGGGGGCTATGTGGTGGATCATATTGTGTAAGGAGAGGTTGTGTGGAGGCTCACACTCAATATAGGGGGCTATGTGGGGGATCATATTGTGTATGGAGAGGTTGTGTGGAGGCTCACACTCTATATAGGGGGCTATGTGGGGGTTCATATTGTGTATGGAGAGGTTGTGTGGGGATCACACTCTATATAGGGGCTATGTGGTGGTTCATATTGTCTACGAAGAGGTTGTTTGGAGGCTCACACTCTATATAGGGGGCTATGTGGGGAATCATATTGTGTACGGAGAGGTTGTGTGGAGGCTCACACTCTATGTAGGGGGCTATGTGGGGGTTAATATTGTGTACGGAGAGGTTGTCTGGGGGCTCACACTCTATATAGGGGGCTATGTGGGGGATCATATTGTGTACGGAGAGGTTGTGTGGAGGCTCACACTCTATATAGGGGGCTATGTGGGGGTTCATATTGTGTATGGAGAGGTTGTGTGGAGGCTCACACTCTATATAGGGGGCTATGTGGGGGTTCATATTGTGTATGGAGAGGTTGTGTGGAGGCTCACACTCTATATAGGGGGCTATGTGGGGGTTCATATTGTGTACGGAGAGGTTGTGTGGAGGCTCACACTCTATATAGGGGGCTATGTGGGGGTTCATATTGTGTATGGAGAGGTTGTGTGGGGGTTCACACTCTATACAGGGGGCTATGTGGGGGATCATATTGTCTACGAAGAGGTTGTTTGGAGGCTCACACTCTATATAGGGGGCTATGTGGGGGTTCATATTGTGTACAAAGAGATTGGAGGCTCACACTCTATATAGGGGGCTATGTGGGGGATCATATTGTGTATGGAGAGGTTGTGTGGAGGCTCACACTCTATATAGGGGGCTATGTGGGGGTTCATATTGTGTATGGAGAGGTTGTGTTGGGGCTCACACTCTATATAGGGGGCTATGTGGGGGATCATATTGTGTACGGAGAGGTTGTGTGGAAGCTCACACTCTATATAGGGGGCTATGTGGGGGATCATATTGTGTACAGATAGGTTGTGTGGAGGCTCACACTCTATATAGGGGGCTATGTGGTGGTTCATATTGTCTGCGAAGAGGTTGTTTGGAGGCTCACACTCTATATAAGGGGCTATGTGGGGGTTCATATTGTGTACGGAGAGATTGTTTGGAGGCTCACACTCTATATAGGGGGCTATGTGGGGGATCATATTGTGTACGGAGAGGTTGTGTGGAGGCTCACACTCTATATAGGGGGCTATTTGGGGGATCATATTGTGTACAGAGAGGTTGTGTGGAGGCTCACACTCTATATAGGGGGCTATGTGGGGGATCATATTGTGTACGGAGAGGTTGTGTGGAGGCTCACACTATATAGGGGGCTATGTGGGGGATCATATTGTGTACGGAGAGGTTGTGTGGGGGCTCACACTCTATAGGGGGCTATGTGGTGGATCATATTGTGTAAGGAGAGGTTGTGTGGAGGCTCACACTCAATATAGGGGGCTATGTGGGGGATCATATTGTGTATGGAGAGGTTGTGTGGAGGCTCACACTCTATATAGGGGGCTATGTGGGGGTTCATATTGTGTATGGAGAGGTTGTGTGGGGATCACACTCTATATAGGGGCTATGTGGTGGTTCATATTGTCTACGAAGAGGTTGTTTGGAGGCTCACACTCTATATAGAGGGCTATGTGGGGGTTCATATTGTGTACGGAGAGATTGTTTGGAGGCTTACACTCTATATAGGGGGCTATGTGGGGGATCATATTGTCTACGAAGAGGTTGTTTGGAGGCTCACACTCTATATAGGGGGCTATGTGGGGGTTCATATTGTGTACGGAGAGATTGCTTGGAGGCTCACACTCTATATAGGGGGCTATGTGGGGGATCATATTGTGTACGGAGAGGTTGTGTGGAGGCTCACACTCCATATAGGGGGCTATGTGGGGGTTCATATTTTGTATGGAGAGGTTGTGTGGGGGCTCACACTCTATATAGGGGGCTATGTGGGGCTTCATATTGTGAACGGAGAGATTGTTTGGAGGCTCACACTCTATATAGGGGGCTATGTGGGGGATCATATTGTGTACGGAGAGGTTGTGTGGAGGCTCACACTCTATATAGGGGGCTATGTGGGGGTTAATATTGTGTACGGAGAGGTTGTGTGGGGACTCACACTTTATATAGGGGGCTATGTGGGGGATCATATTGTGTACGGAGAGGTTGTGTGGAGGCTCACACTCTATATAGGGGGCTATGTGGGGGATCATATTGTGTACGGAGAGGTAGTGTGGAGGCTCACACTCTATATAGGGGGCTATGTGGGGGTTCATATTGTGTATGGAGAGGTTGTGTGGAGGCTCACACTCTATATAGGGGGCTATGTGGGGGTTCATATTGTGAACGGAGAGATTGTTTGGAGGCTCACACTCTATATAGGGGGCTATGTGGGGAATCATATTGTGTACGGAGAGGTTGTGTGGAGGCTCACACTCTATGTAGGGGGCTATGTGGGGGTTAATATTGTGTACGGAGAGGTTGTCTGGGGGCTCACACTCTATATAGGGGGCTATGTGGGGGATCATATTGTGTACGGAGAGGTTGTGTGGAGGCTCACACTCTATATAGGGGGCTATGTGGGGGTTCATATTGTGTATGGAGAGGTTGTGTGGAGGCTCACACTCTATATAGGGGGCTATGTGGGGGTTCATATTGTGTATGGAGAGGTTGTGTGGAGGCTCACACTCTATATAGGGGGCTATGTGGGGGTTCATATTGTGTACGGAGAGGTTGTGTGGAGGCTCACACTCTATATAGGGGGCTATGTGGGGGTTCATATTGTGTATGGAGAGGTTGTGTGGGGGTTCACACTCTATACAGGGGGCTATGTGGGGGATCATATTGTGTACGGAGAGGTTGTGTGGGGGCTCACTCTCTATATAGGGGGCTATGTGTGGGCTCATACTGTTTATGATGTGAAGGGTCATACAGTCTATGGGGGATGTCAGCATACTTAATTCTGCTCAATACTATGTGATACAATTAATCTTATAAAATGATTATAATTACCGTAATATATTGATATTGAGCAGAATTAATTTCAGCCTCCACAACAGTCACGGTCTCTCCTGTGGCCCCTCGGGAAAATGACTTGCCCACCCCTGATGTAGAGGATCACACCGCAACCTAGTGCCCAGGTTTGCACCATCCTCCGCGCCATTTGTACACTGACGGTACACAGCTGATATATTGCAGATTCTCTTTTTCTAATACTTTTAAACATTTTGTCTTGGATGGAAACTGCGCAAATCACATATTCGGAGATAATTTTCAGTTTCAGAATGTTCTTCCTCTAATCCCAGGTCGGCTAAAAAAGAACTTATCAAATCAAGCTGTCAAAAAGTCATTGAAATCAAAAGCTGCAAATATTCATTCCTGGCAATTGTTTCTTAAAAAATAGCCGCCGCTAATCAAGAGGAGCGAGCGAGAAAGCGACAGGCGAGCCCCAATCGCGGCTGTTTATTCATCAGTGTCGCAGCTGCCCTTCTACTCCGCGGTCCCAGCTGCTCCTCACGTTCTTCGTGAAGGAGTGATGACATTTCTGGAGACACCATGTATCAAGTGGATGACAGTCGCACGGAGGAATGGGCGATAAGAAAGGCGGCCTCAAGTTTCAGAAATAACACAATGTTTTTTAGCGTTTATATTTTTTTGTTAACACCTGGGAAAGAATCAAGGAAGTAACAAGAACTTTTTTTTAAATTATCTTTTATTTTACTTTTATTATATTTTCTTCATTTCTTTTTTTTTGTATTATTAAATGTTATTATTTATATATTATCTTTTATTATGTATTATTATTGTATAATCTTTTATTATCACTTATTTTTTATTATTATGTTATTATTTTCTATTGTTATTGTTTAATATTATTTTTATGATATTTTATTAATTATTTTTTATCTTATTATTTGTTATTTTATTTCCTTCTTAATTTTTTTTATTATTCTATATATTTTTTAAATTTATTTTTATTCTAGCTTTTATTTTTATTATTGTATTATTATTATTATTATCTTTTATTATTATTATTATTTTATTATTATTGTTTTTATTAATTATTTATATAGCACCATTGATTCCATGGTGCAGTACATGAGAAGGGATTACATACAAATTACAGATATCACTTACAGTAAGTAAACTAACAATTACAGACTGATACAGAGGGGCGAGGACCCTGCCCTTGCGGACTTAAGGTACCTTCACACATAACGATATTGTTAACGATATCGTTGCTATTTGTGACGTAGCAACGATATCGTTAATGAAATCGTTATGTGTGACAGCGACCAACGATCAGGCCCCTGCTGGGAGATCGTTGGTCGCTGAATAAAGTCCAGAACTTTATTTCGTCGCTGGACTCCCTGGAGACATCGCTGGATCGGCGTGTGTGACACCGATCCAGCGATGTCTTCACTGGTAACCAGGGTAAACATCGGGTAACTAAGCGCAGGGCCGCGCTTAGTAACCCGATGTTTACCCTGGTTACCATGCTAAAAGTAAAAAAAAACAAACACTACATACTTACCTACCGCTGTCTGTCCTCCAGCGCTGTGCTCTGCACTCCTCCTGTACTGTCTGTGAGCCGGAAAGCAGAGCGGTGACGTCACCGCTCTGCTTTCCGGCTCCCAGACAGTACAGGAGGAGAGCAGAGAAGCAGAGCGCAGCGCTGGAGGACAGACGGCTGTAGGTAAGTATCTAGTGTTTGTTTTTTTTTACTTTTAGCATGGTAACCAGGGTAAACATCGGGTTACTAAGCGCGGCCCTGCGCTTAGTTACCCGATGTTTACCCTGGTTACCGGCATCGTTGGTCGCTGGAGAGCGGTCTGTGTGACAGCTCTCCAGCGACCAAACAGCGACGCTGCAGCGATCCGGATCGTTGTCGGTATCGCTGCAGCGTCGCTAAATGTGAAGGGGCCTTTACATTCTACAAGAGGTGGGGAAGGAGACAGTAGGTTGAGGGTTACAGGAGCTCCGGTGATGGTGAGGCGGTAGCTCCGGTAGTGATGAGGAGGCAGCGGGGTCAGTGCAGGCTGTAGGATTTCCTGAAGAGATGGGTTTTCAGGTTCCGTCTGAGGGATCCGAATGTGGTTGATAGTCGGACGTGTTGGGGCAAAGAATTCCAGAGGATGGGGGATATTCGGGAGAAGTCTTGGAGGCGGTTGGGTGAGGAGCAAATAAGTGTGGAGGAGAGAAGGAGGTCTTGGGAGGAGCAGAGAGTTAAGGATGGACTGGAGAGGTGCAAGGGTGTTAGCAGGGAGGCCACAGAAAAGGATGTTGCAGTAGTCCAGGCGGGAGATGATGAGGGCATGCACAAGCATTTTAGTAGATTGACGGTTGAGGAAAGGACGGATTCTAGAGATATTTTTGAGCTGGAGGTGACAGGAGGTGGACAGAGCTTGGATGTGCGGTTTGAAGGACAGGGCAGACTCAAGGGTTACTCCGAGGCAGCGGACTTACGTACGGGTGAAAGCGTGATGTTGTTAATTGCGATAAATAGGTCAGGTAAGGAAGATCTATGGGATGGAGGAAAGATGATGAGTTCCGATTTGTCCACACTGAGTTTGAGGAAGCGAGAGGAGAAGAAGGAGGATATGGCTGATAGACACTCTGGGATTCTGGAGAGCAGGGAGGTGACGTCTGGGCCAGAGAGGTAGATCTGAGTGTCATCAGCATAAAGGTGGTACTGGAATCCATGGGACTTTACGAGTTGTCCCAGGCCAAGTGTATAGATTGAGAAGAGTAGGGCCATGTGCACACGTACAGTATTTTTCGCGTTTTTTCGCTATAAAACGTGATAAAAACGCGGAAAAAAACGCTTCCATATGCCTCCTACTATTTACAATGTATTTTGCATTTCTTGTGCAAATGTTGCTTTTTTTTCCGCGAAAAAATCGCATCGCGGAAAAAAAAGCAACATGTTCGTTAAATATGCGGAATTGCGTGGATTCCGCACACCTAGGAGTGCATTGATCCGCTTACTTTCCGCATGGGTCTGTGCACACTTTGCGGGAAGTAAGCAGATCATGTGCGGTTGGTACCCAGGGTGGAGGAGAGGAGACTCTCCTCCACGGACTGGGCACCATATAATTGGTTAAAAAAAAAGAATTAAAATAAAAAATAGTCATATACTCACCCTCGATGTCTTCCCGCCTCTCTGCGCTGCATGCTGCCGCTTCTGTTCCTATAGATGGTCTGTGTGAAGGACCTGCGATGACATCGCGGTCCTGTGATTGGTCGCACGACCGCTCATGTAACCGCTCACGTGACCGTGACGTCATCGAAGGTCCTTCACACACACACCATCTAAAGGAACGAACGCCGCTGAGGAGATCTGCTGTCTGCGGGTGAGTATAACCTTTTTTTTTATTTTATTATTTTTAAACATTCTATCTTTTACTATAGATGCTGCATAGGCAGCATCTATAGTAAAAAGTTGGTCACACTTGTCAAACACTATCAAACACTATGTTTGACAAGTGTGACCAACCTGTCAGTAAGTTTTCCAAGCGATGCTACAGATCGCTTGGAAAACTTTAGCATTCTGCAAGCTAATTACGCTTGCAAAATGCTAAGAAAACCGCAAAAAAAAAAACGGGGAAAAAACGCAAAAAAAAAATGCGGATTTCTTGCAGAAAATTTCCGGTTTTCTTCAGGAAATTTCTGCAAGAAATCCTGACGTGTGCACATACCCTAAAGGTCCTAGAACAGAGCCTTGGGGGGACTCCACCAGAGAGAGGGTGGGATGAGGAAGTAGTGCGGGAGTGGGAGACGCTGAATGTGCGGTTGGAAAGGTATGAGGAGATCCAGGATAGGGCGAGGTCTTTGATGTCAAAGGAGGAGAGGATCTGTAGTAGGAGGCAGTGGTCAACTGTGTAGAAAGCAGAGGACAGGTCTAGAAGGAGGAGTACAGAGTATTGTCCGTTAGCTTTGGCGGTAAGTAGGTCGTTAGTGATTCTGGTCAGGGCTGTCTCAGTTGAGTGATGGGGCGGAAACTCCCATTATTATTTTTATCATTTATTTTGTACTATTATATTATTTTTATCATTGTTTATTAACATGTATTATTGTTATCTTTTATTATTTATATATTTTTATTATATTTTGTTATTTATAACTTTTTTACTATCTTTTAGAATTGAATTGTTGTATTAATATTGTGATTTTTTTTATACAAATTATTACGAGGTGACTTTTTTACAATCTGTGTGTAATCACTCTATATATGAGTTTCACTTTTTGCATTGAAGAACTGAAATAAATTAACTTGTTGATGATATTCTAATTTTGTGAGAAGCACCTGTACCTATATCTTGTATATGTATACATGTGCATATATGTATATATATGTACATATACACTATATATATATACTGTATATATATATATATATAGTAGCATGGCTAAAGGTTGCATAGTTGACGGGAGGTATGTGTCACATAGGTGGCTTGTCGCTGTGATGTATCCCGAAGTGTTTTCTTTGATGCACATAAAGCAATGGGAGGGTCTGACTACCCATATACCTCACCCCTGGGTAAGGGGCATAACCATGCCTATCTATATGTGTTTCAGGACCTGTGGTGATGTCATAACCACATGTCTAATCATGTGATGGGTTCCTGGGTGTGGTTAGGTCTATAAAAGAAAGGCTAATGCTTAACCCTGCTGTTGTCTTCGGTCAAAAGCGACCGACCTTGAACTTCAATATTCTTTAAAATATTCAAGATGCGGCTCTGAAACCCGTGGCCGACCGACCCATCCTCATTTAAGTCAATCAACCACAAGGTTCAGAACCGCGTCTTGAACACCCCCAAAAATGCCAAAGTTCAAAATCGGTCTCCCCAGACCGAAGACAACAGCAGGGTTAACACAGGAAGTATATGTGTGTGTGGAGGTGAAACCCTCCAGAGTGTGTTAAGGCTCCAGGACTGAGCCTGAAGGACTGGACACTTGTTTTCCTTTTCCTGAGCCAAAGGCTATTTGTTTTCTGTTTTTGCTATGTGGTTTATGGAGCAATAAACCCTGTGAACTTTTAATGGAACGTGCCTCTTGAGTGTCAACCGTCGCACCTGAGCGAGTACAACCCCCACAATATGTATGTATATATATATATATATATATATATAATTTCTTTTCTTCTGTGCATTACAGATACACCCATTTCCCCAATACATCTCCTTCCTGCTTATGTCGGTGCCATCAGTAAATATATTACTGAATATATTTGTATTTATTTTTTGCATGGAAACTGCAGCATTGAGTGTTTTTAGCATTGCAGCAGGCGCCTCCATGTACGTTATAATACATGCAATATTAAGAAACCGTTTGCACAACCTTATGAGTCCAGACTATGTGCAGAATACAGAGCAGGCCGGCCATGGTAGATATTTCTGCTTTGCTCAGTGTCCGAGCAACCAAGTGTGACCGATGCCAATTCAATCATAGACGTGTTGATTGCAACGCTGCCCTCTGGAGGCTGTCTGTGTAATAGCGGTTTATTTAAATTTGCGCTGCGGCAGCGTGTGCGTTTTGGGATGGATTCACTGTATCTGTTATTAAAGGGGGTTGTCCCAAACTTTAGGGGGTTCGGGCTTTAAAGAAGTAGGAATTAAGAGGAGAACCCCTTTAAGTCGAGTCATAGAAGCCCATCATGAAACTATTGATTGACTGGATCTCATTTTGATATATTTCCCCACAGATTGCAATGACCCGGTGCTTGATCTCCGGCCCCTGTAATGAGGTCATAGCCGATATTCCTACTATTGATCCTGTATTATAATGAAGGGGCCGGGTAGATGCTCACATTTCTATTTCTCCAGCCTTGGGGGTCTCGGAGGACCCTGCAGGAGTCTGATCATCACATCTCATTTACAATTCCATGAATACACAAATGCGGGGAAGGATGCTGCCATGTTTACTTCTCATTACAAGGCTCAGCTCGGTAATTCCGCCTGGCGGTGTGTACGGCGCTCTATACGGGGGACACGTGGAGGAGGGTAATTGAATATAATGTGATTTCGTAAACCAGTACACAGGGGCCGCTTGGCTGCACAAATTGAAATTGCATCTGTAGGCACAATGTGTTACAGCTGTTATGACAAATATATAGGAAGCCAAATCTTGACACAGGTATACATTACATTTATCTATTCCCGTAATCGCCGCTCTTAAAATAACAAAAAGGGAGGCGTTAAAGGGACATCAACCCGAAAGTGATTGTAAACATTTTCAGGACTGATGTTCTCTGCTGGTTTATGTTATGTTAGATCGATCACAGCGCAGATTTTGTCATGCGGAACTTCAGAGATTTTAGTTTTTCAGCCTGGAGTCAGCACTAGAGGGCGCTCCCTGCTTATACACTAAACATAATAAGAAGAAAGTATGCAGTGAGCTCCCCCTAGTGGTGACTGCAGATAGACAGCATATGATTATTTAACGTTCTCTGTTCTTGTTTTTGATTTTTTAGGGATTGGGAGGAGTGTAAATAGTTGTTCTGTTGCTCATTTTCTCCTCTATTTTCCATATTTTTCATTGACACCTATTGCATAATGTAACCTGTAACTTTACTGACCACCACTTACAACAGTCACTGTATTTGTGAGAAATCATTCTTCTCTTGCTTCCCTGATATCTCACTAACTAAATTAGGACCAGCTAGTCCCTCTCCACTTCACTGTGCTCCTCCCATTGTTCTGCTGCTCCCAGTCTCTGCGCCTCCCTGCTCTACTCATTCTTTATATCCCTCCCATTCTCCTGTCAGCTCCTCCCACTCTCCTCTATATCCCATCCATAATTCCATTCTCCTCTATATTCTTCCTTTTCTCCTCTGCTCCTCCTATTTTCCTATGCTCCTCCTACTTTCATCTCAGCTCCTCCCATTCTCTTCTCTATCCCTTCCAGTTCCCTCTATATCCCTCGCATTATCCTCTCAGCTGCTCCCACTCTCCTCTATATGCCTCCTTTTCATCTCTCTGCTGCTCCTATTCTCCTCCCATTCTCCGTTCTTCGTTCTATTTTTCTGTCTGCTCCTCATATTTTCCTCTATATTCCTCCAATTCCTTTTCAGCCTCTCCCACTCTCCTCTTTATCATTCCCTTTCATCTCTCTGCTCCATCTATTCTCCACTGCTCTTCCTACTTTCATCACTGCTCCATCTATTCCCCACTGCTCCTCCTACTTTCCTCTCAGCTCCATCTATTCTCCACTGCTCCTCCTACTTTCCTCTCTGCTCCATCTATTCTCCACTGCTCCTCCTACTTTCCTCTCTGCTCCATCTATTCTCCTCTGCTCCTCCTACTTTCCTCTCTGCTCCATCTATTCTCCACTGCTCCTCCTACTTTCCTCTCTGCTCCATCTATTCTCCTCTGCTCCTCCTACTTTCCTCTCTGCTCCATCTATTCTCCTCTGCTCCTCCTACTTTCCTCTCTGCTCCATCTATTCACCACTGCTCCTCCTACTTTCCTCTCTGCTCCATCTATTCTCCACTGCTCCTCCTACTTTCCTCTCTGCTCCATCTATTCTCCACTGCTCCTCCTACTTTCCTCTCTGCTCCATCTATTCTCCACTGCTCCTCCTACTTTCCTCTCTGCTCCATCTATTCTCCACTGCTCCTCCTACTTTCCTCTCTGCTCCATCTATTCTCCTCTGCTCTTCCTACTTTCCTCTCTGCTCCATCTATTCTTCTCTGCTCTTCCTACTTTCCTCTCTGCTCCATCTATTCTCCACTGCTCCTCCTACTTTCCTCTCTGCTCCATCTATTCTCCACTGCTCCTCCTACTTTCCTCTCTGCTCCATTTATTCTCCACTGCTCCATCTACTCTCCTCAGCTCTTCCTACTTTCCTCTCTGCCTAATCTATTCTCCACTGTTCCTCCTACTTTCCTCTGCTCCTCCTATTCTCCTCTACTCCTCCTACTTTCCTCTCTGCTCCATCTATTCTCCTCTGCTCCTCCTACTTTCCTCTCTACTCCATCTATTCTCCACTGTTCCTCCTACTTTCCTCTCTGCTCCATCTATTATCCTCTGCTCTTCCTACTTTTCTCTCTGCGCCATCTATTCTCCACTGCTCCTCCTACTTTTCTCTCTGCTTCATCTATTCTCCAGTGCTCTTCGTACTTTCCGCTCTGCTCCATCTATTCTCCACTGTTCCTCCTACTTTCCTCTCTGCTCCATCTATTCTCCACTGCTCTTCCTACTTTCCTCTCTGCTCCATTTATTCTCCACTACTCCTCCTTCTTTCTTCTCTGCTCCATCTATTCTCCACTGCTCCTCCTACTTTACTCTCTGCTCCATCTATTCTCCACTGCTCTTCCTATTTTCCTCTCTGCTCCATCTATTCTCCACTGCTCCTCCTACTTTCCTCTCTGCTCCATCTCTTCTCCTCTGCTCCTCCTACTTTCCTCTCTGCTCCATCTATTATCCACTGCTCTTCCTATTTTCTTCTCTGCTCCATCTATTTTCCTCTACTCTTCCTACTTTTCTCTCTGCTCCATCTATTCTCCACTGCTCCTCCTACTTTCCTCTCTGCTCCATCTATTCTCCACTGCTCCTCCTACTTTCCTCTCTGCTCCATCTATTCTCCACTGCTCTTCCTACTTTCATCTCTGCTCCATCTATTCTCCACTGCTCCTCCTACTTTCCTCTCTGCTCCATCTATTCTCCACTGCTCTTCCTACTTTCCTCTCTGCTCCATCTATTCTCCACTGCTCTTCCTACTTTCCTCTCTGCTCCATCTATTCTCCACTGCTCTTCCTACTTTCCTCTCTGCTCCATGTATTCTCCCCTGCTCCTCCTACTTTCCTCTCTGCTCCATCTATTCTCAACTGCTCTTCCTACTTTCATCTCTGCTCCATCTATTCTCCTCTGCTCTTCCTACTTTCCTCTCTGCTCCATCTATTCTCATCTGCTCTTTCTACTTTCCTCTCTGCTCCATCTATTCTCCACTGCTCCTCCTACTTTCCTCTCTGCTCCATCTATTCCCCACTGCTCCTCCTACTTTCCTCTCTGCTCCATCTATTCTCCACTACTTCTCTTTCTTTCTTCTCTGCTCCATCTATTCTCCACTGCTCCTCATACTTTCCTCTCTGCTTCATCTATTCTCCACTGCTCCTCCTACTTTCCTCTCTGCTCCATCTATTCTCCACTGCTCCTCTTACTTTCCTCTCTGCTCCATCTATTCCCCACTGCTCCTCCTACTTTCCTCTCTGCTCCATCTATTCTCCACTACTCCTCCTTCTTTCTTCTCTGCTCCATCTATTCCCCACTGCTCCTCCTACTTTCCTCTCTGCTCCATCTATTCTCCACTACTCCTCCTTCTTTCTTCTCTGCTCCATCTATTCTCCACTACTCCTCCTTCTTTCTTCTCTGCTCCATCTATTCTCCACTGCTCCTCATACTTTCCTCTCTGCTTCATCTATTCTCCACTGCTCCTCCTACTTTCCTCTCTGCTCCATCTATTCCCCACTGCTCCTCTTACTTTCCTCTCTGCTCCATCTATTCTCCACTGCTCCTCCTATTTTCCTCTCTGCTCCATCTATTCTCCACTGCTCCTCCTACTTTCCTCTTTGCTCCATCTTTGGTGAAGAGATGCTGAGGGGACTGGGGAAAGTATAATTTATAATATAAGCACTGGAAATACAGAGTGGAAGTATTATTTATTAAGATGTATCAGCCTATGTTACAGGAAAATAATGGAGTGCTACTTTAAGAGGACAACTGTCGATACCAGTTTCGTTATTTGAGCCTTTTTGCTTGGTGCGGGCAATATGCAAATTTTTAAGGTCTTTCTCAAGGGGGGCAATCCTTACAGGGTAATTATACAGAACAGCATAGACACGCCCCTGAGGATCCTGTGAGCAACAACTCCTTGTAAAAACCATAAAAACTGGGCCCACATCCATTGACTCATATGGCAGAATTTAAAAAAAAATACTCAGGGGAGCAACAGACATAAAATGAGAGGAAAAACGGCCTCATTTTTCCCTGGTGACTAGCTCTTCTCAAAGTCTATGCCAATGAAGGTGATGTCAAGATGAGACTACATTGAGAAATGTATGAATATAGGGTTGATATTGGTAAATTGACACAAATTGAATTACTTATCTTGCAGAAATCTTGGTCGGTATACACTAGTCACATCCAAAGCTGCAATGAAATGTCAACTTGTTTATTCTCTAGCTGTTCAGGCTGCCATCTCACTGCTGCCACCTATTGGGTCAATGCCGGTATTGCGTACGATAGAAGCAACATTCTAATCAGATTATCTCTTGTCTTGCAGGAACGGGACCAAATCTTGCCAGTGATCCAATCCTCTACACGTTCCTGTTGGTACTTCATCAGCTCGTCTTCTTACTACTCAATCACTGATGGACCATTTTGTGAATCATTCCTGAACCAACCAAACAAGCCCATATGAACTTTATCCAAATCCCTCCCCTTTAATGAAAGCTGCAAATTTAGAAAGGACAGGAAAAAAAAAAGACTGAATGAAGCATGGCAAATACTTCACGGTGAAAAAAAAATTAAAATGTAATTTTAAAAAAACAAACAAAAAAAAAACAAAACATATTTTTGGAGAATCTTATAAGAAATGAACCTCCCAAAATGACGCGACAAGTTTCCAATGAAAACAAAGAGTCTGGTCTCCGCCTTGCTGCGCGCACAGCCCGTTATGATTTCTGAACATGACTTTGAGATCCATAACTTATCAGGCATTTCCGTTAAAAAAAAATAATAATAATAAAAAAAATTGTTGTCATTCTTTTCGTTCTTTTTTGCACGAACTGTTGATCAGTTATTTTTATGATGACCTGTAAGTTTATTGAGTTGCCAGCGACATTTTCCCGGGGGAAAAAAAAAAAAAAGAATATTTTTAATTAGAATGTGCTTGACGTTTTGGATTTTTTTTTTACCCTTTTTCTTTAATTAAATTATTTAATTTCAGTAATTTTTTTTTTCTTTGTCAGAAGGCACATGTCAGATCCATCATCAATCACCATCGATAATATTTATTTTTAAATAAAGATTGGAAACATGAAAAGAAAATTTGTTTATAAATGAAAAAAAAAACTACTGTATTGTATAATGCTGAATAACAGTTGAATAAAATGATTTTGAGATAAGACACCAATATTTTATATTTGGTAAAAACTTTGGAATTATCTACAATTTATGCAAAAAAAAGAGAAAAATAAAGGGAATCTGTCCACGGGGGTAAACAAGCAAATTTGTCACTAGATTTTGCTATAAAAAATGAACATTATTGTTAAAGTGATAAATTAGACCTGAGGAGACTGGAGTATTTACTGTTAAAATTCATATTGCTTCGTCTGGCTGGCATAAATGACAGCTCTTTGGTGTTCTTCCTCCCTGCTGCCACTAAATGTCAGCCCACTTAAACGGATTGCCAGCTCCTCAGCGTCCCACCTCTCTGCTGCTGATTTGCCACCCACCCAGCTTGACTGACAGATCCTCAGCGTGCCTTCTTTAAACCACTACAGAGATCTCTCACTGTTCAGTACAAGCTGCAGCATGAAGCCGGGCGGGCAGAGATTAAAGGGAACCTGTCACGCACAAAATCGAAGATGAGCTAAGCCCACCGCCATCAGGGGCTTATCTACAGCATTCTGTAATGCATTCTGTAATGCTGTAGATAAGGTCCCGATGTATCCTGAAAGATGAGAAAAACAGGTTATATCATACTCACCCAGGGGCGGTCTCGCTGCGGTCCGATCCTATGGGCGCTGGGCCTCTCTGACCTTTCCCGGCGCCTGAGCATTGCAGTACTTTGCTCTGCCCTCAACAGTGAAGACATAGTACGCCTGCGTCGGAGCCGCAGCGTGAAGATAAGAGGACGTCATCCTATGAAGAAAGGAGGCCCCGGACAGGACCGCGACCCCATCGGATCGGACTGCAGCGGAACTGCCCCAGGGTGAGTATAATCTAACTTCTTTTTCTCATCTTTCAGCATACATCGGGGGCTTACCTACAGCATTACAGAATGCTGTAGATAAGCCCCTGATGACGGTGGGCTTAGCTCATCTTCGATTTTGGGGGTGACAGGTTCCCTTTAAATATCTGTGAGTCAGTCTGAGAGGGCAGATATTGAATAGCTGTCAGTCTGGGTGGAGATTGAATGGTTGTCAGTCTCGGTGGGTGGAGACTGAGTAGCTGTCAGTCTGGGTGGGCGGAGACTGAGCAGCTGTCAGTCTGGGTGGGCGGAGACTGAGTAGCTGTCATTCTGGGTGGGCGAAGACTGAGTAGCTGTCATTCTGGGTGGGCGAAGACTGAGTAGCTGTCATTCTGGGTGGAGATTTAATAGCTGTCATTCTGGGTGTGTGGAGGCTGTATAGCTGTAATTCTGGGTGGAGATTTAATAGTTGTCAGGTTGGATAAGTGGAGACGGAATAGATGTCAATCTGGGTGGGGGAGACTGAATAGTTGTATGCCCGGGTGGGGGAGACTGAATAGCTGTCAGGCTTGGTGAGTGGAAACTGAATAGCTGTCATGCTGGGTGGGTGGAGACTGAATAGCTGTCAGTCTGGGTGGGTGGAACCTGAATAGCTGTCAGTCTGGGTGAGTGGAGACTGAATAGCTGTCATGCTGGGTGGGTGGAGACTGAATAGCTGTCAGTCTGGGTGAGTGGAAACTGAATAGCTGTCAGTCTGGGTGAGTGGAGACTGAATAGCTGTCAGTCTGGGTGAGTGGAGACTGATTAGCTGTCAGTCTGGGTGAGTGGAGACTGAAAAGCTGTCAGTCTGGGTGAGTGGAGACTGAATAGCTGTCAGTCTGGGTGAGTGGAGACTGAATAGCTGTCAGTCTGGGTGGGTGGAACCTGAATAGCTGTCAGTCT
This sequence comes from Ranitomeya imitator, assembly GCF_032444005.1. Lineage (NCBI taxonomy): Eukaryota > Metazoa > Chordata > Amphibia > Anura > Dendrobatidae > Ranitomeya > Ranitomeya imitator. The sequence goes on from NC_091290.1 coordinate 142,731,681, forward strand.
GGGTGGATGGAACCTGAATAGCTGTCATGCTGGGTGGGTGGAGACTGAATAGCTGTCAGTCTGGGTGGGTGGAACCTGAATAGCTGTCAGTCTGGGTGAGTGGAGACTGAATAGCTGTCATGCTGGGTGGGTGGAGACTGAATAGCTGTCAGTCTGGGTGAGTGGAACCTGAATAGCTGTCAGTCTGGGTGGATGGAACCTGAATAGCTGTCATGCTGGGTGAGTGGAGACTGAATAACTGTCAGGCGGAGTAGGCAGAGTGAATACACTTGGACTCATGAGCTCTCTCACTCTAACTGGTCTCATAAAATGCACATAAAATCAACTTACGGTACTTTGATATGGATAACCACGCCGGTAAATACACCAGTCTCATCAGGTCTAACAGATCTATCTGCTATATATACAGATTATATTGCAAAATCTTTTGACAGATCTGGTTTAAAGCTTTTGGACCCCAGCAAAAATTGTAACAGGACTCCCAACTATGATGTGTCATTTCCAATACTGGTATTCTCACGCTGGGAAAGAAGACCTTAGGGTGACATAACGGTCTGAAGGCTAAGTATGATTGCGACTTCTAAAGATAAACCCCTGTATTTGTCACTAGTACAGGTTTGCTTTAAATTAAGCGCTGAGACGCTTTGAAGCCACATGCAAATTAGGCTGGAAGTGAAAAGGGGGCGTGTTTCTGCAATCGAAGTACATTGAGACACCCCCAATGTGCTTCTTGACTCATTTGCATGTGACTTTCAAAGCTTCTCAGCACTGGCACGTCGGATTACTACACAATAAGGGTTCAATGGAGGACTGGACCCAATAAAGGTGGAGGGGTGCCTTGTGATCAGTGAAGAATTGCAGCTTTTAAAGGGATGGCGGTTGGTAAAGATTTCATTTTCTTTTACAAAGACAACCTAAAAGATGTCCCTTTGCATAAATTTAGTGGTCCTATGGTCTTGATAAATTTCAGAAGTTTTTTAAGTCATTTACAGGGATTTTTGTTAGAGATGCAGACTTTTCTTTTGTCCTCCTCCCTGCCCAGGACGTCTTTTCCAATCCAAACCCAAGAGGAATTTGGTCCAGTGATGTTCACGGTTCCCCATAACGTTTTCGTTTCTCCCCAAGGAATGTTTTCGGATAAATATACCTTTAAATAGACTGATAGCATCACTGTATGAACACGCTGGAGTCTGCAGCGAGTTTCCGACACCCCGCAATTTGCGGCATTTAAGGAAAACATTGCATATTGAACCACTAGATGCCAAAAGAAAAAGGAGCTCACAGCATGGACCATTACTGGGTATTTTTAGAGTTTCGTACCTGGGAATTTGGAAAAAAAAAGCCAAGAAATCCCGTTCTACAGAAGTGAATTACAATACACCAGGCGAGGAGCGCAGCGGGGGATTAAAGAAAGAGGAAGGAGAGATGGAAAATATATGCGGATGCCAATGAGCAGACATTTAAAAGTATTATCTCTGCGAAACAAGAGCCCAGAGTGTTGATGAGAAGACGGAAGAAGTGGTAGAGGAGGCGGCAGAGGTCACATCACCGGCTTATTGTGTCGGCGAAACGGGGGAGAAACCAATGTACTAATCACAAGACCCCAAAAGGTGATCCAAACCGGGAAGAAAGGGGAGATCCGGAGCCCATAGAAAGGCACGGAGCGGGCATCGAGGGGTGTTCTTAGCTTGAAGTATTTACAACCTCATCTTTTGCTGTTCTTTTTATATAGTTGGGTTCTGGAGACAAAATTTAAAGGGTTTTCGGTACCTCAATTTATGTGCTGACTAGTTATGAGTGAATGTGCTCTGGTAAGCTGTTTTTGTCGTGCTCGAATAATATGTTCGAATCCCCGCAGCTGCATGTTAGGCAATCCCTACATGTGTTACGGCTGTCAAACAGCCGCGAGACATGCAGCCACAGGGACTCGAACATATTTTTGGAGCATGCCGAAGACACTTGGTTAGCTCCCGAGCTTGCTTATCCCCATCACTACAGAAAACCCTTTTCTGAATCATTGGACACTGAGCATTTCATATTTTCTACATATTGTGATGGGGTCACTGGCACGGTATATAAGGAAAGATATGTCACTGCGCATAATAGCGTCAGTGATGTGAAACCAGGATATTTTCCTCCAGCACAGTATGTATTGTGAGGGTTACATTAAAATTGCATACCTGGGTTGGTTTTATGTGGACATCTATAGAGTGGGTGGGAGGGTGTCCACCTTATCCCCACCTGCAGAGTCGGAAAGCCGTGGGCTGACAGGATCTGTGTGATGTCACAGTCATGTGATCAGTCACATGGTCTGGGATTAAATAGCTGGACTTGAGAGGGAGTCGGTGTGTTGTGGTTTGGAGAGACTCCAAACGTGGCTCCAGGTGGAGCTGAAGACACATGTTGGTCTGAGAGGAAGAATCCTTCCGACACAAGGACTTTTTATTTTCCAGTTATGCCAGAAAGGCCATGATTACTTTGCTGAACCCTGCTATGGTTTATGCTCTTCCAGAATAAACTAGCAGGTGTTTTTCCACGAGAAGCGTTCTTGTGTCTTGGGAAGCAGCTGAGTAAGTCTACCCCTCACCCAAGCCCTTTAAAAAGGGTTTGGCCTGTAGTGGACAACCCCTATAAAACTGCAGGTGCGCCATCCCACTGTACCAGTGCTTCTCCCCCATGCAGATGAATCTTGTGCAGTGATTTAATGATTTATATTCATTTCTTACAGATACACTCATACGTCTTGGAAATAGTCCAGGGCTTCAGAAAATACAGCATTTGGGCCAAGTATCATATTAAAGTGCACATATATATTATCTACACACATAGATATATATATTCCATTTTGAGGACTACGTCTTAAGCCCCGTAAATCCCCTTTCTGCAAACGTGCGACACCTTTAAATCCCTTTTTTTTTTGTAAAAGAAGAAATAAAAAGATCTGATTTTCCGAGGATACAGGTGGATAGTAATGATTTAAATTAAAATGGAGCGCGTTGAGTCGGTCGCCGGCTGTGTGGAGAATGCAGGATTTCATAAGCCTTTCGGAGGGGCTCACTGGCTCAATCTATTGTGAAAAATTGCTCATTCCTGACAACATAATTATATTACTTTCAAAGAAGTGGATAATAAGAGATCTCGCGGGGCAACTGCGCTCTGAAAACTTGGGTCTTGTTTCTGAGCAGTAATTACAATCCTGCCGGTGGCTTTTGTATATTGTGTAAAGGTAATGGAGTTTTCGTCTGTAAATAAAAACATTTTTTTTTCCACTAAGAAGATAAAGAAAACAACGTTTCAATGTTTTAATTTTTCTTTTCCACCTCTCAGCAATAATAATACTACTTCTATACGTTCAGCACATAGTTTTGTTACGGTCCGGCCAGGTAAGTGGAGGAGAGTTAGCGCCCGAATACTTTTGTTATATATTACCGGTGCATATAGCGTATACAGGCATAGGTCCAGGGGGCACAGAATATTGGACATGTGGAGACAGCAGAGTCATCTCCGAGTCATCTCAGTCATCTTGAGTCATCTCAGAGTCATCAGAGTCATCCATCAGCGATGGAGTTTCAGCAGACTCAACTTAAGTAAGCAAGTAGAGATGAGCGAACCCAAACTTAAAAGTTCGGGGTTTGTAATGTACAGTTAGTGTCCGGTGCTACACTCCGAACACGGACCGTTTTAACGTTCGGAGTTCCGGTGGAAGTCCTGGAAGAAGTGAGCGAAAATTTTCCTGCTCCAAAGTTTTGGTCCATATTGTTTTCACCCCGAACTTCTATGTGTCTGCTCATCCCTATATGCAAGGACTCTGGCTTAAAACGAGGGGCGCCATATTTAGGACTTAGCATACAGGTCGTAGGCACAGATCTCAGAGCCACGTCTATACCCCAAGGGTTCCTTATCAGCAAGCCCGAATGTTTCCAGGGTACAAAGTTCAGGATCATGAAGGCCGGGTCAAGGGGTTCTGTATGCTGGACGTGGGGAAAACTTGAGCTCAATTTGTGGCAAGAAGAGGGGTCCTTGCTGTCTCATGCTCAAGATTCAAGATACAGACCCGGATATATGTGGGGAGTGTGGAATTGAGTCTACAACCGCCAGCGAATCTGTGTTTTGCATCAGGATCTTTGCAAGCACATATTTGAACCCCCAGGTAAAGACACGGATTACAAGATGCCCACCCATATCCCATCCAGGAACTGATTCAGATCCAGTGTTCAAAATGGAGTTACAAGTCCACAGATTTATATTCCCCTCATTGTGAAAGCAAATCCAGTGGGTTTCGGGGAACCTAACCCTTTAGGGCAGCACAAAGTAAGCATGGAAAGCAGAGAGGTCAATGGATGGGGGATAGAATCATTGCACCCACATTAGATAATTGGCACTGATTTAAAAAAGGATCCAACAAAATTAAAGGTGGGGTGTCATTTTTACAACCCATTTTTCAACTGAATCCTAGAATGTTAGAGTTGGCAGGGACTTCCGGGGTCATTGTGTCCAACCCCCTGCTCAAGGAAGGATTCACTAAACCATCTCAGACAGATGTCAGTCCAGCCTCTGTGTGAAAACTTCCATGGAAGGAGAACTCACCACCTCTCATGGCCGCCTGTTCCACTCATTGATCACCCTCACTGTCAAAAAGTTTTTTCTAATATCTAATCTGTATCTTCTCCCTTTCAGTTTCATTCCATTGCTTCTCGTGTTTCCGTTTGCAAATGAGAATAATGATGATCCCTCTACAATGTGACAGACCTTCAGATGTTTGTAGCCAGCTATTAAGCCTCATATTAGCCTTCTTTTTTAGAAGCTAAACATTCCCAGATCCTTTAACCGTTCCTCGTTGGACATAGTTTACAGTCCGCTCACCATCCTGGTCTCTCTTCTCTGAACTTGCTCCAGTTTGCCTGCCCCTATGGGTCTAGCCCAAGGTCTAGAGATCATCTAGTATAAAGTAAATAGGTAAACGGTAGAAAAACACACCTGAAAAATATCTAAAATATGGTTGCAATTTCCAAAATGCAGAGGACAACCTGGACTAAACTGGGCTAAAAATAAAAAAAATATACCTTTAATAAAGCAACCCAAAAAAATGTCAAGAAGGATCTGGAAATTCACGGCTTTAACAAATGCCTGAATGTTTTGCTACCAGCGGAGATATAAATAGGTGAAGGAATTTTTTTCTTTCTTCTCCTGAACAATTCCTGATTACATCCCCATTATTTTCTGTTCTAATAATTTTCTGTCATGCTCCGACTGCCACTTGGCAGAAACGTGTCACGGGGTTTTTATATTTAGGAAACACGGGCGAATCTCTCAAAAACGCAATTTTTTTTTTCAATTTCATTATTTCAACCACCAAAATAAAATAAAAAATCATTCTTTGAAGACCTGACATCTACTGCACACTTAACAGCGGTGGGAGGAAGTCAGAAAACCCGAAAATGTATTTCAGGTCCGATGAGTTGGAGCAACAAGATTCATCTTCATCTTTGTACATGGCGGGCAGACAAAGGTAGACAGTACAAATTCGTGTGCAAATGTGCTTGTCGGAGAAATTCCGGTTAGAGAAGAGACGAAAAAAGAACAATAGAGATAAATTATTCAGACTGTTTCTATAGGATTTCTGTGTGGGGCCATCAAGGTAAATGTAAATGTTTCCCCTTATCCAAGAAGAACTGCATTCTACTTATGGTGGGTTTAATGGACTTCTCTCTTTGGTATTGTTAGACTGCATCATGCATCGTCCTCCAAAGATGTCCACTACGCCTAACACAGCATGGCCACCTAATTAATCCAGAATTGTGGCTTGTTTAGATAAAAAAAAACTGTCTTTCATGCCCTACACCACTTTTGTTATGTGTCTTAAACAAGTGGGAAAGGGGACGGAAAAAAGTTGTTTGACCTAATTTGCAATCCCGTACACCAAATTCTGCCAATTTTGGAGTAACTTAGTTGATGAAAGTGAGACAACAATAGTGTAACCCGGACACTTCAAAGATGAGTTAAATTTATAAAAGAGCAAGAGTCATTCATTCTAAATCTGGCACATTGTAGGAATGGCTAGTCTTGGTTTGCACTTTCTAAACATTGGACAGCCTCAATGTATGTATTTTGACTAAAGTGTTCCTTTAGGGAAAGACAGGGAGCTTCAGCTGCTCCACTGCAACGTCTTTAAAGTAGACCAAGCAAACATCTACATATTACCACTGATCTTCAATGGAGGCCAAGCAAGTTCCTTCTCTTGCTCAACAGCTAAGTCTTCTAAGGAGATCCAGCAAGACCTTCACTCCAAATGAAGACCATGCAAGTCATTTCTCTTGCTACACTCCTAGGTCTTCATTGCAGACCCAGCAAGACTTCCACTCCAAATGATGACCATGCAAATCCTTTCTCTTGCTACATTCATAGGTCTTCATTGGAGACCCAGCAAGACCTGCACTCCAAATGATGACCATGCAAGTCCTTTCTCTTGCTACATTCGTAGGTCTTCATTGGAGACCCAGCAAAACCTGCACTCCAAATGATGACAATGCCAGTTCACTCCAATTTAGAACATACTATTCCCGTCTTCCTTGATATTTCTTCAATGTTTACCAAGCAAGCCCTTCGCTCCAATGGAGATCAGACAAATCCTTTCTCTTGCTCCACTGCTATGACTTTCATAGAGACCAAGCACACAAGTCACTTCCCTTTCTCCATGACTATGTCTTCAATGGATACATGGCAAGGCCTCCACTCCAATGAAGATCAAATAAGTCCATTCTTTTGCTCCAATACTATGTCTTCAATAGAGACCAGGCAAGTCCTCCACTCCCCGAGTCCAGAAAAGTCTCTTCTCTTGATCTGATGGTCGAGCTTCAGAATAGAGCAAGCCAATCCATTTTCACTACATTGCTATTACTTGTAAGTAGGACAAGCAATCCTCTTCACTTACTCCAACGCTCTAGCTTAGAAACAGACCAGGGTTGTCCTTTTTATTGCTACACTGGTACGCCTTCAATAGATACTAGGTAAATCCCTCCAATATCCCACTACTCTATCTTCAGTGAAAACCAAGTAAGTCTTCTCCACTTCATCAGAGAAGACAACTCTTCTACTCTATCTTCCAGTAGATACGTCAAGTCAATCCCTTGTGCCACTGTTATGTCTTCAGTTGAGACTAGGCAAGTCCCTTCTCTTGCTCAACTGTTGTCGTCAAGGTAGACCAGGCTCTTTTGTACTAAAATTCTATGTCTTTAATCAAGATGTGGAAGACCCTTCCTAAAGTTAAGCCTCACCCACCAGACAACATCTGAAGATGGAAGAGGAGGACTCTTATTTAGTCATTTTATTAACCCCTTTCTGACATCGGACGTACTATCCCGTCCATGTGGGGTGGGCCCCTATGACCATGGACGGGATAGTACGTCCAGCGCGATCGGCGGCGCTCACGGGGGGAGCGCGGCTGATCGCGGCCGGGTGACAGCTGTTTATCGCAGCTGACATCCGGCACTATGTGCTGGGAGCGGTCACGGACCGCCCCCGGCACATTAACCCCTGGCACACCGCGATCAAACATGATCGCGATGTGCCGGAGGTGCAGGGAAGCACCGCGCAGGGAGGGGGCTCCCTGCGGGCTTCCCTGAGCCCCCCGCAGCAACGCGATGTGATGGCATTGCTGCGAGGGTCTTACCTCCCTCCCTCCCTGCTCGAGCCCTGGATCCAAGATGGCCGCGGATCCGGGTCCTGCAAGGAGGGAGGTGGCTTCACAGAGCCTGCTCAGAGCAGGCACTGTGAAGGCTGCAGCGCTGCATGTCAGATCAGTGATCTGACAGAGTGCTGTGCAAACTGTCAGATCACTGATCTGTGATGTCCCCCCTGGGACAAAGTAAAAAAGTAAAAAAAAAAATTTTCAAATGTGTAAAAAAAAAAAAAAAAAATATTCCAAAATAATGAAAAAAAAAAAAATATTATTCCCATAAATACATTTCTTTATCTAAATAAAAAAAACAAAACAATAAAAGTACACATATTTAGTATCGCCGCGTCCGTAACGGCCCGACCTATAAAACTGGCCCACTAGTTAACCCCTTCAGTAAACACCGTAAGGAAAAAAAAAAAAAAACGAGGCAAAAAACAACGCTTTATTATCATACCGCCGAACAAAAAGTGGAATAACACGCGATCAAAAAGACAGATATAAATAACCATGGTACCGCTGAAAACGTCATCTTGTCCCGCAAAAAACGAGCCGCCATACAGCATCATCAGCAAAAAAATAAAAAAGTTATAGTCCTGAGAATAAAGCGATGCCAAAATAATTATTTTTTCTATAAAATAGTTTTTATCGTATAAAAGCGCCAAAACATAAAAAAATGATATAAATGAGGTGTCGCTGTAATCGTACTGACCCGAAGAATAAAACTGCTTTATCAATTTTACCAAACGCGGAACGGTATAAACGCCTCCCCCAAAAGAAATTCATGAATAGCTGGTTTTTGGTCATTCTGCCTCACAAAAATCGGAACAAAAAGCGATCAAAAAATGTCACGTGCCCGAAAATGTTACCAATAAAAACGTCAACTCGTCCCGCAAAAAACAAGACCTCACATGACTCTGTGGACCAAAATATAGAAAAATTATAGCTCTCAAAATGTGGTAACGCAAAAAATATTTTTTGCAATAAAAAGCGTCTTTCAGTGTGTGACGGCTGCCAATCATAAAAATCCGCTAAAAAACCCGCTATAAAAGTAAATCAAACCCCCCTTCATCACCCCCTTAGTTAGGGAAAAATTTTAAAAATGTATTTATTTCCATTTTCCCATTAGGGCTAGGGTTAGGGCTAGGGTTAGGGCTAGGGTTAGGGCTAGGGTTAGGGCTAGGGCTAGGGTTAGGGCTAGGGTTAGGGCTAGGGTTAGGGTTAGGGCTAGGGTTAGGGTTAGGGCTAGGGTTAGGGCTAGGGTTAGGATTAGGGTTAGGGTTAGGGCTAGGGTTAGGGCTAGGGTTAGGGCTAGGGTTAGGGTTAGGGCTAGGGATAGGGCTAGGGTTAGGGCTAGGGTTAGGATTAGGGTTAGGGCTAGGGTTAGGGCTAGGGCTACAGTTTGGGTTGGGGCTAAAGTTACAGTTAGGGTTTAGATTACATTTACGGTTGGGAATAGGGTTGGGATTAGGGTTAGGGGTGTGTCTGGGTTAGAGGTGTGGTTAGGGTTACTGTTGGGATTAGGGTTAGGGATGTGTTTGGATTAGGGTTTCAGTTATAATTGTGGGGTTTCCACTGTTTAGGCACATCAGGGGCTCTCCAAACGCGACATGGCGTCCGATCTCAATTCCAGCCAATTCTGCGTTGAAAAAGTAAAACAGTGCTTCTTCCCTTCCGAGCTCTCCCGTGTGCCCAAACAGGGGTTTACCCCAACATATGGGGTATCAGCGTACTCAGGACAAATAGGACAACAACTTTTGGGGTCCAATTTCTCCTGTTACCCTTGGGAAAATACAAAACTCGGGGCTAAAACATATTTTTTGTGGGAAAAAAAAGATTTTTTATTTTCACGGCTCTGCGTTATAAACTGTAGTGAAACACTTGGGGGTTCAAAGTTCTCACAACACATCTAGATTAGTTCCCTGGGGGGTCTAGTTTCCAATATGGGGTCACTTGTGGGGGGTTTCTACTGTTTAGGTACATTAGGGGTTCTGCAAACGCAATGTGACGTCTGCAGACCATTCCATCTAAGTCTGCATTCCAAATGGCGCTCCTTCCCTTCCGAGCTCTGCCATGCGCTCAAACGGTGGTTTCCCCCAACATACGGGGTATCAGCGTACTCAGGACAAATTGGACAACAACTTTTGGGGTCGAATTTCTCCTCTTACCCTCGGGAAAATACAAAACTGGGGGCTAAAAAATAATTTTTGGGGGAAAGATTTTTTTTTTTAATTTTCACGGCTCTGCGTTACAAACTGTAGTGAAACACTTGGGGGTTCAAAGCTTTCACAACACATCTAGATGAGTTCCTTAGGGGGTCTAGTTTCCAAAATGGTGTCACTTGTGGGAGGTTTCTACTGTTTAGGTACATTAGGGGCTCTGCAAATGCAATGTGACACCTGCAGACCATTCCATCTAAGTCCTCATTCCAAATGGAGCTCCTTCCCTTCCGAGCCCCCCCATGCGCCCAAACAGTGGTTCCCCCCCACATATGGGGTATCAGCGCACTTAGGACAAATTGGACAACAAATTGTGGGGTCGAATTTCTCCTGTTACATAGTTACATAGTTACATAGTTATTAAGGTTGAAGGAAGACTATATGTCCATCTAGTTCAACCCATAGCCTAACCTAACATGTTGATCCAGAGGAAGGCAAAAAAACCCCATGTGCAAAGAGTAAGCTCCACATTGGGGAAAAAAATTCCTTCCCGACTCCACATACGGCAATCAGACTAGTTCCCTGGATCAACGCCCTATCAAGGAATCTAGTGTATATACCCTGTAACATTATACTTTTCCAGAAAGGTATCCAGTCCCCTCTTAAATTTAAGTAATGAATCACTCATTACAACATCATACGGCAGAGAGTTCCATAGTCTCACTGCTCTTACAGTAAAGAATCCGCGTCTGTTATTATGCTTAAACCTTTTTTCCTCCAACCGCAGAGGATGCCCCCTTGTCCCTGTTTCAGGTCTATGATTAAAAAGATCATCAGAAAGGTCTTTGTACTGTCCCCTCATATATTTATACATTAAAATAAGATCACCCCTTAGTCTTCGTTTTTCCAAACTAAATAGCCCCAAGTGTAATAACCTATCTTGGTATTGCAGACCCCCCAGTCCTCTAATAACCTTGGTCGCTCTTCTCTGCACCCGCTCCAGTTCAGCTATGTCTTTCTTAAACACCGGAGACCAGAACTGTGCACAGTATTCTAAGTGTGGTCGAACTAGTGACTTGTATAGAGGTAAAATTATATTCTCCTCATGAGCATCTATGCCTCTTTTAATGCATCCCATTATTTTATTTGCCTTTGTAGCAGCTGCCTGACACTGGCCACTGAATTTAAGTTTGTCATCCACCCATACACCCAGGTCTTTTTCATTGACGGTTTTGCCCAGAGTTTTAGAATTAAGCACATAATTATACATCTTATTACTTCTACCCAAGTGCATGACCTTACATTTATCCCCATTAAAGCTCATTTGCCATTTATCAGCCCAAGCTTCTAGTTTTCATAAATCATCCTGTAATATAAAATTGTCCTCCTCTGTATTGATTACCCTGCAGAGTTTAGTGTCATCTGCAAATATTGAAATTCTACTCTGAATGCCCCCTACAAGGTCATTAATAAATATGTTAAAAAGAAGAGGGCCCAATACTGACCCCTGTGGTACCCCACTGCTAACCGCTACCCAGTCCGAGTGTGCTCCATTAATAACCACCCTTTGTTTCCTATCCCTGAGCCAGCTCTCAACCCACTTGCACATATTTTCCCCTATCCCCATTATTCTCATTTTATGTATCAACCTTTTGTGTGGCACCGTATCAAAAGCTTTTGAAAAGTCCATATACACTACATCCACTGGGTTCCCTTGGTCCAATCTGGAACTTACCTCTTCATAGAAACTGATCAAATTAGTCTGACATGAACGGTCCCTAGTAAACCCGTGCTGATACTGGGTCATGAGGTTATTCCTCTTCAGATACTCCAGTATAGCATCCCTTAGAATGCCCTCCAGTATTTTACCCACAGTAGAGGTTAAGCTTACTGGCCTATAATTTCCGAGTTCAGTTTTTGTCCCCTTTTTGAATATTGGCACCACATTTGCTATACGCCAGTCCTGTGGCACAGACCCTGTTATTATGGAGTCTTTAAAGATTAAAAATAATGGTCTATCAATGACTGTACTTAATTCCTGCAGTACTCGAGGGTGTATCCCATCCGGGCCCGGAGATTTGTCAATTTTAGTGATTTTTAGACGCCGCCGCACTTCCTGCTGGGTTAAGCAGGTGACATTTAATTGGGAATTTTTATCACTAGACATTTTGTCTGCCATGGGATTTTCTTGTGTAAATACTGATGAAAAAAAGTCATTTAGCATATTGGCTTTTTCCTCATCCTCATCCACCATCTCACCCAGACTATTTTTAAGGGGGCCAACACTATCATTTTTTAGTTTCTTACTATTTATGTAGTTAAAGAATATTTTAGGATTATTTTTACTCTCTCTGGCAATGAGTCTCTCTGTCTCAATCTTTGCTGCCTTGATTTGCTTTTTACAGAATTTATTTAATTTTCTGTAATTATTTAATGCCTCCTCACTACCTACTTCCTTTAATTCTCTAAATGCTTTCTTTTTGTCACTTATTGCGCCCCTTACAGCTCTATTTAGCCATATTGGTTTCCTCCTATTTCTAGTATTTCTATTTCTAGTATTTCTAGTTACCCTCGGGAAAATACAAAACTGGGGGCTAAAAAATAATTTTTGTTGGAAAAAATGTTTGTTTTATTTTTACGGCTCTCCATTATAAACTTCTGTGAAGCCCTTGGTGTGCTCAGCACACATCTAGATAAGTTCCTAAGGGGGTCTACTTTCCAAAATGGTGTCACTTGTGGGGGGTTTCTACTGTTTAGGTACATTAGGGGCTCTGCAAACGCAATGTGACACCTGCAGACCATTCCATCTAAGTCTGCATTCAAATGGCACTCCTTCCCTTCTGAGCCCTCCCATGTGCCCAAACAGTGGTTCCCCCCACATATGGTGTATCATCGCACTCAGGACAAATTGGGCAACAAATTTTGGGGTCCAATTTCTCCTGTTACCCTCAGGAAAATACAAAACTGGGGGCTAAAAAAATAATTTTTGTGGGAAAAAAAGTTTGTTTTATTTTTACGGCTCTGCATTATAAACTTCTGTGAAGCACTTGGTGGGTCAAAGTGCTCACCACACCTCTAGATAAGTTCCTTAGGGGGTCTACTTTCCAAAATGGTGTCATTTGTGGGGGGTTTCAATGTTTAGGCACATCAGTGGCTCTTCAAACGCAACATGGCGTTCTATCTCAATTCCTGTCAATTTTGCTTTGAAAAGTCAAACGGCGCTCCTTCCCTTCCGAGCTCTCCCATCCGCCCAAACAGTGGTTTACCCCCACATATGGGGTATCAGCGTACTCAGGACAAATTGTACAACAACTTTTGGGGTCCAATTTCTTCTCTTACCCTTGGGAAAATAAAAAATTGGGGGCGAAAAGATAATTTTTGTGAAAAAATATGATTTTTTATTTTTACGGTTCTACATTATAAACTTCTGTGAAGCACTTGGTGGGTCAAAGTGCTCACCACACCTCTAGATAAGTTCCTTAGGGGGTCTACTTTCCAAAATGGTGTCACTTGTGGGGGGTTTCAATGTTTAGCCACATCAGGGGCTCTCCAAACGAAACATGGCGTCCCATCTCAATTCCAGTCAATTTTGCATTGAAAAGTCAAATGGCACTCCTTCGCTTCCGAGCGCTGCCATGCGCCCAAACAGTGGTTTACCCCCACATGTGGGGTATTGGCATACTCAGGACAAATTGTACAACAATGTTTGGGGTCCATTTTCTCCTGTTACCCTTGGTAAAATAAAACAAATTGGAGCTGAATTAAATTTTTTGTGAAAAAAAGTTAAATGTTCATTTTTATTTAAACATTCAAAAAATTCCTGTGAAGCACCAGAAGGGTTAATAAACTTCTTGAATATGGTTTTGAGCACCTTGAGGGGTGTAGTTTTTAGAATGGTGTCACACTTGGGTATTTTCTATCATATAGACCCCTCAAAATGACTTCAAATGAGATGTGGTCCCTAAAATAAAATGGTGTTGTAGAAATGAGAAATTGCTGGTCAACTTTTAACCCTTATAACTCCCTAACAAAAAAAAATTTTGGTTCCAAAATTGTGCTGATGTAAAGTAGACATGTGGGAAATGTTACTTATTAAGTATTTTGTGTGACATATCTCTGTGATTTAATTGCATAAAAATTAAAAGTTGGAAAATTGCGAAATCTTCATAATTTTCGCCAAATTTCCGTTTTTTTCACAAATAAACGCAGGTACTATCAAAGAATTTTTACCATTGTCATGAAGTACAATATGTCACGAGAAAACAATGTCAGAATCACCAGGATTCATTGAAGCGTTCCAGAGTTATAACCTCATAAAGGGACAGTGGTCAGAATTGTAAAAATTGGCCCGGTCATTAACGTGCAAACCACCCTTGGGGGTAAAGGGGTTAATATTAGGAGGACTTGTATATGCTTCTCTAGAAATGGCCCATGAATGGCCCATGTCATGGATGACAATGGAGAGATCACCCAGATCCCACTGCTGTCACCAATAAATTCTACAGAAAATTTGCAGTGGATTTGTCTCATGCAAACATACCCTAAAGGGGAAAAGGGTCCGTTAAAAGATTTTTCTTTGGGACCTAGAAGTTATCTGTTAACGTCACCCCCTAAAATTGCATTGTATTGTAAATAAGCCACCATAAAGTGATGTTTGGATTCACGTAAAAAGCGAAAAGGATGATATCACCCCCATATCTGAAAGGTGGGTGAGAGGCGTTGAGTTGGGCGTTACCAAAAAAGTTTTGTTGCGCAAACATTCTCCTTTCTTACTCTCAGACTTTGTTTTGCATTAACACTATTTTCATAAATTCTCTCCAATAAGTTACACCTTATTTTGGGATGTACTGTGCCTTTAAGCGCATCAAGTCTGAGTGATGAGTGTTGGTGTTTCTATGTGAGGTGCAGAATAATGAGCTCGGCGCCGCTGAAAACATCATTATTCTTGTTTGGATAGGATTGTTTTTAAAACGAAATTACGTTGACTTATCTGTTTCTCTTCAGACGACACATTCGACGGTGAAACTGTGAAATATTTTGGTGGAACTAATATTTGTGGTGTTAATTAAAGATGCTTATTAATGATTAATGCTGGAATGGATGCACGTCACAAACAGGTGGGAAGGATGCGAAGAGTAATGCATAACGACAAAGAAAAGTCTAAAATACACATCCGGTTTCCTCTCGCACTCCAAGACATAAAACAGCTGAGGGGGACACGTTGATCCCACCGATGCCACCAATACGTCATGGATGACACCGGAGAGATCACACAGATCCCACCACTGCCATCAATACGTCATGGATGACACCGGAGAGATCCCACCGCTGCCACCAATACGTCATGGATGACACCGGAAAGATCCCACAGATCCCACCGCTGCCATCAATATGTCATGGATGACACCGGAGAGATCACACAGATCCCACCGATGCCACCAATATGTCATAGATGACACCGGAGAGATCACACAGATCCCACCGCTACCACCAATATCTCATGGATGACATTGGAGAGATCCCACAGATCCCACCAATACGTCATGGATGACACCGGAGAGATCCCACAGATCCCACCGCTGCTACCAATATGTCATGTATGACACCGGAGAGATCCCACAGATCCCACCGCTGTCACCAATACGTCATGGATAACACCGGAGAGATTACACAGATCCCACCGCTGCCACCAATATCTCATGGATGACACCGGAGAGATCACACAGATCCCACCGATGCCACCAATACGTCATGGATAACACCGGAGAGATTACACAGATCCCACCACTGTCACCAATTACAATTACACAATTGACGATAAGTGATGGACAAGGCCGCATAGGCCGGTTATTGGGGAACTCACCTTGAGCGTATGGTTTATACACGTCCGATACCATCACATGGAATATATATATAAATATATATATACCCAGATACAGTCACTGCCAGTTCCACAATAAAGGAGCTGCTAGCTGCCAAAACCAGTCGTTTATACAGGCCGATTGGACACCCGTTACAGGTAGTGTATGGCTTCCGGGGTGCGGTTTACAGAACAAGAGGAACAGAACTATTAAATTGTATATATTTTATCCAGAGAGGTAGACAGTGTTTATAAGAGAAATATACAAAATGGGAACAAAGCAATATGATATATAATCACAAACTACAATACCCAGTTGGGGTAGATGGGGAACTACAATACCCAGAGAGATTAGCAAAACTAGGATTATATAGTCTAGAACAGACGACTGAGGGGCAATCTAATAACCAGGATCTCCTCTCATGGAGCATGCTTTACAGGTACTCCTCTGGTGGGGCATGCCTTGCCGGTACTCCTCTAGGGAAGCATGCTTTACAGGTACTCCACTGGTGGAGCACGCTTTACAGGAAGTCCTCTGGTGAAGCATGCTTTACATGAACTCCTATGGTGGAGCACGCTTTACGGGTACTCCTCTGGTGGGGCATGCTTTACAGGTACTCCTCTGGTGGAGCATGCTTTACAGGAACTTCTATGGTGGAGCACGCTTTATGGGTACTCCTCTGGTGGAGCATGTTTTACAGGTACTCCTATGGTGGAGCATATTTTACAGGTACTCCTCTCGTGGAGCATGCTTTACAGGAACTCCTCTCGTGGAGCATGTTTACAGGAACTCCTCTCATGGAGCATGCTTTACAGGAACTCATCTCGTGGAGCATGCTTTACATGTATTCCTCAGGTGGAGCATGCTTTATAGGTTCTCCTCTGGTGGAGCATACCTTACAAGCACTCCTCTGGTGGAGTATACTTTACAGGAACTCCTCTCGTGGAGCATGCTTTACAGGAACTACTCTGGTGGAGCATGCTTTACAGGTACTGCTCTGGTGGAGCATGCTTTACAGGTACTCCTCTGGGGAAGCATGCTTTACAGGAACTACTCTGGAGGAGTATGCTTTACAGGTACTGCTCTGGTGGAGCATGCTTTACAGGTACTGCTCTGGTGGAGCATTCTTTACAGGTACTCCTCTGGTGGGGCATGCTTTACAGGTACTCCTCTGGTGGAGCATGCTTTACAGGAACTCCTATGGTGGAGCACGCTTTATGGGTACTCCTCTGGTGGAGCATGTTTTACAGGTACTCCTTTGGTGGAGCATATTTTACAGGTACTCCTCTCGTGGAGCATGCTTTACAGGAACTCCTCTCGTGGAGCATGTTTACAGGAACTCCTCTCATGGAGCATGCTTTACAGGAACTCATCTCGTGGAGCATGCTTTACATGTATTCCTCAGGTGGAGCATGCTTTATAGGTTCTCCTCTGGTGGAGCATACCTTACAAGCACTCCTCTGGTGGAGTATACTTTACAGGAACTCCTCTCGTGGAGCATGCTTTACAGGAACTACTCTGGTGGAGCATGCTTTACAGGTACTGCTCTGGTGGAGCATGCTTTACAGGTACTCCTCTGGGGAAGCATGCTTTACAGGAACTACTCTGGAGGAGTATGCTTTACAGGTACTGCTCTGGTGGAGCATGCTTTACAGGTACTGCTCTGGTGGAGCATGCTTTACAGGTATTCCTCTGGTGGAGCATACTTTACAGGAACTCCTCTCGTGGAGCATGCTTTACAGGAATGCCTCTCGTGGAGCATGCTTTACAGGAACTACTCTGGTGGAGCATGCATTACAGGTACTCCTCTGGTGGAGCATGCTTTACAGGTACTGCTCTGGTGGAGCATGCTTTACAGGTACTCCTTTGGTGGAGCATGCTTTACAGGTACTCCTCTCATGGAGCATGCTTTACAGGAACTCCTCTCGTGGAGCATGTTTACAGGAACTCCTCTCATGGAGCATGCTTTACAGGAACTCATCTCGTGGAGCATGCTTTACATGTATTCCTCAGGTGGAGCATGCTTTATAGGTTCTCCTCTGGTGGAGCATACCTTACAAGTACTTCGCTGGTGGGGTATACTTTACAGGAACTCCTCTGGTGGAGCATGCTTTACAGGAATGCCTCTCGTGGAGCATGCTTTACGGGTACTCCTCTGGTGGAGCATACTTTACAGGTACTCCTCTGGTGGAGCATGCTTTACAGGTACTGCTCTGGTGGAGCATGCTTTACAGGTACTCCTCTGGTGGAGCATACTTTACAGGAACTCCTCTCGTGGAGCATGCTTTACAGGAATGCCTCTCGTGGAGCATGCTTTACAGGAACAACTCTGGTGGAGCATGCTTTACAGGAACTCCTCTAGGGGAGCATGCTTTACAGGAATGCCTCTTGTGGAGCATGCTTTACATGTACTCCTCTGGTGGAGCATACTTTACAGGTACTCTTCCGGTGGAGTACGCATTACAGGTACTCCTCTCGTGAAGCATGCTTTACAGGTACTCCTCTCGTGGAGCATGCTTTACAGGTACTCCTCTCGTGGAGCATGCTTTACAAGTACTCCTCTCGTGGAGCATGCTTTAAAGGTACTCCTCTGGTGGAGCATGCTTTACAGGTACTCCTCTCGTGGAGCATGCTTTACAGGAACTCCTCTCGTGGAGCATGCTTTACAGGTACTCCTCTGGTGGAGCATACTTTACAGGAACTCCTCTCGTGGAGCATGCTTTACAGATACTCCTCTCGTGGAGCATGCTTTACAGGTACTCCTCTCGTGGAGCATGCTTTACAGGTTCTCCTCTCGTGGAGCATGCTTTACAGGAACTCCTCTCGTGGAGCATGCTTTACAGGTACTCCTCTGGTGGAGCATACTTTACAGGAACTCCTCTCGTGGAGCATGCTTTACAGGTACTCCTCTGGTGGAGCATACTTTACAGGCACTGCTCTGGTGGAGCATGCTTTACAGGTGCTCCTCTGGTGGAGCATGCTTTACAGGAACTCCTCTCGTGGAGCATGCTTTACAGGAATGCCTCTCGTGGAGCATGCTTTACAGGAACAACTCTGGTGGAGCATGCTTTACAGGAATGCCTCGCGTGGAGCATGCTTTACAGGAACAACTCTGGTGGAGCATGCTTTACATGAACTCCTCTAGGGGAGCATGCTTTACAGGAATGCATCTTGTGGAGCATGCTTTACATGTACTCCTCTGGTGGAGCATACTTTACAGGTACTCTTCCGGTGGAGTATGCTTTACAGGTACTCCTCTCGTGGAGCATGCTTTACAGGAACTCCTCTGGTGGAGCATGCTTTACAGGTACTCCTCTCGTGGAGCATGCTTTACAGATACTCCTCTCGTGGAGCATGCTTTACAGGTACTCCTCTCGTGGAGCATGCTTTACAGGAACTCCTCTCGTGGAGCATGCTTTACAGGTACTCCTCTGGTGGAGCATACTTTACAGGAACTCCTCTCGTGGAGCATGCTTTACAGGTACTCCTCTGGTGGAGCATACTTTACAGGCACTGCTCTGGTGGAGCATGCTTTACAGGTACTCCTCTGGTGGAGCATACTTTACAGGAACTCCTCTCGTGGAGCATGCTTTACAGGAATGCCTCTCGTGGAGCATGCTTTACAGGAACAACTCTGGTGGAGCATGCTTTACAGGAATGCCTCGCGTGGAGCATGCTTTACAGGAACAACTCTGGTGGAGCATGCTTTACAGGAACTCCTCTAGGGGAGCATGCTTTACAGGAATGCATCTTGTGGAGCATGCTTTACATGTACTCCTCTGGTGGAGCATACTTTACAGGTACTCTTCCGGTGGAGTATGCTTTACAGGTACTCCTCTCGTGGAGCATGCTTTACAGGAACTCCTCTGGTGGAGCATGCTTTACAGGTACTCCTCTCGTGGAGCATGCTTTACAGGAACTCCTCTGGTGGAGCATGCTTTACAGGTACTCCTCTGGTGGAGCATGTTTTACAGGTACTCCTCTGGTGGAGCATGCTTTACAGGTACTCCTCTGGTGGAGCATGCTTTACAGGTACACCTCTGGTGGAGCATGCTTTACAGGTACTCCTCTGGTGGGGCATACTTTACAGGTACTCCTCTGGGGAAGAATGCTTTACAGGTACTGCTCTGGTGGAGCATGCTTTACAGGTACTCCTCTGGTGGAGCATGCTTTACAGGTACTCCTCTGGTGGAGCATGCTTTACAGGTACTCCTCTGGGGAAGAATGCTTTACAGGTACTCCTCTGGTGGAGCATGCTTTACAGGTACTCCTCTGGTGGGGCATGCTTTACAGGTACTCCTCTGGGGAAGAATGCATTACAGGTACTCCTCTGGTGGGGCATGCTTTACAGGTACTCCTCTGGGGAAGAATGCTTTACAGGAACTCCTCTGGTGGAGCATGCTTTACAGGTACTCCTCTGGTGGGGCATGCTTTATAGGTACTCCTCTGGTGGGGCATGCTTTACAGGAACTCCTCTGGTGGAGCATGCTTTACAGGTACTCCTCTGGTGGGGCATGCTTTACAGGTACTCCTCTGATGGGGCATGCTTTACAGGAACTCCTCTGGTGGGGCATGCTTTACAGGTACTCCTCTGGTGGGGCATGCTTTACAGGAACTCCTCTGGTGGAGCATGCTTTACAGGTACTCCTCTGGTGGAGCATGCTTTACAGGTACACCTCTGGTGGAGCATGCTTTACAGGTACTCCTCTGGTGGGGCATACTTTACAGGTACTCCTCTGGGGAAGAATGCTTTACAGGTACTCCTCTGGTGGAGCATGCTTTACAGGTACTCCTCTGGTGGAGCATGCTTTACAGGTACTCCTCTGGTGGAGCATGCTTTACAGGTACTCCTCTGGGGAAGAATGCTTTACAGGTACTCCTCTGGTGGAGCATGCTTTACAGGTACTCCTCTCATGGAGCATGCTTTACAGGTACTCCTCTCGTGGAGCATGCTTTACAGATACTCCTCTCGTGGAGCATGCCTTACAGGTACTCCTCTCGTGGAGCATGCTTTACAGGTACTCCTCTCGTGGAGCATGCTTTACAGGAACTCCTCTCGTGGAGCATGCTTTACAGGTACTCCTCTGGTGGAGCATACTTTACAGGAACTCCTCTCGTGGAGCATGCTTTACAGGTACTCCTCTGGTGGAGCATACTTTACAGGCACTGCTCTGGTGGAGCATGCTTTACAGGTACTCCTCTGGTGGAGCATACTTTACAGGAACTCCTCTCGTGGAGCATGCTTTACAGGAATGCCTCTCGTGGAGCATGCTTTACAGGAACAACTCTGGTGGAGCATGCTTTACAGGAATGCCTCGCGTGGAGCATGCTTTACAGGAACAACTCTGGTGGAGCATGCTTTACAGGAACTCCTCTAGGGGAGCATGCTTTACAGGAATGCATCTTGTGGAGCATGCTTTACATGTACTCCTCTGGTGGAGCATACTTTACAGGTACTCTTCCGGTGGAGTATGCTTTACAGGTACTCCTCTCGTGGAGCATGCTTTACAGGAACTCGTCTCGTGGAGCATGCTTTACAGGTACTCCTCTCGTGGAGCATGCTTTACAGGAACTCCTCTGGTGGAGCATGCTTTACAGGTACTCCTCTGGTGGAGCATGTTTTACAGGTACTCCTCTGGTGGAGCATGCTTTACAGGTACACCTCTGGTGGAGCATGCTTTACAGGTACTCCTCTGGTGGAGCATGCTTTACAGGTACTCCTCTGGGGAAGAATGCTTTACAGGTACTCCTCTGGTGGAGCATGCTTTACAGGTACTCCTCTGGTGGGGCATGCTTTACAGGTACTCCTCTGGGGAAGAATGCTTTACAGGTACTCCTCTGGTGGGGCATGCTTTACAGGTACTCCTCTGGTGGGGCATACTTTACAGGTACTCCTCTGGGGAAGAATGCTTTACAGGTACTCCTCTGGTGGAGCATGCTTTACAGGTACTCCTCTGGTGGGGCATGCTTTATAGGTACTCCTCTGGTGGGGCATGCTTTACAGGAACTCCTCTGGTGGAGCATGCTTTACAGGTACTCCTCTGGTGGGGCATGCTTTACAGGTACTCCTCTGATAGGGCATGCTTTACAGGAACTCCTCTGGTGGGGCATGCTTTACAGGTACTCCTCTGGTGGAGCATGCTTTACAGGTACACCTCTGGTGGAGCATGCTTTACAGGTACTCCTCTGGTGGGGCATGCTTTACAGGTACTCCTCTGGGGAAGAATGCTTTACAGGTACTCCTCTGGTGGAGCATGCTTTACAGGTACTCCTCTGGTGGAGCATGCTTTACAGGTACTCCTCTGGTGGAGCATGCTTTACAGGTACTCCTCTGGGGAAGAATGCTTTACAGGTACTCCTCTGGTGGAGCATGCTTTACAGGTACTCCTCTGGTGGGGCATGCTTTACAGGTACTCCTCTGGGGAAGAATGCTTTACAGGTACTCCTCTGGTGGGGCATGCTTTACAGGTACTCCTCTGGTGGGGCATACTTTACAGGTACTCCTCTGGGGAAGAATGCTTTACAGGAACTCCTCTGGTGGAGCATGCTTTACAGGTACTCCTCTGGTGGGGCATGCTTTATAGGTACTCCTCTGGTGGGGCATGCTTTACAGGAACTCCTCTGGTGGAGCATGCTTTACAGGTACTCCTCTGGTGGGGCATGCTTTACAGGTACTCCTCTGATGGGGCATGCTTTACAGGAACTCCTCTGGTGGGGCATGCTTTACAGGTACTCCTCTGGTGGGGCATGCTTTACAGGAACTCCTCTGGTGGAGCACGCTATACAGGTACTCCTCTGGTGGGGCATGCTTTACAGGTACTCCTCTGGTGGAGCATGCTTTACAGGTACTCCTCTGGTGGAGCATGCTTTACAGGTACTCCTCTGGTGGGGCATGCTTTACAGGAACTCCTCTGGTGGAGCATGCTTTACAGGTACTCCTCTGGTGGAGCATGCTTTACAGGTACACCTCTGGTGGAGCATGCTTTACAGGTACTCCTCTGGTGGGGCATGCTTTACAGGTACTCCTCTGGGGAAGAATGCTTTACAGGTACTCCTCTGGTGGAGCATGCTTTACAGGTACTCCTCTGGTGGAGCATGCTTTACAGGTACTCCTCTGGTGGAGCATGCTTTACAGGTACTCCTCTGGGGAAGAATGCTTTACAGGTACTCCTCTGGTGGAGCATGCTTTACAGGTACTCCTCTGGTGGGGCATGCTTTACAGGTACTCCTCTGGGGAAGAATGCTTTACAGGTACTCCTCTGGTGGGGCATGCTTTACAGGTACTCCTCTGGTGGGGCATACTTTACAGGTACTCCTCTGGGGAAGAATGCTTTACAGGAACTCCTCTGGTGGAGCATGCTTTACAGGTACTCCTCTGGTGGGGCATGCTTTATAGGTACTCCTCTGGTGGGGCATGCTTTACAGGAACTCCTCTGGTGGAGCATGCTTTACAGGTACTCCTCTGGTGGGGCATGCTTTACAGGTACTCCTCTGATGGGGCATGCTTTACAGGAACTCCTCTGGTGGGGCATGCTTTACAGGTACTCCTCTGGTGGGGCATGCTTTACAGGAACTCCTCTGGTGGAGCACGCTATACAGGTACTCCTCTGGTGGGGCATGCTTTACAGGTACTCCTCTGGTGGAGCATGCTTTACAGGTACTCCTCTGGTGGAGCATGCTTTACAGGTACTCCTCTGATGGGGCATGCTTTACAGGAACTCCTCTGGTGGGGCATGCTTTACAGGTACTCCTCTGGTGGGGCATGCTTTACAGGAACTCCTCTGGTGGAGCACGCTATACAGGTACTCTGGTGCTTTTCCATTATACCTCTGATACTGAAGAGCATCTGCTTTACAGAGAACCAACAGGAGCAGTGGTGAGAAGTTTACAGACACCGGTCTTCTCTAAAGCGTAGGGAGTGGTAGGGACATCTAGATTAATAGAACCAGCACCAGTAGGGGGAACAATTTTATCTCTTGCTCCTCACATATATCTGGCCCACAGATTTTCAGCAGAACCATGTACTGTAGGTTAGGATTGAAGCTACAAGCACTAATATTTCCTGACTGCTCAGACCCCGGAATCAGTCATATGTCTACAGAAATGGTGCTGCCTATACAATCTATAGGACGGCTGCATTGTCTGAGCTCTTGGGGAAAACATAAAGCAATTAAGAGTGCGGCAGATCTGTAAAAGGTGTCAGCTCCCACTCCTCAATGCAGCAGAAAACGTTTTTCATTCGTTTGATTGGGGAGGGGAAAGTATTTATAGAGCGGTGCATTGAGCGAGCCTCGGTGTCACTCACATTGTAATATGTTTGAATGACAGGGATAAAATTAGTCAGCGACTCCCCTGGAAGCCAGTGATTTGTTTTCATTAGGTGAGCTGTTTGGTGAGAAGGTATATGTGTCTGGATTGCGGTATTAGCTGTTCCCTGTCTCTCCTCACTCAATGCGTCCTCTGCTCATGTACCAGAAGGAAAGGAACGAAGAAGAAACTAATGACAAATATTTACAATACTGGATAATATAAACATGAGAAAACTCTGTATTATAGTAGTTATACAATTGTACATAGGAGCAGTATTATGGTAGTTATATTCTTGTACATAGGAGCAGTATTATAGTAGTTATATTCTTGTACATAGGAGCAGTATTATAGTAGTTATATTCTTGTACATAGGAGCAGTATTATAATAGTTATATTCTTGTACATCGGGCAGTATTATAGTAGTTATATTATTGTACATAGGAGCAGTATTATAGTAGTTATATTCTTGTATATAGGAGCAGTATTATAGTTGTTATATTCTAGTACATAGGAGAAGTATTATAGTAGTTGTATTCTTGTACATAGGAGGCAGTATTATAGTAGTTATATTCTTGTACATAGGGGGCAGTATTATAGTAGTTATATTCTTGTACATAGGGAGCAGTATTATAGTAGTTATATTCTTGTACATAGGAGGCAGTATTATAGTAGTTATATTCTTGTACATAGGAGCAGTATTATAGTAGTTATATTCTTGTACATAGGGAGCAGTATTATAGTAGTTATATTCTTGTACATCGGGCAGTATTATAGTAGTTATATTATTGTACATAGGGGCAGTATTATAGTAGTTATATTCTTGTATATAGGAGCAGTATTATAGTTGTTATATTCTAGTACATAGGAGAAATATTATAGTACTTATATTTTTGTACATAGGAGGCAGTATTATAGTAGTTATATTCTTGTACATAGAGGCAGTATTATAGTAGTTGTATTCTTGTACATAGGGGCAGTATTATAGTAGTTATATTCTTGTACATAGGGGCAGTATTATAGTAGTTACATTCTTGTACATAGGGGCAGTATTATAGTAGTTATATTCTTGTACATAGGAGCAGTATTATAGTAGTTATACAATTGTACATAGGGGCAGTATTATAGTAGTTATATTCTTATACATAGGAGCAGTATTATAGTAGTTATACAATTGTACATAGGGGCAGTATTATAGTAGTTATATTCTTATACATCGGGCAGTATTAGAGTAGTTATATTATTGTACATAGGGGCAGTATTATAGTAGTTACATTCTTGTATATAGGGGCAGTATTATAGTAGTTATATTCTTGTACATAGGAGCAGTATTATAGTAGTTATACAATTGTACATAGGGGCAGTATTATAGTAGTTCTATTCTTATACATCGGGCAGTATTAGAGTAGTTATATTATTGTACATAGGGGCAGTATTATAGTTGTTATATTCTTGTACATAGGAGCAGTATTATAGTAGTTATATTCTTGTACATAGGAGCAGTATTATAGTAGTTATATTCTTATACATCGGGCAGTATTAGAGTAGTTATATTATTGTACATAGGAGAAGCATTATAGTAGTTATATTCTTGTACATAGGGGCAGTATTATAGTAGTTATATTCTTGTACATAGGAGAAGCATTATAGTAGTTATATTCTTGTACATAGGGGGCAGTATTATAGTAGTTATATTATTGTACATAGGGGGCAGTATTATAGTAGTTATATTCTTGTACATAGGGGCAGTATTATAGTAGTTATATTCTTGTATATAGGGGCAGTGTTACGCTATCTGAGACGAAAGCGAGAGTGGACCCTCTGGACCGTAGCAAGGTACTACCTCCGGGCGAGCGGACCAGGTGTTAACCAACCCCTATACAGGGATTGGCTGGGGCAGACCCGAAGAAGACCCTACCACGGTAGCAGATACCAGAAGGGACGGCTCAGGAAGAAATAACAAAGGAAGACACTGAACGGAACACAGGAGCGGATACACAGAGGCAGGGAAGCTGGAGCACAATGGAAGACACGGAGACTGGCAGACAAGCTGAACTGGAGGGAAGCAGGAGACGAAGGCGAAACTGCAAAGACAAAAACGGAAGGGATGACGGGAAAATGAAAAGACACACAGGCAGAAGGAACACGAGAAGTACCGGAAGGTACGAGCACAAGAGCAAAAGAGGCCAGAGACAAAGCAAAAAGCAATTGACACTCAGGCACCTCCTAGCTGGGGAGGTGGCCTGAAATAGTGAGGGTCTTACCGGGATTGGTTGGAGTGCCGGATCCCGGAAGTAGGAGAAGCCCGACAGGAGCGCAGGCGCCCTCCAGAGACCCCCGTGCGCCGGCGCAGACACCGAACATCCCCATCAGGACGAGGAGGAGGCGGGGCCAGCAGACGACGAGCGCGCCGTCCCCCGGAAGTGATGCGGCGGGGACGAGCAGCGGCGGAAGGAGCCGGCACCGCAGAAGAAGCAGAAGGAATGACGTGCCGGACCCCGAACGAAGTGCGGCCAGCGCAAGCAGGGGCAGCGCGCCGGCGGCCAGAAGCGGCGGCCGTAACAGTACCCCCCTCTTTAAGATCCCCTCTCCCAAAACTAGATAGAAATTTGTTTAGAAGATGAGGTGCATTAATATTCTCCAGCGGCTCCCACGATCTCTCCTCGGGGCCGAAACCCATCCAATCCACCAAAAAGAATTTCCTCCCGCGAACCCTCTTCATAGCCAAAATATCCCTCACCTCAAAAACGTTATCAGCACGAACGGGCTGAGGAGAGATACAGGAAGATGGATGGAAGCGGTTAAAAACAACAGGTTTGAGCAAAGATACGTGAAAGGTATTGGGAATACGGAGCGAGGCGGGCAGCTTCAGCTTGTAGGCGACATCATTGACTCGACTCAGAATCTCAAAAGGACCGATGTAGCGAGGACCAAGTTTATAAGAAGGAATCTTAAGTCTAATGTACCGTGAAGAAAGCCAGACCTTGTCACCGGGAGAAAACGGGGAAGAATCTAAACGTCTTTTGTCCGCATGTCTTTTCATCCTCAGAGATGCCATCTCAAGTGCTTCTTTAACCTCTCCCCATATAGAAGAAAAGAAGAAAAGTCCGAAATTACTGCATCAGCAGCTGGTACTGCAGACGCTGAGGAAACTGGGAGAGGCATATTCGGATGTTGACCAAACACAATGAAAAAAGGAGACTTTGCAGAGGATTCATGGGAGTGATTATTATATGCAAACTCAGCCCATGGCAGAAGACTGACCCAATCATTCTGGTGGACGTTAGAAAAGTGACGAAGGTAGGCAGCCACAATTTGATTTGTTCGTTCTGCTTGTCCATTAGTCTGAGGATGGTAGGCCGAAGAAAAGTCTAAAGTCACTTTTAAGAGTTTGCATAAAGCCCTCCAAAAATGAGATGTAAATTGTACACCTCTGTCAGACACGATGTTTTGAGGAAAACCGTGAAGTTTGAAGATTTCTGAAACAAAGATCTTCGCCAACTCTGGAGCCGAAGGTAGACCAGACAGAGGAACAAAATGAGCCATCTTGGAAAACCGATCCACCACTGTAAGGATGACTGTACAACCTGAGGAATTCGGTAGATCGGTGATGAAGTCCATGGCTATATGCTGCCACGGACTAGACGGGACGGGGAGAGGAAGCAGTCCTCCATGAGGAGATCGCCTAGGCACTTTATTCTTAGCGCAAGAAGAACAAGAGGCAATAAACTCCTCGATATCTTGACGTAACGCTGGCCACCAGTAGTAACGGGTAATGAGAAGGTGGGTCTTCTTTATGCCAGCATGGCCTGCTAACTTCGAGGAATGTCCCCAGTGAAGCACCTTCTCTCTGTCCCCCTCGGCCACAAAGGTCTTACCCGGAGGAGGATGGATCATGCTTACAGGAGCCACCGTGACGACTTTGCAAGGATCCAGAATATAAGCTGGTTCTTCATCGACCTCCTCAGGCTGTGAGAGTCTGGAAAGTGCGTCGGCCTTGATATTTTTGTCACCTGGCCGGAAGCGAAGCTCAAAGTCGAAGCGAGCAAAGAACAAAGACCATCGAGCT
Organism: Ranitomeya imitator; assembly: GCF_032444005.1. Lineage (NCBI taxonomy): Eukaryota > Metazoa > Chordata > Amphibia > Anura > Dendrobatidae > Ranitomeya > Ranitomeya imitator. The sequence continues at coordinate 142,759,752 of NC_091290.1, forward strand.
TGTCGTGGATTTAGTCTCTGTGCAGTTTGAAGATAGGCCAAATTCTTGTGGTCAGAGAGAATAACGAAAGGATGAACTGCTCCCTCTAGAAGATGTCTCCACTCCTCCAGAGCCAACTTGATGGCCAAAAGTTCACGGTCTCTGATGGTATAATTGCGTTCGGAGGCAGAAAATGTTTTAGAGAAGAATCCGCAAGGAACCAGTCGACCCGTAGAGGATTTTTGAGACAGCACAGCTCCAGCTCCCGTGGAGGAAGCATCCACCTCAAGAACGAATGGCTTGTTGACCTCAGGATGGTGCAATACTGGAGCGGACGAAAAAGACTGCTTCAGAAGAACAAAGGCATTCTCGGCCTCCGGGGTCCAAATCTTCGGGTTGGAACCCTTGTGGGTAAGGGCAGAAAGCGGCTGAATCAGAGACGAGAAATGGGATATGAACTGCCTGTAGTAATTAGCGAATCCCAGGAACCGTTGGATAGCCTTTATTCCATAGGGACGTGGCCAATTGAGAATGGCATTCACTTTCTCAGGGTCCATCTTGAGACCGGAATCCGAGATTATGTAACCAAGAAAGGGCAGTGAGGTCTGTTCGAAGAGACACTTCTCATACTTAGCATAAAGCCGATTCTCTCTCAATCGTTGCAGGACCAAACGAACACTTCTTCTGTGGGAAGGCAGATCCACAGAAAAAACCAGGATGTCATCCAAATACACCACAACACAAGAGTAGAGAAGGTCACGGAAAATATCGTTAACGAACTCCTGGAAGACTGCTGGAGCGTTGCAGAGGCCGAACGGCATGACCAGGTATTCATAATGGCCGTCTCGGGTGTTAAAAGCGGTCTTCCATTCATCGCCGGCACGAATACGAACAAGGTTGTAGGCTCCCCGGAGATCTAACTTAGTAAAAATTCGGGCCCCTCTAAGTCGATCAAAGAGCTCTGGAATGAGGGGTAGAGGGTACTTGTTCTTGACTGTAATGTTGTTCAAGCCTCTGTAGTCGATGCAGGGTCGAAGCGAACCATCCTTTTTCTTGACAAAGAAGAATCCCGCACCTGCAGGAGAAGAAGACTTACGAATGAATCCTTTAGTCAAGTTTTCTTGAATGTATTCGGACATCGCTCTGGTCTCAGTTGAAGAAAGTGGGTAAATCCTTCCTCTAGGTGGGATGGAACCGGGAAGAAGTTCGATCGGGCAATCATAGGAACGATGTGGTGGAAGAGTCTCAGCCTCTTCCTTATTAAAAACATCAGCAAAAGTCCAATAAGGAGAGGGCAATCCGGAGGGAATGGAAACTGTCTGAGGAGGAACTACAGGACTAACGGACAATAGGCATCGCTTATGACAAGTAGATCCCCAACGGAGCACATCACCCGAATGCCAGTCCAGAGATGGGTCATGAGTTCGAAGCCACGGCAACCCAAGTAACAAAGCATGGGCAAGGTGAGGCAAGACGAAAAAGGTGATCTTCTCCCGATGTAGGGCCCCGATCTGTAGTTCGACCTCCTCCGTAATTAGGGTGATGGCGTCTTGCAAGGGTCTCCCATCCACGGAAGCAATCAGACGAGGGGTATCCAAAGAGATAACTGGTATGCGAAGTCTCCGAACTGCCTCAAGACTGATAAAGTTGCCCGCCGCACCCGAATCCACATACGCAACCTCGGAAAATCGTTTGAGATTAAGAACAAGTAAGACAGAGAGAAACAGGGGTAGAGAGGAATCAGAAACACCTAGGGAGGCCTCTCTTACCTGTCCTAGGCGGAGGAGTTTTCCGGACGGTCAGGGCAGGATCGCAACAAGTGAGCAGCGCTACCACAATAAAAGCAGAGCCCTTGGGAACATCTCTCCCGACAACGCTGCTCTGCCATCTTGACACGATCTATTTGCATGGGCTCAGGTCCAGAGGCAGCAGAGGACGTCACAGGGCGCGGACTCCCCGACCTATGGACTGGTGGTAGAGAGCGAACAGGCTTCCTCTCCTTGGCGGTCTCACGGGTTCGCTCTTGGAAGCGTAGATCGATGCGCGTAGCGAGGGCTATGAGGTCCTCCAAAGAGGTGGGAGTATCTCGTCCAGCCAATTCATCTTTTATCCGACTGGACAGACCACGCCAAAAAGCCCCGACTAAAGCCTCGTTGTTCCACCCCAACTCAGAGGCTAAAGTGCGGAAGCGAATAGCATATTGGCCTACCGTTAGAGAGCCTTGCTGGAGACTAAAAAGAGACTCCGTAGTGGAAGCTAATCGCCCGGGCTCATCGAAAACTTTGCGGAAGGTCTCTAGAAAAAGAGCTAACTGAGAGACTATGGGGTCGTCCCGTTCCCAGAGGGGATTAATCCAGGCTAAGGCCTCTCCCTCTAAATGGGAAAAAATAAAAGCTACTTTGGCCCGATCAGTCGGGTATTGCTGGGGAAGAAGTTCAAAGTGGAGGCGGCACTGGTTTAGGAACCCCCTACAAAGTTTGGGATCACCGCAATACTTGGGAGGTTTGCCGAGACGAGGCGGAGGGAGATAAGGAAGAAGAGTTTGAGTCCTGTGGCACCACCTGAATAGGGGGCGTAGGGACAGACTGCAGGTTGAATAAACGGTCGTCAATGCAGGCCATATAAGTTAGCATGCGTGCCTGCGTATCACGCTGCTGGGAAAGCTCTTGCTGAAGGCTCGCCAGATGAGAAGCACTAACTGGGTCGGCGGCCTGTAATGAGGTCAAACGGGACTCCATATTTTTCAAAAACGACATGATGCGCTGTTGATTGTCGCGTAAATGTCCCAATTCCTTTTGGGCAGAAAACGCGACACCTGCGGGGTCCATGGCCTGAGTGTTCTGTTACGCTATCTGAGACGAAAGCGAGAGTGGACCCTCTGGACCGTAGCAAGGTACTACCTCCGGGCGAGCGGACCAGGTGTTAACCAACCCCTATACAGGGATTGGCTGGGGCAGACCCGAAGAAGACCCTACCACGGTAGCAGATACCAGAAGGGACGGCTCAGGAAGAAATAACAAAGGAAGACACTGAACGGAACACAGGAGCGGATACACAGAGGCAGGGAAGCTGGAGCACAATGGAAGACACGGAGACTGGCAGACAAGCTGAACTGGAGGGAAGCAGGAGACGAAGGCGAAACTGCAAAGACAAAAACGGAAGGGATGACGGGAAAACGAAAAGACACACAGGCAGAAGGAACACGAGAAGTACCGGAAGGTACGAGCACAAGAGCAAAAGAGGCCAGAGACAAAGCAAAAAGCAATTGACACTCAGGCACCTCCTAGCTGGGGAGGTGGCCTGAAATAGTGAGGGTCTTACCGGGATTGGTTGGAGTGCCGGATCCCGGAAGTAGGAGAAGCCCGACAGGAGCGCAGGCACCCTCCAGAGACCCCCGTGAGCCGGCGCAGACACCGAACATCCCCATCAGGACGAGGAGGAGGCGGGGCCAGCAGACGACGAGCGCGCCGTCCCCCGGAAGTGATGCGGCGGGGACGAGCAGCGGCGGAAGGAGACGGCACCGCAGAAGAAGCAGAAGGAATGACGTGCCGGACCCCGAACGAAGTGCGGCCAGCGCAAGCAGGGGCAGCGCGCCGGCGGCCAGAAGCGGCGGCCGTAACAGGCAGTATTATAGTTGTTATATTCTTGTACATAGGAGAAGCATTATAGTAGTTATATTCTTGTACATAGGGGGTAGTATTATAGTAGTTATATTCTTGTACATAGGGGCAGTATTATAGTAGTTATATTCTTGTACATAGGGGGCAGTATTATAGTAGTTATATTCTTGTACATAGGGGCAGTATTATAGTAGTTATATTCTTGTACATAGGGGGCAGTATTATAGTTGTTATATTCTTGTACATAGGAGAAGCATTATAGTAGTTACATTCTTGTACATAGGGGCAGTATTATAGTAGTTATATTATTGTACATAGGAGCAGTATTGTAGTAGTTATATTCTTGTACATAGGGGGCAGTATTATAGTAGTTATATTCTTGTACATAGGGGCAGTATTATAGTAGTTATATTCTTGTATATAGGGGCAGTATTATAGTTGTTATATTCTTGTACATAGGAGAAGCATTATAGTAGTTATATTCTTGTACATAGGGGGCAGTATTATAGTAGTTATATTATTGTACATAGGGGCAGTATTATAGTAGTTATATTCTTGTACATAGGGGCAGTATTATAGTAGTTATATTCTTATACATAGGGGGCAATATTACAGTAGTTATATTCTTGTACATAGGAGAAGTATTATAGTAGTTATATTCTTGTACATAGGGGCAGCATTATAGTAGTTATATTCTTGTACATAGGGGGCAGTATTATAGTAGTTATATTCTTGTACATAGGAGCAGTATTATAGTAGTTATATTCTTGTACATAGGGGCAGTGTTATAGTAGTTATATTCTTGTACATAGGGGCAGTATTATATTAGTTATATTATTGTACATAGGAGCAGTATTATAGTAGTTATATCCTTGTACATAGGAGTATTATAGTAGTTATATTCTTATACATAGGGGGCAGTATTATAGTAGTTATATTCTTGTACATAGGGGCAGTATTATAGTAGTTATATTCTTGTACATAGGGGCAGTATTATAGTAGTTATATTCTTATACATAGGGGGCAGTATTACAGTAGTTATATTCTTGTACATAGGAGAAGTATTATAGTAGTTATATTCTTGTACATAGGGGCAGCGTTATAGTAGTTATATTCTTGTACATAGGGGGCAGTATTATAGTAGTTATATTCTTGTACATAGGAGCAGTATTATAGTAGTTATATTCTTGTACATAGGGGCAGTGTTATAGTAGTTATATTCTTGTACATAGGGGCAGTATTATATTAGTTATATTATTGTACATAGGAGCAGTATTATAGTAGTTATATTCTTGTACATAGGAGTATTATAGTAGTTATATTCTTATACATAGGGGGCAGTATTATAGTAGTTATATTCTTGTACATAGGAGCAGTATTATAGTAGTTATATTCTTGTACATAGGGGCAGTATTATAGTAGTTATATTCTTGTACATAGGAGCAGTATTATAGTAGTTATATTCTTGTACATAGGGGCAGTATTATAGTAGTTATATTCTAGTACATAGGGGCAGTATTATAGTAGTTATATTCTTGTACATAGGGGCAGTATTATAGTAGTTATATTCTTATACATAGGGGGCAGTATTGTGACAGCTATTCTTTGCAAATAAAAGGAATGTGTTATAATTACTCTAATGTAATAAATGACATTCATCAGCCTAAAAACTACCATGTTTCCATTCCATAAAGTGCAGAAATGCTCCTCCCATTGCGCCGAGAACATGACATCTCAGGTTTATCCTGCGCTTTTGTGGCAGTGACATTTAGAGTAATAAAAGAGGCATTTAGTAAATCCTATTTTTTAGAGCGCCTTTACCATATTTACACCATTCGTGTGAATAGCATTCGTGATTGGAATTACCCTTTACAATTTGCAGGGATGTTTTTCTTCCTGGCTTGGCTTTTCTGCCGGCATATAATGACGGATTCACGCTTGGTAACTGGCAGCGAGCGGGGAGTCCGGCGTCTGCACCTGGCGCTCGCTGAATTCGCCTTTTTGCTGCCTTGTACCTGACATTTTGCAAGTTACCGCCTGCCGTGTCTGTGTTCTGTGAACATTCAGCCAAATGAAACCTTTTTCTCATGTTCTCTTTTCGACTCCTTATTACGGTATTTTAGTTGCGCAGCGGCCATATTCACCCTACTCGCACAATCCCCGAAACCTCAGTCGCTAGTGGATGTAAACTATGGATGCTGCTTGTGTACCTGGATAATGGCGGAGCGCTCCGCAGCCCCGGCGCTCTAATGAATCATTATGTATTATAAAGTTCACATTGATCAATACTTAATGAATGGGGATCTTCTATGAAAAAGGACGCGTGAAAGGTTAATCCTAGCCGCAGGCTGCAAAGAGTCCGATCGTTACACCTTGTAGCTACTCATCAATTAACCATGTTCGTCTATAGAAGTGAGGCGGGGAAGCAAAGCAGGAAAATGGAAATGTAGATTGTTTGCAATTATTTGTTTATTATAATAACCTTTGCCTGTTTGTGTAATGAGCGGCTAATGGAGAGAAGTGATCCGCAGAGCAAGCGTTCTGCAACCTGTAGGCTGATGGGGACAGGTGGACTATTTCGGTACATTTTGGAGCTAATTGTATCCAGTTTTACACTTTACTTATCATTTGAGACTCATTCGGAAATGGGCCTGGCTTTGTGGAAAGGGGCATGGCTTAGCTTAAAACGTGCCAACGTTATCTCTATGCGCAAAATTTCACACCCATCCAACTAGAGTTTACGCTGTCTACGCAGTCATGGCCGAAAGTGTTGGCACCCTTGAAATTGTTCCAGAAAATGAGGTATTTCTCCCAGACAATTATTGCAATTAAACATGTTATGTTATACGCACATTTCTTTCTTTCGTGTCTATAGGAACAACACACAAAAAAAAAAAAACAGAGAAAAAAGGCAAATTGGAGATAATTTCATACAAAACCCCCAAAATGTGCAAGATAAAATTGTTGACATTGTAAACAACTTTGTTTCCAGCATGTGATGCTCGTTCAGACTCACCTGTGACAAGTAACAGGGGTGGGCAATGTGAAAATCACACCTGAAAGTAAATAAAAAGGGGAGAAATTGACTCACTAAGCATGGAGAACAGAGAGAGGAGAGGAGAACTGTCTGAGGACACGAGAACCTTGCTTTTCTGGAACAATTTCAGGGGTGCCAACACTTTTGGCCATGACTGAATATTAGGATTAGTAAATTTGCTCCATTTTTTTTTTTTAGTTGAAGGTGGGAATTTTACCCTGTAAAGCAGATCTGATGTAAGGCTCCAGAAAATCCTCTGTGCTGCTGGCGGACTATGGTCATCCGGTTCGTTCCCACCACATCATAACCCTTTACCAAATAACATTTTTTCTTGGCCTGATGACAAAAACTTGAGTTAACGGGTCGCTTCTGTTCCTCAGATCATCCCCGTATCCTTAAATACTTTGTGCAGCTGCATAGTCTGGTCTTACAACTTCCTTACATTCGGTCACTGACCCAACTGACTCCAGCCGTCGCATCAGGTCGTGTCACATGTAGCCCTATTCTTCATTATGGTATCAGCTGTCTCTTCTGAAATCCTCTGTGCTGCTGTGGCACCAGTCTATGTGATGTCTCTCTTCCCCTCCTCAAATTGTGAGTCCTTACTAACATCATCACATAAGACAGGACCCCAAACAAGCTCAGCGTACACCTCTCCTGAAATACTCTGTGCTACACAACTTCAGAGCAATGACAACCCGCAGTACAGAGTGATGCGCTGAGCCGCGCAGTGAGAAGGTTAACGCCGGTGTCTCCTTGTAACAGGAAATTCATTCCGGCGAGATTTAATGATGGATCAGCAGCGCACATATTGTATTGTAGCAATGAAAGTATTGGCAGGGCCGTCCCGCGACTCAATATTTACCTCCAGAGACAATAAATCTTTATGTTCTATTTTACTGTAACCAATAAGCGAAACGGCGCAGTATAAAGATCCTGCTCTCTGCTCCAGAAATCAATGGCGAAAAAAAGAAAGGGTAATCGCTGTTAAACGTAGGGCTCACTCGCCCGTGAGAGTGTGACACCCCGCCGGGTGGGCGACCAGGAGGACCTGTCACCAGAATGACCCAAATCCGATGAAAACCCAGGCACAAAACAAGGACCCTCCTGAGTCCCATGGACCTCTAGAGTGAGCAAGTCACCAAGCCGTAGCGCCATCTACCCCCACCGAGGGCACCTTGCTTTTGGCGGGCAGAGGTAGCGGCAAGCTTAGAAAGTTGACCGAGTACAGTGAGGTACTATAGGTGGCCAGGTGACCTGATTGTCCCAACCTGGGTCCTCCAAGCGTCTTCATGGGTTCAGTGATGGACAGTAGAGCAGATCTCTATTCCACCATCTGGGGCGGCTAAGTCTTGGGCTGTAGAGTTTTTCTGAAAACAGAGGCAGCCCCCTTTTATATTCCACAGCTCATATTGAGGGCAATCTCACACAGAATTGGGGGAAGGTGAGGGAAGATAACCCTCATTGTTCGATTGTTCAATTAACCTGCATATTTGTCCTCCAAGGTGTGTACAACATGTCATCAGCAGGCATTCAACAGGTTAGCACATAACAAGAGTCAATGTTCAGGCTCATATGGAACAATGGCTCATGTCCCTGGACCTACTGAACCAAAGAACAGTATGTCTGGCATAATTAAGAGTGGCCAGGGTGACACAATGTTATCACAAGCACCGTCGGCACAACTCGGCAGAATTACCAGCTGCTATGAGGACAGGGCACAGTCTGGGGTGAGAATATTACACCTTTTAGAAAGAATAAGACCAGATTCACACTTGTGTTTTGTGGACTGTGGTGAACGGAGAATACGAGGCCGTCAAGTTTGGGGTTAGGAGCTGATCTGTGCGTCCCGGTCCGAGTACAGATGATTGAATGGCGGCTTTGTGACTACTACACGGATCCTACGCACATTTTCAGGTGCGGAATTAAAGAAATGTTCTACTTCTTAACTAATTCAGTTCACAAGGGAAAAAAAGGAAATCAGAAATAACCAAGTCTCTGTGGTAAGTGCTTGAGAAGAACGAAGCTTAACACATAGTGTTATTATCTGGTTAAAAGCGCTCATTTTCTCAGCGCTCCCACGGTGTGAACATCAGGCCCCGTCCCCACATCAGCGCCGCATTAAACAATAAGCCATTTAGAGCGCGCTGCATCGTGTCCTCAGCCCTCTCCACGTGGCTTCTTAATGAGACATGAGAATCGAGGGCTCAGCTAGACCTCACCTTGATTGGATCATTAGGGAGAAGACGTCTTCATATGCAAATCAACCCGCACAACAGGCGACTTGTTGAGCGCTGAATCGTTTAATGTGTTTATAGCCACAGACTTCCATGTCACCCCTGGGAGATGACGAGGGGAAGCAGACACTTAGTTTTCAGGGGAGCCACGCAGTGTATACCCTGCCCACCAAGCGACAAGGAGCACACCGTGCCAGATGCTGAAATTATATACTGTATACTGTATAGATCAGGTCAGGTATAAAGAACGATGGAATTCCTGATAGGGAAATTATCTGACCTGCTCACACCCATATATAGGAGCAGTATTATAGTAGTTATATTCTTGTACATAGCAGTATTATAGTAGTTATATTCTTGTACATAGGGGCAGTATTATAGTAGTTATAGTCTTGTACATAGGAGCAGTATTATAGTAGTTATATTCTTGTACATAGGAGCAGTATTATAGTAGTTATATTCTTGTACATAGGAGGCAGTATTATAGTAGTTATATTCTTGTACATAGGAGGCAGTATTATAGTAGTTATATTCTTGTACATAGGAGCAGTATTATAGTAGTTATATTCTTCTACATAGGGGGCAGTATTATAGTAGTTATATTCTTGTACATAGGAGCAGTATTATAGTAGTTATATTCTTGTACATAGGAGCAGTATTATAGTAGTTATATTCTTGTACATAGGAGCAGTATTATAGTAGTTATATTCTTGTACATAGGGGCAGTATTATAGTAGTTATATTCTTGTACATAGGGGCAGTATTATAGTAGTTATATTCTTGTACATAGGGGCAGTATTATAGTAGTTATATTCTTGTACATAGGGGGCAGTATTATAGTAGTTATATTCTTGTACATAGGAGCAGTATTATAGTAGTTATATTCTTGTACAGAGGGGCAGTATTATAGTAGTTATATTCTTGTACATAGGAGCAGTATTATAGTAGTTATATTCTTGTACATAGGAGCAGTATTATAGTAGTTATATTCTTGTACATAGGAGCAGTATTATAGTAGTTATATTCTTGTACATAGAGGCAGTATTATAGTAGTTATATTCTTGTACATAGGAGCAGTATTATAGTAGTTATATTCTTGTACATAGGAGCAGTATTATAGTAGTTATATTCTTGTACATAGGGGGCAGTATTATAGTAGTTATATTCTTGTACATAGGAGCAGTATTATAGTAGTTATATTCTTGTACATAGGGGCAGTATTATAGTAGTTATATTCTTGTACATAGGAGCAGTATTATAGTAGTTATATTCTTGTACATAGGAGCAGTATTATAGTAGTTATATTCTTGTACATAGGAGCAGTATTATAGTAGTTATATTCTTGTACATAGGGGGCAGTATTATAGTAGTTATATTCTTGTACATAGGGGGCAGTATTATAGTAGTTATATTCTTGTACATAGAGGCAGTATTATAGTAGTTATATTCTTGTACATAGGAGCAGTATTATAGTAGTTATATTCTTGTACATAGGAGCAGTATTATAGTAGTTATATTCTTGTACATAGGGGGCAGTATTATAGTAGTTATATTCTTGTACATAGGAGCAGTATTATAGTAGTTATATTCTTGTACATAGGGGCAGTATTATAGTAGTTATATTCTTGTACATAGGAGCAGTATTATAGTAGTTATATTCTTGTACATAGGAGCAGTATTATAGTAGTTATATTCTTGTACATAGGAGCAGTATTATAGTAGTTATATTCTTGTACATAGGGGGCAGTATTATAGTAGTTATATTCTTGTACATAGGAGCAGTATTATAGTAGTTATATTCTTGTACATAGGAGCAGTATTATAGTAGTTATATTCTTGTACATAGGAGCAGTATTATAGTAGTTATATTCTTGTACATAGGGGGCAGTATTATAGTAGTTATATTCTTGTACATAGGGGGCAGTATTATAGTAGTTATATTCTTGTACACAGGGGCAGTATTATAGTAGTTTTTACACTTTTCCATATCCAGATGGCAGTCATGTCACTTTGGCTGTTGTTCAGACATGTCCACTTCTATAGTCCCTGCTCCTGTAGTGCTGCTAGGTTAGCTATGACCCCATGGACATGATTTACGCTTTTTATGGATGTCACCAAGAAACTACTCTAAAGAATCATGAAAGTCTCGGTGCAAAGAGCAATATTGCGGTTATGAAAGGGAAGTAAGTGTCTGAAGTCTGACAACAAGAAGGAGAACAAGCCGGCCCGGGCCAATTGGCTGCTGTTTACTGTCACTTTCCCTGACGCAGGCTGCGGATGCCGCGGTGCTTTGTGAGACGGCTCCTTTCATCTCGGCGGTATTGTCAGCCGGTAAGAAGCGTCCATGACTCTGTAACACTACAAGAGAGGCCCCTTGAATCTCAATGAAACATCTTCACTAAGCTAAATCTACACGCCCGACGCAGAGGAGCAGGGTGCAGACATCACAGGGGGTGGGTTATCCTACGTCAAGGAGAACAGAGCTTTCATCTGCGCATTTATTTTTATAGCGCGGGCTCTGTGGAGAAATAAGAACCGCGAATGCCAATCAGGTGGGCAATAGGAGAACACGGGCTGTTAGCGGCGGGCGCCCGGATTAATGCAATGTACGAATCAACGTCAACAAATATTCTGATTTTTAAATAAAGAGCAAACACCAAAAAACACAGAAGAGCGAGACGTGCGGGCAATGGAGTCTGCAGCTGTGGAGCTGCTGTTCCCAGTCCTCTGTGGTTGATGTTAGAGCGCCCTCTAAAGGCCATTTCTATATAGCTTCTTGTAATTGCTTTGGACGTGAAATGACAAGAACATGAAAATATAAGTGTAGAAATAAGTCATTCAATCCAGGATCTGGTCCTTCTGAACGTCCGTGGCATCCAGCTCAGAACTGCCATATATTCGGGAGGAGAACCAATGTGATGATAGCATCTGTGGTTGTCCCGGGTGGGCAACTTGTCACCGAAATCTGCTGATCACTGGAAGTCCGATTGCTGTGACCACCACCGATCGCAAGTTCTGAAATGCCCTGCTGGACTGAAGCGGTGGCTGACCGTACAAACCATCGCCCCATCCTCTCTATGGGTGAAATACAACACCAGGCTTCCTAGAATCCTAGAATGATCGAGTTGGAAGGGACCTCCTTTGATCTCTCGATGCCTCGCTTAATGTTTGACCATCTTCGACAACTTGTGATATTTGGCTTACAGCTTGACAATCCTGGAGAATGATACTATCAGAAATGGACAATCACTAAAACCTTTAGAGTAGACTACATTAGTAGCGATCTTCTGCTTTGACAGCTTCTAACAACTAACGTAGTCTACCCTAACGGTGGGCCTACAAAAGTCAACGTGAGACACTAAATAACCAGGAAATATATACCGATCGGTGGCCGTTTAGTAAGTCGTTCAGGGCCCTTAGGCTGCGCTTATACTCGGCAGCACAGGTCCTGTTCACACAAAACAATGTGCTGTCGAGAAAGATGATCATTACAAAATATCATTACACCCAACGAGTGAGCGTCTTTGTCGGGTGATCGGCAGCTTGTCTAGACTCCGAGGCTATCACCATCCATTCGTGGTGATCTGCACTGTAGATGGGCTGACAACGTCTGTCACCTGACAACTCTTGGAAACTCCTCTCTTTTATTTTCGGGCTCCCATCTTCTGCTGTTCCCCTCGACGGTCTTCTGGGTTAATCTTTACACAATTGAAATAAAACTCCCTTAAAACCGTTTGACCTCTTCCCGCCGTCCACAAATTAGGTTTTCCCTGCGAAGCTTTCATGCGGCCACAGTGATAGATGATGTATCTGCTTAATTGTTCTCCGAAACCCAAAGATAACAGAATTAATTCACTCGCGATTCAGTCTCCGCATTATTTCCGGCAAAACGCAAAAATATTGCCCATTCATCATACTTATTGTCCCGTGTCATGTGCTTTCATCATTTAATGAAATTGTGAGCAGACTAACTTCATGATCTCCACTGTCTGAACTGAAACAATTCTACTTAATTGTCGCAGTGTATTGCCGCTTACAAGGAAGGAGAATCCATTTTTTTTAAAAGTGATAGTGACGAGAGGAGCAAAAAGGTGCGGCATAACCCCTCCAAGCCACAAACACGGCTGCCTAAGGCAGACCTTCGCTGGCCACAGGTAGCCGGCAGCCACTGGCTCCATCAACAGCTGGCACTCCCCCCAATGATCCCATACAGATGCATCCTTAGCTCCACCAACAATGCTTGTATTTAAAGTGAAAAGTAAGCAGCTGTCAGACACGCCCTGTGGTAGCCAAACTCTTCCTCAGTCACCTCCTCTGGCAGCCCAACTCTTTCTCAGACACCTCCTCTGGCAGCCTGACTCCTCCTCAGACGCCTCCTCTGGCAGCCCAACTCTTTCTCAGACACCTCCTCTGGCAGCCCAAGTCTTCCTCAGACACCTCCTCTGGCAGCCCAACTCTTTCTCAGATGACTCCTCTGGCAGCCCAACTCTTTCTCAGACACCTCCTCTGGCAGCCCAACTCTTCCTCAGACACCTCCTCTGGCAGCCCAACTCTTTCTCAGATGACTCCTCTGGCAGCCCAACTCTTTCTCAGACACCTCCTCTGGCAGCCTGACTCCTCCTCAGACGCCTCCTCTGGCAGCCCAACTCTTTCTCAGATGACTCCTCTGGCAGCCCAACTCTTTCTCAGACACCTCCTCTGGCAGCCTGACTCCTCCTCAGACACCTCCTCTGGCAGCCCAACTCTTTCTCATGCACCTCCTCTGGCAGCCTGACTCCTCCTCAGACACTTCCTCTGGCAGCCCAACTCTTTCTCAGACACCTCTTCTGGCAGCCCAACTCTTCCTCAGATGCTTCCTCTGGCAGCCCAACTCTTCCTCAGATGCCTCCTCTGGGAGCCTGATTCCTTCTCAGACACCTCTTCTGGCAGTCCAACTCTTCCTTAGATGCCTCCTCTGGCAGCCTAACTCCTCCTCAGACACCTCTTCTGGCAGCCCGCCTCTCCCTCAGACGCCTCCTCTGGCAGCCCAATTCTTCCTCAGACGCCTACTCCGGCAGCCCACCTCACCTTCAGACATCCCCTCCAGCAGCCCACCCCTCCTCATTCGCTCCCTCTAGCCGCCTGTCCCCAATTCTGATGCATCCACTAGAAGCTCGCTTCCCCTCAGATGCCTACTAAAGCAGATCGCCTCCCCCTCAGACACCACCTCCTGCTATGCCCCTCGGATGCCTCCTCCAGAAGCCCACCTCTCCCTCAGATACCTCCTACAGCAGCCTGGATCTTCATCAGACGCCTCCTCTGGCACCAGATGGAAATGTTAATATTCAACTGCCTAATTCTTTTTTTCTGACATTTCCTGGCTATATACAAGTTGATCTGCACTGGTTTACCATCCAACACCACCATAGAAGGTCGGTGTTTTTTGCCTTAAATATTGCTACCTTTTTATTATTTAAAGGCAATGCTTTTTTGCAGTGCCACCTGGTGGTAATTTGTAGTGCTGCAAAATGATTCTTTTTTTACATCTTTCTAAAAGGCTATTGAAGGTGGATTTGGAAATCTCCTATCCCCCTCTGTATACAATGATTTTCTGCTTCTCTGAGTATAAGATAGATTGGAGCATCCTAAGCACAGCTCATCTCAATGGTTAATTTACGCTTGTTTTCCTTCTTTTTTGGGCTTCCCCGAGGACGAGAAGGTTGATATCTTCTGTGGTTTTTGAGCTGCCGCTTTCCCAGATCTCCAGTTCTCATCTCCTGTTTGACAAGTCCTGGGAGAAATCATAAATCCTCTCCGTACGTAGCATCGCATCCTGATCCGCACCCACTGCTGAGCTATTTTTTGCATCTGGAGCAGTGAGTAATCGGAGATTTATCGCTGAACACCGTCACCTGTCACAGCGCCAGCCGGAGAATATCTAATGCACAGCGACATATATCAGTATGTTGGGATATAACGCAACCTGCAATCCAAATGCCTGGTGGATGGACATAAAGGGGCTGTTCAGGATTGATATTGACCTTGCCTTGGGATAGGTCATCAGATATCATGTCGGTGGTCCGACACCCAGCACCCCCACAGATCAGCACAGCGCCACATACTATATAGTGGCCATTCTTGGTACTGCAGCCGAGATGACATTCACTTTGACAGTAGCTGAGTGCAGTACCGATGAATGATCATTCATTGAGCCGTCCACGAGGTGGCGCTCTTTCAATGCAACTTACGGTTCTGCTAAACCAGTCCACTAGCCTGGCAGCTCCCCCCAAAACTAATTTATAGTCTGAAGCTATAAATGTCTCACACTTGCTTTTCTCCGGACATCAGCTGCAGATATTTCCCCCAGGAAAAACTCAGCAGAGAAAAAAATATATATAGAAATTGTATTGTAAACCATCGGTGCCTTGTCGCAGAGAATATCGACATAGTGACAGAGAGCGATGGAATTAATGGCCGTTCTGGAGCGGTGTGGCCGCGGCTAGCCCAAGGCGAGAAAGATGACTCACACGCGACTCGCCCGGTCTGAAATATCTGTGACGGAGGGAGGTAGAGGGGTCTCATCATCCACCCCGCCAAGAAGTGGCTCAACGTAGATCATAGTTGTGTATCCAGGGGTTCAGGATGGTGAGATGGATCCACTGGGGTGTACACGCGATGGCACAGAGACAAGGACCAGGAGCACAGGCTAAGATGGGCGGCAAGCAGGCAACGCAGGAGACAGTGGAGGCCACAGAGTCAGGAGTGTAGACAAGCACAGGAGAGCAGGTCTGAACCGGGATGTAGATGTAGGTTACAGAAACCACAGAAGGTTTACAGAGACGATCACACCGTAATGTGAACTGCAGTCCGTAAGGCATACAGCAAACGATGAGTTAAACAGCAGATCTGAGATAGCAGGAATCACAGGAGAATGTTTGAGGCGTAATGCTGTCAGCAAACAATGGGTTAACCAGCAGGTCTGAGGAGCTGTCGGTGGAATGTTGCAGAAATAACAGGACTTAAGAAAAGATGGTGGCAGCCGAAGACACTCGATAATGGCAAACTCCAAACAAACATCAACCGAAGGCAACGCCGCCTGAACACTCAGATTTACAGGTGTCTAAACTGACCCTAAAAGAACGTAGATGATGATGTCAGTGACACACATGCTCAGTCACCTCCACCTAATATGCCGAGTGCTGGTGATCACATATGCTCAGTCACCTCCACCTAATATGCTGAGTGCTGATGGTCACACATGCTCAGTCACCTCCACCTTATATGCCGAGGGCTGGTGGTCACACATGCTCAGTCACCTCCATCTAATAAGCTGAGTACTGGTGGTCACACATGCTCAGTCACCTCCATCTAATGAGCCAAGTGCTGGTGGTCACACATGCTCAGTCACCTCCATCTAATGAGGTGAGTGCTGGCGGACACACACGCTCAGTTACATCCATCTAATGAGCTGAGTGCTGGGGGACACACACGCTCAGTCACCTCCATCTAATAAGCTGAGTACTGGTGGTCACAAACGCTCAGTCACCTCCACCTAATAAGCTGAGTGATGGTGGTCACACATGCTCAGTCACCTCCACCTAATATGCTGAGTGCTGATGGTCACACATGCTCAGTCACCTCCACCTTATATGCCGAGGGCTGGTGGTCACACATGCTCAGTCACCTCCATCTAATAAGCTGAGTACTGGTGGTCACACATGCTCAGTCACCTCCACCTAATGAGCCAAGTGCTGGTGGTCACAGATGCTCAGTCACCTCCACCTAATGAGCCAAGTGCTGGTGGTCACACACGCTCAGTCACATCCATCTAATGAGCTGAGTGCTGGGGGACACACACGCTCAGTCACCTCCATCTAATAAGCTGAGTACTGGTGGTCACAAACGCTCAGTCACCTCCACCTAATAAGCTGAGTGATGGTGGTCACACATGCTCAGTCACCTCCACCTAATATGCTGAGTGCTGATGGTCACACATGCTCAGTCACCTCCACCTTATATGCCGAGGGCTGGTGGTCACACATGCTCAGTCACCTCCATCTAATAAGCTGAGTACTGGTGGTCACACATGCTCAGTCACCTCCACCTAATGAGCCAAGTGCTGGTGGTCACAGATGCTCAGTCACCTCCACCTAATGAGCCAAGTGCTGGTGGTCACACACGCTCAGTCACATCCATCTAATGAGCTGAGTGCTGGGGGACACACACGCTCAGTCACCTCCATCTAATAAGCTGAGTACTGGTGGTCACACACGCTCAGTCACCTCCACCTAATAAGCTGAGTGATGGTGGTCACACATGCTCAGTCACCTCCACCTAATATGCTGAGTGCTGATGGTCACACATGCTCAGTCACCTCCACCTTATATGCCGAGGGCTGGTGGTCACACATGCTCAGTCACCTCCATCTAATAAGCTGAGTACTGGTGGTCACACATGCTCAGTCACCTCCACCTAATGAGCCAAGTGCTGGTGGTCACACATGCTCAGTCACCTCCACCTAATGAGCCAAGTGCTGGTGGTCACACATGCTCAGTCACCTCCACCTAATGAGCCAAGTGCTGGTGGTCACACACGCTCAGTCACATCCATCTAATGAGCTGAGTGCTGGGGGACACACACGCTCAGTCACCTCCATCTAATGAGCTGAGTGCTGGGGGTCACACACGCTCAGTCACCTCCATATAATGAGCTGAGTTCTGGGGGTCACACACGCTCAGTCATCTCCATCTAATGACCTGAGTGCTGGTGGACACACATGCTCAATCATCTCCATCTAATGAGCTGAGTGCTGGGGGTCACACATGCTCAATCATCTCCATCTAATGAGCTGAGTGCTGGAGACACACACACTCAGTCACATCCATCTAATGAGCTAACTGCTGGTGGTCACACATGCTCAGTCATTCCCCCACAGCTAGGAATATACATGATGATTCTCTGATTTCCACAAACAACCAGTAGAAATAGACGACTCCGACAGCAGCTATATAGTCAGCTGCCAGAAGGAGAAGAAGACTGATTTTGTCCAGAGCAGTCTCCAGCATCTGAGGGAGACACAAGGAAGCAAAAACTGCAGAGGTGCAGTCATCAATCACATGACAACCATGCAGCGCAATACAGTATGCATGGGTCATGGTATGCTTGGAGTTGTAGTTCTACAACAGCAGAACACCCACGGCTGCTTGCAGTGCATCCTAACGCTGACAGCTCTGTGTGCAACTCGCGGTTTCTCCGATTGACGTGAAGGAATTAGAGTAAGTGCGCTGACCCTGGCGATTTCCACATGTGCAGGCAGTCTAACAGAGCGTCGTGACCGCGAGGCGTCATCATGTAAAGTGCTTTACTCTGACACAAATGTTTCCCTGCACATTAGGGGTCAGGAAAACTCCCAACGTGATTCACATACATATGAAAAAGATAAAAAAGAGCTTGTGTTACTCCCAGACACGGACAGAGCAATGAAAGGCTGTGGAACTACAAGTGACAGCAATCACTTCCCAACAATTTTCATAGGAACTGGCATTCTGTCTCCGCCTTAAGCAGGGGTGTAGCCCAAATAATGAGTGGAAGGGGTTAATAGGCATGACGGCTGATACCAGAACTAACTACAGGTCAAGAGGCAAAGACATTGAGGGACTACAGGTAACAGCATTTTAATCCAAATTTCCTCCCACTCCCATGGTATATAAGAGATGTGTCCTACCTGAGCAGGGGCGTAGCCCAAATAAAGCATGGGCAGGACTTCTTTGTCCTGCAGCAGGGGCGGGAACCTTTTTTCTGCCGGAGGCCATTTGGATATTTCTTCCATCCTTCGGGGGCTGCACAAAATTATTAATTAGAAAATTACTGTGAAATATTTGGTCAAACATTTCATTAATGCCCTCTAATGTAATGGTGGAGCTGCTTGTCTTTGGTGCGGCTGTGATGTTAGGTGATGTGGATGATGTTATTACTCGTAACGGTTTTGGAAAATTGGTGTCGCTGTATACATCACGTAGGAGACACAGGGACTGCTATCTAACATCACAGGAGACAGAGAGACTGCTGAATACATCACATAGGAGAGACAGAGACTGCTGTATACATCATGTAGGAGAAATAGAGGCTGCTGTATACATCACGTAGGAGAGAAAGAGACTGCTGTATACATCAAATAGGAGAGACAGAGACTGCTGTATACATCACGTAGGAGACACAGAGACTGCTATCTAACATCACAGGAGACAGAGAGACTGCTGAATACATCACATAGGAGAGACAGACACTGCTGTATACATCATGTAGGAGAAACAGAGACTGCTGTATACATCACGTAGGAGAGAAAGAGACTGCTGTATACATCACATAGGAGAGACAGAGACTGCTGTATACATCACGTAGGAGACACAGAGACTGCTATCTAACATCACAGGAGACAGAGAGACTGCTGAATACATCACATAGGAGAGACAGAGACTGCTGTATACATCATGTAGGAGAAACAGAGACTGCAGTATACATCATGTAGGAGACAGAGACTGCTGTATACATCACGTAGGAGGCACAGAGACTGCTATCTAACATCACAGGAGACAGAGAGACTGCTGAATACATCACATCCAGGAGAGACAGAGACTGCTGTATACATCACGTAGGAGAGACAGAGACTGCTATCTAACATCACAGGAGACAGAGACACTGCTGAATACATCACATCCAAGAGAGACAGAGACTGCTGTATACATCATGTAGGAGAAACAGAGACTGCTGTATACATCACGTAGGAGAGACTGCTGTATACATCACGTAAGAGACACAGACTGCTGTATACATCACATAGGAGAGACAGAGACTGCTGTGTATATCACATAGGAGAGACAGAGACTGCAGCATGCATTACATAGGAGACACAGGGATGCTATCTAACGTCACAGGAGACACCGAGACTGATGTATGCATCACATAGGAGAGACAGAGACTGCTGTATACATAACATAGGAGACACTGAGACTGCTGTATGCATCACATAGGATACACAGACACTGCTATATAACATCACAGGAAACACAGACTGCTGCATACATAACATTGAAGACACAGAGACTAATGTTTACATCACATAAGAATCACAGAGACCGCTGTGTACATCACATAAAAGAGACAGAGACTACTGTTTACATCACATAGGAGACACAGAGACTGCTGAATACATCACGCAGGAGACACAGAGACTGTTGTATATTATATATCACAGGAGATAGAGACTGCTCTATACATCACATAGGAGACAAAGACTGCTGTATACATAGCATAGGAGATACAAACATTGCTGTATACATCACATAGGAGAGCCAGAGACCACTGTATACATCACATGAGACTCTGTATATATCACAGGAGACACTGAAAATGCTGTATACGTCGCATACGAGCCACAGACACTGATGTTTATATCACAAAGGGGACACAGTAACTGCTGTATATCCATCACATAGGAGACACAGAGACTGCTATATATAGAAATCAAAACGCAGCTGCTAGCCTGAGCACTGTAGTTCCCAAGAATCTGCCTGAAGACCAGAGAAAGGGTTATCGCAGACCATAAAGGATCTGTGGATGACGCACTGTTATGGTGGATCTGTGGATGATGTGCTGTTATGGGGGATCTGTGGATGAAGCGCTGTTGTGGGGGATCTGTGGATGACGCGCTGTTATGGGGGATCTGTGGATGACGCGCTGTTATGGGGATCTGTGGATGACGCGCTATTATGAGGATCTGTGGATGACGCGCTATTATGGGGATCTGTGGATGACGCGCTGTTATGGGGGATCTGTGGATGACGCGCTATTATGGGGATCTGTGGATGACGTGCTGTTATGGGAATCTGTGGATGACGCGCGATTATGGGGATCTGTGGATGACGCGCTGTTATGGGGATCTGTGGATGACGCGCTATTATGGGAATCTGTGGATGACGCGCTATTATGGGAATCTGTGGATGACACGCTGTTATGGGGATCTGTGGATGACGCACTGTTATGGAGGATCTGTGGATGACGCGCTGTTATGGGGATCTGTGGATGACGCACTGTTATGGGGGATCTGTGGATGACGCGCTATTATGGGAATCTGTGGATGACGCGCTATTATGGGAATCTGTGGATGACACGCTGTTATGGGGATCTGTGGATGACGCACTGTTATGGAGGATCTGTGGATGACGCGCTGTTATGGGGATCTGTGGATGACGCACTGTTATGGGGGATCTGTGGATGACGCGCTATTATGGGAATCTGTGGATGACGCGCTGTTATGAGGATCTGTGGATGACGCACTGTTATGGAGGATCTGTGGATGATGCGCTGTTATGGAGGATCTGTGGAGGATGCACTGTTATGGAGGATCTGTGGATGATGCGCTGTTATGGAGGATCTGTGGATGACGCACTGTTATGGGGATCTGTGGATGACGCACTGTTATGGGGATCTGTGGATGATGCTGTTATGGGGATCTGTGGATGACGCGCTGTTATGGAGGATCTGTGGATGACGCACTGTTAAGGGGGATCTGTGGATGACGCACTGTTATGGAGGATCTGTGGATGACGCACTGTTATGGGGATCTGTGGATGACGCACTGTTATGGAGGATCTGTGGATGACGCACTGTTATGGAGGATCTGTGGATGATGCGCTGTTATGGAGGATCTGTGGAGGATGCACTGTTATGGAGGATCTGTGGATGATGCGCTGTTATGGAGGATCTGTGGATGATGCACTGTTATGGGGGATCTGTGGATGATGCACTGTTATGGAGGATCTGTGAATGATGCACTGTTATGGGGATCTGTGGATGATGCACTGTTATGGGGATCTGTGGATGATGCACTGTTATGGAGGATCTGTGGATGATGCACTGTTATGGAGGATCTGTGGATGATGCGCTGTTATGGAGGATCTGCGGAGGATGCACTGTTATGGAGGATCTGTGGATGATGCGCTGTTATGGAGGATCTGTGGATGATGCGCTGTTATGGAGGATCTGTGGATGATGCGCTGTTATGGAGGATCTGTGGATGATGCGCTGTTATGGAGGATCTGTGGATGATGCGCTGTTATGGAGGATCTGTGGATGATGCACTGTTATGGAGGATCTGTGGATGACGCGCTGTTATGAGGGATCTGTGGATGACGCGCTGTTATGAGGGATCTGTGGATGACGCGCTGTTATGAGGGATCTGTGGATGACGCGCTGTTATGGGAATCTGTGGATGATGCACTGTTATGGGGATCTGTGGATGACGCGCTGTTATGAGGGATCTGTGGAGGATGCGCTGTTATGAGGGATCTGTGGATGACGCACTGTTATGGAGGATCTGTGGATGACGCACTGTTATGAGGGATCTGTGGAGGATGCGCTGTTATGAGGGATCTGTGGATGACGCACTGTTATGGGGGATCTGTGGATGACGCACTGTTATGAGGGATCTGTGGATGACGCGCTGTTATGAGGGATCTGTGGAGGATGCGCTGTTATGAGGGATCTGTGGATGACGCACTGTTATGAGGGATCTGTGGATGACGCGCTGTTATGGAGGATCTGTGGATGACGCACTGTTAAGGGGGATCTGTGGATGACGCACTGTTATGGAGGATCTGTGGATGACGCACTGTTATGGGGATCTGTGGATGACGCACTGTTATGGAGGATCTGTGGATGACGCACTGTTATGGAGGATCTGTGGATGATGCGCTGTTATGGAGGATCTGTGGAGGATGCACTGTTATGGAGGATCTGTGGATGATGCGCTGTTATGGAGGATCTGTGGATGATGCACTGTTATGGGGGATCTGTGGATGATGCACTGTTATGGAGGATCTGTGAATGATGCACTGTTATGGGGATCTGTGGATGATGCACTGTTATGGGGATCTGTGGATGATGCACTGTTATGGAGGATCTGTGGATGATGCACTGTTATGGAGGATCTGTGGATGATGCGCTGTTATGGAGGATCTGCGGAGGATGCACTGTTATGGAGGATCTGTGGATGATGCGCTGTTATGGAGGATCTGTGGATGATGCGCTGTTATGGAGGATCTGTGGATGATGCGCTGTTATGGAGGATCTGTGGATGACGCACTGTTATGGAGGATCTGTGGATGATGCGCTGTTATGGAGGATCTGTGGATGATGCACTGTTATGGAGGATCTGTGGATGACGCGCTGTTATGAGGGATCTGTGGATGACGCGCTGTTATGAGGGATCTGTGGATGACGCACTGTTATGGGAATCTGTGGATGATGCACTGTTATGGGGATCTGTGGATGACGCGCTGTTATGAGGGATCTGTGGAGGATGCGCTGTTATGAGGGATCTGTGGATGACGCACTGTTATGGAGGATCTGTGGATGACGCACTGTTATGAGGGATCTGTGGAGGATGCGCTGTTATGAGGGATCTGTGGATGACGCACTGTTATGAGGGATCTGTGGATGACGCGCTGTTATGAGGGATCTGTGGAGGATGCGCTGTTATGGGGGATCTGTGGATGACGCGCTGTTATGAGGGATCTGTGGAGGATGCGCTGTTATGGGTGATCCGTGGCTGACGCGCTGTTATGAGGGATCTGTGGAGGATGCGCTGTTATGAGGGATCTGTGGATGACGCACTGTTATGAGGGATCTGTGGATGACGCGCTGTTATGAGGGATCTGTGGAGGATGCGCTGTTATGGAGGATCTGTGGATGACGCACTGTTATGGGGGATCTGTGGAGGATGCGCTGTTATGAGGGATCTGTGGATGACGCACTGTTATGAGGGATCTGTGGATGACGCGGTGTTATGAGGGATCTGTGGATGATGCGCTGTTATGGGGATCTGTGGATGACGCACTGTTATGGGGATCTGTGGATGACGCACTGTTATGGGGATCTGTGAATGATGCACTGTTATGAGGGATCTGTGGATGACGCGGTGTTATGAGGGATCTGTGGATGATGCGCTGTTATGGGGATCTGTGGATGACGCACTGTTATGGGGATCTGTGGATGACGCACTGTTATGGGGATCTGTGGAGGATGCGCTGTTATGGGGATCTGTGGAGGATGCACTGTTATGAGGGATCTGTGGATGACGCGCTGTTATGAGGGATCTGTGGATGATGCGCTGTTATGGGGATCTGTGGATGACGCACTGTTATGGGGATCTGTGGATGACGCACTGTTATGAGGGATCTGTGGAGGACGCACTGTTATGAGGGATCTGTGGAGGACGCACTGTTATGGGGATCTGTGGATGACGCACTGTTATGAGGGATCTGTGGAGGATGCACTGTTATGAGGGATCTGTGGAGGATGCACTGTTATGAGGGATCTGTGGAGGACGCGCTGTTATGAGGGATCTGTGGAGGATGCACTGTTATGAGGGATCTGTGGATGACGCACTGTTATGGAGGATCTGTGGATGACGCGCTGTTATGAGGGATCTGTGGAGGACGCGCTGTTATGAGGGATCTGTGGATGACGCGCTGTTATGAGGGATCTGTGGATGATGCGCTGTTATGAGGGATCTGTGGATGACGCGCTGTTATGAGGGATCTGTGGATGACGCGGTGTTATGAGGGATCTGTGGATGATGCGCTGTTATGAGGGATCTGTGGATGATGCACTGTTATGAGGGATCTGTGGATGATGCGCTGTTATGGGGATCTGTGGATGACGCACTGTTATGGGGATCTGTGGATGACGCACTGTTATGAGGGATCTGTGGAGGACGCACTGTTATGAGGGATCTGTGGAGGACGCACTGTTATGGGGATCTGTGGATGACGCGCAGTTATGGGGATCTGTGCTGACTGTAGCGCTTCTTCCCCGGCGGCCGTCCGTGTCACACGCAGGACATCAATGTGCGCTCTACGTGTGCGGGACATTATGCCGACGGTAAAAAAACGGACACGTCTGCGTGTTTTGCCCACAGACACACCACGGTCCGTGTAAACACACCGACATGTGCACAAACTGCGTGTACGTGTGTCCGAAAAGTGTGAAAGACGCCTTATGGGATCTGTGGAGGGCGATATTATGGGATACCAGGTGCACAGACCCTATGACAACTCCTCAGGTCACGGACTGTCCCTGTACACGCAGCAGTGACACGTTACACCTCCCTGGAGGCCGCACAGCGGGGTTTTCCAGGCACAATCACCGCCGTCATCTTTCTCAGTGATTCCCTTTTCTATGAATTGTTCCTCTTCCCTCATTACCTCATAATTTCTGGAGAATTCTATCTCCATGGCAACGCGGTGACGTAAAAGGCCCGCGACTCTCCCGATGACGTCACATTCCTGCACCCGGAAGTCAGGAGGACTGCGCCCCACGTGACCCGCAGAGATGGAAAAAAGTGAGTGTCGTCTGTCCGCGGCTGTGTGTGCGCGGCTCACCGGCCTGCTGGGATTTGTAGTTCTATGCCGCCTGAGCTGCGCTGCTCCGCCGCCACACAAACATGATTTCACTTCATAACGAGCAACGTTTTTGTCATTTGGAAATCTGATACTTGTAGTTCTTCCACTCCTGCTTCTTAGAAGTCAGTGATAGTAATAATGCAAATGTAATAATGTAGTAGAGAAACTATAACTACAAGTCCTTCACTGTAGGGTTACACATGCTGGGAGTTGTAGTTACATCCTGTATTATCCTCCAGAGCTGCACTCACTATTCTGCTGGTGCAGTCACTGTGTACATACATTACTGATCCTGAGTTACATCCTGTATTATACTCCAGAGCTGCACTCACTATTCTGCTGGTGCAGTCACTGTGTACATACATTACATTACTGATCCTGAGTTACATCCTGTATTATACCCCAGAGCTGCACTCACTATTCTGCTGGTGCAGTCACTGTGTACATACATTACATTACTGATCCTGAGTTACATCCTGTATTATACTCCAGAGCTGCACTCACTATTCTGCTGGTGCAGTCACTGTGTACATACATTACATTACTGATCCTGAGTTACATCCTGTATTATACCCCAGAGCTGCACTCACTATTCTGCTGGTGCAGTCACTGTGTACATACATTACATTACTGATCCTGAGTTACATCCTGTATTATACCCCAGAGCTGCACTCACTATTCTGCTGGTGCAGTCACTGTGTACATACATTACATTACTGATCCTGAGTTACATCCTGTATTATACCTCAGAGCTGCACTCACTATTCTGCTGGTGCAGTCACTGTGTACATATATTACATTACTGATCCTGAGTTACATCCTGTATTATACCCCAGAGCTGCACTCACTATTCTGCTGGTGCAGTCACTGTGTACATACATTACATTACTGATCCTGAATTACATCCTGTATTATACCCCAGAGCTGCACTCACTATTCTGCTGGTGCAGTCACTGTGTACATACATTACTGATCCTGAGTTACATCCTGTATTATACCCCAGAGCTGCACTCACTATTCTGCTGGTGCAGTCACTGTGTACATACATTACATTACTGATCCTGAGTTACATCCTGTATTATACTCCAGAGCTGCACTCACTATTCTGCTGGTGCAGTCACTGTGTACATACATTACATTACTGATCCTGAGTTATATCCTGTATTATACCCCAGAGCTGCACTCACTATTCTGCTGGTGCAGTCACTGTGTACATACATTACTGATCCTGAGTTACATCCTGTATTATACCCCAGAGCTGCACTCACTATTCTGCTGGTGCAGTCACTGTGTACATACATTACTGATCCTGAGTTACATCCTGTATTATACCCCAGAGCTGCACTCACTATTCTGCTGGTGCAGTCACTGTGTACATACATTACATTACTGATCCTGAGTTACATCCTGTATTATACTCCAGAGCTGCACTCACTATTCTGCTGGTGCAGTCACTGTGTACATACATTACATTACTGATCCTGAGTTACCTCCTGTATTATACTCCAGAGCTGCACTCACTATTCTGCTGGTGAAGTCACTGTGTACATACATTACATTACTGATCCTGAGTTACATCCTGCATTATACCCCAGAGCTGCACTCACTATTCTGCTGGTGCAGTCACTGTGTACATACATTACATTACTGATCCTGAGTTACCTCCTGTATTATACTCCAGAGCTGCACTCACTATTCTGCTGGTGCAGTCACTGTGTACATACATTACATTACTGATCCTGAGTTACATCCTGTATTATACTCCAGAGCTGCACTCACTATTCTGCTGGTGCAGTCACTGTGTACATACATTACATTACTGATCCTGAGTTACATCCTGTATTATACCCCAGAGCTGCCCTCACTATTCTGCTGCTGCAGTCACTGTGTACATACATTACATTACTGATCCTGAGTTACATCCTGTATTATACTCCAGAGCTGCACTCACTATTCTGCTGGTGCAGTCACTGTGTACATACATTACATTACTGATCCTGAGTTACATCCTGTATTATACCCCAGAGCTGCACTCACTATTCTGCTGGTGCAGTCACCGTGTATATACATTACATTACTGATCCTGAGTTACATCCTGTATTATACTCCAGAGCTGCACTCACTATTCTGCTGGTGCAGTCACTGTGTACATACATTACATTACTGATCCTGCGTTACATCCTGTATTATACTCCAGAGCTGCACTCACTATTCTGCTGGTGCAGTCACTGTGTACATACATTACATTACTGATCCTGCGTTACATCCTGTATTATACCCCAGAGCTGCACTCACTATTCTGCTGGTGCAGTCACTGTGTACATACATTACTGACCCTGAGTTACATGATGACTGAGCACAGTTTATCACAGGTCTGTGGTGGCCGGATGCTGATGGAGTGTTCACCAGTGGGACCAGTGACCGGACGTCCTCCGGGTGGCGCTCCTCTTACATGGGGCTGTGACATTTGTGGCTTAGACATAATCTTGTTGTTTTCTCCTTCGTCTCCAGATGTCATCTACCAGAAGTTGTCTCCGAGTGAGTCCCGAGATCTGGGGTTAGAGGTAGGATATAGTGACACCATGATTGTCGCCACTACTACTCCCATCAGAGTGGTCTGCCAGACTGGTGAGCCGCGGATCCGCCTAGTTACATCCTCCGCCCATTGCCACTGAGGATGTAGGAAGCTGAGCGCCGCCCCCGCGAGATCCCAGATATCTGTACGGCATGGCAGTATATGGCGGCATTACAGCGCAGATCCTGCAGCCCTGACCGTCCGTTATTGCAGGCGCAGAGCAGCCAGAAGTCGGAGGCGTTTGTGAAATCCTTCCTACGGCGCTGCGTCCCCTCTCTGGAGAACGTGGATGAGTTCCTGGGTAGGAAAGCGCTGGCGCTGGAGCACGAGCAGAAGAAGAAGACACGAAAGAGGCACAAGGCGAAGGGTTTCACAGCCAAGGAGCGCAGGGAGCTGAAACTGTTCAGGATCAACCCGGATCAGCAGAGGTGGAGTATGTGTGCGGAGTCATGTGCCCGCGACCTGCCGTCACCGCGCCCGCTAACCTCTGCCCTCCTCCCATACAGGTATCACATGTACCTCCCGCTTCACCAGCTGTGGAAGCAGTACATCCGAGATCTGTGCAACGGGCTGCGGCCGGGCACGTGAGTACCCCGAAGTGTCAGCCCCTGAGCCCGACGGTTCGGATAAAGCAAGGAAATGGCATGGCTGCTGTCTTCCACCTACAGCGCCACTTCTCATACATTGGCGGCCTGTAGTTGGGCGCTGATACCCTCGTGGCCTGTAGTTGGGCGCTGATACCCTCGCGGCCTGTAGATGGGCGCTGATACCCTCGTGGCCTGTAGATGGGCGCTGATACACTCGCGGCCTGTAGTTGGGCGCTGATACCCTCGTGGCCTGTAGATTGGCGCTGATACTCTCGCGGCCTGTAGATGGGCGCTGATACACTCGCGGCCTGTAGATTGGCGCTGATACTCTCGCGGCCTGTAGTTGGGCGCTGATACCCTCGCGGCCTGTAGATGGGCGCTGATACCCTCGTGGCCTGTAGATGGGCGCTGATACTCTCGCGGCCTGTAGATTGGCGCTGATACTCTCGCGGCCTGTAGATGGGCGCTGATACTCTCGCGGCCTGTAGATGGGCGCTGATACTCTCGCGGCCTGTAGATGGGCGCTGATACTCTCGCGGCCTGTAGATGGGCGCTGATACTCTCGCGGCCTGTAGATGGGCGCTGATACTCTCGCGGCCTGTAGATGGGCGCTGATACTTTCGCGGCCTGTAGATGGGCGCTGATACTCTCGCGGCCTGTAGATGGGCGCTGATACTCTCGCGGCCTGTAGATGGGCGCTGATACTCTCGCGGCCTGTAGATTGGCGCTGATACTCTCGCGGCCTGTAGATTGGCGCTGATACTCTCGCGGCCTGTAGATTGGCGCTGATACTCTCGCGGCCTGTAGATGGGCGCTGATACTCTCGCGGCCTGTAGATGGGCGCTGATACTCTCGCGGCCTGTAGATGGGCGCTGATACTCTCGCGGCCTGTAGATGGGCGCTGATACTCTCGCGGCCTGTAGATGGGCGCTGATACTCTCGCGGCCTGTAGATGGGCGCTGATACTCTCGCGGCCTGTAGATGGGCGCTGATACTCTCGCGGCCTGTAGATGGGCGCTGATACTCTCGCGGCCTGTAGATGGGCGCTGATACTCTCGCGGCCTGTAGATGGGCGCTGATACTCTCGCGGCCTGTAGATGGGCGCTGATACTCTCGCGGCCTGTAGATGGGCGCTGATACTCTCGCGGCCTGTAGATTGGCGCTGATACTCTCGCGGCCTGTAGATGGGCGCTGATACTCTCGCGGCCTGTAGATGGGCGCTGATACCCTCGCGGCCTGTAGATGGGCGCTGATACCCTCGCGGCCTGTAGATGGGCGCTGATACCCTCGCGGCCTGTAGATGGGCGCTGATACCCTCGCGGCCTGTAGATGGGCGCTGATACCCTCGCGGCCTGTAGATGGGCGCTGATACCCTCGCGGCCTGTAGATGGGCGCTGATACCCTCGCGGCCTGTAGATGGGCGCTGATACCCTCGCGGCCTGTAGATGGGCGCTGATACCCTCGCGGCCTGTAGATGGGCGCTGATACCCTCGCGGCCTGTAGATGGGCGCTGATACCCTCGCGGCCTGTAGATGGGCGCTGATACCCTCGCGGCCTGTAGATGGGCGCTGATACCCTCGCGGCCTGTAGATGGGCGCTGATACCCTCGCGGCCTGTAGATGGGCGCTGATACCCTCGCGGCCTGTAGATGGGCGCTGATACCCTCGCGGCCTGTAGATGGGCGCTGATACACTCGCGGCCTGTAGATGGGCGCTGATACACTCGCGGCCTGTAGATGGGCGCTGATACACTCGCGGCCTGTAGATGGGCGCTGATACCCTCGCGGCCTGTAGATGGGCGCTGATACCCTCGCGGCCTGTAGATGGGCGCTGATACACTCGCGGCCTGTAGATGGGCGCTGATACACTCGCGGCCTGTAGATGGGCGCTGATACCCTCGCGGCCTGTAGTTGGGCGCTGATACCCTCGCGGCCTGTAGATGGGCGCTGATACACTCGCGGCCTGTAGATGGGCGCTGATACTCTCGCGGCCT
The DNA here is from genome assembly GCF_032444005.1 of Ranitomeya imitator. NCBI lineage: Eukaryota > Metazoa > Chordata > Amphibia > Anura > Dendrobatidae > Ranitomeya > Ranitomeya imitator. The sequence goes on from NC_091290.1 coordinate 142,790,221, forward strand.
GTAGATGGGCGCTGATACTCTCGCGGCCTGTAGATGGGCGCTGATACTCTCGCGGCCTGTAGTTGGGCGCTGATACTCTCGCGGCCTGTAGATGGGCGCTGATACACTCGCGGCCTGTAGTTGGGCGCTGATACACTCGCGGCCTGTAGTTGGGCGCTGATACTCTCGCGGCCTGTAGTTGGGCGCTGATACACTCGCGGCCTGTAGTTGGGCGCTGATACTCTCGCGGCCTGTAGATGGGCGCTGATACACTCGCGGCCTGTAGATTGGCGCTGATACCCTCGCGGCCTGTAGTTGGGCGCTGATACCCTCGCGGCCTGTAGATGGGCGCTGATACACTCGCGGCCTGTAGATGGGCGCTGATACTCTCGCGGCCTGTAGATGGGCGCTGATACTCTCGCGGCCTGTAGATGGGCGCTGATACTCTCGCGGCCTGTAGTTGGGCGCTGATACTCTCGCGGCCTGTAGATGGGCGCTGATACACTCGCGGCCTGTAGTTGGGCGCTGATACACTCGCGGCCTGTAGATGGGCGCTGATACACTCGCGGCCTGTAGATGGGCGCTGATACCCTCGCGGCCTGTAGATGGGCGCTGATACCCTCGCGGCCTGTAGATGGGCGCTGATACTCTCGCGGCCTGTAGATTGGCGCTGATACCCTCGCGGCCTGTAGTTGGGCGCTGATACCCTCGCGGCCTGTAGATGGGCGCTGATACACTCGCGGCCTGTAGATGGGCGCTGATACTCTCGCGGCCTGTAGATGGGCGCTGATACTCTCGCGGCCTGTAGATGGGCGCTGATACTCTCGCGGCCTGTAGTTGGGCGCTGATACACTCGCGGCCTGTAGATGGGCGCTGATACACTCGCGGCCTGTAGATTGGCGCTGATACCCTCGCGGCCTGTAGTTGGGCGCTGATACCCTCGCGGCCTGTAGTTGGGCGCTGATACACTCGCGGCCTGTAGTTGGGCGCTGATACTCTCGCGGCCTGTAGTTGGGCGCTGATACACTCGCGGCCTGTAGTTGGGCGCTGATACTCTCGCGGCCTGTAGATTGGCGCTGATACCCTCGCGGCCTGTAGTTGGGCGCTGATACCCTCGCGGCCTGTAGATGGGCGCTGATACACTCGCGGCCTGTAGATGGGCGCTGATACTCTCGCGGCCTGTAGATGGGCGCTGATACTCTCGCGGCCTGTAGATGGGCGCTGATACTCTCGCGGCCTGTAGTTGGGCGCTGATACTCTCGCGGCCTGTAGATGGGCGCTGATACACTCGCGGCCTGTAGTTGGGCGCTGATACCCTCGCGGCCTGTAGTTGGGCGCTGATACACTCGCGGCCTGTAGATGGGCGCTGATACCCTCGCGGCCTGTAGATGGGCGCTGATACCCTCGCGGCCTGTAGATGGGCGCTGATACCCTCGCGGCCTGTAGATGGGCGCTGATACCCTCGCGGCCTGTAGATGGGCGCTGATACACTCGCGGCCTGTAGATGGGCGCTGATACCCTCGCGGCCTGTAGTTGGGCGCTGATACACTCGCGGCCTGTAGATGGGCGCTGATACTCTCGCGGCCTGTAGATAACTCGTCCCTGCTGTAGGTGATGTACCCCCCACACTCTTCCTCACTATTGATATCGGTGTCTTTAGACAAACACAGATGATCCAGAGCAAGATCCTGAAGGCCGATCTACACGGAGCCGCAGTGACAGGTTAGAGCCGGCCGCCGACCCGATCCTGTGTCATCATGTGTGATACCGTGTATCTAGTACTGGTGTGTGATACACGCTGAGCAGACATGACGGCATCCTATCGTGTGTTATACTGTCTGGTGTATCCAAGCCTAGAATGTGTGATGCGGTCTCCTGATGTAATGTATCCAAGCCCCGTGTATATATGTTAATGTGATGTATCCAAGCCAATCATGTGCGGTACTATCTGCTGAGCTAAACATTTAATCCTATAGGTTGTATCTAAGCATATTGTGTGCTATTCTCTCTTGTGACGGTGTATTGATCCCGTCTGCATAGCCGGTGTATCTAAGCCTGGCATGTGTGATACGCCCTCAGTACTTCCCCATCATGTATGGCCGTCGGTGGCGCAGGCCTCACTCTGTTTTTGCCTCTCAGACTTTCTTTTTTTTTTCTTTTTGTGGCCGAAGTGTTTAAGTCGAAATGTCCGTCGTACGTGGGACTCGCAGGGATCATCTTACAGGAGTCCAAACACGTCTTCAAGATCATCACCGAGGAGGATAAACTGAAAGGTACGAGGGGTGTGGTCAGGAAATCCTCAATTTAAAGGGACTGCGGGATAGGAGTCCAGGACCCTTGTTCTAGAGATGGTGGTTGGGGGGGGGTGTCTCAGGCTTAAAGCGCCTGCGGGTTTGTTGGTGGCTTTGACCTCCATTATCCACACATATAAGTACAGTATCTCTGACCGTCCGTCACTGCGATGACATCACCTAGAAGACGGCCGGAACGTGGCGTCCTCCCGGCGACCGCAGCAGTAGCTCCAGACACTTCATCTGGGGTCTCATTTCCTGTTCTTAATTTACCGGGGGCTCGCTGCTACTTTTTTTTTTTTTTCCCCTCCTTATAGTCGTTCCCAAGTTGAACTGCGTCTTCAGCGTGGAAATTGACGGCTTTATCACCTACATCTACGGGAGCAAGCTGCAGATGAGAGCCAGCGAGCGTTCCGCCAAGAAGTTCAAAGCCAAAGGAAGCATCGACCTGTGACCACGCCATAAAGGTAAGATGACACCCCGACGTATCCCCCGCCATTTACTGTTCATTCTGATGGTGTCGATTTTGTATTTTTCATTTCTATTATCAGTTTTTTTGCATAAATTTTTATTTTTTACTTTCTAATTTTCCACGTTTTTGTGTACTACTCTTTTTTTATTTTCTTAAACACTTACCACTTTTAAATGTTTTTTTTTATCCATTTTTTTCTTAACCTTGTTTTTTATTTTCTCTATATATCTACATTATCTATCATCTATTTATTATCTATCTATTATCTATCAATTATCCATCTATTTTCCTTCTATCTATCTATATATAAATTTTTATTTTTTTTCAAGTTTACTTTCTAGGTTTTTTTTTTTTTTGTTTGCAAACATTTTCCATGTTTTTGTTTACTACCTTTTACCTATGTAGTTTGTTGTGAGAACCTTTCCTTTTTATATTGACGGGTTCTCATTTTCTTTTTTTTTTTTTTTTTTTTCTGGTTTCTTCACTGTTCTTCATATTTTTTTTTTTTTTTTTTTGTATCCATTTTGTTTTACATATTTTATCTTTAAAGCTTTTATACTACTGCCCGTTTTTGTTTTTTTTTTTCTTCTAAGCTCTTAATTTATATTTGTATACATAAATAACAAACCAATTCTATATACCATAACTTTCTTTTTAATTCACTAATTTATTTTTATTTTACTGTCAATCATTTCTATACTTTTTTTTTTTTTTCCTCTAGTTTTTATATTTGTGTGTTCACTATTTATTTTTTTTAATTTTTTTTTTATGTTTTAACTTTTTTTTTTTTTTTCCTTTTTGTCTTATGTAGATATGTGGAAAAGGCCCCTTCTGAAAATCCCTACAGCTGTCTTGGAGTAATCTCGTCCGTGCTGCGGCTTTTGGGCGCATTTCAGGGGCCGCTGCAATTGAGTAATGATGGAACTGGCGTATAACTAATAACTCCCACCAAAGTAAAGCATTTTTATTTCCTGGAGATGACACATAATATCCTGTGCCATTAAACTGCTGCCTTGCTTTACGACGTCCTAAAATGTTTGGAATGTAAGAATGTTCTGTGTTCTAATAAGAAGCAAAGAGCGAAAATTTAAAGGGCCGAATCTCGGCTGCCGCCGCTAATGAGGGGCGCGAGGAGGCGGGCGGATCCCAAGAAGCAATTAGCCGCGGCCGGAGATTTAGTGCCGCACAGCTAAAATTAAATGTGGAATAAGATGATTTTTTTTGTTTTTACTTTAACTCCTTATATATTTATACCATTTTTTTTTTCTTTATATTGCGCTGATTGTAAATTTTTTTTTTTTTTCCTTTTGTTAATATACGAGGAAAATACAATCCTCTCGTATAATAAGGGGATTGAAGTGTGACTGAAATAAAAATGTATTTATGCAATAGAACTGTTCATTTTCTGTTGGATTTTTTTTATACTAATTTTATTAAAGTTTTATTTTATTTTATTTATTTTTTTTAAACTTTTGTGATTTTTTTTTATTTTTATTTTTTTTTTATTATTATTTTGGTGAAATATCCAAACAAAAGTAAAAAAAATTGTTTAGCAGCTATCCTAAAGAAAGGTGCTGAATGTATAATCAATGAGGGGGGGAGCTGCCTGCCGATCACTAGAACAAGAGGATGGGGTGGGATACAGGGGGGTCTGATTGGAGCTGTGGGCACGCATCTGCTCTACTGCTACAATCAGTCTCCCCCAGTGATCAGACCCTCACCAGTATAGTATATTTCATGGACTGGTGATGAGAAGTAACAGCTGGAGTACCCCTGTAATGTATTACTAATAATCACCCAGCTTTCCCAGAGTCCTGCACTGCTTTTGTATGCTGAAATATGGAGTTCTGTCATGCTTGCCAATAACCTGAGAGCGGGTCTGTGAGAGGGTGGCTGTGAGAGGGTGGCTGTGAGAGCAGGGCTGTGAGAGCAGGGCTGTGAGAGCGAGGCTGTGAGCAGAGTTGTGAGAGCGGGGCTGTGAGAGCGTGGCTGTGAGAGCGAGGCTGTGAGAACAGGGCTGTGAGAGCGAGGCTGTGAGAGCGAGGCTGTGAACAGGGCTGTGAGCGAGGCTGTGAGAGCGAGGCTGTGAGAGCAGAGCTGTGAGAACAGGGCTGTGAGAGCGAGGCTGTGAGAGCGAGGCTGTGAGAGCGAGGCTGTGAGAGCGAGGCTGTGAGAGCAGAGCTGTGAGAACAGGGCTGTGAGCGAGGCTGTGAGAGCAGAGCTGTGAGAGCGAGGCTGTGAGAACAGGGCTGTGAGCGAGGCTGTGAGAGCAGGGCTGTGAGAGCAGGGCTGTGAGAGCGAGGCTGTGAGCGTGGCTGTGAGAGCGAGGCTGTGAGAGCAGGGCTGTGAGAGCAGGGCTGTGAGAGCGAGGCTGTGAGAGCGAGGCTGTGAGAACAGGGCTGTGAGCGAGGCTGTGAGAGCAGAGCTGTGAGAGCGAGGCTGTGAGAGCGAGGCTGTGAGCGAGGCTGTGAGAGCAGGGCTGTGAGAGCAGGGCTGTGAGAGCGTGGCTGTGAGAGCAGAGTTGTGAGAGCGGGGCTGTGAGAGCGTGGCTGTGAGAGCGAGGCTGTGAGCGAGGCTGTGAGAGCAGAGCTGTGAGAGCGAGGCTGTGAGAACAGGGCTGTGAGCGAGGCTGTGAGAGCGAGGCTGTGAGAACAGGGCTGTGAGCGAGGCTGTGAGAGCAGGGCTGTGTGAGCGAGGCTGTGAGAGCAGGGCTGTGAGAGCAGGGCTGTGAGAGCGAGGCTCTGAGAGCAGAGCTGTGAGAGCGAGAGCAGAGCTGTGAGAGCGAGGCTGTGAGAGCAGGGCTGTGAGAGCGAGGCTGTGAGAGCAGAGCTGTGAGAGCGAGGCTGTGAGAGCAGGGCTGTGAGAGCAGGGCTGTGAGAGCGAGGCTCTGAGAGCAGAGCTGTGAGAGCGAGAGCAGAGCTGTGAGAGCGAGGCTGTGAGAGCAGGGCTGTGAGAGCAGGGCTGTGAGAGCAGAGCTGTGAGAGCAGAGCTGTGAGAGCGAGGCTGTGAGAGCGAGGCTGTGAGAGCGAGGCTGTGAGAGCAGGGCTGTGAGAGCAGGGCTGTGAGAGCAGGGCTGTGAGAGCGAGGCTGTGAGAGCGAGGCTGTGAGAGCAGAGTTGTGAGTCATGCCCACATCTAGGGGATATTGTGGAGGAAATAGCCATCCTCTATGTCTTTGGGATCTTCTCACCCTCCTCGCGATCTTCTCGCCCTCTGTGATACTAGAAATAATTGCGCTGACTGGTCTCTTTCTGGCCATAAATGAGGAAGCAAGCGCGCGTGTCTACTGTCGTGGAACGTCCCGGGCTTCCTACCGCTGCCCCACAGGACCTGACCACTATGAGGAAATCTGACACCATAAAAGGAGAATTCGGAACATCTCAAAAGATTCACCGGATCGACTCTTAAAGGGCCAGTATACGCCAAATTGTGAGATGGGTCATTAAAGGGATATTGTCTAGAAAGGAAATGTCCTATTGTATGTATAAAGTAAGCCTTCAAATCCAAGAATTAATCATTTTAACAAGTTCGGGGCATAAGTTTGTGCCCCCTTATTCCCCCTATTCCTTCATGTGCACAATTAATTTATAAAACTTTTTCAAACGTGATTGAAATGCCTGCAGGACCGGCCGATATTTCCCCTGTATTTTATGAAGTATTTTATGTTGGTGTGGAATATGGATCTTTATCCAATGTCGGTTTTCCCAGATCAGTAGCATTACAGCGTGTGGCCACCGGAGGGCAGCAGAGTTGCCACTCTCATCTCTGCAGAAGAAACTTGTTCCGCAGCCTATAATAATCCAAAAAGAGACAAATATTTGCCTAGAAATTCTGAATATCTCCCCCCCACCCCAATCCTCCCCTTAAAAATAAAACGGGTTTTCAGCTTTCCAATGACCCTGAAGGGGCCTTGCCCCTTTTTTTTTTTCCCCCATGAACCAGGAAGCCCAGGATGGACACAGATATTGCCTTTTTTTCTTCAGGGCAATGCCTGGAGCTAAATAAAGTTTGTCACCACCAATAATCCATTAAACTAAATGGGGGCCCCTGAGCAGATCCCCTTTATAGAGGCCCGATGCTCCCTCTGCTCATTTGTATCCGGCCGTATATTCTGTGTCTTTCTCCTTTCATGAAAAGGATGCGGCGAGCTTACAGTTGAGACATACCTTGCAAGACGACTATTTCTTCATGCCCACATTATAGTCAGACTTACCCAGAAATAACGAGGCAAGAAAGGAAACTTTCCAAATCATAAACTCACGGAAAAAAAAAGGCTATTATTCCCTGTTATCAGCCACTTCATGGGAAAGATAATCATCACTTTGTCACACGTCCCCAGTTATTAAAAACGAACACTTCACATCGATATTAGCTGTAACATATAATCTCCTCACCTCCGCAGGTAATTTTGTAAAAATGACTGACAGTCGGGGGTGTAACGATCGCGGGCCCCTTCCTGGTATAATGTCCCCCATCACGGGTACTTTTTCCGTTCTTCTCCAACACATATTTTACTTTCCCGACCCCCATGAGGTGCGGCGTCCTCCTCCATCTGACCAGTCGGCAGAATTAATTGCGATGCAGGGAGCCGGCGGTCTCATGTCCGCTGAATGTGACGTACATCCAGGTGAAGTAGGTCCTGTTGCCCAGAGAACAGGACCCACTTCACCTGGATGTACGTCATGTTCAGCGGACTTGAAACCGCCGGCTCCCTGCATCGCAGTAAATACTACCGACCGGTCAGACGGAGGAGGACACCGCATGTAATGGGGGCCGGGAAGGTAAAAATAATCATTTGCATCTTTAATATGTGTTGGAGAATAACAGAAAGGACCTGTGATGGGGGACATTATACCAGGAAGGGGCCCAGGATGGGGGATATTATTACTGGAAGGGGACAGGATGGAGGACACTGTTATTGGAAGGGGCCCAGTATGGGGGACTTTATACCAGGAAGGGGACAGTATTACTGGAAGGGGCCCAGGATGGGGGGGCATTATTACTGGAAGGGGACAGGATGGAGGACATTGTTATTGGAAGGGGCCCAGTATGGGGGACTTTATACCAGGAAGGAGGCACTATTATTGCAAGGGCCCAGGATGGGGGACAGTATTACTGGAAGGGGCCCAGGATGGGGGACAGTATTACTGGAAGGGGCCCAGGATAGGGGGGGCATTATTACTGGAAGGGGACAGGATGGAGGACATTGTTATTGGAAGGGGCCCAGTATGGGGGACTTTATACCAGGAAGGAGGCATTATTATTGCAAGGGCCCAGGATCGGGGACAGTATTACTGGAAGGGGCCCAGGATGGGGGATATTATTACTGGAAGGGGACAGGATGGAGGACACTTATTGGAAGGGGCCCAGTATGGGGGGCTTTATACCAGGAAGGAGGCATTATTATTGCAAGAGCCCAGGATGGGGACAGTATTACTAGAAGGGACCCAGGATGGGGGGCATTATTACTGGAAGGGGACAGGATGGAGGACATTGTTATTGGAAGGGGCCCAGTATGGGGGATGTTATACCAGGAAGGGGGCCTTATTACTGCAAGGGCCCAGGATGGGGGACAGTATTAATGGAAGGAGCACAGGATTGGGGATATTATTATAGGAAGGGACCAGGATGGGGGACATTGTTACATGGGGGCTGAACATTCATGTTTTTAGGATCTAGAATGTTACAAGGGCCCATACATTTGACCAATATGCAGGTGGGAGCCCAGGTCCAAATATTGCACTGGGGCCCATCAGACTGTAGTTACGCCCCTGGTGACAGATGCCTGTAATGTAAGAGTCGTCAGCTCCTGAGCCCCCCACACACACGGTGACCCCAGCGCTGACGAACTCTCCACATTGTAGCGCAGGGATTTGTCATTCTGCTCCTGCTCTCCTGTCTGTCGAAACTGCATACAGACATAAGAGAGAGCAAGAGACATTAGACTGTCAGGAGCAATGCATGCTGGGAAGTGGAGGAAACTAAGTTCCAGCACCTATAATGCTGGCAGCACGCTGATAATGAGGAACCACCCAATCTTAAAAAGTGGATGTTGAGTTTATCAGGAGTATTGGGACGATTCCTGTTACTTCGCTTCTGTCTCCGAATTGTCTTTCGTCTTCGATATTGTTGGGAAGGAAGTTAGTCCATAGGACAGAGGATAACTTAGCGATCACTGGGGGTCTAATCAGTGGAACCCCCAATTATCCCAGGAACTGGACTCCCCAGCCCACCCTGAATGCACGCGCGGCCTCTGCTCCACTCACTGTCTATAGGACTGCTGATTATAGCGGAGCGCTGCACTCGGCTTTCTCTCAGTCCCATAGATAATGAGTGGAGAACGAGCACAGTCCGGATCCCAGGATAAGTGGAGGGTCCCACCCATCGGACCCCAATGATCAGGAAGTTATTCACTTATCTAATGGATAAGGAATAACCTCCTGTTTTGGAAATAATCCTATAGTCAAGTCCTTAGTGTGATCTCTGGAGAAAGGGAGTGGGGGCCATAGGCAAATGCCTAGTTAGCCTGCCCCTATCGCCGACCCTGGAGGAGACCATGATGCACGGTTACTTATCACGCTTTCTCCCACCTATCACCCGGTGCCCTCCTTAGTGAGACGTCTTACTAATTTCTCAGAAATTCACTGTATGGTAAATACAATGGCTTAAAGGGCAACTGTCATCCCCTGTGATCCCAGCATTGATGACACCGTAAACAGCCCTGGGGCAGATCCTTATTAATACTAGCATTGTGAGCGGATCTTCCGGATCTAGTCCCTGTGCTCAGTGTCGCCCCCTAGTGAGTAATGCATTTTATGACCTGTTAATAGGAGGAGTACATCCCATTTATGCATTAGATATTGTGTTAACAGTTGCCTACAAGGTCCTGGGTATGGGGCATCCACCCCTTCCGAAATATCACAAAACTTCCAGGATAAATGGCCCCGCAGTCCTAGAGGTGCATTATGGTCGATGCGACCATATCCATTGAAGTCAATGGGACTCTGCTGCAGTACCGCTCACAACCTCTGGCCAAGTGTGGCGCCGTTGTTAGATAAATATTTTTTTTTTCAGATCTTGTTCAAAGTACATTAAGGGTTAAATCCACCCACACTTGTATAGTGGGCACCGCTTAAATAGCAATTCCATAAAGGAGTCACAAAGCATGAACCAATGCAATTCCATCATTGATAAGTTGTGACGTGAGGAGTAATTGCTTAATTATTCTTTATTGATTGTTATTTAAGGATTTGTCCGATATGAACAAGTGAAATAAGAAAATTCCTCATATGACAGAGACGTCACCTACTGAGGCTGAAACGTGACACCCAGGAGACAAGGGTCAGATCCATGTGGGTGTCAGTAATGTGCTGACTGTGGGCGGGAATGGGGCGGCATTAGCCAAAAGAGAAGCCAAGCCCCCCTCCCCCGGCCGTCCCCCCCACTATAAGAATCAGGGCAGGGTGGTGTCAGAAGAGCCAGAGGCCAGAAACAGAAGAAAACCCAATGAAATGTGCAACTGGTGGTGACTGGTTCCAGTAGAAGAGCAGGACTCCGGTAAGTAGGCAAAAAGTTTTTGTGTCTCTGAAACTTTCAGAAAGTTTTATAAAGTGGGAAAAAGTTCACGTGTGTCTCTAAAACTGTCAGAAAGTGGGAAAAAGTTTATTTGTGTCTTTGTAAAACTTTCAGAAAGTTTCATAAAGTGGAAAAAAAAAGTTTGTATCTTTCTAAAACTATCTTAAAGTTTTTTTTTGAAGTTCTGTAGAATTGTCTGAATGCATGAATTCCAAGCAAGATACAAAGTATACGTGTCTGGACATGCTGGGAGTTGTAGTCTCACAGCTGCAGGTCACGGCCCGCCAGTATAGATATATATATATATATATATATATATATATATATAATATATATATACTAGATGGTGGCCCGATTCTAACGCATCGGGTATTCTAGAATATGTATGTATATGTGTAGATTGTGAGCCTTCGCGGGCAGGGTCCTCTCTCCTCCTGGACCAGTTATGACTTGTATTGTTTAAGATTATTGTACTTGTTTTTATTATGTATACCCCTCCTCACATGTAAAGCGCCATGGAATAAATGGCGCTATAACAATAAATAATAATAATAATATATAGCAGCCACATAGTATATAGCACAGGCCAAGACATATTCTTGAATACCTGGTGCGTTAATACAGGCCACGCAGTATATAACACAGCCCACGTAGTATATAGCAGCCATGTAGTATATAACGCAGCCCACGCAGTATATAACGTTGCCCACACAGTATATAACACTTCCCACGTAGTATACGAGCAGCCATGCAGTATATAACGCAGCCCATGTAGTATATAAAACAGCCAATGTAGTATATAGCAGCCATGTAGTATAACGCAGCCCACACAGTATATAACACAGCCCACGTAGTATATAATAATAATAATCTTTATAATAATCTTTATTTTTATATAGCGCTAACATATTCCGCAGCGCTTTACAGTTTTGCACACATTATCATCACTGTCCCCGATGGGGCTCACAATCTAGATTCCCTATCAGTATGTCTTTGGAATGTGGGAGGAAACCGGAGTGCCCGGAGGAAACCCACGCAAACACGGAGAGAACATACAAACTCTTTGCAGATGTTGTCCTGAGTGGGATTCGAACCCAGGACCCCAGCGCTGCAAGGCTGCAGTGCTATCCACTGAGCCACCGTGCTGCCCATAGCAGCAGTATATAGCAGCCATGCAGTATATAACGCAGCCCACGTAGTATATAGCAGCCATGTAGTATATAACATTGCCCACACAGTATATAACACTTCCCACGTAGTATATGAGCAGCCCACGCAGTATATAACGCAGCCCACGTAGTATATAGCAGCCATGTAGTATATAACGCAGCCCACGCAGTATATAACATTGCCCACACAGTATATAACACAGCCCACGTAGTATATAGCAATGTGGACACTATATGCGTGGTTAAAAAAAGACTTAAAATAAAAAACATATACTCACCTTCCGAGGGCCCCTTGTAGTCCTGGCGCCTGTGTGCGGTGCACGCGGCAGCTTCCGGTCCCAGGGTTGGTATGAGTGCAGGACCTGTGATGACGTCGCGGTCACATGACCATGACGTCATGGCAGGTCCTTCTCGCATAGCATCCTTGGCACCGGAACCGGCCGAGGACAGCGGGCCACGTCGGAGGGTGAGAATAACTTTTTTTTTATTATTTTTAACATTAGATCTTTTTACTATTGATGCTGCATGCGTATTATCAATAGTAAAAAGTTGGTCACACAGGGTTAATAGCGGCGGTAACGGAGTGCGTTACACCGCGGCATAACACGGTCCGTTAACGCTGACTGGAGGGGAGTACAGAGCGGGCACTGACTGTGGGGAGGAACGAGCGGCCATTTTGCCGCCAAACTGCTCCCGTCGCTGATTGGTCGTGGCAATGGTCGTGGGCGTTTTGCCACGACCAATCAGCGACTTGGATTTCCATGACAGACAGAGGCCGTGGCCAATGAATATCTGTGACAGACAGAAGGACGGAAGTGGCCCTTATATAGTAGATATATATATATACATGCACTGCTGCGGATAGAAATGTATTCTCTTAACTAAATGTAACTATTTGCAACTTTTTAATTATATTATGATACAAAAGATACATTGACTATAAATATGTTTTTTCTTTTTTTTGTGTCACTTTTTCTCCGCCATGCTTTACACTGCTGCCCTACTCTGTCAGGTTGGTTGTTGTGTATATGTGGAAATTCAACAAGAAAACTCTTGTTTTCAACAGACCATCAACTAATCCACAAGGGTGAAGGAAAACTGACAAATAGACCAGGGAAGTGGCCATAGATAGGGGGAAGATTGGGAAAAAGTAGATTAAAGGGGTTAGTAAATTTAGTAAATGGGATTTTCTGTCTCAGAACATAGAGCTGTGTAATACTTCACTTCCCCTGTGGTGGCGCTGCAGGGAACCCAACCAATTGTTGCTGATCACAGGATCAGGACTTTCTATAATCAGATTGTTGTTGATGCCAGTGCAGGGAAAAATAGACAATCCCTTTAAATGTTTCTGTCCCTGCTGTGTATGAGGATGAGGGGGTGACAGATATTTTGCTTGGGATGATCTGATCCCTGATTGCCAGAGTAGCTGCAGCCGGGACTTCGGGGGCCGCACTGGTTTCTGTTCTTGGGGTCATCCCTGTTTCCGATTAACGTGAGGTCACCGGAGGACCATGCGACCCTTTCCTCGTTCTCCTTTTATGGGAAAGATTTTTACTATAGATAAACGGAATCCGGAAAGTTTCTGGGAAAAGTTCAAAAGTGGAGAAAAAAAAAGGTTACTAAAACTTTTTATAAGGAAAGTCACGGGAGACTTGGGAAGTCAGACAGACCCCCGTGCGCTGGGTGTCTGGACCCATTCTTTCTGTTACAGGGTGGAAGGGGTTAAGTCCGCAGCCTGGAAATAATTCTATGGAACTAGGGGAGGAAATTTTGCTGCTAAAGAAAAAAAAAAAGTCATTTTCTTGTTTTGTTTCGTGGTCAGGCGTCGTGCCCAGAACCCGGCGAGGAATGTCTACACTATAGGGGCTCACTGGCTCAGGACGCCGCTGATGTGGCAGGGAAGAGCTACCCTGAGCAAGTCTGTACTGGTCCGAGTGAGGGGCTGACCGCTCTCCGAGCTGTGAGGGAATACAGTGTATCAGTCTTTACCCTAAGGGTGTAGCTACATGCGGCAGATCTCTTCCATGCATCTAAATAGGAAGTTTTGGAGAGGGGGGGAAAGCATCTAAGTTCTCAGAGAGGGCAGGAAAAACAAGCTATAGATAGGGAGGATTAGGTACAGGGCTCAGCATGCAGTATCACACATGGTGGGATTAGGTACTGGGCTCAGCACGCAGTATCACACATGGTGGGAATGGGTACAGGGTCTTTCAGTATCACATGATTGACTTTGATCACACGTTTCTTAGCCTCTGACTGATAGTGACCCATTGGATCCCCGCAGCACCCGTCAGAAACCAGTGATTATATTGGGGTCCGGGTGAGATGCGGTGGTGAGATACTGTAGGACCCCCGACCTCTGGACTGAGCTGCTCATCACCAGTCTGCACTTGTTTCCTCCCCGACCTTCGCTCTCTTTGAGGTAAACCACCTTCTCAGTGACAGACGCACCCGACTTCCGTACTCCGACCCTGAAGTTCGGCTTTCAGACACTTTTCTGCATGTGGGCTGACTCTTCAGTCTCTGCACGTGGTGCCACATACACCAGTCTTGTGCATCTTCTTTTTATGTCTAAGCTATTGCTTTCTGTTATCAGCCATTTCACTATCATAAAAAAATCCAGATTCCTCCCTTCCCCATGATCAATACTTGAGACCCTCCGTCAGCCCGTCCCCTATAATCTGGTATTGCTGCCAGGTCGTCTCCTGTTGATATATTTTGGTTGTAGGGAAACTATTTCACAACTTTACTGTTACGTTACTTAATGGCCTCCCTGGTCCACAGAGTAATATTGGATGTATTGCTTCATACCAGGCATAGGTCAAAGTATGGAGTCGGGAGTGTACATAGAGAAGGCGCTTAAATGCCGCCATCCTGTTAGTTTATGCCATCACATACCTCCCATAGAAAGCATGTAGACCTATGATGCTGGATTCACAGTTACACTGCTCAGTACGATTGTATATTGTCCTCACTTGCTCCTGCTTTCTAGTAAGCATTTATCACCTCCAGAGTTGCACTACTCAGTACTATTGTATTATGTCCTCTATGCTGCTGCTTTCTGGCAAGCATTTCTCACCCCAAAGCTGAACTCACTGAATACTATTGTATTGTGTCCTCTATGCAGCTATCTGGTAAGCATTTAACACCCCCAGAGGTGGATTCACAGCTACACTGCTCAGTACTATTCTATAATGTCCTTTATGCTTCTGCTTTCTGGCAAGCATTTCTGACCCCAAGAACAGAATTCTCAGTTAAACTGCTCAGTAGTACCATATAGTGACTTCTAGGATGCTGCTTTCTAGTCAGTGTTTTATAGCACCCAGACCTGGATTCACGGTGACACTACTCAGTACTATTGTATAATGTCCTCCATGCTGCTGCTTTCTGATAAGCATTTTTCACTCCAAGAGCTGGATTCACAGTTACACTACTCAATACTATTGTATAATATCCTTTATGCTGCTGCTTTCTAGATAGCATTTCTCACCCACATGGCATGATTCACAGTTACACTGCTCAGTAGTGTTGTATTATGTCCTTTATAATGCTGCTTTCTAGTAAGTGTTTTATCTCACCAGAGCCGAATTGACAGCTACACTGCTCAGTACTATTGTATAATGTCCTCCATGCCGCTGCTTTCTACTAAGCATTTCTCACCCCAGAGCTGGATTCAGAACTACATTGCTTAGTACTGCTGTATAATGTTATCCATACTGCTGCTTTTGAACATGTGTTACATAGAGACAGGAGAGAAGAAATCCTTCTTGTCTGTGTGTATGTCAGACATCATAGCAGCACTTCTCCACCCACTAGCTCAGAGACAACTGAAAATTAGAGGCAGAGCATCAGAGGTCAAAAGTGGTGAAATGTGGATACAAATTATGTAATGGACAACAATTTTGGATTCATTGCATAATTGGGTAACATGAACAAAGAAATTCATGATATTTAGGGTTTTCATCTATCATCTGTTACTTGAAGGAACCTCAGCCGTATATAAGGGACATATATATTTCTCTATAGATGCCTATCTAATCTGAGTCTGTATTTTTCAGATATACCAGACAACATGGTGGATCACCTGGCGTACACAGAAATCAACAGCCAGAGGATAGCAGCTGTGGAGACATGTTTTGGTGCTGCTGGCCAACCACTCTCTCTGCCGGGAAGAGTCCTTGTAGGTGAAGGAATATTGACGAAGGAATGTCGGAAGAAACCCAAACCAAGGGTCTTCTTTCTCTTCAGTGATATCCTCGTCTATGGAACCATTATGATAAGTAAGGTTAAGTACAGCTGCCAGCACATCATTCCCTTGGAAGACGTGACCACGGAGACACTTGATGACAGTGGAGACATGAAGAACCGGTGGATGCTAAAGACCTCCAAGAAGTCTTTTGTAGTTTGTGCTGCCTCTTACACCGAACGGGAAGAGTGGATCAGTCACATCAAGGAATGTTCCAGTAGGCTCTTGGCCAAGACTGGAAGACGAGCGTCCACCAGACACGCGGCACCATGGATACCGGATAAAGCCACCGATATCTGCATGAGATGCACCAAAACCAAGTTCACCACACTGACTCGTAGGCACCATTGTCGCAACTGCGGATTTGTAGTATGTCAACATTGTTCCCAGAACAAGTTCTTGATCCCGTCTTTGTCTTCCAAACCTCTGAGAGTCTGTGCTCTGTGTCATCGAAAGCTGATCGCCGAAAAAATAGCCGAGGAAGATAAAAGGAAGCGACCGGACAAGACCCAAAGGGAAATGCCGGAATTTGAGCCTTCGAGTGACGAAGACAGTGATGAAGAAAGGAACACTGAGATAATTTCCAATGAAGACTTCTACTCTTCATCGTGGTCCGCGTTCCATGCCTGACTTTTCGTTGTTTTTTTTTAAGTTCTTCACCTAGCGACACAAAGATGTTGAGAATGTTCAACAATTGGTGGACAGGTTGGAAATATCTGAAGCCATCAGAGACAAACTTGGTGTTGTTACGACCAGTTTATAGGAGGACAATGACCAGATAGGACCAGTCTACTCGCACTGTGTGGTGGCCAAACTCAAGAGATGATACCTACCTTATCCTGGAGACTTAAGGATATCTCGATTCTAACCATTGTGATTCCAAACCCAACATATTGAATCGTGGTGACCATGCCATTGTTTCTGCCCATAGTGGCCAGTTTTCCACAGATATTCTCTGGAACCGCCATTAAGCTGGTTCCTTAGCTCTTTGGTGGTCCAATGGTCCAGGTTGATTACGCCTGGAAAATATTCCATAGCCTTTGATAACACTAAATCTGCTTCTCTCTTAACAACACTGCCATAAAATGTTATCCTGCCAATAAATAGACACTTAGTGATGTATTAACCGCAGTGACACAACGACTGGGTAAACGTGCTAAATAGAAAGTCTATGAACCCCTTAATTTCGATGGACGCCTAGAAAGATATACGAGATAGGTCACACCACACATTCCTTGGAAGAGAAGGTTCCTCAAGAGAGTCATGGAGTGAGCCGGTACACGGGCCCATTACGTGTTCTTCATTCTCTTCCATGGCACAAACCAGAGAAGAAGTTCCTGGACTCCCAAACTATCACACGTCATTGGGTCAACTTTGGACCCTCAGCTCTTTATTACAGCTATTGAAAACCTGTGGACATCTTGAAGCTTTGAACCCATTGGGTGATGGATGACACTAAGGACTATATTGTGATATATCCTGATATTTTTAATGTATTAACTTATACCGTCTTTGATATAAATCGTGACATTAATGCTGCATTGTGTGTGACCTGATTGAGGAAATGGTGAAACGCGTCGGGACGTCTGAAACTTTTCAACCCAACAAGCCAAAGCCATGGTGCTATTTAGGACACCCCTGCAAACACAACTCATGCCAAAAGGGATACATGTAGTATACCGCCATCCCCACTTCACGGTCAGCCAGTACCAGTCACTTTCGCTACTCTTCTGACCCTTCTAAACTTACTTGTAACTTCTTTAGCCAAACCTGGAGGAAGCGACCTCTAGTGGATCACTAAGGGTATTATTTTTACCCTTTAATGAAGTAGTTGCCTGTAGCCAATCGGATGATAATGGCAGCAGCGGGAGAAGAATGTGCTGCTCTTGCAGGAGGCAGTGACCTATGGGCTCCTATGACGTTGGTAATGACGGTCTGAGGAGTATTTCGGCAGTACTGAGTTTGTAGAAAGCAGCGATCTGTCCACTCATGGGGTGATAGGACAATGGCGTAGGTGACTCTCCCTGGTCCCTCTCATGACTTGTCTGATGCACTTTAGGATCCTCGGATGTGATAATTGTTCCCCTTTTTAAATATAAACGTGACGAGAAAACATAAAAAAAGAGTCAATTATTTTCTTGCTGCTCCTAAGAACATGACGCTCGCGTTATACAGCGTTAAGCACGTCCCTGGAAATCTACTTGGTCTTCATGGTGATGTTTAGCAATCTTCTTGGTCTTCATGGTGCTGTTTGGAGATCTTAGTCTTCATGGTGATGTTTGGAGATCTCCTTGGTCTTCATTGTGGTGTTTGGAGATCTCCTTGGTCTTCATGGTGATGTTTGGAGACCTCATTGGTCTTCATGGTGCTGTTTGATGATCTCCTTGGTCTTCATGGTGCTGTTTGATGATCTCCTTGGTCTTCATGGTGCTGTTTGATGATCTCCTTGGTCTTCATGGTGCTGTTTGATGATCTCCTTGGTCTTCATGGTGATGTTTGGAGATCTCCTTGGTCTTCATTGTGGTGTTTCAAGATCTCCTTGGTCTTCATGGTGGTGTTTGGAGATCTCCTTGGTCTTCATGGTGTTTGGAGATCTTCTTGGCCTTCTCGGTGTTGTTTGGAGATCTCTTTGGTTTTCATGGTGCTGTTTGACCTCCTTGGTCTTCATGGTTCTGTTTGGAGATCTCCTTGTCTTCGTGGTGCTGTTTGGAGATCTCCAAGGTCTTCATGGTGTTTGGAGATCTTCTTGGTCTTCGTGGTCTTGTTTGGAAATCTCCTTGGAGTTCATGGTGGTTGGTTAGTGGCGCCTCTTGTTAATGGTGTTGCAGCCTCTGTGGTCTTTCAGAAAAGGTAAAGTGTATATACTGACATACATGTGACACATTGCACACAGAGGGACGTTCTGTCACTAAGCATGGGACTTATGAAGGGAATTTCTTGCACCAAATTTTTTTAGGGGCTTCATCACAAAAAGGGGTGAATACATATGCACATGCCAATTTTTAGTTATTTGATACCATAAATTTAATGTATGCCTATATTTTCCTACTTCACCAACTTAGACTATTTAGTGCTGATGCGTCACACACAAATCAGATTACAAGAATATTTACACACAGGTTCTAATGTAACAAAATAAATAAAAATCCAAGGGGGGTGAATACTTTTGCAAGTCACTGTACAGACATAAAATACTGTCAGCAAATGCATATTTTCACACCGGGGTCCAGGGATTCTCCACACTTGCACTGAACGGTTCTTTTTCCATCAGGGACAAATTCCGTGCAGGTCGGCGGATGTTTCCGGTTCCGCACCTTCCTGCTATCTACATTTCTCTGTTGTGCAACTTCCTGCAAACTTTTCTGAAAAAAGGGCTTTTTTTCCTTCTTTCGGTTTGGTTTCACAATATTTGCAACGTTGTATTTTTTTGCCCCCACTATGGAAACAATGTAAGGTCGCTGTCTTCTCAATGCTACAAGATAAGAAGCTTTGTAACCACTTATAAGAAATATCTGCTCCTTTCTCTACTTCTGAGCCATTATTCTCCTTGTGAACTCCTCATTCACTCTGGAAATATTACTAAAATCCATCCATTATGGACTGCCAGCTCACTATGGATCAGATTACAGCTGCACATTGAAGTCTATGGCGAGGGGAGCAGCAGAGTGAGGTATAGACTGACTTCCTGCTGCTGCTTTCTAATATGTGTTTCACAGCTACACTGCTTAGTACTGTATGATGTCATTCATGCTGTCGCTTTCTAGTGTTTTATCTAGTCCCACAGCTGGATTCACAACTACACTGCTTAGTATGATGTCTTCCACGCTGATTTTTCTAGTAAGTGTTGATATAATGCGAGGGCTGGATTCATAGTTACACTGCTTCATACTGCTGTATGATGACATCCATTTTCTTGGTTTCTAATAAGTATTTTGTCTCACTCTAGTTCTGGATTCACAGCTATACTGCTCAGTCCTGTTGCATAAATATCATTATACCATAGTATTAAGCAGTGTAACTGTGAATCCAGCTTTGGTAAGAGATAAACACCAAAATAAAATCATTCTTTATTGCAAAATAAGTTAAAACATGGTAAAATGAATCCTGACGCGTTTCTGGTGTATACAACACCCTTATTCATAAGAGAACGTTGCTTCCTGATAAGTATTTTGTCTCCAATGCTGGATTCACAGTTACTCAGTTTAGTACGACTGTAAAATGTCCTCCATGCTGCTGCTTAACATGTGCTATATAGAGGAGATCTAGTCCACCGTTTTGATACCCTCTAATAGAACATGAAGGTAAGAGAAGGGGGGCTTCATTGCATTTTACAATGCTACGGCAAAGGGAGGGTGGTCACCAGAGGCTGATATGTCCAGTAGGTGGATCCACTACTATTATCTCCATATGGGGGGCGCCATTTCTATTTTCCACCCAGTAACAACTAGCACAGAAATCTAAGGGTAGAAGACGTTCGGGTGACGTTATCCACCAGGTATAGAAGTAGAACAGTCCACACTGGAGAAATGTCACCCGACGGCATGGTCTGCGGTGGGAGAGGAATGTGGGTCTCCGCACAATAGATTGCTCTGTGTCCCTGAGATGTGTGGGACTTCTGCTGAGAACACATTATGCACAGTAATGTAGCACGCCGGCTCCTTGTGGTTCAGGCTGGATGACGGTATTCGGTGCACTCTATGGCGCTACTATGAAGGTGCAGAACAGCTGCACCCATGGCTGAGCACTGAGCCGTGCCGCTGCACTGCAATGACAGGCAGACAATAGATGAGAAGGGCGGCGACAGGACAATCAGCACCACTGTCACGTGGATGTGTTCCATTCACCTCAACGGGAACACATTTTAAAGGGATATTCCCAAATTGTAAGGTAATGGCAGATCACCGCAATATGTTACCGAATTGTCACCATTAGGGGGCGCTCTGCCACGGTCCTGAGAATGAAGGAAGCGCTGCACCACCTCCTGCACTGCCACTTCACTGAAAAGGTCGGAAGTGCCGCCATGGACGGAAAATAAGCGCTGGGTTAGTGGGGTCCAATAGGCGAGGCCCACCCAATCCGCAAATACCGGCATGCCCCGCAATCCGGCAGCGCTATACGAGAGAAAACCCCTTTAAGAAGAGGGCAACGCCAACTGATGACTTTAGCCCATAATTAGAAATGTCTGTAAATGCCCCCCTTATCATTAAAGGGATAATGCATCGTAATCATTAAAGGGGCAATGTACCCTTAATCATTATAGAGGAAATGCTCTTCAAATCATTAAAGGGGAAACACATGCCAAATCATTAAAGGGGTAATGAATCTAAAATCATTAAAGGGGCATTGCACCCCAAATCATTAAAGGGGTAATGCACGCCAAATCTTTAAAGGGACAATGGACGTCAAATCATTAAAGGTGCAAGCAAGGCACGCCAAAACATTAAGGGGAAATGCACCCCAAGTCATTAAATGAGCAAAGCATGCCAAATCATTAAAGGAGCAATGCACCCCAAATCATTAAATGGGAAATGCACCCCAAATCATTAAAGGGGCAATGCACCCCAAATCATGTGGCCACTAATGGAATCAGAATGTGGTCACAACCCTTTGCGCCAATGTAGTGACTTTACTGGAAGTCCCATGTAAACGCTACACTTTCCATTCTCACCAGATGTCCCGCTGCTGACTCCCTCGGCCTATACGCACGTTCTTGGCACTGATGCGATTGCACTACATACCTCATAACATCGTTGGATTGTTTGCTCAGTCCGGTCACATTCAGGTTTATTTGCACAGAAAGATTGAGAAATGCGGCCCCAAAATCTGTACACGAAGCAATGACATTAAGAAAGGCTCTGTGCAGCCGATGATGGAGCCCCGCGGCCGAATGCAGACCTTTCCCGTAACTGTCAGGAATGTTTTCACTGGTTATAAAAAAAAAAAAATATATATGCAGCAGGTATAACGGGTTTCCATATACAAATATAGCGCTACGTAATGTTTCCTACACAGGAAATGCCCAGATTCACAATGTCATGTTCCGGGAATAAAAAAGGTGAGTCTCAACATAAAGGTGCTGCACAATATATACACAACCGTGCCGCCATAATAGTGACAATAGCGCCAGAGAATCGGCACCCCCCCCCCCCCCCCCGCTGGCAATCTGATGCTACTGCAGTGCTGCTAGGTGAGCTGATGCAGGTGGTGACCACTCCCACCATTCTTTAAAAGGTCACGTGATGCATCAGCTGACTGTGGTGACACAGGGCCTTTCTGGAGACCAGCTCCCTGGCGTGACTGGAGTCCAGTTGCTGTTGTTATTTGCGGTGTGGAGCTTAGCAGCGGGGTCCATAAGCTAAGTGTGGTGTTTTTATTACCTTGTCCCTTTGGTGTTTGTCACTTCCCCCCATGTGTATTATCTGCAGACATGAGGCTAGTGCTCCTTACTGGCCAGTGCACTAGCCAGAGCAGTAATAAGTGACTACTAGGGAAGAGGTATCCTGACGGCGGGGGGGGGAAGGACCCGCATAGGGCATTAGGGGAGTGCAGGGAAAGGCTCACGTTTGGGCTCAGGTGGTGACCATTCCCCATTCCCTACAGGTACAGCTACAGGCCTTCCTCTCACCTTTTCCATCTCGTTACTGAGTTGTGCTATCCGTTGACCGATGGGTCGAGTCACACGTGACACAATAGTGCTATAGACTGAGTTCACAACAGAGATATAATCCAGCACATAAGTGTGTCATCATGTCCCACAGTCAGCAGTATCATTTAGTTATATCCTTGTACATAGGGGCAGTATTATATCCTCGTACATAGGGGCAGTATTATAGTAGTTATATTCTCGTACATAGGGGCAGTATTATACTAGTTATATTCTTGTACATAGGGGCAGTATTATAGTAGTTATATTCTTGTACATATGGGCAGTATTATAGTAGTTATATTCTTGTATATAGGAGCAGTATTATAGTAGTTATATTCTTGTACAAAGGGAGCAGTATTATACTAGTTATATTCTTGTACATGGGAGCAGTATTATAGTAGTTATATTCTAGTACATATGGGCAGTATTATAGTAGTTATATTCTAGTACATAGGGGCAGTATTATAGTAGTTATATTCTTGTACATAAGGAGCAGTATTGTAGTAGTTATATTCTTGTACATAGGAGCAGTATTATAGTAGTTATATTCTTGTACATAAGGAGCAGTATTATAGTAGTTATATTCTTGTACATAGGAGCAGTATTATAGCAGTTATATTCTTGTACATAGGGGGCAGTATTATAGTAGTTATATTCTTGTACATAGGGGCAGTATTATAGTAGTTATATTCTTGTACATGGGAGCAGTATTATAGTAGTTATATTCTAGTACATATGGGCAGTATTATAGTAGTTATATTCTTGTACATAGGGGGCAGTATTATAGTAGTTATATTCTTGTACATAGGAGCAGTATTATAGCAGTTATATTCTTGTACATAGGGGCAGTATTATAGTAGTTATATTCTAGTACATATGGGCAGTATTATAGTAGTTATATTCTTGTACATAAGGAGCAAACTATTGCTTTTTTTTGTGCCATAACATTGGCTCTATAATTTTTACATGACTGAGAAACAATCTTTGCCCCCTCGATGATTATATCAGTCGTTACCGAATTGCTGTATATCTGCTCTTCTCTGGTCAGGATCTGTAATGGTCAGGTCAGTAATGTTGTTTTGCAGAGATTTGGCTGGAATTAGATGTCACAAGGTCTGCTCTGTGAAACAGATTTTGGCTGCTTTGGCTTAGGCTCTGCGCCAGAGTAGCGTCATTCTGAGATTTTAGTGTACAAAAAAAAAAAATAGAATCAGTAAAACATACTGCAGCAGCCGGCACTGACGAATCCCACAGAGGATTGGAAGGATTAGCACAAGATGTTAACCCTGTTTTCCTGGGCAGGAATTACAAAAATTAGACTTACACTTTTATTTAAAGTGATGCCTCTCCTTCCTTCCTGAAAGTACCGATCTGAGATATAAAGTTATGAAAAGCCAATCCTTTAGTTCACAATAATTCATGCCCCCATCTCCCCTCGAAACAAGACCTAATTGTGTGTAACCCCTTTTCGCCCACTTGCTTGTAACGTCTGTGCCCAATAGATGGATAGATATATATATATATATATATATATATATATATATATATATATCGCTAGTAGAAAACAAGGCATTTTCTTGGCTTCTACAGATCCTATAGCTGTGCCTAAAACTACAGAATTGTATGGTGGTTGCCCTACTTGGTTAAGCTTCCCTTAAAAGTTAGCAGAAGTAGCCTAAGGTCATGAAGGATGTTTGGCAGACAGCACACTATCATTTATGCAACAGTAATGATATGGGGTAGTTACGGACCCCATTACAGTACCATTTAATGTGACAGTTTCCATACATGGTAAATTCTATTTAATTAGTGGTGGAAGAGATATCCCATAGGGGTCATCAGGTCATGTAATTGAGGGGTATAACCCAGAGCGATAAAGAAGTTCTGGAGAAAAAAATAAAATATTTTTTTTGAGGCCAAGATATCTATCAAAAAAGAAAAAAAAAGACAATTTGATAAATTGTTTCAAAACTTCATAAACATTTGTTTTTGCTTTGCTGTCTTCTTGAGGGTTAACCATAAAATGTTAATTTCCGATAAAAAGAAAAGAAATAAAAAAATAAATAAAAAAGACAAGAGAATTCGCCCCATCTGCCACGCTCCGCTGAGACCCGAGCTCATAAATGACAGCAAAACAGATTGTTGCGTTTACAAACAGCGAGCGGACTTTCCCGAGGACGGTGACTGTGCTGTGGTTGGCGATTTTCTTTTTTTATTCGCTGTTTCCAAGACGACTGTTCCTCACAAGCAGCTCTGGCACTGAACAGCTGGACGGATATTTAGGAGCTGTGTGCGCCCAGCGCCAGAACTCCCATCCAGCGCCGCGGATCTCTCCGGGCAGATGCTGAATACACGGGAAGACGACGGGAATGATAAACGTTTACAAATTGCAATTTTTGGTTGATTTTGTTATGTCAGTCCCAAAAGAAGAAACTTTCCGGAGTTTTGTGTTGATGATTCACCGCCTCATCCAGGATTGCAGTTTCATTTTAATACTGCAGTACCAGACATGGCCTATTGATAAAAGTGGCGCTATTGCTGAATGATCGGGCAATTCTGCTTTTTTTTTTTTTTATATATATATATATATATATATGCATGTTGGGTTTTTTTCTAGTACTTTTAAACCTAATTTTCCATTATTAATTTGACTAGCCCCATTTTGGTAAACGAGACCCTCACGATTTGCTCAGTATAGAACTGTTATCAGATAGTAACCTACAAAAAAATATTAGTTTTGTCATTTTATTTTACCAGAAATCTACAAACATTCAAGCAGACACGTGAGGAATAGAATTCTCCTTATTTTATTAACAGAAACTGTTATAAATCCTTAACAAAGAGAATAAGTATCACACACAAAAAAAAATAAGGCCGTTCGTGGTGTCCAGAGAATGAGATCAACCTTCACTCCAGTCAAAAATACTATTAATTAAAAAAAAAAAAAAACACAACTAAAATCCACATCCAAGGAGGATACGAAAAGTGTCATTTTCTTTGGAGGACCTACATTAATCAGATAGGTGTAATACTCTGTTTCACCTGCGGTGGCACTGTAGAGAAACTGAATATCTGCTGACAGGTTCCAGCACAGGCGATCACAGTGATCAGCTTATTGGTGAGATGCACTCCTAAGAAAAAGGGGATGGTCGAAAGTGGACAATGATGGTCGAAAGTGGACAATGCCTTTGAAAGCTCCGATTGTGGCCCGAATGTCCAGAATGATTGTTACAGTGCACAAAGACAGCGAACGCATTGCAAAAATAGCACCCCCAGTGGTGAAACACTATAAACTTACTTTCTCTTCCAGCCCAAGAGCAGTGCTTTACATTTTCAGCTCCTAGGGGGAGGGGTTACAATTTGGAACCACCCCTGCTTATGTTTAAAGTCTGCGGTTTTCTGAAACAATGTGATATATTATAATATAAAGAGGAGGATAATATTACAGGAAAGGTCTGAGAAGGCAGCAGAGGCCTCCCTGCCTCTCTGTAATACATAGCGACAAGGAACTAGTCCCGATCATGGCTCAGGTGGGAGAAGCCCTGCACATATGTATGCGGAGCAGCAACAGCATAGTCTGAGGTTTAAAGGGGGTCGTCCTCCTCGCCTGACTGACCACCCCCTTCAATAGATTCCGCTAGAACAAAGGTGTCAGCTTTAGGCGTGGGTCCCTCCCCCCAATCCCCCCCCCAAAAAAAAAAATAAAAATAGTTGACATTTGCGAAGGTGGCGTGTAATAAAATATTTTTAATTATAATTTTTAATGTCAGTCTCCAGCATTAACCCCTACTAGTCTGGATCCAGTCTCAAAAATGGGCCTGGCACCGGGGGCATGCTGGTTGTTGTAGTGTCTCCAGTGTTTTATCACTAGATGCTTGAGGTATGGTATAAATACAGGTCTACAAGTCACACGTGGGCGGCTCTGGTCACTAAGAGGTTAAAAGGCAGATAGTCAGAAACTATTAAAATTCCTTTAATCGAGAAAAAGACGCTAATACGTCGTTATGTATCAAGTTTAGAAGATTTCTGATTATCCAGACCATTTTATACAAGACTCCGGAGTAAAGGAATTGCACCGGTATGAGACCCCGGCGGTATTATCCCGTCCTTAACACACAGCAATCACTCGAATACCCATATAATACTCTGAGACAGCAATATGAAGCCATTTCTGCCAGTTGCATATTGTTCTATTTTGTGCCATGTACAGCGCCCCCCAGTGGCAGATTGTATCAGTCATCATCCGAAGACATGTCTCCGCCGGTCATGTGAGCGCCGCTCGATAGTCTAGTCCCCGTACTGGATTTCGGCTTTCAGCTCCTGAGACACATAACTGATGAGCGCTGCTGCCACCTGCTGCTGTAACGCGGCATTGCCGGACACCAGCATGATGAGGTGCGTTGCGTCCGTCCAGTCCAGGTTTCGGATGATGGCGAAGATCTGCTCGCACAGTCTCTGCTGCTGCACGGGCGGCAGCTCCAGCAGGATCTGAGGGATGGGCCTGAACTGACCGTTCGTCATCCAGGCTCCTAGGACGCCCCCTAGAGCGCCGCCTGCAAAATACAAGAGTCACCGTCGTTATGAGAATCTCAACATCAGGGCCGCCAACCCCAAATCTGCACCTTACCTACAGCGATCCCTGGGGGGCCTCCTAATAATCCCCCCACAAAGGCTCCTGCGCCAGCGACCACGGCCCCCCTGGCAGAATGCTTGATGGTCGCCTTCATCTTCTGCTCCGTCGCCAGGTGGCACAAAAGGCGCAAGATGTCGTCCATGTTCACCGGCATGTTCAGGCCTGCAACAGAAAGACGATGGTGACAAGATACAGAACAGGAGGAGCCCCCCCTACAGGCAGTCATGTGCAATGCTTACCTATGGGGGCACTCTACACTCAGCCTGATGTACATTAAAGGGACGTGATGGACACACGAGTTATGGAGGTCCGGCACCGGGCAGCTCCATCAGCAGAGTCATTGTCACAGCAATGCTCAGTACACCGCGCAGTGGCCGATCTCAGGTACTGCATAGAATCACAGCTGCAGTACCAACAACGGCCACTGCGCGGTGTCTCTATTCACTGGGTACATCTACTGCTGGAAGTAGGGCCGATCAGATACCGATAAAGAACCTAGGGTTGGCCATCCTTATCCCAGCAGAAGACAATCCCTTTAACCCCTTTCTCTCCTCGGACGGAATAGTACGCCAACGTCAGTACCCACGCTTTGAGGTGGGCTCCGGCGGTGAGCTTTTTTTTAACCACAAAATAACCTAGTCATGTTTGGTGTCTATGAACTCGTAGTGACCTGGAGAATCATAATGGCAGATCAGTTTTATCATTTAGTGAACCAAGCAAAAAAGCCAATCAAAAAACCAGTGTGGGATTGCACTTTTTTTGGCAATTTCATCACCCTTCAATTTTTTTTCCAGTTTTCTAGTACACGACATGGTAAAACCAATGATGTCGTTCAAAAGTACAACTCGTCCCGCAAAAAATAAGCCCTCACATGGCCAAATTGACGGAAAAAGGAAAAAAGTTATGGCTCTGGGAAGGAGAGGAGTGAAAAAAAGCTCCGGGGGTGAAAGGGTTAAGGCCGCATTCGCTTTGAGATTTCTAAAGAGGGTCATATATAT
Organism: Ranitomeya imitator; assembly: GCF_032444005.1. Lineage (NCBI taxonomy): Eukaryota > Metazoa > Chordata > Amphibia > Anura > Dendrobatidae > Ranitomeya > Ranitomeya imitator. Next base: position 142,818,229 of record NC_091290.1, read on the forward strand.
GAAGGGCGCGAGTCACGTGACCAGCGCCAGCACAAGGCATGATGGGACGGTGTGACGCTTATCTCCTCCCTCCGTCATCTGCCTCATCTCACAGGAGGGAAATCCCGGCCACGACACCGCGGGGAGGACAAGGTCCAGCGCAGCCCGAAGAGGGGGGGAAGTCAGCAGCTGCCGGATCCCATACCCCCGGGGGGACGCAGGAGACCCCCACAACACCCCACAACACCACGAGGGGACGCAGGAGACCCCCACATACCTCACATGCCCCACAACACCACGAGGGGACGCAGGAGACCCCCACAACACCACGAGGGGACGCAGGAGACCCCCACATACCTCACATGCCCCACAACACCACGAGGGGACGCAGGAGACCCCCACATACCTCACAGGTCCCACAACACCACAAGGGGACGCAGGAGACCCCCACATACCTCACAGGCCCCACAACACCACGAGGGGACGCAGGAGACCCCCACATACCTCACATGCCCTACAACACCACGAGGGGACGCAGGAGACCCCCACATACCTCACAGGTCCCACAACACCCCGGGGGGACGCAGGAGACCCCCACATACCTCACAGGCCCCACAACACCCCGGGGGAGGCAGGAGACCCCCACATACCTCACATGCCCCACAACACCACGAGGGGACGCAGGAGACCCCCACATACCTCACAGGCCCCACAACACCACAAGGGGACGCAGGAGACCCCCACATACCTCACATGCCCCACAACACCACGAGGGGACGCAGGAGACCCCCACATACCTCACAGGCCCCACAACACCACAAGGGGACACAGGAGACCCCCACATACCTCACAGGCCCCACAACACCCCGGGGGGACGCAGGAGACCCCCACATACCTCACAGGCCCCACAACACCCCGGGGGGACGCAGGAGACCCCCACATACCTCACAGGCCCCACAACACCTCGGGGGGACGCAGGAGACCCCCACATACCTCACAGGCCCCACAACACCTCGGGGGGACGCAGGAGACCCCCACATACCTCACAGGCCCCACAACACCTCGGGGGGACGCAGGAGACCCCCACATACCTCACAGGCCCCACAACACCCCGGGGGGACGCAGGAGACCCCCACATACCTCACAGGCCCCACAACACCTCGGGGGGACGCAGGAGACCCCCACATACCTCACAGGCCCCACAACACCCCGGGGGACGCAGGAGACCCCCACATACCTCACAGGCACCACAACACCCCGGGGGGAAGCAGGAGACCCCCACATACCTCACATGCCCCACAACACCACGAGGGGACGCAGGAGACCCCCACATACCTCACAGGCCCCACAACACCACAAGGGGACGCAGGAGACCCCCACATACCTCACATGCCCCACAACACCACGAGGGGACGCAGGAGACCCCCACATACCTCACAGGCCCCACAACACCACAAGGGGACACAGGAGACCCCCACATACCTCACAGGCCCCACAACACCCCGGGGGGACGCAGGAGACCCCCACATACCTCACAGGCCCCACAACACCCCGGGGGGACGCAGGAGACCCCCACATACCTCACAGGCCCCACAACACCTCGGGGGGACGCAGGAGACCCCCACATACCTCACAGGCCCCACAACACCCCGGGGGACGCAGGAGACCCCCACATACCTCACAGGCACCACAACACCCCGAGGGGACGCAGGAGACCCCCACATACCTCACAGGCCCCACAACACCTCGGGGGGACGCAGGAGACCCCCACATACCTCACAGGCCCCACAACACCCCGGGGGACGCAGGAGACCCCCACATACCTCACAGGCACCACAACACCCCGGGGGGAAGCAGGAGACCCCCACATACCTCACAGGCACCACAACACCCCGGGGGACGCAGGAGACCCCCACATACCTCACAGGCACCACAACACCCCGGGGGACGCAGGAGACCCCCACATACCTCACAGGCACCACAACACCCCGGGGGGACGCAGGAGACCCCCACATACCTCACAGGCCCCACAACACCCCGGGGGGACGCAGGAGACCCCCACATACCTCACAGGCCCCACAACACCTTGGGGGGACGCAGGAGACCCCCACATACCTCACAGGCACCACAACACCCCGGGGGGAAGCAGGAGACCCCCACATACCTCACAGGCCCCAGTGCAGATCTCTACGTATGTGATTTCCACATCCCCGGCCACAGTCCGACTAGTCGTGCCCGGCTCGGCTCCATGCCCCTGTGTGCTGAGCCCCGGACACCACTAGTTGGACTGTGGCCGGGATTATGGTAATCACACACGTGGTCACATGACCACCGGCAGAGAATTCTCAGGACCCCATAACTATCACTCCCATCCTGCCCGAGAACAGACCAGATATTAACCCGTGAATCACCGGACTAAATAAAATCCCAGCCCCCCCAGGTCAGATTAAAGCAGCAAAGACAAAAAACCGCAGGAGGAGAACTGAGGAACAACGTCCCAGGTGGGAAGGGGTTAATGGAGGAAATGCAGGAGACGCACAAGTCTCAGCATGCCCAGAGAGACAGTGCTGGGACTTGTGGTCCTCGCCGCTCTGCACTCACCGTCACCGCGGTCCGATGTCTGACACCTGGTGACAGCAGTCCCGGCCAAGTGACAGCAGAAGGGGGCGGGGCTACACCTGACAGACAGGCCATTGGTTAATAAACTCAAAGGGCGGGACGGGAAACGTTACAACGGAAGTGACGTCATGACGGTGGCCTGAGAGGAAAAAATTATTTTTATCTCTGACAAACAATCGTATTTCGCTCCCGATAATGAGACACTGGATGGAGCTCCACAGGCGGACTGTACCGGAGAGGCGCTGCGGCAACGGTATATACGGCAGGAAGGAGACAGTGCCGTGCGCCGATAGGCTGACCACAAACATGTCACTAGGCTGGAAAACTATGGTAGCCGTCGCCTCCCGCATTGAAATTATTCTCACCGATTTCACAGATGTCGCCCGCTAGTGGTTAGAGAGTGGAACTACAGTTCAGACTGATTACATCTGGATAAACTGTGCGCCTTGTATACAGTATAGCAGAATAGTGAGTGCAGCTCTGGAGTATAATACAGGATGTAACACAGGATCAGTAATGTAATGTATGTACACAGTGACTGCACCAGCAGAATAGTGAGTGCAGCTCTGGAGGATAATACAGGATGTAACTCAGGATCAGTAATGTAATGTATGTACACAGTGACTGCACCAGCAGAATAGTGAGTGCAGCTCTGGAGGATAATACACGATGTAACTCAGGATCAGTAATGTAATGTATGTACACAGTGACTGCACCAGCAGAATAGTGAGTGCAGCTCTGGAGGATAATACAGGAGGTAACTCAGGATCAGTAATATAATGTATGTACACAGTGACTGCACCAGCAGAATAGTGAGTGCAGCTCTGGGGTATAATACTGGATGTAACTCAGGATCAGTAATGTATGTACACAGTGACTGCACCAGCAGAATAGTGAGTGCAGCTCTGGGGTATAATACAGGATGTAACTCAGGATCAGTAATGTATGTACACAGTGACTGCACCAGCAGAATAGTGAGTGCAGCTCTGGAGGATAATACAGGAGGTAACTCAGGATCAGTGATGTAATGTATGTACACAGTGACTGCACCAGCAGAATAGTGAGTGCAGCTCTGGAGGATAATACAGGATGTAACGCAGGATCAGTAATGTATGTACACAGTGACTGCACCAGCAGAATAGTGAGTGCAGCTCTGAGGTATAATACAGGATGTAACTCAGGATCAGTAATGTAATGTATGTACACAGTGACTGCACCAGCAGAATAGTGAGTGCAGCTCTGGAATATACCCAGTGAGTTGTTTTTTTTTCCCAGTATCTGTTGTTTCGGAGTGTGTGTCTGATGGTTTCGGTTGTTAGTGATTGTGGTGGTTGTTGGTGATGGTTGTTAGTAGTGATTGTTAGTGTTGATGGTTGTTAGTGATGATGGTTATGATGGTTGTTAGTGATTTTTGTTGTTAGAGATCGTGGTTTTTAGTGGTGGTTGGTGATGATGGTTGATGGTGGTGGTAACATAGTAACATAGTTAGTAAGGCCGAAAAAAGACATTTGTCCATCCAGTTCAGCCTATATTCCATCATAATAAATACCCAGATCTACGTCCTTCTACAGAACCTAATGATTGTATGATACAATATTGTTCTGCTCCAGGAAGACATCCAGGCCTCTCTTGAACCCCTCGACTGAGTTCGCCATCACCACCTCCTCAGGCAAGCAATTCCAGATTCTCACTGCCCTAACAGTAAAGAATCCTCTTCTATGTTGGTGGAAAAACCTTCTCTCCTCCAGACGCAAAGAATGCCCCCTTGTGCCCGTCACCTTCCTTGGTATAAACAGATCCTCAGCGAGATATTTGTATTGTCCCCTTATATACTTATACATGGTTATTAGATCGCCCCTCAGTCGTCTTTTTTCTAGACTAAATAATCCTAATTTCGCTAATCTATCTGGGTATTGTAGTTCTCCCATCCCCTTTATTAATTTTGTTGCCCTCCTTTGTACTCTCTCTAGTTCCATTATATCCTTCCTGAGCACCGGTGCCCAAAACTGGACACAGTACTCCATGTGCGGTCTAACTAGGGATTTGTACAGAGGCAGTATAATGCTCTCATCATGTGTATCCAGACCTCTTTTAATGCACCCCATGATCCTGTTTGCCTTGGCAGCTGCTGCCTGGCACTGGCTGCTCCAGGTAAGTTTATCATTAACTAGGATCCCCAAGTCCTTCTCCCTGTCAGATTTACCCAGTGGTTTCCCGTTCAGTGTGTAATGGTGATATTGATTCCCTCTTCCCATGTGTATAACCTTACATTTATCATTGTTAAACCTCATCTGCCACCTTTCAGCCCAAGTTTCCAACTTATCCAGATCCATCTGTAGCAGAATACTATCTTCTCTTGTATTAACTGCTTTACATAGTTTTGTATCATCTGCAAATATCGATATTTTATGGTTGTTAGTGATGATGATGGTTTTCGGTGATGGTTGTTGGTGATGGTGGTTAGTGATGATGGTGGCGGTTGTTAGTGGTGGTGATTGTTACTAATGATGGTGGGAGGCAGTTGTTAGTGGTGGTGGTGGTTGTTAGTGATGTTGGTAGTTGGTGGTGGTTGGTGATGTCGGTTAGTGATGATGGTAGTTGGTGTTGGTGATGATGTCGGTTGTTAGTGATGATGGTAGTTGGTGGTGGTTGTTGGTGATGGTGGTTGTTAGTGATGATGGCGGTTGTTAGTGGTGGTTGTTAGTGATGGTGGTGGTTGTTGTTAGTGATGGTGGTGGTTGTTAAGGTACCTTCACACTGAGCGATGCTGCAGCGATCCAGACAACGATCCGGATCGCTGCAGCGTTGCTGTTTGGTCGCTGGAGAGCTGTCACACAGACCTCTCTACAGCGACCAACGATGCCGGTAACCAGGGTAAACATCGGGTAACTAAGCGCAGGGCTGCGCTTAATAACCTGATGTTTACCCTGGTTACCAGCGTTAAAGTTAAAAAAAAAGAAACACTTCATACTTACCTTCCGCTGTCTGTCCCTCGGCGCTCTGCTTCTCTGCCCTGTGTAAGCACAGCGGCCGGAAAGCAGAGCGGTGTCACACACGCCTATTCTGCGATGTCTACAGGTGATCCAGCGACGAAAGAAAGTGCTGGCCTTCTAGCTCCGACCAACGACAGCACAGCAGGATCCTGATCGCTGCTGTGTCAAACTGAACGATATCGCTAGCCAGGACGCTGCAACGTCACGGATCGCTAGCGATATTGTTCAGTGTGAAGGTACCTTAAGTGGTAGTGGTTGTTAGTGATGATGGCGGTTGTTGTTAATGATGGTGGCGGTTGTTGGTGGTGGTTAGTGATGATAGCAGTTGTTAGTGGTGGTTGTTGGTGATGGTGGCGGTTGTTGTTAATGATGGTGGTGGTTGTTGGTGGTGGTTAGTGATGATGGCAGTTGTTAGTGGTGGTTGTTGGTGATGGTGGCGGTTGTTGTTAATGATGGTGGTGGTTGTTGGTGATGGTGGTGGTTAGTGATGATGGCGGTTGTTAGTGGTGGTTGTTGGTGATGGCGGTTGTTAGTGGCGGTTGTTAGTGATGGTGGCGGTGGTTGTTAATGATGGTGGTGGTTGTTAGTGGTGGTTGTTAGTGATGGTGGCGGTGGTTGTTAATGATGGTGGTGGTTGTTGGTGATGGTGGTGGTTAGTGATGATGGCGGTTGTTAGTGGTGGTTGTTGGTGATGGCGGTTGTTAGTGGTGGTTGTTGGTGATGGTGGCGGTGGTTGTTAATGATGGTGGTGGTTGTTGGTGATGGTGGTGGTTAGTGATGATGGCGGTTGTTAGTGGTGGTTGTTGGTGATGGCGGTTGTTAGTGGTGGTTGTTGGTGATGGTGGCGGTTGTTGTTAATGATGGTGGTGGTTGTTGGTCATGGTGGTGGTTAGTGATGATGGCGGTTGTTAGTGGTGGTTGTTGGTGATGGCGGTTGTTAGTGGCGGTTGTTAGTGATGGTGGCGGTGGTTGTTAATGATGGTGGTGGTTGTTAGTTGCCTCCATGCTCTGTACCATACTGTGCAGTCTCTAGTTTGGGCTCAGGTTGATGTTCCTTGGGGACATTGTCCTGGTAGAATTCCTGCAGACATCCGTCCCTCGGCTCCACACCCGGTGGTGACTGTTCGGCTGGCTCTGCCCCTGGTCCGGTCACACCGGTACATGTTGATGGCGGTCCTGTCCTTCCCTGTACTCTGGGGTGAGATGACCCCTCGGAACCATCGCTGCCATCAGGGCGGATGTGATGTTTTCATTACCAGGGATCAGATGTCTCCTGTAAGAACTAGAAACGCCAGGACTGAGCTGATGTGACGGGAATGTCCCCCAATATCCGCTGGTCACAGGGCGTCATACTGTGGAGACACCAGAGATCTGGGGGTGGCGCTATTTTTTTTTTTTTAAGGCCGATATATTTCTGTAAGCTTGGATTAACCCTTTAATATCGTTCAGCAGTGACCTCCGCCAGCTTTACTAGAAGATAGAACCACGACTGATCATTTGTATCTAAAGTCAAAAAACAAACACAAACATATTCAACAGATTAATATTTATTTTTCAAGTGAAAAATATAAAAAAAAATAAAATCTGATTTGTTTAAAGTGAGAGATAAAAATGTATTGGGGGCTTCACCCCATCAGTAGGGGGCAGCATCAGCCCCGCAGCTCGCTGATCTTCTCCATGAACGCCACCACCCTGTCATAGTCAACGCTCTTCCTCCAGTCGCCGCCATGTTTGAAGTGGGAGCCGACGATCATGGCGCTGGCCTCCGCGTACGTCTCCACATTGTCCAGCGTCACCCCAGATCCGACGAGCGCGGGGATGCGGACGGAGCGCTGCACCTCTAGGATGCAAAGAAAAGGGTCAGAAAACAACTTTTTACCACGATTTCTGAAGCCTCCTTAGAATCTGCCACTGATACTTCTCACAGCTGGGAGTTTGTTACAATGTATCAGCGCAGGGAAAGTGCAAAACACAAGAGAACATCACCAGACAGTCGGGTTGTATCTGCGCTGATGCAATAGTAGCGAAGTCCCAGCTGTGAGGCAGCAGCTGTCATTGATCCCCCGTACTCCACCTTTCAGCTCCGCCGCATCGGCTTCTTGCCCGGTCGCGACTCCGGTCAGTATGACTCCATCCGCTAAAAAGAACTCCGCCGCCCTCGCCGTCTCCGAGATCGAGACGTCGGCCGTCACCGCGTGGGAGCTGAGAACAGACATTGCCTTAAAGGGGCCATCCGAAAAAAATAGCCGCACAACGCTCTCATAGTTTATTTGTACTTTTTCAGGGTCTCCGCTTGCTGTAAAGAATCGCCCACCGTCTGCTCACACTGACCTGTGCTTCTTCTTAATGTCGGCAAAGATCTGGATGTGTTCGGCGCCGATCTCCTTGCGATAGCGCAGCAGATCCCCGGCGCAGGCGTGCACCAGGCCTTCATCAGCAACGTGAGAGAAGACAAAGCCCTCGGCTCGGATGAAGTCCAGCCCTGCACCACAGCAAAGATCAAGGGTCGGCTGGGAGTCACGTACCCGGGGGTCCTGGTCTGAGAGGGGTGGCCACCCGGATTTCCCAGGAGTAGATAGGATAGGGAGGCGGCGGAGGGTCAATAGCACATGAGCGGGGTCACCATCATCATCGGATCGAGCCCTGATCACTCAGCTGAAGGGTTTGTTCCAATGTATCAGGAGAAAGACTGTGTCTGCAGGACGAAGTCAAGATGGGCTCTCACCCTCCAAATGTAAGCCAAACTGCCTAGGTTTGCCATTGAGGAAATAGAAAGCTGGGTTACAGCCTAGGTTTACCATTGATGATACTGGGAAAGCTGGGTTACAGCCTAGGTTCGCCATTGAGGAAACCGAGAAAGCTGGGTTACAGCCTAGGTTTCCCATTGATGACACTGGGAAAGCTGGGTTACAGCCTTGGTTTGCCATTGAGGAAACTGGGAAAGCTGGGTTACAGTACTAGGTTTGCATTGAGGATACTGGGAAAGCTGGGTTACAGCCTAGGTTTCCCATTGATGATACTGGGAAAGCTGGGTTACAGTACTAGGTTTGCATTGAGGATATTGGGAAAGCTGGGTTACAGTACTAGGTTTGCATTGAGGATACTGGGAAAGCTGGGTTACAGCCTAGGTTTCCCATTGATGATACTGGGAAAGCTGGGTTACAGTACTAGGTTTGTATTGAGGATATTGGGAAAGCTGGGTTACAGTACTAGGTTTGCATTGAGGATACTGGGAAAGCTGGGTTACAGCCTAGGTTTACCATTGATGATACTGGTAAAGCTGGGTTACAGCTTAGGTTTGCATTGAGGGAAATCTGGGATAAAGCAATTTCAAGCTACAAAGTGGAAAAACAATGGGTAAACCTGGATTCACTGTGCGCTGCTGAATAACTGGAAGTCCGGGCGTATTATCAATATAAATTGTAATTTTTATTAATTCTGTGTCATTTTGTGGTGTTTCCTGATGAAGTCTTAGAACTTTGAGACGTGCCGAATGAATAAAAACCACAATTTATATTGATAATACGCCCGAACGTCCAGTTATTCAGCAGCGCAGAGTGAATCCACATTTACCCATTGTTTTTCCCTTCGGTTGGTCACTATTGGACCTGTGGATCTGCTGCAGCGAATACGTCTATAAGCTTAATTTTAGCTCCATCTGATGAGTTCAATTAAATCATATTAAACCACTAGCTGAAGAGCAGTGCATTGCCCGAGCATAGTAACCAACTGTTGTTAGCTACAGCAAATTATAATGATTATCCTCCATCCCATAGTCCCGTGCCCATATACTCATTATGACACCATCGTCGATACATAAACACATACACTCGTTTTTATATATACACTGCTCAAAAAAAAAATAAGGGAACACAAACAACAGAATCTAACTCCAAGTAAATGAAACTTCTGTGAAATCAAACTGTCCACTTAGGAAGCAACACTGATTGACAATCAATTTCACATGCTGCTGTGCAAATGGAGTAGACAACAGATGGAAATTATTGGCAATTATCAAGACCCCCTCAATAAAGGAGTGGTTCTGCAGGTGGGGACCACAGACCACATCTCAGTACCAATGCTTTCTGGGTGATGTTTTGGGCACTTTTGAATGTTGGTTGTGCTTTCAGACTCATGGTAGCATGAGACGGACTCTACAACCCACACAAGTGGCTCAGGTAGTGCAGCTCATCCAGGATGGCACATCAATGCGAGCTGTGGCAAGAAGGTTTGCTGTGTGTCAGCGTAGTGGCCAGAGGCTGGAGGCGCTACCAGGAGACAGGCCAGTACACCAGGGAAGATGGAGGGGGCTGTAGGAGGGCAACAACCCAGCAGCAGGACCACTACCTCCGCCTTTCTGCAAGGAGGAGCACTGCCAGAGCCCTGCAAAATGACCTCCAGCAGGCCACAAATGTGCATATGTCTACACAAACGGTTAGAAACCGACTCCATGAGGATGGTCTGAGGGCCCGACGTCCACAAATAGGGGTTGTGCTCACAGCCCAGCACCGTGCAGGACGCTTGGTATTTGCCACAGAACACCAGGATTGGCAAATTCGCTACTGGCGCCCTGTGATCTTCACAGATGAAAGCAGGTTCACACTGAGCACATGTGACAGACGTGACAGAGTCTGTAGACGCCGTGGAGAGCGATCTACTGCCTGCAACATCCTTCAGCATGACCGGTTTGGCGGTGGGTCAGTAATGGTGTGGGGTGGCATTTCTTTGGAGGGCTGCACAGCCCTCCATGGGCTCGCCAGAGGTAGCCTCACTGCCGTTAGGTACCGAGATGAGATCCTCAGACCCTTTGTGAGACCATATGCTGGTGCGGTTGGCCTTGGGTTCCTCCTAATGCAGGACAATGCCAGACCTCATGTGGCTGGAGTGTGTCAGCAGTTCCTGCAAGATGAAGGCATTGAAACTATGGACTGGCCGCCCGTTCCCCAGACCTGAATCCGATTGAACACATCTGGGAAATCATGTCTCGCACCATCCACCAACGTCACATTGCACCACAGACTGTCCAGGAGTTGGCGGATGCTTTAGTCCAGGTCTGGGAGAACATCCCTCAGGAGACCTTCCGTCGCCTCATCAGGAGCATGCCCAGGCATTATAGGGAGGTCATACAGGCACATGGAGGCCACACACACTACTGAGCATCATTTCCTTGTCTTGAGGCATTTCCACTGAAGTTGGATCAGCCTGTAACTTCATTTTCCACTATGATTATCATTCCAAATCCAGACCTCCATGGGATGTTAATTTGATTTACATCGATAATTTTTATGTTTTATTGTTCTCAACACATTCCACTATGTAGTGAAATATTTTATTCAGTGATATCTAGGATGTGGGACTTTAGTGTTCCCTTTATTTTTTTGAGCAGTGTATACAGATTTGTATCCTGTATAAGACCCTATTTGCGCTATTTTCTCCAGCAGCACTTATAAGCTACAAAGTTCATGATACCCAGCTTTCCATGGTTTCTGAATGCACACAATGGACATACTTCTCTCACTGATGTTTACCTGCCGCCAGTGCAACTGCCAGGGCCTGCTGATTGCCGCAAGCGAGAACCTGAACACCGAGAGGGAGTCGTGGGCATGTCTGCCTGACAGCGGCACAGACAGCGGCCATGGATGCTGTAACCTCCGGTCCGATACGAAGGGTATACGGGACGTCATTCATGTTCTCCACTATCAGGCCATCCTGGTAAGAGAAAAATCACCGATTTCAGTGACGGCTCAAACAATCCACAGTGCAGGTCACTCTCCAATGTCACAGTCGCTGCACCACTGATCAACAAACAGATAAATGCCAAGCAGAGCGAAACACCAGCAAAGGGGTGATGTCTACTGCTTAGAGTTACAAAGGATTGCTATACTCATTTCTGCTGGGATACATGGTAAGATCCTGACTGCAGCCACCACTAGGGGGAGCTCCCTGTATACAGAGATATATGGTAAGATCCTGACTGCAGCCACCACTAGGGGGAGCTCCCTGTATACAGAGATACATGATAAGATCCTGTCTGCAGCCACCACTAGGGGGAGCTCCCTGTATACAGAGATACATGATAAGATCCTGTCTGCAGCAGCCACTAGGGGGAGCTCCCTGTATACAGAGATACATGATAAGATCCTGTCTGCAGCCACCACTAGGGGGAGCTCCCTGTATACAGAGATACATGATAAGATCCTGTCTGCAGCCACCACTAGGGGGAGCTCCCTGTATACAGAGATACATGATAAGATCCTGTCTGCAGCCACCACTAGGGGGAGCTCCCTGTATACAGAGATACATGATAAGATCCTGTCTGCAGCCACCACTAGGGGGAGCTCCCTGTATACAGAGATATATGGTAAGATCCTGACTGCAGCCACCCTGCAGTCACCACTAGGGGGAGCTCCCTGTATACAGAGATACATGATAAGATCCTGTCTGCAGCCACTACTAGGGGGAGCTCCCTGTATACAGAGATACATGGTAAGATCCTGACTGCAGCCACCACTAGGGGGAGCTCCCTGTATACAGAGATATATGGTAAGATCCTGACTGCAGCCACCACTAGGGGGAGCTCCCTGTATACAGAGATACATGATAAGATCCTGTCTGCAGTCACCACTAGGGGGAGCCCCCTGTATACAGAGATACATGACAAGATCCTGTCTGCAGCCACCTCTAGGGGGAGCTCCCTGTGTACAGAGATACATGATAACATCCTGTCTGCAGCCACCACTAGGGGGAGCTTCCTGTATACAGAGATACATGATAAGATCCTGTCTGCAGCCACCACTAGGGGGAGCTTCCTGTATACAGAGATACATGATAAGATCCTGTCTGCAGCCACCACTAGGGGGAGCTCACTGTATACAGAGATACATGATAAGATCTGTCTGCAGCCACCACTAGGGGGAGCTCCCTGTATACAGAGATACATGATAAGATCCTGTCTGCAGCAGCCACTAGGGGAAGCTCCATGTATACAGATACATGATAACATCCTGTCTGTAGTCACCACTAGGGGGAGCTCCCTGTATACAGAGATACATGATAAGATTCTGTCTGCAGCCACCACTAGGGGGAGCTCCCTGTATACAGAGATACATTATAAGATCCTGTCTGCAGCCACCACTAGGGGGAGCTCCCTGTATACAGAGATACATGATAAGATCCTGTCTGCAGCCACCACTAGGGGGAGCTCCCTGTATACAGAGATACATGATAAGATTCTGTCTGCAGCCACCACTAGGGGGAGCTCCCTGTATACAGAGATACATGATAAGATCCTGTCTGCAGCCACCACTAGGGGGAGCTCCCTGTATACAGAGATACAATATAACTTGATGCTATGGGATTATACAGTGAACAAGTTTTATATTAACTAAAAAAAAGAAAAACTTTGAAGACTTCTCACTGAAGTTTAGAGGAGCGAGGTTGATAATTAGCAGGGAAGGTTTCCATACCAGTCTCCTTTGCCATCTGAAGATGGAGAGGAATGTAGACATGTCACCTGAATAACACAAGACCAGGCATTGCTTACAATCCCAGCTTTCCTGTAGACCTCTGCCTCCTGACACGCCTGCTCCAGGACCTGCCCCACAGGTAATGTACAGCCTGGAGATCCTATTCATCAGGGACAATGGAAACATTAGCATCACAATGAAAAATTAGCATCACAGCCCCCCAGCCTGGAAGCCCACCTGGTAAAGCTTTCAGATGCACCATGCCTATGACAATGGACCGCCACCTTCCAAAGAGTTGCAAAAACTTCATTGCCTAAAATAAATAATTCCAGAATTTAGATCACACTGGATCCCCAGCGAAAACCTGTACTGAATGCATTCACTGGGTAAAGACTTGTCAGGTAGCCAGAACTTGGGACTAGTGTGGGGGGGTGGGGGGCGGGGGGTGGTGATCAGTGCTCCGGGGGCTTCAAAAGGGGGTGAATGATCCAATATTAGAAGGTTTGGGGAAGGGCTCCACTTCCTTCAGGTATACCCCCAGATAAGAAGGGGGGGGGGGGGGGTCACAGTACATTTGTAGGCCTGACATTCCAGTCTCTGGAGGGGACATTGGTGTTTTTGCTTTTTCAGTATCATCTCCGGCTATCAAGGTGACTCTTCTTGGCCCAGGTCAGAATTAAAAAAAGCTCAGATCTGGTCCAAACTGATTGTGAAAAAATCCACCCTTAATAGTATGTGTGGAAACTTTCACTACAAGGACCTGCAGCCCCCCCCAATCTTGAATATAGGGGTCTTTGTCCTTAGCTCCCAGAGAGCTCGTCCGTGTGACATCCGTTTTTATACAGCAATCAAAATAGGTTTGCAGTCCTCCTGAACTACAAAACGCTGGTGTGAACAAGCCCTAAACCCGAGGAGCCGTTTTTACAGATTAACCCTTAATAATCCCTGATTTTTCAGCCCCATTAATGTTTGTTATGTGATCACAGCTGAGAGATTAGAACACGAGTGGAATAGAGGGGGCCCTGCGTGACCCCGTACAATGGATCCGCCTGTGTAACCGATAGACCCTCACCCCAATACTCCGCGCCCCCCGCTCCTCGCTGTTGACATCCAGCAGCCCACGTGTTCTGCCCACTTCCAGGTTCCTGTCCCGCCTCCCCCGCTCCACGCCCTGGGCGCCAGTCCCTCCCTGCGGTCCCCGGTCCCGACTGCCAGCGTTTATAACGGGGGAGGCCGGGGATTGCCTGAACAGCCCCCCGAAAAGCCCAGAACGCCTGATGCTCACCGCCAAGGACCGGTGCCCCCCATTTTCTAGATTTACCTGCTAGCTTTACCTGCCCCCCAGCTTCTCTTAGGGGGGTACCCTGTAGCCACCATGCAGCTGTGCAGTCATTCTCCATGAGACCCCTATTTCTCTGGTGCCCCCCCCCCCCCACTTTTCTGCCCCTTTAAACTAATCTATTTATTTTTCCCCTTTGAATTCAGACTTTTTACTCACTTTCCCCCTCGCTGCCCCCCCTTGCTCAGCATCCTGCACCCCAACATCTGTGGTAAGTTCTTGGCACGGTTTTTACACTTTTAGGGGGTCCCCATAGTTTATTTGGGGGTGGGGAGCGCTAACTTGTTCTATGGGGGTCTCCAGTAAAGAGCTGCCCGTTTGCTGTGCATGTGGCACTGTAGGCCTCACCAGGCTTGAAATGGTTAATGCTTTGGACCCTTGCCAAAGTGGATAGCCCTGCTGGCCTTATCTATTGGCATGCAAGAGGGTCAATTTTGCAAATTAGGGGGGTGGGGGGGACAATCCCGCCCTCCTCTCCTCCTATATAAACTTTGCAGCCATTCTCCAGCTTGGCTCACTTTTTGGGGGGCTATGTGTGTAGGAGGCCAGCACTCTGGATTAAGTCTCTGGTGAAGGCGATGTCTTGAGACCCCAGCTGCCCAGCACCGAACTTCTGCACTTTCACCCTGAGACCCCCAGCTGCCCCCTAAATGTAAATATTCCCCCCCCTGCTTCTCTTCATTTCAGCTGCGACCCCTGCAAATTCCACCCCTGGGACCCTGAGATGCCCAATATGAGGTAGGTGCAGAGCCCCCCATCCAGTCCTCCACCCATCCCCCTCCTGGGACCTATTTATTAATATTTTATTATTATTTTCAGTAAATGCCTAGAAGAAAATCCTACAAAGGAGGAGAGGAGCGAACACTCCAGGAAGAGGAAGGCAGATATGGCCACTGTAAGTGCCTACAGGGGGTCTATGGGGGGCTGCTGTGGGGTGTATGGGGGGCTGCTGCTCACTGTCTACTGCTTATTTATGCAGTTTCTGCAAGATCCAGGAGAAAACTCAGACATGGAGCTTATGGAAATGAACAGGAAGAAGCAGTTCGAGCAGCAGGTAATGGCGGATACTTTGTATCACTTTCTACAGATTTGTTTGTAAATAGAACGTTGTTTGTTCTGTGCTCTGGATACATTGTATGGGGATGTGCTGCCCAGAGATTCCCCCTCCAAAAAAACTAACCCTTCATATTGTGAACACCTGATTACATGCAATCCCCCCACACTGGTCTCTGATGTCCATCCTGCACATTATATGGATTTGTTGTAAGGGCTTATACTGTGAATCCATTTACCCTGATAATAGGATCCCTGGCTGTACAGCAAAGTGGGCATCCATGTTACAATGGACTTTTCTCCTCCCCTGGAACACATAGGCGAAGACGCACACACGTGTCTCATTGTACACTTTTTTTTTTTTTTCTTGCACATTCTGTAGTGTTTGTCATTTTGAGCTATTAAATATTTATTTTTATAGCACTTTTCTCACCTTTTAACTAACTGGTGTGCTGCCTCCATTTTGTAAAAAAAAATTTTTATATATTATATACGCACGCAATTTATATAACACACACACACACACACACACACACACACACACACACACACACACACACACACACACACACACACACACACACACACACACACACACACACACACACACACACACATACATATATAATTTTTTTTTATTAAATTTATTTATAGCTGAGTTTTAGCATACACTTGCCCCTATTGACCCCCTTCCCAGCTGCTGAGTGGAGGGGCTTTATAGCAATGCTAATGGATTACCTGGCATATATGTTTTCTACCTGTATAAATACAGTTAGTGTGTGCTTGGCACTTTTATCATTTAGGCTATTCCTATATTATTATTATTATTTTGATTATTTAATATTATTGATGTTACTTTTTAATATTTTTAACCATGTTAATTTGAGTATTCTAGATTATATACTATTAGTACTGCAATAAAAACATATTAGTACTTATAATAGTACTAATATGTGTACTAATGTACTAATACTAATGTATATCACTAAACATTAGTGATACATATTATGTATCACTAATACTCCTCTCCAGCTGCCTCTGTAAGGCTATGTGCACACGTTCAGGTTTTTTCGCGCTAAACGCAATAAAAACTCATTAAAAACGCATACATTATGCATTCTATCACTTAGAATGCATTCTGCATGTTTTGTTCACATGGATGTATTTTTTTACCGTGAGAAGAAAAAAAAAAAAAAAAAAACGCATCGCGGTAAAAAAATGAGCATGTTCATTATTTTTGCGGATTTTCTGCGTTTTTCCCGCAATTCTATGCACTTGGGGAAAAAAACGCACCAAAAACGCATGCGGATTTCTGGCAGAAATGTCTGGGTTTTTGTCAGGAAAATTTCTGCAAGAAATCCTGACGTGTGCACATACCCTAAGTGTAGTCTGATCTGGTGTTTGCTCCTCACAGGGCGAGATGCTCTGAAGCTTGGGAACCCATGGGAGTTGTAGTCCAGTGACCTCCTTGTACATTAGATCCGGTCTTCGTCATGTGTAGGGGCAGGGTGCCACACTGACCAATATGCCAACACAGAGATCAGATGACAAGAGGTTAATAAAGCAGAGATAATACATTTTTTTTTTCCCATTTTTAGGCTGATCGGAGCTTTAACTTGTGGCAATGCAACAACCAGTTTGTCCCTAGACCCCAGAGACAACCCTGGGCGCCATACATTACCCCTGGTCCCGAATACGCCAGCCTGAGATTCCGGTGGTCTTCATTCTCTCCTCTTCCACCTCTCAGGTATACAACTAAGTACCATAGTGGATAGTACCATAGTGGATTGTAGTCCTAACTGCTTGGACATCATGGGGGATATGAAGTTTAGTGATTATATTTTTATGGTGCTCATGATTATTTATTTATTTATATATTTATTTTTTGCAGCTGGGCGAACCCAGATGATGTGTGGCAGAACTTGCTGCTCAAAGACGCAACATACGTAAGGGACAAGAATGTCTTTCAAAGACACCCGAATATGGACGGGAGCATGAGGTCTGTGCTGCTGGA
Organism: Ranitomeya imitator; assembly: GCF_032444005.1. Taxonomy (NCBI): domain Eukaryota; kingdom Metazoa; phylum Chordata; class Amphibia; order Anura; family Dendrobatidae; genus Ranitomeya; species Ranitomeya imitator. The sequence goes on from NC_091290.1 coordinate 142,835,692, forward strand.
CTGGCTGATGGAGGTGAGTATGCTGCGCCCCACTTGTGTTCCCGGCGGTCTCGCCCATAGATCTTAGTGATTGGATACTCCGGTTAGGACATTATTTTATATATTTGGCCACTGTGCTTCTCTGATAATTGGCAGATGCTGCCCCTCTTGGTTGGATTGCTGCACCTCTTGGTCGGATTGCCGCACCTCTTGGTCGATCCCATACCGTCTCACAGCCGATCCCTTTTCATCGTCAGGTTTCCGAGGTTCATAAGCTACACAGAGAGACTTACTACCTGGCACAAGATTTCATGGACCGCTTTCTGGCGACACAAGCGAACGTGAGGAAATCCAAGCTGCAGCTCATCGGCGTCACCTGCCTATTCATCGCCTCCAAGATGGAGGTAGGTGCCTTCTCTTGCCTCCTTTTTTGATCCCCTGGATCTCTTGATTGGCGGGGTCCCCCCCCCCCCTTACCCTGTAATGTGCCCACCCTGTGCCGCTGGTTGGCATCATCTAAGATCCAAAGCTTCACTGATTGTAAATTCCATCTTCTGCGAATCCTTCAGTAATTGTCTGAATTCTGGCATTTTAGGAGATCTACCCTCCGAAGCTCCACGAGTTCTCCTACTACTCCGACTGCTCCTGCACCGAGGAAGAGATGATGAAAATGGAGCTGATAATCATGAAGGTGAGGCTGGTGGTCTGGGGCCTGACCTGTTCGGTTTATTAATGTAGGACTGGCCCTTTTAAGCGATGGGTTAACCCTTTCCTCTCCTCAGGCACTTAATTGGTGTTTGACGCCGATCACTGTGGTCTCCTGGTTGAACATTTACTTACAAATGGCGCACAGCAAAGAACTGCAGCACTTTCTCCTTCCCCAGTATCCACACATCACCTACTTAAAGATAATGGAGGTAAGGTGGGCTCCTGTGTGACTTAGGGGGGTCTTTAGTGTCCGACCGTCTGATAACTGTCCTGTCTTCTTCCAGCTCCTGGATTTATGTACCCTGGACGTCCGGAGCCTGGAATATTCCTACCGCATCCTGGCCGCCTCTGCCCTCTATCACTGCACCAACGAGCAGTATCTGCAGGAGATGACGGGTACGTCTGTGGGTGGGTGTGGAAAATGGGGGGGGCAGCTCCATATTGTGGCCTAATGTCCGCCAGACTCCCCCTGCTGGCCGGAGATGGAGACACGTTACAGCTGCAGAACTCTGGGTGACTGATACATTGTATCTGCCTGCAAATGTCAGATCTGTATCAAAGCTCCATTCACTGCCAGGTGCAGGCGGCTCCGTGTGCCAGATGTTGGGGTTTTGCGTTCTTCACACCCTCACCTTCTTGTCTGCCTTTATTTCCAGGCTGTAAGTGGACGGACCTTCAGAAGTGCATTCAGTTCTTGTTACCTTTTGTGATCGCGATCAGAGACACTGGGAGGTCCACAAAGCTGGAGTTTTTCGCCGGGGTGGACGTCACGGAAATGCACACGATCCAGACATACCGGGACCGCGCCGAGCTGCTGGTGAGTAGTGTGACCCTGGGGCACCAGCCGAGCAGTCGGCACGTGGGGGGGCTGATGTGTGGTCTGCAGACACTTGTGCGTTATGATTGCCGGAGATGCACTATAAAGGGGCACCACTCCTCTACATTCCCCTTGAACCCCCCCAACGTTATTGGGCGGCGGTCCTGTATCTTTAGATTACACAATTCCCCGGCGTCTCCTCCACTCCGGTCCGTTTTTGTTTTTCCCTGTTTTTTTTTTTTAATTTTCTTTTTTCTTTCAGGAAAATGCCCGAACTATAGGCAGAATGATGGAAATGAAGAGAAACGCTGAGGACCACCACTACAGTGTCCTGACGCCCCCCCTAACCGTCACGAAACCGTGGAGCGACTAGTCTGTCTGAGCCATGTGGGCTGCGCCAGGCAGGGCCGCTGATGAACTGGACCTGCTGGTCTTTTATAAGCTTTTACGAACTCCTGAGGGGGAACGAGACCCCCGAGACTTTATTACTTTTTGCTGCTATGAAAAATGCTGCTGGAGGCAAAGTAACGTGTGGGGGAGGGGCGACTACTGTAAGGAAAGTGTTGGGTGTCAGGTTTACTGCTTCGTGTGCAATCACTCCCTCCAATCTGTAACCTTTTATATTAGTTTTAGAGATGCTGCTATATCTTTTAAAATAAAAAAAAAAAATACCATCTGCACGATGGTGAGGTTTTACAATAACATTTTGTTTTTTGGGGTTTTTACTTGCTGCAAAAGCTGCTCTCAAAATTGTGTTGGAACTCCCTCCATGACTCACTATAGGACGCAGGTTGTAAAGCAGAACAGTGAGTGCACCTCTGGGGGATAATACAGGATCAGTAATGTATGTACACAGTGACTGCACCAGCAGAATAGTGAGTGCAGCTCTGGGGTACAATACAGGATGTAACTCAGGATCAGTAATGTATGTACACAGTGACTGCACCAGCAGAATAGTGAGTGCAGCTCTGGGGTATAATACAGGATGTAAATCAGGATCAGTAATGTAAGTACACAGTGACTGCACCAGCAGAATAGTGAGTGCAGCTCTGGGGGATAATACAGGATGTAACTCAGGATCAGTAATGTAATGTATGTACACAGTGACTGCACCAGCAGAATAGTGAGTGCAGCTCTGGGGTATAATACAGGATGTAACTCAGGATCAGTAATGTAATGTATGTACACAGTGACTGCACCAGCAGAATAGTGAGTGCAGCTCTGGGGTATAATACAGGATGTAACTCAGGATCAGTAATGTAATGTATGTACACAGTGACTGCACCAGCAGAATAATGAGTGCAGCTCTGGGGTATAATACAGGATGTAACTCAGGATCAGTAATGTAATGTACACAGTGACTGCACCAGCAGAATAGTGAGTGCAGCTCTGGGGTATAATACAGGATGTAACTCAGGATCAGTAATGTAATGTATGTACACAGTGACTGCACCAGCAGAATAGTGAGTGCAGCTCTGGGGTATAATACAGGATGTAACTCAGGATCAGTAATGTAATGTATGTACACAGTGATTGCACCAGCAGAATAGTGAGTGCAGCTCTGGGGTATAATACAGGATGTAACTCAGGATCAGTAATGTAATGTACACAGTGACTGCACCAGCAGAATAGTGAGTGCAGCTCTGGGGTATAATACAGGATGTAACTCAGGATCAGTAATGTATGTACACAGTGACTGCACCAGCAGAATAGTGAGTGCAGCTCTGGAGTATAATACAGGAGGTAACTCAGGATCAGTAATGTGGGGGGAGCTGGTGAAATGTTTGCACATTTCTATGATTTTCTCTTCCCATTGATGAACACTTCACTCGCCGCCTCTTCCATTGTATTGATGGAGGTTTTTGTCTTCGGTGCAGGTAATTAACCACCAGAAATGCGCATTCTTCATACCAGCTGATTGGATTTGTAGGTGAAAAACCTCATTAACCTTTTGGGCCGGGATGTGACAAAATGCAGATTCATGTGGTGACCTGTGAAATTCGGAAACCGCTTAATTATGGAGAGTGATGTGCGGAGGAAGATGATGGCGGTGGGGTGTGTGATAGGATAGCATGGCGCGGGGGGGGGGGGGGGGACACAGTAGTGATCTGTCTCCCACCCATCAGATGATTTGTCCAAACACAAGGGGCAATTAAAAATGATATTGAAACAATAATCTATTAACTCAATTAATGCTTTGTAACAAAACAGAAGAAGCTTATGCTCAACCGCAACCGTTACACTTTTTTTTTTTTTTTTTGCCTTTAACGTTGATTTGGGGGTTCATAGCGCCAGCGTCAGTACGAAGCTCCACATCCCCTGCGGAAACATGGCGTCAAGTCACCACTAGAGGGAGCTGCAGAGTTCTTGAATACTGCCAATCGAATGGATAAACTAGTTATTTCGGAATTGTTCTGAGAGCAATGATTAGCCTCTAAATACACTACAACTCTCAGCATGCTATGCCAGACACTGCTGGGGGTTGTAGTTTCACAACTGCTGCTCACTGTAGATAAGTGAATAAGGAAAATAGAACAGGAAATGCGGCAGAGTGAAACGGGAGGTGCCGCGGTGTTATAGCACTGCACATCCTGATCTTCCTGGTTCAGGAATGAAATTCTAGACCTGCAGTGAATACTGACACACATGAGGATCAGGAAAAAAAACGTACAACAGTCGGGTTACTAGTCACAGGGAACCAGAATAATGGGACGTCTCTTAATTTGGATAGAGGAGCAGTCACACAATAGATGGCGCCATTGTAGGAGCAGCTGTGGAGTCGTACATTGGGCACTGAGCGCCGACCGTCCAGCGGGGGGCGCTATCACCTTCACAGCAGCGCCCACAATGCTGCCGGCCTTAAGGAGGAGGAAAGCGGAGTCTGACAGCCCCATAACAGAGGCGTCAGTCACTGGGAAAGGTGACAACCAACAGAGCGCCATTACTGCGGTCACCCAGCGTTCCCAGGATCCTGACCGCCACATCTGCCTTTTCTGTAGCCATTCCTTCACCCTGCTGACCGCTCCTGTGTTAACGGTCAGGCTTGCTGTCACCCAGCTTTCCCAGCAGCAGATATTGGATGTACGGGGAGCTCTCATCTTACACTTTGGACTCCGAGTGCAGTGGGACAAGTGACCCTGCCTGCCGCTGTCCTACCGACGTCCTCGTGCCTGCCGATGTCCTACCGACGTCCTCCTGCCTGCCGATGTCCTACCGACGTCCTCCTGCCTGCCGATGTCCTACCGACGTCCTCCTGCCTGCCGACGGGCTGATTTTCAACATTCGGCACCCGTGGCGGTGAACTTTGAGACTCGGCACCAGCACGGCTGATTTTCGAGATTCTGCACCCGCTGCGATGATTTTCGAGATTCTGCACCCGCGGGCCTGATTTCGAGATTCGGCAGTGGCAGGGGTGATTCTCAAGATTCGCCACTCGTGGCGGTGATTTTTGAGATTCGGCACCCGCTGGGGTGATTTTCGAGATTCGGGGCTGATTTTAGAGATTTGGCACCCGTGGGGATGATTTTCGAGATTCGGTACCCACGGGGCTGATTTTCGAGATTTGGGGCTGACTTTCGAGATTTGGCACCCGTGGGGATGATTTTCGAGATTCGGCACCTGCGGTGGGTGATTTTCGAGATGTTTCAGCCGTGGTGGTGATTTTCGAGATTTTTCAGCCGCAGTGGTAATTTTCGAGATTCGGCAGCCGCGGCTGTGATTTTCGAGATTCCGGCATCCGCGGGGCTGATTTTCGAGATTTTTCAGCCGTGGGGGTGATTTTCAAGATTCCGGCATCCGCGGGGCTGGTTTTCGAGATTCGTTAGCTGCGGTGGTGATTCTCGAGATTCGGCAGCCCGGCGGCGGTGATCTTCGAGATTTTTCAGCCGTAGCAGTGATTTTCGAGATGCGACAGCCGCGGTGGTGATTTTTGAGATTTTTCAACCACGGCAAGGATTTTCAAGATTCACTAGCCGTGGGGCTGATTTTCAAGATTTTTCAGCTGCAGTGGTGATTTTCGAGATTCGGCAGTCGCGGTGGTGATTTTCGAGATTTTTCACGCGCGGCGGAGATTTTCGAGATTTGTGAGCCGCGGGGCTGATTTTCGAGATTTTTCAGCCGCGGTGGTGATTTTCAAGATTCATCAGCCTCGGTGGAGGTTTTCGAGATTCGGGAGCCGTGGGGCTGATTTTCAAGATTTTTCAGCCGCAGATGTGATTTTCGAGATTTTTCAGCCGCGGCAGTGATTTTCAAGATTCGATAGCCGTGGTTCTCATTTTCGAGATCTTTCAGCCGCAGCGGTAATTTTCGAGATTTTTCAGGCGCGGCGCTGATTTTCGAGATGTTTCAGGCGCAGCGGAGATTTTTGAGATTTGGGAGCTGCAGGGCTGATTTTTGGGATTTTTTAGCCGTGGCGGTGATGTTTGAGATTTTTCAGCCGCGGCAGTGATTTTCGATATTTTTCAGCCGCGGTGGAAATTTTCAAGATTCAGGAGCCGTGGGGCTGATTTTCGAGATTTCTCAGCTGCGGCGCTTATTTTCGAGATTTTTCTGCCGTGCATGTGATTTTCGAGATTTTTCAGCCGCGGCGGTGATTTTCGAGATTTCTCAGCTGTGGCGGTGATTTTCGAGATTTCTCAGCCGTGGCAGTGATTTTCGAGACTTCTCAGCCGTGGCAGTGATTTTCGAGATTTTTCTGCCGCGGTGGCGATTTTCGAGATTTGGGAGCCGTGGGGCTGATTTTTGAGATTTTTCAGCCGAGGCGATGATTTTTGAGAATTTTCAGCCGTGGCGGTGATGTTCAAGATTCGGCAGCAGCAGGGCTGATTTTTGAGATTTTTCAACCGCTGCGGTGATTTTTGAGATTCGGCACCCGCGGGGCTGATTTTTCAGATTCGGCACCCGCGGGGCTGATTTTCGAGATTTGCCACCCGCGGCTGTGCTTTTCCAGATTCGGGACCCCACTGCTGATGTCCTCCAGATGTCCTCCTGCCTGCCGATGTCCTACCAACGTCCTCCTGCCTACTGATGTCCTACTAATTACAGCTATGCTCCTGCCTACCTATCTGCCTCATGTCATCCTGCTTACTGATGGTTTCCTCCTACCTGCTGGCATCCTATAGATTTCATCCTACCCACTGGTGTGCGCCTTCTGACTGATGATCTCCTACCTGCTGCTGTAGTTCTGGGCTCCATGCTGTGACCAGACCTATGGAGGGTCCATCAGTGATGCCCAATGTCAGACATTTAACCCTTTTCCCTACTTATAGAGATAGTTCATCATCTGCAGATCCCACACACACACGGCCTCGTGCACTGGAGTCTGTGTAAAGGCTTCTTTCACACTAGCGTCGGAATCTCCCCGTCGCAATGCGTCGGGGAGAGATTCCGACGCTAGCGTTTGCTGCATTGCACAATGGGTGCAGCGGATGCATTTTTCCGGCGCAACCGCTGCCCCATTGTAAGGTGCGGGGAGGTGGGGGCGGAGTTCCGGTCGCGCATGCGCGGTCGGAAAAAGCAGTCCGTCAGGAGAAAAAAACGTTACATGTAGTGTTTTTTTCTCCCGACGGTCCGCAAAAGCACGACGCATCCGTCGCTCGACGGATGCGACGTGTGGCAATCCGTCACAAATGCGTCGTCAATGCAAGTCTATGGGGAAAAAACGCATCCTGCAAGCACTTTTGCAGGATGCGTTTTTTCTGCAAAACAACGCATTGTGACGGATTGCAGAAAACGCTAGTGTGAAAGTAGCCTAATCTGCACAGAGCTGAGCCTAAACCTGGAGCTGTCACCTCCAGCCTCCACACTCTGCAGCTCTCCTCTCAGTCCAGCCTCCACACTCTGCAGCTCTCCTCTCAGTCCAGCCTCCACACTCTGCAGCTCTCCTCTCAGTCCAGCCTCCACACTCTGCAGCTCTCCTCTCAGTCCAGCCTCCACACTCTGCAGCTCTCCTCTCAGTCCAGCCTCCACACTCTGCAGCTCTCCTCTCAGTCCAGCCTCCACACTCTGCAGCTCTCCTCTCAGTCCAGCCTCCACACTCTGCAGCTCTCCTCTCAGTCCAGCCTCCACACTCTGCAGCTCTCCTCTCAGTCCAGCCTCCACACTCTGCAGCTCTCCTCTCAGTCCAGCCTCCACACTCTGCAGCTCTCCTCTCAGTCCAGCCTCCACACTCTGCAGCTCTCCTCTCAGTCCAGCCTCCACACTCTGCAGCTCTCCTCTCAGTCCAGCCTCCACACTCTGCAGCTCTCCTCTCAGTCCAGCCTCCACACTCTGCAGCTCTCCTCTCAGTCCAGCCTCCACACTCTGCAGCTCTCCTCTCAGTCCAGCCTCCACACTCTGCAGCTCTCCTCTCAGTCCAGCCTCCACACTCTGCAGCTCTCCTCTCAGTCCAGCCTCCACACTCTGCAGCTCTCCTCTCAGTCCAGCCTCCACACTCTGCAGCTCTCCTCTCAGTCCAGCCTCCACACTCTGCAGCTCTCCTCTCAGCGCTGCCAAAACGTTTCTGCTTTCTAATTGGCTACTAACCTAACCCAGTCACTTGATTGGCTGCTTGACTTCCGCATTCCGTGATGTGCCAGCTCCTCCTCCACGGCGGTGTGCGTCACCATGTGGTTCGCAGCCACGTGCTTCTGTTTACTCACGTGACCTGGCTGAAAGCGTGGATTAATGACACGCCCCTGTAATGGGGATGACGTCACCGGAGGAGGTGTGGCAACAGTCTCTATGTATGAGCCCGGCCTTCCGCTCTGTCTCTCGCTGCAGAGCTGTGGCGCTTGAGAAAATGTTGTGGTTCTTGCATGGCACAACCTTTAAGTGATGCGGGCGGGCAGATTAAAATGTGCACATTGTCTCGCCTGCTGAGACTTGCGGTGCGCTGTCTCTTGTGAAGGGGGACGGTTATCTATTTGCTAGTGAATGGGAGACTAAGATCATTTCATCTATGACTGGTGTCAGGCTATGCAGAGCATCGCAGCTATGATAGAACGGTGTCAGGCTATGCAGAGCATCACAGCTATGCTAGAACAGTGTCAGGCTATGTAGAGCATTACAGCTATGATAGAATGGTGTCAGGACATGCAGAGCATTGCAGCTATGATAGAAAGATGTCAGCCTATGCAGAGCATCACAGCTATGATTGAACGGTGTCAGGCTATGCAGAGCATCGCAGCTATGACAACAGTGTCAGCTTATGCAGAGCATCACAGCTATGATAGAAAGGTGTCAGGCTATGCAGAGCACCACAGCTATGATAGAAAGGTGTCGGGACACACAGAGCATCGCAGCTATGATAGAAAGGTGTCAGGACACACAGAGCATCGCAGCTATGATAGAAAGGTGTCAGATCACACAGAGCATCACAGCTATGATAGAAAGGTATCAGGTCACGCAGAGCATCGCAGCTATGATAGAAAGGTGTCAGGACACACAGAGCATCGCAGCTATGATAGAAAGGTGTCAGGACACACAGAGCATCGCAGCTATGATAGAAAGGTGTCAGGTCACACAGAGCATCGCAGCTATGATAGAAAGGTGTCAAGTCACACAGAGCATCGCAGCTATGATAGAAAGGTGTCATATCACACAGAGCATCACAGCTATGATAGAAAGGTGTCATATCACACAGAGCATCGTAGCTATGATAGAAAGGTGTCAGGACACACAGAGCATCGCAGCTATGATAGAAAGGTGTCATATCACACAGAGCATCACAGCTATGATAGAAAGGTGTCAGGACACACAGAGCATCGCAGCTATGATAGAAAGGTGTCATATCACACAGAGCATCGCAGCTATGATAGATAGGTGTCATATCACACAGAGCATCGTAGCTATGATAGAAAGGTGTCAGGTCACACAGAGCATCGCAGCTATGATAGAAAGGTGTCATATCACACAGAGCATCACAGCTATGATAGAAAGGTGTCATATCACACAGAGCATCGTAGCTATGATAGAAAGGTGTCAGGACACACAGAGCATCGCAGCTATGATAGAAAGGTGTCATATCACACAGAGCATCACAGCTATGATAGAAAGGTGTCATATCACACAGAGCATCGTAGCTATGATAGAAAGGTGTCAGGACACACAGAGCATCGCAGCTATGATAGAAAGGTGTCAGGTCACGCAGAGCATCGCAGCTATGATAGAAAGGTGTCAGGACACACAGAGCATCGCAGCTATGATAGAAAGGTGTCAGGTCACACAGAGCATCGCAGCTATGATAGAAAGGTGTCAGGACACACAGAGCATCACAGCTATGATAGAAAGGTGTCAGGACACACAGAGCATCGCAGCTATGATAGAAAGGTGTCATATCACACAGAGCATCGCAGCTATGATAGAAAGGTGTCAGATCACACAGAGCATCGCAGCTATGATAGAAAGGTGTCAGGACACACAGAGCATCGCAGCTATGATAGAAAGGTGTCAGGACACACAGAGCATCACAGCTATGATAGAACGGTGTCAGGACACACAGAGCATCACAGCTATGATAGAAAGGTGTCAGGACACACAGAGCATTGCAGCTATGATAGAAAGGTGTCAGGACACACAGAGCACCACAGCTATGATAGAAAGGTATCAGGACACACAGAGCATCGCAGCTATGATAGAAAGGTATCAGGACACACAGAGCATCGCAGCTATGATAGAAAGGTGTCAGGTTATGCAGAGCACCGCAGCTATGATAGAACAGTGTCAGCCTATGCAGAGCATCACAGCTATGATTGAACGGTGTCAAGCTATGCAGAGCATCACAGCTATGATTGAACGGTGTCAGGCTATGCAGAGCATCGCAGCTATGACAACAGTGTCAGCTTATGCAGAGCATCACAGCTATGATAGAAAGGTGTCAGGCTATGCAGAGCACCACAGCTATGATAGAAAGGTGTCGGGACACACAGAGCATCGCAGCTATGATAGAAAGGTGTCAGGACACACAGAGCATCGCAGCTATGATAGAAAGGTGTCAGATCACACAGAGCATCACAGCTATGATAGAAAGGTATCAGGTCACGCAGAGCATCGCAGCTATGATAGAAAGGTGTCAGGACACACAGAGCATCGCAGCTATGATAGAAAGGTGTCAGGACACACAGAGCATCGCAGCTATGATAGAAAGGTGTCAGGTCACACAGAGCATCGCAGCTATGATAGAAAGGTGTCAGGACACACAGAGCATCGCAGCTATGATAGAAAGGTGTCAGGACACACAGAGCATCGCAGCTATGATAGAAAGGTATCAGGTCACGCAGAGCATCGCAGCTATGATAGAAAGGTGTCATGTCACACAGAGCATCGCAGCTATGATAGAAAGGTGTCAGGACACACAGAGCATCGTAGCTATGATAGAAAGGTGTCAGATCACACAGAGCATCACAGCTATGATAGAAAGGTGTCATATCACACAGAGCATCGTAGCTATGATAGAAAGGTGTCAGATCACACAGAGCATCGCAGCTATGATAGAAAGGTGTCAGGACACACAGAGCATCGCAGCTATGATAGAAAGGTGTCAGGACACACAGAGCATCGCAGCTATGATAGAAAGGTGTCAGGTCACACAGAGCATCGCAGCTATGATAGAAAGGTGTCAGGACACACAGAGCATCACAGCTATGATAGAAAGGTGTCAGGACACACAGAGCATCGCAGCTATGATAGAAAGGTGTCATATCACACAGAGCATCGCAGCTATGATAGAAAGGTGTCAGATCACACAGAGCATCGCAGCTATGATAGAAAGGTGTCAGGACACACAGAGCATCGCAGCTATGATAGAAAGGTGTCAGGACACACAGAGCATCACAGCTATGATAGAACGGTGTCAGGACACACAGAGCATCACAGCTATGATAGAAAGGTGTCAGGACACACAGAGCATTGCAGCTATGATAGAAAGGTGTCAGGACACACAGAGCACCACAGCTATGATAGAAAGGTATCAGGACACACAGAGCATCGCAGCTATGATAGAAAGGTATCAGGACACACAGAGCATCGCAGCTATGATAGAAAGGTGTCAGGTTATGCAGAGCACCGCAGCTATGATAGAACAGTGTCAGCCTATGCAGAGCATCACAGCTATGATTGAACGGTGTCAAGCTATGCAGAGCATCACAGCTATGATTGAACGGTGTCAGGCTATGCAGAGCATCGCAGCTATGACAACAGTGTCAGCTTATGCAGAGCATCACAGCTATGATAGAAAGGTGTCAGGCTATGCAGAGCATTGCAGCTATGACAGAACGGTGTCAGGCTATGCAGAGCATTGCAGCTATGATAGAAAGATGTCAGGTTATGCAGAGCACCACAGCTATGATAGAAAGGTGTCAGGACACACAGAGCATCACAGCTATGATAGAAAGGTATCAGGTCACACAGAGCATCGCAGCTATGATAGAAAGGTGTCAGGACACACAGAGCATCACAGCTATGATAGAAAGGTGTCAGGACACACAGAGCATCGCAGCTATGATAGAAAGGTGTCAGGACACACAGAGCATCACAGCTATGATAGAAAGGTGTCAGGACACACAGAGCATCGCAGCTATGATAGAAAGGTGTCATATCACACAGAGCATCGCAGCTATGATAGAAAGGTGTCAGATCACACAGAGCATCGCAGCTATGATAGAAAGGTGTCAGGACACACAGAGCATCGCAGCTATGATAGAAAGGTGTCAGGACACACAGAGCATCACAGCTATGATAGAACGGTGTCAGGACACACAGAGCATTACAGCTATGATAGAAAGGTGTCAGGACACACAGAGCATTGCAGCTATGATAGAAAGGTGTCAGGACACACAGAGCACCACAGCTATGATAGAAAGGTATCAGGACACACAGAGCATCGCAGCTATGATAGAAAGGTATCAGGACACACAGAGCATCGCAGCTATGATAGAAAGGTGTCAGGTTATGCAGAGCACCGCAGCTATGATAGAACAGTGTCAGCCTATGCAGAGCATCACAGCTATGATTGAACGGTGTCAAGCTATGCAGAGCATCACAGCTATGATTGAACGGTGTCAGGCTATGCAGAGCATCGCAGCTATGACAACAGTGTCAGCTTATGCAGAGCATCACAGCTATGATAGAAAGGTGTCAGGCTATGCAGAGCATTGCAGCTATGACAGAACGGTGTCAGGCTATGCAGAGCATTGCAGCTATGATAGAAAGATGTCAGGTTATGCAGAGCACCACAGCTATGATAGAAAGGTGTCAGGACACACAGAGCATCACAGCTATGATAGAAAGGTATCAGGTCACGCAGAGCATCGCAGCTATGATAGAAAGGTGTCAGGACACACAGAGCATCACAGCTATGATAGAAAGGTGTCAGGACACACAGAGCATCGCAGCTATGATAGAAAGGTGTCAGGTCACACAGAGCATCGCAGCTATGATAGAAAGGTGTCAGGACACACAGAGCATCGCAGCTATGATAGAAAGGTGTCAGGACACACAGAGCATCACAGCTATGATAGAAAGGTGTCAGATCACACAGAGCATCGCAGCTATGATAGAAAGGTGTCAGGACACACAGAGCATTGCAGCTATGATAGAAAGGTGTCAGGACACACAGAGCACCACAGCTATGATAGAAAGGTGTCAGGTCACGCAGAGCATCACAGCTATGATAGAAAGGTGTCAGGACACACAGAGCATCACAGCTATGATAGAAAGGTGTCAGATCACACAGAGCATCACAGCTATGATAGAAAGGTGTCAGGACACACAGAGCATTGCAGCTATGATAGAAAGGTGTCAGGACACACAGAGCACCACAGCTATGATAGAAAGGTGTCAGGTCACGCAGAGCATCACAGCTATGATAGAAAGGTGTCAGGACACACAGAGCATCGCAGCTATGATAGAAAGGTGTCATATCACACAGAGCATCGCAGCTATGATAGAAAGGTGTCAGGACACACAGAGCATCGCAGCTATGATAGAAAGGTGTCATATCACACAGAGCATCGCAGCTATGATAGAAAGGTATCAAGACACACAGAGCATCGCAGCTATGACAGAAACGTGTCAGATCACACAGAGCATCGCAGCTATGATAGAAAGGTGTCAGGACACACAGAGCATCACAGCTATGATAGAAAGGTATCAGGTCACGCAGAGCATCGCAGCTATGATAGAAAGGTGTCAGGACACACAGAGCATCACAGCTATGATAGAAAGGTGTCAGGACACACAGAGCATCGCAGCTATGATAGAAAGGTGTCAGGTCACACAGAGCATCGCAGCTTTGATAGAAAGGTGTCAGGACACACAGAGCATCGCAGCTATGATAGAAAGGTGTCAGGACACACAGAGCATCACAGCTATAATAGAAAGGTGTCAGATCACACAGAGCATCTCAGCTATGATAGAAAGGTGTCAGGACACACAGAGCATTGCAGCTATGATAGAAAGGTGTCAGGACACACAGAGCACCACAGCTATGATAGAAAGGTGTCAGGTCACGCAGAGCATCACAGCTATGATAGAAAGGTGTCAGGACACACAGAGCATCACAGCTATGATAGAAAGGTGTCAGATCACACAGAGCATCACAGCTATGATAGAAAGGTGTCAGGACACACAGAGCATTGCAGCTATGATAGAAAGGTGTCAGGACACACAGAGCACCACAGCTATGATAGAAAGGTGTCAGGTCACGCAGAGCATCACAGCTATGATAGAAAGGTGTCAGGACACACAGAGCATCGCAGCTATGATAGAAAGGTGTCATATCACACAGAGCATCGCAGCTATGATAGAAAGGTGTCAGGACACACAGAGCATCGCAGCTATGATAGAAAGGTGTCATATCACACAGAGCATCGCAGCTATGATAGAAAGGTATCAGGACACACAGAGCATCGCAGCTATGACAGAAACGTGTCAGATCACACAGAACATCGCAGCTATGATAGAAAGGTGTCAGGACACACAGAGCATCGCAGCTATGATAGAAAGGTGTCAGATCACAGAGAGCATCGCAGCTATGATAGAAAGGTGTCAGGACACACAGAGCACCACAGCTATGATAGAAAGGTGTCAGGACACACAGAGCATCGCAGCTATGATAGAAAGTTGTCAGATCACACAGAGCATCGCAGCTATGATAGAAAGGTGTCAGGACACACAGAGCATCGCAGCTATGATAGAAAGGTGTCAGATCACACAGAGCATCGCAGCTATGATAGAATGGTGTCAGGACACACAGAGCATTGCAGCTATGATAGAAAGGTGTCATATCACACAGAACATTGCAGTTATGATAGAAAGGTGTCAGGTCACACAGAACATTGCAGTTATGATAGAAAGGTATCAGGACACAGAGCATCGCAGCTATGATAGAAAGGTGTCAGATCACACAGAGCATCGTAGCTATGATAGAAAGGTGTCAGGTCACACAGAGCATCGCAGATATGATAGAAATGTGTCAGGACACACAGAGCACCACATCTATGATAGAAAGGTATCAGGACACACAGAGAATCGCAGCTATGATAGAAAGGTGTCAGGACACACAGAACATCGCAGCTATGATAGAAAGGTGTCAGGTCACACAGCATCACAGCTATGATACAAAGGTGTCAGGACACACAGAGCATCACAGCTATGATAGAAAGGTGTCAGGACACACAGAGCATCGCAGCTATGATAGAAAGGTGTCATATCACACAGAGCATCACAGCTATGATAGAAAGGTGTCAGGACACACAGAGCATCGCCGCTATGATAGAAAGGTGTCAGGACACACAGAGCATCGCAGCTATGATAGAAAGGTGTCATATCACACAGAGCATCGCAGCTATGATAGAAAGGTATCAGGACACACAGAGCATCGCAGCTATGACAGAAACGTGTCAGATCACACAGAGCATCGCAGCTACGATAGAAAGGTGTCAGATCACACAGAACATCGCAGCTATGATAGAAAGGTGTCAGGACACACAGAGCATCGCAGCTATGATAGAAAGATGTCAGATCACACAGAGCATCGCAGCTATGATAGAAAGGTATCAGGACACACAGAGCATCGCAGCTATGATAGAAACGTGTCAGATCACACAGAGCATCACAGCTATGATAGAAAGGTGTCAGATCACACAGAACATCGCAGCTATGATAGAAAGGTGTCAGGACACGCAGAGCATCACAGCTATGATAGAAAGGTATCAGGTCACACAGAGCATTGCAGCTATGATAGAAAGGTGTCATATCACACAGAGCATCACAGCTATGATAGAAAGGTATCAGGACACACAGAGCATCGCAGCTACGACAGAAACGTGTCAGATCACACAGAGCATCGCAGCTATGATAGAAAGGTGTCAGATCACACAGAACATCGCAGCTATGATAGAAAGGTGTCAGATCACACAGAGCATCGCAGCTATGATAGAAAGGTGTCAGGACACACAGAGCATCGCAGCTATGATAGAATGGTGTCAGGACACACAGAGCATTGCAGCTATGATAGAAAGGTGTCATATCACACAGAACATTGCAGTTATGATAGAAAGGTGTCAGGTCACACAGAACATTGCAGTTATGATAGAAAGGTATCAGGACACAGAGCATCGCAGCTATGATAGAAAGGTGTCAGATCACACAGAGCATCGTAGCTATGATAGAAAGGTGTCAGGTCACACAGAGCATCGCAGATATGATAGAAATGTGTCAGGACACACAGAGCACCACATCTATGATAGAAAGGTATCAGGACACACAGAGAATCGCAGCTATGATAGAAAGGTGTCAGGACACACAGAACATCGCAGCTATGATAGAAAGGTGTCAGGTCACACAGCATCACAGCTATGATACAAAGGTGTCAGGACACACAGAGCATCACAGCTATGATAGAAAGGTGTCAGGACACACAGAGCATCGCAGCTATGATAGAAAGGTGTCATATCACACAGAGCATCACAGCTATGATAGAAAGGTGTCAGGACACACAGAGCATCGCCGCTATGATAGAAAGGTGTCAGGACACACAGAGCATCGCAGCTATGATAGAAAGGTGTCATATCACACAGAGCATCGCAGCTATGATAGAAAGGTATCAGGACACACAGAGCATCGCAGCTATGACAGAAACGTGTCAGATCACACAGAGCATCGCAGCTACGATAGAAAGGTGTCAGATCACACAGAACATCGCAGCTATGATAGAAAGGTGTCAGGACACACAGAGCATCGCAGCTATGATAGAAAGATGTCAGATCACACAGAGCATCGCAGCTATGATAGAAAGGTATCAGGACACACAGAGCATCGCAGCTATGATAGAAACGTGTCAGATCACACAGAGCATCACAGCTATGATAGAAAGGTGTCAGATCACACAGAACATCGCAGCTATGATAGAAAGGTGTCAGGACACGCAGAGCATCACAGCTATGATAGAAAGGTATCAGGTCACACAGAGCATTGCAGCTATGATAGAAAGGTGTCATATCACACAGAGCATCACAGCTATGATAGAAAGGTATCAGGACACACAGAGCATCGCAGCTACGACAGAAACGTGTCAGATCACACAGAGCATCGCAGCTATGATAGAAAGGTGTCAGATCACACAGAACATCGCAGCTATGATAGAAAGGTGTCAGATCACACAGAGCATCGCAGCTATGATAGAAAGGTGTCAGGACACACAGAGCATCGCAGCTATGATGGAAAGATGTCAGATCACACAGAGCTTCGCAGCTATGATAGAAAGGTATCAGGACACACAGAGCATCGCAGCTATGATAGAAACGTGTCAGATCACACAGAGCATAGCAGCTATGATAGAAAGGTGTCAGATCACACAGAACATCGCAGCTATGATAGAAAGGAAGTCAGGACACACAGAGCATCTCAGCTATGATAGAAAGGTGTCAGGTCACACAGAGCATCGCAGCTATGATAGAAAGGTGTCAGGACACGCAGAACATCACAGCTATGATAGAAAGGTATCAGGTCACACAGAGCATTGCAGCTATGATAGAAAGGTGTCATATCACGCAGAGCATCGCAGCTATGATAGAAAGGTGTCATATCACACAGCATCACAGCTATGATAGAAAGGTGTCAGGTCACACAGAGCATTGCAGCTATGATAGAAAGGTGTCAGATCACACAGAGCATCACAGCTATGATAGAAAGGTGTCAGGTCACACAGAGCATCGCAGCTATGATAGAAAGGTGTCAGATGACACAGAGCATCGCAGCTATGATAGAAAGGTGTCAGGACACACAGAGCATCGCAGCTATGATAGAAAGGAGTCAGGACACAGAGCATCGCAGCTATGATAGAAAGGTGTCAGGACACACAGAGCATCGCAGCTATGATAGAAAGGTGTCAGGACACACAGAGCATCGCAGCCATGATAGAAAGGTGTCAGGAGCCACAGAGCATTGCAGCTATGATAGAAAGGTGTCAGATCACACAGAGCATCACAGCTATGATAGAAAGGTGTCAGGTCACACAGAGCATCGCAGCTATAATAGAAAGGTGTCAGATGACACAGAGCATCGCAGCTATGATAGAAAGGTGTCAGGACACAGAGCATCGCAGCTATGATAGAAAGGTGTCAGGACACACAGAGCATCGCAGCTATGATAGAAAGGTGTCAGGACACACAGATCATCGCAGCTATGATAGAAAGGTGTCAGGACACACAGAGCATCGCAGCTATGATAGAAAGGTGTCAGATCACACAGAGCATCGCAGCTATGATAGAAAGGTATCAGGTCACACAGAGCATCGCAGCTATGATAGAAAGGTGTCAGATCACACAGAGCATCGCAGCTATGATAGAAAGTTGTCAGATCACACAGAGCATCGCAGCTATGATAGAAAGGTGTCAGGACACACAGAGCATCGCAGCTATGATAGAAAGGTGTCAGATCACACAGAGCATCGCAGCTATGATAGAATGGTGTCAGGACACGCAGAGCATCGTAGCTATGATAGAAAGGTGGCAGGACACACAGAGCATTGCAGCTATGATAGAAAGGTGTCATATCACACAGAACATTGCAGTTATGATAGAAAGGTGTCAGGTCACACAGAGCACCACAGCTATGATAGAAAGGTATCAGGACACAGAGCATCGCAGCTATGATAGAAAGGTGTCAGGTCACACAGAGCATCGTAGCTATGATAGAAAGGTGTCAGGTCACACAGAGCATCGCAGCTATGATAGAAATGTGTCAGGACACACAGAGCACCACAGCTATGATAGAAAGGTATCAGGACACACAGAGAATCGCAGCTATGATACAAAAGGTGTCAGGACACACAGAACATCGCAGCTATGATAGAAAGGTATCAGGACACACAGAGCATCGCAGCTATGATAGAAAGGTATCAGGACACACAGAGCATCGCAGCTATGATAGAAAGGTATCAGGACACACAGAGCATCACAGCTATGATAGAAAGGTGTCAGGACACACAGAGCATCGCAGCTATGATAGAAAGGTGTCAGGACACACAGAGCATTGCAGCTATGATAGAAAGGTATCAGGACACACAGAGCATCGCAGCTATGATAGAAATGTGTCAGGACACACAGAGCACCGCAGCTATGATAGAAAGGTGTCAGGACACACAGAGCATCGCAGCTATGATAGAAAGGTGTCAGGACACACAGCACCGCAGCTATGATAGAAAGGTGTCAGGACACACAGAGCTTCGCAGCTTTAATAGAAAGGTGTCAGAGCACCACAGCTATGATAGAAAGGTGTCAGGATACACAGAGCATCGCAGCTTTAATAGAAAGGTGTCAGAACACACAGAGCACCACAGCTATGATAGAAAGGTGTCAGGCCACACAGAGCATCGCAGCTATGATAGAAAGGTGTCATATCACACAGCGCATTGCAGCTATGATAGAAAGGTGTCAGGTCACACAGAGCATCGCAGCTATGATAGAAAGGTGTCAGATCACACAGACCATCGCAGCTTTAATAGAAAGGTGTCAGAATACACAGAGCACCACAGCTATGATAGAAAGGTGTCAGGACATACAGAGCATCGCAGCTATGATAGAAAGGTGTCAGGACACACAGAGCATCGCAGCTATGATAGAAAGGTGTCATATCACACAGAGCATTGCAGCTATGATAGAAAGGTGTCAGGTCACACAGAGCATCGCAGCTATGATAGAAACGTGTCAGGACACACAGAACATCGCAGCTATGATAGAAAGGTGTCAGGACACACAGAGCATTGCAGCTATGATAGAAAGGTATCAGGACATACCGAGCATCGCAGCTATGATAGAAAGGTGTCAGGACACACAGTGCATCGCAGCTATGATAGAAAGGTGTCAGGACACACAGAGCACCGCAGCTATGATAGAAAGGTGTCAGGATACACAGAGCACCGCAGCTATGATAGAAAGGTGTCAGGACACACAGAGCACCGCAGCTATGATAGAAAGGTGTCAGGACACCCAGAGCATCGCAGCTATGATAGAAAGGTGTCAGGTCACACAGAGCATCGCAGCTATGATAGAAAGGTGTCAGCACACACAGAGCATTGCAGCTATGATAGAAAGGTGTCAGGTCACACAGATTCACATCTATGATAGAAAGGTGTCAGGACACACAGAGCATCACAGCTATGATAGAAAGGTGTCAGGACACACAGAGCATCGCAACTATGATAGAAAGGTGTCATATCACACAGAGCATCACAGCTATGATAGAAAGGTGTCAGGACACACAGAGCATCGCAGCTATGATAGAAAGGTGTCAGGACACACAGAGCATCGCAGCTATGATAGAAAGGTGTCATATCACACAGAGCATCGCAGCTATGATAGAAAGGTATCAGGACACACAGAGCATCGCAGCTATGACAGAAACGTGTCAGATCACACAGAGCATCGCAGCTACGATAGAAAGGTGTCAGATCACACAGAACATCGCAGCTATGATAGAAAGGTGTCAGGACACACAGAGCATCGCAGCTATGATAGAAAGATGTCAGATCACACAGAGCATCGCAGCTATGATAGAAAGGTATCAGGACACACAGAGCATCGCAGCTATGATAGAAACGTGTCAGATCACACAGAGCATCACAGCTATGATAGAAAGGTGTCAGATCACACAGAACATCGCAGCTATGATAGAAAGGTGTCAGGACACGCAGAGCATCACAGCTATGATAGAAAGTTATCAGGTCACACAGAGCATTGCAGCTATGATAGAAAGGTGTCATATCACACAGAGCATCGCAGCTATGATAGAAAGGTGTCATATCACACAGAGCATCGCAGCTATGATAGAAAGGTATCAGGACACACAGGGTATCGCAGCTACGACAGAAACGTGTCAGATCACACAGAGCATCGCAGCTATGATAGAAAGGTGTCAGATCACACAGAACATCGCAGCTATGATAGAAAGGTGTCAGGACACACAGAGCATCGCAGCTATGATGGAAAGATGTCAGATCACACAGAGCTTCGCAGCTATGATAGAAAGGTATCAGGACACACAGAGCATCGCAGCTATGATAGAAACGTGTCAGATCACACAGAGCATCGCAGCTATGATAGAAAGGTGTCAGATCACACAGAACATCGCAGCTATGATAGAAAGGTGTCAGGACACACAGAACATCACAGCTATGATAGAAAGGTGTCAGGACACGCAGAACATCACAGCTATGATAGAAAGGTATCAGGTCACACAGAGCATTGCAGCTATGATAGAAAGGTGTCATATCACGCAGAGCATCGCAGCTATGATAGAAAGGTGTCATATCACACAGCATCACAGCTATGATAGAAAGGTGTCAGGTCACACAGAGCATCGCAGCTATGATAGAAAGGTGTCAGATGACACAGAGCATCGCAGCTATGATAGAAAGGTGTCAGGACACACAGAGCATCGCAGCTATGATAGAAAGGAGTCAGGACACAGAGCATCGCAGCTATGATAGAAAGGTGTCAGGACACACAGAGCATCGCAGCTATGATAGAAAGGTGTCAGGACACACAGAACATCACAGCTATGATAGAAAGGTGTCAGGACACGCAGAACATCACAGCTATGATAGAAAGGTATCAGGTCACACAGAGCATCGCAGCTATGATAGAAAGGTGTCATATCACACAGCATCACAGCTATGATAGAAAGGTGTCAGGTCACACAGAGCATCGCAGCTATGATAGAAAGGTGTCAGATGACACAGAGCATCGCAGCTATGATAGAAAGGTGTCAGGACACACAGAGCATCGCAGCTATGATAGAAAGGAGTCAGGACACAGAGCATCGCAGCTATGATAGAAAGGTGTCAGGACACACAGAGCATCGCAGCTATGATAGAAAGGTGTCAGGACACACAGAGCATCGCAGCTATGATAGAAAGGTGTCAGGAACCACAGAGCATTGCAGCTATGATAGAAAGGTGTCAGATCACACAGAGCATCACAGCTATGATAGAAAGGTGTCAGGTCACACAGAGCATCGCAGCTATAATAGAAAGGTGTCAGATGACACAGAGCATCGCAGCTATTATAGAAAGGTGTCAGGACACAGAGCATCGCAGCTATGATAGAAAGGTGTCAGGACACACAGAGCATCGCAGCTATGATAGAAAGGTGTCAGGACACACAGAGCATCGCAGCTATGATAGAAAGGTGTCAGGACACACAGAGCATCGCAGCTATGATAGAAAGGTGTCAGATCACACAGAGCATCGCAGCTATGATAGAAAGGTATCAGGTCACACAGAGCATCGCAGCTATGATAGAAAGGTGTCAGATCACACAGAGCATCGCAGCTATGATAGAAAGTTGTCAGATCACACAGAGCATCGCATCTATGATAGAAAGGTGTCAGGACACACAGAGCATCGCAGCTATAATAGAAAGGTGTCAGATCACACAGAGCATCGCAGCTATGATAGAATGGTGTCAGGACACGCAGAGCATCGTAGCTATGATAGAAAGATGGCAGGACACACAGAGCATTGCAGCTATGATAGAAAGGTGTCATATCACACAGAACATTGCAGTTATGATAGAAAGGTGTCAGGTCACACAGAGCACCACAGCTATGATAGAAAGGTATCAGGACACAGAGCATCGCAGCTATGATAGAAAGGTGTCAGATCACACAGAGCATCGTAGCTATGATAGAAAGGTGTCAGGTCACACAGAGCATCGCAGCTATGATAGAAATGTGTCAGGACACACAGAGCACCACAGCTATGATAGAAAGGTATCAGGACACACAGAGAATCGCAGCTACGATAGAAAGGTGTCAGGACACACAGAACATCGCAGCTATGATAGAAAGGTGTCAGGACACACAGAGCATCGCAGCTATGATAGAAAGGTATCAGGACACACAGAGCATCGCAGCTATGATAGAAAGGTATCAGGACACACAGAGCATCGCAGCTATGATAGAAAGGTGTCAGGACACACAGAGCATCGCAGCTATGATAGAAAGGTGTCAGAACACACAGAGCATTGCAGCTATGATAGAAAGGTATCAGGACACACAGAGCATCGCAGCTATGATAGAAATGTGTCAGGACACACAGAGCACCACAGCTATGATAGAAAGGTATCAGGACACACAGAGCATCGCAGCCATGATAGAAAGGTGTCAGGACACACAGAGCATCGCAGCTATGATAGAAAGGTGTCAGGACACACAGAGCATCGCAGCTATGATAGAATGGTGTCAGGACACACAGAGCATCGCAGCTATGATAGAAAGGTGTCAGGACACACAGAGCATCGCAGCTATGATAGAAAGGTGTCAGGTCACACAGAGCATCACAGCTATGATAGAAAGGTGTCAGGACACACAGAGCATCGCAGCTATGATAGAAAGGTGTCAGGACACACAGAGCACCGCAGCTATGATAGAAAGGTGTCAGGACACACAGAGCATCGCAGCTATGATAGAAAGGTGTCAGGTCACACAGGGCACCACAGCTATGATAGAAAGGTGTCAGGTCACACAGAGCATCGCAGCTATGATAGAAAGGTGTCAGGACACACAGAGCACCGCAGCTATGATAGAAAGGTGTCAGGACACACAGAGCATCGCAGCTATGATAGAAAGGTGTCAGGACACACAGCACCGCAGCTATGATAGAAAGGTGTCAGGACACACAGAGCATCGCAGCTTTAATAGAAAGGTGTCAGAGCACCACAGCTATGATAGAAAGGTGTCAGGATACACAGAGCATCGCAGCTTTAATAGAAAGGTGTCAGAACACACAGAGCACCACAGCTATGATAGAAAGGTGTCAGGCCACACAGAGCATCGCAGCTATGATAGAAAGGTGTCATATCACACAGCGCATTGCAGCTATGATAGAAAGGTGTCACGTCACACAGAGCATCGCAGCTATGATAGAAACGTGTCAGGACACACAGAACATCGCAGCTATGATAGAAAGGTGTCAGATCACACAGACCATCGCAGCTTTAATAGAAAGGTGTCAGAATACACAGAGCACCAAAGCTATGATAGAAAGTTGTCAGGACATACAGAGCATCGCAGCTATGATAGAAAGGTGTCAGGACACACAGAGCATCGCAGCTATGATAGAAAGGTGTCATATCACACAGAGCATTGCAGCTATGATAGAAAGGTGTCAGGTCACACAGAGCATCGCAGCTATGATAGAAACGTGTCAGGACACACAGAGCATCGCAGCTATGATAGAAAGGTGTCAGGACATACAGAGCATCGCAGCTATGATAGAAAGGTGTCAGGACACACAGTGCATCGCAGCTATGATAGAAAGGTGTCAGGACACACAGAGCACCGCAGCTATGATAGAAAGGTGTCAGGACACACAGAGCATCACAGCTTTAATAGAAAGGTGTCAGAGCACCACAGCTATGATAGAAAGGTGTCAGGATACACAGAGCATCGCAGCTTTAATAGAAAGGTGTCATATCACACAGAACATTGCAGTTATGATAGAAAGGTGTCAGGTCACACAGAGCACCACAGCTATGATAGAAAGGTATCAGGACACAGAGCATCGCAGCTATGATAGAAAGGTGTCAGATCACACAGAGCATCGTAGCTATGATAGAAAGGTGTCAGGTCACACAGAGCATCGCAGCTATGATAGAAATGTGTCAGGACACACAAAGCACCACAGCTATGATAGAAAGGTATCAGGACACACAGAGAATCGCAGCTATGATAGAAAGGTGTCAGGACACACAGAACATCGCAGCTATGATAGAAAGGTGTCAGGACACACAGAGCATCGCAGCTATGATAGAAAGGTATCAGGACACACAGAGCATCGCAGCTATGATAGAAAGGTATCAGGACACAGAGCATCGCAGCTATGATAGAAAGGTGTCAGGACACACAGAGCATCGCAGCTATGATAGAAAGGTGTCAGGACACACAGAGCATTGCAGCTATGATAGAAAGGTATCAGGACACACAGAGCTTCGCAGCTATGATAGAAATGTGTCAGGACACACAGAGCACCACAGCTATGATAGAAAGGTATCAGGACACACAGAGCATCGCAGCTATGATAGAAAGGTGTCAGGACACACAGAGCATCGCAGCTATGATAGAAAGGTGTCAGGACACACAGAGCATCGCAGCTATGATCGAATGGTGTCAGGACACACAGAGCATCGCAGCTATGATAGAAAGGTGTCAGGACACACAGGGCACCACAGCTATGATAGAAAGGTGTCAGGTCACACAGAGCATCGCAGCTATGATAGAAAGGTGTCAGGACACACAGAGCAACGCAGCTATGATAGAAAGGTGTCAGGACACACAGAGCACCGCAGCTATGATAGAAAGGTGTCAGGACACCCAGAGCATCGCAGCTATGATAGAAAGGTGTCAGGACACACAGCACCGCAGCTATGATAGAAAGGTGTCAGGACACACAGAGCATCGCAGCTTTAATAGAAAGGTGTCAGAGCACCACAGCTATGATAGAAAGGTGTCAGGATACACAGAGCATCGCAGCTTTAATAGAAAGGTGTCAGAACACACAGAGCACCGCAGCTATGATAGAAAAGTGTCAGGTCACACAGAGCATCGCAGCTATGATAGAAAAGTGTCAGGTCACACAGAGCATCGCAGCTTTGATAGAAACGTGTCAGGACACACAGAGCATCGCAGCTATGATAGAAAGGTGTCAGGACACACAGAGCATCGCAGCTATGATAGAAAGGTGTCAGGACACACAGAGCACCGCAGCTATGATAGAAAGGTGTCAGGTCACACAGAGCACCACAGCTATGATAGAAAGGTGTCAGGACACACAGAGCACCGCAGCTATGATAGAAAGGTGTCGGGACACACAGAGCATCGCAGCTATGATAGAAAGGTGTCGGGACACACAGAGCATCGCAGCTATGATAGAAAGGTGTCAGGACACACAGAGCATCACAGCTATGATAGAAAGGTGTCAGGACATACAGAGCATCGCAGTTTTAATAGAAAGGTGTCAGATCACACAGAGCATCGCAGCTATGATAGAAAGGTGTCAGGACACACAGAGCATCGCAGCTTTAATAGAAAGGTGTCAGAACACACAGAGCACCGCAGCTATGATAGAAAGGTGTCAGAACACACAGAGCACCGCAGCTATAATAGAAAGGTGTCATATCACACAGAGCATCGCAGCTATGATAGAAAGGTGTCATATCACACAGAGCATCGCAGCTATGATAGAAAGGTGTCAGGTCACACAGAGCATCACAGCTATGATAGAAATGTGTCAGGACACAGAGCATCGCAGCTATGATAGAAAGGTGTCAGGACACACAGAGCATCGCAGCTATGATAGAAAGGTGTCAGGACACACAGAGCATCGTAGCTATAATAGAAGTATGTCAGGACACATAGAGCACCGAAGCTATGATAGAAAGGTGTCAGGACACACAGAGCATCGCAGCAATGATAGAAGGATGTCAGGACACATAGAGCACCACAGCTATGATAGAAAGGTGTAAAAAAAAACAACTCAAAAACATGAAAGACTTTCTATTCATTTCTATTGTAAATCTACTCTACCTTTCATATGTTTGGTCTTTTGAGTTGTTTTTTTTTTTCCACTTCAGGTTTTAAAAAAACTCCTTATTGGATGGAAAATGCTCCAAACTAGATACCGTCCAATCAGAAGAAGACGCATTTTTCTAAGCAGTTTCCATTAGAGAAGTAGTCGTTTTTCATCTAGAGCGACCGTCGCCCTTAGGGTTTGTTTCCACGGTCGGTAAACGCTGCGGGTTGGACACTGCGTACATCCACAGTATCCAACCCACAGTGCCCAGATGTTACATCATAGTGGATGGGATTTCAATAAATCCCATCTCCACTGTGTGTGCAGCGGCGCCTGCGGCTTCCCTGCGTATACGCACATGAGGCGTGTCTTTAAAGACTGCAGCATGTCTATTTATCTTGCGGAGACTCTCCGTCTCCACAAGATAAATATCACAGTCCAATGTATAGGTTGTGGTGATTCCACACGGTTCAATGAACACATGCAGAATCACCGCGCGTACAAAAGTCGGCAGCGCTTTGGACGGGGCGGACATGTGCTGCGTCCAAAGCGCTGCCGATTAATGACCGTGGGGACATAGACTTATCGATTTGTCTTGCATTGTATGCCGATACAGTTACATTCTGCATTAGTCCACATATTCAGTATTTGGTCATTTGGTCAGGATTTGACATCAGTATTTATAGCCAAAAGCGGGAGTGGGACAATCGGAGGAAAAGTATAACAGAAACATATGCACCACTTCTGCATTTATCACCCACTCCTGGTTTTGACTTACAAATACTGATGTAAAATACCGACCGAATACTGAACGTGTGAACCACAGTCTCTCTTCATTAGAGCCGGTCGCTGTGGTCTCTCTGCATCAGAGCCGGACGCCGTGTTCTCTCTGTGTCAGAGCCGGACGCCGTGGTCTCTCTGCATCAGAGCCGGATGCCATGGCCTCTCTGCGTCAGAGCTGGACGCCGTGGTCTCTCTGTGTCAGAGCCGGACGCCGTGGTCTCTCTGCGTCAGAGCCGGACGCCGTGGTCTCTCTGCGTCAGAGCCGGACGCCGTGGTCTCTCTGCATCAGAGCCAGATGCCATGGTCTCTCTGCGTCAGAGCCGGACGCCGTGGTCTCTCTGCGTCAGAGCCGGATGCCGTGGTCTCTGCATCAGAGCCGGACGCCGTGGTCTCTCTGCGTCAGAGCCGGACGCCGTGGTCTCTGCATCAGAGCCGGACGCCGTGGTCTCTCTGCGTCAGAGCCGGACGCCGTGGTCTCTCTGCGTCAGAGCCGGACGCCGTGGTCTCTCTGCATCAGAGCCAGATGCCATGGTCTCTCTGCGTCAGAGCCAGACGCCGTGGTCTCTCTGCGTCAGAGCCGGATGCCGTGGTCTCTGCATCAGAGCCGGACGCCGTGGTCTCTCTGCGTCAGAGCCGGACGCCGTGGTCTCTGCATCAGAGCCGGACGCCGTGGTCTCTCTGCGTCAGAGCCGGACGCCGTGGTCTCTCTGTCCTACCACTCGCCGTTCTGTAGGCCACAAGTTGCTTTACACGTGCATCTTACAGAATAGCAGGTGCATGCGCAGGATACCAGGTCTTCTCCATGAAGGGGGAAGCTGAGTGTTATGATGGGGACTCGCCGGGTCCAGGGTCAGGTGACTGCATCTGTATACTAGTACAGTTTTTTTGTTTTCTTTGGCATATTACTTACCGTACTTTTTAAGGGAATTCATGGGTCATTACTGTATATTGGGAGACTGGGGTAGTTATTACTGTACATGGGGTGATGGAGGTACTTGTAATATAATAATTGGTTATACTGGGGCCATTACTGTATGTGGGAGAACTCAGGGGGCGTTATTATTATTTGTGGGATGGAAACTTTGGGGATCAACATTACTACATATGGTGGTGACTCTGGGAGCCATTACTGTATGTGGGAGGACTCGGAAGCCATTAATTTTGTATGTTGAGGGGAAACTCTGGGGGCCAACATTAATGTATCCTGATGCATTATTACTATATGTGGGGGAGAACTCAGGGACATTATTACTGTATGTGGGGGAGAACTCAGGGACATTATTACTATATGTGGGGGAGAACTCAGGGACATTATTACTGTATGTGGGGGAGAATTATGACATTATTGTATGTGGGGGAGAACTCAGGGACATTATTACTATATGTGGGGGAGAACTCAGGGACATTATTACTATACTAGATGGTGGCCCGATTCCAACGCATCGGGTATTCTAGCATATGTATGTATGTATGTATATAGCAGCCACATAGTATATAGCACAGGCCACGTAGTACATAGGAGCCATGTAGTATATAGCAGACATGCAGTCTATAACACAGCCACGTAGTGTATAACACAGCCCACGTAATATATAACACAGCCACCTAATATATAGCACAGCCCACGCAGTATATAACACTGCCCACGTAGTATATAACACTGCCCACATAGTATATAACACAGGCCACATAGTATATAAGACAGCCCACGCAGTATATAACACAGCCCACGTAGTATATAGCAGTGTGGGCACCATATCCCTGTTAAAATAAATAATTAAAATAAAAAATAGTTATATACTCACCCGCCGGTGTCCAGCGAAGCTGTCCCGATACTCGCGCTGCTGCCGCCAGCTTCCGTTCCCAGCGATGCATTGCGAAATTACCCAGATGACTCAGCGGTCTCGCGAGACCGCTAAGTCTTCTGGGTAATTTCGCAATGCATCTCTGGGAACGGAAGCTGCATCGGCGGACAACG
This sequence comes from Ranitomeya imitator, assembly GCF_032444005.1. Taxonomy (NCBI): domain Eukaryota; kingdom Metazoa; phylum Chordata; class Amphibia; order Anura; family Dendrobatidae; genus Ranitomeya; species Ranitomeya imitator. The sequence goes on from NC_091290.1 coordinate 142,865,005, forward strand.
GAAGGTGGGAATAGGTTTTTTGTTTTTTTATTATTTTTAACATTAGATCTTTTTACTATTGATGCTGCCATTAGCTCTGTGTTAGCGCTGACTGGAGGGGAGTATGGAGCGGGTGCCGGGCACTGACTGGATGGAAGTAGGGAGGGACTAATTCTCGGCCGGCCTGTGCCCGTCACTGATTGGTCGTGGCCGTTTTGCCGTGACCAATCAGCGACTTGGGATTTCCGTGACAGACAGACAGAAAGACAGACATACAGAAAGACAGACGGAAGTAACTCTTAGACAATTATATAGTAGATGTGTGGGAGAACTCAGGGACATTATTACTATATGTGGGGGAGAACTCGGACATTATTACTGTATGTGAGGGAGAATTATGACATTGCTATATGTGGGCGAGATCTCGGACATTACTACCTTATGTGGGAAAGAACTCGGGGACATTATTACTGTATGTGGGGGAGAATTCTGACATTATTACTGTATGTGGGGGAGAACTCAGGGACATTATTACTGTATGTGGGGGAGAATTCTGACATTATTACTGTATGTGGGGGAGAATTCTGACATTATTACTGTATGTCGGGAGGATTCTAGGGACCATTATTACTATAAGTAGGGGGAAAATCTGGGGGCCGACATTAATGTTTGGTGGTGTCTCTTTGGGGCATCATTACTGTATGTGGGGGAGTATTCGGGCGATTATTAATTAGGAGGCTTAGGAGGCTTTATTACATAATAGGGGTCCTTTTTAGTGGACATAAGGGTACATAGGGGCATGATTGCTTTCTCCACTCTCACGGGACATTCACCATTTTTCCACCCCCCCCCCCCCATCTTCCCCAGTACTGAACCCACAGCCGCTCCTCTGGGAGTTGTAGTGTCACAGCTCCAGGTTGATGGCCCTAGACGATTGGTCTTGAGGGTAGGGGGGCCGCTGCGCCTTCGCCGTGACTCCTCGGCTCTGAATCATTGACTCGTCTTTTTTGCTGCAGTGATGGAAGAGACGAGCGTCTGATCTGAGCCAAGTAATTAGGCAGCAGAGTGATGAGCGTCTGATAATTAATGTTCGCAGCTTTATTGGAGATCACAATTGGTTTTGAATGTGGAAATATAAACTTGGTCTGGTCCATTACCTTTATGATCAGCTCCAAACTCTCTACATTTCCCTGCAGCCGTCATAATCCGCACGAGAAGACATTGAGAGTGACATTATGGAGGTTCTTACACAATGTGCAGCCGTGCGGCCGTTTTCCCCCCTCCGCACCGGATCCAGATGCCGACTCCTGGCATTATAACCGCAAAATATGAAGAATTCACCCAGTTCTAGACTGATGTCCATAATGGGGTGGGGGGTTACGGGGTCGTCCGGGTATCCCAGAGTCATTAGGACCATTGATGCTGCTTAGTATGGGTGCAGGCTAAAAAGCAGTGAAGATGGAAGCATGGAGACGTAAGTGGCTGGCACCACTAGGCGGCGCTGTGTACAGGTGTGTCAGGAATTCAAAAGTCATCTGGGGTAGTGAAGAGTTAACACCAATATTTTTGGGGGTCTAAGGTGACCTATAATTAACTGGTGGACCAGAGTTGGCTGTAGACTAATGTTCAAGTTGAGTTCCAGGTTAGGTTTCTGGAATGTATATATATATATCAAAATGAAACGAGGAGCAAGGAATGACATCTGGGACGTCATTAATCGGTGATGACAAAGGAGCTGCCAGCAGCGGATCTTGATGATCTGCCCAAGTGCATAGAGTGGCAGAACCTTCCTCAGACAACCATTAATGACCTCAGTGATAGCAGCTGAGGCTGGAGGTGCCGAGGCTCCGACTCCACATGATTCCATTTTTTCATCATTTGCAGATCAGTGACGTCTTCATCCGGCGATTTCCATCATTCCACGACTTTTCCTTCTCGTGCAGCTATTTGAGGACCTCTGGGTCCTCTGCGGATAAGGAGCCGCCATTTTCAGTGTTCCAAGGGGCGGCTTCGCTCTCCTTCCTTGCAATGTCCGAGATAAGCGGTTTTTATCCCGGAGCTGTAAATCCCGCTAACATGTATCGCTGGCACAATGCACCAGGCGCCTCAGCTTATAAATGGCCTCTCACCGTATAAGCGGAATATATTATCACTGCGCTAAGCCTGTAACTGGCAGCGTTCTCCGGGCGGCGATCGAGGAAGGGCGCCGGAATCCGGGGAATTTGTGTAAAGCTACAAAGTAACAATGACAAGAGAAAATGTATCATTGTCTGCTGAGCTGCTCTATCTAAGCCTATCGGGTGGTACTGTCTGCTCAGCAGCTGTATCTAAGCGCATTATGAGTGATACTGTCTTCTGAGCTGGTCTGTCGTGTTGCTTTATGAAATTAATGGGTATTCTGGAAGTTTAAGGGTTTATTAGATTCCAGATAATTGATGCATTTATTTGTTAATATTAGTGGTACTCCGGAATTGGCATATATTAGATTCAATCTACCGCTTTAGTGATAACTATTAGATGCACTAGTGTGTGTAGGTGTATTAAAACACTTCCCGACAGTCTTGGACTGGCCAACCGGGGAATCGGTGAATAGTCCGGTAGGCCGCCCTGCAGAGGCAGTACTGACTGAGATGGAAGGCTCCTCTTTCTTCTACCCTAGCACAGCTATGAACAGCTTGGCTATTCCACATCCAAAGCAGCAGGCCGCCTCCTTCCCCTACTATGCTGACACTAGGTGTCAGAGTCAGACTGACACCCCTGCAGGAGAGTTTCCAGGCTCGGACTGGCCGTCCGGTGAATCGGTGAATACTCCGGTGGGCCGCCCTGCAGGGCCAATACTGACTGAGATGGAAGGCTCCTCTCCCTCCTACCCTAGCACAGCTATGAACAGCTTGGCTAATCCACATCCAAAGCAGCAGGCCGCCTCCTTCCCCTTCTGTGCTAACACTAGGTGTTGGGATCAGACTGACAAAAAAATCAGCAGAGTTCTACTTTAAGAAAAGTTCTTAGTAATTGGACTGAAATATCTGTCACACACCATAGAAGCCATAAATAAGGTAAAGTGGCCATTTCAACTGAGACCCCCACAGAGCTACACGAGGGGAGGTGAAAATTACTGCTCATTAGTCGCGTGAAGCAACAACGAACGGGAACCGCACAGCAAGAACTCAATTAACATCTCACGAGTAAAGTTCTGCCACTCAGACGTTCCTTTCCTTAACCCCATAACCAGCGGTAATGGCTCCAAAAACATGGAGGAAAAGCCAGGACGTAATATACCCTGTATAAAATGCTGTGCAGTGTTATAGCTATAGTCCGATGGACTCCAGTGCGAGATTTTGACCGGGTCTCCCCCATACATATGCAGTATATAATATATATTGATTGTAACAAAGTCACTGGTAAAGAACTGGATAAGAGATATGTATCACTGAGGTTCTTAGCTTCAGTGATATGGACCTAGCACACTAAATTCTAAGAGAGATTAATCAGACACTTTAAGGGCTCGGTTTTTAAGTGAACAGTTGAAGAGCAGATGGGAGGCTGTTCACCATATCTCCTCCCCAATTTAGAAGGTAAAAAGTCAGCCTTCTGAGTCAGTAGGTGGTGGGTGTGTCTGGAGTTGTGAACTCCAGAGCTGTGTGTGTGGAGGTTGCAGATCTCCTGGATTGAGTACCTTTGCTAAAAGTGCTAAGAAGCTGGACTCTAAGCCAGGTGGGCTAACCAGCAGTATTGTATGGACTTGTTACTTTTTGTTTTACCTTATGCCGGACAAAGGTTGTATTTGCGTTTTCTGGTGACATGGTTCATGAGGACTGCAATAAACCAACCGGACTCTAAATAGAAACTGTTCCTGTGTCTGGCTCTATGTACATCCGAGTGATCTAATCTACTACAATATATACATATACAGCTGGTATAACCTGAGCATCTCCTGTATATAATTACATATCTACAGCTGGTATAACCTGGGTTATCTCCTGGTTACAGCTGGTGACATATGCGCACCGTCCTGTACCCAGTGACTTACTTTACTTGCACCACCCTTCAGTACAGTCCTTTCTCGCGGAGCCCCTCTGCCAGCAAAATCCACTTACGTTCCGACGTCTTCATTTTTTCTACGTGCCATATGTTACGGAGTGAACTTCAAACATACATCTCCTGTCAAATGAAAACCACTTTAATTTTCACAGCAAATCTCACAAGGTTAATTAGTTCTCTTAAAATATACATGGGGAGATTGAATCATTAGGAAGGAAGACTGACGTGCAAAGAAGCCAAATTGTCTTCCCAGGCACAAAATTCAGATGAGAAATGTATTTCTTTTTTTTTTATGCCTGAAATTATAGGAACAAGTGCGGTTTCAGAAGGGCCCAAAGAAAAGGAAGGATTGTAAGCGAAGATCACATTGACTGGAAAAAAAATCTCATATACATAATGTAATGCTCATGACCTTCACTGTCAGGCCTCCTTCACACGTCCCGGTGAGTACTGGTGAGTACAGTACTGGTGAGATATGTGATCCGTGTGACATACGTATGTGTGTATTTGACATCCGTGTGACATCCATGGATCCATTTGTTGTCCATGTCCGTGTATCACATCTGTGTGACGCGTACCGGAGCCTGGGAAAAGCAGTACAGTACCCAGGGCCTCGACTGCTGAAAACAGCTCTTGCGATTGTCATTGTCGCCTTATCTCCCTTTGATCAGCATGACTAGACGACAATGATGGAAGTTGTGTTCAGCACCCACTGTGTACATCGTGTGTAAAATAAAGAATTAATTTTAAAAAAATGACGTGGGCTCCAGCGTAATTTTGATAACCAGCAGAGAGAAAGCAGATGGCTGGGAGAAGAAGTTACTATCCTGGGAAGGGGACAATATCCCAGAAGGTTCCCAGGCTATAAATAACAGCTCATAGCTATTTGCTTACTCTTTACTGGTTAGTTTACAGGGGCCCCAGACAAAAATAACGTAGGATCACCCTATAAATTCTAACCAGCAAAGGCTAAACAGACAGCTGTGGGTTGATATTAATAGCCTGGGAAGGAGCCAAGGATATTGTCCCCACTCACAGGCCACCCCAGAAATGAACACATACATAAGATAAGCCAAATGTGCACTTATCCTGGCTCTTCCCACTTACCATGGTGCGTTGACAAGTGGGGTAATAGGGTCGGGGTTGATGTTACCTTTGTATTGTCAGGTGACAGCAAGCCCAGGGTTTAGTAATGGAGATGCGTCTATAAAGCACCCCCATTACTAACACCATTGTAAGGTTTGAAATAAACACACAGCCAGAATAAAATCCTTTATGTGAAATAAATATTCCCCGACCCTCTTTTTTCCAATTTATTACTGTGAAAATGAAAATAATAAAAAAGCATATTCCTCACATGTCGGACGAGAAGACAATCCATTGTCTCACGACGTAATCCATCTCTGCTACATCTGGAAGTCTTGATGTCACGCTGTGACTGTACATAAATAGGGAAAGGGGCCTTGTAATGTCCCTAAGACTGGGGCCCTAACTATCCCTGTGACCGAAAGTACCTCTAAAGGTGAGAGGGTTTGGGCCACCAACCTTACTGTTCTCCTGTTATTCCCTAACCTGTGCCCTCCCCCTGCCCCAGGAGGCACGGGACAAAAATGGTAGTGTATAAACATGTAAAACAAACAGGCATAACAAAAAGCAACTAACATACAAAACACTCACCAAAGGTAGAGAGAGGTCTATAGGGAAGGGTAGGAATGTACAAACCAAATGGGAATAGGACAATTAGGAAAGCATACACACAAAAACAGCATATTACAATCTCCAGCAGCAACAACGATCTCCAACTCGGCACAGCAACACCAAGTAGCTAGGAAGTAAAGCTCTTGCTGGCAAGGAAGAGAAGGTCTGGCCAGATTTTATAGGGAGAGGAAATGACCAGGTCAGGAACAGCTGTGAAAGGGAGCTGCAGGTTTTTAACAGCATCGAAAGTCATTAACCTCATCAGCACCAAAGGAAACTAAATCCACTTAATACGAAACACTAACACAGAGACTAAATGGAAGATCTGTGATTCACAATACGTAAAGATCTTCTAACCCCAGTTGGACGTGACTCACTTGTGACACTTGATGAACGGTGGCATGATGTGACCATTCACCCTGACATCCAAGAGACACAACTTCAGTGACAAGCAGTATTGTCATAGAGGTCACTGCCAGCTGTTCCCATGCTCAGTTCACTGAGAGCCGGCCGATGAATTGGGGTAAATGTCATGAAATCTCCACTAGCACCGTGAGAAAATTCATGAACTCACAGCCTTTGATGATTAGATTTTATATGGGGAGCCTATATCATTTTTTTTCTTGGGTCCAATAATGTACACAGCGGGTGCTGAATGCAAATCCCATCATTGCCACCTAATCGCGCTGAGCTCAGGGAGACCAGGCGACAATGATGAGATCAGCTTTCAGCAGCCAGCACCTGAGAACAGCACAAACTGTACTGCTTTTTCCCAGGCACCAGTACATGATCTGTTGATGACACACGGATGTCATCCATGTATCTTCTGTGCTACACGGATTGGTGTGCATAAAAAACTGACGTATCTGTGGGTTTTTCAAAAAGACACACAGTCGGCGTGAAAACCCTGACATGTGCGCACCAACCTTGAACACAATGGGTGTGCATTTGTCCGACTTTGCGGTCCTTAAAAGATATAATCCTGCCCCTATATACAAGAATTACTACTATAATACTGACCTATGTACAGTACAAGAATATAACTACTATAATACTGCTCATATGTACAAGAATATAACTACTATAATACTGCTCCTATGTACAAGAATATAACTAATATAATACTGCCCCTATGTACAAGAATATAACTACTATAATACTGCTCCTATGTACAAGAATATAACTACTATAATACTGCTCCTACATACAAGAATATAACTACTATAATACTGCTCCTATGTACAAAAATATAACTACTATAATACTTCCCCTATGTACAAGAATATAACTACTATAATACTGCCCCTATGTACAAGAATATAACTACTATAATACTGCCCCTATGTACAAGAATATAACTACTATAATACTGCACCTATGTACAAGAATATAACTACTATAATATTGCCCCTATGTACAAGAATATAATTACTATAATACTGCTCCTATGTACAAGAATATAACTACTATAATACTTCCCCTATGTACAAGAATATAACTACTATAATACTGCCCCTATGTACAAGAATATAACTACTATAATACTGCACCTATGTACAAGAATATAACTACTATAATATTGCCCCTATGTACAAGAATATAATTACTATAATACTGCTCCTATGTACAAGAATATAACTACTATAATACTGCCCCTATGTACAAGAATATAACTACTGTAATACTGCTCCTATATACAAGAATATAACTACTATAATACTGCCCCTATGTACAAGAATATAACTACTGTAATACTGCCCTCTATGTACAAGAATATAACTACTGTAATACTGCTCCTATGTACAATAATATAACTACTATAATCAGAGGCGTAGCTAGAGCTTTTGCCGCCCGGGGCTGTTCCCGAGTTTGGCGCCCCCCCCCCGCTCAATACACACAAAGGTTACCAAAAATGGTTTTCCTGTTTTGTAGAACTTAAACTGGGCCTAATGGTGTCACCCCCACATGCCACACCTGTGACTTAATACCACCACACCATAACCAGGCCACATAGTGACCGAATAATACTACATACAAGGGACAAATACCACAACACCATTTCCAGACCACATATTACCACCACATAGTGACTGAATACTACAATACTGATCAGTAATTAAAAAAAACCCACAATACTATCACCATAAGTGCCAGTATTCACAGGAGATCTGTACTTAGTATGCAGTGTCTGTGTAGAGGCAATACAGAGATCACTGGTGACATTGTACACAGGACCGCTGTATATAGTATACAGTGTATAGTGTCAGTGTATAGGTAACACTGACTCACCAGTGACGTCTCTAGGTGAAGTCCTTCATCTTTCATCCAGCACAGACCGCCATCATTCCTTCCAGCCAGGACTCGTTTCTGCAGGAAATAACACAGTTATCTCGAGCTCCGCTTGCAGAACACATTACTTAATTTTTCACAACTTCTACATTACACCACATGAAGATAAAAAGGTGACATAGTGTCACTCTGCACCGTAACAGGACCGCCCCCCCATTTAAAACAGTATACTCAAAAAATAAAATAAATACATCACTGCAGTAATAATATCCCTTAATTATCCCCTATGGTAACACTATTCCCCACCCCGCCCCGTTTATCTCATTCCTGGCTCCAGCCATATGTTCTCGCATCCTGCCCTCATGAGTATCCATTCTACCCCATATGATCTCCCCATCCTGCCCCACCAGCCTCCATCGTATCCGTCCTGCCCCATGATCCAATCCTGCCCCGTGTCTCCAATCATGCCCCGTATCTACATTCTGCCCATGCCTCAAGTCCTGCCCCCAGTGTGTCCAGCATATTACCCCCATGTTGTCCAGCAATCTGCCCCAGTGTGTCCAGCATATTACCCCCATGTTGTCCAGCAATCTGCCCTAGTGTGTCCAGCATATTACCCCCAGTGTGTCCAGCAATCTGCCCCAGTATGTCCAGCACTGCCCCCAGTGTGTCCAGCAATCTGCCCCAGTGTCCAGCCTTTCCCCAGTGTGTCCAGCAGTCTGCCCCAGTGTGTCCAGCATATTACCCCCAGTGTCCAGCATTGCCCCAGTGTGTCCAGCATATTACCCCCAGTGTGTCCAGCAATCTGCCCCAGTGTCCAGCATTGCCCCAGTGTGTCCAGAAGTCTGCCCCAGGGTCTCCAGCATTGCCTCAATGTGTCCAGAAATCTGCCCCAGGGTCTCCAGTATTGCCCCAGTGTTTCCAGCAATCTGCCCCATGGTTTCCTGTATTGCCCCAGTGTGTCCAGCATTCTGCCCCATGGTCTCCAGTATTGCCCCGGTGTGTCCAGCAATCTGCCCCATGGTCTCCTGTATTGCCCCAGTGTGTCCAGCATTCTGCCCCATGGTCTCCAGTATTGCCCCGGTGTGTCCAGCAATCTGCCCCATGGTCTCCAGTATTGCCCCGGTGTGTCCAGCAATCTGCCCCATGGTCTCCAGTATTGCCCCAGTATGTCCAGCATTCTGCCCCATGGTCTCCAGTATTGCCCCAGTATGTCCAGAAGTCTGCCCCAGGGTCTCCAGCATTGCCTCAATGTGTCCTGAAATCTGCCCCATGGTCTCCAGTATTCAGTGTGTCCAGCAATCTGCCCCATAGTCTCCTGTATTGCCCCAGTGTGTCCAGCATTCTGCCCCATGGTCTCCAGTATTGCCCCAGTGTGTCCAGCATTCTGCCCCATGGTCTCCAGTATTGCCCCAGTGTGTCCAGCAATCTGCCCCATGGTCTCCAGTATTGCCCCAGTGTGTCCAGCAATCTGCCCCATGGTCTCCAGCATTGCCTCAATGTGTCCTGAAATCTGCCCCATGGTCTCCAGTATTCAGTGTGTCCAGCAATCTGCCCCATAGTCTCCTGTATTGCCCCAGTGTGTCCAGCATTCTGCCCCATGGTCTCCAGTATTGCCCCAGTGTGTCCAGCAATCTGCCCCATGGTCTCCAGTATTGCCCCAGTGTGTCCAGCAATCTGCCCCATGGTCTCCAGCATTGCCCCCAGACAGTCAGACATAAAGAAAAAAAAAAAAAAAGTAAAATCCTCACCTCTCCCGTTCCTAGCGCAGGTCCGGTGCAGCCAGTCAGCGTCTCTCCGGCTCTGCGACGCTCAGGACAGAGAGGCTGAGCGGCGCGCACAGTAGTGACGTCATCGCGCCCTCTGCTCTGAGACGTCGCAGAGTCAGAGGACGCTGAAGCCGCAGGAACCAGGAGAGGTGAGTATTAGAGCGGGGGGCGGGGGCGGGGGCGGGGCCCGGGGTGGGGGGAGCTGGCCCTGGTCGTGGCGGCACACGGCGCCGCCTGAAGATTTAAAGGGGCGTCTTTTTTTTTTTTCTTCTTCTTCTCCTGCAGCGCCGGCCGCCCCCCGCATTGTGCCGCCCCCCGCATTGTGCCGCCCGGGGCGGACCGCCCCCCCCCGCACCCCCCTTCCTACGCCACTGACTATAATACTGCTCCTATGTACAAGAATATAACTACTATAATACTGCCGCTATGTACAAGAATATAACTACTATAATACTGCTCCTATGTACAGGAATATAACTACTATAATACTGCTCCTATGTACAAGAATATAACTACTATAATACTGTCCCTATGTGCAAGAATATAACTACTATAATACTGCTCCTATGTACAAGAATATAACTACTATAATATTGCCCCTATGTACAAGAATATAACTACTATAATACTGCCCCTATGTACAAGAATATAACTACTATAATACTGCTCCTATGTACAGGAATATAACTACTATAATACTGCCCATATGTACAAGAATATAACTACTATAATATTGCCCCTATGTACAAGAATATAATTACTATAATACTGCCCTATGTACAAGAATATAACTACTATAATACTGCCCCTATGTACAGAATATAACTACTATAATACTGCTCCTATGTACAAGAATATAACTACTATAATACTGCTCCTATGTACAGAATATAACTACTATAATACTGCCCCTATGTACAAGAATATAACTACTATAATACTGCCCCTATGTACAGAATATAACTACTATAATACTGCCCCTATGTACAAGAATATAACTACTATAATACTGCCCCTATGTACAAGAATATAACTACTATAATACTGCCCCTATGTACAGAATATAACTACTATAATACTGCCCCTATGTACAAGAATATAATTACTATAATACTGCTCCTATGTATAAGAATATAACTACTATAATACTGCTCCTATGTACAAGAATATAACTACTATAATACTGCTCCTATGTACAAGAATATAACTACTATAATACTGCTCCTATGTACAAGAATATAACTACTATAATACTGCCCCTATGTACAAGAATATAACTACTATAATACTGCCCTCTATGTACAAGAATATAACTACTATAATACTGCTCCTATGTACAAGAATATAACTACTATAATACTGCTCCTATGTACAAGAATATAACTACTATAATACTGCTCCTATGTACAAGAATATAACTACTATAATACTGCCCCTATGTACAAGAATATAACTACTATAATACTGCCCTCTATGTACAAGAATATAACTACTATAATACTGCTCCTATGTACAAGAATATAACTACTATAATACTGCTCCTATGTACAAGAATATAACTACTATAATACTGCCCCTATGTACAAGAATATAACTACTATAATACTGCCCCTATGTACAAGAATATAACTACTATAATACTGCTCCTATGTATAAGAATATAACTACTATAATACTGCTCCTATGTACAAGAATATAACTACTATAATACTGTCCCTATGTACAAGAATATAACTACTATAATACTGTCCCTATGTACAAGAATATAACTACTATAATACTGCTCCTATGTACAAGAATATAACTACTATAATACTGCTCCTATGTACAAGAATATAACTACTATAATACTGCTCCTATGTACAGGAATAGAACTACTATAATACTGCCCATATGTACAAGGATATAACTACTATAATATTGCCCCTATGTACAAGAATATAACTACTATAATACTGCCCTATGTACAAGAATATAACTACTATAATACTGCTCCTATGTACAAGAATATAACTACTATAATACTGTCCCTATGTACAAGAATATAACTACTATAATACTGCTCCTATGTACAAGAATATAACTACTATAATACTGTCCCTATGTACAAGAATATAACTACTATAATACTGCCCCTATGTACAAGAATATAACTACTATAATACTGCTCCTATGTACAAGAATATAACTACTATAATACTGCTCCTATGTACAAGAATATAACTACTATAATACTGCTCCTATGTACAAGAATATAACTACTATAATACTGCTCCTATGTACAAGAATATAACTACTATAATACTGCTCCTATGTACAAGAATATAACTACTATAATACTGTCCCTATGTACAAGAATATAACTACTATAATACTGCCCCTATGTACAAGAATATAACTACTATAATACTGCTCCTATGTACAAGAATATAACTACTATAATACTGCTCCTATGTACAAGAATATAACTACTATAATACTGCTCCTATGTACAAGAATATAACTACTATAATACTGTCCCTATGTACAAGAATATAACTACTATAATACTGCTCCTATGTACAAGAATATAACTACTATAATACTGCCCTTATGTGCAGGAATATAAGTACTATAATACTGCCCTCTAAGTATAAGAATATAACTACTATATCAGGCATGAAAATATTCTTCAATAATTACTAGTGTCACGGGGTCCTTCTCCAGTATCAAACAATCAACAGAGCTAGAGTATAGTAAACAATCCCAAGACCTTTATTTAGGCAAAAATACGAAAGGTCCATATACGATCCACCACACAAAGGATAAGATAGTCCAGAACACGAATGCAGTTCAGTAACAAGATAAAAGTCCAACAATCCAGCACAGAGGATAGCATAGTCCATATACTCTTCTTTCTCTCTGAGATGCTGTGAACACATCATCATTCCACACAGGACTGATCTGTGTCTCACCTCCCTGATATTTTAAGTCTCCCTCCTCATTCACAGGTCAGGAGGGGGAAGGTCTCAGGGACTCATTGTTCCAACAAGCTAGTTCAATATGTCATTAGCATGTTAGCAAACAATACAGAACTGTGGGGGCTGATATCAGATGGCAGCAACAGCCAATCATCAATTAGCAAATAACACCTTCAACAAGAGAACACCATGAAGATAAGTAAAATAGAAATATACACAGAAATGATACCCACATATCATCACAACCAGTATTTAATTTTTAATCCATGTAGTAATGTTTTCTGTTAGTTAGAATGAGGTTATTTAACACTGGATATCACACGTGTTCTGTTATCTCGCCCCTTGTACGTCCTTCTCTTCATCAAAAACAGTGAATGTAACGCAATACTTTTATTTCTTTTAGTTTACACTTTGTTTTTTTTTTGCACTTTATTCTGTTACCATAGTGATGCTTTTTTAATGTGTTTCTTTACATCCTAAATATTTTTTGTGTGTGTTTTGTTAAAATATCGGTTTATATTACTTTAAGACTATGGTAGAAATGAATCCTGGGCACCGTCCCTCGCAGTCTGCAGTTTTGACACAAGATGGCGGTAACGAGCCGAACCTCTTTTTTTTTCTTATGAAACTTTTTTGTTTTTTTTTTGTTTTAAGACATAAAAATTTAAAAAAAACTTGAACTGATCGGTAAAGGAGCAGCTTCTACCCGTCATATCCCGTCACTGTCATATTGAATTGTAAAGTGCCATGGAATATGTTGGCGCTATAAAAAAAAAAAAAATATATATATATATATATATATATATATATTTTTTTTTAGAATTTCTTGGCCTTTAAATCATCTTTTGACCTCGGATTCCGTTTCTTTGGCGATTACGTTGCACTGTCTTCTCAAGGAGGCTCTAATCAGATTGCTACCTATATTAAGGAATTGCTTTTTAAGCGATTCATTTTAAATATTAATTATTAAAGATTATTATTATTATGAAATATTCTTTGCACAACTTTTCTTTATGAAGTTTATACGGAGAAACCCTTTAATTGTCGTATATGGGATTTTCTTAGCGTGGTGACTTATTTAAAGGTAGTTGTCTCGTTTTCTAGATTTCCGGTGGATATTTTATAGATTTATTTATTTATTTATTTATTTTTACTGACATGCATCAATTTGGTCCTGAAACTAATTTTTGGGTTTGCGTTTCAGTAAAAATGTTGCCTTTAAAAAAATCTCGTCTTTGTTGTATTTTCTTTACGGTGAGTTAACTGAGAATTTGTCAGCGAGCTCCTTCAGAGCGTTTTTCTTTTTTTTTTTGCGTGCATAGGACAATTTAACCCTTTTCCGACCATTGGAGACCCCCGAATTTCCTAGGATTGAGAAAATGTAATTAGACGATACAATTTTTTTTCCAGGATTTTATAGAATTGACCCTCGAGCAGCTGGATAAGGCAGATCCGCTTGTGTTCCGACTACCCACGGAATAGCGGCCGGCTATGACCGCCAGGCTGACGCAGGGTCACGGCGTTAACCCCCCCTGGACCTGATTCCCCTATGGAGTCATTTTTGGATATCTGGAGCGTTAATCAATAGAAGGGTAAAGCCTGCGGGGGGATGTGTGTGGCTGGAGCCCCCCGCTGTCATCTCATCCCCTCGCTGTCACAGCCGCGCACGTTAACATTTCGGCTAATAGACTTGTCACCGTTGTTTAGAGATTAGACGATCCGCGTCGGGCGCTAATTAACAAGACGGCAGAAGGTCCCCCGGTGCCGGCGCCGCTGGCCTGCTGGAGACCGCCATCATGTAATAGTGGATTGTCGCGCGGATGATGTGCACTTGCTGCGGAATTATTGCAAGTTTCGCCCGTTATATGGGAAATCCGCAGTAACCCGTGTCGTACGCTGCGTCCTAAGACCCCCTAATGCTGAGGGTCGCGGGCACCAAGAACGGTGCGAAGCGGAAATCCTACAAATCATTGTGTACAGGAAAGTCCTACAATCTCTGCTGGAGGCTCGCGGAGGCCGGTGGCTTCTAGAGCTGAAGGCTTGGGTACAGTCGTATCACTTCTAGACAGTCCTCTGATACATTGTAACAGACCCTCAGCGCTGCACAGAGATCTGCAGATGTGATCGCAGGATACATTGTAACAGCCCTTCAGCTCTGAGCGGCCGCTGCGTCTCATCCCAGGAAGAAAACGATACAGGACTGGATAAAAAAAAAAGAAAAAAAACCTCCTGTGACCGCCCGAGCCGATGATCTAGACCCCAAACGTCACTGTATGTAACATCTACAGCTGAGATGATGTATCTAAGCCAATCATTATACGTAACGTCTCTCTTGTATCATGCAATCTGCTGACATGCTGTATCTAAGCCAATCATTGTACGTAACGTCTCTCTTGTATCATGCAATCTGCTGAGATGCTGTATCTAAGCCAATCATTATACGTAACGTCTCTCTTGTATCATGCAATCTGCTGAGATGCTGTATCTAAGCCAATCATTATACGTAACGTCTCTCTTGTATCATGCAATCTGCTGACATGCTGTATCTAAGCCAATCATTGTACGTAACGTCTCTCTTGTATCATGCAATCTGCTGAGATGCTGTATCTAAGCCAATCATTGTACGTAACGTCTCTCTTGTATCATGCAATCTGCTGACATGCTGTATCTAAGCCAATCATTGTACGTAACGTCTCTCTTGTATCATGCAATCTGCTGAGATGCTGTATCTAAGCCAATCATTATACATAACGTCTCTCTTGTATCATGCAATCTGCTGAGATGCTGTATCTAAGCCAATCATTATACGTAACGTCTCTCTTGTATCATGCAATCTGCTGAGATGCTGTATCTAAGCCAATCATTGTACGTAACGTCTCTCTTGTATCATGCAATCTGCTGACATGCTGTATCTAAGCCAATCATTGTGCGTAACGTCTCTCTTGTATCATGCAATCTCCTGACATGCTGTATCTAAGCCAATCATTGTACGTAACGTCTCTCTTGTATCATGCAATCTGCTGAGATGCTGTATCTAAGCCAATCATTGTACGTAACGTCTCTCTTGTATCATGCAATCTGCTGACATGCTGTATCTAAGCCAATCATTGTGCGTAACGTCTCTCTTGTATCATGCAATCTCCTGACATGCTGTATCTAAGCCAATCATTGTGCGTAACGTCTCTCTTGTATCATGCAATCTGCTGAGATGCTGTATCTAAGCCAATCATTATACGTAACGTCTCTCTTGTATCATGCAATCTGCTGAGATGCTGTATCTAAGCCAATCATTGCACGTAACGTCTCTCTTGTATCATGCAATCTGCTGAGATGCTGTATCTAAGCCAATCATTGTGCGTAACGTCTCTCTTGTATCATGCAATCTGCTGAGATGCTGTATCTAAGCCAATCATTATACGTAACGTCTCTCTTGTATCATGCAATCTGCTGACATGCTGTATCTAAGCCAATCATTATACGTAACGTCTCTCTTGTATCATGCAATCTGCTGAGATGCTGTATCTAAGCCAATCATTGTACGTAACGTCTCTCTTGTATCATGCAATCTGCTGAGATGCTGTATCTAAGCCAATCATTGTACGTAACGTCTCTCTTGTATCATGCAATCTGCTGAGATGCTGTATCTAAGCCAATCATTGTACGTAACGTCTCTCTTGTATCATGCAATCTGCTGACATGCTGTATCTAAGCCAATCATTGTACGTAACGTCTCTCTTGTATCATGCAATCTGCTGACATGCTGTATCTAAGCCAATCATTGTACGTAACGTCTCTCTTGTATCATGCAATCTGCTGACATGCTGTATCTAAGCCAATCATTGTACGTAACGTCTCTCTTGTATCATGCAATCTGCTGACATGCTGTATCTAAGCCAATCATTGTACGTAACGTCTCTCTTGTATCATGCAATCTGCTGAGATGCTGTATCTAAGCCAATCATTGTACGTAACGTCTCTCTTGTATCATGCAATCTGCTGAGATGCTGTATCTAAGCCAATCATTGTACGTAACGTCTCTCTTGTATCATGCAATCTGCTGACATGCTGTATCTAAGCCAATCATTGTACGTAACGTCTCTCTTGTATCATGCAATCTGCTGACATGCTGTATCTAAGCCAATCATTGTACGTAACGTCTCTCTTGTATCATGCAATCTGCTGAGATGCTGTATCTAAGCCAATCATTGTACGTAACGTCTCTCTTGTATCATGCAATCTGCTGACATGCTGTATCTAAGCCAATCATTATACGTAACGTCTCTCTTGTATCATGCAATCTGCTGAGATGCTGTATCTAAGCCAATCATTGTACGTAACGTCTCTCTTGTATCATGCAATCTGCTGAGATGCTGTATCTAAGCCAATCATTGTACGTAACGTCTCTCTTGTATCATGCAATCTGCTGACATGCTGTATCTAAGCCAATCATTATACGTAACGTCTCTCTTGTATCATGCAATCTGCTGAGATGCTGTATCTAAGCCAATCATTGTGCGTAACGTCTCTCTTGTATCATGCAATCTGCTGACATGCTGTATCTAAGCCAATCATTATACGTAACGTCTCTCTTGTATCATGCAATCTGCTGAGATGCTGTATCTAAGCCAATCATTATACGTAACGTCTCTCTTGTATCATGCAATCTGCTGAGATGCTGTATCTAAGCCAATCATTGTGCGTAACGTCTCTCTTGTATCATGCAATCTGCTGACATGCTGTATCTAAGCCAATCATTGTACGTAACGTCTCTCTTGTATCATGCAATCTGCTGACATGCTGTATCTAAGCCAATCATTATACGTAACGTCTCTCTTGTATCATGCAATCTGCTGAGATGCTGTATCTAAGCCAATCATTGTGCGTAACGTCTCTCTTGTATCATGCAATCTGCTGACATGCTGTATCTAAGCCAATCATTATACGTAACGTCTCTCTTGTATCATGCAATCTGCTGAGATGCTGTATCTAAGCCAATCATTGTACGTAACGTCTCTCTTGTATCATGCAATCTGCTGAGATGCTGTATCTAAGCCAATCATTGTACGTAACGTCTCTCTTGTATCATGCAATCTGCTGACATGCTGTATCTAAGCCAATCATTGTACGTAACGTCTCTCTTGTATCATGCAATCTGCTGACATGCTGTATCTAAGCCAATCATTGTACGTAACGTCTCTCTTGTATCATGCAATCTGCTGACATGCTGTATCTAAGCCAATCATTGTACGTAACGTCTCTCTTGTATCATGCAATCTGCTGAGATGCTGTATCTAAGCCAATCATTATACGTAACGTCTCTCTTGTATCATGCAATCTGCTGACATGCTGTATCTAAGCCAATCATTGTACGTAACGTCTCTCTTGTATCATGCAATCTGCTGAGATGCTGTATCTAAGCCAATCATTGTACGTAACGTCTCTCTTGTATCATGCAATCTGCTGAGATGCTGTATCTAAGCCAATCATTATACGTAACGTCTCTCTTGTATCATGCAATCTGCTGAGATGCTGTATCTAAGCCAATCATTGTACGTAACGTCTCTCTTGTATCATGCAATCTGCTGAGATGCTGTATCTAAGCCAATCATTGTACGTAACGTCTCTCTTGTATCATGCAATCTGCTGACATGCTGTATCTAAGCCAATCATTGTACGTAACGTCTCTCTTGTATCATGCAATCTGCTGAGATGCTGTATCTAAGCCAATCATTGTGCGTAACGTCTCTCTTGTATCATGCAATCTGCTGAGATGCTGTATCTAAGCCAATCATTATACGTAACGTCTCTCTTGTATCATGCAATCTGCTGACATGCTGTATCTAAGCCAATCATTGTACGTAACGTCTCTCTTGTATCATGCAATCTGCTGAGATGCTGTATCTAAGCCAATCATTGTACGTAACGTCTCTCTTGTATCATGCAATCTGCTGACATGCTGTATCTAAGCCAATCATTGCACGTAACGTCTCTCTTGTATCATGCAATCTGCTGAGATGCTGTATCTAAGCCAATCATTGTACGTAACGTCTCTCTTGTATCATGCAATCTGCTGACATGCTGTATCTAAGCCAATCATTATACGTAACGTCTCTCTTGTATCATGCAATCTGCTGAGATGCTGTATCTAAGCCAATCATTGTACGTAACGTCTCTCTTGTATCATGCAATCTGCTGACATGCTGTATCTAAGCCAATCATTGTACGTAACGTCTCTCTTGTATCATGCAATCTGCTGACATGCTGTATCTAAGCCAATCATTATACGTAACGTCTCTCTTGTATCATGCAATCTGCTGACATGCTGTATCTAAGCCAATCATTATACGTAACGTCTCTCTTGTATCATGCAATCTGCTGACATGCTGTATCTAAGCCAATCATTATACGTAACGTCTCTCTTGTATCATGCAATCTGCTGACATGCTGTATCTAAGCCAATCATTATACGTAACGTCTCTCTTGTATCATGCAATCTGCTGACATGCTGTATCTAAGCCAATCATTGTACGTAACGTCTCTCTTGTATCATGCAATCTGCTGAGATGCTGTATCTAAGCCAATCATTGTACGTAACGTCTCTCTTGTATCATGCAATCTGCTGAGATGCTGTATCTAAGCCAATCATTGTACGTAACGTCTCTCTTGTATCATGCAATCTGCTGAGATGCTGTATCTAAGCCAATCATTGTACGTAACGTCTCTCTTGTATCATGCAATCTGCTGAGATGCTGTATCTAAGCCAATCATTGTACGTAACGTCTCTCTTGTATCATGCAATCTGCTGACATGCTGTATCTAAGCCAATCATTGTACGTAACGTCTCTCTTGTATCATGCAATCTGCTGACATGCTGTATCTAAGCCAATCATGTGTTATGCTATCTCCTTAAATGCTGTATCTAAGCATGTCATGGGTTACACTCTGCTTAGACACTGTATATAAGCCCATTATGTACTATATTGTCTGCTGAGATGCTGTACATAAGTTTATAATGTGTTATAAGATCTCCTGAGACACAGTATGTAAACCATCATGGATTATACCGTCTGCTGTATCTAAGCCTATTATGGGATACTCTCTCTGCTGAGATGCATTATATAAGCCTAACATGGATTTCACTGTTTGCTGTATCTAAGCCTGTCATGGGTTGCACTCTGCTGACACACTATATATTAGCCCATTATATATTTTACTGTGTGCTGAGATGCTGTATCTAAGCCTATCATGGGCTACGCTCTCTGCTGAGACACTGTATGTAAGCCCTAATGGATTATACTGTTTGCTTAGATGCTGTAGTTTGAGCTGCTGTATCTAATCCTATCCTGTGTGATACCGCCTGCTCAGCTGCTGCTGCCTCTGCTGTATGCTCCGGCTGCAGCAGCGCCCCCTCTGGCTGTGACTCGCAGAGCTGCAGATAAGTGGCGGTGTCTCCGCTGATCCCGCGCTCCGGCCCCGCTGATGATCGGCAGCTTTTGAACTGCCGCAAATGAGGCCAATCAAGATTACTTTCATTTCATTAATTCGAGAGCGCTCTCAGATTCCAGCGCGGCCGCTAATTCCCCTCTGGTGCTGAATTATTCCCTGCCCATTATACACAGCTTTATTCTCCTGGATACTGGGAGCCGGGCTCGGTGTCAGACACCGGGGGCAGGGGGCGCTGCAGGACTGCCGGGGCACCACAGTGATGCCACGCTGCTTACGGGTCATTGTACAGCGTCCCCACACACCCCACACCCCACACCTGCAGACCGCAGCTGTACTGGTGCTCGTGCTGGCTGTCAGGCTGGCGGTCATGCTGGCTGTCATGCTGGTGCTCATACCGGTGCTCATGCTGGTGGTCATGCTGGCAGTGATGCTGGCGATCATGCTGTCGATAATGCTGGTGCTCATACTGCTGCTCATGCTGGTGGTCATGCTAATGCTCATGCTGGCGCTCATGCTGGTGCTCATACTGGTGCTTATGCTGGTGGTCATGCTAATGCTCATGCTGGCGATCTTGCTGGCGCTCATGCTGGTGTTCATACTGGTGCTTATGCTGGTGGTCATGCTAGTGATCATTCTGGTGGTCATGCTGGTGCTCATACTGGTGCTCATGTTGGCGGTCATGCTGCCGTTTATTCTGGCGATTATGTTGGCGCTCATGCTAGCGATCATGCTGGTGGTCATACTGGTGCTCATGCTGGTGGTCATGCTGGTGCTCATACTGGTGTTTATGCTGGCGGTCATGCTGGTGCTCATACTGGTGTTCATGCTGGCGGTCATGCTGGTGCTCATGCTGGCAGTCATGCTGGCGGTTGTGCTGGCGGTCATGCTGGCAATCATACTGGTGCTCATACTGGTGCTCATGCTGGTGCTCATGCTGGCGTTCATGCTCGCGCTCAATGCTAGCAATCATGCTAGCTATCATGCTGGTGCTCATGCTGGTACTCATGCTGGCGGTCATACTGGTGCTCATGCTGGCACTTATGCTGGCTCTCATGCTGGCAGTCATGCTGGTGCTCATGTTGGTGATCATACTGGTGCTTATACTGGTGCCCATACTGGTTCCACAAATAGGCTCTATCACCAGATTTCACAATACAAACTACAGACTTCATATAGACCTGTTGGGGCTGGTGTACTTACTGCCCAAATCCATTTTAAAATAGCTGAGTCTTCTATCCAAACTTGCAGATCATTAACTCTTAGTTTCCCCCAAATTCCCCCAACTTTTCTGCAGGTTATAAGGGAGATTTCAACAAGAAGATGTTATCTCCTATCCAAAGAATAGGTAATGACTTCTAGACCCCCAATGGTCGGACCCTCCAACGGTTGAGTTTACACATCCGCTTCATTCTTTGTCTATGGGACTGCCGGAGAGTGCGGAGTGCTGCATGAAGTGCGCATGTGGAACGCCCGCCAAGGCCGTGGGGTACTTGGTACCGGGTTCGGTCACAATGAAAAAGGTGGTCACAGTGGCTGCGACCCGGTCCGTGGCGCTGGGCGCCCAAGTAAAAGGGAAAGTCTTTAAAGGGATTGGTAAAGTAATGAAAGTTGGTGACGCCACCTGTGGTTCTCGGTCAGAGGTGACTGACGCTGCTTAAAGGGGTCCTCTTGGGGTGATGGTATGGCAACAAGATGGAATCGCTTACCACAGGTGAAGCTGGGTCCCCCCAGGGCTCCCGGTGTACTGGGCAGGGATGGTGTGGTGGATGCCAGCAAATAAATGGAGGACACAGGGTTGTAGCGTCTTTACCTGGTTTACTGGTTGAATCAGGCCACAGTCCAGGGTACCAGGAATAGGTGATGTGATCCGGCCGGCCTGGAGGCAATAGTGGATCCCTCTCCCAGGTAAGGTCCATAAGCCTTCCTGCTCACGCTCGTATGCGAGGTGCTTGCTGCCTGTGGCTTTTCTGGTGAAGTCCCCTCTCTCCTGTCCTGGGACAGATACCCGTATGGTAGGCAGTGCAAGCCTTTTTATAGGGTCTCTATCATGACCCGGGCTCTTCGTGTACTGTTGCACCTTCAGGTGTGGGCAAATTACATAAAGTCCCTTACCCTTTGGTTCTGCCATGTGACCTGAACTACAACACAGCCTCGGGCTCCCAGTGCCCAGTTCCTGTGCTTCAGCTCAGAGTGTGCCCGACCACTGAGCCCCTATCCTTCTTCTGTGCTCCTTTCCTCCGATGCTCACCACATTCCAACCCTTCCTTCCCTGGAGCTGCAGCACACTCCTGGCTGCACGGCTCCACTCTCTCCTCTTACTCCTCTCTCCTCCACTGTCTCTGAACAACTGTCTAACTCCTCCTCCAGACCAGAATACATAAAGCTGAGGAATCTCCCCTGAATCTGGGTTCAGAGCTCCCCCTTCTGGCCTGGATTCAGAACATGTTGCATGTAGGTGCTTTACCTGATAAAGGGAATCCTCATTGCCTCCAATCATGACATCACCCTCCTCGAAAGGAAGGCAACATCACTGTGGCCTGGAGTGTTACACATGTGCACACTCTACTCCCACTCCTGGCAATCTATGGGGGTCTAGGCACTAAGACTCCCACAGATCCAGAAATTATCATCTATCCTTTCCGGAATACCCATTTAATCCATTGGGAGCGGTAAATGCCCTTTAAATTGCTGATTTGGAAGGGGACAAAAATGCCCCTGTCCATTCAGGGACCCCAGATGGGCCCTTAGGTTGCTGGTCCTGCAGCTCTGGTACTCTGCAGCACAAAGGTCCAAGCTCTGCACTTTCAGCTCCTATGCTTTGCACTGTTATCTCCTGTGCTCTGCACTGTCAGTGTACTCGGAACCAGGCTGGTTCTTAAAGGGATGTGTAACAGTGGCAGTGACCCAGTCCGTGGCCCTGGGCGTCCAATAAAAGGGGAAAAAGACGTAATGGGAAATAAAGTTTAATGAGTAGTGTTCTTGACGCCACTTGTGGTGCTTAAAGGTGTCCTCTGGGGATGATGGTATTGCAGCTGAGGTGGTATAGTTCCCCACAGGTAGAACTTGGTCTCCAGGGCTCCCGATGCAGATGGTAGAGATGATAGATCGTGAAGTGCAGGAAAGATTTGGAGGACACAAGGTTGCAGTCTCTTTAACTATTACTGATGCCGTTCAAGTACAGGTTACAGGTGGTCTTTGGAATCCGGGCAGCCTGGAAGCGATTTGAAGTCCCCCTAGCCAGGTAGAGTTGGAAGCCTTCCTTACTGAGCTGTGTTGTAGTTTCTTGCTGTCTGAGACTTCACACAAGGTCCTCTCTTTCTCTCTGTCCCTTTTAGGTGGACACTACCTGCATAGCAGGCAGCTCGAGCCTTTTTACAGGTGTCCCTTCTCGTGGTGACTCCGGACTCTAATCTGCTGCTGTGCCTTTGGGTGTAATGGTGGCCAGGAGACTTGGAATCTCCTGCCCACTGTTTTTTGCTGTGGAGCA
This sequence comes from Ranitomeya imitator, assembly GCF_032444005.1. Classification (NCBI taxonomy): domain Eukaryota; kingdom Metazoa; phylum Chordata; class Amphibia; order Anura; family Dendrobatidae; genus Ranitomeya; species Ranitomeya imitator. The sequence goes on from NC_091290.1 coordinate 142,888,674, forward strand.
TACATTTACCCCCACAACCTCGGAATTCCAGCCTCCGGCTTCTACGCTTGATCCTGGAGTGAGCCCAATCACAGCTCCACTCCAGTTTCTCTCTCCTCCTTTGCTCCATCTCTCCTCACTGTCTCCTACAGACTGTCTGACTCTCCTGTCAGGAGCTGCAGAGCCGCATGTCTGCTCAGCTCCAGCTCTCCTCACAGACTCCCCATAACTCCCCCTCCAGCTAGAATATATAGGGAAGCTACCCTCAAACCGGGTCTCGAGCTCCCCCTTCTGTCCTGGAGTCAGAACAGTGATGTATGCACGTGTTACCTGTTTAAAGGGATCCTTGTCGCCTCCAGGCATGGCATCACCCTCCACGTGAGGAAGACAATACCACTGTGACAACCGGCTTCCTGTGGTGTCACATCAGCTCCTGTGCTCTGCACTGTCTGTTCCTGAGCTCTGCACTGTCTGTTCTTGTGCTCTGTACTGTTTACTCCTATGCTCTGCACTGTCAGCTCCTGTGCTCTGTGCTGTCAGCTCCTGTGCTCTGTACTGTCTACTCCTATGCTCTGCACTGTCAGCTCCTGTGCTCTGTACTGTCCACTCCTATGCTCTGCACTGTCAGCTTCTGTGCTCTGCACTGTCTGTTCCTGTGCTCTGCACTGTCTGTTCTTGTGCTCTGTACTGTCTAGTCTATGCTCTGCACTGTCAGGTCCCGTGCGCTGCACTGTCATCTCCTGTGCTCTGCACTGTCATCTCCCGCGCTCTGCTCTGTCATCTCCCGCGCTCTGCTCTGTTATCTCCCGCGCTCTGCACTCTCATCTCCAGCACTCTGCACTCTCATTTCTCCTGCTGTCTGCGCTGCCATCTCCCGCGCTCTGCACTCTCCTGTCCAACGCTCTGCTCTGTCATCTCCTGTGCTCTGCACTCTCATCTCCTGTTCTCTGCACTCTCATCTCCCGTGCTCTGCACTCTCATCTCCTGTGCTCTGCACTGTCACATCCCGAGCTCTGCTCTGTCATCTCCTGTGTTCCGCACTCTCATCTCCTGTTCTCTGCACTCTCATCTCCTGTGCTCTGCACTCTCATCTCCTGCGCTCTGCTCTGTCATCTCCTGTGTTCTGCACTCTCATCTCCTGTTCTCTGCACTCTCATCTCCTGTGCTCTGCACTCTCATCTCCTGTTCTCTGCACTCTCATCTCGCGTGCTCTGCACTCTCATCTTCCATGCTCTGCACTCTCATCTCCCGCGCTCTGAACTCTCATCTCCCGTGCTCTGCACTGTCATATCCCGAGCTCTGCTCTGTCATCTCCTGTGCTCTGCACTCCCATCTTCTGCGCTCTGCCCTGTCTTCTGTGCTCTGCACTCTCCCCTCCCCCCTCGCTCTGCTCTGTCATCTCCTGTGCTCTGAACTCTCATCTCCTGTGCTCTGAACTCTCATCTCCTGGGCTCTGCACTCTCCTCTCCCCCTCGCTCTGCTCTGTCATCTCCTGTGCTCTGAACTCTCATCTCCTGTGCTCTGCACTCTCATCTTCTGCGCTCTGCTCTGTCATCTCCTGTGCTCTGCACTCTCCCCTCCCCCTCTGCTCTGTCATCTCCTGTGCTCTGAACTCTCATCTCCTGTGCTCTGCACTCTCATCTCTTGTGCTCTGAACTCTCATCTCCTGTGCTCTGCACTCTCATCTCCAGTGCTCTGCACTTTCATCTCCCGTGCTCTGCGCTGTCATCTCCTGCGCTCTGCACTCTCATCTCCTGTGCTCTGAACTCTCATCTCCTGTGCTCTGCACTCTCATCTTCTGCGCTCTGCTCTGTCATCTCCTGTGCTCTGCACTCTCCCCTCCCCCCTCGCTCTGCTCTGTCATCTCCTGTGCTCTGAACTCTCATCTCCTGTGCTCTGCACTCTCATCTCCAGTGCTCTGCACTTTCATCTCCTGTACTCTACTCTGTCATCTCCTGTGCTCTGCACTCTCATCTCCCGCGCTCTGCTCTGTCATCTCCTGTGCTCTGCACTCTCCCCTCCCCCCTTGCTCTGCTCTGTCATCTCCTGTGCTCTGAACTCTCATCTCCTGTGCTCTGAACTCTCATTTCCAGTGCTCCGCACTTTCATCTGCCTCGCTCTGCGCTGTCATCTCCTGCGCTCTGCATTCTCATCTCCCGCGCTCTGCACTTTCATCTCCTGTGCTCTGCGCTGTCATCTCCTGTGCTCTGCACTCTCATCTCCAGTGCTCCGCACTTTCATCTCCCTCGCTCTGCACTCTCATCTCCCGCGCTCTGCACTGTCTCATCTCCTCTGCTCTGCACTCTCATCTCCTGCGCTCTGCGCTGTCATCTCCTGTGCTTTGAACTCTCATCTCCTGTGCTCTGAACTCTCATCTCCTGTGCTCTGCACTCTCATCTCCAGTGCTCTGCACTTTCATCTCCCGTGCTCTGCGCTGTCATCTCCTGCGCTCTGCACTTTCATCTCCTGTGCTCTGCACTCTCATCTCCTGCGCTCTGCGCTGTCATCTCCTATGCTTTGAACTCTCATCTCCTGTGCTCTGCACTCTCATCTCCTGTTCTCTGAACTCTCATCTCCCGTGCTCTGCACTCTCATCTCCTGTGCTCTGAACTCTCATCTCCCGCGCTCTGCGCTGTCATCTCCTGTGCTTTGAACTCTCATCTCCTGTGCTCTGCACTCTCATCTCCTGTGCTCTGAACTCTCATCTCCTGTGCTCTGCACTCTCATCTCCTGTGCTCTGAACTCTCATCTCTTGTGCTCTGCACTCTCATCTCCAGTGCTCTGCTCTGTCATCTACTGTGCTCTGCTCTGTCATCTCCTGTGCTCTGCACTCTCCCCTCCCCCCTCGCTCTGCTCTGTCATCTCCTGTGCTCTGCACTCTCCCCTCCCCCCTCGCTCTGCTCTGTCATCTCCTGTGCTCTGCACTCTCATCTCCTGTGCTCTGAACTCTCATCTCCCGCGCTCTGCACTCTCATCTCCTGTGCTCTGCACTCTCATCTCCTGTGCTCTGAACTCTCATCTCCCGCGCTCTGCACTCTCATCTCCTGTGCTCTGCACTCTCATCTCCTGTGCTCTGAACTCTCATCTCCCGCGCTCTGCACTCTCATCTCCTGTGCTCTGAACTCTCATCTCTTGTGCTCTGCACTCTCATCTCCAGTGCTCTGCTCTGTCATCTACTGTGCTCTGCTCTGTCATCTCCTGTGCTCTGCACTCTCCCCTCCCCCCTCACTCTGCTCTGTCATCTCCTGTGCTCTGCACTCTCATCTCCAGTGCTCTGCACTCTCATCTCCCGTGCTCTGCGCTGTCATCTCCTGCGCTCTGCACTCTCATCTCCCGCGCTCTGCACTGTCTCATTGATTATGATAACGCGACTTGTTATTCTGTTTCCCAAAGTTTTTTAATTGGGGAAGAAAAGCGGCGTGTGTCCTGCGAGGCGCGTTCTGCCTCAGTAATGCCATGCGTCCCACAGAGGCGCTGGTGGAGGGTCACACACCCAAACAGCTCCGAGGGGATATTAGATCATAAGCAGAGCGCGTTAATGTGCCGCATGCGTCATTCTTACTGCCCCGCGTTCCTGTTTTAAATGCATAAATGGGACATTAAATGAGGACTGTGGTCATAAAACAGCTCTATAGCACCGACAGGGAGGGGGGGCAGAGAGCGGCCTTAAAGGGACGTTCTATAGAGACCAGAAAAATGCACTGTTAGACAGTTATAGCTACTTTGATACTTTTGCTGCATGGTGCGAATATGGGCCATATGGCTTGTGGGGGGCCTCACCTACCGCAGGGGGCATCACTGATGGCGCCAGAGGCTTGTTTCTACAGTAGATCTTAATACATTGCATCACACAGGTATTGCATTATTGGTGCACTATGTGGCGGTATTTGTGTTGCATTTTATGGTATTTTTGCAGTGTATGATGGATGATGACAGCAGTGGCATGGCCAACATGCAGCCCCATAACTGTATTTTATGGTGCTTACAGCTGGGCACCCAAGTACAGTACTGCGCAAGATGCCACCCTGCACCAATGCTATATTAACCCTTTCCACAGTCATGCTGCAGCTGTACAGGTAACTGCAACTTCCACTAGATGGCAATAGAGCGGATGGATAGTAACAAGTCTGCTAGAGCAGACCTGCAGTGCTGCAGCAAAGCTACCACCAGGTAGCAGCAGAATAGTCAAACAAGCCGAATCAAAACCTAGACCGTCATGCAGTACAAAGGGAACAAACAAGCACAGAGTCAGTGGAGAGCCAAATGTGTGTCAAACAGAAATCAGTCCCAGGAGCGCTGAAGGAAACTCAGACAACATATGTAGTTTACCACAACACGTTTCGACGGTAAACACCGTCTTCTTCCGGTGGAGAGCCAAAGGCCCAGACAAAAGGTAGAAGTACCAGGGACCAGAGGCAAAGTCAAGTCAGAGTCAAAGCCGAGCCAAACACCAGGAAATTCAACAGCAATCAGGAAACACAAAGATAGGACAGGCAGGGAAGGATGAATAGACATGGGCAAGATCAGAAAGTGCAGCAGGACCAATCAGGGTACTACCAGAGTCAGATACACTCGCCGTAGGCAGAAAATATAACTGACATCGCCTGCAGGATGCAGTGGAGCTATATAGCAAATCTGAACCTAGAATGAGGCAGAGCAAAGTTAACCCTTGACATGATCAGTTCGGGAAAAGAGCAGACAGGACTCAAAACCCGGACTGGATCATGACATCCACCCTGCGGTGCATATATGGGAGGCTTTGCTCAGAATATGACTAATGGGAGATGAGAAAAAGAGGGGCGGTCACCAGCAGCCCACTGGTGCCCATTATCATTGTCATTCCCGCAGGCAATGATTAAATAGGCAGAGCATAGGTATCGCTCCTCCTGGGTGCAACCTGGTGCTTTAATGGGGCAAAAGTCCTTTATTCTGGGGATTCTTGTGGGGACCTAATATCATCTGCCCGAAAAATAGGTGATATTTATGCAGACTGGAGCATCCCCTTAAAACTAAAATGGTCAATGTTCTTCTCATGGTTGCAATGTATTCTAAGGACGGCCCCCAAGGAGCTGTGATCCACAGGGAAGGTGATAACCAGCTAGGGATGACCCCAATCCACCTAAAAAGTAAGGGGTGAACACATGCGGCACCCACATTCTAGGGCTGAGGGTTGGGGCCTTTGTTTTTGCTCTCCCCCCATGTTTCTGTCCGTTAATACAGACAATCCCGTAGCGCGGCTCTCCATAGTTGCGGCGGCGGACCCTGTAATTTCTGTTCGCCTTTGTTTACCACCCGTGAACAGAGGAGTGATTGATATCAGCGAGCAGGATATGGTTAGTTAGTGCGGAGCCGCCCAGGGTTAGCGGGAACCTAATGTAGCATCATCTGGCCACAAATTACAGATGATGGGAGCGGGAAACAACACCGCCGTCCTGATGAATCGCGCTCGCTCCTCGTAAACAACTGCTGAACTGATTCCGTTTCGGGTGATTAAAATGCTTTTTTTTTCCTTCTGCTCGTTTTGTCAAAAGCAAAATTAAAAATTGTTTCTGACGCGAGATTAAAAATGGAAAAAATAAAAAAATCAAATCAGCGAATGGAGGTTGAATTGTTTAGGAGGCATCAGATCTGTGGCCGTACACGCTGGGGGTCTCGCCTGGACGGGGGAGGCTTGTTGTGCCACAGGTGAAGCAATGCACAGAATGTGGGGGCAGCAACGCGCTTTGGGCAGGGCCAATATTAGGGGCCATTGTAAAATGCTTACATACCCCACTCATCACTGCCCTAGACCATCAGGAACTTCCCCTTTAATTTTTTGTCTGCACCAGACCACCAAGAGATTTTACACTTAACCACTTAACTTTCCTAGACCACTTCCACCACACTGGACAACCAGGGAATGTGCAGAGTGAGAGAACAGACTCCATTGTGCTCATAAGACAAATCTTAGTAATTCGAAGCTCAAAAGGCATAGGGAGTTCAAAAGGCATAGGGAGTTCAAAAGGCATAGGAGAGAGTGGATTTCGCTCACAGCAGTTAACGCTTTCACTGCCCTACACAACCAGGGAATTTAGAGATAACCCTCACGCCGTGCCAAAATATTTCATTTCTCTAGACCAACAGGGGATGAAAAGTTAACCCTTTACGTTTCCAAGACCAACCTGAACTTTACAGTTAATCTTCTCCCTAGACAACCAAGGAATTTGTAAATAACCCTCTCAATTCCTTTAGACCACCAGGGAAATAATTAACTGTTTCGCTACCACAATCATACTTTTCACTGACCTAGGGAGTTTATGGTTAACCCTTTTAATGCCACATACCACCACCGCCGGGTAGTTTATGGTTAACCCTTTTACTGCCTTGGACCATAAGTAAGTTTATGGTTAACCCTTTTACTGCCTTAGACTAGCAGTGAGTTTATGGATAATTCTTTCCTTGCCTTAGACCTTTAATAATTTTGGAAAAACCTTTTTCCTTGCCCCCCTTTTTGTTAACTCTTTCACTGCCCATGACCATCAGGGAATGTAAAATGAAGACTACCTCTCTATCGGGCGGATGGCTATGTTATATTAGCTACATGTCTTAATAATGCAGACAATCCTTTTTATATAGGATACTGTTCTTCCAAATTAGGGCAGGTACTCGGGGATTGGGGCGGGGGGATACGGACCACCATAGTGATGGAATCCTGCCTGCCATGATAGATGACTTGTAATAAGGCTCCGGGATCCTGTAATTACAGCGGCTTTCTCTTGTGTGAATTAACATGTATTATCTCAATATGAGGTTGGGGGGGGAGGGGCTATAAATCGGAGCAACCGCAATCCAGTAACTCATGAGTGGGTCTTAATGGGAGGTGACGGGGGTCACTTACACAGTATTTTCCTGCATTTATGGATATTATTTGCCCTTTTTTGTTCTTGGACAGAATACGGTAAATCATATTTAAAAGCGGAGTCAATTATAGTTCGCACGGAGGGTACTGAATACAGGGGGGAGCAGCTCGATATTGGATATAGGCAAAATAAATGACTTTTCCTAAGTATATTCGGCCACTCCAGGGTTAAAGCTGATCCACAAATCGAATAGGATGATCCTCTTTACCTGGAAACCATCAACAAGCAGCCTCCCTGTACATGAAGGTAGGAAGTGACCTGTCAATCAAGAAGCCGCAGGTTATGAAGTACACTTCTTCTGAAATGCTGGGCTTCATAGAAGAAGTACAAAAAATATATATAAATAATAATCTTTATGATACCCAATGAGACCCTTGGCCTGACCTCCTCCGCCCCCAAAGCTCTTTGGTCTTGCCCATGTTGTAAAGGTTAAAGTCTGACTCATTAATTGAGACTGTGGACAGGAGTCTGTTATAAAGGTGACTATGTAAGACAGCTGTCTTTAAGGCAGGTAACGAGTGGATGAGGAGCGTCTATCTGGTCTGTAGGGACCAGAACTCTAATGGTTGGTAGGGGATCAAATACTTATTTCTCACTGAAAAAAATGCAAATAAATGTATATAATGTGATTTTCTGGATTTTATTTTTGATATTCTTTCTCTCAATGTTAAAATTAATGGCGTCAGTGATTTGAAACCAGAGTATGTTCCTCCAGCACACTATGTGTTGTGGGGGTTAAGTTAAAGTTGCATAATGGGCTGGTTTCATGTGGACCTTCATAGAGCGGGTGGGAGGAGGTCCACCTTATCTCCACTTGGAGAGCTGCCAGGACCTGTGTGATGTCATGATCATGTGGTCAGGTACATGATGGAAAGAGTCACATGGTCTGGGGATTAAGTAAATGGGCTCTACAGGCAGTCTGGGACTCTCCAGTGGCGTTGTAGCTTGTCGGGCATAGCCTGAACCTGTGTTGCTCCAGAGCTGGGAGCCACCCGCAACGTATGGACTGTGTTGCAGTGTTTTGTTTTTTTTTTCTTTCTTGTTTTTCCTGTTTTAGCCAGAAAGGCTGAGTTTATTTTCCCTCAAGTTGGTTTATGCCGCTTAATAGTAAACCAACCCAGGACTTAAAGAGAGAGTGTTCCTATTTTTTCCTACCTCCATAAACCGCCACGTGAGTTGAACTACCACAATATATACAGTTATGTGAAAAAAGTGTTTGCCCCCTTCCTGATCTCCAATTGGTTTGCATATTTGTCACAATGAAATGTTTCAGTTCACCAAACAAATTTATGTGTTAGACAAAGATAACACAAGTAAACACAAAATGCAGTTTTGTGTAAGTGAAGGTCTTTATTATTAAAGGAAAATAAAATCCAAACCTACCTGTGTGAAAAAATGATTGCCCCCTTCCTTAAAGAATACATTAACTGTGGTTTATCATATGTTTGGGACGCCGCGCTCACATTCCCTAGCCACATGCAGGCCTGATTACTGCCACACCTGTTTTCAATCAAGAAATCACTTAAATAGGACCTGCCTGACAAAGTGAAGTAGACCAAAAGCTAGACATCATGCCGCTATTCAAAGAAATTCTGGAACAAATGAGAAGCAAAGTAATTGTCTTATTCATCTGGAAAAGGTTATAGAGCCATTTTTAAAGCTTTGGGACTCCAGCGAACCACAGTGAGAGCCATTTTCCACAAATAGAAAAAAACATGTAACAGTGGCGAACCTTTCCAGGAGTCGCTGGCCAACCAAAATTACCCTAAGAGCGCACTGACGACTTATCCAAAAGGTCACAAAAGACCCTACAAGAACATTCAAAGAACTGCAGGTCTCACTTGCCTCAGTTAAGGTCAGTGTTCATGACTCCACCGTAAGAAAGAGACTGGGAAAATTCCATGCATGACAGAGTTCCAAAACGAAAAACCACTGCTGAGCAATAAGAACATAAAGAAATGTCTCAGTTTTGGCAGAAAACATCTTGATGATCCCCATGACATTTGGGAGAATACTCTGTGCACTGACAGACAAAAATTGAATTTTTTGGAAAGTGTATGTCCCATTACATCTGGAATAGAAGTAGCACAGCATTTCAGAAAAGGAACATCATACCAACAGTAAAATATGGTGGTGGTAATGTGATGTCTGAGGCTGTTTTGTTGCTTAAGGACCTGGAAGACTTGCTATGGTAAATGGAACCATGAATTCTGCTGTCTACAAAAAAAACCTGAAGGAAAATGTCCGGTCAATCTGTTATTGACCTTAAGCTGACGCACACCAACAAGTCCACTTCTAAATGGCTTAAGAAAAACAAAATTAAGACTTTGGAGTGGCCTAGTCAAAGTTTTGACCTGATGCGATTGTAACCTAACGGAAGGAAGGGGGTCCATGGACACCCTTTAAAAATATGGGAAATATTAATTGAATTTTAGGGAACACAAACCATAAAGATTTAAACAAATAGTAACCTATAAATGATAATGAAAAATCTAAAATGCCTAATTATTTTTTCTTTTCCTGTAAAATTTGAAAAATTTCAATAAATAAAAATTACAATTTAAGTTAAAAAATTTTTAATATTACACATAAAATACAACAAGTATAATATCCAGAATCATAACCAAATATAAATCCTATAAAAATAACAGGGAACACGTAATAATAAACAATAATAAAACCTAATAATTAACTTTGTGTAACTAAATGACTCTACCTTGAAATAACATTTTCCCCACTCCTCATACATCAAGCAGCTGTAACATAGAAATTACATCCTTCTTAGGCGTGAGATAATTAGCATTTATGATTACATGTAGAATACCTGCGCTGTATTATTATTTTTTTTGCTATAAAAAAAGCAAAAAAAAAAAACATTAAAAAAACCCTCGTTTTAATTAACTGATAAACTATTAATCACATTTTTGCAATGTTAGGTGACACATTATTCATTCAGATGGGATGCCGGTGAACTTCCACTAATCACATCTGATTTGCCCACATAGACTTGATTGAAACACATATACGGAGAGGAAAGCGTCGGCTTTGTCGCTAATCTTCAGAGTCTGCTGCTGAGTTAATAAGGGCAATTTTTGTCTCCCGCCCCCCTCCCTTTAAACGAGACCACCATTCCTTAATCTGCATATCAAAATCAAGAGGAAGGTAATTGCAAAACACATATTCCTGAAATCTAATCACTATACAACTTTAGGGTATTTTATTGAAGCATGTGAAATTATGGACAGAATATTAATGACTGGAGCTAATCAAACCCAATTAGTAATTTCTAACAATAGTCGCATAAATATACAAGTCAGGTATCCGAACGCTAGGAAGGTGGTAACCCCTGAAATGCCGGCGCGGGCTTAATTCAAAACTCATATATGGAAAAGTAAAATATTTGCCAAAACTTCCACTATGCCGAAGTGACTTCCTTGGGAAAGGACTCAATATTTCTGTATACCCCAATCTTTGCACTGCGACGCCCCCTTGCATATATCCTAATAATGCATATGGACAGTTATTACTGGTGTGGTCTCCATAACTGCTATAGCAAACGGGCAACAGTGCTAGAAATGAACCAATAGGTGGGTCATCTGTGCTGCTGATGGAGATCCAAAAGAAAGGTCCAGGATATAGACTTGATCCAGTTTCATTATCAGCGCGTTTCAAAGTCTTCAGATTGTTGACGATATAACCACATACAAAGAGGACGCCATGTTATCCCGGCAGCTTGATCCCTCAACCCATTAATTGACATCTTGGTAAGCTGTGATGGCCTTCAGTAAGGAAGAGAGGTCTCAAACTAGCCCTGTCCTAAGGGTACTCTTAAAGGTGGAGAGTCCCGAGTCTCCGACCTTACTATGCTCCTGTAAAAACCCTAATTTGTCCCTTCTCTCCTCCACCCCATGAGACATGGTAAGATATGAAAGGTAAACCAGACACAAAGAAAAAACAGGGATAACAGAAAACCTCTATCATACAACAGTACTAACCAATAATAGGGAGGAGGAACGGGACTGGGAGGAATAAACTAAATCGGAAAAGGGACCAGGAAATAAACACACAAGTACTACAGCAAACCACAGATCACTACTACGATGACTCCTTTCTAACCAATTAGCTTTAGCACACAGCACAGGAAGAAAAATATTTCACTGGCAGGGACAAAATGCCCAGAGCCTTTATATATAGAGAGATAGAGAGAGAAAAGAGTAAGCAATTGCAGCTGACAACAACCAGGCTGTATGGTTACAGCCAGCATGGAATATCACTGAAGAAAAAGGAAATCCATTTAGATTAAGACACAAATCACACCATTTCTAAAGAAGACCTGTGATTATTTACCTGATGTGACTGCCTAACTCCAAGTCTTTCAGGGGGACTTTACACCCTCATGACAGTACTGCCCCTTCTACAAGGGGCCACTGGACTCTCGGGCCCAAGTTTATCTGGATGGGTCGCATGGAATTGCCAAATTAGTTTACTGGCATTAACCACAGATGCCGGTACCCACATCCTTTTCTCAGGACCATACCCCTTCCAGGGCACCAAGTTGCTGCATTTCCCACCCTAGGCTTCTACTCGAGTCATTAAGTTATCACAGTTTTTGTGGCAAAATTAGGGGGGTCGGCTTATACTCGAGTACATACGGTAATACTTCTCCTATGTACAAGAATATAACTACTATAATACTTTCCCCTATGTACAATAATATAATTACTATAATACTGCTCCTATGTACAAGAATATAACTACTATAATACTGCCCCTATGTACAAGAATATAACTGCTATAACACTGCTCCTATGTACAAGACTATAACTACTATAATACTGCCCCTATGTACAAGAATATAACTACTATATTACTGCTTCTATGTACAAGAATATAACTACTATAATACTGCCCCCCCATGTACAAGAATATAACTACTATAATACTGCCCCTATGTACAAGAATATAACTACTATAATACTGCTCCTATGTACAACAATATAACTACTATAATACTGCTCATATGTACCAGAATATAACTACTATAATGCTGCCCCCCTATGTACAAGAATATAACTACTATAATACTGCTCCTATATACAAGAATATAACTACTATAATACTGCCCCTATGTACAAGAATATAACTACTATAATACTGCTCCTATGTACAAGAATATAACTACTATAACACTGCCCCTATGTACAAGAATATAACTACTATAATACTGCTCCTATGTACAACAATATAACTACTATAATACTGCTCCTATGTACAAGAATATAACTACTATAATACTGCTCCTATGTACAAGAATATAACTGCTATAATACTGCTCCTATGTACAAGAATATAACTACTATAATACTGCTCCTATGTACAAGAATATAACTACTATAATACTGCTCCTATGTACAAGAATATAATTGCTATAATACTGCTCCTATGTGCAAGAATATAACTATTATAATAATGCTCCTATGTACAGGAATAAAGCTACTATAATACTGCTCCCTATGTACAAGAATATAACTACTATAATACTGCCCCTATGTACAAGAATATAACTACTATAATACTGCTCCTATGTACAAGAATATAATTGCTATAATACTGCTCCTATGTGCAAGAATATAACTATTATAATAATGCTCCTATGTACAGGAATAAAGCTACTATAATACTGCTCCCTATGTACAAGAATATAACTACTATAATACTGCCCCTATGTACAAGAATATAACTACTATAACACTGCCCCCATGTACAAGAATATAACTACTATAATACTGCTCCTATGTACAAGAATATAACTACTATAATACTGCCCCCATGTACAAGAATATAACTACTATAATACTGCCCCTATGTACAAGAATATAACTACTATAATACTGCTCCTATGTACAAGAATATAACTACTATAATACTGCTCCTATGTACAAGAATATAACTACTATAATACTGCTCCTATGTACAGGAATATAACTACTATAATACTGCCCCTATGTACAAGAATATAACTACTATAATACTGCTCCTATGTACAAGAATATAACTACTATAATACTGCTCCTATGTACAAGAATATAACTACTATAATACTGCCCCTATGTACAAGAATATAACTACTATAATACTGCTCTTATGTACAAGAATATAACTACTATAATACTGCCCCTATGTTCAAGAATATAACTACTATAATACTACCCCTATATACAAGAATATAACTACTATAATACTGCTCCTATGTACAAGAATATAACTACTATAATACTGCCCCTATGTACAAGAATATAACTACTATAATACTGCTCCTATGTACAAGAATATAACTACTATAATACTGCCCCTATGTTCAAGAATATAACTACTATAATACTACCCCTATATACAAGAATATTACTACTATAATACTGCTCCTATGTACAAGAATATAACTACTATAGTACTGCCCCTATGTTCAAGAATATAACTACTATAATACTACCCCTATATACAAGAATATAACTACTATAATACTGCTCCTATGTACAAGAATATAACTACTATAATACTGCTCGTTTACCAGCTTATACACCTGAATAGTTGAAACATAACGTGAAATATTCCTGACTTGAATCAATGATCCATAAAATAATTCTCGATCTTCGGCACCAATACCATTCAATGTAAACAGTTTACCGTGGAGAAGGAATAAAAATGGCTTCTGTAAGTGTCTTCTCTCACAGGATGGAACATATGGAGAAAACCGAGATAAATTTACAGCTTCTCCTCCTCAGTCATAAATGACATTACAAATCACCTTCTCTGTTCAGCAATGCAGTTAACGCTGGAGCTGCTGATGCCCCTCACATCTGTTCAGCAAGGCACATGTCTAAATGTCAGGTAATAATAGACTGATAATGTGTACACCACTGGATGAGCCAAAGATCCGTTCGATCAACTGGAAATTTTCTTTAGGGTGATCTCTTATGCTGCCATATGTGGACTCTTCTAGACATTCCTGAGTGTCCATGAAGAAAGGCCAGTGAGACAAATAGTCATGTGCTTTATGGCTCCTATGAATAGTCACATGTGCTTTATGGTCCTCGCGGCGAAGCACATGCGCTTTACGCTTCTCACAGTGGGGCACATGCACTTTACGGTTCTCACAGCACAGAGAGGCAGATGCACTTTACGGTTTTCACGGAGAGGCACATGCGCTTTACAGTTCTCACAGAGAGGCACATGCACTTTACGGTTCTCACAGAATGGCACATGCTCTTTACAGTTCTCACAGAGAGGCACATGTGCTTTACGGTTCACACGGAGAGGCTCATGCGCTTTACGGCTCTTACGGAATGGCACATGCGCTTTACAGTTCTCACAGAGAGGCTCATACGCTTTACGATTCTCATGGAGAGGCTCATGTGCTTTACGGTTCTCACAGAGAGGCACATGCGCTTTACAGTTCTCACAGAGAGGCAAATGTGCTTTATGGTTCTCACGGAGAGGCACATGCGCTTTACGGTTCTCACGGAGAGGCACATGCGCTTTACGGTTCTCACGGAATGGCACCTGCGCTTTACGGTTCTCACGGAGAGGCTCATGCGCTTAACAGTTCTCACGGAGAGGCTCATGCGCTTTACGGTTCTCACGGAGAGGCTTATGCACTTTATGGTTCTCACGGAGAGGCACATGCGCTTTACAGTTCTCACGGAGAGGCACATGCGCTTTACAGTTCTCACAGAGAGGCACATGCACTTTACAGTTCTCACGGAGAGGCTCATGCGCTTTACAGTTCTCACGGAGAGGCACATGCACTTTACAGTTCTCACGGAGAGGCTCATGAGCTTTATGGTTCTCACGGAGAGGCTTCTGCGCTTTAGGGTTCTCACAGAGAGGCTCATGCGCTTTACGGTTCTCACGGAATGTCACATGCGCTTTACAGTTCTCACGGAGAGGCACATGCACTTTACTGTTCTCACGGAGAGGCACATGTGCTTTACAGTTTTCATGGAGAGGATCATGCGCTTTACGGTTCTCACGGAGAGGCTTATGAGCTTAACAGTTCTCACGGAGAGGCTCATGCGCTTTACGGTTTTCACGGAGAGGCTTATGCACTTTATGGTTCTCACGGAGAGGCTCATGCGCTTTATGGTTCTCACGGAGAGGCTTCTGCGCTTTAGGGTTCTCACAGAGAGGTTCATGCGCTTTACGGTTCTCACGGAGAGGCACATGCACTTTACTGTTCTCACGGAGAGGCACATGTGCTTTACAGTTTTCACGGAGAGGATCATGCGCTTTACGGTTCTCACGGAGAGGCTTATGCGCTTTACGGTTCTCACGGAATGTCACATGCACTTTACAGTTCTCAAGGAGAGGCACATGCGCTTTACAGTTCTCATGGAGAGGCTCATGAGCTTTACGGTTCTCACGAAGAGGCACATGCACTTTACTGTTCTCACGGAGAGGCACATGTGCTTTACAGTTTTCACAGAGAGGATCATGCGCTTTACGGTTCTCACGGAGAGGCTTATGCGCTTAACAGTTCTCACGGAGAGGCTCATGCGCTTTACGGTTCTCATGGAGAGGATTATGCACTTTATGGTTCTCACGGAGAGGCACATGCGCTTTACAGTTCTCACGGAGAGGCACATGCGCTTTACAGTTCTCACGGAGAGGCACATGCGCTTTACAGTTCTCACGGAGAGGCTCATGCGCTTTACGGTTCTCACGGAGAGGCACATGCGCTTTACAGTTCTCACGGAGAGGCTCATGCGCTTTATGGTTCTCACGGAGAGGCTTCTGGGCTTTAGGGTTCTCACAGAGAGGATCATGCGCTTTACGGTTCTCACGGAATGTCACATGCGCTTTACAGTTCTCACGGAGAGGCACATGCGCTTTACAGTTCTCATGGAGAGGCTCATGCGCTTTATGGTTCTCACGGAGAGGCTTCTGCACTTTAGGGTTCTCACAGAGAGGCTCATGCGCTTTACGGTTCTCACGGAATGTCACATGCGCTTCACAGTTCTCACGGAGAGGCACATGCACTTTACTGTTCTCACGGAGAGGCACATGTGCCTTACAGTTTTCACGGAGAGGATCATGCGCTTTACGGTTCTCACGGAGAGGCTTATGCGCTTAACAGTTCTCACGGAGAGGCTCATGCGCTTTACGGTTCTCACGGAGAGGCTTATGCACTTTATGGTTCTCACGGAGAGGCACATGCGCTTTACAGTTCTCACGGAGAGGCACATGCGCTTTACAGTTCTCACAGAGAGGCACATGCGCTTTACAGTTCTCACGGAGAGGCTCATGCGCTTTACGGTTCTCACGGAGAGGCACGTGCGCTTTACAGTTCTCACGAAGAGGCTCATGCGCTTTATGGTTCTCACGGAGAGGCTTCTGCGCTTTAGGGTTCTCACAGAGAGGCTCATGTGCTTTACGGTTCTCACGGAATGTCACATGCGCTTTACAGTTCTCACGGAGAGGCACATGCACTTTACTGTTCTCACGGAGAGGCACATGTGCTTTACAGTTTTCACGGAGAGGATCATGTGCTTTACGGTTCTCACGGAGAGGCTTATGGGCTTTACGGTTCTCACAGAATGTCACATGCACTTTACAGTTCTCAAGGAGAGGCACATGCGCTTTACAGTTCTCACGGAGAGGCTCATGCGCTTTACGGTTCTCACGAAGAGGCACATGCGCTTTACAGTTCTCACGGAGAGGCTCATGCGTTTTACAGTTCTGACGGAGAGGCACATGCACTTTACTGTTCTCACGGAGAGGCACATGTGCTTTACAGTTTTCATGGAGAGGATCATGCGCTTTACGGTTCTCACGGAGAGGCTTATGAGCTTAACAGTTCTCACGGAGAGGCTCATGCGCTTTACGGTTCTCACGGAGAGTTTTATGCACTTTATGGTTCTCACGGAGAGGCACATGCGCTTTACAGTTCTCACGGAGAGGCACATGCGCTTTACAGTTCTCACGGAGAGGCACATGCGCTTTACAGTTCTGACGGAGAGGCTCATGCGCTTTACGGTTCTCACGGAGAGGCACATGCGCTTTACAGTTCTCACGGAGAGGCTCATGCGCTTTATGGTTCTCACGGAGAGGCTTCTGCGCTTTAGCGTTCTCACAGAGAGGTTCATGCACTTTACGGTTCTCACGGAATGTCACATGCGCTTTACAGTTCTCACGGAGAGGCACATGCACTTTACTGTTCTCACGGAGAGGCACATGTGCTTTACAGTTTTCACAGAGAGGATCATGCGCTTTACGGTTCTCACGGAGAGGCTTATGCGCTTTACGGTTCTCACGGAATGTCACATGCACTTTACAGTTCTCAAGGAGAGGCACATGCGCTTTACAGTTCTCATGGAGAGGCTCATGCGCTTTACGGTTCTCACAAAGAGGCACATGCACTTTACTGTTCTCACGGAGAGGCACATGTGCTTTACAGTTTTCACAGAGAGGATCATGCGCTTTACGGTTCTCACGGAGAGGCTTATGCGCTTAACAGTTCTCACGGAGAGGCTCATGCGCTTTACGGTTCTCACGGAGAGGATTATGCACTTTATGGTTCTCACGGAGAGGCACATGCGCTTTACAGTTCTCACGGAGAGGCACATGCGCTTTACAGTTCTCACGGAGAGGCACATGCGCTTTACAGTTCTCACGGAGAGGCTCATGCGCTTTACGGTTCTCATGGAGAGGCACATGCGCTTTACAGTTCTCACGGAGAGGCTCATGCGCTTTATGGTTCTCACGGAGAGGCACATGCGCTTTAGGGTTCTCACAGAGAGGCTCATGCGCTTTACGGTTCTCACGGAATGTCACATGCGCTTTACAGTTCTCACGGAGAGGCACATGCGCTTTACAGTTCTCACGGAGAGGCTCATGCGCTTTATGGTTCTCACGGAGAGGCTTCTGCGCTTTAGGGTTCTCACAGAGAGGCTCATGCGCTTTACGGTTCTCACGGAATGTCACATGCGCTTTACAGTTCTCACGGAGAGGCACATGCACTTTACTGTTCTCACGAAGAGGCACATGTGCTTTACAGTTTTCACGGAGAGGATCATGCGCTTTACGGTTCTCACGGAGAGGCTTATGCGCTTAACAGTTCTCACGGAGAGGCTCATGCGCTTTACGGTTCTCACGGAGAGGCTTATGCACTTTATGGTTCTCACGGAGAGGCACATGCGCTTTACAGTTCTCACGGAGAGGCACATGCGCTTTACAGTTCTCACAGAGAGGCACATGCGCTTTACAGTTCTCACGGAGAGGCTCATGCGCTTTACGGTTCTCACGGAGAGGCACATACGCTTTACAGTTCTCACGGAGAGGCTCATGCGCTTTATGGTTCTCACGGAGAGGCTTCTGCGCTTTAGGGTTCTCACAGAGAGGCTCATGCGCTTTACGGTTCTCACGGAATGTCACATGCGCTTTACAGTTCTCACGGAGAGGCACATGCACTTTACTGTTCTCACGGAGAGGCACATGTGCTTTACAGTTTTCACGGAGAGGATCATGCGCTTTACGGTTCTCACGGAGAAGCTTATGCGCTTTACGGTTCTCACAGAATGTCACATGCACTTTACAGTTCTCAAGGAGAGGCACATGCGCTTTACAGTTCTCACGGAGAGGCTCATGCGCTTTACGGTTCTCACGAAGAGGCACATGCGCTTTACAGTTCTCACGGAGAGGCTCATGCGTTTTACAGTTCTGACGGAGAGGCACATGCACTTTACGGTTCTCATGGAGAGGCACATGCGCTTTATGGTTCTCATGGAGAGGCACATGCGCTTTACAGTTCTCACGGAGAGGCAAATGCGCTTTATGGTTCTCACGGAGATGCACATGCGCTTTATGGTTCTCACAGAGAGGCACATGTGTTTTACGGTTTTCACGGTGGGGTTCATGCGCTTTACGGTTCTCACGGAGAGGCTCATGCGCTTTACAGTTCTCACGAAGAGGCACATGCGCTTTACAGTTCTCACGGAGAAGCTCATGCGCTTTACGGTTCTCACGGAGAGGCACATGCGCTTTACAGTTCTCACGGAGAGGCTCATGCGCTTTACGGTTCTCACGAAGAGGCACATGCGCTTTACAGTTCTCACGGAGAGGCTCATGCGTTTTACAGTTCTGACGGAGAGGCACATGCACTTTACTGTTCTCACGGAGAGGCACATGTGCTTTACAGTTTTCATGGAGAGGATCATGCGCTTTACGGTTCTCACGGAGAGGCTTATGAGCTTAACAGTTCTCACAGAGAGGCTCATGCGCTTTACGGTTCTCACGGAGAGTTTTATGCACTTTATGGTTCTCACGGAGAGGCACATGCGCTTTACAGTTCTCACGGAGAGGCACATGCGCTTTACAGTTCTCACGGAGAGGCACATGCGCTTTACAGTTCTGACGGAGAGGCTCATGCGCTTTACGGTTCTCACGGAGAGGCACATGCGCTTTACAGTTCTCACGGAGAGGCTCATGCGCTTTATGGTTCTCACGGAGAGGCTTCTGCGCTTTAGCGTTCTCACAGAGAGGTTCATGCACTTTACGGTTCTCACGGAATGTCACATGCGCTTTACAGTTCTCACGGAGAGGCACATGCACTTTACTGTTCTCACGGAGAGGCACATGTGCTTTACAGTTTTCACAGAGAGGATCATGCGCTTTACGGTTCTCACGGAGAGGCTTATGCGCTTTACGGTTCTCACGGAATGTCACATGCACTTTACAGTTCTCAAGGAGAGGCACATGCGCTTTACAGTTCTCATGGAGAGGCTCATGCGCTTTACGGTTCTCACAAAGAGGCACATGCACTTTACTGTTCTCACGGAGAGGCACATGTGCTTTACAGTTTTCACAGAGAGGATCATGCGCTTTACGGTTCTCACGGAGAGGCTTATGCGCTTAACAGTTCTCACGGAGAGGCTCATGCGCTTTACGGTTCTCACGGAGAGGATTATGCACTTTATGGTTCTCACGGAGAGGCACATGCGCTTTACAGTTCTCACGGAGAGGCACATGCGCTTTACAGTTCTCACGGAGAGGCACATGCGCTTTACAGTTCTCACGGAGAGGCTCATGCGCTTTACGGTTCTCATGGAGAGGCACATGCGCTTTACAGTTCTCACGGAGAGGCTCATGCGCTTTATGGTTCTCACGGAGAGGCACATGCGCTTTAGGGTTCTCACAGAGAGGCTCATGCGCTTTACGGTTCTCACGGAATGTCACATGCGCTTTACAGTTCTCACGGAGAGGCACATGCGCTTTACAGTTCTCACGGAGAGGCTCATGCGCTTTATGGTTCTCACGGAGAGGCTTCTGCGCTTTAGGGTTCTCACAGAGAGGCTCATGCGCTTTACGGTTCTCACGGAATGTCACATGCGCTTTACAGTTCTCACGGAGAGGCACATGCACTTTACTGTTCTCACGAAGAGGCACATGTGCTTTACAGTTTTCACGGAGAGGATCATGCGCTTTACGGTTCTCACGGAGAGGCTTATGCGCTTAACATTTCTCACGGAGAGGCTCATGCGCTTTACGGTTCTCACGGAGAGGCTTATGCACTTTATGGTTCTCACGGAGAGGCACATGCGCTTTACAGTTCTCACGGAGAGGCACATGCGCTTTACAGTTCTCACAGAGAGGCACATGCGCTTTACAGTTCTCACGGAGAGGCTCATGCGCTTTACGGTTCTCACGGAGAGGCACATACGCTTTACAGTTCTCACGGAGAGGCTCATGCGCTTTATGGTTCTCACGGAGAGGCTTCTGCGCTTTAGGGTTCTCACAGAGAGGCTCATGCGCTTTACGGTTCTCACGGAATGTCACATGCGCTTTACAGTTCTCACGGAGAGGCACATGCACTTTACTGTTCTCACGGAGAGGCACATGTGCTTTACAGTTTTCACGGAGAGGATCATGCGCTTTACGGTTCTCACGGAGAAGCTTATGCGCTTTACGGTTCTCACAGAATGTCACATGCACTTTACAGTTCTCAAGGAGAGGCACATGCGCTTTACAGTTCTCACGGAGAGGCTCATGCGCTTTACGGTTCTCACGAAGAGGCACATGCGCTTTACAGTTCTCACGGAGAGGCTCATGCGTTTTACAGTTCTGACGGAGAGGCACATGCACTTTACGGTTCTCATGGAGAGGCACATGCGCTTTATGGTTCTCATGGAGAGGCACATGCGCTTTACAGTTCTCACGGAGAGGCAAATGCGCTTTATGGTTCTCACGGAGATGCACATGCGCTTTATGGTTCTCACAGAGAGGCACATGTGTTTTACGGTTTTCACGGTGGGGTTCATGCGCTTTACGGTTCTCACGGAGAGGCTCATGCGCTTTACAGTTCTCACGAAGAGGCACATGCGCTTTACAGTTCTCACGGAGAAGCTCATGCGCTTTACGGTTCTCACGGAGAGGCACATGCGCTTTACAGTTCTCACGGAGAGGCTCATGCGCTTTACGGTTCTCACAGAGAGGCTTATGCACTTGATGGTTGTCACGGAGAGGCACATGCGCTTTACGGTTCTCACGGAGAGGCTTATGCACTTTATGGTTCTCACGGAGAGGCACATGCGCTTTACAGTTCTCACGGAGAGGCACATGCGCTTTACAGTTCTCACGGAGAGGCACATGCGCTTTACAGTTCTCACGGAGAGGCTCATGCGCTTTACGGTTCTCACGGAGAGGCACATGCGCTTTACAGTTCTCACGGAGAGGCTCATGCGCTTTATGGTTCTCACGGAGAGGCTTCTGCGCTTTAGGGTTCGCACAGAGAGGCTCATGCGCTTTACGGTACTCACGGAATGTCACATGCGCTTTACAGTTCTCACGGAGAGGCACATGCACTTTACTGTTCTCACGGAGAGGCACATGTGCTTTACAGTTTTCACAGAGAGGCACATGCGCTTTACAGTTCTCACGGAGAGGCTCATGCGCTTTACGGTTCTCACGAAGAGGCACATGCGCTTTACAGTTCTCACGGAGAGGCTCATGCGTTTTACAGTTCTGACGGAGAGGCACATGCACTTTACGGTTCTCATGGAGAGGCACATGCGCTTTACGGTTCTCATGGAGAGGCACATGCGCTTTGCGGTTCTCACGGAATGGCACATGCGCTTTACGGTTCTCACGGAGAGGCAAATGCGCTTTATGGTTCTCACGGAGATGCACATGCGCTTTATGGTTCTCACAGAGAGGCATATGTGTTTTACGGTTTTCACGGTGGGGTTTATGCGCTTTACGGTTCTCACGGAGAGGCTCATGCGCTTTACAGTTCTCACGGAGAGGCACATGCGCTTTACAGTTCTCACGGAGAGGCTCATGCGCTTTACGGTTCTCACGGAGAGGCACATGCGCTTTACAGTTCTCACGGAGAGGCTCATGCGCTTTACGGTTCTCACGGAGAGGCCCATGTGCTTTACAGTTCTCACGGAGAGGCTCATGCACTTTACAGTTCTCACAGAGAGGTGTTATGAAAACTGATATGAAGGCAATTCAGTACCACAATGGACATAGCGATCAGAACACATACAGTGATCTGACAAACACCCAAAATAATAGAACGAGCTCTGAGACGTGGGAACTCTGCAGACCGCAAACCCTAATCCTATCAAACCACACTAAAGGTAGCCGTGGAGCGCTCCTGACCAGAACCTAGGCGCCTCGTCACAGCCTGAGAAACTAGCTAGGCCTAAAGATAGAAAAATAAGCCTACCTTGCCTCAGAGAAATTCCCCAAAGGAAAAGGCAGCCCCCCACATATAATGACTGTGAGTAAGATGAAAACACAAACATAGAGATGAAACAGGTTTAGCAAAGAGAGGCCCGACTAGCTGAATAGAACGAGGATAGGGAAGATAACTTTGCGGTCAGCACAAAAACCTATAAATAACCACGCAGAGGGGACAAAAAGACCCTCTGCACCGACTAACGGTACGGAGATGGTCCCTCTGCGTCTCAGAGCTTCCAGCAGGCAAGAAAAACCAATAAAGCAAGCTGGACAGAAATATAGCAACAAAAAAAACATAAGAAACACTTAGCTATGAAGAGCAGCAGGCCACAGGAATGATCCAGGGAAAAGCAAGTCCAACACTGGAACATTGACAGGAAGCATGGATCAAAGCATCAGGTGGAGTTAAGTAGAGAAGTAGCTAACGACCTCACCAGATCACCTGAGGGAGGAAACTCAGAAGCTGCAGTACCACTTTCCTCCACAAACGGAAGCTCCCAGAGAGAATCAGCCGAAGTACCACTTGTGACCACAGGAGTGAACTCTGCCACAGAATTCACAACAGTACCCCCCCCCCTTGAGGAGGGGTCACCGAACCCTCACCAGAGCCCCCAGGCCGACCAGGATGAGCCACATGAAAGGCACGAACAAGATCGGGAGCATGGACATCAGAGGCAAAAACCCAGGAATTATCTTCCTGAGCATAACCCTTCCATTTAACCAGATACTGGAGTTTCCGTCTTGAAAGACGAGAATCCAAAATCTTCTCCACAATATACTCCAATTCCCCCTCCACCAAAACCGGGGCAGGAGGCTCAACAGATGGAACCATAGGTGCCACGTATCTCCGCAACAATGACCTATGGAATACGTTATGTATGGAAAAAGAATCTGGAAGGGTCAGACGAAAAGACACAGGATTAAGAACCTCAGAAATCCTATACGGACCAATAAAACGAGGTTTAAACTTAGGAGAGGAAACCTTCATAGGAATATGACGAGAAGATAACCAAACCAGATCCCCAACACGAAGTCGGGGACCCGCACAGCGTCTGCGATTAGCAAAACGTTGAGCCCTCTCCTGGGACCAGGTCAAATTGTCCACCACATGAGTCCAAATCTGCTGCAACCTGTCCACCACAGCATCCACACCAGGACAGTCCGAAGACTCAACCTGTCCTGAAGAGAAACGAGGATGGAACCCAGAGTTGCAAAAAAATGGCGAAACCAAGGTAGCCGAGCTGGCCCGGTTATTAAGGGCGAACTCAGCCAAAGGCAAAAAGGACACCCAGTCATCCTGATCAGCAGAAACAAAACATCTCAGATATGTTTCCAAGGTCTGATTGGTTCGTTCGGTCTGGCCATTAGTCTGAGGATGGAAAGCCGAGGAAAAAGACAAATCAATGCCCATCCTACCACAAAAGGCTCGCCAAAACCTCGAAACAAACTGGGAACCTCTGTCAGAAACGATATTCTCTGGAATGCCATGTAAACGAACCACATGCTGGAAGAACAATGGCACCAAATCAGAGGAGGAAGGCAATTTAGACAAGGGTACCAGATGGACCATCTTAGAAAAGCGATCACAGACCACCCAAATGACTGACATCTTTTGAGAAACGGGAAGATCTGAAATAAAATCCATAGAGATATGTGTCCAAGGCCTCTTCGGGACCGGCAAGGGCAAAAGCAACCCACTGGCACGAGAACAACAGGGCTTAGCCAGAGCACAAATCCCACAGGACTGCACAAAAGTACGCACATCCCGCGACAGAGATGGCCACCAAAAGGATCTAGCCACTAACTCTCTGGTACCAAAGATTCCAGGATGACCAGCCAACACCGAACAATGAACCTCAGAGATAACCTTATTCGTCCACCTATCAGGGACAAACAGTCTCTCCGCTGGACAACGATCAGGTTTATTAGCCTGAAATTTTTGCAGCACTCGCCGCAAATCAGGGGAGATGGCAGACACAATTACTCCTTCCTTGAGGATACCCGCCGGCTCAGACAAACCCGGAGAGTCGGGCACAAAACTCCTAGACAGAGCATCCGCCTTCACATTTTTAGAGCCCGGGAGGTACGAAATCACAAAGTCAAAGCGGGCAAAAAACAGCGACCAACGAGCCTGTCTAGGATTCAACCGCTTGGCAGACTCGAGATAAGTCAAGTTCTTATGATCAGTCAATACCACCACGCGATGCTTAGCTCCTTCAAGCCAATGACGCCACTCCTCGAATGCCCACTTCATGGCCAGCAACTCTCGGTTGCCCACATCATAATTTCGCTCAGCAGGCGAAAACTTCCTGGAAAAGAAAGCGCATGGTTTCATCACTGAGCAATCAGAACTTCTTTGCGACAAAACCGCCCTGCTCCAATCTCAGAAGCATCAACCTCGACCTGGAACGGAAGAGAAACATCTGGTTGATACAACACAGGGGCAGAAGAAAAACGACGCTTCAACTCTTGAAAGGCTTCCACAGCAGCAGAAGACCAATTGACCACATCAGCACCCTTCTTGGTCAAATCGGTCAATGGTTTAGCAATACTAGAAAAATTGCAGATGAAGCGACGATAAAAATTAGCAAAGCCCAGGAACTTTTGCAGACTTTTCAGAGATGTCGGCTGAGTCCAATCATGGATGGCTTGGACCTTAACAGGATCCATCTCGATAGTAGAAGGGGAAAAGATGAACCCCAAAAATGAAACCTTCTGCACACCAAAGAGACATTTTGATCCCTTCACAAACAAAGAATTAGCACGCAGGACCTGAAAAACCATTCTGACCTGCTTCACATGAGACTCCCAATCATCCGAGAAGATCAAAATGTCATCCAAGTACACAATCAGGAATTTATCCAGGTACTCTCGGAAGATGTCATGCATAAAGGACTGAAACACTGATGGAGCATTGGCAAGTCCGAACGGCATCACAAGATACTCAAAATGACCCTCGGGCGTATTAAATGCAGTTTTCCATTCATCGCCTTGCTTAATTCGCACCAGATTATACGCACCACGAAGATCTATCCTTGTGAACCAACTAGCCCCCCTAATCCGAGCAAACAGATCAGATAACAATGGCAAGGGGTACTGAAATTTAACCGTAATCTTATTAAGAAGGCGGTAATCTATACAAGGTCTCAGCGAACCATCCTTCTTGGCTACAAAAAAGAACCCTGCTCCTAATGGCGACGATGACGGGCGAATATGCCCCTTCTCCAGGGATTCCTTCACATAACTGCGCATAGCGGTGTGCTCAGGTACGGATAAATTAAACAATCGACCTTTTGGGAATTTACTACCAGGAATCAAATTGATAGCACAATCACAATCCCTATGCGGAGGTAGGGTATCAGACTTGGGCTCATCAAATACATCCCGGTAATCAGACAAGAACTCTGGGACCTCAGAAGGGGTGGATGACGAAATTGACAGAAATGGAACATCACCATGTACCCCCTGACAACCCCAGCTGGACACCGACATGGATTTCCAATCCAATACTGGATTATGGGCTTGTAGCCATGGCAACCCCAACACAACCACATCATGCAGATTATGCAACACCAGAAAGCGAATATCCTCCTGATGTGCAGGAGCCATGCACATGGTCAGCTGGGTCCAGTATTGAGGCTTATTCTTGGCCAAAGGCGTAGCATCAATTCCTCTCAATGGAATAGGACACTGCAAGGGCTCCAAGAAAAACCCACAACGCTTAGCATATTCCAAGTCCATCAAATTCAGGGCAGCGCCTGAATCCACAAATGCCATGACAGAATACGATGACAAAGAGCAGACAAGGTAACGGACAGAAGAAATTTTGACTGTACAGTACCAATGGTGGCAGACCTAGCGAACCGCTTAGTGCGCTTAGGACAATCAGAGATAGCATGAGTGGAATCACCACAGTAGAAACACAGACCATTCAGACGTCTGTGCTTTTGCCGTTCAACTCTGGTCAAGGTCCTATCACATTGCATAGGCTCAGGTTTAAGCTCAGGTAATACCGCCAAATGGTGCACAGATTTACGCTCACGCAAGCGTCGACCGATCTGAATGGCCAAAGACATAGACTCATTCAAACCAGCAGGCATAGGAAATCCCACCATAACATCCTTAAGGGCTTCAGAGAGACCCTTTCTGAATATAGCTGCCAGAGCAGATTCATTCCATTGAGTGAGCACTGACCACTTTCTAAATTTCTGACAATATACCTCTATCTCATCCTGAGCCTGACAAAGAGCCAGCAAATTCTTTTCTGCCTGATCCACTGAATTAGGCTCATCGTACAGCAACCCAAGCGCCAGGAAAAACGCATCAATATTACTCAATGCAGGATCTCCTGATGCAAGAGAAAACGCCCAGTCTTGAGGATCGCCGCGCAAAAAAGAAATGACGATCCTAACCTGTTGAACTGGGTCACCAGAAGAACGAGGTTTCAAAGCCAGAAATAGTTTACAATTATTTTTGAAACTCAGAAATTTAATTCTATCTCCAAAAAACAAATCTGGAATCGGAATTCTCGGCTCTAACATAGATTTCTGATCAATAGTGTCCTGAATCTTTTGTACTCTTGCCGAGAGCTGATCCACACATGAAGACAGACCTTTAATGTCCATTGCTACACCTGTGTCCTGAACCACCCAAATGTCTAGGGGAAAAAAAAGACAAAACACAGTGCAAAGAAAAAAAAATGGTCTCAGAACTTCTTTTTTCCCTCTATTGAGAATCATTAGCACTGTTGGCTTCCTGTACTGTTATGAAAACTGATATGAAGGCAATTCAGTACCACAATGGACATAGCGATCAGAACACATACAGTGATCTGACAAACACCCAAAATAATAGAACGAGCTCTGAGACGTGGGAACTCTGCAGACCGCAAACCCTAATCCTATCAAACCACACTAAAGGTAGCCGTGGAGCGCTCCTGACCAGAACCTAGGCGCCTCGTCACAGCCTGAGAAACTAGCTAGGCCTAAAGATAGAAAAATAAGCCTACCTTGCCTCAGAGAAATTCCCCAAAGGAAAAGGCAGCCCCCCACATATAATGACTGTGAGTAAGATGAAAACACAAACATAGAGATGAAACAGGTTTAGCAAAGAGAGGCCCGACTAGCTGAATAGAACGAGGATAGGGAAGATAACTTTGCGGTCAGCACAAAAACCTATAAATAACCACGCAGAGGGGACAAAAAGACCCTCTGCACCGACTAACGGTACGGAGATGGTCCCTCTGCGTCTCAGAGCTTCCAGCAGGCAAGTAAAACCAATAAAGCAAGCTGGACAGAAATATAGCAGCAAAAAAAAACATAAGAAACACTTAGCTATGAAGAGCAGCAGGCCACAGGAATGATCCAGGGAAAAGCAAGTCCAACACTGGAACATTGACAGGAAGCATGGATCAAAGCATCAGGTGGAGTTAAGTAGAGAAGTAGCTAACGACCTCACCAGATC
Source organism: Ranitomeya imitator (assembly GCF_032444005.1). Lineage (NCBI taxonomy): Eukaryota > Metazoa > Chordata > Amphibia > Anura > Dendrobatidae > Ranitomeya > Ranitomeya imitator. The sequence continues at coordinate 142,916,753 of NC_091290.1, forward strand.
ACCTGAGGGAGGAAACTCAGAAGCTGCAGTACCACTTTCCTCCACAAACGGAAGCTCCCAGAGAGAATCAGCCGAAGTACCACTTGTGACCACAGGAGTGAACTCTGCCACAGAATTCACAACAGAGAGGCACATGCGCTTTACAGTTCTCACGGAGAGGCTCATGCGCTTTACCGTTCTCACGGAGAGTCACATGTGCTTTACGGTTCTCACGGAGAGGCTCATGCGCTTTACGGTTCTCACGGAGAGGCTCATGCGCTTTACGGTTCTCACGGAGAGGCTTATGCGCTTTACAGTTCTCACGGAGAGGCACATGCGCTTTACGGTTCTCACAGAATGTCACATGCGCTTTACAGTTCTCACGGAGAGGCTCATGCGTTTTACAGTTCTCACGGCGAGGCACATGTGCTTTACGGTTCTCATAGAGAGGTACATGAGCTTTACGGTTCTCATGGAGAGGCACATGCACTTTACGGTTCTCATGGGGAGGCACATGCGCTTTACGGTTCTTACGGAATGGCACTTGCGCTTTACGGTTCTCACGGAGAGGCACATGCGCTTTATGGTTCTCACAGAGATGCACATGCGCTTTATGGTTCTCACGGAGAGGCACATGCGTTTTACGGTTTTCACGGTGGGGTTCATGCGCTTTACAGTTCTCACGGAGAGGCTCATGCGCTTTACGGTTCTCACGGAGAGGTACATGCGCTTTACAGTTCTCACGGAGAGGCTCATGCGCTTTACGGTTCTCACAGAATGGTACATGCACTTTACAGTTCTCACGGAGAGGCTCATGCGCTTTACAGTTCTCACGGAGAGGCTCATGCGCTTTACGGTTCTCACGGAGAGGTACATGCGCTTTACAGTTCTCACGGAGAGGCTCATGCGCTTTACGGTTCTCACAGAATGGTACATGCACTTTACAGTTCTCACGGAGAGGCTCATGCGCTTTACAGTTCTCACGGAGAGGCTCATGCACTTTACAGTTCTCCCGGAGAGGCTCATGCGCTTTACAGTTCTCACGGAGAGGCACATGCGCTTTACAGTTCTCACGGAGAGGCTCATGCACTTTACAGTTCTCACGGAGAGGCACATGCGCTTTACAGTTCTCACAGAGAGGCTCATGCGCTTTACGGTTCTCACGGAGAGGCACATGCGCTTTAATTTTCTCACGGAGAGGCTCATGCGCTTTACGGTTCTCACGGAGAGGCACATGCGCTTTAATTTTCTCACGGAGAGGCTCATGCGCTTTACGGTTCTCACGGAGAGGCACATGCGCATTACGGTTCTCACGGAGAGGCACATGCGCATTACGGTTCTCACGGAGAGGCACATGCGCTTTACAGTTCTCACGGAGAGGCTCATGCGCTTCACGGTTCTTACTGGGGGTTAATAGCGTTGTATCGGGGCTTGTTTTCAGCGTTTTGGGCTGCAGTTTTTATCTTCACTGTTTTGGGGTCTCTACGACTTTCTCATGTCTTTTCCTTCAAGTTTTTTGGAGAAATTACCAGAAATCAGCAATTCTACCATATTAATATATTTTTTACTCTCGGTGTTCATGAGATGGGATTAATAGATTAATAACAAATGTAGGATTTTTTTCATTTTTTTTAATGTTATTAGTTTCTGCCCACGCGTGGCGGACACGGGGTGCGAGAGGGCGAGTTATAGGCCAAAACACAGGCAATTAAATGGTTCTATGGGAACCAGGATTCCGGGGTGCAGAGTGATCGGTGTGCTGCAGTCGCTGGATTATATTTCATACATTTTTTAATCAGTTGTCCATAGCAACCAGTAATTTTGTAGCTTTTATTTAGTTGCTATGGGCAACAGCTGCTGCTGCACTTCCTGTAGCTGAGAATCCTGGAAGAAGTCACATGACAGCTGGACAGTGCGAGGAATCACGTGGTGCGATTGGTGTTGCCATGGCGATGCTGACACACCCCCTTTTTCCGAGTGAGACTTCGGGCCTTCTCCGAGATCGTGACGTCAGCTGTCGCTCTCCACGGACCAATGAGAGGAGGAGGGGCGTGGCCATTGTTCCGGAGCGCAGCATGGACGGGCTGAAGGATGGGGGGCGGCAGCGGCTCAGCGCCCGGGAGGTGACCCGACTGCAGGCGGAGCAGAGCGAGGTAACCACGCGAGAGAGGGGTGACGTCAGCAGGAGCGGGGGGAGCGAGTAACGGGGTAAACCCTGGAAACGGCCCCTCCGTGCGTCACATGTCACGTGCTCTGCCGCCTGCAAACACCTCACCCCAGTATCCTGCAGAGGTCACATATCCCGCCACCCCAATATCCTGCAGAGGTCACATATCCCGCCACCCCAATATCCTGCAGAGGTCACATATCCCGTCACCCCAGTATCCTGCAGAGGTCACATATCCCGCCACCCCAATATCCTGCAGAGGTCACATATCCCGCCACCCCAATATCCTGCAGAGGTCACATATCCCGCCACCCCAATATCCTGCAGAGGTCACATATAATAATAATAATAAATAATAATCTTTATTTTTATATAGCGCTAACATATTCCGCAGCGCTTTACATCACATTATCATCACTGTCCCCGATTGGGCTCACAATCTAGAATTCCTATCAGTATGTCTTTGGAATGTGGGAGGAAACCGGAGTGCCCGGAGGAAACCCACGCAAACACGGAGAGAACATACAAACTCTTTGCAGATGTTGTCCTGGGTGGGATTAGAACCCAGGACCCCAGCGCTGCAAGGCTGCTGTGCTAACCACTGCGCCACCGTGCTGCCCATATCCCGTCACCCCAATATCCTGCAGAGGTCACATATCCCGCCACCCCAATATCCTGCAGAGGTCACATATCCCGTCACCCCAGTATCCTGCAGAGGTCACATATCCCGTCACCCCAATATCCTGCAGAGGTCACATATCCTGTCACCCCAGTATCCTGCAGAGGTCACATATCCCGTCACCCCAATATCCTGCAGAGGTCACATATCCCGTCACCCCAGTATCCTGCAGAGGTCACATATCCCGTCACCCCAATATCCTGCAGAGGTCACATATCCCGTCACCCCGGTATCCTGCAGAGGTCACATATCCCGTCACCCCAATATCCTGCAGAGGTCACATATCCCGCCACCCCAGTATCCTGCAGAGGTCACATATCCCCGTCACCCCAGTATCCTGCAGAGGTCACATATCCCGTCACCCCGGTATCCCGCAGAGGTCACATATCCTGTCACCCCAGTATCCTGCAGAGGTCACATATCCCGCCACCCCAGTATCCTGCAGAGGTCACATATCCCGTCACCCCAGTATCCTGCAGAGGTCACATATCCCGTCACCCCAGTATCCTTCAGAGGTCACATATCCCGTCACCCCAATATCCTGCAGAGGTCACATATCCCGCCACCCCAGTATCCTGCAGAGGTCACATATCCCAGTATCCTGCAGAGGTCACATATCCCCGTCACCCCAGTATCCTGCAGAGGTCACATATCCCCGTCACCCCAGTATCCTGCAGAGGTCACATATCCCGTCACCCCGGTTTCCCGCAGAGGTCACATATCCTGTCACCCCAGTATCCTGCAGAGGTCACATATCCCGCCACCCCAGTATCCTGCAGAGGTCACATATCCCGTCACCCCAATATCCTGCAGAGGTCACATATCCCACCACCCCAGTATCCTGCAGAGGTCACATATCCTGTCACCCCAATATCCTACAGAGGTCACATATCCCGCCACCCCATTATCCTGCAGAGGTCACATATCCCGTCACCCCAGTATCCTGCAGAGGTCACATATCCCGCCACCCCAGTATCCTGCAGAGGTCACATATCCCAGTACCCTGCAGAGATCACATATCCTGTCACCCCAGTATCCTGCAGAGGTCACATATCCCGTCACCCCAGTATCCTGCAGAGGTCACATATCCCGTCACCCCAGTATCCTTCAGAGGTCACATATCCCGTCACCCCAGTATCCTTCAGAGGTCACATATCCTGTCACCCCAATATCCTGCAGAGGTCACATATCCCGCCACCCCAGTATCCTGCAGAGGTCACATATCCCGCCACCCCAGTATCCTGCAGAGGTCACATATCCCGTCACCCCAGTATCCTTCAGAGGTCACATATCCTGTCACCCCAATATCCTGCAGAGGTCACATATCCCGCCACCCCAGTATCCTGCAGAGGTCACATATCCCAGTATCCTGCAGAGATCACATATCCTGTCACCCCAGTATCCTGCAGAGGTCACATATCCCGTCACCCCAGTATCCCGCAGAGGTCACATATCCCCGTCACCCCAGTATCCCGCAGAGGTCACATATCCCGTCACCCCAGTATCCTGCAGAGGTCACATATCTCGTCACCCCAGTATCCTGCAGAGGTCACATATCCCGTCACCCCAGTATCCTGCAGAGGTCACATATCCCGTCACCCCAGTATCCTGCAGAGGTCACATATCCCGTCACCCCAGTATCCTGCAGAGGTCACATATCCCGTCACCCCAGTATCCCGCAGAGGTCACATATCCCGTCACCCCAGTATCCTGCAGAGGTCACATATCCCCGTCACGCCAGTATCCTGCAGAGGTCACATATCCCCGTCACCCCGGTATCCTGCAGAGGTCACATATCCCGTCACCCCAGTATCCTGCAGAGGTCACATATCCCGCCACCCCAGTATCCTGCAGAGGTCACATATCCCGTCACCCCAGTATCCTGCAGAGGTCACATATCCCCGTCACCCCAGTATCCTGCAGAGGTCACATATCCCGTCACCCCAGTATCCTGCAGAGGTCACATATCCCCGTCACCCCAGTATCCTGCAGAGGTCACATATCCCCGTCACCCCGGTATCCTGCAGAGGTCACATATCCCGTCACCCCAGTATCCTGCAGAGGTCACATATCCCGTCACCCCAGTATCCTGCAGAGGTCACATATCCCGTCACCCCAGTATCCTGCAGAGGTCACATATCCCCGTCACCCCAATATCCTGCAGAGGTCACATATCCCGTCACCCCAGTATCCCCAGTGTGATTTCTCGCCTTGCTCCATTAGGATGTGTCACTTTTCTCTCGTGACCTAATGTTTTGCTTCCCTGTGTCAGTGCAGGATGAAGCAAACCCTCAGCTGTGAGCAGTGTCGCCTCTGTGCAGCTTTGGATTGTGACCACTTAGGTTTTCATTCAATGATGGCAAGCTGAGATCTTGGTGAGAAGCCATGAGAAGCTTCCTCCTCTGGGGCTGACAAGTGTCCGTGCCCCTATGATAACACTTATTGTCACTCGGACACAGGGGCAGTAGGTGTTGTCATAGGGGCACGGTCTATTCTTAGGGTACGTTCACATTTGCGGTTTGCGCCGCAGCGTCGCCGCCGCAACAAAACGCATGCGTCGTGCGGCCCTATCTTTAACATTGGCGCCGCATGGGGCCGCATGTGCATGCGTTGTGTTGCGTTTTACGCCGCATGCGGCGTTAGGGCGCACCTGTCTGGGCGCGGCAAACGCAACATGTTGGATTTTTTGTGCGGCGCCGACCTTTTAAAAAACGCATGCGTCGTGCGGCCCTATCTTTAACATTGGCGCCGCATGGGGCCGCATGTGCATGCGTTTTGCTGCGTTTTTGTTTGCGTTGTGCGTTGCGGCGACGACGCTGCGGCGCACAACGCAAATGTGAACTTAGACTTACAGCTTCACCCTCTGATCACTCTGCACGCTGTATCAGGAGCGCGGAGATCGCAGCTGTCCCCGCCGGCCACACTTAATATAGCGCCACTTAAAGGGGCGGCAGTCTGCACTTTGTCTTTCCATTCCTCTCCGCTTCAGGATCCGCTTGCTGTCTGTGAATTGAGGATCTGCTTGCTGTCAGTGAATTCTGGATCACCTTGCTGTCAGTGAATTTGGGATTCGCTTGCTGTCAGTGCATTCAAGATCCGCTCGCTGTCAGTGCATTCGGGATCATCTTGCTGTCGGTGAATTCGGGATCATCTTGCTGTCGGTGAATTCGGGATCATCTTGCTGTCGGTGAATTCGGGATCCGCTTGCTGACGGTGCGTTTGGGATCCGCTTGCTGTCGGTGCGTTTGGGATCCGCTTGCTGTCGGTGCGTTTGGGATCCGCTTGCTGTTGGTGCGTTTGGGATCCGCTTGCTGTCGGTGCGCTCGGGATCCGCTTGCTGTCGGTGCGCTCGGGATCCGCTTGCTGTGGGTGCGCTCGGGATCCGCTTGCTGTGGGTGCGCTCGGGATCCGCTTGCTGTGGGTGCGCTCGGGATCCGCTTGCTGTGGGTGCGCTCGGGATCCGCTTGCTGTGGGTGCGCTCGGGATCCGCTTGCTGTGGGTGCGCTCGGGATCCGCTTGCTGTGGGTGCGCTCGGGATCCGCTTGCTGTGGGTGCGCTCGGGATCCGCTTGCTGTGGGTGCGCTCGGGATCCGCTTGCTGTGGGTGCGCTCGGGATCCGCTTGCTGTGGGTGCGCTCGGGATCCGCTTGCTGTGGGTGCGCTCGGGATCCGCTTGCTGTGGGTGCGCTCGGGATCCGCTTGCTGTGGGTGCGCTCGGGATCCGCTTGCTGTGGGTGCGCTCGGGATCCGCTTGCTGTGGGTGCGCTCGGGATCCGCTTGCTGTGGGTGCGCTCGGGATCCGCTTGCTGTGGGTGCGCTCGGGATCCGCTTGCTGTGGGTGCGCTCGGGATCCGCTTGCTGTGGGTGCGCTCGGGATCCGCTTGCTGTCGGTGAATGGGAACAGCGGATTCGGATTTAGCATTGGCCTCCTATACACCGATGCAGTGCAGGGATCGCCGCTTCCCTCTGGTGGCCATCTGCGGTAATACACCTTGCAGGTGTCGGGAGATTTTTCACGCTCAGACCCAGGAAACAGTTGATAATTGTGGCTTTAGTCGTCGGCTGCGAGGGCCGGGAAGATGAATGATCGCATTATAGACTGCTGCGTTTTAAAGCCTCTTTTTGTTTTTCCGCCAGCTTTGTCCAACTTCATTCTCCGGGGCCGCTGACCTGCCAGTGCTTCCTAATTCTTCTAATTAACAGGCAATCAATTATCTTTTGCCTCACTTATTGCTCTGGAGTAAGTTTCGTCCTGGAAAAAAAAAATAGATGGACTCGTGGTATTTTCACTGCAACATCTATCCTCTGTGTTGTACTGTGGCTGATAACAGGGAGTAATAGACTGTAGAGTGCCCCTTTAATGCAGGGGCCCTCAACCTGTAGCACTGCAGCCATTGTGGAACTACTGCTACCAGCATTACTGTCTTTAGACTGGAGGGGCCACATATCCCATAGAATTGTTCGCAGGGGCCCAATATAATATGAGTGGCGGCGGGCGTCCTCCTCCGCCGGCAGTGACGAGTGCAGCCCCATCCTGCGCTTTATTTCTGCGCCTCTGGCTTTTAGAAGGAACATATGAACCGGTGGCATTGGCCCTATCTGTCAAAAAATACGCTTCATTTGCATATTTGCTAATTAAAGTGGCTTCTTGGAAACATTAAGTAAAATATCTTCTGTAACCTTTATCACCGCAGTTAATGGATATAGTCGAGCAAATCTCATCGACGGCCCTTTAAATAATGTAAATGATTATGAATATGTAACTAGTTAATATGCAGCCGTGAAAGGATTATCATGTCGGGGTTAATGAATGCGCTGCTCTTAGAGGAAGCCAGACGGGCGCGAGCGGCGGCTTCTTCATGCCTGAGCCGACAGACGCTCATTACCGCCGTGTGCAATGTATGGACTTAATGTGGAACGCGGGCGAGAAACGCGAGGAAATTAGGCTCCGACCCGGCTCTACACCTCTGACGGGGCGGCCTGCACTCACCGTGATCTCACCCTGTGCACGTCCGGCCGAGAAGTCAAAGACGCCAGATTATTGAGGAATTCTCTATTTCGGCCATTTACCAATGAAATTAACTTGTAGGGTCAAACACGACCGGCCCAACCCCCCACGGTCTCACTCACTCTCCTATCACTTTTCTTGCTTTTTGTTGCTCCTTTCTTCCAGTCCACCTGCAGTCTCTCACGTTCTACCTACTGCCTGGCCCCAACCTCCTGCATATTCTTTCTCTTTTCTCTCAAACTCTCCCTCTGGCTCTCTTCTCCCTCAATTTCTCCCTCTGGCTCTCTTCTCCCTCAATTTCTCCCTCTGGCTCTCTTCTCCCTCAATTTCTCCCTCTGGCTCTCTTCTCCCTCAATTTCTGCCTCTGGCTCTCTTCTCCCTCAATCAGTCCCTCTGGCTCTCTTCTCCCTCAGCCCCTCCCTCTAACTCTCTTCTCCCTCAATCCCTCCCTCTGGCTCTCTTCTCCCTCAACCCTTCTCTCTGGCTCTCCTCTCCCTCAAACACTCCCTCTGGCTCTCTTCTCCCTCAGCCCCTCCCTCTGGCTCTCTTCTCCCTCAATCAGTCCCTCTGGCTCTCTTCTCCTTCAATCCCTCTCTCCAGCTCTCCTCTCCCTCAACCCTTCTCTCTGGCTCTCCTCTCCCTCGATCTCTCCCTTTGGCTCTCTACTCTCTTCTCCCTCAACCTCTCCCTCTAACTCTCTTCTCCCTCAACCCCTCTCTCTGGCTTTCTTCTCCCTCAAACCCTCCCTCTGGCTCTCTTCTCCTTTAATCCCTCCCTCTGGCTCTCCTCTCCCTCAACCCCTCTCTGGCTCTCCTCTCTCTCGATCCCTCCCTTTTGCTCTCTGCTCGTCTCCTCCCTCTGGCTCGTCTCCTCCCTCTGGCTCGTCTCCTCCCTCTGGCTCGTCTCCTCCCTCTGGCTCGTCTCCTCCCTCTCGCTGTCTCCTTCCTTTGGCTGTCTCCTCCCTCAATGCCTCTGTCTGTCTTCTGCCTCTGTCTGTCTTCTGCCTCAATCCCTCCCTCTGGCCCGCTTTTCCCTCTGGCTCTCTTCTCCCTCAATCCCTCGCTCTCTTCTCTCTAACTATGGGGGTATCATCATCATCATCACTAACCCCTGACACTGGCGAACAGAGGAAACAAGCATTGGACATGTTGGATAGTAATCTGCCCGATCCTTTGTTTTCCTGGGAGATGACCTGCTGCCATTATGATAATTCTATTTCTCTCTTACTGCCATGTACACATTGGAATAAGCAGCTGATCAATACGTGGCAGGACGCACTGATCTCCGCCGGCCGCCATGGTATGATGGGTGAATACGCGGCCGCGCACACCGGTGACCACCCGCTGCCTCCAATGTTGTATTACCATATCCCCGCATCAGAGCGGAGTGCGCCATATTTCACCACTGGGCAACTTCTAATCAGCCTGATAGCGAGTGACGCCCTATCGCCCCCTCCCGCCGCCACCTCGCATTATTCGGGGACGCAGGAAAGTGTTTGTTTAGCTGTGGAAGCGGTGTGTACCTTCTCGGTTTTGCCGGCAGATGTTGCACCAGCCGCCCATAAATCTCAGCTCTGCGACATGAAATGGGCACCGGAGCATCGTTCTGCGCTGGAGGAAAATGGCAGCTTCAAAGATCAATGCAGATTTATGGCGCGAGTGGGGCACGGCACGCCGCTGTCACATATGGATCATTCCCCTGAAGAACGGCGTCTCCCCCCCCCCTTCCACCCCGCAAAGGAGAAACTGCAAAAGTTCTGATCTGTTCAGACTTTCACTAAAAGGCAAAAATATCAGAGCCAAAAACTTTGTTGGGGGTAAGGGATGGCAGGGAGTGGCTGGACCAGAGGCCAGGACCTCCTGCGCTCAGCGTGGGTGGGGCAATACCATTACCAGCCCTTCTGTGATGTGGGAAGTGTCCATAGAAGTGTATGGATCCACCTCCGCTCATCAGTAGGTGCCACCGAAGCCCTGGTGGGTCGGAAGGACTCAATAATGCAGTTGTTAAGGGGGTGCAAAGATCACATCGGTTCCCGAAACCTTTGGAGTCAGACGTCCCCCTCACCCTCCATCCCGCAGCCTTTTCTCCCCGGCGGCGGATATTCTGTTCATTTGTTTGGAAGTGTTTATCCGCGATCTCCTCTATAAAGATGTAATTAGGCCGTATGTCACTCTTAATAGTTCTGTGCCGCTCCGTATTTATTGGATCCCTTTATTTTATATTTTAATAACCGACTTAACCTTTTATGATATTTTACTTCTCCCGATTTTATTTACAAGATCATTAAAAAATCTATTATTATTCCGGTTGCGTCAGAGGCCGCAAGGCTGCGCTATTTTTACCATCAACACAAATTTCACCCCGGTGGAACCTGACGGACCCCACTGTTAAGTCTGTAGGGGGCTGTCGAGCGCCGCTGGTGTCCGTCCTTAACGGAGTTCTCGATGAACCAGAATAAAATGCGACATATTTACTTTCTAATTTATGACCGGTTTCGGTGTAAAATTGTGGTAGATTTATCACCTTGCAAAAGGCCACACCGTCTCCCGATAAGTCCCACCCATGTGTACAAAAAAGTGTAAGTACTAAAGTTAAAAAAAAAAAACTTTGCGGATAGCAAATGTCCTCAAAATTTAGCATTCTTTCCCCTCTTAAAGGGACTATTCCCATTTTTCTAATTGCATATTATTGGATAGCCCTTGTCAAAACAAGCACTTTTGCAATTTACTGCTTCTTAAAATTGTCAGCCGTTTTTGAGTTATTAACACTCTTCTGTTAACGACTACACAGCAGCGGTGGTCGGTCTCCGAGGCAACAAAGAGTAAACGAAAGAAAAATGTTAATATCTCGAGAACGGCTGCAAATTTTAATAAGCAGTAAATTGCAAAAGTGCACGTTTTTACAAGCTCTATCCAACAATATCCATCTATGAAGACGAAAATGTCCCCTTTAAGTTGAAAAATTAGTGCCCCCCTTCCCCTCTTTGTGTACCATTCTTGTTTGTCAAGGATTTTCTTACAAATTTGCCGAGAATGTCACCTTATACGTTACAAAGGGTGGAAATCTGCAGCATAAATTCAATCCGTGCAGACTTAAAGGGTGTATATAAATATTTATATATTTTTTTTCATTATTATTAAACAGTTGCAATAACTTTAGTTTCCTCTATAATATTTATATTTTTAGAGAAGTAAATAAAATAATCTTGTTAATATGTTGCCTTTTACCTGCACTGCCGCTGGGGAATCCATATCTCCGTCTTCTCTGCCTCTTATTTATCTTCCTGTTTTGTTTCACAGGTGATCAGCGGCTGCCAGGAGAAAATCCAGCACTGGTAAGTGGAAAGCTGAAAGTGTCTAGGCCTTATATTTCTCCGGCCTGTGAATTTTTGTATTTTTTCTAAAGTGCTTTTCAACCTCTAATATTATATATATATATATATATATATATATATATATATATATATATATATATACTGTATATATATATATATATATATATATATATATATATATATATATAATATTATTATTACTATTATTATTATTAATTTTTTCCCCCTCCCCTATCTCGGCGACTTTTCTTTCGCACTCCGGTCACTGTGATGGCTCTCCTGCAGGCGGCTGTGCAGCCGCCATTACTGCAGAACAGGAGGAGACTCCGGAGCCCTGAGGAGCGATGGGATCGGGAGGGTGAAGATTCCGGTCGCTCCTCTTTATTTGGCTTTCTTTGTTTTTACAATATGCACATCTTCCATTTTTCTCATGCGCAAAACAATCCTTGGATCCCGAGTCTAGCAAACGGTCCATGAGAAACTGAGGGCTGCAAATTCCTCTTTTTTTTTTTTCACTGACCCATTCACTGTAACAGGCAAGTATAGTTCAGAGGGGGCCTGCCTGCGGGGACCCTGTCCAGAGGTGGTCTGCCTGGGGGAAGGGGCGAGGGGGGGGGGGGGACTTATCCAGGAGGGCCCTGGCTGGTGAGGGAGGGCCTTATCCAGAGGGGGACTAACAGAGGAGGGGGACCTTGTCCCAAGTGGGACTGGCTAGATGGTGGTACCTTGTCCAGAAGGACCCTGGCTGGTGAGGAAGGGCCTTATCTGGAGGGGTCCTTGTCCAAAGTGGGACTGGCTGGATGGTAGGGCCTTGTCCAGAAGGGACCTGGCTTTGGAAGGCAACCTTGTCCAAAGAGAGTCTATCTAGGTTGGGGGCCGGGCTTTGGAGGGGGCACTTGTACAGAGGGGGACTGGCTTAGAAGGGCCCTGTCTGGTGAGGGGGGGCCTTGTCCAGAGGGGGCGAGGCTGGGGAAGGAAAGGGGCCTTGTCCAGAGCGGCCCTGGCTGGTGAGGGAGGCCTTGTCCAGAGGGGGCGGAACTGGGGAAGGAAAGGGGCTTATCCAGAGGGCAGAAGCGTTCGGTTGGAGGGGTTGTTTAGGGTGCTGGGCTGGAGGAGCTTGTTCAGAGGGGGCTGGGCTGGGGATGAGGGCCTTTTCCAAAGGGGCCTGGGCTGGGGAAGGAAAGGGGCTTATCCTCAGGGCAGAAGGGTTCGGTTGGAGGATTTGTTTAGGGGGCTGGGGGAGCTTGTCCAGAGGGCAGAGGGGTTCGGTCGGGGGGGTTGTTTAGGGGGCTGGGCTGGAGGAGCTTGTTCAGAGGGCAGAGGGATTCGGTTGGGGGGGTTGTTTAGGGGGCTGGGCTGGAGGAGCTTGTCCAGAGGGGTCGCTGGCTTTGTTCGGGGGATTCAGGTCCCCTTGTCTGAGGGGGTGTTGAGCCGAGGGTCTTCCCCCAATGGTGCAGTGTCTGTAGATAGATCCGTCATTGTCATTGCAACTTGAAAGAATACTAATAGAAATAGTAACGATAATAGTAAAATAAAAAACCTAATAAGATAATTACAATTATTAAAATCTCAGCATAAAACCTATAGAAGAAAGCAGCAGTGATACAATAACAGCAGCAAGTACAATAACAGCGTAAAATCAGGTTCAGAACAATCCTAAAATAATTAGAATAAAAATAGCAACAAGAAGAACAAAAACAAGAGGCGGATTCCGCTAACGATGAGAAGATAACAAAGTGTGTAATAATCGCCATAGAGGACGGCGCTATTAATGATAACACAGCGGCGCCGCCAATAACCACAAAAACCGCCGTAAAAAGAGCAATCGCCTAATAAAAATAGCAACAATAATAACAAAAAAGGAAGAAGGTTCTCATAAATTCTCATCATCATAACAACAAAAATGGTGATAATAATAATGGAAATGATCAAATCATCACCTCCTGACTTCCCATCGGTGGCGGGGGGCAGGATTTTGGGGGGCGGCAGCGTCTCGTATGTCACGTTCTGGTCTGTTATCCTCCAGGAAGAAAGTAGAAGAGGACTATGACGCTCTTCAGGACCGGCTGGGAACCCTCCCCGACAAGCTGTCCTATGAGATAATGGTGAGCGCTCCAACATACTGTATAAAGGACGTGGAAACCGTCAGCAAGCAGGAACATCCTATTATAATATTTTGAGTGTGTTCAGGATCATTAACCCTTTAATTCATTCTTCATCAAGAATACCCAATTTACTTCATTTTTTTTTTTTTCGTTGCATGCTGATGGTTTCCACTAATGCTTTTAATGGAATGGAATGGGTAATGTGATATTAGACGTTTTTCTGCCACTTCTGTTTCTCCCAGGTACCGTTCGGCCCTTTGGCTTTTATGCCCGGGCGCCTCGTCCAAACCAATGAAGTTACCGTCCTCCTCGGGGACAACTGGTTCGCCAAATGTTCCATCAAACAGGCGATGAGTTTAGTGGATCACAGGAAAAAACGTGAGTGTAAAAAGTTCTATAGCACCACCCCTTGTCCTCATTGACAAGGATCAATGGATCACTAGAAAGGGTGCGTAAAGTTTTGCAACTTTTTTTTTATCAGACGCTTTTCAATAAACCTCAATTTCTATAGTGTTTGGCTGCTCCTATACAGACTTATGGGTCTCCATGGTAACAGACAACAAGCCAAGTCAATGTAGTCGGATTTTGACATTTTGTGTCACACTTTGATCCTCAGGTCAGAGAGTAACGGTGACTTTAGACAATCGACAGGCAATCATTACGGCACAGTCTAATGCATGAGGGGGTCCGACGCTCTTCCTTGTTGTCAGATGTCAGGAACCAGAAACATCGGCGTGTCGGATTTTTTTTCCTTTGAGATAAACGGACCCCTGAAAACCCCCCTGACTGCAGGTCTATAACCTGGAAAATGCATAGTTCTGCATGAGAGCTGTATACAGACAACATCAGGAGATTGGTGATTAGTTTAATATGTATATATACACGTTAGAGATGCATTTAAGAAGTAAAAAAATTTTTTTTGCAAAAGTTTTAACACCCTTTTAATAAAGAGTAACCACAGACAGCACAGAGTGAAGTCTACTGTTAACGGGGTACTCCCATCTCCAATAGGTAGTAGGAGTAATAATGATAATATTAGCAAGTACCTCCAATTAGAAATGTGGGATAGTTCTTCTGATTAGCTATGTCGCTTACTCCACGTGCAGGGCATTGCAGTAGCTTAGCAATTCATGGTCACGACCACTAATAACGAACTGTCACTATATGAGCAGTCGTAACCATGGACAACCTAAGATACTGCAATGCCCTGCACATGGGGTAAGCGACAGAGCTAATCAGAAGAACTATACTACATTTCTTACTGGAGGTATTTGCTTAATATTACCCCTTAAAGTTACTGTCTTGATGAACGGAGATACTAATCAGGAACCCAATTACTCTTTATCCTGGGCAGGTACTGGCGGGGCTGCCAGAAAGGAGTAGAAAGCCACAGCCTCAGTCACCGGTCTGTACTGGGGCTGGGGCGCCGCTGCGTGGGGGATGCAATGCTACGTCATGGCCGCAGCCCCTTCTTTCTCTGGTCGCATAGTGCTGGTATATAGTAGCCCAGGCGGGGAAGATGCGGTGCTCCCGCAGCGTGAGGAGGACGTGCGCGCTCCGCACCCCACCACCGCCGCTGCCAGTGCTTCTGACATTTTCACAGCACAATTGATTAGAGCCGCGTTACAGTGTAATAGATAACGATACTTAGCTGCGTTTTCGGAGGGATCTGAGGCAGCCGCCTCCGGGGACCCTCGGGTTAGAATGATCGGAGCCGTTTTGCAGCGTAATCCCCCGGCGCCTTGCTCCGCGCTGAACGGCTCTCAGCTTTGTATCCTCCCGGGGTGGAAATCTCTCCTGGTTCTGCGCCACTTCTCATCCTGCTGTCAGACGGAGATCACTCAACGTACCGCTGCTTGCGGTCAATGAATGGAAACCTCACATAAGACCTGACGCTTCTCTCAGCTGAGGGTTTGGTACAATTACATCCAATCTTAACACCCAGCTTTCCTACATTTGGAGGGTACGGGGGCCATATTGATTGGTTGTCACCCAGCTTTCCTGAACACCCAGTCCCATTCTCTACTTTGGGAAAGTGGAGTGACAACCCCAATCCCACCTGCAATGATCATATTGGTTGTCACCCAGCTTTCCTACTACCCTGAAAACTAGATTCGCATAGTGTCCAGAAACGGATATAACTGTGCCCGAACATTTGGCTCGGAAACCGTCAGCATGGAGGTTCTGTCTTGCAGAGGTGCGTGTGACAGGACAGATGTAACCTGGCGGGGTCAGGGCGTCAGATCAGGGTTATTTGCAGCGTTTCCGGCGCGAAGCTCCATCTTCAGGCGTCCTGGCACCCTCGGATCTATCTGGAAGGCATGTGCGAATATCTTGATTTTTTTTTTTTTTTTCTGGCAATAATAAACTTATGGGGGTGATGAGAAGGGAGGGGGGGTCCTAATTACCTCCTTTGCATTGTGCTGCTTTCCAAAACGCGTCGCACGTGTTAAGCCATTAAAGTATAAAGACTTTTAATTTTTTTTTTTTTTACTCGCCCAAAAATAGCAATAAGGCGGCAGAAATATCCCGGCGCAAAAAAAAAAAAAAAAAAAAGTGTTCGGGGCTGCTTAGCATAAGAAAAGAAATCATTGCAAGAAGAGGTGGGGGAGGGGGCGAACGAGGCAGATGATCAGGATTATTGAAGTAAGGGCTGTGCGCGCGTCATTGATTGATAGAAGACAAGAGTCATTTGGAAGGGAAATCGGGGACTGGCGCGTTTCAGGGCCTCCATGAAATCAGCTCTGCCGGCTCTTTATAGAGTCAAGGGCAAATTATTCTGTAATTCATCAGCATCCAATAGAAATAATCCCCCGCATGCGGTGATAGGACATCGGGAAACTTTTCGATTTCAGATATGTGGTCGGCCAGAGACTGAAACGCGCGTTCAACGACTTAAGAAAGTTTTGCGACTAATTGGTTAAAAAAAGACTCAAATAGAAGTGAGGAGTTAAATGGAGTCTTAAACGGAATCAATAGAAGGAGTGAATACCAGAAACATTGTATCAGAAAAATCGGCCTTTTTTTTTTCTCCACTTATGAGCCACCACTTGTCCTTGCCTTTTCATCTCCGCACTTCTTCAGAAATACTGCTATAATCTGTACTGGTCAAGGCAAGTTGGACTGCTAGCGCAGTGAGCGGAGAGGAAGAGAAGTGTGCTGCTGCTTTCTTGTTTTATTTCACCCCCATTGCTGGATTCACAGCTACACTGCTCGGTACTGCTGTGTTTTGTCCTCCATGCTGCTGCTATATAGGAAGTGTGTTATCTTACACCAATGCTGGATTCACAGCACACTACTCAGTCACTACCACTGTATAATGTCTTTCATGTTATTGATTTAAAGCAAATATTTCTCATTCCAGTGCTGGTTGTAACGTCCTGCCTGCTGCTTTGTAGCAAGTGTATTTTCTCCTCACAATGCTGGATTCACAGCTAGACTGCTAAGTACCGCTATATAATGTATTCCCTGCTACTGTTTTTTTTTGGAAGGTTTTCTCTTTCGCCATTGCTGGATTCACAGCTACACTGCTCATAACTACTGTATATTGTCCTCCGTGCTACTGCTTTGTAGCATGCCTTTTCTCACCCCAATGCTGGATTCACAGCTATACTGTTCAGTACTGCTGTATAATGTACTCCTTGTTGCTGCTTTATTGCTGTTGATTTTAATTCCCATTTGCTAGAATCACAGCTAAATTGCTACCTACTGCTACATAATGTTCACCATGCTCATGCTTTCTAGTGTTTTGTCTCGCACTGATGCTGGATTCATAGCTACACTTATCAGTACTGCTGTATAATGTCCTCTATGCTCCTGCTTTATTGCAAGTTTTTCTCGCTCCAGTACTGGATTTACAGCTAAACTGCTTGGTACTGCTGTATAATGCCTTTCACGCTGCTAATTGAAAGCAAGTGTTTTTTTACCCCACTGCTGGATTCACAGCCCCCTGCTCAGAACTACTGGATAATGTCCTCCCTGCTACTGCATTGTAGCATGTCTTTTCTCACCCCAATACTGGATTCACAGTTATACTGCTGAGTACTGCTGTAAAATTTTCTCCATGCTGCTACATTATTGCAGATGTTTCTCATCCCTGATGCTGGATTCACAGCTACATTACTTAGTACTGCTATACAACGTATTCCATTCTGCTGCTTGTAACAAATGTCTTTTATCATCGCCAATGCTCAATTCACTACAGTGTTCAGTACTGGTGTATAATGTCCACCATACTGCTTTTATAGCAAGTGTTTCTCACCCCCATTGCTGGATTCGCAGCTACACTGCACATTAGTGCTGTATAATGAAAAAAGCAGAGTGACAACCAATCTGTTTGCCGTTAAATCACTTGGGGTTGTTGCATTTCGTTGCCAACAGCAGATCTTGGGATTATTAGGAGGATGCAGTTTTGGCCAGCTTTGCCATTCAGAGCTGTCGGACAGCTGGATTATATTCCCAATAGTAGCTATTATGGTGGATATATTGGTTGTAACCCAGGAGAATAAATCCTACTAGGCCTTTGCTTAGTTCTGTTTCGGAGAAAGCTAATTCCATCTTTCCAAGGCTCCTGAATGGCGATCGTATCTCCGCACCGTGTGCCAAACACTGACTCTTTTCTGCAACATCCGGATATACAGCACGACAGTCACCGACCTCAAAAGTTATCTTCTAGATGCAGCATCTGCTGGCACATCAGAGACCGAGCAAGCTGGGCGCTTACACTTATGCACCTTCTACAAGTAATAGTAGCATTCTGTGCCCAAATCCTGCAGCGTTTTTTTTCCCCGCGAAGCATCTGATGTGGATTTCTGCCCACCCAGGGTCGCATGCATTCGAAGATTTCCGTTTGGCTTCATTACTACGGATGGTATTTAGGCGGTTAACCCTGCGTTTTTTTTTCGAGAGGCAGGATTTATTCCTCCTCCTCCTCGTCGAGCGCTCTTTTGGACGACGTCGCACCGAAGCCTCGCCGCTCTAATATCCACACTCGACGCTCAGGAGAATTCCCAGCTGCTGCCGCCAGACACTTGTGGTTTGATCTCGAGAATCGCAGATGACTCTTCAGCGGCTTTCGAAATGGCGGAGGACGCGCGTCGGGGCAGCCTTGCACCGTTCCTCCGCGTTCTGCTAATTGGAGACCCAAATACGGGGATGTGATAACGTTACCCTGAGGATCATCGTCGACCCTTTCCCCATTGTTTAGATATACACTGCCCCCTCCTCCACCGGCGAGCCGCACCAGCAGTGACGGGGTTAAATGGTAATGCTAACTAGCTGTCAGCTGCGGCGGCGACCACCAGACGGCCCGTGTAATAACCTCCCGGTTTAGCGCAGGCCGAGGCCTCCGCCGCTCGAGCATCGATCCACGCGGAAAGACAGGAGGGGGGAAGAACGCGTCAAGTGTGTTCATTGCCGGAGATTCTAATTTTATTGATTTTTAAGGAAGTAAAAACATAGGGAAAAAAAATCATAAAAATTAATTTGTAACATTCCGAGGCTTGTATAATAAACGGCTGCACAAATATCGTGAAATTAGTGAAATTCCTTTAATCCGGCGCTTGTGATTCTGAATTATCGGATGTTACATAAAAGGATACAAAAAAAAAATCTCTAGTGAAGATTAAAAAAAGCCGCAGGAAATCCGGAATAAAGCGTTAACACCAAACAGTTATAGCTCTGGAAAAATCTGATAATCCGGCACTTGCTTCCAGCACACAAACCAGGCAGAGGGGGAAGAAAATGAGATCTTAGAGGGTTTAGTAATAATTGTTATTGGCTGTCCAATAATCCAGAATATCTGTTGATCAGGTATGTATAGAGGGTGGAATGAAAAATGCCATTTATATATGGGGACTTTATCATGAAAAGTCCCTGCAAGGACGTCACCGCTCCACGGCGGAAGGGAAGTGACAACCTCATTAACTAGTGATATGTACTACTACCCCCAGCATCCTCTACATCCATCACAAGCTGCATGACCCAGAAGCCTCTGACCATCCCCGCGCCACCCCCCTTCCCCCGCAACAACCAGACAAGAATTGTTATCTACTGTATATAGAGGTGTTATCAGTCATTGTACAGGAGGAGGAGGTGAGCTGTGATATCACCTATTGTGAATGGTGGATCCTGTGTTATCTACTGTATATAGAGGTGTTATCAGTCATTGTACAGGAGGAGGTGAGCTGTGGCATCACCTATTGTGAATGGTGGATCCTGTGTTATCTACTGTATATAGAGGTGTTATCAGTCATTGTACAGGAGGAGGAGGTGAGCTGTGACATCACCTATTGTGAATGGTGGATCCTGTGTTATCTACTGTACATAGAGGTGTTATCAGTCATTGTACAGGAGGAGGAGGAGGTGAGCTGTGACATCACCTATTGTGAATGGTGGATCCTGTGTTATCTACTGTATATAGAGGTGTTATCAGTCATTGCACAGGAGGAGGAGGTGAGCTGTGACATCACCTATTGTGAATGGTTATCCTGTGTTATCTACTGTATATAGAGGTGTTATCAGTCATTGTACAGGAGGAGGAGGTGAGCTGTGACATCACCTATTGTGATTGGTGGATTCTGTGTTATCTACTGTATATAGAGGTGTTATCAGTCATTGTACAGGAGGAGGAGGTGAGCTGTGATATTACCTATTGTGAATGGTGGATCCTGTGTTATCTACTATATATAGAGGTGTTATCAGTCATTGTACAGGAGGAGGAGGTGAGCTGTGACATCACCTATTGTGAGTGATGGATTATTTGTTATCTACTGTATATAGAGGTGTTATCAGTCATTGTACAGGAGGAGGAGGTGAGCTGTGATATCACCTATTGTGAATGGTGGATCCTGTGTTATCTACTGTACATAGAGGTGTTATCAGTCATTGTACAGGAGGAGGAGGTGAGCTGTGACATCACCTATTGTGATTGGTGGATTCTGTGTTATCTACTGTATATAGAGGTGTTATCAGTCATTGTACAGGAGGAGGAGGTGAGCTGTGATATTACCTATTGTGAATGGTGGATCCTGTGTTATCTACTATATATAGAGGTGTTATCAGTCATTGTACAGGAGGAGGAGGTGAGCTGTGACATCACCTATTGTGAGTGATGGATTATTTGTTATCTACTGTATATAGAGGTGTTATCAGTCATTGTACAGGAGGAGGAGGTGAGCTGTGATATCACCTATTGTGAATGGTGGATCCTGTGTTATCTACTGTATATATAAGTGTTATCAGTCATTGTACAGGAGGAGGAGGTGAGCTGTGACATCACCTATTGTGAATGGTGGATCCTGTGTTATCTACTGTACATAGAGGTGTTATCAGTCATTGTACAGGAGGAGGAGGAGGTGAGCTGTGACATCACCTATTGTGAATGGTGGATCCTGTGTTATCTACTGTATATAGAGGTGTTATCAGTCATTGCACAGGAGGAGGAGGTGAGCTGTGATATCACCTATTGTGAATGGTGGATCCTGTGTTATCTACTGTATATATAAGTGTTATCAGTCATTGTACAGGAGGAGGAGGTGAGCTGTGACATCACCTATTGTGAATGGTGGATCCTGTGTTATCTACTGTACATAGAGGTGTTATCAGTCATTGTACAGGAGGAGGAGGAGGTGAGCTGTGACATCACCTATTGTGAATGGTGGATCCTGTGTTATCTACTGTATATATAAGTGTTATCAGTCATTGTACAGGAGGAGGAGGTGAGCTGTGACATCACCTATTGTGAATGGTGGATCCTGTGTTATCTACTGTATATAGAGGTGTTATCAGTCATTGTACAGGAGGAGGAGGTGAGCTGTGACATCACCTATTGTGAATGGTGGATCCTGTGTTATCTACTGTATATAGAGGTGTTATCAGTCATTGTACAGGAGGAGGAGGTGAGCTGTGACATCACCTATTGTGAATGGTGGATCCTGTGTTATCTACTGTATATAGAGGTGTTATCAGTCATTGTACAGGAGGAGGAGGTGAGCTGTGACATCACCTATTGTGAATGGTGGATCCTGTGTTATCTACTGTATATAGAGGTGTTATCAGTCATTGTACAGGAGGAGGTGAGCTGTGACATCACCTATTGTGAATGGTGGATCCTGTGTTATCTACTGTATATAGAGGTGTTATCAGTCATTGTACAGGAGGAGGAGGTGAGCTGTGACATTACCTATTGTGAATGGTGGATCCTGTGTTATCTACTGTATATAGAGGTGTTATCAGTCATTGTACAGGAGGAGGTGAGCTGTGACATCACCTATTGTGAATGGTGGATCCTGTGTTATCTACTGTATATAGAGGTGTTATCAGTCATTGTACAGGAGGAGGAGGAGGTGAGCTGTGACATCTATTGTGAATGGTTTATCCTGTATATAGACTATCATAAGCAATTGTATTCCATCATCTGATAAGTTGCCTGATAAAAACTCTTCTCCAAAATGACTTGAAGTATGAGTCTACAATAGCCTGAGTAGCCAATAAGAAAATTGTAAGAATACTAGATTTGTTTTTTTAGTTAATACTGATGGTGACATGACAGGGTAATAAAACTGACAAAAAAAAAGGTTTTAAAACAACATGGACCACAAAACCTGATTTAAGCAACACATTCCCATAAATAAATGAAAACCAAATCTCCTCTTGGGAGGGGCAGAGGAGGCGCCAATAAAACACCCCGCCCCTTCCCTACAAGTAGTTACACCCCCGAGGAAACTTCCAAAATAGGAAATAAAAAGCTTATTTTTTTAGATTGAAATTGAGCTTTTAAAGTAAGACCAATAAATAATAAAAAAAACAGCTAATGAATAATCCGCTCACACGCAGTCGCTGCCTTTTCTTTCCCTTTTTTAATATTTTGCAGTTGTTTTGAGTAAAGGAGGGGAAAAAAAAAAGAAAGTTATTGATTTGACCTCCTACCTAAAATAATGTTCTTTAGATCTAAAGCTGGTTAGACACATTATCTCGCCGGGTTCAGTGAAGCGAAAACATTCCACAACCTCAACCTTTTCCCTGACCCTCCGCTTTTAACAACTGCCGACACAGTTTTGTGCTGTTATGTGACCATGCACCGCTGAAATCTGTCAAACAGCTTCTTGAGTTATTAGGCTGTCTGCGTCTGACCTTTCTGCAATCAAAGATATATGACTTAAGGGCTCAGATTTGCCATGGCAACCGGTCCAATTTGCCGCCGTGAGAAAAGGTCTAATTGTTGCAGAAATTTAATGATCTAGAGCGACATCAGGGCTGTGAGATTTTATGAACTGTTTACACCGTAATTTTCATTTTGTTAATGCCATCTTTTTTTTTTTTTTGTAACCCGTTCAGCAACAGCTGGGAAAAGAAAAAAAAAAAAAAACACGAAGGGGGGATTAAAGAAAAAAAAAAAGGGGGGATTAAGAAAAAAAAAAAAAAAATCAGCTGTGTCTTTATGGAGATGATTGCAGAGTCGGGTGTATTTTTGGGAGCGCTTTCCGCTGCCAGATATTATTAACGCTTAGGTTTTTTTTTTTTGCAATGTTAATTAAGGAGAGGCGATACCGAAAAGCCCCAAGTGCTTTTAACTTAAAAATAAAGAATTAAATAAAAAAAATGCCAAAAAATAAGAGATGCCTTTTGACCAGTTCGGGATTATTTTTGCATTAATGCCCCTTAATTAGAAAATTTAATGGATAAGGGCGGAGATGGGGGGCGGCAGATAGGAAGCGCCTGGTGGCATTTTTAGCAGGTTATCGGCGGTGACGTGCCAGTCTCACAGTGTCCTTAATAGGGTAGAACAATGGCTGGAATTAGTGCACCAGACGGGAAAGAAAACACAGCCCATGAGAAGGTCTCTCCCCCTGAATGCCGCCGATCGCCGTCCTGCGCCCGAGGAGACAGCCAGTCTTTACTCAGTGCTTCTTTTGCTCGTGAAGGGCTGCGGACTGAGCGATTGAGGGGGGTCACTCATTGGCACATTAAAAGTCCGTCCGTCCTCACCAAAAGTCAGAAGCATATCTATTGGGGGTTGTTGGACAGCATGGCATTGGATGGTTGTGATTGACAGCTGGTGCGAAGAGGAGTAGAAGGACACACTACATAAATATGTGAACCCCACCGCTAACTCTTAATGATGGGTCCTGGATTTGGGTCCATCAAGAACAATATTTGGATGTCATTTTCATTCCTATTTCATGTGTCTGACATCTTTGCATTCTCAAGCGAGTATCCTGCAGCAGCATAGAGGACATTATATAGAAGCACTGAGCAATGTAGCTGTGAATCCAGCTCGAAAGGGAGATACTAATAGACTGGAGCATTCCCTATCTATGTGTATCTCTCTGCATTTTACTCTGACTCTTGTTTGCAAGGACTAACAGTTATTTCTGGTGTATATGTATATGTGTGTGTGTGTGTGTGTATATGTATATGTATATGTATATATATATATATATATATATATATATATATATATATATATATATATATATTCTCTTATATTACTCACTTATATAGCGCCATTAATTCCACAGCGCTTTCCAAACATGATCATGACTTGTATCCTGCATTTTCAGCAGGCTTTCCCCTCTGTAGCCTCTATCTCTAATTTCCAGTTGTCTCTGAGCTGGTAGGTGAAGATACAGCATATATAGACATGAGGAGCTCCTGCTCTCCTTTCTCTATTTAGAACATTTTTAGCAGCAGCATAGGGAACATTATACAGAAGCACTGAGCAGTGTAACTGTGAATCCAGCTCCGGAGTTGAATTTCAGTAGAAAGCCGCATCCCCCATCTCTGTGTCTCACTCTGCTTCTCCTCCTCCACCCCTTTCCATAGACTATAATAGGCAGCTGTAATCTGATCTCTCAGTGATGCGTTCAGGATGCAGAGGAGGAGAAGCTATTCATGGTTGGAGGGAGAAGCAGAGTTCTCTTGTGATGTGTTCCGGTGTTTCTTATATTCGCTTGTACTATTGCTATATGCAACGTTTTATGTCTCCGCTGTTTTCTTGTACTATTGCTATATGCAACGTTTTATGTCTCCGCTGCTTTCACGGGTCTTCAGCAGTGTGCAGTGCATTGTGGGAACTCACTTGACTCTTGCACAGAGTTGTGGGGTCTTGTGTCTGGTTTTATTGTACAGACAGGGGCTCATGCACAGAACCAATTGCATAGAAATCTACGGCCTCACTGTAAGTCTGTGCGACAGAAAGATGGAGTCTGTGTGGTCTGATTTACAGATCCGATCTAAGGTCAAAATAAATGTAGGGGTCTGGTCTGGGGTCAGAATGGATCTGGTCTGGAGTCTGAATGGATTTAGGGGTCTGCTCTGAAGTCTGAATGGATTTAGGGATCTGGTGTGGGGTCTGAATGGATTTAGGGGACTGGTCTAGCGTTTTTGTACCCATTCCATTATAGAAATCCGCAGGGGCAAAAAACGCAGCAAATCCGCAAGAAAACCGCACAAAAAACGCGACAAATCCGCACCTGCGTTTTCTGCCAAGAGATGCGGAATCCACACCAGAAATTCCTAAGCCTAATCCGCAACGTGTGCACATAGCCTTAGGGATCTGGTCTGGGGTCTGAATGGATTTAGGGATCTGGTCTGGGGTCTGAATGGATTTAGGGATCTGGTCTGGGGTCTGAATGGATTTAGGGATCTGGTCTGCGGTCTGAATGGATTTAGGGGTCTGGTCTGGGGTCTGAATGGATTTAGGGGCCTGGTCTGGGGTCTGAATGGATTTAGGGGTCTGGTCTGGAGTCTGAATGGATTTAGGGGTCTGGTCTGGGGTCTGAATGGATTTAGGGGTCTGGTCTGGTCTGGGGTCTGAATGGATTTAGGGGTCTGGTCTGGGGTCTGAATGGATTTAGGGGTCTGGTCTGGGGTCTGAATGGATTTAGGGGTCTGGTCTGGGGTCTGAATGGATTTAGGGGTCTGGGGTCTGAATGGATTTAGGGGTCTGGTCTGGGGTCTGAATGGATTTAGGGGTCTGGTCTGGGGTCTGAAAGGATTTAGGGGTCTGGAGTCTGAATGGATTTAGGGGTCTGGTCTGGGGTCTGAATGGATTTAGGGGTCTGGGGTCTGAATGGATTTAGGGGTCTGGTCTGGGGTCTGAATGGATTTAGGGGTCTGGTCTGGGGTCTGAAAGGATTTAGGGGTCTGGAGTCTGAATGGATTTAGGGGTCTGGTCTGGGGTCTGAATGGATTTAGGGGTCTGGGTGTCTCTTCAGGGTTCAGGGCCTGGAATGTAGTGGTGTGGGGTCTGAGCAGATGTGTGGTGGTCTGCATGGACTGAGCGCTCGGAGTGTGGGTTTGGGGGTCCTCTGCCCCAATCTGCACTTTCCGTGTTTATTATCCCGACATGTGTGCTCTTACTGTAACTCTCACAAGGAGCTGTAAGGGTATGTGCACACGATGCTGATTTAGTGCAGAACTGCACTGTGATTACAGTACAATGTAAATCAATGTGAACAAAAAAAAGCTGTGCACATGGTGCAGAAAAATCTGCGCAGAAACGCTGCAGATTTCAAAGAAGTGCATGTCACTTCTTTTGTGCAGTTCTGCAGCGTTTCTGCACCCCTCCATTATAGAAATCCATTGGTAAAAAACGCATCAAAAACGCACAAAAAACGCACCTGCGGATTCTGTCAGGAGATGCAGATTTAGTGCAGATTTTATGCAGAAAATTCTGCACCAAATCTGCATCGTGTGCACACAGCCTAAATGTTTGGGGGCTCGGAGCCCAGCGCTTTGCTTTATAGTTGCTGCCTCCGCACTCCGTGCCGCCATCTCGTGCACCATCTGGGGTCCGTACATCACATAGAAAGTTACCGTATAAGAATTCGGAAACGTCCCGTACCGAGGGGGGAGATTACCGCGAGATTGTGAGAGAAGCGTGGAGATCACACGACATCTGCAAATCCTCCAGTGAGATGTGTTTGTAACGTGCGACATTCTCATCCGTCCGGGGAGCAGTCGCGGGAAAACTCCCAACATCCATCCGATTACGGCGGCCGCTAATCAGGTTTGCATGTTCATTTTCATGGGTTTTTCTTATACAGATCGGCAGCGCGGTGGACCGGGCGCCATTGTTATAGTCACTTAAAGGGGTAGCCCTTTGATTTGCACCCGTCGGTCCAGATCACTGTCGGACGCCGAAGTGACACTTGTGACTATCCTTGCAGATGTCCGGGAAGCCATGGAGGAATATCAGCAGGTCATGAAGAACTTCGAGTCTCGGGTGGAGCTGACCAAGGACCTGCAGAGGATGAGCAGTGTAAGCAGCGTCTGCGGGGCTGGTGGGGGGCGGTGTAAGGGGATGTCCATGGGGCTGGTGGGGGGCGGTGTAACTGGGTGTCCATGGGGCTGGTGGGGGGTGGTGTAACTGGGTGTCCGTGGAGCTGATGGGTGGCGGTGTATCGGGGTGTCCGCAGGGCTGGTGTAGTGCGGTGTAAGTGGGCATCTGCGAGGCTGGTGGGAAGCGGTGTAAGGGGGCGTCCACGGGGCCAGTGGGTGGCGGTGTAAGGGGACTCATGCAAGGCTGGTGGGGGGCACAGGCGGAGCAGGTGGGGGACGATCGGCTGACGGCTCAGATCTGGTGTCATTCATCTCTTCCTTTCACTGCAGGATTCCGGCGACTTCTTTGACATCAGGGAAGACTTGAATGTGGACACCATGTGCACCAAAGGTAATCCGCCATATAGTGCCCCAGTGAGATACTGCGTCACACAAAGGTAATCCGCCATATAGTGCCCCAGTGAGATACTGTGTCACACAAAGGTAATCTGCCATATAGTGCCCCAGTGAGATACTACGTCACACAAAGGTAATCCGCCATATAGTGCCCCAGTGAGATACTGCGTCACACAAAGGTAATCTGCCATATAGTGCCCCAGTGAGATACTGTGTCACACAAAGGTAATCCGCCATATAGTGCCCCAGTGAGATACTACGTCACACAAAGGTAATCCGCCATATAGTGCCCCAGTGAGATACTGCGTCACACAAAGATAATCCGCCATATAGTGCCCCAGTGAGATACTGCGTCACACAAAGGTAATCTGCCATATAGTGCCCCAGTGAGATACTGCGTCACACAAAGGTAATCCGCCATATAGTGCCCCAGTGAGATACTGTGTCACACAAAGGTAATCCGCCATATAGTGCCCCAGTGAGATACTGCGTCACACAAAGGTAATCCGCCATATAGTGCCCCAGTGAGATACTGCGTCACACAAAGGTAATCTGCCATATAGTGCCCCAGTGAGATACTGCGTCACACAAAGGTAATCCGCCATATAGTGCCCCAGTGAGATACTGCGTCACACAAAGGTAATCCGCCATATAGTGCCCCAGTGAGATACTGTGTCACACAAAGGTAATCCGCCATATAGTGCCCCAGTGAGATACTGTGTCACACAAAGGTAATCCGCCATATAGTGCCCCAGTGAGATACTGCGTCACACAAAGGTAATCCGCCATATAGTGCCCCAGTGAGATACTGCGTCACACAAAGGTAATCTGCCATATAGTGCCCCAGTGAGATACTGCGTCACACAAAGGTAATCCGCCATATAGTGCCCCAGTGAGATACTGCGTCACACAAAGGTAATCCGCCATATAGTGCCCCAGTGAGATACTGCGTCACACAAAGGTAATCTGCCATATAGTGCCCCAGTGAGATACTGTGTCACACAAAGGTAATCCGCCATATAGTGCCCCAGTGAGATACTGCGTCACACAAAGGTAATCCGCCATATGGTGCCCAGTGAGATACTGCGTCACACAAAGGTAATCTGCCATATAGTGCCCCAGTGAGATACTGCGTCACACAAAGGTAATCTGCCATATAGTGCCCCAGTGAGATACTGCGTCACACAAAGGTAATCTGCCATATAGTGCCCCAGTGAGATACTGCGTCACACAAAGGTAATCTGCCATATAGTGCCCCAGTGAGATACTGCGTCACACAAAGGTAATCTGCCATATAGTGCCCCAGTGAGATACTGCGTCACACAAAGGTAATCTGCCATATAGTGCCCCAGTGAGATACTGCGTCACACAAAGGTAATCCGCCATATAGTGCCCCAGTGAGATACTGCGTCACACAAAGGTAATCTGCCATATAGTGCCCCAGTGAGATACTGCGTCACACAAAGGTAATCTGCCATATAGTGCCCCAGTGAGATACTGCGTCACACAAAGGTAATCTGCCATATAGTGCCCCAGTGAGATACTGTGTCACACAAAGGTAATCTGCCATATAGTGCCCCAGTGAGATACTGCGTCACACAAAGGTAATCTGCCATATAGTGCCCCAGTGAGATACTGCGTCACACAAAGGTAATCCGCCATATAGTGCCCCAGTGAGATACTGCGTCACACAAAGGTAATCTGCCATATAGTGCCCCAGTGAGATACTGCGTCACACAAAGGTAATCTGCCATATAGTGCCCCAGTGAGATACTGCGTCACACAAAGGTAATCCGCCATATAGTGCCCCAGTGAGATACTGCGTCACACAAAGGTAATCTGCCATATAGTGCCCCAGTGAGATACTGTGTCACACAAAGGTAATCTGCCATATAGTGCCCCAGTGAGATACTGCGTCACACAAAGGTAATCTGCCATATAGTGCCCCAGTGAGATACTGCGTCACACAAAGGTAATCTGCCATATAGTGCCCCAGTGAGATACTGCGTCACACAAAGGTAATCTGCCATATAGTGCCCCAGTGAGATACTGCGTCACACAAAGGTAATCTGCCATATAGTGCCCCAGTGAGATACTGCGTCATATGCTGTATTGTCGCGTGTGGGGGGATTAGTCACTGTCTTCCCCTCTGTTCCAATGAGTTCTTGTGTTGCACCATATGGCGGTATTTTCTTTGCTTTTTCCCAATGTAATTGTGTGAGCCACCCCAGCAACCAGCAGAGATAATAGACAGAATGCCGCCATCCTCACTACTGGGGCTCATTCTCTCTATCGCTTTGCTGGTTCATTTTCCAGTCGTGGTTGCGCCAGTTCCCAGCCCGGCCGACCCTGCGGCCGTAATCCAGGGGTGTGAATAGGCCCAAACTATCGGCCCCGCAATCAGTGCAGGTTTGGCTACGGCTCCCAATGTGGAGACCCAGCCGACTTCAGCAATGCCTCCTGGGAAATATATGCAGATTAGCACAACTCCAGAAGGAAGAGCAGGTCAGGACACATCACAACAGGCTGTTGTGAAATGTTTGTTTTTTTGCTAAAAACAGCGCCACCACTGTCTACAGGTTGTGTCTGGTATTGCAGCTTGGTGTCATCAAAGTAAACAGTGCACAGCTGTAATACCACACATGGCCTGAGTGCAGGGGTGGGGCTGTTTTTGTGTTTCTCACCCTGGACCTTTTTAAGACTGGAATATTCAACACTAGTCCAAATAAATTCCCCTGTAGTTTGTGTCCAAGGAGGCGCATAGTTTTTGGTATGCAGCTCCTATGCAGACCTATGTGTCTTCATGGATACCTGGATGAGGCATTTAGATTCTCTTCCCGCCATCTGCTTCTTCACAAGACTTTGCGGTATCTGACTACACAGGGTTTGTTTGTAGTCTCTATCCATGGAAACGCATAGGGCTGCATAGGAGCTGTATACGCAAAACACCGAATACACAAAACTGTGTATTTTGCATCAAGAGGTGATTGAGGCAGTAAAGGAGGGCGGAGTGTACTGTTGCAAAATTATTGACACCCTTTAAAATTGTGTTGTAACGCAGAGTGCGGGGGTACATGATCGGCCGGGGGTTCCGCACCCCATCATCTGCTCTGAACTCAGCTCCCCATCATCTGCTCTGATCTCAGCTCCCCATCATCTGCTCTGATCTCAGCCGCCGCTGTTTATCGCATTGTTTGCTCTCTGCCATCAAGGCCGATTGTTTTAAGAGGGATTAAAATTCATAGCGGAGCGGAGAGAAGCGTCTGCTGCATCTTCCATCACCGGAGCCGAGACTGCACACGGCAAGAGGAGGAAACGAGGGGCATAATCACAGCGGGAGGGGGAGGAAATCAGCACCGCGTACCCACACTGACAGCGCACACTGCTGCCATACACCGTGCTAAGGCCGACAGCCTGCTGCCTACTCAGACTGCACCAGCAGAATAGTGAGTGCAGCTCTGGAGGATAATTCAGGAGGTAACTCAGGATCAGTAATGTAATGTATGTGCACAGTGACTGCACCAGCAGAATAGTGAGTGCAGCTCTGGAGGATAATGCAGGAGGTAACTCAGGATCAGTAATGTAATGTATGTACACAATGACTGCACCAGCAGAATAGTGAGTGCAGCTCTGGGGTATAATACAGGATGTAACTCAGGATCAGTAATGTAATGTATGTACACAGTGACTGCACCAGCAGAATAGTGAGTGCAGCTCTGGAGTATAATACAGGATGTAACTCAGGATCAGTAATGTAATGTATGTACACAGTGACTGCACCAGCAGAATAGTGAGTGCAGCTCTGGAGGATAATGCAGGAGGTAACTCAGGATCAGTAATGTAATGTATGTACACAATGACTGCACCAGGAGAATAGTGAGTGCAGCTCTGGAGTATAATACAGGATGTAACTCAGGATCAGTAATGTAATGTATGTACACAGTGACTGCACCAGCAGAATAGTGAGTGCAGCTCTGGAGTATAATACAGGATGTAACTCAGGATCAGTAATGTATGTACACAGTGACTGCACCAGCAGAATAGTGAGTGCAGCTCTGGAGGATAATGCAGGAGGTAACTCAGGATCAGTAATGTAATGTGTATACAGAGTGACTGCACCAGCAGAATAGTGAGCGCAGCTCTGGGGTATAATACAGGATGTAACTCAAGATCAGTAATGTAATGTATGTACACAGTGACTGCACCAGCAGAATAGTGAGTGCAGCTCTGGAGTATAATACAGGATGTTACTCAGGATCAGTAATGTATGTACACAGTGACTGCACCAGCAGAATAGTGAGTGCAGCTCTGGAGTATAGTACAGCATGTAACTCAGGATCAGTAATGTAATGTATGTACACAGTGACTGCACCAGCAGAATAGTGAGTGCAGCTCTGGAGTATAATACAGGATGTTACTCAGGATCAGTAATGTAATGTATGTACACAGTGACTCCACCAGCAGAATAGTGAGTGCAGCTCTGGGGTATAATACAGGATGTAACTCAGGATCAGTAATGTAATGTATGTACACAGTGACCACCAGCAGAATAGTGAGTGCAGCTCTGGGGTATAATACAGGATGTAACTCAGGATCAGTAATGTAATGTATGTACACAGTGACTGCACCAGCAGAATAGTGAGTGCAGCTCTGGGGTATAATACAGGATGTAACTCAGGATCAGTAATGTAATGTATGTACACAGTGACCACCAGCAGAATAGTGAGTGCAGCTCTGGGGTATAATACAGGATGTAACTCAGGATTAGTAATGTAATGTATGTACACAGTGACTGCTCCAGCAGAATAGTGAGTGCAGTTCTGGAGTATAATACAGGATGTAACTCAGGATCAGTAATGTAATGTATGTACACAGTGACTGCACCAGCAGAATAGTGAGTGCAGCTCTGGAGTATAATACAGCATGTTACTCAGGATCAGTAATGTAATGTATGTACACAGTGACTGCACCAGCAGAATAGTGAGTGCAGCTCTGGAGTATAATACAGGATGTTACTCAGGATCAGTAATGTAATGTGTGTACACAGTGACTGCTCCAGCAGAATAGTGAGTGCAGCTCTGGGGTATAATACAGGATGTAACTCAGGATCAGTAATGTAATGTATGCACACAGTGACTGCACCAGCAGAATAGTGAGTGCAGCTCTGGGGTATAATACAGGATGTAACTCAGGATCAGTAATGTAATGTATGCACACAGTGACTGCTCCAGCAGAATAGTGAGTGCAGCTCTGGGGTATAATACAGGATGTAACGCAGGATCAGTAATGTAATGTATGTACACAGTGACTGCTCCAGCAGAATAGTGAGTGCAGCTCTGGGGTATAATACAGGATGTAACGCAGGATCAGTAATGTATGTACACAGTGACTGCACCAGCAGAATAGTGAGTGCAGCTCTGGGGTATAATACAGGATGTAACTCAGGATCAGTAATGTAATGTATGTACACAGTGACTGCTCCAGCAGAATAGTGAGTGCAGCTCTGGGGTATAATACAGGATGTAACGCAGGATCAGTAATGTATGTACACAGTGACTGCACCAGCAGAATAGTGAGTGCAGCTCTGGGGTATAATACAGGATCTAACTCAGGATCAGTAATGTAATGTATGTACACAGTGACTGCTCCAGCAGAATAGTGAGTGCAGCTCTGGGGTATAATACAGGATGTAACGCAGGATCAGTAATGTATGTACACAGTGACTGCACCAGCAGAATAGTGAGTGCAGCTCTGGGGTATAATACAGGATGTAACGCAGGATCAGTAATGTATGTACACAGTGACTGCACCAGCAGAATAGTGAGTGCAGCTCTGGGGTATAATACAGGATGTAACTCAGGATCAGTAATGTAATGTATGTACACAGTGACTGCTCCAGCAGAATAGTGAGTGCAGCTCTGGAGTATAATACAGGATGTAACTCAGGATCAGTAATTTAATGTATGTACACAGTGACTGCACCAGCAGAATAGTGAGTGCAGCTCTGGGGTATAATACAGGATGTAACTCAGGATCAGTAATGTAATGTATGTACACAGTGACTGCTCCAGCAGAATAGTGAGTGCAGCTCTGGAGTATAATACAGGATGTAACTCAGGATCAGTAATTTAATGTATGTACACAGTGACTGCACCAGCAGAATAGTGAGTGCAGCTCTGGGGTATAATACAGGATGTAACTCAGGATCAGTAATGTAATGTATGTACACAGTGACTGCTCCAGCAGAATAGTGAGTGCAGCTCTGGAGTATAATACAGGATGTAACTCAGGATCAGTAATTTAATGTATGTACACAGTGACTGCACCAGCAGAATAGTGAGTGCAGCTCTGGGGTATAATACAGGATGTAACTCAGGATCAGTAATGTAATGTATGTACACAGTGACCACCAGCAGAATAGTGAGTGCAGCTCTGGGGTATAATACAGGATGTAACTCAGGATCAGTAATGTAATGTATGTACACAGTGACCACCAGCAGAATAGTGAGTGCAGCTCTGGGGTATAATACAGGATGTAACTCAGGATCAGTAATGTAATGTATGTACACAGTGACCACCAGCAGAATAGTGAGCGCAGCTCTGGGACAGTATGGGATAAGTGTTGCATGTTGTCGGTGGAGAGAGTTCCTGTTAGATTAGTAGTTTCGTTCCTGACGAGGCCATTTCTTCTCAGGTAAACAACGTACAGCTCACAAGCCTCACTCTAAACCAAAGGCTGCAGACAGCTCCAAGGTGGACTTCCGGGAAGGAGAAGGTACAGATGGCTTCCTAGACCATGCGGATCTCTGGGCGAGGCTGGAGGAGCTGGAGAAGCAGGAGGAGATGCGGGGAGAGCTGGCGGAGTAGGTCTCCATGAGGCGTTATCATTTGGATCCAAAAGTTTTGCAACTTTCTCGTACAGTTTTGTCTTCTAAATGCAGCTCCGAGTTTTCAGGAGGCTTTAACCACTGTCTATAGACTGATTCCTTCTCACAGCTGAGGGTTTGTTACCATTGTGATCTGTCGTGACAATTGTCTGTGTGGCGCACATGTCCCGTCCATTCGTTACAATGTCTCGGTGCAGGATAAGTGCATCCGGGTGTAGGAAGCGCTCGTTTAGAATAGTCGCTGAGTATAGACAGCGTCTCCATTTACTGACAGCAAGCAGAGATCTTGGCGAGGGTGCAGAGCGCATTACAGGAGGGGCGTCTAATGCTCATTGTGTCCCCATTCATTAGTGACGAAGACAAGGAGAATCTGAAGACCGATCTGAATGTCGGGCGCGACTGTCGGGCTCAGGGCAACCGCCCAAAATCTGAGCCGGCCCTAATCACCGGCTCGGCGTCACCCCATCACAGCGACGAGGAGGACGATCTGAGCAGCCGGAAAAACGCGCTGGCGACAATCCGATTCTCTCATACGGTTGAACTAAAAAGGGTGAGGACTTCCAATGTTTCCAATTTTTAGATCTCTGCTTGCTGTCAGTGAAAAGGCTGGAATTTTATTTTTTTATTTTTCATGATGCAAAATGGGTTTTTTTGTTGTTTTTTTTTTTTTTTCAGGTGAGAATAAACACTGGAAGAAATACAACTCTGAAATATAGCGAAAAGAAAGAAGAAGCAAAACGGAAAAGGAAAAACAGCAACGGAAACGGACACTCTTCACTGGAGCTGCCGGTGATCAAGACCCCCGCAGATATTTACAGGTACCGATTCCTATTGGGGGCGACACGCAACAGTCACTGCCCAATAGATTACACACCGACACCGTCACTAAATCACATGAACATCATAGAGGGGGTCCCTTAGCTGGAGAGCCCCCTCTGTGTGCTATGTAGTCACTAGATGGTGCACAGTGACGTAGTATATAACTCAACCGACATAGTATATATCAGAGCTACATAGTATGTAACAAAGCTATGTAGTATATAGCAGAGCTACGTTGTATATAACTCAGCCACGTAGTATATTGCACAGCTACGTAGTATATAATATAGCCACGTAGTATATCGTAGTATATTGCCCAGCCACATAGTATATAACAGAGCCACGTAGTATATTGCCCAGCCACGTAGTATATTGCCCAGCAACGTAGTATATTGCCCAGCCCACGTAGTATATTGCCCAGCCATGTAGTATATTGCCCAGACACATAGTATATTGCCCAGACACATAGTATATTGCCCAGGCACGTAGTATATTGCCCAGACACATAGTATATTGCCCAGCCACGTAGTATATTGCCCAGACACATAGTATATTTCCCAGGCACGTAGTATATTGCCCAGTCACGTATTATATTGCCCAGCCACATAGTATATTGCCCAGTCACGTATTATATTGCCCAGCCACGTAGTATATTGCCCAGCAACGTAGTATATTGCCCAGCCACGTAGTATATTGCCCAGCCACGTATTATATTGCCCAGCAACGTAGTATATTGCCCAGTCACGTATTATATTGCCCAGCAACGTAGTATATTGCCCAGCCACGTAGTATATTGCCCAGCCACGTAGTATATTGCCCAGCCACGTAGTATATTGCCCAGTCACGTAGTATATTGGCCAGTCACGTAGTATATTGCCGTCACGTAGTATATTGCCCAGCAACGTAGTATATTGCCCAGCCACGTAGTATATTGCCCAGCCACGTATTATATTGCCCAGCAACTTAGTATATTGCCCAGCCACGTAGTATATTGCCCAGCCACGTAGTATATTTCCCAGCCACGTAGTATATTGCCCAGCCACGTAGTATATTGCACAGCGATGGAGTATACAGCACAGAGCCACGTAGTATATTGCCCAGCGACATAGTATATTGCCCAGCACAGAGCCACATAGTATAGAGACTTAAAAAAATAAATAAACATATACTCACCTATTGCCCGTTGAAGTCCTGCTATACTCACCATCCGCCGCCTTTCTCGCTCCTCGCCACGCTCCCGGGACCGCTCCATTGCAAGCGGCAGCTTCCGGTCCCAGGGCTGGTGTGAGCAGGACCTATGATGACGTCGCGGTCACATGATCGTGACATCACGGCAGGTCCTTGTCGCACACCAGCCTTGGGAGCGGAAGCTGCCGCTTGCAATGGAGCGGTCCCGGGAGCGTCGCGAGGAGCGAGAAAGGCGGCGGAGGGTGAGTATAGCAGGTTTTTTGGTTTTAATATTATTTTTAAAATGACCTATTTTTACTATTGATGCTGCATAGGCAGCATCAATAGTAAATAGTTGGGGACTCACTGGGTTAATAGCAGCGGTAACGGAGTGTGTTACACCGCGGGCCGTTACCGCTGCCATTAACCCTGTGTGAGCGGTGAGTGGAGGGGATTACAGAGCGGGCGCCGGGCAGTGAGTGCAGGGGAGTAGGGGAGGGACTAATCGGACTGTGCCCGTCGCTGATTGGTCGCGGCAGCCATGAAAGGCAGCTGGCGAGACCAATCAGCGAATGAATAACCGTGACAGAAGGACAGACAGACGGAAGTGACCCTTAGACAATTATATAGTAGATATTTCCCCTGCAGTTGCTGCAATTACCACTAGACTGAGGTTTAGGGTTTAATGTGCTCTTTATAAATCTGTATGCAGTGAGCTCCCTCTAGTGGTGGCTGTATAAATCTGTATGTAGTGAGCTCCCTCTAGTGGTGGCTGTATAAATCTGTATGTAGTGAGCTCCCTCTAGTGGTGGCTGTATAAATATGTATGTAGTGAGCTCCTCCTAGTGGTGGCTGTATAAATCTGTATGTAGGGAGCTCCCTCTAGTGGTGGCTGTATAAATCTGTATGTAGTGAGCTCCCTCTAGTGGTGGCTGTATAAATATGTATGTAGTGAGCTCCTCCTAGTGGTGGCTGTATAAATCTGTATGCAGTGAGCTCACTCTAGTGGTGGCTGTATAAATCTGTATGTAGTGAGCTCCCTCTAGTGGTGGCTGTATAAATCTGTATGTAGGGAGCTCCCTCTAGTGGTGACTGTATAAATCTGTATGTAGTGAGCTCCCCCTAGTGGTGGCTGTATAAATCTGTATGCAGTGAGCTCACTCTAGTGGTGGCTGTATAAATCTGTATGTAGTGAGCTCCCTCTAGTGGTGGCTGTATAAATCTGTATGTAGTGAGCTCCCCCTAGTGGTGGCTGTATAAATCTGTATGTAGTGAGCTCCCTCTAGTGGTGGCTGTATAAATCTGTATGTAGTGAGCTCCTCCTAGTGATGGCTGTATAAATCTGTATGTATTGAGCTCCTCCTAGTGGTGCCTGTATAAATCTGTATGTAGTGAGCTCCTCCTAGTGGTGCCTGTATAAATCTGCATGTAGTGAGCTCCCCCTAGTGGTGCCAGTATAAATCTTTATGTAGTGCGCTCCCTCTAGTGATGGCTGTATAAATCTGTACGTAGTGAGCTCCCCCTAGTGGTGGCTGTATAAATCTGTATGTAGTGAGCTCCTCCTAGTGGTGGCTGCATAAATCTGTATGTTGTGAGCTCCTCCTAGTGGTGGCTGTATAAATCTGTATGTAGTGAGCTCCCCCTAGTGGTGCCAGTATAAATCTTTATGTAGTGCGCTCCCTCTAGTGGTGACTGTATAAATCTGTATGTAGTGAGCTCCTCCTAGTGGTGGCTGTATAAATCTGTATGTAGTGAGCTCCCCCTAGTGGTGCCTGTATAAATCTTTATGTAGTGCGCTCCCTCTAGTGGTGACTGTATAAATCTGTATGTAGTGAGCTCCTCCTAGTGGTGGCTGTATAAATCTGTATGTAGTGAGCTCCCCCTAGTGGTGGCTGTATAAATCTGTATGTAGTGAGCTCCCCCTAGTGGTGCCTGTATAAATCTTTATGTAGTGCGCTCCCTCTAGTGGTGACTGTATAAATCTGTATGTAGTGAGCTCCTCCTAGTGGTGGCTGTATAAATCTGTATGTAGTGAGCTCCCCCTAGTGGTGGCTGTATAAATCTGTATGTAGTGAGCTCCCCCTAGTGGTGCCTGTATAAATCTTTATGTAGTGCGCTCCCTCTAGTGGTGACTGTATAAATCTGTATGTAGTGAGCTCCTCCTAGTGGTGGCTGTATAAATCTGTATGTAGTGAGCTCCCTTTAGTGGTGGCTGTATAAATCTGTATGTAGTGAGCTCCCCCTAGTGGTGGCTGTATAAATCTGTATGTAGTGAGCTCCTCCTAGTGGTGGCTGTATAAATCTGTATGTAGTGAGCTCCCTTTAGTGGTGGCTGTATAAATCTGTATGTAGTGAGCTCCCCCTAGTGGTGGCAATGGTGATTTAACCACTATAAAAAAATAATTTGGGGCTCTTTTAGATCCAAAATGTCTATTAAACAATAAGCTTTGTGTTGGGGGTTCCATCTCACTGTGTACGTTGCTTTGCAGAGTCTTTGTCGATGTCGTAAATGGAGAATACGTCCCCCGGAAATCCATCATGAAATCTCGAAGCCGCGAGAACAGCGTGTGCAGCGACACCAGCGATCACAGCTCCCACGAATTCGAGGAGAGAAGAGGTTACATAAGAAACCTCAGCTTAGAGGACAACACCTTCAGCGACCACAGCGAGGACGACGACCAGAAGAAGGCATCTCCTGTGTCTGGACCCTTACAGGTGGGCCGAGGGTCCTTACATGAATAGTCTCCACTTCTCTATACACATTGTTTTCCTTGTTCTTATTGGAATGTGCACTTGTAGATTAAGACTGAAGGCAGCAAAACCACGAAAGACAACCTGATGAAGCTGCTGAGAGCGCGAATGGGGAGGAGCAAAGCTGTCATCAGATTAACAGGGGGGGGGGGCATGTGAGGAACCTGAGGTGTAACATACCTGCTGCCTTGTGTTTCCCCCCCTTCGTGGTTTTGCTGCCTTCAGTCTGAATCTACAAGTGCACAGTCCAATAAGAAGCACCTTTCTGATTATTCTAATTTTTCCAGCCATTTTCAGGAACAGTAATCGAAAAAGAGGCTTTCTCTATGTCGGTGCCAGTGACGGGCATCGCCCACCCCGGCCTGCCCACCATCCAGGAAAGGAAATCTGAAGAGGTCGCAACAGAGGTGGCCGAGGAGGCGCCAAAAAGAGTCTCCAAGTTCAAAGCAGCCAGAATACAGCAGAACAAATAACCCTTTACTCCCCCGGCCGCTGTCGTCGGGTCTGGATCATGTTTACTCGTTCGCTCTGTGCCAGATGATGAGAGTTGTTGTTCTCACCGTTACGTGTCATCGTCCAGGTGAAGTCACAATCACTTTGATCGTTTTCCTCTCTTGTAATAAATATGCAATTTTCACCGTTTATTCGGAGATGTCCGCACTTAGGACAAGCGAGAAGAACCCCCATGACCTCCCCCGTCCTGTATCTGAAGGGGGTTATGGTCGTACTCTTATCGCCAGGACCTGGAATTCCTTAGGAGAATCGTGTAAGGTGCTGTCACTTTAAAGTGCATAATAGAAGCGGCGCAGACACTCTGCTCATCCCTGCAGGCGAGGAGTTGTTACTCATGCATCAGCATAGGATTCGTGCACTTATCAACTACTTAAACCCAAAGTTCATGCAGCTGCCCCCTCTCCCCACTCTGTTGTCGGGGAGACCCCAACAGAATGGAATCAGGTTCTCGTAGATCACGAACTTTAAAGCGATCCACAAAATGTAACGTCACATGAGGAATACGGAATTACCGTACCCAGCGACACTTTTTTTTTTTTTGTTTTTTAGTTTTCTGAAACCAGGTCCCCTCTGCAGCACAAGTGCCGAGTGCATGGTTTCATCTAAAAGTTAGCGGAAGTAAAAAAAAGTACTTTATTGGTGTTTTCAGCTAAATTTCTGCACTCAGTAGATTGCTGAATCCTGACAATGTGCACACTGTCAGGATCCGGCTCGATTTCCAGCTCCGGTCCAAATTGCATCGCATCGGTCCTGAGACAACTTGCAACTTTTCCTGCATTTCTCATCGCATATGAGCGGGCACGAGACCCCCTGCTGGACGGGAATCCTGACAGTGTGCACGTTGCACAGAGACTGCAGAAGCCTAGCCCCTTAGATTTATACATTTCCCATGTCATTTTACATTTTTGCGGAGAACCTGAGGGTCTCTTTAAAATTTTGGGTGCCACATCCCTTTAAGAAGCATGACACCCTCCCCCCCAAACAGAATGAGTATAGTAAATGCTGCCATTAGTCAGGTAAATCCCCCCCCCCACCAATAGTGCCTTAATTTAGTGAGTGTTGAGAACAATCTCACTGCCTCTAATCGTCATTCCTGCGAGTCCGTGGAGTCAGATACTGCTTCTTTACATCATCAGCACCCAGTGACCAATGCCGGGGAGCCCTTTAATTGCTGTCCCTTTAACATATTCAGTGTTTGTGCCCTTAGGTACAACCAAGATCAGCTGTGTGGTGTGGGAGACCCCCTTATGGGAATTCCTCCTCGCATTATTACATGGGCCAGAGGGTCTACAAGCTGCTATGCTGGGTCTTGTAGTACCACACCTCATTACCGGAGCTTTCTTTAGCGCTCCGTGACATTTGCTAGTATTTTCTAAGAAGTTTTTTTTTTTTTTCCAAATAATTTTTTTTTTCTGTGAATATTTTCTCCTCTATTTTCACACAATGTCGAAAAGTAAAGAAATAAAAGTTTCTACAATGACTGGAAGTTTTTCGGCGCCTCCCGTGGAATTCTTCCCATCGTGCGACCACGACGGTCGGAAAAACATTTACAGGATTTCAGGTAAATTCACACGTGTAGGTTCTCCATTTAAAATTTGTATTTTGTTTCTTCACCATTTTTTAAGACCTCTACTTGCTTTCAATAATTAGGATTAATCCGTGTTTGCAGGTTGAGGTTCAGAACCCAAACAGAACCTGGTACCGGTCACAGAAGAAGTAGTGATCGATATTTACAGGTAGAGACACAAACCCAGACAGAACCTGGTACCTTTCACAGGAGAAGTAGTGATCAATATTTACAGGTAGAGACACAAACCCAGACAGAACCTGGAGCCTTTCACAGGTGAAGTAGTGATCAATATTTACAGGTAGAGGCACAAACCCAGACAGAACCTGGAGCCTTTCACAGGTGAAGTAGTGATCAATATTTACAGGTAGAGGCACAAACCCAGACAGAACCTGGAGCCTTTCACAGGTGAAGTAGTGATCAATATTTACAGGTAGAGGCACAAACCCAGACAGAACCTGGAGCCTTTCACAGGTGAAGTAGTGACCAATATTTACAGGTAGAGACACAAACCCAGACAGAACCTGGTACCTTTCACAGGTGAAGTAGTGATCAATATTTACAGGTAGAGACACAAACCCAGACAGAACCTGGAGCCTTTCACAGGAGAAGTAGTGATCAATATTTACAGGTAGAGACACAAACCCAGACAGAACCTGGTACCTTTCACAGGAGAAGTAGTGATCAATATTTACAGGTAGAGGCACAAACCCAGACAGAACCTGGAGCCTTTCACAGGAGAAGTAGTGATCAATATTTACAGGTAGAGACACAAACCCAGACAGAACCTGGAGCCTTTCACAGATGAAGTAGTGATCAATATTTACAGGTAGAGACACAAACCCAGACAGAACCTGGAGCCTTTCACAGGAGAAGTAGTGATCAATATTTACAGGTAGAGGCACAAACCCAGACAGAACCTGGAGCCTTTCACAGGAGAAGTAGTGATCAATATTTACAGGTAGAGACACAAACCCAGACAGAACCTGGAGCCTTTCACAGATGAAGTAGTGATCAATATTTACAGGTAGAGACACAAACCCAGACAGAACCTGGAGCCTTTCACAGGAGAAGTAGTGATCAATATTTACAGGTAGAGACACAAACCCAGACAGAACCTGGAGCCTTTCACAGGAGAAGTAGTGATCAATATTTACAGGTAGAGACACAAACCCAGACAGAACCTGGAGCCTTTCACAGGTGAAGTAGTGATCAATATTTACAGGTAGAGACACAAACCCAGACAGAACCTGGAGCCTTTCACAGGAGAAGTAGTGATCAATATTTACAGGTAGAGACACAAACCCAGACAGAACCTGGAGCCTTTCACAGGTGAAGTAGTGATCAATATTTACAGGTAGAGACACAAACCCAGACAGAACCTGGAGCCTTTCACAGGTGAAGTAGTGATCAATATTTACAGGTAGAGACACAAACCCAGACAGAACCTGGAGCCTTTCACAGATGAAGTAGTGATCAATATTTACAGGTAGAGACACAAACCCAGACAGAACCTGGAGCCTTTCACAGGAGAAGTAGTGATCAATATTTACAGGTAGAGGCACAAACCCAGACAGAACCTGGTACCTTTCACAGGTGAAGTGTTGATCAATATTTACAGGTAGAGACACAAACCCAGACAGAACCTGGAGCCTTTCACAGGTGAAGTAGTGATCAATATTTACAGGTAGAGACACAAACCCAGACAGAACCTGGAGCCTTTCACAGGTGAAGTAGTGATCAATATTTACAGGTAGAGACACAAACCCAGACAGAACCTGGAGCCTTTCACAGGAGAAGTAGTGATCAATATTTACAGGTAGAGGCACAAACCCAGACAGAACCTGGAGCCTTTCACAGGTGAAGTAGTGATCAATATTTACAGGTAGAGACACAAACCCAGACAGAACCTGGAGCCTTTCACAGGTGAAGTAGTGATCAATATTTACAGGTAGAGACACAAACCCAGACAGAACCTGGTACCTTTCACAGGTGAAGTAGTGATCAATATTTACAGGTAGAGACACAAACCCAGACAGAACCTGGAGCCTTTCACAGATGAAGTAGTGATCAATATTTACAGGTAGAGGCACAAACCCAGACAGAACCTGGAGCCTTTCACAGGAGAAGTAGTGATCAATATTTACAGGTAGAGACACAAACCCAGACAGAACCTGGAGCCTTTCACAGGAGAAGTAGTGATCAATATTTACAGGTAGAGGCACAAACCCAGACAGAACCTGGAGCCTTTCACAGGAGAAGTAGTGATCAATATTTACAGGTAGAGACACAAACCCAGACAGAACCTGGAGCCTTTCACAGGTGAAGTAGTGATCAATATTTACAGGTAGAGACACAAACCCAGACAGAACCTGGAGCCTTTCACAGGTGAAGTAGTGATCAATATTTACAGGTAGAGACAGAAACCCAGATAGAACCTGGAGCCTTTCACAGGAGAAGTAGTGATCAATATTTACAGGTAGAGACACAAACCCAGACAGAACCTGGAGCCTTTCACAGATGAAGTAGTGATCAATATTTACAGGTAGAGACACAAACCCAGACAGAACCTGGAGCCTTTCACAGATGAAGTAGTGATCAATATTTACAGGTAGAGACACAAACCCAGACAGAACCTGGAGCCTTTCACAGGAGAAGTAGTGATCAATATTTACAGGTAGAGGCACAAACTCAGACAGAACCTGGAGCCTTTCACAGGTGAAGTAGTGATCAATATTTACAGGTAGAGACACAAACCCAGACAGAACCTGGAGCCTTTCACAGATGAAGTAGTGATCAATATTTACAGGTAGAGGCACAAACCCAGACAGAACCTGGAGCCTTTCACAGGAGAAGTAGTGATCAATATTTACAGGTAGAGACACAAACCCAGACAGAACCTGGAGCCTTTCACAGGAGAAGTAGTGATCAATATTTACAGGTAGAGGCACAAACCCAGACAGAACCTGGAGCCTTTCACAGGAGAAGTAGTGATCAATATTTACAGGTAGAGACACAAACCCAGACAGAACCTGGAGCCTTTCACAGGTGAAGTAGTGATCAATATTTACAGGT
The DNA here is from genome assembly GCF_032444005.1 of Ranitomeya imitator. Taxonomy (NCBI): domain Eukaryota; kingdom Metazoa; phylum Chordata; class Amphibia; order Anura; family Dendrobatidae; genus Ranitomeya; species Ranitomeya imitator. The sequence goes on from NC_091290.1 coordinate 142,960,483, forward strand.
AGAGACACAAACCCAGACAGAACCTGGAGCCTTTCACAGGTGAAGTAGTGATCAATATTTACAGGTAGAGACAGAAACCCAGATAGAACCTGGAGCCTTTCACAGGAGAAGTAGTGATCAATATTTACAGGTAGAGACACAAACCCAGACAGAACCTGGAGCCTTTCACAGATGAAGTAGTGATCAATATTTACAGGTAGAGACACAAACCCAGACAGAACCTGGAGCCTTTCACAGATGAAGTAGTGATCAATATTTACAGGTAGAGACACAAACCCAGACAGAACCTGGAGCCTTTCACAGGAGAAGTAGTGATCAATATTTACAGGTAGAGACACAAACCCAGACAGAACCTGGAGCCTTTCACAGGTGAAGTAGTGATCAATATTTACAGGTAGAGACACAAACCCAGACAGAACCTGGAGCCTTTCACAGGTGAAGTAGTGATCAATATTTACAGGTAGAGACACAAACCCAGACAGAACCTGGAGCCTTTCACAGGTGAAGTAGTGATCAATATTTACAGGTAGAGGCACAAACCCAGACAGAACCTGGAGCCTTTCACAGGTGAAGTAGTGATCAATATTTACAGGTAGAGACACAAACCCAGACAGAACCTGGAGCCTTTCACAGGAGAAGTAGTGATCAATATTTACAGGTAGAGACACAAACCCAGACAGAACCTGGAGCCTTTCACAGATGAAGTAGTGATCAATATTTACAGGTAGAGACACAAACCCAGACAGAACCTGGAGCCTTTCACAGATGAAGTAGTGATCAATATTTACAGGTAGAGACACAAACCCAGACAGAACCTGGAGCCTTTCACAGGAGAAGTAGTGATCAATATTTACAGGTATAGACACAAACCCAGACAGAACCTGGAGCCTTTCACAGGAGAAGTAGTGATCAATATTTACAGGTAGAGGCACAAACCCAGACAGAACCTGGAGCCTTTCACAGATGAAGTAGTGATCAATATTTACAGGTAGAGACACAAACCCAGACAGAACCTGGAGCCTTTCACAGGAGAAGTAGTGATCAATATTTACAGGTAGAGACACAAACCCAGACAGAACCTGGAGCCTTTCACAGATGAAGTAGTGATCAATATTTACAGGTAGAGACACAAACCCAGACAGAACCTGGTACCTTTCACAGGAGAAGTAGAGATCAATATTTACAGGTGGAGACACAAACCCAGACAGAACCTGGAGCCTTTCACAGATGAAGTAATGATCAATATTTACAGGTAGAGAGACAAACCCAGACAGAACCTGGTGCCTTTCACAGGTGAAGTAGTGATCAATATTTACAGGTAGAGACACAAACCCAGACAGAACCTGGATCCTTTCACAGATGAAGTAGTGATCAATATTTACAGGTAGAGACACAAACCCAGACAGAACCTGGAGCCTTTCACAGGAGAAGTAGTGATCAATATTTACAGGTAGAGGCACAAACCCAGACAGAACCTGGTGCCTTTCACAGATGAAGTAGTGATCAATATTTACAGGTAGAGACACAAACCCAGACAGAACCTGGAGCCTTTCACAGGAGAAGTAGTGATCAATATTTACAGGTAGAGACACAAACCCAGACAGAACCTGGAGCCTTTCACAGGAGAAGTAGTGACCGATATTTACAGGTAGAGGCACAAACCCAGACAGAACCTGGAGCCTTTCACAGGAGAAGTAGTGATCAATATTTACAGGTAGAGACACAAACCCAGACAGAACCTGGTACCTTTCACAGATGAAGTAGTGATCAATATTTACAGGTAGAGACACAAACCCAGACAGAACCTGGAGCCTTTCACAGGTGAAGTAGTGATCAATATTTACAGGTAGAGGCACAAGCCCAGACAGAACCTGGAGCCTTTCACAGGAGAAGTAGTGATCAATATTACCAGGTAGAGTCACAAACCCAGACAGAACCTGGAGCCTTTCACAGGAGAAGTAGTGATCAATATTTACAGGTAGAGACACAAACCCAGACAGAACCTGGAGCCTTTCACAGATGAAGTAGTGATCAATATTTACAGGTAGAGACACAAACCCAGACAGAACCTGGAGCCTTTCACAGGAGAAGTAGTGATCAATATTTACAGGTAGAGACACAAACCCAGACAGAACCTGGAGCCTTTCACAGGTGAAGTAGTGATCAATATTTACAGGTAGAGACACAAACCCAGACAGAACCTGGAGCCTTTCACAGGTGAAGTAGTGATCAATATTTACAGGTAGAGGCACAAACCCAGACAGAACCTGGTACCTTTCACAGGTGAAGTAGTGATCAATATTTACAGGTAGAGGCACAAACCCAGACAGAACCTGGAGCCTTTCACAGGAGAAGTAGTGATCAATATTTACAGGTAGAGACACAAACCCAGACAGAACCTGGTACCTTTCACAGATGAAGTAGTGATCAATATTTACAGGTAGAGACACAAACCCAGACAGAACCTGGAGCCTTTCACAGGTGAAGTAGTGATCAATATTTACAGGTAGAGACACAAACCCAGACAGAACCTGGATCCTTTCACAGATGAAGTAGTGATCAATATTTACAGGTAGAGACACAAACCCAGACAGAACCTGGAGCCTTTCACAGGAGAAGTAGTGATCAATATTTACAGGTAGAGACACAAACCCAGACAGAACCTGGAGCCTTTCACAGGTGAAGTAGTGATCAATATTTACAGGTAGAGACACAAACCCAGACAGAACCTGGTGCCTTTCACAGGTGAAGTAGTGATAAATATTTACAGGTAGAGGCACAAACCCAGACAGAACCTGGAGCCTTTCACAGGTGAAGTAGTGATCAATATTTACAGGTAGAGACACAAACCCAGACAGAACCTGGAGCCTTTCACAGGTGAAGTAGTGATCAATATTTACAGGTAGAGACACAAACCCAGACAGAACCTGGAGCCTTTCACAGGAGAAGTAGTGATCAATATTTACAGGTGGAGACACAAACCCAGACAGAACCTGGAGCCTTTCACAGGAGAAGTAGTGATCAATATTTACAGGTAGAGACACAAACCCAGACAGAACCTGGAGCCTTTCACAGGTGAAGTAGTGATCAATATTTACAGGTGGAGACACAAACCCAGACAGAACCTGGAGCCTTTCACAGGAGAAGTAGTGATCAATATTTACAGGTAGAGACACAAGACCCAGACAGAACCTGGAGCCTTTCACAGGTGAAGTAGTGATCAATATTTACAGGTAGAGACACAAACCCAGACAGAACCTGGAGCCTTTCACAGGTGAAGTAGTGATCAATATTTACAGGTAGAGAGACAAACCCAGACAGAACCTGGTACCTTTCACAGGTGAAGTAGTGATCAATATTTACAGGTAGAGACACAAACCCAGACAGAACCTGGAGCCTTTCACAGGAGAAGTAGTGATCAATATTTATAGGTAGAGACACAAACCCAGACAGAACCTGGTACCTTTCACAGGTGAAGTAGTGATCAATATTTACAGGTAGAGGCACAAACCCAGACAGAACCTGGAGCCTTTCACAGGTGAAGTAGTGATCAATATTTACAGGTAGAGGCACAAACCCAGACAGAACCTGGAGCCTTTCACGGGTGAAGTAGTGATCAATATTTACAGGTAGAGACACAAACCCAGACAGAACCTGGTACCTTTCACAGGTGAAGTAGTGATCAATATTTACAGGTAGAGGCACAAACCCAGACAGAACCTGGAACCTTTCACAGGAGAAGTAGTGATCAATATTTACAGGTAGAGCCACAAACCCAGACAGAACCTGGAGCCTTTCACTGGTGAAGTAGTGATCGATATTTACAGGTAGAGACACAAACCCAGACAGAACCTGGAGCCTTTCACAGGAGAAGTAGTGATCAATATTTACAGGTAGAGGCACAAACCCAGACAGAACCTGGAGCCTTTCACAGGTTAAGTAGTGATCAATATTTACAGGTAGAGGCACAAACCCAGACAGAACCTGGAGCCTTTCACAGGTTAAGTAGTGATCAATATTTACAGGTAGAGACACAAACCCAGACAGAACCTGGAGCCTTTCACAGATGAAGTAGTGATCAATATTTACAGGTAGAGGCACAAACCCAGACAGAACCTGGTACCTTTCACAGATGAAGTAGTGATCAATATTTACAGGTAGAGGCACAAACCCAGACAGAACCTGGAGCCTTTCACAGGTTAAGTAGTGATCAATATTTACAGGTAGAGACACAAACCCAGACAGAACCTGGAGCCTTTCACAGATGAAGTAGTGATCAATATTTACAGGTAGAGGCACAAACCCAGACAGAACCTGGAGCCTTTCACAGAAGAAGTAGTGATCAATATTTACAGGTAGAGGCACAAACCCAGACAGAACCTGGAGCCTTTCACAGGAGAAGTAGTGATCGATATTTACAGGTAGAGACACAAACCCAGACAGAACCTGGAGCCTTTCACAGATGAAGTAGTGATCAATATTTACAGGTAGAGACACAAACCCAGACAGAACCTGGTACCTTTCACAGGAGAAGTAGTGATCAATATTTACAGGTAGAGACACAAACCCAGACAGAACCTGGAGCCTTTCACAGGAGAAGTAGTGATCAATATTTACAGGTAGAGACACAAACCCAGACAGAACCTGGAGCCTTTCACAGATGAAGTAGTGATCAATATTTACAGGTAGAGACACAAACCCAGACAGAACCTGGAGCCTTTCACAGGTGAAGTAGTGATCGATATTTACAGGTAGAGACACAAACCCAGACAGAACCTGGAGCCTTTCACAGGTGAAGTAGTGATCGATATTTACAGGTAGAGACACAAACCCAGACAGAACCTGGAGCCTTTCACAGGAGAAGTAGTGATCGATATTTACAGGTAGAGACACAAACCCAGACAGAACCTGGAGCCTTTCACAGGAGAAGTAGTGATCGATATTTACAGGTAGAGACACAAACCCAGACAGAACCTGGAACCTTTCACATGAGAAGTAGTGATCAATATTTACAGGTAGAGACACAAACCCAGACAGAACCTGGAGCCTTTCACAGGAGAAGTAGTGATAAATATTTACAGGTAGAGACACAAACCCAGACAGAACCTGGAGCCTTTCACAGGTGAAGTAGTGATCAATATTTACAGGTAGAGACACAAACCCAGACAGAACCTGGAGCCTTTCACAGGTGAAGTAGTGATCAATATTTACAGGTAGAGGCACAAACCCAGACAGAACCTGGAGCCTTTCACAGGTGAAGTAGTGATCAATATTTACAGGTAGAGGCACAAACCCAGACAGAACCTGGAGCCTTTCACAGGAGAAGTAGTGATCAATATTTACAGGTAGAGACACAAACCCAGACAGAACCTGGAGCCTTTCACAGGAGAAGTAGTGATCAATATTTACAGGTAGAGGCACAAACCCAGAAAGAACCTGGAGCCTTTCACAGGTGAAGTAGTGATCAATATTTACAGGTAGAGGCACAAACCCAGACAGAACCTGGAGCCTTTCACAGGTGAAGTAGTGATCAATATTTACAGGTAGAGACACAAACCCAGACAGAACCTGGAGCCTTTCACAGGAGAAGTAGTGATCAATATTTACAGGTAGAGACACAAACCCAGACAGAACCTGGAGCCTTTCACAGGAGAAGTAGTGATCAATATTTACAGGTAGAGACACAAACCCAGACAGAACCTGGAGCCTTTCACAGGAGAAGTAGTGATCAATATTTACAGGTAGAGACACAAACCCAGACAGAACCTGGAGCCTTTCACAGGTGAAGTAGTGATCAATATTTACAGGTAGAGACACAAACCCAGACAGAACCTGGAGCCTTTCACAGGAGAAGTAGTGATCGATATTTACAGGTAGAGACACAAACCCACACAGAACCTGGTGCCTTTCACAGGTGAAGTAGTGATCAATATTTACAGGTAGAGACACAAACCCAGACAGAACCTGGAGCCTTTCACAGGAGAAGTAGTGATCGATATTTACAGGTAGAGGCACAAACCCAGACAGAACCTGGAGCCTTTCACAGGAGAAGTAGTGATCGATATTTACAGGTAGAGACACAAACCCAAACAGAACCTGGAGCCTTTCACAGGAGAAGTAGTGATCGATATTTACAGGTAGAGGCACAAACCCAGACAGAACCTGGATCCTTTCACAGGTGAAGTAATGATCGATATTTACAGGTAGAGGCACAAACCCAGACAGAACCTGGTGCCTTTCACAGGAGAAGTAGTGATAAATATTTACAGGTAGAGACACAAACCCAGACAGAACCTGGAGCCTTTCACAGATGAAATAGTGATCAATATTTACAGGTAGAGACACAAACCCAGACAGAACCTGGAGCCTTTCACAGGTGAAGTAGTGATCAATATTTACAGGTAGAGGCACAAACCCAGACAGAACCTGGAGCCTTTCACAGGAGAAGTAGTGATCAATATTTACAGGTAGAGGCACAAACCCAGACAGAACCTGGAGCCTTTCACAGGTGAAGTAGTGATCGATATTTACAGGTAGAGACACAAACCCAGACAGAACCTGGAGCCTTTCACAGATGAAGTAGTGATCAATATTTACAGGTAGAGACACAAACCCAGACAGAACCTGGAGCCTTTCACAGATGAAGTAGTGATCAATATTTACAGGTAGAGACACAAACCCAGACAGAACCTGGAGCCTTTCACAGGTGAAGTAGTGATCAATATTTACAGGTAGAGACACAAACCCAGACAGAACCTGGAGCCTTTCACAGGAGAAGTAGTGATCAATAGTTACAGGTAGAGACACAAACCCAGACAGAACCTGGAGCCTTTCACAGGTGAAGTAGTGATCAATAGTTACAGGTAGAGGCACAAACCCAGACAGAACCTGGAGCCTTTCACAGATGAAGTAGTGATCAATATTTACAGGTAGAGACAGAAACCCAGACAGAACCTGGAGCCTTTCACAGGTGAAGTAATGATCAATATTTACAGGTAGAGACACAAACCCAGACAGAACCTGGAGCCTTTCACAGATGAAGTAATGATCAATATTTACAGGTAGAGGCACAAACCCAGACAGAACCTGGAGCCTTTCATAGGAGAAGTAGTGACCAATATTTACAGGTAGAGGCACAAACCCAGACAGAACCTGGAGCCTTTCACAGATGAAGTAGTGATCAATATTTACAGGTAGAGACACAAACCCAGACAGAACCTGGAGCCTTTCACAGGAGAAGTAGTGACCAATATTTACAGGTAGAGACACAAACCCAGACAGAACCTGGAGCCTTTCACAGGAGAAGTAGTGACCAATATTTACAGGTAGAGACACAAACCCAGACAGAACCTGGTACCTTTCACAGGTGAAGTGTTGATCAATATTTATAGGTAGAGACACAAACCCAGACAGAACCTGGAGCCTTTCACAGATGAAGTAGTGATCAATATTTACAGGTAGAGACACAAACCCAGACAGAACCTGGAGCCTTTCACAGGTGAAGTAGTGATCAATATTTACAGGTAGAGGCACAAACCCAGACAGAACCTGGAGCCTTTCACAGGAGAAGTAGTGATCGATATTTACAGGTAGAGACACAAACCCAGACAGAACCTGGTGCCTTTCACAGGAGAAGTAGTGATCAATATTTACAGGTAGAGACACAAACCCAGACAGAACCTGGAGCCTTTCACAGGTGAAGTAGTGATCAATATTTACAGGTAGAGACACAAACCCAGACAGAACCTGGAGCCTTTCACAGGAGAAGTAGTGATCAATATTTACAGGTATAGACACAAACCCAGACAGAACCTGGAGCCTTTCACAGGAGAAGTAGTGATCAATATTTACAGGTAGAGGCACAAACCCAGACAGAACCTGGAGCCTTTCACAGGAGAAGTAGTGATCAATATTTACAGGTAGAGGCACAAACCCAGACAGAACCTGGAGCCTTTCACAGGTGAAGTAGTGATCAATATTTACAGGTAGAGGCACAAACCCAGACAGAACCTGGTGCCTTTCACAGGTGAAGTAGTGATCAATATTTACAGGTATAGACACAAACCCAGACAGAACCTGGAGCCTTTCACAGGAGAAGTAGTGATCAATATTTACAGGTAGAGGCACAAACCCAGACAGAACCTGGAGCCTTTCACAGGTGAAGTAGTGATCAATATTTACAGGTAGAGACACAAACCCAGACAGAACCTGGAGCCTTTCACAGGTGAAGTAGTGATCAATATTTACAGGTAGAGGCACAAACCCAGACAGAACCTGGAGCCTTTCACAGGAGAAGTAGTGATCGATATTTACAGGTAGAGACACAAACCCAGACAGAACCTGGAGCCTTTCACAGGAGAAGTAGTGATCAATATTTACAGGTAGAGACACAAACCCAGACAGAACCTGGAGCCTTTCACAGGAGAAGTAGTGATCAATATTTACAGGTAGAGGCACAAACCCAGACAGAACCTGGTACCTTTCACAGGAGAAGTAGTGATCAATATTTACAGGTAGAGGCACAAACCCAGACAGAACCTGGTACCTTTCACAGGTGAAGTGTTGATCAATATTTACAGGTAGAGACACAAACCCAGACAGAACCTGGAGCCTTTCACAGGTGAAGTAGTGATCAATATTTACAGGTAGAGACACAAACCCAGACAGAACCTGGAGCCTTTCACAGATGAAGTAGTGATCAATATTTACAGGTAGAGACACAAACCCAGACAGAACCTGGAGCCTTTCACAGGAGAAGTAGTGATCAATATTTACAGGTAGAGGCACAAACCCAGACAGAACCTGGTACCTTTCACAGGTGAAGTGTTGATCAATATTTACAGGTAGAGACACAAACCCAGACAGAACCTGGAGCCTTTCACAGGTGAAGTAGTGATCAATATTTACAGGTAGAGACACAAACCCAGACAGAACCTGGAGCCTTTCACAGGTGAAGTAGTGATCAATATTTACAGGTAGAGACACAAACCCAGACAGAACCTGGAGCCTTTCACAGGAGAAGTAGTGATCAATATTTACAGGTAGAGGCACAAACCCAGACAGAACCTGGAGCCTTTCACAGGTGAAGTAGTGATCAATATTTACAGGTAGAGACACAAACCCAGACAGAACCTGGAACCTTTCACAGGAGAAGTAGTGATCAATATTTACAGGTAGAGGCACAAACCCAGACAGAACCTGGAGCCTTTCACAGGTGAAGTAGTGATCAATATTTACAGGTAGAGACACAAACCCAGACAGAACCTGGAGCCTTTCACAGGTGAAGTAGTGATCAATATTTACAGGTAGAGACACAAACCCAGACAGAACCTGGAGCCTTTCACAGGTGAAGTAGTGATCAATATTTACAGGTAGAGACACAAACCCAGACAGAACCTGGAGCCTTTCACAGGAGAAGTAGTGATCAATATTTACAGGTAGAGACACAAACCCAGACAGAACCTGGAGCCTTTCACAGGAGAAGTAGTGATCAATATTTACAGGTAGAGACACAAACCCAGACAGAACCTGGTACCTTTCACAGGTGAAGTAGTGATCAATATTTACAGGTAGAGGCACAAACCCAGACAGAACCTGGAGCCTTTCACTGGTGAAGTAGTGATCAATATTTACAGGTAGAGACACAAACCCAGACAGAACCTGGAGCCTTTCACAGGAGAAGTAGTGACCGATATTTACAGGTAGAGACACAAACCCAGACAGAACCTGGAGCCTTTCACAGGAGAAGTAGTGATCAATATTTACAGGTAGAGACACAAACCCAGACAGAACCTGGTGCCTTTCACAGGAGAAGTAGTGATCAATATTTACAGGTAGAGACACAAACCCAGACAGAACCTGGTACCTTTCACAGGTGAAGTAGTGATCAATATTTACAGGTAGAGGCACAAACCCAGACAGAACCTGGAGCCTTTCACTGGTGAAGTAGTGATCAATATTTACAGGTAGAGACACAAACCCAGACAGAACCTGGAGCCTTTCACTGGTGAAGTAGTGATCAATATTTACAGGTAGAGGCACAAACCCAGACAGAACCTGGAGCCTTTCACTGGTGAAGTAGTGATCAATATTTACAGGTAGAGACACAAACCCAGACAGAACCTGGAGCCTTTCACAGGAGAAGTAGTGACCGATATTTACAGGTAGAGACACAAACCCAGACAGAACCTGGAGCCTTTCACAGGAGAAGTAGTGATCAATATTTACAGGTAGAGGCACAAACCCAGACAGAACCTGGAGCCTTTCACAGGAGAAGTAGTGATCAATATTTACAGGTAGAGACACAAACCCAGACAGAACCTGGAGCCTTTCACAGGTGAAGTAGTGATCAATATTTACAGGTAGAGACACAAACCCAGACAGAACCTGGTACCTTTCACAGGTGAAGTAGTGATCAATATTTACAGGTAGAGGCACAAACCCAGACAGAACCTGGAGCCTTTCACAGGTGAAGTAGTGATCAATATTTACAGGTAGAGACACAAACCCAGACAGAACCTGGAGCCTTTCACAGATGAAGTAGTGATCAATATTTACAGGTATAGACACAAACCCAGACAGAACCTGGTACCTTTCACAGGTGAAGTAGTGATCAATATTTACAGGTAGAGACACAAACCCAGACAGAACCTGGAGCCTTTCACAGGAGAAGTAGTGATCAATATTTACAGGTAGAGACACAAACCCAGACAGAACCTGGAGCCTTTCACAGGTGAAGTAGTGATCAATATTTACAGGTAGAGACACAAACCCAGACAGAACCTGGTACCTTTCACAGGAGAAGTAGTGATCAATATTTACAGGTAGAGACACAAACCCAGACAGAACCTGGAGCCTTTCACAGGTGAAGTAGTGATCAATATTTACAGGTAGAGACACAAACCCAGACAGAACCTGGAGCCTTTCACAGGAGAAGTAGTGATCAATATTTACAGGTAGAGACACAAACCCAGACAGAACCTGGAGCCTTTCACAGGAGAAGTAGTGATCAATATTTACAGGTAGAGACACAAACCCAGACAGAACCTGGTACCTTTCACAGATGAAGTAGTGATCAATATTTACAGGTAGAGGCACAAACCCAGACAGAACCTGGAGCCTTTCACAGGAGAAGTAGTGATCAATATTTACAGGTAGAGACACAAACCCAGACAGAACCTGGTACCTTTCACAGATGAAGTAGTGATCAATATTTACAGGTAGAGACACAAACCCAGACAGAACCTGGAGCTTTTCACAGGTGAAGTAGTGATCAATATTTACAGGTAGAGACACAATCCCAGACAGAACCTGGTGCCTTTCACAGGTGAAGTAGTGATCAATATTTACAGGTAGAGGCACAAACCCAGACAGAACCTGGAGCCTTTCACAGATGAAGTAGTGATTAATATTTACAGGTAGAGACACAAACCCAGACAGAACCTGGAGCCTTTCACAGATGAAGTAGTGATCAATATTTACAGGTAGAGAGACAAACCCAGACAGAACCTGGAGCCTTTCACAGATGAAGTAGTGATCAATATTTACAGGTAGAGAGACAAACCCAGACAGAACCTGGAGCCTTTCACAGGAGAAGTAGTGATCAATATTTACAGGTAGAGGCACAAACCCAGACAGAACCTGGAGCCTTTCACAGATGAAGTAGTGATTAATATTTACAGGTAGAGGCACAAACCCAGACAGAACCTGGAGCCTTTCACAGGTGAAGTAGTGATCAATATTTACAGTTAGAGACACAAACCCAGACAGAACCTGGAGCCTTTCACAGATGAAGTAGTGATCAATATTTACAGGTAGAGACACAAACCCAGACAGAACCTGGAGCCTTTCACAGGTGAAGTAGTGATCAATATTTACAGGTAGAGACACAAACCCAGACAGAACCTGGAGCCTTTCACAGGTGAAGTAGTGATCAATATTTACAGGTAGAGACACAAACCCAGACAGAACCTGGAGCCTTTCACAGGTGAAGTAGTGATCAATATTTACAGGTAGAGGCACAAACCCAGACAGAACCTGGAGCCTTTCACAGGTGAAGTAGTGATCAATATTTACAGGTAGAGACACAAACCCAGACAGAACCTGGAGCCTTTCACAGGGGAAGTAGTGATCAATATTTACAGGTAGAGACACAAACCCAGACAGAACCTGGTACCTTTCACAGGAGAAGTAGTGATCAATATTTACAGGTAGAGACACAAACCCAGACAGAACCTGGAGCCTTTCACAGGTGAAGTAGTGATCAATATTTACAGGTAGAGACACAAACCCAGACAGAACCTGGTACCTTTCACAGGTGAAGTAGAGATCAATATTTACAGGTAGAGACACAAACCCAGACAGAACCTGGAGCCTTTCACAGGTGAAGTAGTGATCGATATTTACAGGTAGAGACACAAACCCAGATAGAACCTGGTACCTTTCACAGGTGAAGTAGAGATCAATATTTACAGGTAGAGACACAAACCCAGACAGAACCTGGAGCCTTTCACAGATGAAGTAGTGATCAATATTTACAGGTAGAGACACAAACCCAGACAGAACCTGGTACCTTTCACAGGTGAAGTAGTGATCAATATTTACAGGTAGAGACACAAACCCAGACAGAACCTGGAGCCTTTCACAGGAGAAGTAGTGATCAATATTTACAGGTAGAGACACAAACCCAGACAGAACCTCGTACCTTTCACAGGTGAAGTAGTGATCAATATTTACAGGTAGAGACACAAACCCAGACAGAACCTGGAGCCTTTCACAGGTGAAGTAGTGATCAATATTTACAGGTAGAGACACAAACCCAGACAGAACCTCGTACCTTTCACAGGAGAAGTAGTGATCAATATTTACAGGTAGAGGCACAAACCCAGACAGAACCTGGAGCCTTTCACAGGTGAAGTAGTGATCAATATTTACAGGTAGAGGCACAAACCCAGACAGAACCTGGAGCCTTTCACAGGAGAAGTAGAGATCAATATTTACAGGTAGAGGCACAAACCCAGACAGAACCTGGAGCCTTTCACAGATGAAGTAGTGATCAATATTTACAGGTAGAGGCACAAACCCAGACAGAACCTGGAACCTTTCACAGATGAAGTAGTGATCAATATTTACAGGTAGAGACACAAACCCAGACAGAACCTGGAGCCTTTCACAGGTGAAGTAGTGATCAATATTTACAGGTAGAGACACAAACCCAGACAGAACCTGGTACCTTTCACAGGAGAAGTAGAGATCAATATTTACAGGTAGAGGCACAAACCCAGACAGAACCTGGAGCCTTTCACAGGTGAAGTAGTGATCAATATTTACAGGTAGAGACACAAACCCAGACAGAACCTGGAGCCTTTCACAGGAGAAGTAGTGATCAATATTTACAGGTAGAGACACAAACCCAGACAGAACCTGGAGCCTTTCACAGATGAAGTAGTGATCAATATTTACAGGTAGAGGCACAAACCCAGACAGAACCTGGTACCTTTCACAGGTGAAGTAGTGATCAATATTTACAGGTAGAGACACAAACCCAGACAGAACCTGGAGCCTTTCACAGGAGAAGTAGTGATCAATATTTACAGGTAGAGGCACAAACCCAGACAGAACCTGGAGCCTTTCACAGATGAAGTAGTGATCAATATTTACAGGTAGAGGCACAAACCCAGACAGAACCTGGAGCCTTTCACAGATGAAGTAGTGATCAATATTTACAGGTAGAGACACAAACCCAGACAGAACCTGGAGCCTTTCACAGGTGAAGTAGTGATCAATATTTACAGGTAGAGACACAAACCCAGACAGAACCTGGAGCCTTTCACTGGTGAAGTTGTGATCAATATTTACAGGTAGAGACACAAACCCAGACAGAACCTGGAGCCTTTCACAGACGAAGTAGTGATCAATATTTACAGGTAGAGACAGAAACCCAGATAGAACCTGGAGCCTTTCACAGGAGAAGTAGTGATCAATATTTACAGGTAGAGACACAAACCCAGACAGAACCTGGAGCCTTTCACAGGTGAAGTAGTGATCAATATTTACAGGTAGAGACAGAAACCCAGATAGAACCTGGAGCCTTTCACAGGTGAAGTAGTGATCAATATTTACAGGTAGAGACACAAACCCAGACAGAACCTGGAGCCTTTCACAGATGAAGTAGTGATCAATATTTACAGGTAGAGACACAAACCCAGACAGAACCTGGAGCCTTTCACAGATGAAGTAGTGATCAATATTTACAGGTAGAGACACAAACCCAGACAGAACCTGGAGCCTTTCACAGGAGAAGTAGTGATCAATATTTACAGGTAGAGACACAAACCCAGACAGAACCTGGAGCCTTTCACAGATGAAGTAGTGATCAATATTTACAGGTAGAGACACAAACCCAGACAGAACCTGGAGCCTTTCACAGATGAAGTAGTGATCAATATTTACAGGTAGAGACACAAACCCAGACAGAACCTGGAGCCTTTCACAGGAGAAGTAGTGATCAATATTTACAGGTATAGACACAAACCCAGACAGAACCTGGAGCCTTTCACAGGAGAAGTAGTGATCAATATTTACAGGTAGAGGCACAAACCCAGACAGAACCTGGAACCTTTCACAGGTGAAGTAGTGATCAATATTTACAGGTAGAGACACAAACCCAGACAGAACCTGGAGCCTTTCACAGGAGAAGTAGTGATCAATATTTACAGGTAGAGACACAAACCCAGACAGAACCTGGAGCCTTTCACAGATGAAGTAGTGATCAATATTTACAGGTATAGACACAAACCCAGACAGAACCTGGTACCTTTCACATGAGAAGTAGTGATCAATATTTACAGGTAGAGGCACAAACCCAGACAGAACCTGGTGCCTTTCACAGGTGAAGTAGTGATCAATATTTACAGGTAGAGACACAAACCCAGACAGAACCTGGAGCCTTTCACAGGTGAAGTAGTGATCAATATTTACAGGTAGAGACACAAACCCAGACAGAACCTGGAGCCTTTCACAGGAGAAGTAGTGATCAATATTTACAGGTAGAGACACAAACCCAGACAGAACCTGGAGCCTTTCACAGGAGAAGTAGTGATCAATATTTACAGGTAGAGACACAAACCCAGACAGAACCTGGTGCCTTTCACAGGAGAAGTAGTGATCAATATTTACAGGTAGAGGCACAAACCCAGACAGAACCTGGAGCCTTTCACAGGTGAAGTAGTGATCAATATTTACAGGTAGAGGCACAAACCCAGACAGAACCTGGAGCCTTTCACAGGTGAAGTAATGATCAATATTTACAGGTAGAGGCACAAACCCAGACAGAACCTGGTGCCTTTCACAGGTGAAGTAGTGATCAATAGTTACAGGTAGAGGCACAAACCCAGACAGAACCTGGTACCTTTCACAGGTGAAGTAGTGATCAATATTTACAGGTAGAGACACAAACCCAGACAGAACCTGGAGCCTTTCACAGATGAAGTAGTGATCAATATTTACAGGTAGAGGCACAAACCCAAACAGAACCTGGAGCCTTTCACAGGAGAAGTAGTGATCAATATTTACAGGTAGAGACACAAACCCAGACAGAACCTGGAGCCTTTCACAGGTGAAGTAGTGATCAATATTTACAGGTAGAGACACAAACCCAGACAGAACCTGGTGCCTTTCACAGGAGAAGTAGTGACCAATATTTACAGGTAGAGACACAAACCCAGACAGAACCTGGAGCCTTTCACAGGTGAAGTAGTGATCAATATTTACAGGTAGAGACACAAACCCAGACAGAACCTGGAGCCTTTCACAGGTGAAGTAGTGATCAATATTTACAGGTAGAGACACAAACCCAGACAGAACCTGGAGCCTTTCACAGGAGAAGTAGTGACCAATATTTACAGGTAGAGGCACAAACCCAGACAGAACCTGGAGCCTTTCACAGGTGAAGTAGTGATCAATATTTACAGGTAGAGACAGAAACCCAGACAGAACCTGGAGCCTTTCACAGGTGAAGTAGTGATCAATATTTACAGGTAGAGACACAAACCCAGACAGAACCTGGAGCCTTTCACAGGAGAAGTAGTGATCAATATTTACAGGTAGAGACACAAACCCAGACAGAACCTGGAGCCTTTCACAGGTGAAGTAGTGATCAATATTTACAGGTAGAGGCACAAACCCAGACAGAACCTGGAGCCTTTCACAGGTGAAGTAGTGATCAATATTTACAGGTAGAGACACAAACCCAGACAGAACCTGGAGCCTTTCACAGATGAAGTAGTGATCAATATTTACAGGTAGAGACACAAACCCAGACAGAACCTGGAGCCTTTCACTGGTGAAGTAGTGATCAATATTTACAGGTAGAGACACAAACCCAGACAGAACCTGGAGCCTTTCACTGGTGAAGTAGTGATCAATATTTACAGGTAGAGGCACAAACCCAGACAGAACCTGGAGCCTTTCACAGGTGAAGTAGTGATCAATATTTACAGGTAGAGGCACAAACCCAGACAGAACCTGGAGCCTTTCACAGATGAAGTAGTGATCAATATTTACAGGTAGAGGCACAAACCCAGACAGAACCTGGAGCCTTTCACAGGTGAAGTAGTGATGATCAATATTTACAGGTAGAGGCACAAACCCAGACAGAACCTGGAGCCTTTCACAGGAGAAGTAGTGATCAATATTTACAGGTAGAGGCACAAACCCAGACAGAACCTGGAGCCTTTCACAGAAGAAGTAGTAATCAATATTTACAGGTAGAGGCACAAACCCAGACAGAACCTGGAGCCTTTCACAGGAGAAGTAGTGATCAATATTTACAGGTAGAGGCACAAACCCAGACAGAACCTGGAGCCTTTCACAGATGAAGTAGTGATCAATATTTACAGGTAGAGGCACAAACCCAGACAGAACCTGGAGCCTTTCACAGAAGAAGTAGTAATCAATATTTACAGGTAGAGGCACAAACCCAGACAGAACCTGGAGCCTTTCACAGGTGAAGTAGTGATCAATATTTACAGGTAGAGGCACAAACCCAGACAGAACCTGGAGCCTTTCACAGGTGAAGTAGTGATCAATATTTACAGGTAGAGGCACAAACCCAGACAGAACCTGGAGCCTTTCACAGGAGAAGTAGTGATCAATATTTACAGGTAGAGGCACAAACCCAGACAGAACCTGGAGCCTTTCACAGGTGAAGTAGTGATCAATATTTACAGGTAGAGACACAAACCCAGACAGAACCTGGAGCCTTTCACAGATGAAGTAGTGATCAATATTTACAGGTAGAGACACAAACCCAGACAGAACCTGGAGCCTTTCACAGGTGAAGTAGTGATCAATATTTACAGGTAGAGACACAAACCCAGACAGAACCTGGAGCCTTTCACAGGTGAAGTAGTGATCAATATTTACAGGTAGAGACACAAACCCAGACAGAACCTGGAGCCTTTCACAGGTGAAGTAGTGATCAATATTTACAGGTAGAGACAGAAACCCAGACAGAACCTGGAGCCTTTCACAGGTGAAGTAGTGATCAATATTTACAGGTAGAGGCACAAACCCAGACAGAACCTGGAGCCTTTCACAGGTGAAGTAGTGATCAATATTTACAGGTAGAGACACAAACCCAGACAGAACCTGGAGCCTTTCACAGATGAAGTAGTGATCAATATTTACAGGTAGAGACACAAACCCAGACAGAACCTGGAGCCTTTCACAGGTGAAGTAGTGATCAATATTTACAGGTAGAGACACAAACCCAGACAGAACCTGGAGCCTTTCACAGGAGAAGTAGTGATCAATATTTACAGGTAGAGGCACAAACCCAGACAGAACCTGGAGCCTTTCACAGGAGAAGTAGTGATCAATATTTACAGGTAGAGACACAAACCCAGACAGAACCTGGTACCTTTCACAGGTGAAGTAGTGATCAATATTTACAGGTAGAGACACAAACCCAGACAGAACCTGGTACCTTTCACAGGTGAAGTAGTAATCAATATTTACAGGTAGAGGCACAAACCCAGACAGAACCTGGAGCCTTTCACAGGTGAAGTAGTGATCAATATTTACAGGTAGAGACACAAACCCAGACAGAACCTGGAGCCTTTCACAGATGAAGTAGTGATCAATATTTACAGGTAGAGACACAAACCCAGACAGAACCTGGTACCTTTCACAGGAGAAGTAGTGATCAATATTTACAGGTAGAGACACAAACCCAGACAGAACCTGGTACCTTTCACAGGAGAAGTAGTGATCAATATTTACAGGTAGAGACACAAACCCAGACAGAACCTGGAGCCTTTCACAGGTGAAGTAGTGATCAATATTTACAGGTAGAGGCACAAACCCAGACAGAACCTGGAGCCTTTCACAGGTGAAGTAGTGATCAATATTTACAGGTAGAGACACAAACCCAGACAGAACCTGGAGCCTTTCACAGGAGAAGTAGTGATCAATATTTACAGGTAGAGACACAAACCCAGACAGAACCTGGTGCCTTTCACAGGTGAAGTAGTGACCAATATTTACAGGTAGAGACACAAACCCAGACAGAACCTGGAGCCTTTCACAGGTGAAGTAGTGATCAATATTTACAGGTAGAGACACAAACCCAGACAGAACCTGGAGCCTTTCACAGATGAAGTAGTGATCAATATTTACAGGTAGAGACACAAACCCAGACAGAACCTGGTACCTTTCACAGGTGAAGTAGTGATCAATATTTACAGGTAGAGGCACAAACCCAGACAGAACCTGGAGCCTTTCACAGGTGAAGTAATGATCAATATTTACAGGTAGAGACACAAACCCAGACAGAACCTGGTACCTTTCACAGGAGAAGTAGTGATCAATATTTACAGGTAGAGACACAAACCCAGACAGAACCTGGAGCCTTTCACAGGTGAAGTAGTGATCAATATTTACAGGTAGAGGCACAAACCCAGACAGAACCTGGTACCTTTCACAGGTGAAGTAGTGATCAATATTTACAGGTGGAGACACAAACCCAGACAGAACCTGGAGCCTTTCACAGGAGAAGTAGTGATCAATATTTACAGGTAGAGGCACAAACCCAGACAGAACCTGGAGCCTTTCACAGATGAAGTAGTGATCAATATTTACAGGTAGAGACACAAACCCAGACAGAACCTGGAGCCTTTCACAGGTGAAGTAGTGATCAATATTTACAGGTAGAGACACAAACCCAGACAGAACCTGGAGCCTTTCACAGGTGAAGTAGTGATCAATATTTACAGGTAGAGGCACAAACCCAGAGAGAACCTGGAGCCTTTCACAGGAGAAGTAGTGATCAATATTTACAGGTAGAGACACAAACCCAGACAGAACCTGGAGCCTTTCACAGGTGAAGTAGTGATCAATATTTACAGGTAGAGGCACAAACCCAGACAGAACCTGGAGCCTTTCACAGGAGAAGTAGTGATCAATATTTACAGGTAGAGACACAAACCCAGACAGAACCTGGAGCCTTTCACAGGAGAAGTAGTGATCAATATTTACAGGTAGAGGCACAAACCCAGACAGAACCTGGAGCCTTTCACAGGAGAAGTAGTGATCAATATTTACAGGTAGAGGCACAAACCCAGAGAGAACCTGGAGCCTTTCACAGGAGAAGTAGTGATCAATATTTACAGGTAGAGACACAAACCCAGACAGAACCTGGAGCCTTTCACAGGAGAAGTAGTGATCAATATTTACAGGTAGAGACACAAACCCAGACAGAACCTGGAGCCTTTCACAGGAGAAGTAGTGATCAATATTTACAGGTAGAGGCACAAACCCAGACAGAACCTGGAGCCTTTCACAGGTGAAGTAGTGATCAATATTTACAGGTAGAGGCACAAACCCAGACAGAACGTGGAGCCTTTCACAGGAGAAGTAGTGATCAATATTTACAGGTAGAGACACAAACCCAGACAGAACCTGGAGCCTTTCACAGGTGAAGTAGTGATCAATATTTACAGGTAGAGACACAAACCCAGACAGAACCTGGAGCCTTTCACAGATGAAGTAGTGATCAATATTTACAGGTAGAGACACAAACCCAGACAGAACCTGGATCCTTTCACAGATGAAGTAGTGATCAATATTTACAGGTAGAGACACAAACCCAGACAGAACCTGGAGCCTTTCACAGATGAAGTAGTGATCAATATTTACAGGTAGAGACACAAACCCAGACAGAACCTGGAGCCTTTCACAGGAGAAGTAGTGATCAATATTTACAGGTAGAGACACAAACCCAGACAGAACCTGGAGCCTTTCACAGGTGAAGTAGTGATCAATATTTACAGGTAGAGACACAAACCCAGACAGAACCTGGAGCCTTTCACAGATGAAGTAGTGATCAATATTTACAGGTAGAGACACAAACCCAGACAGAACCTGGAGCCTTTCACAGGAGAAGTAGTGATCAATATTTACAGGTAGAGGCACAAACCCAGACAGAACCTGGAGCCTTTCACAGGAGAAGTAGTGATCAATATTTACAGGTAGAGACACAAACCCAGACAGAACCTGGAGCCTTTCACAGATGAAGTAGTGATCAATATTTACAGGTAGAGGCACAAACCCAGACAGAACCTGGAGCCTTTCACAGGTGAAGTAGTGATCAATATTTACAGGTAGAGACACAAACCCAGACAGAACCTGGAGCCTTTCACAGGAGAAGTAGAGATCAATATTTACAGGTAGAGGCACAAACCCAGACAGAACCTGGAGCCTTTCACAGGAGAAGTAGTGATCAATATTTACAGGTAGAGGCACAAACCCAGACAGAACCTGGAGCCTTTCACAGATGAAGTAGTGATCAATATTTACAGGTAGAGACACAAACCCAGACAGAACCTGGAGCCTTTCACAGGTGAAGTAGTGATCAATATTTACAGGTAGAGGCACAAACCCAGACAGAACCTGGTACCTTTCACAGGTGAAGTAGTGATCAATATTTACAGGTAGAGACACAAACCCAGACAGAACCTGGAGCCTTTCACAGGTGAAGTAGTGATCAATATTTACAGGTAGAGGCACAAACCCAGACAGAACCTGGTACCTTTCACAGGTGAAGTAGTGATCAATATTTACAGGTAGAGACACAAACCCAGACAGAACCTGGAGCCTTTCACAGGTGAAGTAGTGATCAATATTTACAGGTAGAGACACAAACCCAGACAGAACCTGGAGCCTTTCACAGGTGAAGTAGTGATCAATATTTACAGGTAGAGGCACAAACCCAGACAGAACCTGGAGCCTTTCACAGGTGAAGTAGTGATCAATATTTACAGGTAGAGGCACAAACCCAGACAGAACCTGGTGCCTTTCACAGATGAAGTAGTGATCAATATTTACAGGTAGAGGCACAAACCCAGACAGAACCTGGAGCCTTTCACAGATGAAGTAGTGATCAATATTTACAGGTAGAGGCACAAACCCAGACAGAACCTGGTGCCTTTCACAGATGAAGTAGTGATCAATATTTACAGGTAGAGACACAAACCCAGACAGAACCTGGAGCCTTTCACAGGTGAAGTAGTGATCAATATTTACAGGTAGAGACACAAACCCAGACAGAACCTGGAGCCTTTCACAGGTGAAGTAGTGATCAATATTTACAGGTAGAGACACAAACCCAGACAGAACCTGGTACCTTTCACAGGTGAAGTAGTGATCAATATTTACAGGTAGAGACACAAACCCAGACAGAACCTGGAGCCTTTCACAGGTGAAGTAGTGATCAATATTTACAGGTAGAGGCACAAACCCAGACAGAACCTGGAGCCTTTCACAGGAGAAGTAGTGATCAATATTTACAGGTAGAGACACAAACCCAGACAGAACCTGGAGCCTTTCACAGGTGAAGTAGTGATCAATATTTACAGGTAGAGACACAAACCCAGACAGAACCTGGAGCCTTTCACAGGTGAAGTAGAGATCAATATTTACAGGTAGAGGCACAAACCCAGACAGAACCTGGAGCCTTTCACAGGTGAAGTAGTGATCAATATTTACAGGTAGAGACACAAACCCAGACAGAACCTGGTACCTTTCACAGGTGAAGTAGTGATCAATATTTACAGGTAGAGGCACAAACCCAGACAGAACCTGGAGCCTTTCACAGGTGAAGTAGTGATCAATATTTACAGGTAGAGACACAAACCCAGACAGAACCTGGAGCCTTTCACAGGTGAAGTAGTGATCAATATTTACAGGTAGAGGCACAAACCCAGACAGAACCTGGTACCTTTCACAGGAGAAGTAGTGATCAATATTTACAGGTAGAGACACAAACCCAGACAGAACCTGGTACCTTTCACAGGTGAAGTAGTGATCGATATTTACAGGTAGAGACACAAACCCAGACAGAACCTGGAGCCTTTCACAGATGAAGTAGTGATCAATATTTACAGGTAGAGACACAAACCCAGACAGAACCTGGAGCCTTTCACAGGTGAAGTAGTGATCAATATTTACAGGTAGAGACACAAACCCAGACAGAACCTGGTGCCTTTCACAGGTGAAGTAGTGATCAATATTTACAGGTAGAGGCACAAACCCAGACAGAACCTGGAGCCTTTCACAGGAGAAGTAGTGATCAATATTTACAGGTAGAGGCACAAACCCAGAGAGAACCTGGAGCCTTTCACAGGAGAAGTAGTGATCAATATTTACAGGTAGAGACACAAACCCAGACAGAACCTGGAGCCTTTCACAGGTGAAGTAGTGATCAATATTTACAGGTAGAGACACAAACCCAGACAGAACCTGGAGCCTTTCACAGATGAAGTAGTGATCAATATTTACAGGTAGAGACACAAACCCAGACAGAACCTGGATCCTTTCACAGATGAAGTAGTGATCAATATTTACAGGTAGAGACACAAACCCAGACAGAACCTGGAGCCTTTCACAGATGAAGTAGTGATCAATATTTACAGGTAGAGACACAAACCCAGACAGAACCTGGAGCCTTTCACAGGAGAAGTAGTGATCAATATTTACAGGTAGAGACACAAACCCAGACAGAACCTGGAGCCTTTCACAGGAGAAGTAGTGATCAATATTTACAGGTAGAGGCACAAACCCAGACAGAACCTGGAGCCTTTCACAGGAGAAGTAGTGATCAATATTTACAGGTAGAGACACAAACCCAGACAGAACCTGGAGCCTTTCACAGATGAAGTAGTGATCAATATTTACAGGTAGAGGCACAAACCCAGACAGAACCTGGAGCCTTTCACAGGTGAAGTAGTGATCAATATTTACAGGTAGAGACACAAACCCAGACAGAACCTGGAGCCTTTCACAGGTGAAGTAGTGATCAATATTTACAGGTAGAGACACAAACCCAGACAGAACCTGGAGCCTTTCACAGGTGAAGTAGTGATCAATATTTACAGGTAGAGACACAAACCCAGACAGAACCTGGAGCCTTTCACAGGTGAAGTAGTGATCAATATTTACAGGTAGAGACACAAACCCAGACAGAACCTGGAGCCTTTCACAGATGAAGTAGTGACCAATATTTACAGGTAGAGACACAAACCCAGACAGAACCTGGAGCCTTTCACAGGTGAAGTAGTGATCAATATTTACAGGTAGAGGCACAAACCCAGACAGAACCTGGTGCCTTTCACAGATGAAGTAGTGATCAATATTTACAGGTAGAGGCACAAACCCAGACAGAACCTGGAGCCTTTCACAGATGAAGTAGTGATCAATATTTACAGGTAGAGACACAAACCCAGACAGAACCTGGAGCCTTTCACAGGTGAAGTAGTGATCAATATTTACAGGTAGAGACACAAACCCAGACAGAACCTGGAGCCTTTCACAGGTGAAGTAGTGATCAATATTTACAGGTAGAGACACAAACCCAGACAGAACCTGGTACCTTTCACAGGTGAAGTAGTGATCAATATTTACAGGTAGAGACACAAACCCAGACAGAACCTGGAGCCTTTCACAGGTGAAGTAGTGATCAATATTTACAGGTAGAGGCACAAACCCAGACAGAACCTGGAGCCTTTCACAGGTGAAGTAGTGATCAATATTTACAGGTAGAGGCACAAACCCAGACAGAACCTGGTGCCTTTCACAGATGAAGTAGTGATCAATATTTACAGGTAGAGACACAAACCCAGACAGAACCTGGTACCTTTCACTGGTGAAGTAGTGATCAATATTTACAGGTAGAGACACAAACCCAGACAGAACCTGGAGCCTTTCACAGGTGAAGTAGTGATCAATATTTACAGGTAGAGACACAAACCCAGACAGAACCTGGAGCCTTTCACAGGTGAAGTAGTGATCAATATTTACAGGTAGAGACACAAACCCAGACAGAACCTGGTACCTTTCACAGGTGAAGTAGTGATCAATATTTACAGGTAGAGACACAAACCCAGACAGAACCTGGAGCCTTTCACAGGTGAAGTAGTGATCAATATTTACAGGTAGAGGCACAAACCCAGACAGAACCTGGTGCCTTTCACAGATGAAGTAGTGATCAATATTTACAGGTAGAGGCACAAACCCAGACAGAACCTGGAGCCTTTCACAGATGAAGTAGTGATCAATATTTACAGGTAGAGACACAAACCCAGACAGAACCTGGAGCCTTTCACAGGTGAAGTAGTGATCAATATTTACAGGTAGAGACACAAACCCAGACAGAACCTGGAGCCTTTCACAGGAGAAGTAGTGATCAATATTTACAGGTAGAGACACAAACCCAGACAGAACCTGGAGCCTTTCACAGGTGAAGTAGTGATCAATATTTACAGGTAGAGGCACAAACCCAGACAGAACCTGGAGCCTTTCACAGGAGAAGTAGTGATCAATATTTACAGGTAGAGACACAAACCCAGACAGAACCTGGAGCCTTTCACAGGTGAAGTAGTGATCAATATTTACAGGTAGAGACACAAACCCAGACAGAACCTGGAGCCTTTCACAGGTGAAGTAGAGATCAATATTTACAGGTAGAGGCACAAACCCAGACAGAACCTGGAGCCTTTCACAGGTGAAGTAGTGATCAATATTTACAGGTAGAGACACAAACCCAGACAGAACCTGGTACCTTTCACAGGTGAAGTAGTGATCAATATTTACAGGTAGAGGCACAAACCCAGACAGAACCTGGAGCCTTTCACAGGTGAAGTAGTGATCAATATTTACAGGTAGAGACACAAACCCAGACAGAACCTGGAGCCTTTCACAGGTGAAGTAGTGATCAATATTTACAGGTAGAGACACAAACCCAGACAGAACCTGGAGCCTTTCACAGGTGAAGTAGTGATCAATATTTACAGGTAGAGGCACAAACCCAGACAGAACCTGGTACCTTTCACAGGAGAAGTAGTGATCAATATTTACAGGTAGAGACACAAACCCAGACAGAACCTGGTGCCTTTCACAGATGAAGTAGTGATCAATATTTACAGGTAGAGACACAAACCCAGACAGAACCTGGTACCTTTCACAGGTGAAGTAGTGATCGATATTTACAGGTAGAGACACAAACCCAGACAGAACCTGGAGCCTTTCACAGATGAAGTAGTGATCAATATTTACAGGTAGAGACACAAACCCAGACAGAACCTGGAGCCTTTCACAGGAGAAGTAGTGATCAATATTTACAGGTAGAGGCACAAACCCAGACAGAACCTGGAGCCTTTCACAGATGAAGTAGTGATCAATATTTACAGGTAGAGGCACAAACCCAGACAGAACCTGGTGCCTTTCACAGGTGAAGTAGTGATCAATATTTACAGGTAGAGACACAAACCCAGACAGAACCTGGAGCCTTTCACAGGTGAAGTAGTGATCAATATTTACAGGTAGAGGCACAAACCCAGACAGAACCTGGAGCCTTTCACAGGTGAAGTAATGATCAATATTTACAGGTAGAGACACAAACCCAGACAGAACCTGGAGCCTTTCACAGGTGAAGTGGTGATCAATATTTACAGGTAGAGGCACAAACCCAGACAGAACCTGGTGCCTTTCACAGGTGAAGTAGTGATCAATATTTACAGGTAGAGACACAAACCCAGACAGAACCTGGTGCCTTTCACAGGTGAAGTAGTGACCAATATTTACAGGTAGAGACACAAACCCAGACAGAACCTGGAGCCTTTCACAGGTGAAGTAGTGATCAATATTTACAGGTAGAGACACAAACCCAGACAGAACCTGGAGCCTTTCACAGGAGAAGTAGTGATCAATATTTACAGGTAGAGGCACAAACCCAGACAGAACCTGGAGCCTTTCACAGGTGAAGTAGTGATCAATATTTACAGGTAGAGGCACAAACCCAGACAGAACCTGGAGCCTTTCACAGGTGAAGTAGTGATCAATATTTACAGGTAGAGACACAAACCCAGACAGAACCTGGTACCTTTCACAGGAGAAGTAGTGATCGATATTTACAGGTAGAGACACAAACCCAGACAGAACCTGGTACCTTTCACAGGTGAAGTAGTGATCAATATTTACAGGTAGAGACACAAACCCAGACAGAACCTGGTACCTTTCACAGGAGAAGTAGTGATCGATATTTACAGGTAGAGACACAAACCCAGACAGAACCTGGAGCCTTTCACAGATGAAGTAGTGATCAATATTTACAGGTAGAGACACAAACCCAGATAGAACCTGGAGCCTTTCACAGGAGAAGTAGTGATCAATATTTACAGGTAGAGACACAAACCCAGACAGAACCTGGAGCCTTTCACAGGAGAAGTAGTGATCAATATTTACATGTAGAGGCACAAACCCAGACAGAACCTGGAGCCTTTCACAGGAGAAGTAGTGATCAATATTTACAGGTAGAGGCACAAACCCAGACAGAACCTGGTGCCTTTCACAGATGAAGTAGTGATCAATATTTACAGGTAGAGACACAAACCCAGACAGAACCTGGTACCTTTCACTGGTGAAGTAGTGATCAATATTTACAGGTAGAGACACAAACCCAGACAGAACCTGGAGCCTTTCACAGGTGAAGTAGTGATCAATATTTACAGGTAGAGACACAAACCCAGACAGAACCTGGAGCCTTTCACAGGTGAAGTAGTGATCAATATTTACAGGTAGAGACACAAACCCAGACAGAACCTGGTACCTTTCACAGGTGAAGTAGTGATCAATATTTACAGGTAGAGACACAAACCCAGACAGAACCTGGAGCCTTTCACAGGTGAAGTAGAGATCAATATTTACAGGTAGAGGCACAAACCCAGACAGAACCTGGAGCCTTTCACAGGTGAAGTAGTGATCAATATTTACAGGTAGAGGCACAAACCCAGACAGAACCTGGTGCCTTTCACAGATGAAGTAGTGATCAATATTTACAGGTAGAGGCACAAACCCAGACAGAACCTGGAGCCTTTCACAGATGAAGTAGTGATCAATATTTACAGGTAGAGACACAAACCCAGACAGAACCTGGAGCCTTTCACAGGTGAAGTAGTGATCAATATTTACAGGTAGAGACACAAACCCAGACAGAACCTGGAGCCTTTCACAGGAGAAGTAGTGATCAATATTTACAGGTAGAGACACAAACCCAGACAGAACCTGGAGCCTTTCACAGGTGAAGTAGTGATCAATATTTACAGGTAGAGGCACAAACCCAGACAGAACCTGGAGCCTTTCACAGGAGAAGTAGTGATCAATATTTACAGGTAGAGACACAAACCCAGACAGAACCTGGAGCCTTTCACAGGTGAAGTAGTGATCAATATTTACAGGTAGAGACACAAACCCAGACAGAACCTGGAGCCTTTCACAGGTGAAGTAGAGATCAATATTTACAGGTAGAGGCACAAACCCAGACAGAACCTGGAGCCTTTCACAGGTGAAGTAGTGATCAATATTTACAGGTAGAGACACAAACCCAGACAGAACCTGGTACCTTTCACAGGTGAAGTAGTGATCAATATTTACAGGTAGAGGCACAAACCCAGACAGAACCTGGAGCCTTTCACAGGTGAAGTAGTGATCAATATTTACAGGTAGAGACACAAACCCAGACAGAACCTGGAGCCTTTCACAGGTGAAGTAGTGATCAATATTTACAGGTAGAGACACAAACCCAGACAGAACCTGGAGCCTTTCACAGGTGAAGTAGTGATCAATATTTACAGGTAGAGACACAAACCCAGACAGAACCTGGAGCCTTTCACAGGTGAAGTAGTGATCAATATTTACAGGTAGAGGCACAAACCCAGACAGAACCTGGTACCTTTCACAGGAGAAGTAGTGATCAATATTTACAGGTAGAGACACAAACCCAGACAGAACCTGGTGCCTTTCACAGATGAAGTAGTGATCAATATTTACAGGTAGAGACACAAACCCAGACAGAACCTGGTACCTTTCACAGGTGAAGTAGTGATCGATATTTACAGGTAGAGACACAAACCCAGACAGAACCTGGAGCCTTTCACAGATGAAGTAGTGATCAATATTTACAGGTAGAGACACAAACCCAGACAGAACCTGGAGCCTTTCACAGGAGAAGTAGTGATCAATATTTACAGGTAGAGGCACAAACCCAGACAGAACCTGGAGCCTTTCACAGATGAAGTAGTGATCAATATTTACAGGTAGAGGCACAAACCCAGACAGAACCTGGTGCCTTTCACAGGTGAAGTAGTGATCAATATTTACAGGTAGAGACACAAACCCAGACAGAACCTGGAGCCTTTCACAGGTGAAGTAGTGATCAATATTTACAGGTAGAGGCACAAACCCAGACAGAACCTGGAGCCTTTCACAGGTGAAGTAATGATCAATATTTACAGGTAGAGACACAAACCCAGACAGAACCTGGAGCCTTTCACAGGTGAAGTGGTGATCAATATTTACAGGTAGAGGCACAAACCCAGACAGAACCTGGTGCCTTTCACAGGTGAAGTAGTGATCAATATTTACAGGTAGAGACACAAACCCAGACAGAACCTGGTGCCTTTCACAGGTGAAGTAGTGACCAATATTTACAGGTAGAGACACAAACCCAGACAGAACCTGGAGCCTTTCACAGGTGAAGTAGTGATCAATATTTACAGGTAGAGACACAAACCCAGACAGAACCTGGAGCCTTTCACAGGAGAAGTAGTGATCAATATTTACAGGTAGAGGCACAAACCCAGACAGAACCTGGAGCCTTTCACAGGTGAAGTAGTGATCAATATTTACAGGTAGAGGCACAAACCCAGACAGAACCTGGAGCCTTTCACAGGTGAAGTAGTGATCAATATTTACAGGTAGAGACACAAACCCAGACAGAACCTGGTACCTTTCACAGGAGAAGTAGTGATCGATATTTACAGGTAGAGACACAAACCCAGACAGAACCTGGTACCTTTCACAGGTGAAGTAGTGATCAATATTTACAGGTAGAGACACAAACCCAGACAGAACCTGGTACCTTTCACAGGAGAAGTAGTGATCGATATTTACAGGTAGAGACACAAACCCAGACAGAACCTGGAGCCTTTCACAGATGAAGTAGTGATCAATATTTACAGGTAGAGACACAAACCCAGATAGAACCTGGAGCCTTTCACAGGAGAAGTAGTGATCAATATTTACAGGTAGAGACACAAACCCAGATAGAACCTGGAGCCTTTCACAGGAGAAGTAGTGATCAATATTTACAGGTAGAGACACAAACCCAGACAGAACCTGGAGCCTTTCACAGGAGAAGTAGTGATCAATATTTACATGTAGAGGCACAAACCCAGACAGAACCTGGAGCCTTTCACAGGAGAAGTAGTGATCAATATTTACAGGTAGAGACACAAACCCAGACAGAACCTGGAGCCTTTCACAGGAGAAGTAGTGATCAATATTTACAGGTAGAGACACAAACCCAGACAGAACCTGGAGCCTTTCACAGGTGAAGTAGTGATCAATATTTACAGGTAGAGACACAAACCCAGACAGAACCTGGTACCTTTCACAGGAGAAGTAGTGATCAATATTTACAGGTAGAGACACAAACCCAGACAGAACCTGGTACCTTTCACAGGTGAAGTAGTGATCAATATTTACAGGTAGAGACACAAACCCAGACAGAACCTGGTGCCTTTCACAGGAGAAGTAGTGATCAATATTTACAGGTAGAGACACAAACCCAGACAGAACCTGGTACCTTTCACAGGTGAAGTAGTGATCAATATTTACAGGTAGAGACACAAACCCAGACAGAACCTGGAGCCTTTCACAGGTGAAGTAGTGATCAATATTTACAGGTAGAGGCTCAAACCCAGACAGAACCTGGAGCCTTTCACAGGTGAAGTAGTGATCAATATTTACAGGTAGAGGCACAAACCCAGACAGAACCTGGAGCCTTTCACAGGAGAAGTAGTGACCGATATTTACAGGTAGAGGCACAAACCCAGACAGAACCTGGAGCCTTTCACAGGAGAAGTAGTGATCAATATTTACAGGTAGAGGCACAAACCCAGACAGAACCTGGTAACTTTCACAGGTGAAGTAGTGATCAATATTTACAGGTAGAGACAGAAACCCAGACAGAACCTGGAGCCTTTCACAGATGAAGTAGTGATCAATATTTACAGGTAGAGACAGAAACCCAGACAGAACCTGGAGCCTTTCACAGGTGAAGTAGTGATCAATATTTACAGGTAGAGACACAAACCCAGACAGAACCTGGAGCCTTTCACAGGTGAAGTAGTGATCAATATTTACAGGTAGAGACAGAAACCCAGACAGAACCTGGAGCCTTTCACAGGTGAAGTAGTGATCAATATTTACAGGTAGAGACACAAACCCAGACAGAACCTGGAGCCTTTCACAGGTGAAGTAGTGATCAATATTTACAGGTAGAGGCACAAACCCAGACAGAACCTGGAGCCTTTCACAGGTGAAGTAGTGATCAATATTTACAGGTAGAGACAGAAACCCAGACAGAACCTGGAGCCTTTCACAGATGAAGTAGTGATCAATATTTACAGGTAGAGGCACAAACCCAGACAGAACCTGGTACCTTTCACAGGAGAAGTAGTGATCAATATTTACAGGTAGAGACACAAACCCAGACAGAACCTGGAGCCTTTCACAGGTGAAGTAGTGATCAATATTTACAGGTAGAGACACAAACCCAGACAGAACCTGGAGCCTTTCACAGGTGAAGTAATGATCAATATTTACAGGTAGAGACACAAACCCAGACAGAACCTGGTACCTTTCACAGGAGAAGTAGTGATCAATATTTACAGGTAGAGGCACAAACCCAGACAGAACCTGGAGCCTTTCACAGGTGAAGTAATGATCAATATTTACAGGTAGAGACACAAACCCAGACAGAACCTGGAGCCTTTCACAGGTGAAGTAGTGATCAATATTTACAGGTAGAGACACAAACCCAGACAGAACCTGGAGCCTTTCACAGGAGAAGTAGTGATCAATATTTACAGGTAGAGACACAAACCCAGACAGAACCTGGAGCCTTTCACAGATGAAGTAGTGATCAATATTTACAGGTAGAGGCACAAACCCAGACAGAACCTGGTGCCTTTCACAGATGAAGTAGTGATCAATATTTACAGGTAGAGGCACAAACCCAGACAGAACCTGGTACCTTTCACAGGAGAAGTAGTGATCAATATTTACAGGTAGAGGCACAAACCCAGACAGAACCTGGAGCCTTTCACAGATGAAGTAGTGATCAATATTTACAGGTAGAGGCACAAACCCAGACAGAACCTGGAGCCTTTCACAGGTGAAGTAGTGATCAATATTTACAGGTAGAGGCACAAACCCAGACAGAACCTGGAGCCTTTCACAGGTGAAGTAGTGATCAATATTTACAGGTAGAGACACAAACCCAGACAGAACCTGGTACCTTTCACAGGTGAAGTAGTGATCAATATTTACAGGTAGAGACACAAACCCAGACAGAACCTGGAGCCTTTCACAGATGAAGTAGTGATCAATATTTACAGGTAGAGACACAAACCCAGACAGAACCTGGAGCCTTTCACAGGTGAACTAGTGATCAATATTTACAGGTAGAGACACAAACCCAGACAGAACCTGGAGCCTTTCACAGGTGAAGTAGTGATCAATATTTACAGGTAGAGACACAAACCCAGACAGAACCTGGAGCCTTTCACAGGAGAAGTAGTGATCAATATTTACAGGTAGAGGCACAAACCCAGACAGAACCTGGAGCCTTTCACAGGTGAAGTAGTGATCAATATTTACAGGTAGAGGCACAAACCCAGACAGAACCTGGAGCCTTTCACAGATGAAGTAGTGATCAATATTTACAGGTAGAGGCACAAACCCAGACAGAACCTGGAGCCTTTCACAGGTGAAGTAGTGATCAATATTTACAGGTAGAGGCTCAAACCCAGACAGAACCTGGTACCTTTCACAGGTGAAGTAGTGATCAATATTTACAGGTAGAGACACAAACCCAGACAGAACCTGGTACCTTTCACAGGTGAAGTAGTGATCAATATTTACAGGTAGAGGCACAAACCCAGACAGAACCTGGAGCCTTTCACAGGTGAAGTAGTGATCAATATTTACAGGTAGAGACACAAACCCAGACAGAACCTGGAGCCTTTCACAGGAGAAGTAGTGATCAATATTTACAGGTAGAGACACAAACCCAGACAGAACCTGGAGCCTTTCACAGATGAAGTAGTGATCAATATTTACAGGTAGAGACACAAACCCAGACAGAACCTGGTACCTTTCACAGGTGAAGTAGTGATCAATATTTACAGGTAGAGGCACAAACCCAGACAGAACCTGGTGCCTTTCACAGGTGAAGTAGTGATCAATATTTACAGGTAGAGACAGAAACCCAGACAGAACCTGGAGCCTTTCACAGATGAAGTAGTGATCAATATTTACAGGTAGAGGCACAAACCCAGACAGAACCTGGTGCCTTTCACAGGTGAAGTAGTGATCAATATTTACAGGTAGAGACAGAAACCCAGACAGAACCTGGAGCCTTTCACAGATGAAGTAGTGATCAATATTTACAGGTAGAGGCACAAACCCAGACAGAACCTGGAGCCTTTCACAGATGAAGTAGTGATCAATATTTACAGGTAGAGACACAAACCCAGACAGAACCTGGAGCCTTTCACAGGAGAAGTAGTGATCAATATTTACAGGTAGAGACACAAACCCAGACAGAACCTGGAACCTTTCACAGGTGAAGTAGTGATCAATATTTACAGGTAGAGACACAAACCCAGACAGAACCTGGAGCCTTTCACAGGTGAAGTAGTGATCAATATTTACAGGTAGAGGCACAAACCCAGACAGAACCTGGTGCCTTTCACAGGTGAAGTAGTGATCAATATTTACAGGTAGAGGCACAAACCCAGACAGAACCTGGAGCCTTTCACAGAAGAAGTAGTGATCAATATTTACAGGTAGAGGCACAAACCCAGACAGAACCTGGTGCCTTTCACAGGTGAAGTAGTGATCAATATTTACAGGTAGAGACACAAACCCAGACAGAACCTGGAGCCTTTCACAGGTGAAGTAGTGATCGATATTTACAGGTAGAGGCACAAACCCAGACAGAACCTGGAGCCTTTCACAGGTGAAGTAGTGATCAATATTTACAGGTAGAGGCACAAACCCAGACAGAACCTGGTGCCTTTCACAGGTGAAGTAGTGATCAATATTTACAGGTAGAGGCACAAACCCAGACAGAACCTGGAGCCTTTCACAGGTGAAGTAGTGATCAATATTTACAGGTAGAGACACAAACCCAGACAGAACCTGGAGCCTTTCACAGGTGAAGTAGTGATCGATATTTACAGGTAGAGACACAAACCCAGACAGAACCTGGAGCCTTTCACAGGTGAAGTAGTGATCAATATTTACAGGTAGAGACACAAACCCAGACAGAACCTGGAGCCTTTCACAGGTGAAGCAGTGATCGATATTTACAGGTAGAGGCACAAACCCAGACAGAACCTGGTACCGGTCACAGAAGAAGTAGTGATCAATATTTACAGGTAGAGACACAAACCCAGACAGAACCTGGTACCTTTCACAGGAGAAGTAGTGATCAATATTTATAGGTAGAGGCACAAACCCAGACAGAACCTGGTACCTTTCACAGGAGAAGTAGTGATCAATATTTACAGGTAGAGGCACAAACCCAGACAGAACCTGGAGCCTTTCACAGGTGAAGTAGTGATCAATATTTACAGGTAGAGACACAAACCCAGACAGAACCTGGAGCCTTTCACAGGAGAAGTAGTGATCAATATTTACAGGTAGAGACACAAACCCAGATAGAACCTGGAGCCTTTCACAGGTGAAGTAGTGATCAATATTTACAGGTAGAGGCACAAACCCAGACAGAACCTGGTGCCTTTCACAGGAGAAGTAGTGATCAATATTTACAGGTGGAGACACAAACCCAGACAGAACCTGGAGCCTTTCACAGATGAAGTAGTGATCAATATTTACAGGTAGAGGCACAAACCCAGACAGAACCTGGTACCTTTCACAGGTGAAGTAGTGATCAATATTTACAGGTAGAGACACAAACCCAGACAGAACCTGGAGCCTTTCACAGGTGAAGTAGTGATCAATATTTACAGGTAGAGACACAAACCCAGACAGAACCTGGAGCCTTTCACAGGAGAAGTAGTGATCAATATTTACAGGTAGAGACACAAACCCAGACAGAACCTGGTGCCTTTCACAGGTGAAGTAGTGATCAATATTTACAGGTAGAGACACAAACCCAGACAGAACCTGGTACCTTTCACAGGTGAAGTAGTGATCAATATTTACAGGTAGAGGCACAAACCCAGACAGAACCTGGAGCCTTTCACAGGAGAAGTAGTGATCAATATTTACAGGTAGAGACACAAACCCAGACAGAACCTGGAGCCTTTCACAGGTGAAGTAGTGATCAATATTTACAGGTATAGACACAAACCCAGACAGAACCTGGTACCTTTCACATGAGAAGTAGTGATCAATATTTACAGGTAGAGACACAAACCCAGATAGAACCTGGAGCCTTTCACAGGAGAAGTAGTGATCAATATTTACAGGTAGAGACACAAACCCAGACAGAACCTGGAGCCTTTCACAGATGAAGTAGTGATCAATATTTACAGGTAGAGACACAAACCCAGACAGAACCTGGTGCCTTTCACAGATGAAGTAATGATCAATATTTACAGGTAGAGACACAAACCCAGACAGAACCTGGAGCCTTTCACAGATGAAGTAGTGATCAATATTTACAGGTATAGACACAAACCCAGACAGAACCTGGTACCTTTCACATGAGAAGTAGTGATCAATATTTACAGGTAGAGACACAAACCCAGATAGAACCTGGAGCCTTTCACAGGTGAAGTAGTGATCATTATTTACAGGTAGAGACACAAACCCAGACAGAACCTGGAGCCTTTCACAGATGAAGTAGTGATCAATATTTACAGGTAGAGGCACAAACCCAGACAGAACCTGGAGCCTTTCACAGGTGAAGTAGTGATCAATATTTACAGGTAGAGGCACAAACCCAGACAGAATCTGGAGCCTTTCACAGGAGAAGTAGTGATCAATATTTACAGGTAGAGACACAAACCCAGACAGAACCTGGAGCCTTTCACAGGAGAAGTAGTGATCAATATTTACAGGTAGAGACACAAACCCAGACAGAACCTGGAGCCTTTCACAGGAGAAGTAGTGATCAATATTTACAGGTAGAGACACAAACCCAGACAGAACCTGGAGCCTTTCACAGGAGAAGTAGTGATCAATATTTACAGGTAGAGACACAAACCCAGACAGAACCTGGAGCCTTTCACAGGAGAAGTAGTGATCAATATTTACAGGTATAGACACAAACCCAGACAGAACCTGGAGCCTTTCACAGGAGAAGTAGTGATCAATATTTACAGGTAGAGACACAAACCCAGACAGAACCTGGAGCCTTTCACAGGAGAAGTAGTGATCAATATTTACAGGTAGAGACACAAACCCAGACAGAACCTGGAGCCTTTCACAGGTGAAGTAGTGATCAATATTTACAGGTAGAGGCACAAACCCAGACAGAACCTGGTGCCTTTCACAGATGAAGTAGTGATCAATATTTACAGGTAGAGACACAAACCCAGACAGAACCTGGAGCCTTTCACAGGTGAAGTAGTGATCAATATTTACAGGTAGAGACACAAACCCAGACAGAACCTGGAGCCTTTCACAGATGAAGTAGTGATCAATATTTACAGGTATAGACACAAACCCAGACAGAACCTGGTACCTTTCACAGGAGAAGTAGTGATCAATATTTACAGGTAGAGACACAAACCCAGACAGAACCTGGAGCCTTTCACAGATGAAGTAGTGATCAATATTTACAGGTAGAGGCACAAACCCAGACAGAACCTGGAGCCTTTCACAGGTGAAGTAGTGATCAATATTTACAGGTAGAGGCACAAACCCAGACAGAACCTGGAGCCTTTCACAGGTGAAGTAGTGATCAATATTTACAGGTAGAGGCACAAACCCAGACAGAACCTGGTACCTTTCACAGGAGAAGTAGTGATCAATATTTACAGGTAGAGACACAAACCCAGACAGAACCTGGAGCCTTTCACAGGTGAAGTAGTGATCGATATTTACAGGTAGAGGCACAAACCCAGACAGAACCTGGAGCCTTTCACAGGAGAAGTAGTGATCAATATTTACAGGTAGAGGCACAAACCCAGACAGAACCTGGAGCCTTTCACAGGAGAAGTAGTGATCAATATTTACAGGTAGAGACACAAACCCAGACAGAACCTGGTACCTTTCACAGATGAAGTAGTGATCAATATTTACAGGTAGAGACACAAACCCAGACAGAACCTGGAGCCTTTCACTGGTGAAGTAGTGATCAATATTTACAGGTAGAGGCACAAACCCAGACAGAACCTGGAGCCTTTCACAGGTGAAGTAGTGATCAATATTTACAGGTAGAGGCACAAACCCAGACAGAACCTGGAGCCTTTCACAGATGAAGTAGTGATCAATATTTACAGGTAGAGGCACAAACCCAGACAGAACCTGGTACCTTTCACAGAAGAAGTAGTGATCAATATTTACAGGTAGAGGCACAAACCCAGACAGAACCTGGAGCCTTTCACAGGTGAAGTAGTGATCAATATTTACAGGTAGAGGCACAAACCCAGACAGAACCTGGAGCCTTTCACAGGTGAAGTAGTGATCAATATTTACAGGTAGAGACACAAACCCAGACAGAACCTGGAGCCTTTCACAGGAGAAGTAGTGATCAATATTTACAGGTAGAGACACAAACCCAGACAGAACCTGGAGCCTTTCACAGGTGAAGTAGTGATCAATATTTACAGGTAGAGACACAAACCCAGACAGAACCTGGAGCCTTTCACAGATGAAGTAGTGATCAATATTTACAGGTAGAGACACAAACCCAGACAGAACCTGGAGCCTTTCACAGGTGAAGTAGTGATCAATATTTACAGGTAGAGGCACAAACCCAGACAGAACCTGGAGCCTTTCACAGGTGAAGTAGTGATCAATATTTACAGGTAGAGACACAAACCCAGACAGAACCTGGAGCCTTTCACAGGAGAAGTAGTGATCAATATTTACAGGTAGAGACACAAACCCAGACAGAACCTGGTACCTTTCACAGGAGAAGTAGTGATCAATATTTACAGGTAGAGACACAAACCCAGACAGAACCTGGAGCCTTTCACAGGAGAAGTAGTGATCAATATTTACAGGTAGAGACACAAACCCAGACAGAACCTGGAGCCTTTCACAGGTGAAGTAGTGATCAATATTTACAGGTAGAGACACAAACCCAGACAGAACCTGGAGCCTTTCACTGGTGAAGTAGTGATCGATATTTACAGGTAGAGGCACAAACCCAGACAGAACCTGGAGCCTTTCACAGATGAAGTAGTGATCAATATTTACAGGTAGAGGCACAAACCCAGACAGAACCTGGAGCCTTTCACAGGTGAAGTAGTGATCAATATTTACAGGTAGAGACACAAACCCAGACAGAACCTGGAGCCTTTCACAGGTGAAGTAGTGATCAATATTTACAGGTAGAGGCACAAACCCAGACAGAACCTGGAGCCTTTCACAGGTGAAGTAGTGATCAATATTTACAGGTAGAGACACAAACCCAGACAGAACCTGGTACCTTTCACAGGTGAAGTAGTGATCAATATTTACAGGTAGAGACACAAACCCAGACAGAACCTGGAGCCTTTCACAGGTGAAGTAGTGATCAATATTTACAGGTAGAGACACAAACCCAGACAGAACCTGGAGCCTTTCACAGATGAAGTAGTGATCAATATTTACAGGTAGAGACACAAACCCAGACAGAACCTGGAGCCTTTCACAGGAGAAGTAGTGATCAATATTTACAGGTAGAGACACAAACCCAGACAGAACCTGGAGCCTTTCACAGGAGAAG
Source organism: Ranitomeya imitator (assembly GCF_032444005.1). Classification (NCBI taxonomy): domain Eukaryota; kingdom Metazoa; phylum Chordata; class Amphibia; order Anura; family Dendrobatidae; genus Ranitomeya; species Ranitomeya imitator. The sequence goes on from NC_091290.1 coordinate 142,999,010, forward strand.
TAGTGATCAATATTTACAGGTAGAGACACAAACCCAGACAGAACCTGGAGCCTTTCACAGGAGAAGTAGTGACCGATATTTACAGGTAGAGACACAAACTCAGACAGAACCTGGAGCCTTTCACAGGAGAAGTAGTGATCAATATTTACAGGTAGAGACACAAACCCAGACAGAACCTGGAGCCTTTCACATGAGAAGTAGTGATCAATATTTACAGGTAGAGACACAAACCCAGACAGAACCTGGAGCCTTTCACAGGTGAAGTAGTGATCAATATTTACAGGTAGAGGCACAAACCCAGACAGAATCTGGAGCCTTTCACAGGAGAAGTAGTGATCAATATTTACAGGTAGAGACACAAACCCAGACAGAACCTGGAGCCTTTCACAGATGAAGTAGTGATCAATATTTACAGGTAGAGACACAAACCCAGACAGAACCTGGAGCCTTTCACAGGTGAAGTAGTGATCAATATTTACAGGTAGAGACACAAACCCAGACAGAACCTGGAGCCTTTCACAGGAGAAGTAGTGATCAATATTTACAGGTAGAGACACAAACCCAGACAGAACCTGGAGCCTTTCACAGATGAAGTAGTGATCAATATTTACAGGTAGAGACACAAACCCAGACAGAACCTGGAGCCTTTCACAGATGAAGTAGTGATCAATATTTACAGGTAGAGGCACAAACCCAGACAGAACCTGGAGCCTTTCACAGGTGAAGTAGTGATCAATATTTACAGGTAGAGACACAAACCCAGACAGAACCTGGAGCCTTTCACAGGTGAAGTAGTGATCAATATTTACAGGTAGATCCTGGTACCAGCCTTAAACAGTCATGGTTTGTTGCAATGTGTCCGTGTAGGAAGTCCCGGATTGGAGCCGATTAACCCTTTTATGTCCAAAAAACTAAAGAATATAAGTTTTATGACCCCTTCATTATGGAGTTAAATAATCTGTGGTGGGTGCCGGTACACAATCCGCGGGGGTCTGGTTGTCACCTCCCGTCACTCGGACCCGGGCGGCTGCAGAAAGTGTTTTTTTGGATACAATAAGACCAATTAGCCCTCGTCAGGATTCTCGTGGCCAAGCGCTGACTCCTTCTTGGAGGAAACGTCGACCTTTAACACTTCGATAATCTCGACTCCAGCACTTAGCGGATTTTACGTGCAGTTACATTTTGAATATTTGGAGAAATTGAGCGAGAAGCAAAATGCCAGGCGGGACGGACGGACGGACGGCGGGTGATGTATGGATGATTGATAATCGATAATTTTTTGGGGGCCTCTGTTATAATAAACGTGCGCCCGGGTTAACTCCGTCCCTGCCGGACGTTCACCGCAGGAACGGAAAACAGTGCATCAGTAATCTGCCTGCGTGCAATGTCCTTACAGCAATAAACTACAACCCCCAGCATGCCCTGACAGCCGCAGAACACCAAGGTTACATCCACGGCCAACTCTTCCATCCATCCTGCCCGGTCTTAAATCGAAAGTCGTGGACAATCATCTGTTAGCTGGACACAACTGCAGCAAACCCTCAGCTGTGAGTAGTATTCGGTCGGGAGGTTAAATTTATCTATTCCCTGACAGCAAGCAGTGATCTTGGATGCGAAAGTTGCAGAACTTTAATTTTACGCACTTTCGTTAACTTTGTACTCAGACAGGAGAATGATGCACATAGATAAGCGTGATGTCAACGTGCAAGCACCTGAGTAATTAATGGGACGCTCGGCGCTGTGACGGATGACGAGGGGTGAAGCCATCTTTTTTCTTTTTGCCTTTACAAATGGCTGCCCGGTCACCCGCATTAACCCTTGATGTGTGAGCGATGGCCGTTCCTGCTGAGCCTCCTCTGTCGCGGACGCTAAATCATCGCGACTGTCCAAAGTTTCTAAATAAACTGTGCTGGGTGTTAGCACGCGCGCCGGGTGCGGGGTAGATAGATTGAGCGCCTGCCGGGGCTAATTGTTCACTCTCCGCCAGCACATTAATAGGTGGCTCCATCAATCTAGCAGCCGGCGAGGGGCGCACCGGGGATCTCTCACACCCGTCACCGGCGACTCGCCATCAAGGTGAGCCACAATTAGTGCAAACAAGTTCACGTTTCGTTTATAAGCAGGCAGATTATCTGCGAAGAGCAGTCACCGCCGCGTCTGGACAGGATGAGAAAGGAAGGGGGACATGGATAGGATTCGCACCTCAAGGCGCCATTCACACGTCGCTGGAAAAAAAAAGGATCAGATTTTCATTAGTGTCGGTGGTGGCGCTCAGTGCGTCAGATTTAGTACTAGGGTGCACCACAATTTTGGCGCAAGATTCTGGTATAAAGTAAGGAAACCTGGAGGCGAAGAGTTGAGAATTGCCAGCAAAATGGAAACGCCATAAATATTTGCAACGTAGCAGGGCTGAGTTTGTCATTTGCACATGTGGTTTTGCAAAGGATCCTAAGTAAACAAATTCTTTACCTGACACTTGGCATAAATGTGTAATTTTACTATTTGGTGTAAACGCCGCTGTTCTCCTGAATCCGGCGATGTTTTTCTTTTGTTCCTGCGCCTCTCCATTCCGGAGATACGGCCCCTTTCTTCCTCTAGTCTTGTTAGCCAAGTGGGTGTCATCCTGAAAGGAGAAATGTTAGATACCGCGCCCATTTGTCCAATAAGACTAGATTTTCATACAGGGAAGAAGGGGCCGTATCTCAGGAACAGAGAGGCGTAGAAAGAAAAGAAAAAGATCGCCGGATTCGGGAGAACAGCGGCTTTTATACCAGGTAACAAAATTACATATTTATGGCTAAGGCTAGTTTCACATTTGCGTTAAAAAATACAGCGTTTTTAACGCAAACGCATGTGGTGCAAAAAACGCATGTAAACGCATTAAAACGCTGCGTTTTTTAGATGCATGCGTTTTTGACGCGTTTACATGCGTTTTTTTCCTGCATTTGCGTTTTTGAAACGCATGATGAGAAGTGTGTGACAGATGCCAATCATCAAAATCAACTAGAAAACCCACTATAAACAGAAATAGCTAGGGTTAGGGTTAGGGTTAGGATCCCTAGTAACCATAGGGATCCTAACCCTAACCCTAGGGATCCTAACCCTTAGGGTTAGGGTTTGGGTTAGGGTTAGGATCCCTAGGGTTAGAGTTAGGATCCCAAGGGTTAGGGTTAGGGTCCCTAGGGTTAGGGTTAGGATCCCTAGGGTTAGGGTTAGGATCCCTAGGGTTAGGGTTGGGGGGTGGCTTATCAGTGTGTATTCTTGTGTTTTTCTATTGAAACGCATGCGTTTAAAAACGCATGTGCTTAAAAACGCATGCGTTTACATAGACAGCAATGCGTTTTTTTGCCGCAAAAAACGCATGCTTTTTTTGCGGCAAAAAAACGCCGCTAGAAATTACTACAGGTTGCATTTCCGCAACAAAACGCAAGCATAGAAACGACGCATGCGTCGGCAAAATGCAGCAAAACGCATGCAAAAAAAGCATGCGTTTTTAATGTTAAGTATAGGGGAAAAACGCATGCGTTTTTTGCGCTAAAACGCAGCGGCAAAAATGTGAAACCAGCCTTATTTTTTTTTTTTAAATGCATGAGTCAATTTTTTCGCTGCATTTTTTTCTTTAGTCTGATAGCTTTTTTTTTGCCATCGTTCACATAAGTTTCTCATGTCCTAAATACATGCAAAAAAAAAAAAGTGTATTTGAAGAGCTCAATCACATTAAGTTGTGAAAATTTCTCATGACAAGAGAATGTAGATCGTGATTATTATATTCTGTTTTAATCATTTCCGATCCCTACGGGGCATGCTGGGACTTCTAGTGACCCACAGCTTGGAGAGCAGCCCTTTAAACCTTGCGTCATTTCACAGGGCAGTTCTGCGCTGTGACCAGTAGGGTGCAGCAGCGAGCACAGTGAGAGAGCAGAATGCTGCCATTCAGTGATTAGAATTTATTATTCATTTCTCTTATAGGTGGGGTGTGCAGACACAGTTACAGTAATAATTACCAAGATTCCAGTGTTTCCAAGGCAACCACTTTTTTTTTTTTGCTTCATTCATGCTGTTGCAGAGTGAGCCTGTAAAGCATGACATTGCTGGATTTGGAGGTCTGCTCTCCTCCCAGGTTTGAGGTTAGTTACAGCATCATAAGGTGCTGTCAGGCATAAAAAGCCCCGTCTGGGATTAAAGGACCCAGAAAGCTACGACGAAGGGCTTTCCCTACCTGCAAAACCAGGTTATAAAAATGGCAAAATCTACTTCCCGACCGGCGTCACCAAGTGCAATCACGGCGAGGTATAAAACATTTTATGGGGCGATTTTTTTTTTTTTTTCGTTTTTTTTTTTTTAAATAGAACCTGAAATATTAGTCTTAGTAATAAGAAAGCGTCCGGGTTTATTAAGAAGCAATAAAGGGTTTTATGTTGCATGGATTTCCCAGACGATTGCCTGGAAAAGTTTTTGTTTTTTTTTAAACAACTTTGCAATTGTTTTATTCTTTTCTTCGTAGTCTGATTATTGTACAATGAAAAGTTCAGCAGATTTCTAATACTTTCCATTCACTGACAGCAAGCAGAGATATAGCTTTGTGCATTTTCTCGCCTGCATGCACAAACTGATTATTAGAGGACTGTGATACTATCCGATCACCATTATCAGTATCTCTGCATACAGTCAGTGAATGAAAACTTGCACTGACCTAACACTGTTCACCGGTCGTATTCCATCCTCCGTGAGCTAAATATGCGCCTAAATTGTAGCAAATGAATGGACGTAATTGTTGGTAACTCTCAGCTGTACCGAAGCAGCAGGTCTGAAGCCCTCAGGGTCCAATTCACTGACAGTAGGCGGAGATATTAAAATAGTTTGAAATCGTAAAACCCAAAGTTCCAGTTCCTTTCTTTTCTCTCAGGCTGAATTCATAGAAAGTAACCTGATAGTCCAGTACCGATAATCACCAGTTACAGAGAATTGGAATGTAATTCTAATTTTCCTGTCTTTTTTTATGTATCTGTATTTTGGCTCTTAAAATATAAAGCTCAAAATGATTTCTCATCAGGGTTAAAATTTACTGTATACAGATTTATCATTGAGCTAAGTGTGTAACCTGTCAGCATGAGCTGCCCCTAGTGGTTGCAGAGAATCTGAGCTTCCACTGGTGAGCTCCCCTTAGTGGTGGCAGAGAAGCTGACCCTCCACTGGCAAACATCCCCTAATGGTGGCAGGGAAGCTGAGCTTCCGCTGGTGAGCTGCCCCTAGTGGTGGCATAGAAGCTGAGTTTCCATTGGTGAGCTACTCCTAGTGGTGGCAGAGAATCTGAGCTTCCACTGGTGAGCTGCCCCTAGTGGTGGCAGAGAATCTGAGCTTTCGCTGGTGAGCTGCCCCTAGTGGTGGCAGAGAAGGTGACCTTCCACTGGTTAGCTCCCCTAGTGGTGGCAGAGAAGGTGACCTTCCACTGGTTAGTTCCCCCTAGTGGCAGCAGAGAAGGTGAGCTTCCAATTGTGATTGGCCCCTAGTGGTGGCAGAGATGGTGACCTTTCACTGGTTAGCTCCCCCTAGTGGTGGCAGAGAAGGTGACCTTCCACTGGTGAGCTGCCCCTAGTGGTGGCATAGAAGCTGAGCATCCATTGATGAGCTGCTCCTAGTGGTGGCAGAGAATCTGAGCTTCCGCTGGTGAGCTGCCCCTAGTGGTGGCATAGAAGCTGAGTTTCCATTGGTGAGCTACTCCTAGTGGTGGCAGAGAATCTGAGCTTCCACTGGTGAGCTGCCCCTAGTGGTGGCAGAGAATCTGAGCTTCCGCTGGTGAGCTCCCCTAGTGGTGGCAGAGAAGGTGACCTTCCACTGGTTAGCTCCCCTAGTGGTGGCAGAGAAGGTGACCTTCCACTGGTTAGTTCCCCCTAGTGGTAGCAGAGAAGGTGAGCTTCCAATTGTGATTGGCCCCTAGCGGTGGCAGAGATGGTGACCTTTCACTGGTTAGCTCCCCCTAGTGGTGGCAGAGAAGGTGACCTTCCACTGGTGAGCTCCCCCTAGTGGTGGCGGAGAAGTTGAGCTTCCGCTGGTGAGCTGCCGCTAGTGGTGGCAGAGAAACTGAGCTTCCGCTGGTGAGCTGCCTCCAGTAGTGGCAGAGAATCTGAGCTTCCGCTGGTGAGCTGCCTCTAGTGGTGGCAGAGAAACTGAGCTTCTGCTGGTGAGCTGCCTCTAGTGGTGGCAGAGAAACTGAGCTTCCACTGGTGAGGTGCCTCTAGTGGTGGCAGAGAATCTGAGCTTCCGCTGGTGAGGTGCCTCTAGTGGTGGCAGATAATCTGAGCTTCCGCTTTTGAGCTGCCTCTAGTGGTGGCAGAGAATCTGAGCTTCCGCTGGTGAGCTGCCTCTAGTGGTGGCAGATAATCTGAGCTTCCGCTTTTGAGCTGCCTCTAGTGGTGGCAGTGAATCTGAGCTTCCGCTGGTGAGGTGCCTCTAGTGGTGGCAGAGAATCTGAGCTTCCGCTGGTGAGCTGCCTCTAGTGGTGGCAGATAATCTGAGCTTCCACTGGTGAGCTGTCCCTAGTGGTGGCAGTGATTCTGAGCTTCCACTGGTGAGGTGCCTCTAATGGTGGCAGTGATTCTGAGCTTCCACTGGTGAGGTGCCTTTAGTGGTGGCAGTGAATCTGAGCTTCCACTGGTGAGCTGTCCCTAGTGGTGGCAGTGATTCTGAGCTTCCACTGGTGAGGTGCCTCTAGTGGTGGCAGAGAAACTGAGCTTCCGCTGGTGAGCTGCCTCTAGTGGTGGCAGAGAAACTGAGCTTCCGCTGGTGAGCTGCCTCTAGTGGTGGCAGAGAAACTGAGCTTCCGCTGGTGAGGTGCCTCTAGTGGTGGCAGAGAATCTGAGCTTCCGCTGGTGAGGTGCCTCTAGTGGTGGCAGATAATCTGAGCTTCCGCTTTTGAGCTGCCTCTAGTGGTGGCAGAGAATCTGACCTTCCGCTGGTGAGCTGCCTCTAGTGGTGGCAGAGAATCTGAGCTTCCACTGGTGAGGTGCCTCTAGTGGTGGCAGAGAAACTGAGCGTCCGCTGGTGAGCTGCCTCTAGTGGTGGCAGAGAATCTGAGCTTTTGCTGGTGAGCTGCCTCTAGTGGTGGCAGAGAATCTGAGCTTTCGCTGGTGAGCTGCCTCTAGTGGTGGCAGATATTCTGAGCTTCCACTTTTGAGCTGCCTCTAGTGGTGGCAGTGAATCTGAGCTTCCACAGGTGAGCTGTCCCTAGTGGTGGCAGTGATTCTGAGCTTCCACTGATGAGCTCCCCCTAGTGATGGCAGAGGTGACCTTCCACTGATGAGCTCCCCCTAGTGGTGGCAGAGAAGCTGAGCCTGCACTGGTCAACTCCCCCTAGTGGTGGCAGAGAAGCTGAACTTCTATTGGTGAGCTCCCCCTAGTGGTGGCTGCAAGGGGTGAAGAATTAGGGGGGAAGCATTACAATGAAACCCTGCAAAGTGCTCTGGATGAAGCTGCTCCTCCTATACATAAAACAACTCGGCACAGACGGCAACAACCGTGGCACACGCTGCAAACACGTTTCCTGCAGCGGTGCTCCAGGTGCGCAGAACGTCTGTGGAGAAAATCTAATCTACCCGAAGATTTCATCCATTATAAGTTCATGCTAAAGACATACAATTCTGCCCTTCACCTCTTCAAACAAACCTACTTCAACACCCTCATCACCTCCCTGTCCAATAACCCTAAACGTCTCTTTGACACGTTCCAGTCCCTACTCAACCCAAGAGAGCAGGCCCCAACAACGGATCTCCGTGCTGACGATCTGGCCAATTACTTCAAAGAAAAAATTGACCACATTCGACAGGAAATCGTCTCCCAATCTCTTCATACCATGCACTGTCCTCCCTCCCCCACTGCATCTAGTTCACTCTCTGACTTTGAAGCAGTTACAGAAGAAGAAGTAAGCAGGCTCCTTGCATCTTCTCGCCCGACCACTTGCACCAGTGACCCCATTCCGTCACATCTCCTCCAGTCCCTTTCCCCGGCTGTCACCTCTCACCTAACAAAAATATTCAACCTTTCCCTCACTTCCGGTATTTTTCCCTCCTCATTTAAGCATGCATTTAAGCATGCCATCATACATCCATTACTTAAAAAACCATCCCTCGATCAAAACTGTGCCGCTAATTATAGACCTGTCTCTAATCTTCCCTTCATCTCTAAACTCCTCGAACGCCTGGTCCACTCCCGTCTTACCCGCTATCTCTCAGATAACTCTCTTCTCGACCCTCTTCAATCTGGCTTCCGCTCTTTACACTCTACTGAAACTGCCCTCACTAAAGTCTCTAATGACCTACTAACAGCTAAATCTAATGGTCACTACTCCATGCTAATTCTCTTGGATCTCTCCGCAGCATTCGATACTGTGGATCATCAGCTCCTCCTCACTATGCTCCGCTCCATCGGCCTCAAGGACACCGTTCTCTCCTGGTTCTCCTCCTATCTCTCTGACCGATCCTTCACTGTATGTTTTGCTGGTTCCTCCTCCTCTCACCTTCCCTTTACTGTTGGGGTTCCTCAAGGATCAGTCCTAGGCCCCCTCCTCTTCTCGTTGTATACTGCCCCTATTGGACAAACAATCAGTAGATTTGGTTTCCAGTACCATCTCTATGCTGACGACACCCAATTATACACTTCTTCTCCTGTTATCATGCCGACCTTTTTAGAAAACACCAGTGATTGTCTTACCGCTGTCTCTAACATCATGTCCTCCCTCTATCTGAAACTTAACCTGTCAAAAACTGAACTCCTCGTGTTCTCTCCCTCTACTAACCTACCTTTGCCTGACATTGCCATCTCCGTGTGCGGCTCCACCATTACTCCAAAGCAACATGCCCGCTGCCTTGGGGTCATCCTTGATTCTGACCTTTCATTCACCCCCCACATCCGATCACTGGCTCGCTCTTCTTACCTGCATCTCAAAAACATTTCTAGAATTCGCCCTTTTCTTACTTTCGACTCTGCAAAAACTCTTACTGTTTCACTTATTCATTCTCGTCTGGACTATTGTAACTCTCTACTAAACTCTTACCAAACTTTCCCCGCTCCAATCTGTCCTGAATGCTGCTGCCAGGATCATATTCCTCACCAACCGTTACACCGATGCCTCTACCTTGTGCCAGTCATTACACTGGCTACCCATCCACTCCAGAATCCAGTACAAAACTATTACCCTCATCCACAAAGCACTCCATGGCTCAGCACCACCTTACATCTCCTCCCTGGTATCAGTCTACCACCCTACCCGTGCCCTCCGCTCCGCTAATGACCTCAGGTTAGCATCCTCAATAATCAGAACCTCCCACTCCCGTCTCCAAGACTTTACACGTGCTGCGCCGATTCTTTGGAATGCACTACCTAGGTTAATACGATTAATCCCCAATCCCCACAGTTTTAAGCGTACCCTAAAAACTCATTTGTTCAGACTGGCCTACCGCCTCAATGCATTAACCTAACGATCCCTGTGTGGCCTATTTATAAAAAAAAAAAACAATCAGGTTCCTCGCATCATGTTCTCATACACTTTATGCAGTTAATAGCCCTCTGTGTCTGTACTGCTACATACTTAGGCAGTTAACTGGTTCATGCAGCTTTACATGAACACCCGAGCCTTACACTATGGCCGGTCCGAATAACTAAAGCAATTGTTACCATCCACCTCTCGTGTCTCCCCTTTTCCTCATTGTCTGTAAGCTTGCGAGCAGCAGGGCCCTCATTCCTCCTGGTATCTGTTTTGAACTGTATTTCTGTTATGCTGTAATGTCTATTGTCTGCGGAATATGTTGGCGCTATATAAATAAAAATTATTATTATTATTATTATTATTAAGAAGAAAAGCTGAGGATCAGCCAGTAGAAAGATAAGTAAGGGAAATATTCCGCACAGAAGATGGACATTTTAAGCTTTTCTTCGTTACAACAAAGGAAAAACTGCAAACTACCTGCATCTCTTCTGATAAATGCACACATGACATCCTATATAGGACCCGTTGAAGCGCAGTCAGCACGAAACAGCCATCGTCCACAGAAGGCATCCACCACTCGCCGCTGTACCCATTTTAATGGACTCAATAAAGGACTGTTTTATTTGGAAGGTGAGTGCCTCCTTTTTTCTTCTTTTTTGGATAACATTGAGTTTCAGCTCTCTCCAAAGATTTTCCATTGGTTCAGGTCTGGAGACTGGCTAGGCCACTTCAGGACCTTGAAATGCTTCTTATGGAGCCACTCCTTAGTTGCCCTGGCTGTGTGTGTTCGGGTCATTGTCATACTGGAAGACCCAGCCACGACACAACTTCAGTGCTCTTAGTGAGGGAAGGAGGTTGTTGGCCAAAATCTCAAGATACCTGACCCCATCCATCCTCCCTACAATATGGTGCAGTCGTCCTGCCCCCTTTTCAGAAAAGCACCCCAAAGAATGATGTTTTCCCCGCCATGCTTCACAGTTGGGATGGTGTTCTTGGGGTTGTACTCATCCTTCTTCCTCCAAACATGGCGAGTGGAGTTGATACCAAAAAGTTCTATTTTGGTCTCATCTGACCACATGACCTTCTCCCATGCCTTCTATGGATCATCCAGATGGTCATTGGTGAACTTCAAGCGGTCCTGGACATGTGTTGGCATGAGCAGGGGGACCTTGCGTGCACTGCAGGATTTTAATCCATGATGTGGTGTGTTACTAATGATAATGTTTGAGAATGTGGTCCCAGCTCTCTTCAGGTCATTAACCAGATCCTCCCGTGTAGTTCTGGGCTGATTCCTGACATTTATCAGAATCATCCTTACCCCACGAAGCGTGATCTTGCATGGAGTCCCAGACCGAGGAAGACTGACAGTCTTGTGTTTCTTCCATTTTCTAATAATTGTGCCAACAGTTGCCTTCTCACCAAGCTGATTGCCTGTTGTCCTGTAGCCCATCCGAGCCTTGTGCAGGTCTACAATTGTATCCCTGTTGTCCTTAGACATCCCTTTGCTCTTAGCCATGGTGGAGAGGTTGGAGTGTGATTGAGTGTGTGGACAAAGATAACACAAGTAAACACAAAATGCAGTTTATAAATGAAGGTCTTTATTGTTAACCCCTTTACGACATCGGGCGTAACAATACGCCAATGTCGGACACCCTCCTTTTGATGTGGGCTCCGGCAGTGAGCCCACATCTTCTCTTGCATGACAGCTGTTTTGAACAACTGACATGCGCCGCTAACAGCTGTGGGAGGAATCGCGATGTACCCGCAGCTATTAGCTCGTTAAATGCCACTGTGAAACTCTTACAGGCATTTAACATGCGCTTCCATTAAGCGCTCCGGAAATCTGTCCATCGGTGACCCCGTCACATGATCGCGGGTCACCGAAGGGTTTGCATGACAACCAGAGGTATCCTGCAGACCTCTGTGGTTGTCATTGCCGGATTGCTATGAGCACCGCCCAGTGGTAGACAGCAGTATTCATGGTTCCATTTACCACAGCAAGTCTTCCAGGGCCAGCAAAAAAGCCACAGACCATCACATTACCACCACCGTATTTCACTGTTGGTATGATCTTCCTTTTCTGAAATGCTGTGTTAATTCTACTCCAGATGTAATGGGACATACAATTTCCAAAAACTTTGTCTCGTCAGTCCACAGAGTATTTTCACAAAGTCTTAGGGATAATCAAGATGTTTTCTGGCCAAACTGAGACATGGCTATATATTCTTATTGCTCAGCAGTGGTTTTCTTTTTGAGAAGAACATAGCTATAGTAGGAATATAAAACATAACCTTTAATATGTATAAGGTAAAAATAAATGAAGAAATATCACCCCACAACAATATATAATGGTACTAAATGGTGTAGCCTAAATGAAGAAACACCATTAATATATGATACCAAAACATGTTTATGAGAACAGCCTAAACACGTACAATGTGCTGTCCCACACTACCAAGATACCACTAGTTGTAAACATAAGCACACATGGGTGCAAAAAATGCACCCTCAGTGTTACTTGGAGGGTGGCAGGTCCTTATGTCCTTTTTCTAAGCACTCGTGCACTTTATCTCCCAGGCAGGCAAGTCCCCTGATGAATCAGCCTGCGAAGAAACGCGTCGGGACATCTCAATAGGGAGAGTGCAGGGCATGATATTGTCCAGGGGTAGCTGTGGACTGCCCTTGTAAGGGCGGGAGTTTGGGTTTGTAGGTGTATGTATAGCCCCCTAGGGATTGACAGGGTATTGTCTCCCGGCATTGCTGCTATATGGACCTTTCTTCAGTGCATTGCGGGCTTCACCTACTTCGTTTATGGCAATTGGTGAGATCATTCCTGTTTTAACTACCTTTGTTGTTATATGATATCTCTTTTCTTTTGCCTTATCCCCTCCTGCCCGCTTTATTTGTTTGTCTTTGATACCTGCCAATATTTGTACATACAAGCTTACCCGGCTAAACATTTTTTGCACCCATGTGTGCTTATGTTTACAACTAGTGGTATCTTGGTAGTGTGGGACAGCACATTGTACGTGTTTAGGCTGTTCTCATAAACATGTTTTGGTATCATATATTAATGGTGTTTCTTCATTTAGGCTACACCATTTAGTACCATTATATATTGTTGTGGGGTGATATTTCTTCATTTATTTTTACCTTATACATATTAAAGGTTATGTTTTATATTCCTACTATAGCTATGTTCTCCTAATTTTGGTGGGATTTGTTGTTTTATTTCTATTACTGTGGATTTTTCTAGATTTGCTTTTTTGGTTTTCTTTTTGGAACTCTGCCATGCAGCCATTTTTGTCAAGTCTCTTTCTTATAATGGAGTCATGAATGCTGACCTTAACTAAGCCAAGTGAGGCCTGCAATTCTTTGGATTTTGTTGTGGGGTCTTTTGTGACCTCCTTGGATAAGTCATCGCAGTGCTCTTGGGGTAATTTTGGTTGGCTGGCCACTCCTTGGAAGGTTCACCACTGTTCCATGTTTTCACCATTTGTGGATCGTGGCTCACTGTGGTTCGCTGGAGTTCTAAAGCTTTAGAAATTGCTTTATAACCTTTTCCAGACTGATAGATCTCAATTACTTTGTTCCAGAATTTCTTTGGATTCTTTGGAAGAACTTTTGGTCTACTTCACTTTGTCAGGCAAGTCCTATTTAAGTGATTTCTTGATTGAGAACAGATGTGGCAGTAATAAGGCCTGCATGTGGCTAATGTATGTGAACTCTGCTTCCTAACGATGTGATAAACCACAGTTAATTTATGTTTTAAGGGGGGAGAGGAGGGCAACCACTTTTCCACACAGGGCCCTGTAGGTTTGGATTTCTTTTTCCCTTAATAATAAAAAGCAGATTTTAAATGAAGGTCTTTGTTTGCCTGTGTTATCTTTTTCTAATATTTACATTTGTTTGGTGATCTGAAACATGTAAGTGTGCAAACATGCAAAAGAATAGGAAACCAGGAAAGGGGCAAGCATTTTTTCACACAACTGTATTTCATGCAATAAAATGCAATTTCATTCTGTAAAAATCATACAGTGTGATTTTCTGTTTTTTATATTTTGATTCTATCTCTAACAGTTGAATTGTGCCTACAATAAAAATTAATGACCTCTCCATTATTTGTAGGTGGGAAAACTTTTAAAATCGTCAGTGTATCAAATACTTACTTTCCCCACTGTAAGTATTACTAGATGGAATCCTTACGTATCCACTAATAATTATATATGTCCTGTGTCTTTCTTACATAATTCCTGATATTAACTATTTTTTTTTATGTTGGCGATGATAGTCCTCAAAAAAACAAAATATAAAAACGCCCTCCTTCCTCCATATGAGCGGTGAATCATTTGGGAGACGGGTAATGCCCTCCAAATCCAGTTCTTCGGTTATTGCTTGGATGTTAAAACTCATAAATTTGAATTTTGTGTGTATACACTTTGATTGCTAATATAATGAATGCCTTTCTCTGGAAAACAGATTGGTTCGTTTGGATAATATATTCATTATGTGAGATGAAAATGAAGCGCATTAACTTTAATTCTTTAATTGATCCTCCCGCACTTACATGAAATATACATATTTTTAAAGCTGCTCCTTGGAAGTTTGAGCGCTCCGCAGACAGCCAGGTGATGTGATTATTTAAATGGCCCCGAAAACTTTTTAAAGTATATTTATCTATTTTTTGTATAATATTATGAGCTGTGTAGTCACATCCTAATTTGTTATAATATTCCGGTGATAACATTATTTAAATAAGTCCTTAACTGCAGTGGAGGAAATTATACAGTGAGCGTCCTTACAAGTGTCAACTGTCTTGCTGTCGTCTACATAAAGTTACTTGAGGGAATGAGTTAGTGCAGAAAGTAATCTGTGATCAGTAAATCATATGCACTCACAAAGTATTTATAAACAATGTGCAAACGTCTCAACTGCATTTCTCCAGCCGAGCTTGTGTCTCCTCCCATTCCTCACCCTGTCTGTGCTTCTTTCTCCTCCCACTCCTTCCTCTGCCTGGGCTTGTGTCTCCTCCCTCCCATTCCTCTCTCTGCCCGGCCTGTCTCGTCCCTGCGCCCAGGCTTGTATCTCTGCCCGGGCTTTTGTCTCCTCCTATTCCTCTCTTTGCCTGGACTTGTCTCCTGGGCTTCCCTCCTTCCGGGTTTATTTCCTCCCATTTTTCCCTGTGCCTGGGCATGTCTCCTCACAGTCTTCCCTGCTCCTGGTATTGTCTCCTCCCATTCTTCCCTTCAGGGCTTGTCTCCTCCCATTCCTACTAACTCCCAGGCTTGTGCCTTCACATTCCTCCCTCCTACTGGGCTGGTGTCTCCTCCCATTCCTCCTTCATCCTGGGATTATCTCCTCCCATTCTTCCTTCCTCTTGGGCTTGTCTCCTCCCAGTCCTCCCTGCGCCTGGGCTTGTCTTTCCTCCCAGTCCTCCCTGCGCTGGGGCTTGTCTTTCCTCCCAGTCCTCCCTGCGCCGGGGCTTGTCTTTCCCAGTCCTCCCTGCATCGAGGCTTGTCTCTCCTCCCAATCCTCCCTGCGCGGAGGCTTGTCTCTCCTACCAGTCCTCCCTGCATCTGAGTTGTCTCTCCTCCCAGTCCTCCCTGCGCCGAGCTTGTCTCTCCTCCCAGTTCTCCCTGTGTGGGGGCTTGTCTCTCCTCCCCATTATTGCTTGAGCTTGTGTCTCCTCCTATTCTTTTCTTCCCTCCTCCTGGGCTTATGTCTTCCCAGGCTTGTGTCTCCTCCTATTCCTCCCTGCACCCGGGTTGGTCTCTCCTTCTGTACCTGGGTGCCCGGACTGGTCTCTCCTTCCATTTGTCTCTGCCTGAGCTGGTTTCTCCTCTCATTCCTAACAGCCTGGGCTCGGGGCCTCCTCCCATTCTTCCCTCCTGTTGGGCTTGTGTCTCCTCCCATGCTTCCCTCCTCTCAGGCTTGTTTCGCCTCCCACGCTTCCCTCATCTCGGCCTCGTCTCTCCCATTCCGCCCTCCTCTCGAGCTTGTGATTCCTCCCTACGCCCAGGCTTCTGTCTCCTCCCATTCTTCTCTCCACCCATGCTTACAAATTTACCCTTCCTTACCTTTGCTCAAACATTCAAAACTCCGCCCACTCCTTACTCCATGCACCTTTAAATCTCCTCCCATTTCCTCTACCAAAATTAACAGATTGTCTCCTGTCTCTACCTTTACTCACATTCACAGATTTCCAACCTTGTCTTCACCCAAAAGGAAATGCCTTTTCCCACCCCTGTGTCCACCCATGCTTAAATATCCTCTCTACTTGCAAGTTTAATTTGACCCTTTATTTCATCCTGACGGTGCACTTGGAGAAAACCTGGCACTCCGTCAGACACTGGAAAGTATGGACCCATAGCATTATAGAATGCCACCATAGGGCCACCAAACTGAACGTTCTACAACCACCGAGGAGGCCTTCATCTGGCCCTGCCTCTGTATGTCCACAGCACAAGTGTAGTCCCTTTACCCAGGTGGATGAATAGAACTTTTTGCCATCATCGATTGAAATTTTTGACTTTCTCAAAAAAACAAAATATATTCGTAATAGACATGTAAACTTTGTCACATCCTCAGGGGTCCTGGATGATGAGATACGAGGAGCTGTTCAGAGTCCTCACATTGTGGCTGTGTCTCAGGTATCCTACACAGACAGTGAAGCCTACTGGGTTGCCCCCTGAGTGTTGTAGGTTAGCCCCCTGCTGTAATTGGACTCGTTTTTCTTTGTACCCAGATATATAAATCAGTCACCAGAAGACGGAGGAGATATATTGTCCCAGGGAGTCAGAAAAATACTGGCAGAGGTCACCGATTTGGAGACACAATGTGATTTATTTATGAGCCACAAAGGAAATAAATTATATCTTCCTGGGTGAGAAAACGAATTGTGACGCTGCGCGTTCACTGATGAAGCCGAAGATGCTACTAAGGCCTGACGGGGTGTTTGTGGGGTCCGGGTCCCACTAGTAGCAAATAATGTGGACTTCTTTATATCCAGACCTCAAAGCATAATACAGGGGGGTGAAACCTCTGTGAGCATAAGAGGTTATTCCAAATGCAGAAGCCGATGACCGAGCGCTGGGAAAACTCATCAGTTGGGGTCTTACTGCAGGAATCCCCCCAGATCCAGGGAAAGAAGAGACTGCACTGATGGTTTGGTACATCCAATGGTGCAGGGAAAGAATGTCTAAAAAGCTGATGATGATGCAAGTGATGCAACTTCAGTTTGTTATTGCAGTACCCCTGGGGCAGCCAGATCCCGATCCAATAATTTTGTCTTAAATGGTTTCCTTTGCGAAAATCAAAGGAACATTGTATTATGTCGTATACGAGAAATCTGCTTCTCCCATTATGAGCCACTTCTTCTCCTCACTCTACTTACTAAACACATCATTCACTCTGGAAAAAAAACTGCTAAAATCAATCCTCCGTTACTGAGGAGTCAGATTACAGTTGCCTAAGGAAGTTTAAAGAGAGGAGAGAAGGAGAAAATAACAGTCAGACACACAGAATGTGCTGCTGCTTTCTAGTGTTCTGTCTTGCCTTAGAGCTGCATTCTCAGCTACACTGCTTATTCTGCCCTCCATGTTGCTGCTCCACCTGAATATGCTGCTGCTTTCTAGTGTTCTATCTTGCCTTAGAGCTGCATTCTCAGCTACACTGCTTATTCTGCCCTCCATGTTGTTGCTCCACATGAATATGCTGCTGCTTTCTAGTGTTCTAGCTTGCCTTAGAGCTGGATTCTCAGCTACACTGCTTATTCTGCCCTCCATGTTGCTGCTCCACCTGACTATGTACTAGATCGATACAGAGCAGGAATCCCTCATGCCTTAGGTTTAACTAGATTAATCTATACCAATGTGTAGCTGCACTGCTACATTGTTAAAAACTACAAGTGAGAAATGTATGCACTTGTTTAGAGATTGGATATAATTGTAGCAAACTACACTCCTGGGTCATAAATGGGGTGAAATGCTTGCACATCCCCCTCCTCAATTTGCTGCAAAGCATCATGGTCCTTTTATACCTTTTTATAATAATGCCCCCTCTATCCTGTTTCAGGATGATGAACATGGTGGAGGGTGAACGAATGTACCTGCAGCATCGGAGTCACCATGATCTTCCCCTACAGAGACTATTCGGCTTATTCCCTTTTGAAGCCGCCTGTGTTTTCCATGATCTATGATGGGGCCGGGCTATTACCACAGTGATATAATCTCTCTGAGAGATGCCGTATTTGGGGCCATTACGGCGCTGAGGCGGAGGTGACATGTGTCGTAATGCCGCTCGATTGTCTGCTAATCTGCCGTAAATTTAGCGCGCGCGTTAATAGGACTACCTGCCTGAAGTCAAAAACATCCAACTGGGGATCTAAACCCTTATCGGAGCTGAATGCCGCTCTCGTTCCAGGGCCCCTTGTTAAACTCTGTGGTGGAAGAACTATTATAATTGCATTTACAGCATCGGGTTAATCCCTGATTTAATGGCACATTATCACTCCGACTTCTCCAGATCTGAAACAAAGAGGGAACCTGGCGGTCTCCGGGATCAGAAGCAAATGGGGAGCTGGTAAACTGCAATCGTAAAACATTCTGTGCATATAAAAAGTCTACACACCCCTGGTAAAGAAAAAAAAAATCATCCCAAGATGAATTATATCAGAACTGTTTCCTCCTTTATGACCGGAGGTATTTTCCGTTTTTCCGTATTCGTTTTTCACTCCCCTCCTTCCCAGAGCCATAACATTTTTTATTTTTCCGTCAATTTGGCCATGTGAGGGCTTATTTTTTGCGGGACGAGCTGTACTTTTGAACGACATCATTGGTTTTTACCATGTCATGTGCTGAAAATGGAACAATAATTCAAAGTGCGGTGCAAAGTGCGGTGAAATTGCAAAAAAAAGTGCAATCCCACACTTGTTTTTTGTTTGGCTTTTTTGCTAGGTTCACTAAATGCTAACAATGACCTGCCATTGTGATTCTCTAGGTCATTACGAGTTCATAGACTCCTAACATATCTAGGTTATTTTTTATGTAAGTGGTGAAAAAAAAAAGCCAAACTTTGTTAAAAAAAAAAAAAAATTGAGAAATTTTCTGATACCTGTAGCGTCTCCAATTTTCGGGATCTGGGGTCGGGTGAGGGCTTATTTTTTGCGTGCCGAACTGGTGTTTTTATTGATATCACTTTTGTGCAGATACGTTCTTTTGATCGCCCGTTATTGCATTTTAATGCAATGCCGCAGCAACCAAAAAAACTTAATTCTGGCGTTTTTACTTTTTTTCTCGCTACACCATTTAGCGATCAGGTTAATGCTTTTTTATTGATAGATCGGGCGATTCTGAACGCAGCAATACCAAATATGTGTAGGTTTGATTTTTTTTAAATTGTTTTATTTTGAACAGGGCGAAAGGGTGGTGATTTGAACTTACGGTATATTTTTTATTTTTTTTATATATTTTTAAAAACTTTTTTTTAACTTTTGCCATGCTTCAATAGCCTCCATGGGAGACTAGAAGCTGGC
Organism: Ranitomeya imitator; assembly: GCF_032444005.1. NCBI lineage: Eukaryota > Metazoa > Chordata > Amphibia > Anura > Dendrobatidae > Ranitomeya > Ranitomeya imitator. The sequence continues at coordinate 143,018,023 of NC_091290.1, forward strand.
ACAGCACGATCGGCTCTGCTGCATAGCTCCGGCGCCTCCCTTCTTCTTACGATGCCACCTTCTGCTTGCTTCATGTGAATGACGGGTCTCCTTGATACCACGCTCCTGTGCAGGCGTCCTTCTCTGCCCTGTTGAATGCAGAGCAAAGTACTGCAGTGCGCAGGTGCCGGGAAAGGTCAGAGAGGCCCAGCGCATGCGCACTGCAGTACTTTGCCTTCGACAGGACAGAGAAGTACGCCTGCACAGGAGCGCTGTGCTGAGGAGACTGTAGATGACGAAGGGACGCGTCATCCACATGAAGCAAGAAGGAGGATGGGGATCATAGGAAGATGGGAGGCGCCGGACCAGGACCATCAACACCTATCGGACTGGACCGTCCCGCAGGTGAGTATAATAAGTTATGTTTCTTCTCTTACAGGTCGGGTTGGGGCAGATATACATCAAAATAGAATGCTGTATATCAGCCCTGAAAGGTGATGGCCGTATCTCTTATCGGCCAAACCTGGTGACAGGTTCCCTTTAAACAGCTGTACTGAGCTGTGTGGCTGAGAATCCATCTCTAGAACAAGATAAAACGCAAAAATCAATACTTTCAGTTTGTAATTCTCACTTTGTGCTTACCCTTTCTATGGATTTCAGTAGGCAGCTGTAATCCGATCCCTCAGTGACATAACAGTTTGTCTTCCTTTGATCACGACAGATTTTAGGCATTTTTCAGAGTGATGATGAATGCTAGAGGCAGAGAGAAGTGTCTCATAAGTGGAGAAAGAAGCCGATTTATCCAATAAGATATATTACACAGTAACTGATATTCGCATGTATTATCGATTGATACTAATTCTGCGACCATGTTATTCTCTGACCCACATTATTATTTTTGTGTCACAATTTGCTTTCATTATTTGTTTGTTTTTTCTCCCATTCATAAAAATAAACTACAATTTCCCCAAACTCAGTCCATTAATATCGGGGATATTCGGTATTAGGCTATGTGCACACGTTGCAGATTTGGGTGCAGAATTTTCTGCACAAAATCATCTGCATCTCCTGGCAGAAAATGCAGCTGCTTTTTTATGCGTTTTTAATGCGTTTTTGAATGTGTTTTTGAAAGCTAAATAAAGATGTACTATTGAAACAACAAAAAAAAAGATTTGTGATGTCATTATTGTCCAACCCCCTCTTTTACATTTGTCCAACCCACACTCCATTCAGATAGATATAGATAGATAGATAATAGATATAGATAGATAGATAGATAGATAGATAGATAGATAGATAGATAGATAGATAGATAGATAGATAGATAGTATCCAAAAAAAGTGGACTTTATTGCCTGAACGGCGTGGCAACGTTTCGGATACAAAATCCTTTTTCATAGATGGATAGATAGATAGACATAAATATAGATAGCAGGAATGAGATGGATAGATAGATCTATAGATAGAGATATACATAGATCGATAGATCTATAGATAGATAATATCTATCATCTATCTATCTATCTATCTATCTATCTATCTATCTATCTATCTATCTATCTATCTATCTATCTATCTATCTATCTTTCGATAGAAGGAATGAGATGGATAGATAGATCTACATATAGATAGATAAATCTATAGATGCATAGATCTATCTATTCATACAGTACAGACCAAAAGTTTGGACACACCTTCTTATTTAAAGATTTTTCTGTATTTTCATGACTATGAAAATTGTACATTCACACCGAAGGCATCAAAACTAAGAATTAACACATGTGGAATTATATACTTAACAAAAAAGTGTGAAACAACTGAAAATATGTCTTATATTCTAGGTTATTCAAAGTAGCCACCTTTTGCTTTGATGACTGCTTTGCACGCTCTTGGCATTCTCTTGATGAGCTTCAAGATGTAGTCACCGGGAATGGTTTTCACTTCACAGGTGTGCTCTGTCAGGTTTAATAAGTGGGATTTCTTGCCATATAAATGGGGTCAGTTGTGTTGTGCAGAAGTCTGATGGATACACAGCTGATAGTCCTACTGAATAGACTGTTAGAATTTGCATTATGGCAAGAAAAAAGCAGCTAAGTAAAGAAAAACGAGTGGCCATCATTACTTTAAGAAATGAAGGTCAGTCAGTCTGAAAAATTGGGAAAATTTTGAAAGTGTCCCCAAGTGCAGTGGCAAAACCAAAAAGCGCTAGAAAAGAAACTGGCTCACATGAGGACCGCCCCAGGAAAGGAAAACCAAGAGTCACCTCTGCTTCTGAGGATAAGTTTATCCGAGTCACCAGCCTCAGAAATCGCAGGTTAACAGCAGCTCAGATTAGAGACCAGGTCAACGCCACACAGAGTTCTAGCAGCAGACACATCTCTACAACAACTGTTAAGAGGAGACTTTGTGCAGCAGGCCTTCATGGTAAAATAGCTGCTAGGAAACCACTGCTAAGGTCAGGGAACAAGCAGAAGAGACTTGTTTGGGCTAAAGAACAGAAGGAATGGACATTAGACCAGTGGAAATCTGTGCTTTGGTCTGATGAGTCCAAATTTGAGATCTTTGGTTCCAACCACCGTGTCTTTGTGTGACGCAGAAAAGGTGAACGTATGGACTCTACATGCCTGGTTCCCACCATGAAGCATGGAGGAGGAGGTGTGATGGTGTGGGGGGGTGCTTTGCTGGTGACACTGTTGGGGGTTTATTCAAAATTGAAGGCATACTGAACCAGCATGGCTACCACAGCATCTTGCAGCGGCATGCTATTCCATCCGGTTTGCGTATAGCTGGACCATCATTAATTTTTCAACAGGACAATGACCCCAAACACACCTCCAGACTGTGTAAGGGCTATTAGACCAAGCAGAAGAGTGATGGGGGCTACGCCAGATGACCTGGCCTCCACAGTCACCAGACCTGAACCCAATTGAGATGGTTTGGGGTGAGCTGGACCACAGAGTGAAGGCAAAAGGGCCAACAAGTGCTAAGCATCTCTGGGAATGCCTTCAAGATTGTTGGAAGACCATTCCCGATGACTACCTATTGAAGCTCATCAAGAGAATGCCAAGAGTGTGCAATTGCGATACAGATTTGGCTTTTATCCTAAGTCATATTGCACGACTCGTTTAAAGGGTTGATTGTGACTTGTAGAATCGCTACTTCCAACAGGTGGCGCTATAGAGTTTAAGTCCTCTTTTTCTCAGAAGAGGCAATTTGCATAAGAGTGTGCAAAGCAGTCATCAAAGCAAAAGGTGGCTACTTTGAAGAACCTAGAATATAAGACATAATTTCAGTTGTTTTACACTTTTTTATTAAGTATATAATTCCACATGTATTAATTCATAGTTTTGATGCCTTCAGTGTGAATGTGCAATTTTCATAGTCATGAAAATACAGAAAAATTTTTAAATGAGATTGCGTGTCCAAACTTTTGGTCTGTACTGTATATCTATAGATATATCTATGGATAGATGTAGATAGATATATGGATAGTTAGATAGATGGATAGACATATCTATGTATCTATAGATGTATCTATCTATAAATATATCTATCGATAGATAATCCATAGATATATAATAGCAAGGCCAATGTTTATTAATTAACATGTTTAATAAAAAAAAAAAAAAAAACTGAAAAAAATGGCGTAGGCTCCCGCACAATTTTCTCCACCAAAGGGGGAAAGCTGACGGCCAGGGGCCAATATTTGTAGCCTGGGAAGGGGGTAATTCTGACACTTAGCCCCTCTCTTCCCACTCCCCTGTAGCGGTGGGATATGGGGTAAAAAGGGGTTAATGTCAACTTGTAAGGTGACATTAAGCCCGGTTAGTAATGGAGAGGCGTCAATAAGACGCCTATCCATTATTAATCCTATAGAAGTGAAAGAGTTAACAAAATAAAGACACAGCCAGAAAAAAGTATTTTAATATTCTTAATTTCACCATACTTACCATACTCGATTGCTTGCAAAAAATTAAAAATAATAAACCATCTGTATACTCCCTTTCCACCATAGTCCAATTAATAACGAGTGTCCCACGACGATCTCCCCTATAGAACAGTGATATTGGGTGATGTCACTGCTCTATAGGGCCTCCAGTGACACTGACAGGAGACAATGGCTCCTGCAGTGCATCACTGAAGAGGTTACCTGAGTTCATTGGTCTCACTTTATGGCAAAGCTGCGTGGGAATTTTCCCAGCAGTGCCACAAGTGAGACTAGGGACTATTTCTCACAGTGGCGGAGGAATACAGTGCGGAAGGATACCTTCCATCATTGTATTGATGGAGCCCCTGGAGAGCGGTCGCATCAGCTGATGCTGCTGCTCTCGACGGGAGATCGTCGTGGGACACTCGTTTTATTTGGATATCTGCGGATCAGGGAGTATATTGTTTGTTAATTTTAATATTTTTTACACGTGAGCAAGGGTTTCAGGGATGCTAATGTACTCTGTTGTATGTACTGTATGTGTTGTGTATATGTACTGTATGTCTATATGTAAATGTTGTATGTACTGTATATGTGTTTTTTGTTTTTTTTTTACATTCAACACATTAGCCGGATGATGGGACTACTACTGTCCCATCATTGGCTAATGTGTCAATCACTGTCATTGTAACAGGCATAGCCCGATGGGACTTGTAGTCCCATCAGATGATGCCTGCACAAACACACACGAAAGACCCCCACACACACCAGGACAGGGCCACACACACCCGCACACACCCGAACAGCCCGCAGATGCCCCGGCAGACCCTCGGACAGCCTGCAGACCCCACCCGCACACATACATGCACACAGTCACCGCCCACACACTAACCTCCTCCCGAACTGCAGCGTTTCTCGGACCCACATCCGCAGCAAAACTGCAGATCTTTTTTACATCTGCAATTTTGCTGCGGATGTGCCCGACTCAATGCAAGTTTATGGGTGCAGAAGCGCTGCAGTTCCGCACAAAAGAAGTGACACGTTTTGGTGCGGCTTTTTCCGCAGCATGTGCACATCAAGTGTGCGGTTCTCATAGACTTACATTGGTTGTGCACTACACTGTGGATTTGATGCAATTCCGCGCAGCAAAAAAAGGCTGCGTATCTGCAAACAAATCCGCAACGTGTGCACACAGCCCTAAAGTTGCAGTGGTAAATAAAGCAATGAATAAATGAAGCCCCTGAAAGCGTTCCTGTCGTAGCGGCCGGCCGCACATGTGCTTAGGTTGTAGCACGCTCATTTCTACCTTGAGTGGATTCCGAGGCCATAATTACCCCCTCTGCCAGGACTCCTTTCTCAGACTCTTTGCTCCCGCCTGGCCTTTGTTTTTAATCCCTAGATTAATTGTATTGTTATAATTTAGTAATTCATTCTCCTTACATCCGGAGGCTTCTGGAACGCCCCTCCGTCCACAAAAAGGATTACAGGCAGTAATGAAGGTTACTTTCTACTTCAGCCCGGGGTGAAGCAGCGACAACATTGACGAGGAATCTGTTATTAAGGAAATTTCTCACTAAATTGGGAGGCTTTCAAGTGATGCTACGTAGAAAAACGGAATCCTCGTACCTGGGGCACGGCGGGCCAAGATCACCGGGGGGCAAACATGTTGATCCGATAAGAAAAACTTGTTCAGTCCCTCATACCAACCCCTACTGTAAGATCACCTCTACATACAGTGTCTAGATAAAGAGCACCTCTATATACAGTGCCCAGTCAGAGAGAATCCCTTTATGTATAGTCGGGGAGGCACCACAAGCCCAATAAGCAGTGTCTACAAAGATAGAGGCCAAAAAAAGTTTCTTGGTAGAATTTATTTATTTTACTCACTTATATAGCGCCGCTAATTACACACAGGGCTGCCACCAGGAAATTTAGGGCCCCATACTGGCAACATTTTTAGCCCCCCTTGAGACTCGGCCCGGGCTCCGTCTCCACCAAGCTCCACAATCACCCCTCGAATCTTCCACAGTCCCACCACCTGCTCCTGGTAAACCTACTTCACCACGTCCTCACCAATCACACATTAACAGTTCACATCGAACACCAGATTACATACACCACCATAATACAAGGTACAAAATACCGCCAAATCATGACCAAACCACACATTATTACCACATAGTGATAAAAAATTGCAATATTGATCATTAATAAAAAAATTACAATATGTGCCACTATACACAGGAGATCTGTACATAGCATACATTGTATGGTGTCGGTGTACAGGTAACACAGTGATCACCAGTGACATTACACACAGGAGCTCTATATATAGTGTCCAGTGTACAGGTAATACCATGATCACCAGTGACATTATACACAGGAGCTCTGTATATAGTGTCAGTGTACAGGTAATACAGTGATCACCAGTGACATTATACACAGGAGCTCTGTATTTAGTGTCACCAGTGACTTTATACACAGTAGCTCTGTATATAGTGTTAGTGTACAGGTAATGCAATGATCGCCAGTGACAATATACCCAGGAGCTCTCTATATAATGCATAGTGTACAGGTGATACAGTGGTCACTAGTGACATTATACACAGGAGCTCTGTATATAGCGTTAGTGCACAGGTAATGCAGTTATCACCAGTGACATACACAGGAGCTCTGTATATAGTGTCAGTGCACAGGTAATACAGGGATCACCAGTGACAATATACCCAGGAGCTCTCTATATAATGCATAGTGTACAGGTGATACAGTGGTCACTAGTGACATTATACACAGGAGCTCTGTATATAGTATCAGTTTTGTGACAAAACACTCTGGGATCGCCTTTGCTGGGGTCAAAGGTCACGTGGTTTGTGCATTGAATCTGAGGTGTACAGCAGGTTTTCTGAGCAGGCTGACCTCAGGTCAGATTTATTAACGTGAAAGCAACATGAACAAAACAAAACATAAAAATAAATCCTAGCCTGTCCGGCACTAACTAAACAAATACGTTGCTATCTCAACAACTGGGGGGCTTCTCCCACCCAGCTAACATCACACAGATCTTGAGCACAGCTCTCACTCACGTTTGTCACACACAGGCAGGCAATCTGTGTGCCCCAGGCTGACGCTTGAAACCCCCAGCTGGTCATCTTTTATTCCTGCAATCATTAACCCATTAGCACCCTGAAGATACTGAGTGGCCTAACTCACATAGGACAAACACCTGGGCGAGATATACCTGCCTCCAACTACCACACCAGCATGAGTCTTACATATCCCCCCCCTTGCTCAGACCACTCCGGTCGAGCAAGAACACTCTTGAAACAGTGCACTCGGGATAGGGCATCGGCGTTCCCCATCTGCACCCCAGGTCGGTGCTCCACCGTAAAAGAGTAAGCCTGCAGGCAAGGAACCACCGGGTTACCCGACTATTACGGTCTTTGTGGAGGTGCATCCACTTGAGAGGGGCATGGTCTGTGACCAGCCTAAACTTCCTACCGGCCAGGTAATACTTGAGGGAGTCGAGAGCCCATTTAATGGCTAGGCACTCTTTTTCAACCACCGCATACCTCTGCTCATGTACATTCAGTTTCCAACTGAGATAGAGGACCGGGTGTTCGACTCCGTCCCTCACCTGGGAAAGTACAGCTCCGACACCAGTATCAGAGGCATCAGTTTGTACCACAAACTCGCTGCTGAAATCAGGAGTCACTAGTACGGGCTGAGAGCACAAAGCCCGTTTCAGGCTGTGGAAGGCCTCTTCAGCAGCTGAGGTCCATTTTACCATGACGGAACCCTTAACTCTGGTAAGATCCGTCAAGGGAGTAGCCATGGCTGCAAAATTGGGTATGAACCGGCGATAATAGCCGGCAATCCCCAGGAAAGCCTGTACTTGTTTTTTGTTCACTGGTTGTGGCCAGCCCTGAATTGCCTGTATTTTGTCGATCTGGGGTTTAACCACTCCTCGGCCAATCACGTAGCCCAAGTATCGGGCTTCTTCAGGCCCGATGTGGCATTTCTTGGGGTTTGCCGTTAAACCTGCATCTCGCAGGTCATCAATTACCGCTTGTACCTTCTGGAGATGAGTTTCCCAGTCCATGCTGTAAATTACGATGTCATCCAGGTAGGCAGAAGCGTACTGTCTGTGAGGCCTCAAGACTCGATCCATCAATCTCTGGAACGTTGCGGGAGCTCCGTGAAGTCCAAACGGCATATAGACATACTGGAACAGACCTTCCGGTGTAGCAAATGCCGTCTTCTCTCTGGCCGCCTCGGCCAGAGGAATCTGCCAGTACCCCTTTGTTAAATCCAGGGTCGTAATGTATCGGGTTTTACCAAGCCGGTCGATCAACTCATCGACCCGGGGCATAGGGTACGCATCAAATTTAGAAACTGCATTCAGTTTCCTAAAGTCATTACAATACCGGATGGAGCCATCCGGTTTAGGTATCAACACAATTGGACTGGACCAGGCGCTGTGCGACTCCTCAATGACTCCTAAGTCCAACATTGCCATCACTTCCCGGGAGACGGCTTCACGGCGGGCTTCCGGAATCCGGTAGGGCTTCACATGAACAGTGACGCCAGGCTCTGTGACAATCTCATGTTTCACCAACTTAGTCCGGCCAGGTTTTTCGGAGAAAAACTGTCGGTTCTGTAACAAAAATTGCTTAACCTCAGATTTTTGTCGTTCTGAGAGAGTCTCGGCAACCTGCACCTCCGGTACAGTAGGTGAACAAACCGGACGGGGCAGATCCGCCGTTAGGGCAGAGCGGTCTTTCCAGGATTTTATCAGATTCACATGATAAATCTGTTCCGGTTTTCTCTTACCCGGCTGGTACACTTTATAGTTCACTTCACCAACTCTTTCTCGGACCTCAAATGGGCCCTGCCATTTCACCAGGAATTTACTATCCACCGTAGGGATTAGGACCAACACCCTATCGCCGGGTGCAAATGTACGGACCTTAGCGCCTCTATCATAACTTTGCCTCTGGGCTCCCTGGGCCTGTAACATATGGTCCCTAACAATGGGCATGACAGCGGCAATACGATCCTGCATTTGTGTTACATGGTCGATCACCGTTTTAAAGGGAGTGACTTGACCTTCCCAGGTTTCTTTTGCGACGTCCAGCAGTCCCCGGGGACGACGGGCGTACAACAGTTCGAAAGGCGAAAACCCTGTGGAAGGCTGGGGAACTTCCCTAATGGCAAACAGCAAATAGGGTAACAAGTAATCCCAGTTCTTCCCATCTTTGTCTATCGCCTTCCGGAGCATCTGTTTTAAGGTTTTGTTGAAGCGCTCAACCAGGCCATCTGTTTGAGGGTGATAGACAGACGTACGCAACGGGTCTATTTGTAAGATCCTGCAGAGCTCCTTCATTACCCTCGACATAAAGGGAGTCCCCTGGTCGGTGAGTATCTGTTTTGGAATTCCCACCCGACTAAACACTTGTACCAATTCCTTGGCGATCGTCTTGGTAGCTGTGTTACGCAAAGGGATGGGTTCCGGGTAACGAGTGGCATAGTCCACGATGACGAGAATATGTTGGTGCCCACGTGCGGATCGGGGAAGGGGCCCAACCCAATCCATCCCAATTCTCTCAAAAGGGACCCCGATGATAGGAAGGGGTACCAAAGGGCTACGGAACTGAGATTTAGGGGCCGCGATTTGGCACTCTGGACAGGACTCACAATAGTTACGCACATCATAATGTATTCCAGGCCACACAAAACAATGCAATATCCTTTCTGTGGTTTTCTGTACCCCCAGATGTCCCCCCATTATATGTCCGTGGGCCAAATCCAGTACCTTCCGCCGATAAGGTTTGGGTACCACTAACCGTTGCACTGTGTCTTCCCCTTTTTTTTCTACCTGGTAGAGCAAATCATTTTCAAGAACCATATACGGGTACGCTAGCCTAATGTCAGGTTCTACGGGTACCCCATCTATCATTTTTACATTTTTCCTAGCCGGAGTCAGGGTAGGATCTTTCATTTGCTCGCTGTGGAAGTCATCCACCTTGTTGTGAATTCTGTGGCAGAGCTCCCTCCTGTGGTCACAAGTGGTACTTCGGCTGATTCTCTCTGTAAGCTTCCGTTGGTGGAGGGAAGTGGTACTGCGGCTTCTGAGTTTCCTCCCTCAGGTGATGTGGTGAGGTCGTTAGGTGCTGCTCTACTTAACTCCACCTAGTGCTTTGATCCTGGCTTCCTGTCAATGTTCCAGTATTGAACTTGTTTTCCTCCTGGATCGTTCCTGTGGCCTGCTGCTCTGCATAGCTAAGTTTTCCTTTGCTATTTTGTTTGCTTTTCTTCTGTCCAGCTTATCTATTTGTTTGCTGGAAGCTCTGGGACGCAGAGGGTGTACCTCCGTGCCGTTAGTTCGGTACGGAGGGTCTTTTTGCCCCCTTTGCGTGGTTTTTAGGGTTTTGTGTTGACCGCAAAGTTACCTTTCCTATCCTCGCTCTGTTCAGAAAGTCGGGCCTCACTTTGCTAAATCTATTTCATCTCTACGTTTGTCTTTTCATCTTACTCACAATCATTATATGTGGGGGGCTGCCTTTTCCTTTGGGGTATTTCTCTGAGGCAAGGTAGGCTTATTTTCCATCTTCAGGCTAGCTAGTTTCTCAGGCTGTGCCGAGTTGCATAGGTAGCGTTAGGCGCAATCCACGGCTGCCTCTAGTGTTGTTGGATAGGATTAGGGATTGCGGTCAACAGAGTTCCCACGTCTCAGAGCTCGTTCTATGTTTTTGGATTATTGTCAGATCACTGTATGTGCTCTGACCTCTATGTTCACTGTGGTACTGAATTGCCTAATCATAACAGTACACTAAGCCAAGTACTAATGATTCTCAATAGAGGGAAAAAAGAAGTTCTGAGACCATTTTTTTTTCTCTGCACTGTGTTTTGCCTTTTTTTTCCCCTAGACATTTGGGTGGTTCAGGACACAGGTGTAGCAATGGACATTAGAAGTCTGTCTTCATGTGTGGATCAGCTCTCGGCAAGAGTACAAAAGATTCAAGACACTATTGATCAGAAATCTATGTTAGAACCAAGAATTCCTATTCCTGATTTGTTTTTTGGTGATAGAACTAAGTTTCTGAGTTTCAAAAATAATTGTAAACTATTTCTGGCCTTGAAACCTCGCTCCTCTGGTGATCCAGTTCAACAGGTTTTGATCATTATTTCTTTTTTGCGTGGCGACCCTCAGGACTGGGCATTTTCTCTTGCGCCAGGAGATCCTGCATTAAGTAATATCGATGCGTTTTTCCTGGTGCTCGGATTGCTGTACGATGAGCCTAATTCTGTGGATCAGGCAGAAAAAAATTTGCTGGCTCTTTGTCAGGGTCAGGATGAGATAGAGTTATATTGTCAGAAATTTAGAAAGTGGTCCGTGCTCACTCAATGGAATGAATCTGCGCTGGCAGCTATGTTCAGAAAGGGTCTCTCTGAAGCCCTTAAAGATGTCATGGTGGGATTTCCTATGCCTGCTGGTTTGAATGAGTCTATGTCTTTGGCCATTCAGATTGGTCGACGCTTGCGTGAGCGTAAATCTGTGCACCATTTGGTGGTATTACCTGAGCTTAAACCTGAGCCTATGCAGTGCGATAGGACTTTGACCAGAGTTGAACGGCAAGAACACAGACGTCTGAATGGGCTGTGTTTCTACTGTGGTGATTCCACTCATGCTATCTCTGATTGTCCTAAGCGCACTAAGCGGTTCGCTAGGTTTGCCACCATTGGTACAGTACAGTCAAAATTTCTTCTGTCCGTTACCTTGATCTGCTCTTTGTCATCGTATTCTGTCATGGCATTTGTGGATTCAGGCGCTGCCCTGAATTTGATGGACTTGGAGTATGCTAAGCATTGTGGGTTTTTCTTGGAGCCCTTGCAGTGTCCTATTCCATTGAGAGGAATTGATGCTACGCCTTTGGCCAAGAATAAGCCTCAGTACTGGACCCAGCTGACCATGTGCATGGCTCCTGCACATCAGGAGGTTATTCGCTTTCTGGTGTTGCATAATCTGCATGATGTGGTCGTGTTGGGGTTGCCATGGCTACAAGTCCATAATCCAGTATTAGATTGGAAATCTATGTCGGTGTCCAGCTGGGGTTGTCAGGGGGTACATGGTGATGTTCCATTTCTGTCAATTTCGTCATCCACCCCTTCTGATGTTCCAGAGTTCTTGTCTGATTACCGGGATGTATTTGATGAGCCCAAGTCCGATGCCCTACCTCCGCATAGGGATTGTGATTGTGCTATCAATTTGATTCCTGGTAGTAAGTTCCCAAAAGGCCGATTGTTTAATTTATCTGTGCCTGAGCACGCCGCTATGCGCAGTTATGTGGAGTCCCTGGAGAAGGGGCATATTCGCCCGTCATCGTCGCCATTATGAGCAGGGTTCTTTTTTGTAGCCAAGAAGGATGGTTCGCTGAGACCTTGTATAGATTACCGCCTTCTAAATAAGATCACGGTTAAATTTCAGTACCCCTTGCCGTTGTTATCTGATTTGTTTGCTCGGATTAAGGGGGCTAGTTGGTTCACCAAGATAGATCTTCGTGGTGCGTATAATCTTGTGCGAATTAAGCGAGGCGATGAATGGAAAACTGCATTTAATACGCCCGAGGGTCATTTTGAGTATCTAGTAATGCCATTCGGACTTGCCAATGCTCCATCAGTGTTTCAGTCCTTTATGCATGACATCTTCCGAGAGTACCTGGATAAATTCCTGATTGTGTACTTGGATGACATTTTGATCTTCTCGGATGATTGGGAGTCTCATGTGAAGCAGGTCAGAACGGTTTTTCAGGTCCTGTGTGCTAATTCTTTGTTTGTGAAGGGATCAAAGTGTCTCTTTGGTGTGCAGAAGGTTTCATTTTTGGGGTTCATCTTTTCCCCTTCTTCTATCGAGATGGATCCTGTTAAGGTCCAAGCCATCCATGATTGGACTCAGCCGACATCTCTGAAAAGTCTGCAAAAGTTCCTGGGCTTTGCTAATTTTTATCGTCGCTTCATCTGCAATTTTTCTAGTATTGCTAAACCATTGACCGATTTGACCAAGAAGGGTGCTGATGTGGTCAATTGGTCTTCTGCTGCTGTGGAAGCTTTTCAAGAGTTGAAGCGTCGTTTTTCTTCTGCCCCTGTGTTGTGTCAACCAGATGTTTCGCTTCCGTTCCAGGTCGAGGTTGATGCTTCTGAGATTGGAGCAGGGGCTGTTTTGTCGCAGAGAGGTTCTGATTGCTCAGTGATGATACCGTGCGCCTTCTTTTCCAGGAAGTTTTCGCCTGCTGAGCGAAATTATGATGTGGGCAACCGAGAGTTGCTGGCCATGAAGTGGGCATTCGAGGAGTGGCGTCATTGGCTTGAAGGAGCTAAGCATCGCGTGGTGGTCTTGACTGATCATAAGAACTTGACTTATCTCGAGTCCGCCAAGCGGTTGAATCCTAGACAAGCTCGTTGGTCGTTGTTTTTTGCCCGTTTTGACTTTGTGATTTCTTACCTTCCGGGCTCTAAAAATGTGAAGGCGGATGCTCTGTCTAGGAGTTTTGTGCCCGACTCTCCGGGTGTATCTGAGCCGGCGGGTATCCTCAAAGAGGGAGTAATTGTGTCTGCCATCTCCCCTGATTTGCGGCGAGTGCTGCAAAAATTTCAGGCTAATAAACCTGATCGTTGTCCAGCGGAGAAACTGTTTGTCCCTGATAGGTGGACGAATAAAGTTATCTCTGAGGTTCATTGTTCGGTCTTGGCTGGTCATCCTGGAATCTTTGGTACCAGAGAGTTGGTGGCTAGATCCTTTTGGTGGCCATCTCTGTCGCGGGATGTGCGTGCTTTTGTGCAGTCCTATGGGATTTGTGCTCGGGCTAAGCCCTGCTGTTCTCGTGCCAGTGGGTTGCTTTTGCCCTTGCCAGTCCCGAAGAGGCCTTGGACACATATCTCTATGGATTTCATTTCAGATCTTCCCGTTTCTCAAAAGATGTCAGTCATTTGGGTGGTCTGTGATCGCTTTTCTAAGATGGTCCATTTGGTACCCTTGTCTAAATTGCCTTCCTCCTCTGATTTGGTGCCATTGTTCTTCCAGCATGTGGTTCGTTTACATGGCATTCCAGAGAATATCGTTTCTGACAGAGGTTCCCAGTTTGTTTCGAGGTTTTGGCGAGCTTTTTGTGGTAGGATGGGCATTGACTTGTCTTTTTCCTCGGCTTTCCATCCTCAGACTAATGGCCAGACCGAACGAACCAATCAGACCTTGGAAACATATCTGAGATGTTTTGTTTCTGCTGATCAGGATGACTGGGTGTCCTTTTTGCCTTTGGCTGAGTTTGCCCTTAATAATCGGGCTAGCTCGGCTACCTTGGTTTCGCCATTTTTCTGCAACTCTGGGTTCCATCCTCGTTTCTCGTCAGGACAGGTTGAGTCTTCGGACTGTCCTGGTGTGGATACTGTGGTGGACAGGTTGCAGCAGATTTGGACTCAGGTAGTGGACAATTTGACCTTGTCCCAGGAGAAGGCTCAATGTTTTGCTAATCGCAGACGCTGTGTGGGTCCCCGACTTCGTGTTGGGGATCTGGTTTGGTTATCTTCTCGTCATATTCCTATGAAGGTTTCCTCTCCTAAGTTTAAACCTCGTTTCATTGGTCCGTATAGGATTTCTGAGGTTCTTAATCCTGTGTCTTTTTGTCTGATCCTTCCAGATTCTTTTTCCATACATAACGTATTCCATAGGTCATTGTTGCGGAGATACGTGGCACCTATGGTTCCTTCTGTTGACCCTCCTGCCCCGGTTTTGTTGGAGGAGGAGTTGGAGTATATTGTGGAGAAGATTTTGGATTCTCGTGTTTCAAGACGGAAACTCCAGTATCTGGTTAAGTGGAAGGGTTATGCTCAGGAAGATAATTCCTGGGTCTTTGCCTCTGATGTCCATGCTCCCGATCTTGTTTGTGCCTTTCATGTGGCTCATCCTGGTCGGCCTGGGGGCTCTGGTGAGGGTTCGGTGACCCCTCCTCAAGGGGGGGGTACTGTTGTGAATTCTGTGGCAGAGCTCCCTCCTGTGGTCACAAGTGGTACTTCGGCTGATTCTCTCTGTAAGCTTCCATTGGTGGAGGGAAGTGGTACTGCGGCTTCTGAGTTTCCTCCCTCAGGTGATGTGGTGAGGTCGTTAGGTGCTGCTCTACTTACCGTATATACTCGAGTATAAGCCGACCCGAGTATAAGCCGACCCCCCTAATTTTGCCACAAAAAACTGGGAAAACTTATTGACTCGAGTATAAGCCTAGGGTGGAAATGCAGCATTTACCGGTGAATTTCAAAAATAAAAATAGATCATTATTTCCCCATAGCTGTGCCATATAGTGCTCTGCACCGTTCATATTTCCCCATAGGTGTGAACCATATAGTGCTCTGCACCGTTCATTGTGCCCCCTAGCTGTGCCATATACGGTGCTCTGCACCGTTCATTGTGCCCCATAGATGTGCCATATACGGTGCTCTGCACCGTTCACGGTGCCCCATAGCTGTGCCATATACGGTGCTCTGCACCGTTCACTGTGCCCCATAGCTGTGCTGTGCCATATACGGTGCTCTGCACCGTTCACTGTGCCCCATAGCTGTGCCATATACGGTGCTCTGCACCGTTCACTGTGCCCCATAGCTGTGCTGTGCCATATACGGTGCTCTGCACCGTTCACTGTGCCCCATACATAGCTGTGCTGTGCCATATACGGTGCTCTGCACCGTTCACTGTGCCCCATAGCTGTGCTGTGCCATATACGGTGCTCTGCACCGTTCACTGTGCCCCATAGCTGTGCTGTGCCATATACGGTGCTCTGCACCGTTCACTGTGCCCCATAGCTGTGCTGTGCCATATACGGTGCTCTGCACCGTTCACTGTGCCCCATAGCTGTGCTGTGCCATATACGGTGCTCTGCACCGTTCACTGTGCCCCATAGCTGTGCTGTGCCATATACGGTGCTCTGCACCGTTCACTGTGCCCCATAGATGTTCCACATAAATTTGTGCCGCCGCTGCCGCAATAAAGAAAAAAAAACACATACTCACCTCCCTTGATTGCAGCTCCCGGCGTCTCGTTCCGGCGCCTCCATCTTCCCGGCGTCTCTGCTCTGACTGATCAGGCAGAGGGCGCCGCGCACACTGTATGCGTCATCGCGCCCTCTGCCTGAACAGTCAGAGAGCAGAGACGCCGGGAAGATGGAGGCGCCGGCCGGGAAGATGGATCGGCGCCCGGCGGCTGGAACGAGGACAGGTGAATATAACATACTCACCTAGTCCTGGCGATCCTCGCGCTGTCCCCTCCTGTCTTCGGTGCCGCAGCTTCTTTCTCTATCAGCGGTCACCGGCACCGCTGATTAGAGAAATGAATAAGCGGCTCCGCCCCTATGGGAGGTGGAGCCGCTTATTCATTTCTGTAATGAGCGGTCCCACGTGACCGCTGAAGAGAGGAAGAAACTGCAGCGCCGAAGCCCGTGGGACGGCAGGGACAGCGCGAGGATCGCTGGGACTAGGTAAGTATACCTCAGCGCCCTCACCCCCTCACCCGCCGACCCCACCGCTACCGTGACTCGAGTATAAGCCGAGGGGGGCACTTTCAGCCCAAAAATTTGGGCTGAAAATCTCGGCTTATACTCGAGTATATACGGTAACTCCACCTAGTGCTTTGATCCTGGCTTCCTGTCAATGTTCCAGTATTGGACTTGTTTTCCTCCTGGATCGTTCCTGTGGCCTGCTGCTCTGCATAGCTAAGTTTTCCTTTGCTATTTTGTTTGCTTTTCTTCTGTCCAGCTTATCTATTTGTTTGCTGGAAGCTCTGGGACGCAGAGGGTGTACCTCCGTGCCGTTAGTTTGGTACGGAAGGTCTTTTTGCCCCCTTTGCGTGGTTTTTAGGGTTTTGTGTTGACCGCAAAGTTACCTTTCCTATCCTCGCTCTGTTCAGAAAGTCGGGCCTCACTTTGCTAAATCTATTTCATCTCTACGTTTGTCTTTTCATCTTACTCACAGTCATTATATGTGGGGGGCTGCCTTTTCCTTTGGGGTATTTCTCTGAGGCAAGGTAGGCTTATTTTCCATCTTCAGGCTAGCTAGTTTCTCAGGCTGTGCCGAGTTGCATAGGTAGCGTTAGGCGCAATCCACGGCTGCCTCTAGTGTTGTTGGATAGGATTAGGGATTGCGGTCAACAGAGTTCCCACGTCTCAGAGCTCGTTCTATGTTTTTGGATTATTGTCAGATCACTGTATGTGCTCTGACCTCTATGTTCACTATGGTACTGAATTGCCTAATCATAACACACCTGGACTTCCAAATCTGGCAGGCAGGGTGCCGGATGGCTGTCTGCCTCCGCCTCTCGCTGAGGTTCCTCAGTTTCCTCCGTTTCCCCCGCCATGACGGAGAAGGGGTACTGAAGGTTAGATTCACTAACCTCCCCAGCAACCTCTTCCTGTGGGGTCTCCTCTAGGGACTCGGGACCTCCAGATGGCATGGGAGAAGATTCACGGGTACAGCTACCGTGAAGGAGCAACTGATTCTCCCACAACTGCCAGAAATAGGGAAAATCCCTGCCCAGGATTACATCCTGTAACAATGCGGGGACGAGTCCCACTTTGTGCTGCACTGACCCATAGGGAGTAGAAATCTATATGACCGCTGTTAAGTACGAGCGGGTGTCACCATGCACACACGTCACAGAAAACTTGTCAGACGGACCAGACGGAAGTGCCACCAGACTAGCTTTCACCAGAGTCACCACACTTCCAGAGTCTAGTAATGCCACAACATTTTTCCCATCAACAGATAATTCACACAGGTGTTTCGCTATATCATTTTGTCCTGCATTCACACTCACTAGCTGTGTAACCAAAGACATGCGTTTTCTAGAGTCTATAACGTCGCACTGCATGGGTTCAGCGGTAACAGGACAGTTCGCAGAAACATGACCCTTCTCACGGCAGCGGAAACACCTAACAGGTCCCCTACTGAGACCACCGTCCAACACTCTTGGTCTCGGAGTGCGAGCAGTCCCGGGCTCCTCCCCCACAGTTTTAAGCGATTTTCCTTCACCCGTGGTCCCTGGAACAGTCTTACCGGTTCCACGAGGAGGAGGCACAGACCGGGGGTTGGCGGTGTCGTTGGGAAGTCCTTCTGCCACGGAATAACGCTCGACCAACTCCACAAGTTGATCCGCTGTCGTGGGATTTCCTTGGCTTACCCACCTTTTCAGCGCTGGGGGTAGTACTCTCAGGTACTTGTCCAGGACAACCCGCTGGATTATTTCGGGTATTGTCAGTACCTCGGGTTGCAGCCATTTCTTTGTTAAGTAGATCAGGTCGAACATCTGAGACCGCGCCGGCTTATCTTGCTGGTATGTCCACTGATGTACCCTCTGTGCCCGGACAGCCGTCGTCACACCCAGCTGGGCCAGGATCTCAGCTTTCAGCTTCTCAAAGTCCTGAGCGACCTCCGGGTCCAAATCATGGTAAGCTTTCTGGGCCTCGCCGGAGAGAAACGGGGCAATCAAATCGGCCCATCGTGCCTTCGGCCACTTCTCTCTCAATGCCGTCCGCTCAAACGTTGTCAGGTATGCCTCGACGTCATCTTCTGCAGTCAGCTTTTGCCAGTATCGACTCACATGGATCCTTCTGGACTCTGCTTCCGGGTCAGCGTCAGGCATGCTCACCAGGCGCTGCGCCACCTGTTGGAGAAGTTGGCGGTCTGCAACCGTCATGTCCACTAACTCCTTCAGCTGTGCGGCCATCAAGCGATTAGCTTCGTGCTGTGCGGCAGTGGCCTGCTGCTGTACGGCAGTGGACTGTACTAAGGCTTTCACCACGTCTTCCATGCTGTCGCCTGTGCCACGGTATGCTCGCATTCTCCACCACAATGTGACAAAACACTCTGGGATCGCCTTTGCTGGGGTCAAAGGTCACGTGGTTTGTGCATTGAATCTGAGGCGTACAGCAGGTTTTCTGAGCAGGCTGACCTCAGGTCAGATTTATTAACGTGAAAGCAACATGAACAAAACAAAACATAAAAATAAATCCTAGCCTGTCCGGCACTAACTAAACAAATACGTTGCTATCTCAACAACTGGGGGGCTTCTCCCACCCAGCTAACATCACACAGATCTTGAGCACAGCTCTCACTCACGTTTGTCACACACAGGCAGGCAATCTGTGTGCCCCAGGCTGACGCTTGAAACCCCCAGCTGGTCATCTTTTATTCCTGCAATCATTAACCCATTAGCACCCTGAAGATACTGAGTGGCCTAACTCACATAGGACAAACACCTGGGCGAGATATACCTGCCTCCAACTACCACCCCAGCATGAGTCTTACATAGTACATGTAATGCAGTGATCACGAGTGAAATTATAAACAGAAGCTCTGTATATAGCATCAGTGCACAGGTAATGCAGTGATCACCAGTGACATTATACACAGGAGCTCTGTATATAGTGTCAGTGTACATGTAATGCAGTGATCACCAGTGACATTATATACTGGAGCTCTGTATATAGCGTCAGTGCACAGGTAATGCAGTGATCACCGGTGACATACACAGGAACTCTGTATATTGTGTCAGTGTACAGATAATACAGGGATCACCAATGACACTATACACAGGAGCTCTGTATATAGTGTACAGGTAATACAGGGATCAACAGTGACATTATACACAGGAGCTCTGTATATAGTGTATAGTGTACAGGTAATACAGTGATCACCAGTGACATTATACACAGTAGCTCTATATAATGTACAGGTAATACAGTGATCACTAGAGACTTTATACACAGGAGCTCTGTATATAGTGTCAGTATATAGGTAATGCTGTGATCACTAGGGACATAATACACAGGAGCTCTGTATATAGTGTCAGTGTACAGGTAATACAGTGATCACCAGTGACATACACAGGAGCTCTGTATATAGTGTCAGTGTACAGGTAATACAGTGATCACCAGTGACATTATACACAGGAGCTTTGCATTACCTGTACACTGACACTATATACAGTGACCACCAGTGATCTTATACAGAGGAACGCTGTATATAATGTCAGTGTCCAAGTAAAGCAGGGATTATCAGTGACATCTACTATATAATTGTCTAAGGGTCCCTTCCGTGACAGTCTGTCTGTCTGTCTTTCTGTCTGTCTTTCTGTCACGAATATTCATTGGTCGCGGCCTCACGTGACTGGGCAATATACTACATGACTGGGCAATATACTACGTGGCTGGGCAATATACTACGTGGCTGGGCAATATACTACATGACTGGGCAATATACTACGTGGCTGGGCAATATACTACGTAGCTGGGCAATATACTACGTGACTGGGCAATATACTACATGGCTGGGCAATATACTACGTGGCTGGGCAGTATACAACGTGACTGGGCAATATACTACGTGGCTGGGCAGTATACTACGTGGCTGGGCAATATACTACGTGGACATGCATATTCTAGAATACCCAATGCGTTAGAATCGGGCCACCATCTAGTTCTATTAATAAAATCCCTTAATTAGCCCCTATAGTAATAATGTCTCATGTCTCATTCCTGGCCCTTTCTGGTGTCTTATACCTGGCCCCTTGAGTTATCCCATTCATTTACTCTTGTGGCTCCATCCTGGCTCCAGTTCTCCATTCTGCCCCTACCTTGACCACACACACACTGAAAACCGTATCCTCAAAAATAAAGTACATCACACAGTAATAATATCCCACATCGTGATCCATATGTGTCCCATATGATCTGCCATCCTGCCCCTATAGTGCAACTTAACAAAAAAAAAAGTTTTTCCTTACCTGGCCGAGGTCCCGCAGAGACATCTTGAGGCATCCATCTGAGCCTGGCCCGGAGACACTGGCACATGACATTGACGTCATACGCCGGCAATATTCGCACCAATATCAGCTGCCGGCCTGTGGTTAGCTGGTGGTTAACTATTACTTTGCCTCCCATATGGCAAAAAAATTGAATTGCATCCGAGAACACGTTCAGTTAATGAACCGGCAGAATCCTGCTGCTGGGGCCCGGTAAGCAGAAGAAGGGGCCCAGTCCAGGCCCCCTCTGCTCACCGGGCCCCATAAATCAGTAAGGGCAATAATACCCTGATGGCAGCCCTGATTCCACAGCGCTTTACAGATCTTATCAGTACGGTCCTCATTGGGGTTCACAATCTAGGTTTTCCATCAGTATGTCTCTGGACATCCCCATATTCAATGTCGGTCCCCAAACTTTCTTTATTGATAGAGTGCTGCCTGATACAGGGCCCATACTAGAAAGTGCCCACAAGTTATCATGAGGTCGGCATGAAGACTAGACCACTGTACGGCTCCGGTACCTCTACAGAAAGAACCATTTCTGATCCTTAACAATACCGTGGTCCCTGTTGAGGTGCCCTCTTGTTAGACCCCAGTGGCCATATTATCTCCTTCCAACGGCCTCCTATACGTTCCACCACTGGTCGTCTGAATGCTCTTCCCATACAGCGCCACAGACCGCGTTAGCGCCATCTACAAACACAAGGGCCGAATTGCTGCCTGCAGGCGAGTGCGACGAGTCGAGAATGAGCCTTTTGTCTTTTCCCGCAGTTTTGAAAATGCAAACAGTTCAGAAACATTGTTTGCTGAAATACCAGGTGAGCGGCGCACGTCCTTTGCTCCGGCGCAGCCGACACTTCAGACAATGGCAAACGTTTAAACTGTTAAGTCAGAACAAAGATCCAGCCGCGCTCACGACTCCGGCGAAAACCCCCAGAAAGAAATTCTTTAAAATTGCCTATTCATTCAAATTTACTGAGTGTAGCAAAAATGTCACAAGCAGAAAGTCAAAGGAGATTGAATAAAATAAATGCAAAAAGGCAGATTAGTCATGCACGGATCCGTCGTCGGCGCACAATGCCATTTTTATGGCGGTTTCATCTTTGTTCAATACATAGTGGATGATACATGGTCAGCCATGTAATCTTCCTTTGATTCTCAGGCTCATTTATCCGGAGCCTTTTTCACAAGACATTGATGAGAAATCTTTCTGTTTTCTCTCTATTGTTTTATTTATCATACATAACGGCCTTTAAAAAAAAAAAAATTAGAGGGGGGGAAGAAGAGCACAGACGGAGAATCCTTAAAAGGGGGCAACGGAAAAAAAAGATAAAATAAAATGATGTCATCACGTTCTGTTTCTTCGCAAATAATGTTAGAATTCCGGATACCTATCAAAATAAGGAATAAAAAATAAAAAAAAAGATAAATAAAAAATCTGCGCTCGTCGGAATATATTTAAATGTTTCTGAAGATGGAGGAGCAAGCTGTATGAAAATGACTTGCATCTCAAACTTGACCTCTTGTCTAATCTTTACCGCCGCAGATAGAGATCTATTATTTATGCATTCGGATAAGTATAGAGAATATTTGTCAGTCACAGTTTTGTACCTTGCAAATTTAATAAAAAACAGCCCTTAAGATAGAATTGCTTAGCCAGCCGGGGCCGACAAAAGGCGGCGATGTAAAAAAGTGTCAATAGCGGCCCGCATCATAATGGAGACCAGCTGCCTGCCAGAGAGGAGGGAATGAGCACGGATATAGGGGGGGATGAGAATTTTTGCAATTTTTTTCTTTTCTTAACAGACGATGGTCAGCGCAGAATGTTCAGTGCCTTGCGAAAGTATTCGGCTCCCTTGAACTTTTCAACCTTTTCCCACATTTCATGCTTCAAACATAAAGATACCAAATGTAAATTTTTGGTAAAGAATCAACAACAAGTGGAACACAAGTGTGAAGTTTAAAGAAAATTATTGGTTACTTTAAATTTTTGTGGAAAATCAAGAACTGAAAAGTGGGGCGTTCAATATTATTCGGCCCCTTTAACTTAATACTTTGTTGCAGCCACCTTTTGCTGCGATTACAGCTACAAGTTGCTTGGGGTATGTCTCTATCAGTTTTGTACATCAAGAGACTGAAATTCTTGCCCGTTCTTCCTTGGCAAACAGCTCGAGCTCAGTGAGGTTTGATGGAGATCGTTTGTGAACAGCAGTTTTCAGCTCTTTCCACAGATTCTCGATTGGATTGAGGTCTGGACTTTGACTTGGCCATTCTAACACCTGGATACGTTTATTTGGGAACAATTCCATTGTAGATTGTGCTTTATGTTTGGGATCATTGTCTTGTTGGAAGACAAATCTCCGTCCCAGTCTTAGGTCTTTTGCAGACTCCAACAGGTTTTCTTCAAGAATGGTCCTGTATTTGGCTCCATCCATCTTCCCATCAATTTTAACCATCTTCCCTGTTCCTGCTGAAGAAGAAAAGCAGGCCCAAACCATGAAGCTGCCACCACCATGTTTGACAGTGGGGAGGGTGTTTTCAGGGTGATGAGCTGTGTTGCCTTTACGCCAAAGATATCTTTTAGCATTGTTGCCAAAATATTCGATTTTGGTTTCATCTGACCAGAGCACCTTCTTCCACATGTTTAGTGTGTCTCCCAGGTGGCTTGTTGCAAACTTTAAACAACACTTTTTATGGATATCTTTGAGAAATGGCTTTCTTCTTGCCACTCTTCCATAAAGGCCAGATTTGTGCAGTGTATCGAGCTGTTTGACAAGGAAGAATGGGTGAGAATTTCAGTCTCTCGATGTACAAAACTGATAGAGACATACCCCAAGTGACTTGCAGCTGTAAACGCAGAAAAAGGTGGCGCAACAAAGTATTAAGGTAAAGGGGCCGAATAATATTGCATGCCCCACTTTTCAGTTTTTGAATTTCCTCAAAAATTTAAAATAACCAATAAATTTCGTTCAACTTCACAATTGTGTTCCACTTGTTGTTGATTTTCCACCAAAAATTTACATTTGGTATCTTTGTTTGAAGCATGATATGTGAGAAAAGGTTGAAAACCTCCAGGGGGTCGAATACTTTCGCAAGGCACTGTAGATGCTAAGCAGGGGCAAAACTGTACTAGGGGCAGGGGCTGCAGTCATTTACGGGCCCTGGAGCCTCAGGGGTCTTAAAAGGTCTCTTTAACCCATAATAAACACCAAACTATTAAGGACACGTGATACTGGGACCAGGGGGCCACGCTGAAGATTTTGCATTGAGGCCACAAACTTGAAGTTCCGAACTGCAATGACATCATAAAAGGTATGGCACATGAATGGTTAAAGGGTTTGGCTAATGAGTAGGACCCATCACATTGAAAATTAAAGGGGTGGAGGCCGAGCAAGCGCATCTCGGCTCCGTTCAGGCCTGGAGAGCCACTTTCTCAGGGACACAAAGCTCTGATCTCTAGATCGCTGAGGCTCCAGTCGGACCCCCGGGATGAAAAAAAGTTATTAGTAGTCATAGGGGCCAGTGCACGCACAAATAGTCATAGGGGCCAGTGCACGCACAAATAGTCATAGGGGCCAGTACACGCACAAACTAGTCATAGGGGCCAGTGCACGCGCAAACTAGTCATAGGGGCCAGTGCACACGCAAACTAGTCAGAGGGGCCAGTGAACACGCAAAGTAATGATAGGGACCACTGCACGCACAAACTAGTCATAGGGGCCAGTGCACGCACAAACTAGTCATAATGACCAGTGCACGCACAAACTAGTCATAGGGACCAGTGTACGTACAAACTAGTCATAATGACCAGTGCACGCACAAAGTAATCATAGTGACCAGTGCACACACAATTTAGTCATGGGGGCCTGTCCAGTACGTGCAGTTTCTCTATAAATATTCAGAAACCCCTTCAGCCTTCATGGAGGAGAGGAGGAAAGCAGAGGACGCATCTACAGTCTCTGTGCTTCAGTGTGTGTGATATTCATGCCAAGAGAGGGGACAGATATGATTGGCTGACAGAACATTTTTGGGAAAACTCTTATTTCATTTAGAAATGGCAAGTTAAAAAAAAAAAAATCATAGATATAAAGTTTCACCTTCCGCCTATCGAGGCACAAAGAGCAAAAAAAAAAATCTGCTGCTGTCTGCCAGCTAAAAACCTTCCCCCTGCCTGGCGGTGAAAGTGATACCCATCTCACTGTCCCTGGCATCGCTTTCGCTATAATTATTTTCAATATAATACCGTATCACATGTATTAAAAAAAAAAAAGTCAGAGAAATTACTGTTTTATTTTCATAATGGTGGGAAAAAAAACTAGACAAAGATTTAATAGCTGCCTGTTACCAGAGAATAGCGCCGTCTTTCACCACCATTTAGGCTTGTCACAATGCCGGCTGATAGAATTTATATTAATCCGGGATGTAACTGAGGATTCGAGAATGGACACTTTGAAGGAGAAAAAAAAATATCATCTCTGATAGATCACTTTTTTTTTTTCATTTGGTACTTAAAAAAATAATGAGAAAAAATAAAATAAAAAAAATTGCAATTTTTTAAATGAAATGTCAGACTTTTTTTTTTTTTTAATAAAAAAGCAATATTTATACTTAAAAAGATGAAAATAATATAAAAAATATATTAATTTTTTTAATGAAATGTCAGACTTTTTTTAAATAAAAAAGCAATATTGATGCTTAAAAAAAATGAAAAAAATAAAATAATATAAAAAATATATATTAATTTTTTTAATGGAATGTCAGACTTTTTTTTTAAATAAAAAAGCAATATTGATACTTAAAAAATGAAAAT
The DNA here is from genome assembly GCF_032444005.1 of Ranitomeya imitator. Classification (NCBI taxonomy): domain Eukaryota; kingdom Metazoa; phylum Chordata; class Amphibia; order Anura; family Dendrobatidae; genus Ranitomeya; species Ranitomeya imitator. The sequence goes on from NC_091290.1 coordinate 143,043,576, forward strand.
ATAAAAAAAAAATTTTTTTATGAAATGTCAGACTTTTTTTTTAAATAAAAAAGCAATATTGATGTTTAAAAAAATAATGAAAAAAATGAAAATAATATAAAAAATATATATTAATTTTTTTATTGGAATGTCAGACTTTTTAAAAAAATAAAAAAGCAATATTGATACTAAAAAAAAATGAAAATAATTTAAAAAAATATTAATTTTTTTAATGAAATATCAGACTTTTAAAAAAAATAAAAAAGCAATATTGATACTTAAAAAAAATTAAAATAATATAAAAAAATATTAATTTTTTTAATGAAATGTCAGACTTTTTAAAAAAATAAAAAAGCAATATTGATACTTAAAAAAAAATAAAAATAATATAAAAAAATATTAATTTTTTTAATGAAATGTCAGACTTTTTTAAAATAAAAAAGCAATATTGATACTTAAAAAAATTGAAAATAATATAAAAAAATATATATTAATTTTTTTTTAAATGAAATGTCAGACTTTTTAAAATAAAAAAAGCAATTCTCACCTTGCCAATCCCCTAAAGATCCGGTTCTAATACTGGCTGGACAACCATTGATCTCTCCTTTCTAAGACAGTGATAATATATCAGAGACGTGTAGCCAATCACTGACCTCATCCATGATCCACTATAGCCAGTCACTGACTGACTGCAGCGGTCACGGGTCTCTATAATGGGACTTGATCGCTGCAGTAGGGAGATGAGACCGGCCGGGGTCCGGGTAGTGTTAGAGAAGGAACATTTGGGGTCCATTTTTAATTTAAAAAAAAAACTAAGATTAAAAAAAGGAAAATAAAAAAGGCAAAAACTGCAGCCGATGTAAGTGCGTCTTACAGGTGAATGATAGTGAATGTTCCGGATTTATTGGAGATTTGGGGTGATGCATTGCATGAGCGCGGCAGTAAATCGCTCCGCGCGCCGGATACGAAGATCCCGAGAAGAGAATTCGGCTCCTATTGTAGTGTCCTGATTCTCGATGGCGGCAGATAAAGGGTGAGACATTGGCGCCAACGCTCAAATGACAGCCAAAAGTTATTCAGCTACTTATCTGGGTAATGCTCTGTGTGAGAGAAGCCATTCGTCGCGGGCTCCCGACCAACTCCGCGCACTTTTTCTATTAGGAGCCGCATAGATAAAGGCCTAATAGATTCCGATGACACAACCTCACTTATAAATTAAGCCGGATTTAACAGAACGGCTCATTCTGCCGACGCGCCATCATTCAGAGCAGAATTAAGTGAAGGTTTCCTCCAGACGAGGGTCTCGTTGCTTTCACTCAGGAACGTCTCGCTAACAGTTTGCTCTGGAGCCATAAAACAGTTGGTTTTGTTTTTTTCGTGGTAACTTTCCCCGCACGCCGTCGCTTAAATGTCCTCCATTGCTTCTCTGCAGGATTCCTTCCTCCAGAGCTGCGCTTCTCCGTATTACGCCCTGACTGATACCTTCTGCATTCATCTTCTCTAATCACATCGCTTAATCTCAACTTTTCTTTATTGTCATTAAATTATAATTAGCAGATAACCCCTCCCCCAACTACAAAATATATTTTTTATAGATTTTCTATTTTACTATTAGATTGGAACTTTGAGAAAGCTGGGTGACAATTGATATGACCACATCTTTTCTACTGTCCAGAATGCAGTCATACAGGTCATGTACATCTTATATACAGGAGACAACAAATAAACTTAATTACTGATTGTACTGGGCTTTTCATTCAGCTTTCCCGAAGTTCTGACAGACAAATAGCCTAATAATACAAGCGAATATAAGAAACTTTGTAATATACCTTATAAAGAAAATTTGCTTTTTTCCCCCTACTTATGTACCACATCTCCTGCCCCCGTCCCCTGAACTCATCATCCATCCATCTTGGTCTGCCAGCTCACTGAGAGATAAGGTTAAGGCTGCCCATTAAGTCTTAGGATGAGGAAAACTCGGCACTGTCAGACAGATCCATCTGCAGTTTTCAGAAAATGTATAGAAATCACCACTGGAGTAACAGCTACACTGCTCAGTACTGCTGTGTAATGTTCTCCATGCTGCTGCTTTCTAGTAAGTGTTTTTATTTCTCACCCAAAAGCTAGATTCACAACTACAATGCTTAGTACTGGTGTGTGATGTTCTCCATACTTCTGCTTTCTAGTAAATGTTTTTTTTTGCATGCCATTACTAAATTCACAGTTACACTGCTCAGTACTGTTGTGTAATGTTCTCCATGCTGCTGCTTTCTAGTGTTTATTTCTCACCCAAAGCTGGATTCCCAACTACACTGCTCATTACTCTGTAATGTTCTCCATGCTGCTGCTTTCTAGTAAGTGTTTTTATTTCTCACCCCTAAACTAGATTCATAGCTATAGCTACACTGCTCAGTACTGCTGTGTAATGTTCTCCATGCTGCTAATTTTTGGTAACTGTTTTTCTAACCCCAAAGCTGGATTCAAAACTATACTGCTCAGTATCTCTGTGTAATGTCCCGTGCCAAGGAACAGCTGGGAGATTCTGTAGATATCTCCCCATTTTGGCCCAATGTTCAAGAACCAAAAATTTGCCGCCTCCAATCATTAAGTCAATTGCGCAATTGGCTGACGATTGATGGATAAGGCCACGGCTGCTTTCACTAACAAATAAAGTAGCACTCTCTAGTGCTATAGCAAGCAAACATGAAATATATAAAATTGGAATTGCATTACTGCTTTAGAAAATAGGAAAAATCAAAGATACTTAGTGCATAAATTGGCCAGTTCATGTATACCCAGCAGCTACGACAAGGCGATCCTCTTTGCTTGGAACCTAACCTAATGTGATTCCTCTCCTGGGCTGATAGCTAAATTTACAGGGATAGGTAGGATCATGGTGTTATTAGTGGAGTGGAGTGGAGTGCTCGGTCAGAGAGCCGATGTTTGCAAATATCAAAGACTGACAGTCACTTCCAAACAGAACAGGTGTATTCTAAGAGTAGCCATTTCCATATATATCTTACAAAGTTAGCACTCTGTAGTGCTACAGCTTTCTGACTGAGCACTCCACCCATCAGCTTATGGCGGTTTTAATCATAGCATGGTTCTACCTACCCATATAAATGTAGCTATCAGCCCAAAAGAGGAATCTCATTAGGATAGGTTCCCAGTAAAGAGAATCGCTTTGTCGTGGCTGCTGGGCACACATGAATTGGCCAATTTATGCGCTAAGTATCTTTGATTTTTCCTTTTTTCTAGAGCAGTAATTCCACTTTCATATATTTAATATTTACATGCTATAGCGCCACAGAGTGCAACTTTGATAGCTATATCTGGAGATAGTTTTAAAGGTATCATTAATAAAAGGACTGTGCAAAATTGACAACTACTTTAAGGTACTTTTCTTTGAACATTTTGCTTGAAACATTAATAAAGACAAAACCATTTGATATAGTTTCCCCCCACATGTTTAATCCTTTTCACTTTTGCAGAGTATTGTTGTCTAATCCCTTTCAGTGCTGGTGCGATTACTGTTTGCTGTACGTTTTTTTAATATACTTCTATTAGTCTGTAATTATATGCAGAGACCTGAATGTCCTTGAACACACTATCACGAAGATGGAAGCAATACAACTATTTAAATTAAAAAAACCTGATTTAAATGCACTCAAAGGCCTGAAGAAGAGGGAGGGAAGAGGGGGGGGGAAGCGATTTGTTTCATGTGCTTCCAAAACGCGCAGGGATCGCCAATAATACACAAATTAGTGATCTGAATGTTGGGTGAAACCATGCGGCCTCACTTATGGCGGAGACACGTGACAAAGGCTTGGAAAGATTTCACTAAACTTCTTAATTTGTCGCCATGAGGCAGGAAGTTTCTCATCAGAACTGTTCATGATCTTGTTTGCAGTTCTCCGGCCCGTGTGTCATAGACACAACTGCACATTGCGGTGGCAGGTGCACTACTAGGGGTAGTGAACTGATATAGTACCCTAGTCTGTATTCAGTATCTAGCACAATTAAGGGAACACTCCTGACAAAACAGATATGTTAGGGCCTAAGTGGGGGCTGGGCAGAATTACTGAGAGGGTACAAAGGCAATTTGCCCCCCATCCACATTTTTTTTAAAAGACTAACAAGTTCCCACTTTGGCTGTCTACACAACTCCCATAGAAGTCAGCAGAGAACCATGATTAGAGAAACTGTTCCCATTTGGAGGGAGCCCATGTATAAAAGAATAATTACAGGAAAGGGAGCAGCCTTTGGAAGGGGAGGAAAAAGGGAGCAGCCTGTGTGAGGGAAAAACAAAGGGAGCAGCCTGTGTGAGGGAAAAACAAAGGGAGCAGCCTGTGTGAGGGGAGGACAAAGGGAGCAGCCTGTGTGAGGGAAAAACAAAGGGAGCAGCCTGTGTGAGGGAAAAACAAAGGGAGCAGCCTGTGTGAGGGAAAAACAAAGGGAGCAGCCTGTGTGAGGGAAAGACAAAGGGAGCAGCATGTGTGAGGGGAGGACAAAGGGAGCAGCCTGTGGAAGAGGAGGACAAAGGGAGCAGCCTGTGTGAGGGGAGGACAAAGGGAGCAGCCTGTGTGAGGGGAGGACAAAGGGAGCAGCCTGTGTGAGGGAAAAACAAAGGGAGCAGCCTGTGTGAGGGGAGGACAAAGGGAGCAGCCTGTGTGAGGGAAAAACAAAGGGAGCAGCCTGTGTGAGGGAAAAACAAAGGGAGCAGCCTGTGTGAGGGAAAAACAAAGGGAGCAGCCTGTGTGAGGGAAAAACAAAGGGAGCAGCCTGTGTGAGGGAAAGACAAAGGGAGCAGCCTGTGTGAGGGGAGGACAAAGGGAGCAGCCTGTGGAAGAGGAGGACAAAGGGAGCAGCCTGTGTGAGGGGAGGACAAAGGGAGCAGCCTGTGTGAGGGGAGGACAAAGGGAGCAGCCTCTGTGAGGGAAAAACAAAGGGAGCAGCCTGTGTGAGGGAAAAACAAAGGGAGCAGCCTGTGTGAGGGAAAGACAAAGGGAGCAGCCTGTGTGAGGGAAAAACAAAGGGAGCAGCCTGTGTGAGGGGAGGACAAAGGGAGCAGCCTGTGTGAGGGGAGGACAAAGGGAGCAGCCTGTGGAAGAGGAGGACAAAGGGAGCAGCCTGTGTGAGGGGAGGACAAAGGGAGCAGCCTGTGTGAGGGGAGGACAAAGGGAGCAGCCTGTGTGAGGGGAGGACAAAGGGAGCAGCCTGTGTGAGGGGAGGACAAAGGGAGCAGCCTGTGTGAGGGGAGGACAAAGGGAGCAGCCTGTGTGAGGGGAGGACAAAGGGAGCAGCCTGTGTGAGGGGAGGATAAAGGGAGCAGCCTGTGTGAGGGGAGGACAAAGGGAGCAGCCTGTGTGAGGGGAGGACAAAGGGAGCAGCCTGTGTGAGGGGAAGGCAAAGGGAGTAGCCTGTGTGAGGGGAAGGCAAAGGGAGCAGCCTGTGTGAGGGGAGGACAAAGGGAGCAGCCTGTGTGAGGGGAGGACAAAGGGAGCAGCCTGTGGAAGAGGAGGACAAAGGGAGCAGCCTGTGTGAGGGGAGGACAAAGGGAGTAGCCTGTGTGAGGGGAAGGCAAAGGGAGTAGCCTGTGTGAGGGGAAGGCAAAGGGAGCAGCCTGTGTGAGGGGAGGACAAAGGGAGCAGCCTGTGTGAGGGGAGGACAAAGGGAGCAGCCTGTGTGAGGGGAAGACAAAGGGAGCAGCCTGTGTGAGGGGAGGACAAAGGGAGCAGCCTGTGTGAGGGGAGGACAAAGGGAGCAGCCTGTGTGAGGGGAAGGCAAAGGGAGCAGCCTGTGTGAGGGAAAGGCAAAGAGAGGAGCCTTTGTAAGGAGGAGGCAAATGGAGAAACACGTATGAGGATAAGACAAAAAGGGAGCAGCATGTGTTAAAGGGAAGACAAAGGGAGCAGCCTGTGTGAGGAGGAGGCAAAAGGGAGCAGCCTGTGTGAGGGGGAGGCAAAAGGGTGGAGCCTTTGTGAGGGGGAAGCAAAAGGAGCAGCCTGTGTGAGGGGGAGGCAAAAGGGAGGAGCTTGTGTGAGGGGGAGGCAAAAGGGAGGAGCTTGTGTGAGGGGGAGGCAAAAGGAGCAGCCTGTGTGATGGGGAGGCAAAAGGGAGCAGCCTGTGTGAGGGGGAGGCAAAAGGGAGGAGCTTGTGTGAGGGGGAGGCAAAAGGGAGGAGCCTGTGTGAGAGTGAGGCAAAAGGAGCAGCCTGTGTGAGGGGAAGACAAAGGGAGCAGCCTGTGTGAGGGGAAGGTAAAAGGGAGCAGCCTGTGTGAGGGGAAGGCAAAGGGAGCAGCCTGTGTGAGGGGAGGACAAAGGGAGCAGCCTGTGTGAGGGGAGGACAAAGGGAGCAGCCTGTGTGAGGGGAGGACAAAGGGAGCAGCCTGTGTGAGGGGAAGGCAAAGGGAGCAGTCTGTGTGAGGGGAGGACAAAGGGAGCTGCCTGTGTGAGGGAGGCAAGGAGAGGAGCCTGTGTGAGGGGAAGGCAAAGGGAGCAGCCTGTGTGAGGGGAGGGCAAAGAGAGGAGCCTTTGTAAGGAGGAGGCAAATGGAGAAACCTGTATGAGGATAAGACAAAAAGGGAGCAGCATGTGTTAAAGGGAAGACAAAGGGAGCAGCCTGTGGAAGAGGAGGACAAAGGGAGCAGCCTGTGTGAGGGGAGGACAAAGGGAGCAGCCTGTGTGAGGGGAGGACAAAGGGAGCAGCCTCTGTGAGGGAAAAACAAAGGGAGCAGCCTGTGTGAGTGAAAAACAAAGGGAGCAGCCTGTGTGAGGGAAAGACAAAGGGAGCAGCCTGTGTGAGGGAAAAACAAAGGGAGCAGCCTGTGTGAGGGGAGGACAAAGGGAGCAGCCTGTGTGAGGGGAGGACAAAGGGAGCAGCCTGTGGAAGAGGAGGACAAAGGGAGCAGCCTGTGTGAGGGGAGGACAAAGGGAGCAGCCTGTGTGAGGGGAGGACAAAGGGAGCAGCCTGTGTGAGGGGAGGACAAAGGGAGCAGCCTGTGTGAGGGGAGGACAAAGGGAGCAGCCTGTGTGAGGGGAGGACAAAGGGAGCAGCCTGTGTGAGGGGAGGACAAAGGGAGCAGCCTGTGTGAGGGGAGGACAAAGGGAGCAGCCTGTGTGAGGGGAGGACAAAGGGAGCAGCCTGTGTGAGGGGAGGACAAAGGGAGCAGCCTGTGTGAGGGGAAGGCAAAGGGAGTAGCCTGTGTGAGGGGAAGGCAAAGGGAGCAGCCTGTGTGAGGGGAGGACAAAGGGAGCAGCCTGTGTGAGGGGAGGACAAAGGGAGCAGCCTGTGGAAGAGGAGGACAAAGGGAGCAACCTGTGTGAGGGGAGGACAAAGGGAGTAGCCTGTGTGAGGGGAAGGCAAAGGGAGTAGCCTGTGTGAGGGGAAGGCAAAGGGAGCAGCCTGTGTGAGGGGAGGACAAAGGGAGCAGCCTGTGTCAGGGGAGGACAAAGGGAGCAGCCTGTGTGAGGGGAAGACAAAGGGAGCAGCCTGTGTGAGGGGAGGACAAAGGGAGCAGCCTGTGTGAGGGGAGGACAAAGGGAGCAGCCTGTGTGAGGGGAAGGCAAAGGGAGCAGCCTGTGTGAGGGAAAGGCAAAGAGAGGAGCCTTTGTAAGGAGGAGGCAAATGGAGAAACACGTATGAGGATAAGACAAAAAGGGAGCAGCATGTGTTAAAGGGAAGACAAAGGGAGCAGCCTGTGTGAGGAGGAGGCAAAAGGGAGCAGCCTGTGTGAGGGGGAGGCAAAAGGGTGGAGCCTTTGTGAGGGGGAGGCAAAAGGAGCAGCCTGTGTGAGGGGGAGGCAAAAGGGAGGAGCTTGTGTGAGGGGGAGGCAAAAGGGAGGAGCTTGTGTGAGGGGGAGGCAAAAGGAGCAGCCTGTGTGATGGGGAGGCAAAAGGGAGCAGCCTGTGTGAGGGGGAGGCAAAAGGGAGGAGCCTGTGTGAGAGTGAGGCAAAAGGAGCAGCCTGTGTGAGGGGAAGACAAAGGGAGCAGCCTGTGTGAGGGGAAGGTAAAAGGGAGCAGCCTGTGTGAGGGGAAGGCAAAGGGAGCAGCCTGTGTGAGGGGAGGACAAAGGGAGCAGCCTGTGTGAGGGGAGGACAAAGGGAGCAGCCTGTGTGAGGGGAGGACAAAGGGAGCAGCCTGTGTGAGGGGAAGGCAAAGGGAGCAGTCTGTGTGAGGGGAGGACAAAGGGAGCTGCCTGTGTGAGGGAGGCAAGGAGAGGAGCCTGTGTGAGGGGAAGGCAAAGGGAGCAGCCTGTGTGAGGGGAGGGCAAAGAGAGGAGCCTTTGTAAGGAGGAGGCAAATGGAGAAACCTGTATGAGGATAAGACAAAAAGGGAGCAGCATGTGTTAAAGGGAAGACAAAGGGAGCAGCCTGTGTGAGGAGGAGGCAAAAGGGAGCAGCCTGTGTGAGGGGGAGGCAAAAGGGTGGAGCCTTTGTGAGGGGGAGGCAAAAGGAGCAGCCTGTGTTAGGGGGAGGCAAAAGGGAGGAGCTCGTGTGAGGGGGAGGCAAAAGGGAGGAGCTTGTGTGAGGGGGAGGCAAAAGGATATATATAAGCAACAAAGGTAGGCGGGCACCGCACAAAATATAACGGTGATCAACCACGTGCATATAAACAATGTACAAGAAAAAACACCAGAAAAAGATATGCACAAACTGGGATCACATATATATTAAATTTTATTATAACAAATCTCAACAACAAAAGGCAATAAACGGAACACACAATTAAAAACATTTAAAAACTAGAACAGACCAACCCTCCTCCTCTAGGATATAAAGTAATACAAATAGGTATACAGATATTACACCGGGCATAAGGTCAGAAAAATACATACATATCATCCAAATATTTGTCACATAAGAGATCGACAAAGCCCTATATAAAAATCCGTCTAGACCCCTATTATAGCCATAGTCTCCAGCCCCTAGTGAAGCAGCAATAATGCAAAAAACAGAGCACCAAAAAATAAGCCCAACCAATGTGGTGCTATATCCAGTATCCACACCCCCGCCACACACCCAAACCTGGACAACCAACCTCATTCATCACCTAGTCTGGAATAAATCCAGATCAATGCCGGAATGGTCCCTAGGTGGCCAAGGTGCTGGGCAAGCGTGGAGAGGGTAATGAGAAAAGCCGGTACACAGAATCCGTGTGTCCCTAAGCAAGGCTGGATGTAACCAAGGGGTAACTGACGGAAAAAGAAAATCCAAGAGGAGGGTGACGGCCCCACGCGTTCCGACGCTACTAAGGCGTCTTCGTCAGGGGAAGGTAGTGAGGAATGTGTCCCGCATACGCCTTTTAAATGTACAACATAATGAGCGATGGGTTTCACCTGTGAGGCTGCGGCGGCGTGTATCCTCAGATGCCGGCATATGGAGGGCGAATACTTCCGGTCATGCGTACATGGTCCCAGAGGTTTGACATTGCTCTATAGTCCAACAGACTACGCAAGCGCTATGGTCTCCAGGGAAACGTCCAATGCCAAGGAGGAGAGAAAAGAGCGCAGGCGCCGAACTAGTAAGCACAAGGGCGACCCAGACATGCGCACTGCCCATTACGCTTTCTATTCCTTAATGAGAATGAGTCACAATATGGTGAAACCCAATACGGGTCTCTTACAGATCTAGGAACACGCCAGATATTGAGCGGCGCAAACTCTCTCAGTGATATCCAGCGGGGTCCGCATTGGTATAAATAGTTAACCTAATATACTTGCAAGCGCAAGCACATATGAATACTAAGGAGATGATACCTACACAGTGTGCACACTGTATCAGTCGGTCAAGTGCCTAAATCTGGACAAAGCCATGTCCAAACACCGGCACCTAACCTCCTGAACATAGGGGTGACGCTAAGCGTCATTCCTGGAAGATACACTATTAGGGAATATCAGTCATATAGCACCCCACCTACACATCAGAGATGAATAGTTACAAAATCAATGTTTTGGTACGGCAAAGCCTGCAAAAGTGCCGTTTTGCCGGAAAAGATGAAACTTCGACAGTGCAAGATAGTTGTTGGAATTATCCATGGTAGTGCCGATAATGTCGAAGCCAAAACATGTACAAATCTGTAGTGAATATAAAAAGAACGCATAACTGATTCAGCAATGAAGGATAACCAGATGGTAAAAGTTATATATCCAAGCGCCACAGTATGCGTGCTGCATTACAGAATATGTACATCTGCATGTCCAAACCAAGTGTAGTGATACATACAAAATTCAGTGACACATAAATCCCAGCCACTCATGATGAAAAGCAGGCCGGTATAAAGTTAAACCCTTATAGAGCCTCACAGACACTCAATTGGTCCAGATGGCAGAACAATCGTCCCAGGATCCACGATCTAAGGTGAGGAAGTTACAAAAAAAAAAAAAAAAAAAAAAAAAAATACATATATATATTCCCTATTCTGATTCTCCTTTCTATTACCTTCCTTCCCTTCTCCCTCTCTTCCCCTTTCTTTAAAAATATATATATTTAAGTCATCAATCATAAAAAGTATATAAGTAGACTCAATTAGCTTCTGATGGAAGAAAATGCTGGAAAAATATAGTTGCCTAAATCTGCTTATAAAACCCGGTAAATAGTAGTTCCTCATTCATCCCCCCTGGGGCCCGACTATTCAAGTTGTAAATCCACTTGGACTCCCTCCTAAGGAGGTCTAATGTAATGTTCCCGCCTCTAACATCGGGCCTAACTCCTTCCAGGCCCATAACCCTCAGGCTACTTGCAGATCCACCATGTTCCTGTAAAAAGTGGCCTGCTACTGACGATAGTTTCTTACCCCTTCCTAGATCTATCTTGGCCGTATTGATATTAGAGAGGTGCTGCTGCACCCGGCGCCTCAGCTCCTGTGTAGTATAACCCACATATAATTTGGGACAGCCACATACCAAAGCATATACCAAATATCTGGTCCGACAATTGAAGTACGCAGAGGGCTCAATTCTCTTAGGAATATGTGGTAGAGTTAGGCCCGTATCAGAGATCATCAGGCCACAAATACTGCACCCTCCACATGGATAGGACCCAAATATCTGGCCACATGTGCCGCTTTTAGTAGTTGCCCGTTTAAAATGACTCGATACTAAATCATCCTTTAGGTTACGTGACCTCCTGGCCACCATCCTAGGAGTAGAGGCTAGCCAGGGGTGGAGTTTGGGTTCCGTCAATAGAATGTTCCAGTTTTTCTTCAAGATCTCATGAACATCCCTCCACTGATTGTGGTATACTGTAATCAAGTTGATCGACTGTGTAGTCTTTTTCTCTCTTGGTTTAAGGATATCCTCACGCACACAACGTTGAGAATGCTGGAATGCCTGTGCAACCACTCTGTGTGGGTACCCCCTATCCCGAAATCTTCCTGTTAGTTTTCTGGATTCTGCCAAAAAATCCTCCTTGGTAGAGCAGTTCCTCTTGACCCTTAGGAATTGCCCCTTGGGTATGCTGTTCCGAAGGTGGACCGGATGCGCACTCTTATAATGCAATAGGCTGTTAGTCGCTGTTTCCTTCCTATGGAGACTCGTGACAATGTGGTTGTCTCTCAAGATTATATCAAGATCCAGGAAATCAACCCCCGTGGAAGACACTTTTGATGTCAGTCTAATATTCCAGGGATTCCTGTTGAGAGAATCAATGAAGTTGTTACACTCATCCAGAGTTCCTGTCCAAAAGAATAGAACATCATCGATAAACCTATGCCACTCCAGCACACATCTTTGGAACATATGTAACTGATATACATGGGTCTCCTCCCACCACCCCATGTATAAGTTAGCATACGAAGGTGCGCATCTGGCACCCATAGCAGTGCCAGACGCTTGTCTGTAGAACGTGCGATCAAATATAAAATAATTCTTTTCTAGAACCATTTTTAACAGATCAAGAATAAAGCAATCATGATCTCTATCCCTACTTGATTTCTTGTCCAGAAAGTAGGTGATTGCATCAAGTCCCAATTTGTGGTCAATACTCGTGTAGAGAGACTCCACATCGAGTGTGATGATCAAGGTATCCCTCGGCACCTCAAGTTTACCAATTCTCTCAATCAGGTGCATCGAGTCCCGTATATAGGACCCTAAGGAGAATACCAGGGGCTGTAGAAAATAGTCCAGATATACACACGGCCTCTCAAACAACCCCCCAATCCCCGATATTATTGGCCTACCTGGGGGGTTATCCAAGCTCTTATGCACCTTCGGTAGCATATAAAACGTAGGAATCCTAGGTGTTTCGGTAGTCAAGAAGTCTTTTTCCCTTTTGTTAATAATCCCCAGGCCAAGAGCAGTCCGAACCAATCCATCAAGGTGTTTCTTGAAGACATCCGTAGGGTCCGAAGGCAAAACCTGGTAATGAGAGGTATTAAGCAGCTGTCTCTTAGCTTCGACCACATATAAGTCCTTAGGCCAGAGGACAATGTTGCCCCCTTTGTCGGCCTCTTTGATCACAAAGGAGTCCTGTTTTTTAAGATGCTTCAAGCAGCGGGCCTCCTCCCTGGTCAGGTTACCCACTCCCTTTTTGATAACTTTTAAATTGGCAATGTCTCTACTCACGGTCTCAAAAAATATTTGTACGACCGGAAAGAGTGAAAAAGATGGGGAGGCTTGGGACGGAATACGTCCTGTGAATCTACCCGACTTACCGCTATTGCCCTCATTCTCATCTAGGAGTTCCAAGAGATCCCGGAATACCCGTCTGTCCTCCTCTGGCATGGTGTCAATTACAGATGGTTTATGGTACAGCAATTTAAACGTGAGCTGCCGACAAAAAAGGTACAGATCTTTGGTCAATTCAAATTTGTTGAGCTGATTAGTTGGGGAGAAGGACAGCCCTTTGGAAAGTAGAGAAACCTCACCCGCCGATAATGAGTATGATGATAAGTTCACAATCTGTAACTTACCAGGTCCATCCCCCCCGGGTCATTATGCGTTAGATTTTCCTGTGATTCCTCCTCGTGGTCCTCTTGCGACCCAACGTCGCGGCCCAACGGGAGGCAAAAGGAGTAGCCTGTGTGAGGGGGAGGCAAAAGGGAGCAGCCTGTGTGAGGGGGAGGCAAAAGGGAGGAGCTTGTGTGAGGGGGAGGCAAAAGGGAGGAGCCTGTGTGAGGGTGAGGCAAAAAGAGCAGCCTGTGTGAGGGGGAGGCAAAAGGGAGGAGCTTGTGTGAGGGGGAGGCAAAAGGGAGGAGCTTGTGTGAGGGGAGGAGCTTGTGTGAGGGGGAGGCAAAAGGAGCAGCCTGTGTGAGGGGGAGGCAAAAGGGAGCAGCCTGTGTGAGGGGGAGGCAAAAGGGAGGAGCTTGTGTGAGGGGGAGGCAAAAGGGAGGAGCCTGTGTGAGGGGGAGGCAAAAGGGAGCAGCCTGTGTGAGGGGGAGGCAAAAGGGAGGAGCTTGTGTGAGGGGGAGGCAAAAGGGAGCAGCCTGTGTGAGGGGAGGCAAAAGGGAGCAGCCTGTGTGAGGGGGGCCAAAAGGAAGCAGCCTGTGTGATGGGGAGGCAAGGTGAGCAGCCCGTGTGAGGGGGAGGCAAGGTGAGCAGCCTGTGTGAGGGGGAGGCAAGGTGAGCAGCCTGTGTGAGGGGGAGGCAAGGTGAGCAGCCTGTGTGATATGAAGCATAAAGAGTAATCTCAGATAGAAGGAACCATGTGAACAGTCTGTAACTGAGGAGGCATGGGGAGCAGCCTGTGCATGACTGAAGGGCATGGGGAGGAATTTAAGAGGAGGGATCATGGGAGCAGCATGTGTGATGGGAATCATGGGTGCAGTTTTTAAGTGAAGGGTGCATGGGTAGGAGCGTTTGTGAGGTTGGTGAACAATAGAGAAAAGACTGTGTATGCACTGTGGTCTCGTTTCTAGTCTTGGGGTACTGACATTAACCCTTTATCTTCCATAGACGTATCAACACAGAAAACCATCTTTTCACTACCATAGACTTCCAAGGCTGCAGACATAACCACTTCCACTGCCCTAGACCACCCTGGATTACAGAAAGTAATTCCTTCTCTGCCGACAACCCAAAGTATGTTACTATAAACCCATTAACTACCAAAAGGTGGTAGTTGGCTACATTTGTCCATTGCCCAGATCCCTGATTCATGAGCTATAAAGGCTTAGAGGGACCAAGGAGCATCAGAATAGGGGGCCCTAATACTGTCCAGTAGAGCGGGTGCGGGCAGGACAGCTGGATTTGTGCCTCCAATGATTATTGAGATTGATGATTATTCAGAATTTCTTCTGCACAAACAGAAAATAAATTATCTTAGAGAAGATATCCACTTGCGTAAACCAATTTCGGTGTGGTGCCTGCCCAGTAATTCTCTGGATACCACGCTCCAATCCTGGTTATATCTTATTAATACCTCCCTAGCTCTTGGTGCGGTCTAGTGTTTCTGAACCACTTTCTTTTTTACCAAGTGATTTGATGGGTGAGACACATTCATTTAATGCCCCAATTTTTGGTGTCTTGAGGATTGGTGACCCCCAGATCAAGTGGTTTCATACCTGTACTATATACCTGAGCATTCCCTGATGACCACATACCTGTTGAGACAGCCTGAGATCTGGAGGCTGGAAGCCATTTAATTAGTAATGTTAGAGTTAACTCTCTACTCTCCGGCATATTGCTGTCCCCATCACACCGGCAGTGCTGCACGCATGGCTCCGGACCGGTCACATCTAAGTTTCCCTCTGAATGATCTTTCAATGTGCGGAGAAGTATTAAATTATTAACACTGAATGTCCCCAAGTGAAGGGAATGGATGGTGAAGTGGGAACACAGAAGACGGATCGGCAGAAGTGAGGTCTCGCACTAGACTTCTCATCTATCATGAAATACTTCAAGCGGCGATAAATCGTGTCCATGAGTGGGCAGCTTGTTAAACCCCGGTGAGGTGTTATTAACTGCAAGAGCTTATTCATTTAGAGATCCCATAATAGCCCTAACAGCGGCGGCCGCTCTAAAGAGAGACCCTCGTCTAGGACAGTCATCAAGCGTCTGGATGTGTTAACTACTGGAACAGCGAGGACACGGCGGCCCGGTGCACCATGGCAGCTCCGAAGAATGCAAAGTACAAGTCATTCATTTCTGTAATATCTCCTATTTAAAGGGGTATTCCACTGGATAGGAAATTACTGGTGAGATGAGATCCCCTCTGATCACCAGACCAGGGCACTTCTGTCCCCCGTCCTCAACCTGTAATGGTTAGAGTAGACCTATTGTAGCGGTACTGGTTGGATGGAGCTTGTGTGCCGCCATATGTTGGTGCCCTCCCTCCATGAGATGTGCCGTCACACACACCACACAATCCATACCTAATTCTGAGTGCAATTAGGAACCGTGCTCAAATAGATCCAGGGTTGCAATCTGTGCACGATGTAGCAAAATGTGAAAAACTCTAGACCAGGACCTCAATGACTATGTACCACAATGTCGGCCATAATCACTAGACACCAGGGGCATATGGCAAGAAAGACGATGAGGCACAAAGTGCGGCACAACTACGAGCCACAAGGACAGTAGTAGACTATGTACTACAATAAACAGAGGGGTCCCACTAGGTATCAACCAATGAGCTAAGCCTAAGTGATGCCTTAGTTTGTGAGTGTGCGGATCAATGTGATCACCTCCGATCCGACTAAACCATAGCTCCTTCCACTAGATCTGGATCAAAGAGTGTTAAATTTCTTTCTTCTGCTTTATGTTTCAGAAAATCCCTGCAGCAGCTATTTAATATGAACAGCGAGATCCGAGCTCCAGTTCAGGAAATGACTAATGGGGGGGCAACAACTCTGCCCCCTATTGATAGCATCAGAATCCGACCTTCTCATCATATTGTCTTCATGGTTCTACAATGACTCCATCCTCATTATTTACCCTTTCTCTACTTATCCAGCTCATAATGCTGCCCCCTATTAGTCGTCAGATGTAATGTGGTACCCTAATAATGGTGCAGGTGGCCCCCGGACGATACAACCATTGATTATATGCAGTCTGATTCATTGCAGGAACTGGTAAAATCATCATCAGTTATCCATGGACCCTGCTGTGTATCCCACTGGGGTTAGCTGGGAGTCAAGAGGCGCACAGGGAGTAGAAAGGTCTAGGAGCAGTTCAAGGGAGGTAAAGGAAGGCCCAGACTTGGAGATATTTCCTGAAATCCATGGACCTTGAGCAAAGGATTTTAAGTAGGATTATAAAGAACCATGGACATGCCCCACGCTTCAGCACATCATTTTTCTATGTGCAGAGGGGCATCTGCACTCCCTTGGCGATCCAGTCCATTTGGAACGTCTCCTTGCACACTCTATAACAACATCACCTGGTGTAAAAATACAGAAGGTGCTATGACATCTCATAGGTCGGTCTCACATATCCATGATTCACAGAGGGTTCAAGGATCTCCTGACCAAAAAAACAATAGCTTCACATAAGCCTACAAGGCTGTTGAGTTGGCACAGAAGACCAGAGGCCGGTCAAAACATCGAGGTCCATACTGGGACCGTAAAACACATACGTGAATCCATCTTGAATGACATACAGCCTAGAAGGCTGCACCCATGGACACCTTAGACTAACACTGGCCGATCCTGCCGATACTGACAAGCTAATGAGTATGGGGTGCATGGACAAATGATGTTTGTGGAGTTAAGGATCTGGCATGTCCGATTTCGGAGGACCGATCGCCTTGTCTTCTAGGAATACGCTCCTGTGTATAGGAGTATGGGCTGAGATGGATGCGGGCCAAATGATCTGTCTAATGTCTATGGTGGGATCTTGAGATGACGTCTTTAAAGTTGGGCCAGGAGGCCCCAAACCATGGTGGGAATATGGGAGGTCATCTGGGCACCATGGTTCTGCATCTGTTGTGTTCCTACAACCCTCATCGTGGCCTGTAAAGAGCCCCATCCAAGGTGAGCCGAAGTATCCGTCTCACCAGGTGCCCACTTTAACCCCCAAGGGTGGTTTGCATGTTAATGACAGGGCCAATTTTTACAATTCTGACCACTGTCCCTTTATGAGTTTATAACTCTGGAACGCATGAATGGATCCCAGAGATTCAGACATTGTTTTATCGTGACATATTGTACTTCAAGTTAGTGGTAAAATTTCCTTGACATTACTTGCGTTTATTTGTGATAAAAACAGAAATTTGGAGAAAATTTTAAAAATTTCGCAAATTTCCAAATTTAATTTTCATGCCCCTAAACCACAGAGATATGTCACACAAAATACTCAACAAGTAACAATTCACGCATGTCTACTTTACATCAGCACAATTTTGGAACCAAGACTTTTTTGTTAGGGAGTTCTAAGGGTTAAAAGTTAACCAGCAATTTCTCATTTTTACAACACCATTTTTTTTTAGGGACCACATCACATTTGAAGTCACTTTGAGGGGTCTATATGACAGAAAATAACCAAGTGTGACACCATTCTAAAAACTGCACCCCTCATGGTGCTCAAAACCACATTCAAGAAGTTTATTAACCCTTCAGGTGTTTCACAGGAATTTTTGGAATGTTTAGTTTAAAAAAAAATTGAACATTTAACTTTTTTTCACAAAAAATTTACTTCAGGTCCAATTTGTTTTATTTTACCAAGGGCAACAGGAGAAATTGGACCCCAAAAGTTGTTGTACAATTTGTGCTGAGTACGCTGATACCCCATATGTGAGGGTAAACTACTGTTTGGGCGCATGGGAGAGCTCGAAAGGGAAGGAGCGCCGTTTGACTTTCCAATGCAAAATGGCTGGAATTGAGATAGGAAGCCATGTCGCGTTTGGAGAGCCACTGATGTGCCTAAACATTGAAACCCCCCACAAGTGACACCATTTTGGAAAGTAGACTCCCTAAGGAACTTATCTAGATGTGTGGTGAGCACTTTGAACCCCCAAGTGCTTCACAGAAGTTTATAATATAGAGCCATAATAATAAAAAATCATATTTTTTCACAAAAAATTATCCTTTTGCCCCCAGTTTTGTATTTTCCCAAGGGGAACAGGAGAAATTGGACCCCAAAATTTGTTGTACAATTTTTCTTGAGTACAATAATACCCTATATGAGGGGAAAAACCACCATTTGGGTGCATGGCAGAGCTTGGAAGGGAAGGAGCGCTGTTTGGAATGCAGACTTAGATGGATTGGTCTTCAGGAGTCACATTGCGTTTGCAGAGCCCCTAATGTACCTAAACAGTAGAAATCCCCCACAAGTGACCCCATATTGGAAACTAGACCCTCCAAGAAACTTATCTAGATGTGTTGTGAGAACTTTGAACCCTCAAGTGTTTCGCAACAGTTTATAACGCAGAGCCGTGAAAATGAAAAATCTTTTTTTCCCACAAAAATGATTTTTTAGCCCCCAAATTTTTATTTTCCCAAGGGTAACAAGAGAAATTGGACCCCAAAAGCTCTTGTCCAATTTGTCCTGAGAATGCTAATACCCCATATGTTGGGACAAACCCAACGGGGACGGGAAGAAAAACATTAGACTCGAACAAAGACGACCCAGGAAAACATACTCAGAAGGGAGGTAAGAACATTTCTAAAACAATCCACAGTGAGGAGATTGGAACAAAACAAAATCCTCTAAACTGCATGCTCGCAAACGCCAGAAGCCTGACAAACAAGATGGAAGAACTAGAAGCAGAAATATCTACAGGTAACTTTGACATAGTGGGAATAACCGAGACATGGTTAGATGAAAGCTATGACTGGGCAGTTAACTTACAGGGTTACAGTCTGTTTAGAAAGGATCGTAAAAATCGGAGAGGAGGAGGGGTTTGTCTCTATGTAAAGTCTTGTCTAAAGTCCACTTTAAGGGAGGATATTAGCGAAGGGAATGAGGATGTCGAGTCCATATGGGTTGAAATTCATGGAGGGAAAAATGGTAACAAAATTCTCATTGGGGTCTGTTACAAACCCCCAAATATAACAGAAAGCATGGAAAGTCTACTTCTAAAGCAGATAGATGAAGCTGCAACCCATAATGAGGTCCTGGTTATGGGGGACTTTAACTACCCGGATATTAACTGGGAAACAGAAACCTGTGAAACCCATAAAGGCAACAGGTTTCTGCTAATAACCAAGAAAAATTATCTTTCACAATTGGTGCAGAATCCAACCAGAGGAGCAGCACTTTTAGACCTAATACTATCTAATAGACCTGACAGAATAACAAATCTGCAGGTGGTTGGGCATTTAGGAAATAGCGACCACAATATTGTGCAGTTTCACCTGTCTTTCACTAGGGGGACTTGTCAGGGAGTCACAAAAACATTGAACTTTAGGAAGGCAAAGTTTGAACAGCTTAGAGATGCCCTTAATCTGGTAGACTGGGACAATATCCTCAGAAATGAGAATACAGATAATAAATGGGAAATGTTTAAGAACATCCTAAATAGGCAGTGTAAGCGGTTTATACCTTGTGGGAATAAAAGGACTAGAAATAGGAAAAACCCAATGTGGCTAAACAAAGAAGTAAGGCAGGCAATTAACAGTAAAAAGAAAGCATTTGCACTACTAAAGCAGGATGGCACCACTGAAGCTCTAAAAAACTATAGGGAGAAAAATACTTTATCTAAAAAACTAATTAAAGCTGCCAAAAAGGAAACAGAGAAGCACATTGCTAAGGAGAGTAAAACTAATCCCAAACTGTTCTTCAACTATATCAATAGTAAAAGAATAAAAACTGAAAATGTAGGCCCCTTAAAAAATAGTGAGGAAAGAATGGTTGTAGATGACGAGGAAAAAGCTAACATATTAAACACCTTCTTCTCCACGGTATTCACGGTGGAAAATGAAATGCTAGGTGAAATCCCAAGAAACAATGAAAACCCTATATTAAGAGTCACCAATCTAACCCAAGAAGAGGTGCGAAACCGGCTAAATAAGATTAAAATAGATAAATCTCCAGGTCCGGATGGCATACACCCACGAGTACTAAGAGAACTAAGTAATGTAATAGATAAACCATTATTTCTTATTTTTAGTGACTCTATAGCGACAGGGTCTGTTCCGCAGGACTGGCGCATAGCAAATGTGGTGCCAATATTCAAAAAGGGCTCTAAAAGTGAACCTGGAAATTATAGGCCAGTAAGTCTAACCTCTATTGTTGGTAAAATATTTGAAGGGTTTCTGAGGGATGTTATTCTGGATTATCTCAATGAGAATAACTGTTTAACTCCATATCAGCATGGGTTTATGAGAAATCGCTCCTGTCAAACCAATCTAATCAGTTTTTATGAAGAGGTAAGCTATAGACTGGACCACGGTGAGTCATTGGACGTGGTATATCTCGATTTTTCCAAAGCGTTTGATACCGTGCCGCACAAGAGGTTGGTACACAAAATGAGAATGCTTGGTCTGGGGGAAAATGTGTGTAAATGGGTTAGTAACTGGCTTAGTGATAGAAAGCAGAGGGTGGTTATAAATGGTATAGTCTCTAACTGGGTCGCTGTGACCAGTGGGGTACCGCAGGGGTCAGTATTGGGACCTGTTCTCTTCAACATATTCATTAATGATCTGGTAGAAGGTTTACACAGTAAAATATCGATATTTGCAGATGATACAAAACTATGTAAAGCAGTTAATACAAGAGAAGATAGTATTCTGCTACAGATGGATCTGGATAAGTTGGAAACTTGGGCTGAAAGGTGGCAGATGAGGTTTAACAATGATAAATGTAAGGTTATACACATGGGAAGAGGGAATCAATATCACCATTACACACTGAACGGGAAACCACTGGGTAAATCTGACAGGGAGAAGGACTTGGGGATCCTAGTTAATGATAAACTTACCTGGAGCAGCCAGTGCCAGGCAGCAGCTGCCAAGGCAAACAGGATCATGGGGTGCATTAAAAGAGGTCTGGATACACATGATGAGAGCATTATACTGCCTCTGTACAAATCCCTAGTTAGACCGCACATGGAGTACTGTGTCCAGTTTTGGGCACCGGTGCTCAGGAAGGATATAATGGAACTAGAGAGAGTACAAAGGAGGGCAACAAAATTAATAAAGGGGATGCGAGAACTACAATACCCAGATAGATTAGCGAAATTAGGATTATTTAGTCTAGAAAAAAGACGACTGAGGGGCGATCTAATAACCATGTATAAGTATATAAGGGGACAATACAAATATCTCGCTGAGGATCTGTTTATACCAAGGAAGGTGACGGGCACAAGGGGGCATTCTTTGCGTCTGGAGGAGAGAAGGTTTTTCCACCAACATAGAAGAGGATTCTTTACTGTTAGGGCAGTGAGAATCTGGAATTGCTTGCCTGAGGAGGTGGTGATGGCGAACTCAGTCGAGGGGTTCAAGAGAAGCCTGGATGTCTTCCTGGAGCAGAACAATATTGTATCATACAATTATTAGGTTCTGTAGAAGGACGTAGATCTGGGGATTTATTATGATGGAATATAGGCTGAACTGGATGGACAAATGTCTTTTTTCGGCCTTACTAACTATGTTACTATGTTATACGGGAGAGCTCGGAAGGGAAGGAGCACTGTTTTACTTTTTCAACGCAGAATTGGCTGGAATTGAGATCGGACCCCATGTTGCGTTTTGAGAGCCCCTGATGTGCCTAAACAGTGGAAACCCCACAATTCTAACTCCAACCCTAATCCCAACACACCCTAAGGCTAGGTTCACATTGCGTTAGTGCAGTCTGTTCAATGCATACGTTAAACGGACTGCGTTAATGCAAGTGCCGAAAAAGATCGCGTTTATGCGATCGCACTAGCGCAGATGCTCTATCTGTGCTACCGGTGACAGACCCAAAAACACTGCAGTCCGAGGGTCCGTCAAAGAATGACGGCACATCGCTAATGCATGCCGATTATGACATGCGTTAGCGATGCGCTAAATAATGGCAGTTAATGGGTGCGCTAACGCATCCGTTGCATAGCGTTAGTGCTGCTATGTAACGGATCCCATCAGCGCATTGCCATTAACGCAATGTGAACCCAGCCTAACCCTAATCCCAACCCTAACCATGACCCTAACCACACCCCTAACCCGAACATGCCCCTAACCCTAATTCCAACCCTAACCATATCCCTAACTCCAACACATCCCTAACTCCAACACACCCCTAACCCTTATTTCAACCATAACTCCAACACATCCCTAACCCTAATTCCAACCATAACCCTAACTACACCCCTAACTCTGACACACCCCTAACCCTAATCCCAACCCTATTCCCAACCATAAATGTAATCCAAACCCTAAACCTAACTTTAGCCCCAACCCTAACCCTAACTTTAGCCCCAACCCTAACTGTAGCCTTAACCCTAGCCCCAACCCTACCCTAGCCCTAACCTTAGCGGGAAAATGGAAATAAATACATTTTTTTAATTTTTCCCTAACTAACGAGGTGATGAAGGGGGGTTTGATTTACTATTTATAGCTGGTTTTTTAGCGGATTTTTGTTTGGCAGCCGTCACACACTAAAAGATGCTTTTTATTGCAAAAAATAGTTTTTGCGTTATGACATTTTGAGAGTTATAATTTTTCCATATTTTGATCCACAGAGTCATGAGGTCTTGTTTTTTGTGGGACGAGTTGACATTTTTATTGGTAACATTTTCGGGCACGTGACATTTTTTTATCGCTTTTTATTCCGATTTTGTTAGGTAGAATGAACAAAAAACAGCAATTCATGAATTTCTTTTGGGGGAGGCGTTTATACCGTTCCACATTTGGTAAAATTGATAAAGCGGTTTTATTCTTCAGGTCAGTACGATTACAGCGATACCTCATTTATATCTTTTTTTATGTTTTGGCGCTTTTATACAATAAAAACTATTTTATACAAAAAAATAATTATTTTTGCATCTCTTTATTCTGAGGGCTATAACTTTATTTTTTCGTTGATGACGCTGTATGGCCGCTCGTTTTCTGCGGGACAAGATGACGTTTTCAGCGGTGCCATGTTTATTTATATCCGTCTTTTTTATCGCGTGTTATTCCACTTTTTATTCGGTGGTATGATTATAAAGCATTGTTTTTTGCATCGGTTTTTTTTTCAGCGGTGTCCACTGAAGGGGTTAACTAGTGTTACAGTTTTATAGGTCTGGTTGTTACGGACGCGGCGATACTAAATATGATTACTCTTATTTTTTTTATTTGCATAAAGAAATGTATTTATTGGAACAAAAAATTTTTTTTCTTTATTTAGGATTTTTTTTTACAGGAGTAAATTTTTTTTTTTTTTTTTACTTTGTCCCAGTGTGGGACACCACTGTATAGTGTGAGATCTCTGATCTGACACTTTGCAAAGCACTGTGTCCGATCAGCGATCTAACAGGCAGTGCAGGGGGCTTGCCGGCACTTGCTCTCAGCAGGCGCTTGCAAGACACCTCCCTGCAGAACCTGGAAGGACCCCGCGGCCAACTTGGATCTGGGGCCTGCAAGGAGGAGGACAGAGGAGACCCTCTGAACAACGCAATCACATTGCGTTGTTCCGAGAGTCTCAGGGAAGCACGCAGGGAGCCCCCTCCCTGTGCGATGCTTCCATATGCCGTCGGAATGCTGCGATCTTGTTTGATCGCAGTGTTCTAGGGGTTAAAGTGGCGGGAGCGGTCCGTGACCACTCCTGGCACATAGTGCCGGATGTCAGCTGTAATAATCAGCTGACACCCGGCCGCCATCAGCCTCGCTTCCCCCATGACTTACTATCCCGTCCCTGGGAATTAAGTCCCAGGTCACCTCAACGGGATAGTACGTCAGATGGCAGAAAGGGGTTAAGTCTCCACCTTCAGACCCCAGCTGTAGACCATCGCTCTAGTTTGCACATTTGGGTGGCTGCCATATTTTTTGCAGAGCTTTCCCACCACAACCTGTTTTCCTTTTCCACCTTCGTACATACATTTCCTTACTAAACGGCTCACGCTGCGCCTCGATGTATCTATTGTGATGTGGTACAAATGACATTATAATATATCATTATTTCCATTCTCTCAATGTGAGCCGATACTATTATTACCGGTTCTCCGAATGAATATGCAGCTTAAACTAATAATAGACTTCGCTGCGGTTTTACGCGCAGCCCACACACGGACACCACTTATCACCGCTTCAGCTACTCCCTGATTGATTTATTAGAAATTATTACAAAAAAATGATAATAGGGTTCGGTACGCAGCTCCGCCGGGAAGCCTTCTGCACAAACAGGTTAAAAGAATCGGACCGAATGTTACTAAAGGAAACGAGTGTCAAGGAACACGAGAAGAGGACACACTGTATCAGTAACTGCACCGCGCCCCTCCCCCACTGCAAATACAGACATAACTAAAAATCATAGCAATCAGCGGCCACTGCAGGACAAATGCCGTATTACACCTATCCTGCTCATATAATTGTAACACAGAACTGCAGAGACCTCCAGGGGGGTGCACCACCTCTATAGGGTCTATGGATCAGTATAGGATCAGTAATGTATGTACACAGTGACTGCACCAGCAGAATAGCGAGTGCAGCTCTGGGGTATAATACAGGAGGTAACTCAGGATCAGTAATGTAATGTATGTACACAGTGACTGCACCAGCAGAATAGTGAGTTCAGCTCTGGAGTATAATACAAGATGTAACTCAGGATCAGTAATGTAATGTATGTACACAGTGATGCACCAGCAGAATAGTGAGTGCAGCTCTGGGGTATAATACAGGATGTAACTCAGGATCAGTAATGTAATGTATGTACACAGTGACTGCACCAGCAGAATAGTGAGTTCAGCTCTGGAGTATAATACAAGATGTAACTCAGGATCAGTAATGTAATGTATGTACACAGTGACTGCACCAGCAGAATAGTGAGTGCAGCTCTGGGGTATAATACAAGATGTAACTCAGGATCAGTAATGTAATGTATGTACACAGTGACTGCACCAGCAGAATAGTGAGTTCAGCTCTGGAGTATAATACAAGATGTAACTCAGGATCAGTAATGTAATGTATGGACACAGTGACTGCACCAGCAGAATAGTGAGTGCAGCTCTGGGGTATAATACAAGATGTAACTCAGGATCAGTAATGTAATGTATGTACACAGTGACTGCACCAGCAGAATAGTGAGTGCAGCTCTGGGGTATAATACAGGGTGTAACTCAGGATCAGTAATGTAATGTATGTACACAGTGACTGCACCAGCAGAATAGTGAGTGCAGCTCTGGGGTATAATACAAGATGTAACTCAGGATGAGTAATGTAATGTATGTACACAGTGACTGCACCAGCAGAATAGTGAGTGCAGCTCTGGGGTATAATACAGGGTGTAACTCAGGATCAGTAATGTAATGTATGTACACAGTGACTGCACCAGCAGAATAGTGAATGCAGCTCTGGAGTATAATACAGGGTGTAACTCAGGATCAGTAATGTAATGTATGTACACAGTGACTGCACCAGCAGAATAGTGAGTGCAGCTCTGGGGTATAATACAGGATGTAACTCAGGATCAATAATGTAATGTATGTACACAATGACTGCACCAGCAGAATAGTGAGTGCAGCTCTGGAATATAATACAGGATGTAACTCAGGATCAGTAATGTAATGTGTGCACACAGTGACTGCACCAGCAGAATAGTGAGTGCAGCTCTGGAGTATAATACAGGATGTAACTCAGGATCAGTAATGTAATGTATGTACACAGTGACTGCACCAGCAGAATAGTGAGTGCAGCTCTGGGGTATAATACAAGATGTAACTCAGGATCAGCAATGTAATGTATGTACACAGTGACTGCACCAGCAGAATAGTGAGTGCAGCTCTGGAGTATAATACAGGATGTAACTCAGGATCAGTAATGTAATGTGCGTACACAGTGACTGCACCAGCAGAATAGTGAGTGCAGCTCTGGAGTATAATACAGGATGTAACTTAGGATCAGTAATGTAATGTATGTACACAGTGACTGCACCAGCAGAATAGTGAGTGCAGCTCTGGGGTATAATACAGGATGTAACTCAGGATCAGTAATATAATATAAGTTATACTGCCAATAATGCATTTTCTAGAAACAAAGAGTCCCAGGACGTTCCCGCTCACTGTTCACACTGTGTGTAGCTGGAGCACATTCTGCTTTCACTTTACAAGCTGTCAGATGATATGCTAAGATCCCAAGCTGTAAGAAATACCAGTTGTAAGCTGCATTATCTTTGTTCATGAATAAATCTATATTCACTGTTGTGTAGCTGGGTTGTATACAGATTAATCCACTTAAAACATAACCACCCAGCCACTGTGCTGTCCAAGAGCTGTTTACTGGCTAAGTCATGAAAATGGCTTCCAACACCTATGAGCAGGTTGTGAAAAGAGAAACTGGTTCCCATTGCAGCCACTCACTTCAATTTTTAAAGTGTGCCTGAGAGATGGAATCTCCGAGATGAACCCATGGCTTCAACAACATTACTAACCACTGAGCCACCATGCTCCCCGGGAGATTACTTATAGGTAGGTTATCAATATGATTACCAGCAGCAATGGCAAGATCATGAAAGAGAAAACTAGATGCCCAAGGCATCAAATCAGTTAATTGATTTTAATTTCTGAAGTGTACCTGATACGTGGAATCTCATTATTGTTGGTCAGAGTTGAACCAATCACTTCAGTGCTAACCACTGAGCAACTGGACTGACTGGCAACAGCCAATGTATTACCAGACACATCTCAGAAAATGAAATGTGTGACCACATGGGAACCAGCTCTTCCTTTTCATGACCTGTTGGTGGGTACTGATAGTCATATTGATAACTTAGCCATTAGGGAATTCTGTGGTGGCTCAGTGGTTAGCTCCCTTACCTTTCAATGCTTAGTTTTTAGTTCAATTCTGGCTAAGGTTGGAGTAATTCTACCTTTCAGTTCTATTTTAGAAATTTCAAATGGATCTGCTCAAGTTTTTCATGACCCGTCG
Source organism: Ranitomeya imitator (assembly GCF_032444005.1). Lineage (NCBI taxonomy): Eukaryota > Metazoa > Chordata > Amphibia > Anura > Dendrobatidae > Ranitomeya > Ranitomeya imitator. Next base: position 143,070,471 of record NC_091290.1, read on the forward strand.
GTGATAGACATGTTAATGACCTAGCCTCCAGGTGTGGCTCAGGTAGCACGTTGGCTCTGTGGTTATCTCCATTACCTTTTTTCGCTTGGGTTAGTTCAATTCTGACTGAGGTCTGAGTAATTTGACCTCTCAGTTGTACTTTAGAAATTGCCAATGGACCTGCTTTAGTTTTTCCAGATCTTCCCATTGGTGCTGGTAGTAATATCAATGACTTTGCCAAAGCTTAGCTTCTGAACAACACGTTAGCCCAGTGGAAAGGACTGGTTCCTTTTACCATGGGAGTCCAGGATTCTAATCCCATCATGAGAAATTGCAAACGGACCTGCTCTATTTTTTACTGATCTTCTCATTGGTGCTGGTAGTAATATCAATGACTTTGCCGAAGGTTATCTTCCGAGCAGCACGGTAGCCCAGTGGAAAATGCTGGTGCTTTGCAGAATGGGAGTCTATGGTTCTAATCCCACCATGGGAAATTGCAAACAGATGTGATTTAGTTTTTCCTGATCTTCCCATTGGTGCTAGTAGTAATATCAATGACTTCGACAAAGGTTGTCTTTCGAGCAGCACGGTAGCCCAGTGGAAAGGACTGGTGCTTTGCAGCATACGAGTCCAGGGTTCTGATCCCACCATGGACGACATCTGCAAGGAGTTTGTATGTTCTCCCCGTGCTCAATTGGGTCGCCACCCACGTGCCAAAGACATACAGGTAAGGGCCAGTGATGGAAGTGCTGTGGCTAATGATGTGTCACCTGAGCAGCATCCAGGAGGGCTGCTAGCCTGCCCCGCCTTCCCCCTTTGGGCAAGTATCCTGATTGGATTAATGTTCTGACACAAATTGATTTGTATGTAAGCAGCTCAGCACAAGCTAAGCTGCAAAAAGGTGTTTTTGGACTGAGGAAAAAATTTCCCCCTTTACGAAGTATCATTTTCATAAATCCTGATTTTACTCCAATCCTCAGAAACACAGGATAGGAGCTGTTTACCTGATAGACACAGGTAACACCACAGCACTTCCATCACCTGTATGTCTTAGGCGCATGGGCGACCACCCATCTGAGCACAGGGAGAACATACAAAATCCTTGCAGATGTCGTCCATGGTGGGATCAGAACCCTGGACTCCCATGCTGCAAAGCACCAGTCCTTTCCACTGGGCTACCTTGCTGCTCAGAACTTAACCTTTGGCAAAGTCATTGACATTACTACTAGCACCAATGGTAAGATCAGGAAAAGCAAGAGCAGGTCTACTTGCAAATGCTCACAGTGGGACTTGAACCCCGGACCATCATGCTGCTTGGAAGACAACCATTGGCAAAGTCATTGATATTACTACCAGCACCAATGGGAAGATCAGGAAAAACTAGAATAGGTCAATTTGCAACTTCTCATGGTGGGATTTGAAGCAGCCCGGTGGCCTGGTGGAAAGCACTTGTGCTTTACAGTAAGAGAGTTTTGTGTTCTAGTCCCACCCTGGAAAATGGCAAATTGACCTGATTTAGTTTTTCTTGATGTTCCCATATGTGCTGGTAGTAATATCAGCGACTTTGCCAAAGGTTATCTTCTGAGCAGCACAGTATCCCAGTGGAAAGGACTGGTGCTTTGCAGCATGGGAGTCCAGGGTTCTAATCCCACCATGGACGACATCTGCAAGGAGTTTGTATGTTCTCCCCGTGCTCAATTGGGTGGTCAACCATGCGCCAAAGACATACAGGTAAGGTTCAGAGATGGAAGTGCTGTGGCTAATAATGTGTCGCCTGAGCAGCATCCAGGAGGGCTGCTTGCCTGTCCCCCCCTTTGGGCAAGTATCCTGATTGGATCAATCCTCTGACACAATTAATTTGTATATAAGCAGCTCAGCACAAGCTGAGCTGCAAAAAGGTGTTTTTGGACTTAGGAAAAATTTTCCCCCTTTCCTAACGATCATTTTCATAAATCTTGATGTTCCTCCAATACTCCGAAACACAGGATAGGAGCTGATTACCTGATAGACACAGGTAACACCACAGCACTTCCATCACTGGACTATACCTGTATGTCTTTGGCGCATGGGTGAACACCCACCTGAGCACGGGGAGAACATACAAACTCCTTGCAGATGTCGTCCATGGTGGGATCAGAACCCTGGACTCTCATGCTGCAAAGCACCAGTTCTTTCCACTGGGCTACCGTGCTGCTCAGAAGATAAACTTTGGCAAAGTCGCTGATATTACTACCAGCACCTATGGGAGCATCAGGAAAACTAAATCAGGTCAATTTGCAATTTTCCAGGGTGGGATAAGAACCCAGAACTCTCTTGCTGTAAAGCACAAGCACTTTCCACCAGGCCACCAGGCTGCTTCAAATCTCACCATGAGAAATTGTGAATGGACCTGTTCTAGTTTTTCCTGATCTTCCCATTGGTGCTGGAAGTAATATCAATGACTTTGCCAAAGGTGACTTTGCCAAAGGTTACTTTCCGAACAGCACGGTAGACCAGTGGAAAGGACTGGTGCTTTGCAGCATGGGAGTCCAGGGTTTTGATCCCACCATGGACGACATCTGCAAGGAGTTTGTATGTTCTCCCTGTGCTCAGATTGGTGGTTGCCCATGCACCAAAGACATACAGGTGATGGAAGTGCTGTGGTGTTACCTGTGTCTATCAGGTAATCAGCTCCTATCCTGTGTTTCTGAGGATTGGAGTAAGATCAGGATTTAAGAAAATGATACTGAATAAAGGGGGAATTTTTCCTAAGTCCAAAAACACCTTTTTGCAAATTAATTTGTTACTAATTGTGTCAGAACATTGATCCAATCAGGATACTTGCCCAAAGGGGGGGCAGGCAAGCAGCCCTCCTGGACAATGCTCAGGTGACACATCATTAGCCACAGAACTTCCATCACTGGACCTTACCTGTATGTCTTTGACGCATGGGTGGTCACCCACCTGAGCACGGTGAGAACATACAAACTCATTGCAGATGTCGTCCATGGTGGGATCAGAACCCTGGACTCCCATGCTGCAAAGCACCAGTCTTTTCCACTGGTCTACCGTGCTGCTCGGAAGATAAACTTTGTCGAAGTCATAGATATTACTACCAGCACCTATGAGAAGCTTGAGAAGATAAGGAAAAGCCACAACAAGTCCATTTGCAATTTCCCATAGTGGGACTAGAACCCTGGACTCCCATGCTGCAAAGCACCAGTGCTTTCCACTAAGCCACCATGCTGCTCAGAGGTTAACCTTGGGCAAAGTCATTGATATTACTACCAGCACCAATGGGAAGATCAAGAAAAACTAAAGCAGGTCCATTTGCAATTTCTAAAGTATAACTGAGAGGTAGAATTGTTGAGACCTCAGTCAGAATTGAACTAAGGACACAAGCATAGAAGATAATTGAGCTAACCACTGAGCCACCACAAAATTACCTGATGGTTCGGTCATCAATATGCTTATCAGTATCCACCGACAGGTCATGAAAAGGAAGAGCAGGTTTCATTTGTGATCTCTGATTTTAGTTTCTAAGTTGTTTCGGAGAAGAGAAATCTCATTGACCTCAGAGTTGAACTAAGGATGCAATGGATGTAACCACTGAGCCACTGTGCTGCCTGAGAGTTTATTTCTGGCCAGATCATCAATATGACTCGCTGCACCTATGGGAAGGTCAGAAAAAACTAGAGCAGGTCCCATTACAATCACTGACTACAATTTCAAAAATACACCTGAGAGGAAGAACCCAGGATGCACCAGCATTGGACAGCAGCAGTGCTAACCACCGAGCCATCATGCTGCCTGAGCACTAAGCTCTGGGTAATTCATCTATATGACTCCCGACACCTATGGGAAGGTCAGGAAAAATGGACATAGCTGCCCAACACATCTAACCAATCTGTTCATTGATTTCAATTTCTAAAGTGAGGTGGAAAACAGGATGTAACTCTGGATCAGTAATGTATGTACATAGTGACTGCACCAGCAGAATAGTGAGCGCAGCTCTGGGGTATAATACAGGATGTAACTCAGGATCAGTAATGTAATGTGTGTACACAGTGACTGCACCAGCAGAATAGTGAGTGCAGCTCTGGAGTATAATACAGGATGTAACTCAGGATCAGTAATGTAATGTATGTACACAGTGACTGCACCAGCAGAATAGTGAGTGCAGCTCAGCTGCTGCTCATTGTGTTGATTGTGGGTGCGGTCGCTGCTGAACCTGCTGTGTGCTCCTGAGCTCCAGAGAACCACCATCTCTCCACCCGGGGACCTGCTCTCTCTCTTACCCAGGGAGGGAGTGGGTTTCCTGGGATGAGTGAAGGAGCCAAGTCCCAGGCTTCTGCTTCCCGGACCAGGCTGGCGGGGGGCAGAAGGAACCAGCAACCAGCCTGCACATCAGAGGATTCGGGGGTGAGACGCTCCACCAGGAGTCGCAGCAATGTGGCTCCTACTCCCCCCAGGTCTGCAGAGACCCAGAGAAGCCGCAAGGCTTCCATGGAGGAGAAGCCTGCTAGCGTGCAAGATGGCAGCCCTTCCGGAGGAAAGCTGAGTGCTCACGGAGGTGAGGCCGACCTCACTGAGGAGGGTTGGGCGCTGCAGAGACCTCGGGAGTCTGTGTCCACCTATGCCTCCCGGGTCATGAGCCACCTTCGTGAGTATGAAGATGCTAGCAAGACCTTGAGAAGGCTCCGGGAGGAGCTGCGCTGCACAAGCGCTAAAGCTGCAGGCGCCTCCAGACCCAGGAAGACGCAATTCCAGGCGGAGGTAAAGATTCTGAAGCTTGAAATTAATGACCTGGAGGTAAGAAAAGCATTTATTCGAGAAAAAAGTGGACCATTTAAAGAAAAGCTTATAAATGAAGACAGATTCAGAGAAATGGCTGATAACAGAGAGCAAAGGCAGATGGGGCTGCAGCCTGAGTGCCAGGTGGATGATGATGATGATGAGGAGGAGGATGACCAGCAGAAAGCTCCACCTGGCAGCCCTCTTAGCCACTCAGAGGCCACGTGCAGCGAGCTCCCTGCTGGACAGGCGACAATGACATCTCGTCGCAGTTCTGCTGGCTCTGGGGAGGACAGTGACATCGGCCAGGGAGGGGCGCTAATGGCAGAGATCAAGCTGCTGGAGTCCCCAGTGTGCCTTCAGAACTTCCATCTTGGTGATGATTTACCAGAGGAGGCACCTGGGGGCCAGAAGAAAAAGGCAAAGAAAACCACCAAGCCAAAGCTGCAGGAAGCGGTAAGCTATGTATATGCCCCCCTCCCTGTACCCCCTGAGTCGGCTGCAGGGTCAGCTCGCTGTATAAGCCCCGTTGCCCAGCCCAGCCCGGGTTCTGCTGTGGATCCGGTGCAAAGGCGCGGGGAGATTACAGAGCACGGTAATGAGGCGCAGAGCTCCATCTCTGCTTGTAGTAGCGGGGACGTAGCAGCAGGTGCATCAGCCGAAAGGCTGGACAGTGAGGGCGGCCCGGTGGCGGGCATACGATCAGGCCACGATACTGTGGTCCGCTCCTCAGTGGGAGGGGGGAGCGGCCCGGTGTCGGGGGCAGCTCCGGTAGCCTCGGTGCCCCTGAATACTGTTGCCGCTGATCACTTAGTTGAGGGGCGGCGGCAGTGTGAGGGGGTTACCGGGGCTGGGAGTTCCGGTCTTCCCAAAGTCCTATTTTGTGTTGGTGCCGCTGGTCAACAAGATCCTGATGCTAAGGATCAGCGGTGCCCCACAGCAGCTAAAGATCAACGACGCCTGGTAGCAACCATGAAGCAGCGGAAAATATTAACTAATGATGCGGAGGGCACACAAAAAACCAGGGGTGAGGTCACCTCCAGTTCTGTGGAGGAGACTCAGCCCCTTGTGCCTGATGATGCGGAGGCTAAAGTGTCACCCCCTGTTGTCACTGGTCCAGCAGGAGTGAATGTGGTGGTGGGTATGGATGCAGAAAACTCTTTGTCTAGTGGTGTGGTTGCTGGTTTGGTAGAGGGTGAGGGGGTTATGGAGGTGGGTAATGGTGATGCTGATGGTGTGGATGTGGTCACTGGTCCGGTTGCCCCCCCCGGTGGTGGCAGCGCCTGTCAGGAGTTATGCCGCTTTCACCTCCGGGGGAAATAGGGCATCCTCCTCGTCTCCGGGCTCTAGGGACGGCATGTTGCAACGGCGTCTCCTGGAGGCTCTAAAGAGGGGGGAGAGATCACTAATAGTAGAGGGTCGAGAGGTTGATCTATCCTTCTGGATAGAGAGGCATGGCCTCGGGGCCTTCCGAGAGCAAAGAGGGGGGGATACAGTGTGGTCCCTCCCAACAGCCGGGCTGGGTAGTGTGCGTAGGAATGTGGTCCGTCTTCAGTGGAGGGGCAATGATGCGTGTCCTCCAAGGTCTAAAGTTGTGGAGCTCCTGCTGAGGATGGGCTTTAGTGCGATTGACATCTACGCCTTGATACATCCCTATTCCACACCTAATTTTGATGTCAGCTTTGTTCGGCCGGAGGGGCTTGAGCTCTTCTGGTCGAACTATGAGTTGACAAAAAATGAGCCCGGCTGGCGAGACTTTGCCGTTCAGGTGGTGTCTCGCCAAAACCAAGTCAAGAAAGTGACCGTGATGACTTGTAACGAGTCACTTTCTTGTTATGACATCATGACGTGGCTTGGCCGGTATGGAGAGGTGGTAGAAATGCCAAAGAAAAACCGTGACGAGTTTGGTATCTGGTCAGGGGCCTGGACGTTTATGGTAAAACTTAAGCGTTCAGGTGGTATGGTTGCCCACATACCATCATCTGCCTTCCTGGGTAGGGATCGTATCCTGGTCTTCTACCAGGGGCAACCGAAGCTCTGTCACAAGTGCGGCGACCCCACACACTTCAGCGCAAACTGCACTGTGCAGAAGTGTGCATTGTGTGGGGATATCGGCCATCTTGCTGCATCTTGTGTGGAGATTAGGTGTCACCTGTGTGGTGAGTTAGGTCACCCATTCAGCCGTTGTCCTCGCTCCTTCGCTAATGCAGTCGTGACCCCGGTGGGAGAAAGCCGTGAGGCTGATTCTGCTGGGGAAGGGACTAGCAGGGGTGAGGGAGCTGAGGGGCCAAGGAAGAAAAGCAATAAAAAGACGCCTGCACAGCTAAGGCGTCTAGACAAGCGCAGACAGGATAGGGAGCTGGGCGAGCCTCGTACTACTGGGGTGGCCCCTGTCCTGGATGCCAGTCTTGCTGCTGAGGCCCCGAGGGATGATGAGTTGGATGAGGAGGTCAGGAGGATCCACAGGGAGGAAAGTGCCACTGCCTCAGAGTCCTCCCATTATGAAAGTATGGATGAGGATAATAGGCAGTGGCTAGAGGACAAGCGTAAGCTCGGCACCAAAAAGAAGAGAAAGAAGGGAGATAAAACATCTTCTCCCGCTCTGACCAAGGTACCTAAGGAAGGAAAAACCGACTCCCCTCTGGTTGGTCTTTCTAACCGGTTCCAAGCCCTTGAAAACATCTCTTCCTCTGAGGAGGAAGCTGAGGGTGAGGTTCTGGCTTCGGCGGGGCTCACAGGGGACGCCGAGTCTCCTCCTTCTGGGAATGTAAGATCCTTGGAAGGAGGGACTGGCCCAGAGTCCGGAGACGAGGACGAAAAAAATAAAAAACACGTGGGTATGGATACCTCATTGTCATTAAAGAGGGGGAAGGATTCCTCCTCTGAGGCAGAGGATAAGGGGAGTGGGAAAAAGAAAGCCATCTAACTCAATCACCAGTGATGGCGGTACCCACTCCGTTGACGCTGGCGTCCATTAATGTCGCCAGCATAAAGTCAAATACAGCTAGATTTGCGGCCTTTGATTTTCTCAGCCGGGTTGAAGCTGACATTTTCTTTTTGCAAGAGACCAGGCTGCCAAACATGGCAGATGTGTTTAAAGCTAAGAGGGAGTGGAGACTCGGGTCCTCCTATTGGTCTCTTGCGGCCGAGCCGTATAGCGGAGTGGCGGTCCTTTTTACCGCACCGGTGGAATGCCGACGGGTTATTGAGTTAGAAATGGGGAGGTGCCTGATCTTAGATGTCCTCATGAAGGGACAAGAGCTCCGGCTCATCAACATTTATGGTCCCCAATCTAAGTGGGACCGGAAGTGTCTCTTTATGAGGATCAAGCCCTACCTTTTTACAAGTCGGCAGGTTGTCTTTGGAGGGGACTTCAATGCTGTCACGAGGCCCCGAGATAGAGGAGGTTCCAGAGACAAGCTGACTTATGATAGGGTCGCCCTTAATAGTATAGCTAGTGAGGCTCGCCTGGTGGATGTCCACATTCGGCACACCCCAGGCCACGAGGGGTTCACCTATCATAGAGGTAACTGTAGGTCCAGAATAGATAGGTTTTATTTAAAGGAGGAAGCTGTCTCTTCAGCAGTGTCTGTTGTTGAGGTGGAGTTCTCCGACCACTGTTTAATTTTGTTTTCTCTGAATGTTACAGAGACCCTCCGGATGGGAAGAGGCTTTTGGAGGCTCAATTCGTCTCTCTTGGAAGAAGCGGAGATAAGACAGTCCTTTGAGGAATTTCTTCAGAGCCAGGTACCATTACTGGATCTTTGTAGTAGTAAGTCAGAGTGGTGGGAGATGTTTAAGGAAAGGGTGGCGAGATTCTTCCGCCAGCTCTCGAGCCTCAGGAGTCTGAACAGGTACCGTCTGTATCAGGGTCTGAGGAGGAAACTCGAGCATCTTGTCTCAACTGGAGGTAGCCGCGAGGAGATCTCCAGAGTGAAATCTTTGCTTATGAGGTGTCAGTACGATAGACACGCATCTTTGGTTTTTGAGAGGGATTACGGGAAGTACCGCTCGCCCGACCCTTACAGAAACTGCAGGATGTCAGTGAATAGTAAAGTGGTTACAGGACTGGTCGACACTGCGGGGTCCCTGAGACGATCCAGATCAGGGATCCTGGAGGTTGTCAGATCCTTCTACTCGCACCTCTTGGGGAAGAGGGATCTTGATTGGGATGAGATGTCGGCTTTCCTGGCTGAAGCTGTCCCCGAACCAGGGGTAGACCCCTCTCTTGACGTTTTGACAGAAATGATCAGGGAAGAGGAAGTTCAGTTGGCGATTGAAGGGCTTGCCCCCAAAAAATCGCCTGGTCCAGATGGCTTAACATCTGAATTCTATAAGACCTTTAAGGACGTTTTGGTTCCCCTCTTGACTGAGGTATTCAATGAGTGTCTTTCCTCGGGCACTCTGCCGAAGTCAATGAGGAGGTCTGCTCTGATCATCTTGTCAAAGGGTAAGGACCCGTCTTGCATTGGGAACTGGCGTCCCATAGCGCTTCTCAATGCAGACAGGAAGGTTCTGGCAAAGGTGCTGTTTAATCGGCTGGTGAAATTTGCACCCCGACTCCTTTCGGGGGCCCAGCATTGCTCTGTTCCAGGCCGCAGCACATTTAGTGCTGTGCTCAGTGTCCGAGAGGCAGTGGAGCAGGGTAGGGCTGGTCACTGGAAGGGGTACATGCTGTCACTGGACCAGGCAAAAGCGTTTGATCGGGTTAATCATGAGTACCTCTGGTCCGTCCTTCTGAGATATGGCCTGCCCGGGGGGTTTGTTGATTGGCTTAAGACCTTGTACAGTGGGGCAGAGAGTTTCCCGCTTGTGAATGGTTGGATTGGCAGCTCTTTTGAGGTTGGGTCCGGTGTTCGCCAGGGTTGTCCCTTGAGCCCGCTGCTGTACGTGTTTGCGATTGACCCTCTTCTTAGGAGGGTGGAGCGTGGACCGTTGGCCGGGATCGGGATGGACCGGGCAGCACCGGAGGCCACTCTGAGGGTGGTGGCGTATGCCGATGATGTCACTGTGTTTGTTTCCTCTCATGAGGAGGCAGGGTGGCTGATGTCAGAGGTAGATCGCTACTCGGAGGCATCCGGGTCCAAGATCAACCGGGATAAGTGTGAGAGTCTCTGGCTGGGAGGAGGAGATCCTGGTTTTGATCTCCCGGACACCCTTCCAGGACCCAAAGTCTCTGCAAAAGTCCTTGGCATCGAATTCGGCCAGGGGGATTACCCCAAACAAAATTGGGACAGCAGGCTAGAGATCGCCACTCAGAAGGTGAACCAATGGAAGGGTTGGTCTTTGACCCTAAGGGAAAGGGTAAACCTGATCAAAACTTACCTGCTCCCTTTACTGATTTATCTGGGCAGTGTATGCATCTTGCCGGAATCTCTCTGGACTCGGGTCTACAGTTTGTTCTTCCAACTGTTATGGGGGAATAGACTGAACCTGGTCAAGAGGGAGGTTACTTACCGTACGAGGAGACTAGGAGGGTTGGGTATGGTCAACCCTGTGGTATTCCTTGTGGATACCTTCATTAAGATCAATATCGCAAACCTCTGGAAAGAGAGGGCTCCTCCGTGGGTATTCTCCTGTAGGGGATGGTTTCAGCCTTTCTTCCAGGAATGGGAGACAGGAGGGCAAGTGAAGGATCTTCGCACACCGCATGGACATCTTCCGGCTTACGCTACCTTGGTTCTGAAGGTAATTCGTCGGTGGGGTCTGGGAATGTGGGAGATCAGGACTCTGCCAAGGAAACTCCTTGACAATAGGGTTCTGTTGACCCATTTCCAGAGGCCTCTGGCGCTCAGGGACTGCCCAAGTCGGGATCTTGGGGTGGGTCTGCATCTTTTGAATTCTATCAGGATCCCCTCGAAGTTTTGGGACTTGGCTTGGCGCTGCTTCCGTGGGAAACTGTGTGTGAGGGACAATCTGAAGTGTAGGAGCTCTGAGGACAGGAATTGTCCTCGGGAGCATTGTGGTACCTTGCTGGAAAGCATGGACCACTTCCTGCTTCATTGTCCCTTCAACACAGAGGTGTACAACAGGGTGGGCGCCTTCATTGGCTGGTCTCGGCTGGCCGGTCTCTCCTATGCGGAATGGGCCTATGGAGCATTCGGAGACCTTGGTGGTCGGGACCGCTGCACCTTATTTCTAGTTAGCGCAGTGGTTAGGTATCACACGTGGAACGCACGGTGCTTAGTATCGACGCAACGAAAAATCCTCCCAGTGGAAGATGTGTTTAGGACCATACTCGGTGACCTGGTGAAGGTGCGCTCTCTGGAGTATGGGAGACTGGGCGCACGGAGGGCCGCTCTCCTCTGGAGGGGTTTTTCTTTTAGTGTGCCCTAGTCTGGTCATCTCCTTTCCTGGTGGTGGGCTGCTGCTGACACTGTAGATTTTTGTTTTGTTTGATCATTATACAGTGATGTAGGGCTGCAGGCGCCGAACTTGGGCTTCGTGATTTGTAATTATTGTGGTGTGTGCTGCTGTATATAATGTATATATTGTATATAGGGATATAGATTTGGGTGTAGGTGTTAGGTTGGGTGGTGGGAAAAGGGGGGAGGTGGGATTATCTTGTGGGACTATGGGACACTGGGTTGTTTGGGGGAAAACTGGCACTGCCTGATCTGGCCTATGGACGTTGGACATGGACTGAGGCATGAGACGCAGGACCAGCTCTCAGGTCAGTGCGGGGGGTTGGGAATGAAGGATAGCTTAGTATTGTATATATTTGTAGTTATTTTATTTAAAAAAAAAAGTTCATGTATATAGTTTTTGTTTGCCATTGTTTATTTTATTTGTTATTTTTGTTTGGTGACCGGACCAGAAGGTCAAAGTAGTTTTTCTGTATATACTGTATAATATGTGTGAGAGGAGAGAATGAGCGGCTGGACCAGTGTTCAGTATACTGATTATTTTCTGGCTAATATTTTTGTTATGTTTTCTGCTATTATTATTGTTATGTTTTTCATTTTTATAATAAAAGATCTACAGGATGTAACTCAGGATCAGTAATGTAATGTATGTACACAGTGACTGCACCAGCAGAATAGTGAGTGCAGCTCTGGGGTATAATACAGGATGTAACTCAGGATCAGTAATGTAATGTATGTACACAGTGACTGCACCAGCAGAATAGTGAGTGCAGCTCTGGAGTATAATACAGGATGTAACTCAGGATCAGTAATGTAATGTATGTACACATGTGACTGCACCAGCAGAATAGTGAGTGCAGCTCTGGGGTATAATACAGGAGGTAACTCAGGATCAGTAATGTAATGTATGCACACAGTGACTGCACCAGCAGAATAGTGAGTGCAGCTCTGGAGTATAATACAGGATGTAACTCAGGATCAGTAATGTAATGTATGCACACAGTGACTGCACCAGCAGAATAGTGAGTGCAGCTCTGGAGTATAATACAGGAGGTAACTCAGGATCAGTAATGTATGTACACAGGTGACTGCACCAGCAGAATAGTGAGTGCAGCTCTGGAGTATAATACAGGATGTAACTCAGGATCAGTAATGTACTGTATGTACACATGTGACTGCACCAGCAGAATAGTGAGTGCAGCTCTGGGGTATAATACAGGAGGTAACTCAGGATCAGTAATGTAATGTATGCACACAGTGACTGCACCAGCAGAATAGTGAGTGCAGCTCTGGAGTATAATACAGGATGTAACTCAGGATCAGTAATGTAATGTATGCACACAGTGACTGCACCAGCAGAATAGTGAGTGCAGCTCTGGAGTATAATACAGGAGGTAACTCAGGATCAGTAATGTATGTACACAGGTGACTGCACCAGCAGAATAGTGAGTGCAGCTCTGGGGTATAATACAGGATGTAACTCAGGATCAGTAATGTATGTATATGGAGTGCCCCCAGACGCAGGGCCGCGGGGTACTCGGTACCGGTCCTCTCTATCTCGGTCCAGGGGTTGTCATGGTGGCTGGACCCGGTCCGTGACCCTGCTAAAGGGCGTCCAATGAAAGGTGATGAAAGTTTGTCAAGGGTTTGTGACGCCACCTGTGGTATTCGGTCAGGGTGACCGATGCTGCTTGGGGGTCCACTGGGGTGGTGTTATGGCAGCTAGATGGTATACCTTCCCACAGGTGAAGTATATCCCCAGGGCTTCCCAGTAGTGTAGGTGGTGATGATGTGAGGCGCGGTTAATAACGATGACACAGGGTTGAAGTCTCTTTAACTTTTTACTGAAGACTTCAGGATCCGCAATCCAGAGCACTGCTAACAGGGCTGGCTGAGTCCGGCCGGTCCGAAGGCACATCCAGAGTTCCCTTTGCAGGTGGAAATCAGTGCCTACCAACTAGCACCTGTGTGTTGTAGTCCTTCCCTGGTGAGCACCACAGCATAGTCCTCACAACTCTCGTATCTGTTCTTTCTCTTCTCCGTCCCCCAAGTTTATCTGGCTAGGATGCACCCGTTTGACGGGAAGGCTCGGAGCTATTCTGGGACCCTAGAGACACCCCTCTCCTGCGATTGCCTCCTATGTCTGCTTAGGTGATTTAAGGTAGACAGCCAACCTATAATCAACTGTCCTGCCGCTGTTTGAAGTAATGCTTGAAGTCAGTTACTTCTTCGGCGTTCCGGCCACCGGCTACGCGCCTCAGTAGGATGTTGCCGATCTCGGGGCACGACTCCTACTGGTTCTATCTCCTTGTGCTGTGATCTCGTTTCTCACTTCTCCACAATATACTCTGCTTCGTGTCCTTCCTTAGGATGCCGCCGCAAGGTAGTGCAGGCGTGGCTCCGTAGCGATCTGTCCTTTCTGCTAGGTACCTGCCAGGAACCCACCCCTGACAGGTCCTCCCTGGAACTCTCCCAGGTTGCTTTCTTTTTAACTTCCTATCCAACCCCCAGTTTTACCAGAGTGTGAGGAGTGGCCTAATACATAGTGCCTTTTGCTCCCCCTGGTGGCCGGAGTGTGAAGTGTAATGTGTGACTGTGATACCTGGTCAGATGAACTCCTTTAGTGCATCACTCCCCTTAGTGGCAGAGCGACATTACTGCAATGACCAGGACTCTGGGGCGCTGCATACACAGTAACTACACCAGCAGAATAATGAGTGCAGCTCTGGAGTATAATACCCATTAGTGGTGTGGGCGAGGTTATAGAGAGTTCAGCATTCAGAGAACATTTAGATGTGCAGAGCAAACAATGATTTTAGCAAAACTGTGGCAAGCAGACCATGCCACTCTCAGATGAGGTCACAAAAAAACTGTTGCCAGATATGTATGACAATCAGCCCACAGTCAGAACAAAAAAACTTTATTTCTATTGATACACTGTAACAAAGCCTCAGCAGTGCAAAGAAGTCTGGATCAGGACAGGTTCGGAGCAACTGTGGTAGACCGCCATCCTCGGACACAGGCTTTGCTGTAGGAACTTTTTGGCTCCCAGCTCCCCCATTACCTACATGATGAATGAGAAAGTGGGAACCCGATGAGGAATGAAGCATCTAATCCATCAGTGCTACATTTGGGCTGTAGGGGAGGGTTGCTGCTACCTTTCGGCAGTGGATACATGTAGAATGTGATACCCCCTGATGTACAGTAAGAGCCCCCGCGGCTTTCTTCCCGATGACATCAGTGGAGCAGAGCGGAGGCATCTCCGGGATTTACACAGGGATCGCTGCCTGCAATGAAGTGATGGACAGCTGGTGATGGCCCCAAGGATACAGGTGCGCGCTTATCACATTCACTTTAATCCACTTTGTCACTAAACATAACGCAAGATTGGAATTTTAAAAAGTGCTGGCAGCCGTGTACGGCGAGATGTTTAATATGATAAGCACCCTGACATTACTCTCCGTACCGAGACGTCTTACACTGGAGCCATCCCAACTGATACCCCTGATGGTGGAGGACGAGGGCGTCACACCTCACCTGCTATCGAGACGTCTTACACTGGAGCCATCCCAACTGATACCCCTGATGGTGGAGGACGAGGGCGTCACACCTCACCTGCTATCGAGACGTCTTACACCGGAGCCATCCCAACTGATACCCCTGATGGTGGAGGACAAGGGCATCACACCTCACCTGCTATCGAGACATCTTACACCGGAGCCATCCCAACTGATACCCCTGATGGTGGAGGACAAGAGCGTCACACCTCACCTGCTACCGAGACGTCTTACACCGGAGCCATCCCAACTGATACCCCTGATGGTGGAGGATGAGGGCGTCACACCTCACCTGCTACCGAGACGTCTTACACCGGAGCCATCCCAACTGATACCCCTGATGGTGGAGGACGAGGGCGTCACACCTCACCTGCTATCGAGACGTCTTACACCAGAGCCATCCCAACTGATACCCCTGATGGTGGAGGACGAGGGCGTCACACCTCACCTGCTATCGAGACGTCTTACACCGGAGTCATCCCAACTGATACCCCTGATGGTGGAGGACGAGGGCGTCACACCTCACCTGCTATCGAGACGTCTTACACCAGAGCCATCCCAACTGATACCCCTGATGGTGGAGGACGAGGGCGTCACACCTCACCTGCTATCGAGACGTCTTACACCGGAGCCATCCCAACTGATACCCCTGATGGTGGAGGACGAGGGCATCACACCTCACCTGCTATCGAGACATCTTACACCGGAGCCATCCCAACTGATACCCCTGATGGTGGAGGACAAGAGCGTCACACCTCACCTGCTACCGAGACGTCTTACACCGGAGCCATCCCAACTGATACCCCTGATGGTGGAGGATGAGGGCGTCACACCTCACCTGCTACCGAGACGTCTTACACCGGAGCCATCCCAACCGATACCACTGATGGTGGAGGACGAGGGCGTCACACCTCACCTGCTACCGAGACGTCTTACACCAGAGCCATCCCAACTGATACCCCTGATGGTGGAGGACGAGGGCGTCACACCTCACCTGCTACCGAGACATCTTACACCGGAGCCATCCCAACTGATACCCCTGATGGTGGAGGACGAGGGAGTCACACCTCACCTGCTACCGAGACGTCTTACACCGGAGCCATCCCAACTGATACCCCTGATGGTGGAGGACGAGGGCGTCACACCTCACCTGCTCCAGTGATAAAAGATCATCGGCGAGCCGATTATAATAGTGCCGGTGCGTCAGAGGAGGAGCGACTGATACCAGTCACACATGTGACAATGTCAGGACCTCTGGACAGGTGAAGAGCACGAAATTCAGCCACTGCCCAGGATGGAATGGCTGATAACAGGGAGTCATAGAGTGTATTCATCTATCCATCAAATAGCTCTTCTACCATCCTGAAATGGTTAATACTAGTTTCTATACAGGTTTCCTACAGCCCTCTTCTACCCAGCAAAAGATGGCTGATAACAGTGAGTAGTAAGCTGCTTTTATCAGTCCTGCAATCAGCGTCAACCCAGTCTGAAACAGCTGATACCAGGGAGCAATAGCTTGCATTAATCTGTCTTACAGTCAGTCTCTCTGTAGCCTAAAGTGGCTGATAACAGGGAGCAATAAACAGTATTAATCTATTCTACCATCAGTCCTTCTCCCTTATAAAAAATAAATGTCCGATATAGATTCCATTCACCTGTCCCATCAGTCTCTTCCTGGTCTAAAATGTCTGATAACAGATAGCAATAGATTGCAGTCACCTCTGGGACAGTCAACCTCTTCCCCTATATTGAGATGGCTGATAACAGCGAACAATAGACACCGCTAATATCTCAGAAATCTGAGAAAAGTGCAGGAAATGTAAACTCCATGTAGCTGCCGTGCATCGCTATTCATCACCATTGATCTATTAAATGGTTGACCTAATAGTAACACGTCTGATCCTACATGGACTCCATGGCAGAGTTGCCGCCTTCTTTGAAAACCCCTTCAAAGTCCTGTAGTCGCTCACTTATCTGAATGTGCACCATGTAATACCACACTCCTCCAGCAGTGGCCGCTGTGGGGAAAGTGTGCAGCCAACATCTTTCCCTGAGGATCACTGCTGATCACAAGATTATCCTCAGAATGGGGGTCAATTTAATAAAATTAAAAAAAAAAAAACTTACAGTAGCACAAAACTTTGTGTTATAAAGCTAAAACATCAACCTACGGGTAAAAACTTTACTTTCATATTTTTAAAATTTTCTGAAAATGTTATAATTTCACAATTTACGCAGTTTTTGACTTAACCCCTTTACCCCCAAGGGTGGTTTGCACGTTAATGACAGGGCCAATTTTTACAATTCTGACCACTGTCCCTTTATGAGGTTATAACTCTGGAACGCTTCAATGGATCCTGGTGATTCTGACATTGTTTTCTCGTGACATATTGTACTTCATGACAATGGTAAAAATTATTTGATAGTACCTGCGTTTATTTGTGAAAAAACGGGAATTTGGCGAAAATTATGAAAATTTCGCAATTTTCCAACTTTGTATTTTTATGCAATTAAATCACAGAGATATGTCACACAAAATACTTAATAAGTAACATTTCCCACATGTCTACTTTACATCAGCACAATTTTGGAACCAAAATTTTTTTTTGTTAGGGAGTTATAAGGGTTAAAAGTTGACCAGCAATTTCTCATTTCTACAACACCATTTTATTTTAGGGACCACATCTCATTTGAAGTCATTTTGAGGGGTCTATATGATAGAAAATACCCAAGTGTGACACCATTCTAAAAACTACACCCCTCAAGATGCCCAAAACCATATTCAAGAAGTTTATTAACCCTTCTGGTGCTTCACAGGAATTTTTTGAGTGTTTAAATAAAAATGAACATTTAACTTTTTTTCACAAAAAATTTAATTCAGCTCCAATTTGTTTTATTTTACCAAGGGTAAGAGAAGAAATTGGACCCCAAAAGTTGTTGTACAATTTGTCCTGAGTACGCTGATACCCCATATGTGGGGGTAAACCACTGTTTGGGCGGATGGGAGAGCTCGGAAGGGAAGGAGCGCCATTTGACTTTTCAAAGCAAAATTGACAGGAATTGAGATGGGACGCCATGTTGCGTTTGAAGAGCCACTGATGTGCCTAAACATTGAAACCCCCCACAAATGACACCATTTTGGAAAGTAGACCCCCTAAGGAACTTATCTAGAGGTGTGGTGAGCACTTTGACCCACCAAGGGCTTCACAGAAGTTTATAATGGAGAGCCGTAAAAATAAAACAAAAATTTTTTCCCACAAAAATTATTTTTTAGCCCCCAGTTTTGTATTTTCCCGAGGGTAACAGGAGAAATTCGACCCCACAATTTGTTGTCCAATTTGTCCTGAGTGCGCTGATACCCCATATGTGGGGGGGAACCACTGTTTGGGCGCATGGGAGGGCTCGGAAGGGAAGGAGCTCCATTTGGAATGAGGACTTAGATGGAATGGTCTGCAGGTGTCACATTGCATTTGCAGAGCCCCTAATGTACCTAAACAGTAGAAACCTCCCACAAGTGACACAATTTTGGAAACTAGACCCCCTAAGGAACTCATCTAGATGTGTTGTGATAGCTTTGAACCCCCAAGTGTTTCACTACAGTTTGTAACGCAGAGCCGTGAAAATAAAAAATCTTTTTTTTTCCCACAAAAAATATGTTTTAGCCCCGAGTTTTGTATTTTCCCAAGGGTAACAGGAGAAATTTGACCCCAAAAGTTGTTGTCCTATTTGTCCTGAGTACGCTGATCCCCCATATGTTGGGGTAAACCCCTGTTTGGGCACACGGGAGAGCTCGGAAGGGAAGAAGCACTGTTTTACTTTTTCAACGCAGAATTGGCTGGAATTGAGATCGGACGCCATGTCGCGTTTGGAGAGCCCCTGATATGCCTAAACAGTGGAAACCCCACAATTATAACTGAAACCCTAATCCAAACACATCCCTAACCCTAATCCCAACAGTAACCCTAACCACACCTCTAACCCAGACACACCCCTAACCCTAATCCCAACCCTATTCCCAACCGTAAATGTAATCTAAACCCTAACTGTAACTTTAGCCCCAACCCAAACTGTAGCCCTAGCCCTAACCCTAGCTCTAACCCTAGCCCTAACCCTAGCCCTAACCCTAACCCTAGCCCTAGCCCTAACCCTAGCCCTAGCCCTAGCCCTAACCCTAACCCTAGCCCTAACCCTAACCCTAACCCTAACCCTAGCCCTAGCCCTAGCCCTAACCCTAACCCTAGCCCTAACCCTAGCCCTAACCCTAGCCCTAACACTAACCCTAGCCCTAATGGGAAAATGGAAATAAATACATTTTTTTAATTTTTCCCTAACTAAGGGGGTGATGAAGGGGGGTTTGATTTACTTTTATAGCGGGTTTTTTAGCGGATTTTTATGATTGGCAGCCGTCACACACTGAAAGACGCTTTTTATTGCAAAAAATATTTTTTGCGTTACCACATTTTGAGAGCTATAATTTTTCTATATTTTGGTCCACAGAGTCATGTGAGGTCTTGTTTTTTGCGGGACGAGTTGACGTTTTTATTGGTAACATTTTCGGGCACGTGACATTTTTTGATCGCTTTTTATTCCGATTTTTGTGAGGCAGAATGACCAAAAACCAGCTATTCATGAATTTCTTTTGGGGGAGGCGTTTATACCGTTCCGCGTTTGGTAAAATTGATAAAGCAGTTTTATTCTTCGGGTCAGTACGATTACAGCGACACCTCATTTATATCATTTTTTTATGTTTTGGCGCTTTTATACGATAAAAACTATTTTATAGAAAAAATAATTATTTTGGCATCGCTTTATTCTCAGGACTATAACTTTTTTATTTTTTTGCTGATGATGCTGGCGGCTCGTTTTTTGCGGGACCAGATGACGTTTTCAGCGGTACCATGGTTATTTATATCTGTCTTTTTGATCGCGTGTTATTCCACTTTTTGTTCGGCGGTATGATAATAAAGCGTTGTTTTTTGCCTCGTTTTTTTTTTTTTTTTTCTTACGGTGTTTACTGAAGGGGTTAACTAGTGGGCCAGTTTTATAGGTCGGGCCGTTACGGACGCGGCGATACTAAATATGTGTACTTTTATTGTTTTTTTTTTTTTTATTTAGATAAAGAAATGTATTTATGGGAATAATATTTTTTTTTTTTTCATTATTTTGGAAATTTTTTTTTTTTTTTTACACATTTGAAAAAATTTTTTTTTTACTTTTTTATTTTGTCCCAGGGGGGGACATCACAGATCGGTGATCTGACAGTTTGCACAGCACTCTGTCAGATCACCGATCTGAGAGCAGTGCAGGCTGCTTCACAGTGCCTGCTCTGAGCAGGCTCTGTGAAGCCACCTCCCTCCCTGCAGGACCCGGATCCGCGGCCATCTTGGATCCGGGGCTCGAGCAGGGAGGGAGGGAGGTAAGACCCTCGCA
Organism: Ranitomeya imitator; assembly: GCF_032444005.1. Lineage (NCBI taxonomy): Eukaryota > Metazoa > Chordata > Amphibia > Anura > Dendrobatidae > Ranitomeya > Ranitomeya imitator. The sequence goes on from NC_091290.1 coordinate 143,090,575, forward strand.
GCAACGCGATCACATCGCGTTGCTACGGGGGGCTCAGGGAAGCCCGCAGGGAGCCCCCTACCTGCGCGGTGCTTCCCTGCACCGCCGGCACATCGCGATCATCTTTGATCGCGGTGTGCCAGGGGTTAATGTGCTGGGGGCGGTCCGTGACCGCTCCTGGCACATAGTGCCGGATGTCAGCTGCGATAGGCAGCTGACACCCGGCCGCGATCGGCGTCGCTCCCCCCGTGAGCGCCGCCGATCGCGCTGGACGTACTATCCCGTCCATGGTCATAGGGGCCCACCCCACATGGACGGGATAGTACGTCCGATGTCAGAAAGGGGTTAATATAATTCTAGCGATTGGTGCTGGGACAACAATTTCATCTAAGTTAAATTGTAAAAATAAATAGAAATAATAGTAAAAAAAATTAAATAAAGTCACAATTCCTAGAATGATACTAAGAGAAGAGAAATTGTAAAAATAGATATATTAAAATAATAATAGTAATAATAATAATAATAATAATAATAATAATAATAATTTTATTTATATAGCGCCAACATATTCCGCAGCGCTTTACAAATTATAGAGGGGACTTGTACAGACAATAAACATTACAGCATAACAGAAATACAGTTCAAAACAGATACCAGGAGGAGTGAGGGCCCTGCTCGCAAGCTTACAAACTATGGGGAAAAGGGGAGACACGAGAGGTGGATGGTAACAATTGCTTTAGTTATTCGGGCCAGCTATAGTGTAAGGCTCAGGTGTTCATGTAAAGCTGCATGAACCAGTTACCTGCCTAAGTATGTAGCAGTACAGACACAGAGGGCTAATACTGCATAAAGTGTATGAGAACATGATGCGAGTAACAAAATATTATTAAAAAGTGATAATTCCTAAAATGATACCAAGTTAAAATAATTTTTAAAAATGAATATAATAAAATAATAACAAAATAATATTGTAGATGACGAGGAAAAAGCTAACATATTAAACACCTTCTTCTCCACGGTATTCACGGTGGAAAATGAAATGCTAGGTGAAATCCCAAGAAACAATGAAAACCCTATATTAAGGGTCACCAATCTAACCCAAGAAGAGGTGCGAAACCGGCTAAATAAGATTAAAATAGATAAATCTCCGGGTCCGGATGGCATACACCCACGAGTACTAAGAGAACTAAGTAATGTAATAGATAAACCATTATTTCTTATTTTTAGGGACTCTATAGCGACAGGGTCTGTTCCGCAGGACTGGCGCATAGCAAATGTGGTGCCAATATTCAAAAAGGGCTCTAAAAGTGAACCTGGAAATTATAGGCCAGTAAGTCTAACCTCTATTGTTGGTAAAATATTTGAAGGGTTTCTGAGGGATGTTATTCTGGATTATCTCAATGAGAATAACTGTGTAACTCCATATCAGCATGGGTTTATGAGAAATCGCTCCTGTCAAACCAATCTAATCAGTTTTTATGAAGAGGTAAGCTATAGACTGGACCACGGTGAGTCATTGGACGTGGTATATCTCGATTTTTCCAAAGCGTTTGATACCGTGCCGCACAAGAGGTTGGTACACAAAATGAGAATGCTTGGTCTGGGGGAAAATGTGTGTAAATGGGTTAGTAACTGGCTTAGTGATAGAAAGCAGAGGGTGGTTATAAATGGTATAGTCTCTAACTGGGTCGCTGTGACCAGTGGGGTACCGCAGGGGTCAGTATTGGGACCTGTTCTCTTCAACATATTCATTAATGATCTGGTAGAAGGTTTACACAGTAAAATATCGATATTTGCAGATGATACAAAACTATGTAAAGCAGTTAATACAAGAGAAGATAGTATTCTGCTACAGATGGATCTGGATAAGTTGGAAACTTGGGCTGAAAGGTGGCAGATGAGGTTTAACAATGATAAATGTAAGGTTATACACATGGGAAGAGGGAATCAATATCACCATTACACACTGAACGGGAAACCACTGGGTAAATCTGACAGGGAGAAGGACTTGGGGATCCTAGTTAATGATAAACTTACCTGGAGCAGCCAGTGCCAGGCAGCAGCTGCCAAGGCAAACAGGATCATGGGGTGCATTAAAAGAGGTCTGGATACACATGATGAGAGCATTATACTGCCTCTGTACAAATCCCTAGTTAGACCGCACATGGAGTACTGTGTCCAGTTTTGGGCACCGGTGCTCAGGAAGGATATAATGGAACTAGAGAGAGTACAAAGGAGGGCAACAAAATTAATAAAGGGGATGGGAGAACTACAATACCCAGATAGATTAGCGAAATTAGGATTATTTAGTCTAGAAAAAAGACGACTGAGGGGTGATCTAATAACCATGTATAAGTATATAAGGGGACAATACAAATATCTCGCTGAGGATCTGTTTATACCAAGGAAGGTGACGGGCACAAGGGGGCATTCTTTGCGTCTGGAGGAGAGAAGGTTTTTCCACCAACATAGAAGAGGATTCTTTACTGTTAGGGCAGTGAGAATCTGGAATTGCTTGCCTGAGGAGGTGGTGATGGCGAACTCAGTCGAGGGGTTCAAGAGAGGCCTGGATGTCTTCCTGGAGCAGAACAATATTGTATCATACAATTATTAGGTTCTGTAGAAGGACGTAGATCTGGGGATTTATTATGATGGAATATAGGCTGAACTGGATGGACAAATGTCTTTTTTCGGCCTTACTAACTATGTTACTATGTTACTAATATAAAGTGACAAATCTTAGAATGATAACAAGCTAAAAGAAATTGTAAAAATAAATATAATAATAATAGTAACAAAATATAATAAATAAAGTGACAATTCCTAGAATAATATGAAGTTAAAAGAAATTGTAAAATATAAATAATTAAAAATAGTTAGAAAATATAAATAAAAAGGACAATTCCTAGAATGATATTAAGTTAAAAAAAATTGTAAAAATAAATATAATAATAATAGTAACAAAATATAAATAAAGTGACAATTCCGGAAAGGATACGAAGTTAAAAGAAATGGTAAAAAATAAATATAATAATTAAAAATAGTAATAAAATATAAATTAAGTGACAATTCCTAGTATGATACTGCATTAAATGAAATTGTAAAAATAAATATAATAATTAACAGTATCAAAATAATATAAATAAAATGTATCAAATGAAGTAAACAATTGAGTAATATTATATTTATAGTAGATATTGCAAGACATAGCAAATATAGCAATAAAACTACTATTAATTTTCTAGAACAGCGCCCCCTAGACACAAAGAGAACACAGGTTTTATGGAAATATTACAGTTTTTATTCTCTCTTGGCTTAATGGGAAAAATATTGATTGCGCAGATCCCCCGCAGAATTATCTCGGCATACACATTGCAGTAATACATATTGAACGGTTAAAAAAAACAAAAAAACAACTAATGCCGTCTTCCTGTAGACAATGAAAGGGTTACTGACGGCCGCACCACTGACATTATCCAAAATATCCTCCGTGTAATTAAAACAGCAGAGTTTCCATCATTAGAGGCTGTGATTAGTTATATTAGCATTTATATAAAGTTTCATGCGCCCGTGTAAAAATCTCATATTGTAAAACAAAAGGTCTGATTCATAAAGGATTTTACACGAGAATCCAAGGGCATTAAAAGGCAGAAGGAATTACAGGCGAGAGGCTCCTTGTTAAAAATCAATCTATCAATCAATAGACTTTATTGTACTTAAGATTTGCTAGAAGACGACTTGCAACATGGCGACGCCGGCAACAATATATTCATCTGCAGCTTCCAAATATTCCGCCACTATCTGCATGCGGACTGGTGTTACACCATTCAGTCTCCTCCAGGGATTGATGGCGATACTTTTTTAAAGCAATTTTTAGGGTGCATATCGCATTTGGCGACCACTAGTGGACACCATTCTGACCACAAAACTTACCAATGGGATCAGAATGGCCAAGCGCCTCCCCACCAACACCTAGATAGCTACATATATGCCAGAAGGCACTTAAAGGGCATATCTAGATGATATTTATCCTTGCTGATCCCTTTAATGCATAATCATCACCAACTTGGAACTCCCTTTAAAATGTAGAAGTCTTACAGAATGTAAATTATGGACCCTTGTGCACACAACTCCATCTTTGATAGATAAGACAAGCAACTACTAGGCAGTCATAGGATCCAAAAATAACAACTTTATTAGATAAAATATATAAAACATATTACATCAGACAGTCGGGCTCAACGGGGCCAAAAGATGGTATCCAGATAATACCCACATACAATAAAGCCTAAGGTAGGGTATGTCCCTAGTACACGTCATGTATAGATAAATAGGTAAACCAGCAGTACACTCAAATGTGGAACATGGGGATGTCTACATAGTACAAATATCACAGCACAGTAGCCTATATAACACATCCCCTATTCCTATAATTTTAGATCACAAAATACCTCTCCATAGTACCTTGTCAATGAAGACGCTGACACCCAGGGACACCCTTTCACCCCGATGCGCGTTTCGGTAGTGTTACCTTCCTCAGGGTTGTGTATAGTGTATTGGAAGTGCCAGCTTTATTTATATTGGACATTGGTGAGCATATCCAGGATGTAAAGTCACAAACCTCGGTGGTCAACTCAACTGAAGACCAGTGAAGTCTCGAGACTCAACCCAACTGGAGCAGTGGTCATTATTGAGGTTGCTATTATTGTAGATATCAAGACTTTGGAGAGATTTAAGGATTTCAAGAGCAAGAACTTGAGACCTGACAGTTACATATGGACATGATGATTGTGTGTGAGGTCATGGTGGGATTACACTTACTACTCAGAGGTTCACAGGAAGCCATGGACTCTTCCGTTAAACAGGGATTATTGTCACTTCTTTTCCATCATAACATTAGGGTTATTCAGAGTGATGGGCCGGTTTCACTGTTCCCTGGAGAAATCACACCAATTGGGAATTATGCACCGTCTGACCCAACTAAAAGAAATAAGAAAATGTTAGTAATGGAGGAGGGGGATGTAGCTGCAGTTTGGCACTCGGTATTTCAGTTGAACAATGTAAAAGCAGAAGCCATAAATGGAAAAGAGAAAAATTATGGATTGTCTTAACCCCCATACTCATTAGACTGATGACAGCAGAACCCACCAGTACCAGCAGGCTAGGTCAACAGTCTAATGTGTATTGGGGCCTCCCAACTCTCTCATGATAGGAGATTTCAAGGAAGTATCCGGCATTTTATATATTGTACTACCGATTCTATTGTTCCCCCCAAGATAATCCACCATCACAGAGAACAGAGGAGAGCTCGGTTGAGCCACCAGATGACTCTGTGTATGAAGGAGTCAGGAGAGATGGCTGCCGGCCAATCCTTCATTCACTCAACAGCTATCTATTGTCTATGGCAAACTCTACTTTGAACAGCATAGTTTTAATACCACATCTGGAAGAATCAACCACCCTCTCTCCATATAACAGAATACATAGACACAATACAGTTGTATGAAAAAGTGATTTCCCCCTTAACCTAATAACTGGTTAGACCACCCTTATCAGCAACAACTGCAATCAATTGTTTGCCATAACTGGCAATGAGTTTTTTACAACGCTCTGGAGAAATTTTGCCCACTCATATGTGCAGAATTATTGTAATACTGCCCCATTGGAGGGTTTCCAAGCATAAACCGTCTTTTTAAGGTCATGTCACAGCATCTCAATCGGATTAAGGTCAGGACTTTCCAAACAGCAAAATGGCGGCAGACAGTACTCTGTAGTATAAAATGGTTGCTCGTCCTAACTCCACAGGATCCAAGTGGAGGAGTACATACCAAAGTTTCAGAAGTGAAGGACAGCATCCAATCCAGGTGAAGAAATAAACACTTTATTGTGCCATAGGTGCAACGTTTCAACCCCTAAGGGGTCTTTATCAAGCATACATAATAATCAAAATGACGGCCTTATATAGGAAGTGGATCACCACCACCTGATAGGTCCGCCCACAAAATTTACATACATAATATCTGGTGATTATATTAACCATAAAAAACATATACATAGTGAGACATACATAATTAAAATCTCATTGCATTAATACCACATAACCTCATTGTTGGCAATAGTGTTGAAATTCATAGTAATCCGCACATGTCAACGGTAGAAAGTAAATAAACAAAGCCGCATGTCGCTTATAGGCCTATCAGAGGACTCAAGGGGGCTATTGTGAGTGTGAGCTGCCTATCACTGAACTTGTATCACATCACTATTGATTAACCAATCTAAGCCTCTGGTGAAGGTCCAATCCAGGGCACTGATACACATCAAGCCCATGCATTGGAGCCAATCCAGGCTCCGTATCTGCTTACATAGAACCACCCCCCAGGCTGATCATTATCATACTCCATGGCAACATAGATAATAGCATTCAAGGCTCTCTTCACTCACCCCTTAAGATATCCGATCACAGTGAGCAATCCAGAGTCTGGATTGATTCCATTGTGTGGGGCGTGTGCCGGCTCGGGTGGGCGTGCCTCTCGGCTGCTTTCAGCGGCGCCGCATGTTTTTACATGTTTGGCGCTGCCGTGTGGCCGGCGGGCTTGCTCACTGTGATCGGATATCTTAAGGGGTGAGTGAAGAGAGCCTTGAATGCTATTATCTATGTTGCCATGGAGTATGATAATGATCAGCCTGGGGGGTGGTTCTATGTAAGCAGATACGGAGCCTGGATTGGCTCCAATGCATGGGCTTGATGTGTATCAGTGCCCTGGATTGGACCTTCACCAGAGGCTTAGATTGGTTAATCAATAGTGATGTGATACAAGTTCAGTGATAGGCAGCTCACACTCACAATAGCCCCCTTGAGTCCTCTGATAGGCCTATAAGCGACATGCGGCTTTGTTTATTTACTTTCTACCGTTGACATGTGCGGATTACTATGAATTTCAACACTATTGCCAACAATGAGGTTATGTGGTATTAATGCAATGAGATTTTAATTATGTATGTCTCACTATGTATATGTTTTTTATGGTTAATATGATCACCAGATATTATGTATGTAAATTTTGTGGGTGGACCTATCAGGTGGTGGTGATCCACTTCCTATATAAGGCCGTCATTTTGATTATTATGTATGCTTGATAAGGTCAGGACTTTGACTTGGCCACTCCAAAGTCTTAATTTTGTTTTTCTTAAGCCATTCAGAAGTGGACTTGCTGGTGGGCCTTGGATCATTGTCCTGCCGAATAACTTAAGTGCGCTTCAGCTCAAGGTTACGAATAGATGGCCGGACATTCTCCTTCAGGATTTTTTGCTTAGCAGCAGAATTCATGATTCCATTTACAAGAGCAAGTCTTCCAGATCGTGAAGCAGCAGAACAGCTCCAGATCCTCACACTACCACCAATTTTTACTGTCGGTATGATGTTCCTTTTCTGAAATGTTGTGTTACTTCAAACGCCAGATGTAACGGGACATACACCTTCTAAAAAGTATTGGGGATCATCAAGATGTTTTCCGGCAAAATGGAGATGAGCCTTTATGTTCTTATTGCTCAGCAGTGGTTTTCGTCTTGGAACTCTGCCACGCAGGCCATTTTTGCCCAGTCTTTCTTATGGTGGAGTCATGAACACTGACCTTAACTGATGCTAGTGAGCCCTGCAGTTCTTTGGATGTTGTGGGGTCTTTTGTGATTTCTTGGATAAGTCATCGCTTTGCTCTTGGGGTAATTTTGGTCGGCCGTCCACTCCTGGGAAGGTTCACCACTGTTCCATGTTTTCATCATTTGTGGATAATGGCTATCACTGTGGTTTGCTGGAGTCCCAAAGCTTTACAAATTGCATTTGTTCCAGAATTTCTTTAGATCACTGCATGGCATCTAGCTTTTGAAGATCTTTTGGTCTGCTTCACTTTGTCAGGCAGGTCCTATTTAAGTTATTTCTTGATTGTGAACAGGTGTGGCAGTAGTCAGGCGTGGGTGTGGCTAGGGAATGTCAATTCAGCTTCCCAAAGATGTGATAAACCACCGTTAATTTATGTTTTATGGGGGGGTCACTTTTTAACACCGGGTCCTGTAGGTTGGGGCTTCATTTCCCCTTATTAATAAAGACCTTAATTTAAAAACAACATTTTGGTGTTTGCTTTATCCTTGTCTAATATTTACATATTTTTGGTGATCTGAAACATTTAAGTGTGACAAACATGCAAAAGAATAGGAAATCAAGAAGGGGGCAAACACGTTTTCACATAACTGTATATTCATGAAAAAGCTGTGCTATACTTCCTGAGCCAAAGGGACGACTTCTGCTGCTGCTCTATTTCCCCTCTCACAGCTGCAGCTTCTCAGACCCACTACAAGAAAAACCTCAGTAGCATTCTCTTCTTCCATCTCAATGCATGGACTCCCTCACAAACATTAAGGGCTTGTTCACACCCAGTATGTCCAGTATTTTTAGTGCATTTTTCTTGTGCAAAAAAACAAAAAGCAGCATTTTACAGTCCCAGCAGAATGAATATCATTTCTAAAATGCCATTGGTAGCTCGTATTTTTTCGTTGCGTTTTTAAAACCATTAATGCGTTTTTCAAATCTGCTGTATGTCAATTCTTTGAGCATTTTCCTCATATTTAAATCAATGGCTAAAAATGCACCTAAAAGTGATTAAAAAAATTACTATATGAACTTACTCCAGCTGCTGTACAACCCTTTCTTCCATCTCAATGCATGGACTTGTACGCACACACACAAAAAGGTTGTGCATCAGTTTGCTTAATCTTTCAACTCAAATCATGGAGTGTCAAAGCATGTCTCAGAGGAAAAGATTCTGCAGCTGCATCCCCCTCCTCCTTGATTTCTAATTACTGTATTACTCCATATAGATTACTTTGGTGACTATCAAAGTTTCTGCAAATGTTTCGGAGAAGGTGCAGACAGGGAGAGGGGACTATCGGCTGCTAAAAAGTTAAGAATATGATACTTATCCTTAAAGATAAAATACAAAATATCAAAGTTATAACAATAGGTAAAACTTTAAGAACTCATTACTAAGCACCTAATGTAGAGATATATATCCTTAATGGGGGTGATGTATTTTAGACACAATATAGTGATCTTGGATTGGACTGGCTCATCAGAGAGTAAGAGAAACCTCTGGTGGACCCCTGCGAAGAGAAGCTAATGAGAAGCGCTAATACATTTGATTCAATATTTACAGAAAAATCAATATATTAAAGCATCAGTAAATTTTTCTACAAGGGTCCCCAGGTTTCTTTTTTTTACAGTGGGACCATAAATGCAATTTTGTTGATGGGCTCTTGCCATGCCAGTCCACCAGAGTAGTAAAAGCCAGTTGTCTACAACAGGCTTTTTGGTGTTTAGTAGAGCCCTATTTGTGCACCTTACTTTTCCCTAATAAGATACAATACAAAATATCAAAGTTATAACAAGAGGTAAAACGTTAAGAACTCATTACTAAGAACTGACTGTAGCGCTTTATACCCTTAATGGAGGCACAATATAGTGACCTTGGATTGGACTGGCTGATCGGAGAGCAGGAGAATCCTCTGGTGGACCGCTCTGAAGAGAAGCTAATTAGAAGTTTTAATAAATTTGATTAATATAAAACCTTTTTCTGTAAATATTGAAAGTATCAGTACATTTATGCACTAGGGTCAGGTTTCTTTTTACAGTGGGCCCTTAAATTCAGCATTACTGGTGCCATTCCAGTCCAACACTGTAGTGTTGTCTACACCAGACACTTTGGTGTTTAGTAGAGCCTCATTTGTGCACCTTATCATCATTTATCTTCTGAAGGGTTAACGCCACCATGTAAGCCTAAAGCCGCCCCGTCATTCTATCATCTGACACCATCTCATGTCTAACCCCCCCTCTCTCCTTCTCCTCCGACGTGAACGCTCATCGCTTATCCGAGACCTACAAGCGAATGCATTTGACTTATAGATAGATTTTCTCTTTATTGGCTTAATACTCGTTCTAACTAGATATTGCAGATTGACTCCGCCAGCTGCTCACATTCGGATACACATTTTGCATGGAGGAGACAGGAGGAAGACGACGACGGAGGAACGGAATAAAAAAAAAAAAATATGGAAAAAAAAAAAAACGAGCATATCTTATTGTACCTGAAACAGTCTATGATATGTACTAAATATTATGACTACTCCGAGCCCGGCAATAATTGATTCACCCACACAGCCATTTAGTCTGCGAGCTGTTCGCTTTACAAATTCTATAATCTTTTAGAAATTCTTTCAGTGGAGAAGATTGTTGCCTGGCCTCAAATTCATTATAGTGATTGAATCTTCTTCAATAGAGAACTGTTTAAAGAGATCACCATGCCCGTGCGTCTCACTCACAGTAAAAGCGCATAGGTTAAAAGCTTGTCTGGGTGGCATAATTCAGCACTTCGCTGCCAAACAATCACGTCTTATTTTGACCTTCACATGATACAAAAAGGCAAGAGTGGGAAGATAGATTTTTTTTTTTCTCTTTACAGCAATTTTTTTTTTTAACCCAATATCAGGAGCCGTACGAATTCCTAATTAAATAGCCAATTAATAATGTAGACTATGAAAAAAAAAAAGCAATTTTTTCTTTTTTTTTTTTTTGTTTCAAAGACCAAATTATAATTAGAGCAGAGGAAAAGCCGCGTGTCTGTCTTTTGCATCGGAGCGTTATGGAGAAGATATTTAAATAACGTACAATACCTCGGCCATCAATCATGGTTATGGCTGGAAAAAGATTGGAGGCTAAATTAGCTTTTGTTTGCCGCGATTGGGAAGTCAGATGCTTTTAAATGACGAAATCGGAACAAGAGGAAATATTAAGGGAGAGCAGGTAGACGGGCGAGAATTCAGCGTCCAACGTCAGGTCTTCTTACTCAGAAATAATATGCCGCTATATAGGAATATGAAAATGCTCATGTTATACCAGCTGTACATATGGAATCATACATACAAGACGCCTATGTTATACCTGCTGTACATATATAATTATATATAGGAAATACCCAGGTTATACCAGCTGTACATATATAATTATATACAGGAGATGCCCAGGTTATACCAGCTGTACATATATAATTATATACAGGAGATGCCCAGGTTATACCGGCTGTACATATATAATTATATACAGGAGATGCCCAGGTTATACCAGCTGTACAAATATAATTATATACACGAGATGCCCAGGTTATACCAGATGTACATATATCAGTATATACAGGAGATGCCCAGGTTATACCAGCTGTACATATCTAATTATGGTATATACAGGCGATGCCCAGGTTATACCAGCTGTACATATATAATTATATACAGGAGATGCCCAGGTTATACCAGCTGTACATACATCATTTTATACAGGAGATGCCCAGGTTATACCAGAAGTCACATAATTAGTACACTGCACCCATCTGTGTGTGATTTTTTTCTCAGTATAATTAGAGTTGTTCATTTAAGGCCTCAGAGTTTTGTGTGAGAACATTAATGATCAAACAGCATCATGAAAACCAAGGAGCACTTCAGACAGGTCAAGGATAAAGTTGTGGAAAAGAGTAAAGCAGGGTTAGGTTATAAAAAAAATAGAGAGACTGTTCACATGCTTTTGTCCGTTCACGTTCTTGCATCATGTTGTTTATTATATATAGGCTTTATAATTTTTTCAACCTAAATTTCTATGGTGCTAAATTACCATCCTATTAGATTTTCATCAACCTGAGGACACTGGCCTGGGTTCCTACTGAGCATCATTCCAAGAATATATGAATTTCTTTAGAGGATGGTGAACGGATACATTTTTCCTTATAAAAAAAAAAAAAAGCTCTGAACATTTCATGGAGCACTGTACAAACCATCATCCCCCCAAATATGTCAGAAAACATTGCACATAACTCTGAAAACACCATCCCTACCATCACACATGGTGGTGGCAGCATAATGCCATGGGGAGGCTTTTCTTCAGCAGGGCAGGGAAGCTGGTCACATTTGATGGGAAGATGGATGGAGCCAAGTACTGGGCAATCCTGGAGGAAAATCTGTTAGAGGTTGCAAAAGACTTGAGACAGGGGCATAGGTTCACTTTCCAGCAGGACAACAACTCTGAACATCTTACCAGAGGTACAATGGATGGTTTAGATCACAGCATATTCAGGTGTGTGAATGGTCCAGTCACAGTCTAGACCAAAACCCATTGACAATCTGGGACAATGTGAAAATTGCTTTTCAAAGACGTCTCTAGTGTGTGACTTCGTGGGTGTGCAAGGAATAAGGGGCAAAATGTCACCTCTAGATGTGCAAAGCTGGTAAAGGTAGAAACGACTGGCAGCAGTAATTGAAGTGAAAGGTGATTCTACAAAGTAACACAATGGCCATTGTATATGTGTAAGCATCATGTATATAGTGTATTCGCTAGTGTGCACTTAAGGCGATTAAATATATAATTTAACCTGTGCTGCTTTTTTATCTCAATCCAAGAATCCGCACATCTGATTCTCGGTTTAATTTTCCATGCTACCGGGGTTGGTTTCTGGCCCAATATAAATTCCCGTTACGAACCGGGCCTATATCGAGTGAAGAACTGGTTGCAGTTCTACCATGCTGATAAGGTTCTATTTCACTGGGGCTAGTGAATGGGGCCTCAACCTGTTAGGGTTGTGGGCGAATATCATGCCATGGCAGTGACTTGTGGGGTACCTTCTCTCACTCCCTGTGCCTCCCTAAAACCATGTGGACAGGGGGTGTCTATGTAAAACTGTACCAATCTGACATTACGTGTCCCCAGGGGGTGCAGAACGTCAAGTTGGTTCAAGTGGGGAGACCTTAGCAAGTGATCCCGCTGAAGTAATATTGACGTCAGGCGGGATGGAGAGGCACAGATCCTTCACAAGCAGGTGATGGTAGTGGAGGGATACTGTGTGATCTCTCTGGTGCCATCCTTCACACTACACATTTTCCTTTTTATAATTTTTAAAATGAAAAACATGAAAATATATTTATTTGTTTTGCCTAAAACACAAAGGAAATGTGTCATCTTTAAACTTTATGCTATTTATAGAAAATTTAATCTTCAACTTGCTTAACTGATCACAATAACAGTCACTTTGACCAGAGTTGCCCAAACTTTTACATGCCACTGTATAATGTAGGATGTGATAATTTTAGTAGTGTACAGTGTATGGCATAATGTATAAGACAGGTAGTAAAAGGATGTAGATAGTTGACTGTAGCATAGGTAGTGACATTAGGGTAAGTTAGGAGATGGTTAATGTTTGGGACAAGTCCATAGTGGGAAGGCCTAGGAGACTTGCTGATCAGGACTGTGGTGACAAGCTAGGCTGTGACGAAGTAGGACGAAAGTGTGCTGCAACTGCCATGGAGTAAACTACAGTGGAAGGATACTGTGTGTGTGAAAATGCATTATACTGCAAAGGAAACATCCATAGGACTGAGTACCCGCTACCCCTTGTATATAGCTTGAAGACACAAAAGAGCACAGTGAGGTCAAAAATACTCTGTTGTAAAAAAAATCACAGTAATAAGCAAGTGCTAGTCAAAAGATGGAAAAAAACAGGGTATTTAGTTGATATGTTTTTTTGCAAAAAATGTATACTAAGCTGCTCCACCAATCGTCAAGGTATACCCATGTAGAGCAGTCCTAACTAATGTATATAATCCCTATCTGATGTATTTAAAAACCTGATCATCTGTATAGTACCTGTATAAGCAGGGTTCAGAAAGGGAATATCCATGTGGACATGCTGGATGGAACAGCTTAAGTGCAAATAACCCACAAAGGAGTGGTGGACTCCCCTTGTATATAGCCCTTACCAGTTATCGTTCAGTAAAGACGGTGTTGTAGAACGGGAGTCTTCTTTACTAAACTGCGGAGTCTATGGTCCTGGCCAGCCAATACGATCGGCTACAGGCGGCCTGCAGAGACGCAATGCCCTCACAGCAACATTATCAACACTCAGTCAGAACCCACACTTTCATGTAGCGCACTGGGGCATAAAAGGAGGAGAGGAGTGCCTCGCCTGCAGCTAATGCCTCACGCCGCTCTACATTTGGTGTAGTAGGCAGCAGAGTCTTGTATCTGTGAGGACCGAGTAGTGCGAAGAAGACTTGGGGGATGGGAAGATGGCGACCGTTGAATGGTCTAAAATGGTGCAGAGCAAGGACTGCAAGGTGGCGGTGAGCGGTGTGAAATGGCAAGATGGACCCACCTATTTTGGGCAAGCAAGAGGCAAAAACGAACAAAGTGGAGTCCAACCCTTCATCGGGCATGCCTACTGACGGGAATGCCACAACCTAAAGCATCCGCCTACTGCAGGGAGTGACTGTTGTTGCAGAGAGAAGTGGAAGGAGAAGATACATAAGGTATGGCCCAAGGAAACTGACAGTTCATTCAAGAAACGGGATAGAAAGTCATGGCGGACGGACCCCATCCAATAAAGAGGGGTCATGATGGGCCACAGTAGTTGGGAGAGACTACATAATTTGAGGAATGCGAGCTGCTGGAGAAGAAGCAGCATTGTGAATTAATGGTGGAGTGGCAGATTCGATTGGCAGCAAGCAAGTCGTTCAAGGAAAAGGCTGACTGAAGACTGTGGCACTAGCTGATTGAGATGGTGAACAAGGAGGTAAGACCAGGTGGCCTGCTGGAGAGGGTTGAGGCTAAGCAAGAGCTGGAGCCATAAACAGAGGCCTGGTTTATAGCTCGCGATAGGGCCAAGCGTCTGGAGACCCTGCAGGCCTAGATGCTGGAGGTGAACCTTAATCTGAGGTCCATAGCCCTTGCCACTTGGGCAAAGTACATTGCTGGCATGGTCCAGGCCAAGTAGGAAAGGGAGCAGTGGGTCCGGGCCCAGCTGAACAGAATCAGTAGAAGAGGCCGTGGTCTGCTGCCAGAGTTGATGGCCCTCATGAGGCAAAGGCTGAAGGACTGCTCCATGGAGGGAATGATCTCTTCCCACTGATGCAAAGTGAGAAGGATTCATCTCTGAGACGTGCTAAATCCTGTTGTGGTTCTACGCCAGGTGCAGAAGAGTTAGAGTCCTGCAGTTTGAAGGTGAAATGTGGCAGAGTGGCCTGGCGGAGAAGGTTGTCGGGTCTGCTAGAGGAGAGCTGGAGGAAGAAAACTGGGGTCTGAGCAAGGTCAGTAGAGGAGCGGTGAAGAAAACTGAGTCAGAAGTCTAGAGGACCGTGTTTTGCTGGTGACACCTATATGCTAAAAGGTCCCAAAAGTTTGAGGAGGTCTAGGATCCATTTGTCCGATACTTCTTGTTGTTGGCCGTGGAAGGCCGAAGGTTTGGTTTGCCCCCTTGTTTACCCCTCGCTGGTCTGAGGGACTTTGAGCTGGGAGAGGGTTTTACATCCATCACCATGAACGTTGCCCCAAAGGGACTGTGTCCCTGTCCCATGGACTGTGTCCTTATCACAAGGACTCATGTTTGGGGAAGGATCGATGGATGACCCGATGTCCCAACCGGTCGCCGTTGCAGGAGAAAGTCTGGGCATCAACTCAAATTGTTAGTTAATAAGTTTTGTAAGTGGGATTGCATTGTGCATTGGTGTCTTCTTGAGTCTGCATGGTCAAGGGTGACCATGATTAAAGAGGGGAGGAATGTAAGGATGGTGGACTGCGCTGCAGCGTTCCTACCCCTGAAGACACCAGTCGCGTCATGCGTATTGTATAATGTGAGTTGTGTCATGCATTTTTTGTAAACACGGTTTCATGTAGTGTTAACTTATTAGTATAATATGTATAATAAAGGATGTGATAATGTTAGTAGCATACAGTGTAATTGTAATACCAATGTCTGTGCCCTTGCATGGTTCTCCTTCCTTCTCCATGCAAGGATGATGACATACTCACCGCCCCAGCCACATAGTGACCATCACGTCTCCTGCCCTCCTGCTTGATGTGCACGTCACACAGGCTACATGGCGGTGCACTTGGTGCGCACGCATGCTATCCTGTTCTTAAAATGAAAAAAAAAACACTAAAATTGAGCTTGGATTAAGTTTACATGCAGCATGTTGACAATGGCCATAAAGCGCACAAAACCTACAAGAAACAAAAATAGAAAAAAACCTGCTGTAACTAAAGTAGTAAAAAAGCAAGAGCATTTAAATAACTCAGGGTTCTTAGTAATACTGTTTTTGATCAAAAGTAGCATAAAAAAGGGCAGCATGTGTAGTTTGAAAATACCCCCAGACAATGGCTGAAAGGCATCCTGTATAAAAGACATCCTCCCAGTAAAAAGGTGCGTGAGCAACCCCTGTAGTTCCTTGTGTAGAGTATGTGCAACTGCATGTTGCCAGGTCCCCATCTTAGTATCAAGTGTAATTGAACAGGATCCTGATCCCCTGGTCCCTGTGTGGCCAGTGCCTGAACCCCTGGTCCCTGTGTGGCCAGTGCCTGAACCTGAATCCCTGGTCCTTCTGTGGCCAAGGTCTGAATCTGAAACTGCACCTGGCGGTCCCTGTAACGGCGGTACCAAAACCCCTAAAGCTGCACTGGCGGTACATAAACATTAAAAATGCACTGGCAGTACCTGAACCCTAAAGCTGCCCAGTGGTACCGGAGCCCTTTAACCGTTAAGTCAGTATTGGAATCTGCATCTATGTCAGTCCCGATTAGTGTTCCAAAGTCCAAATCCAGTCCTGTCTGACTCGGCGTCAGTTATCGGTCTGCCTGAGGATCCAGAACCTGTGCAGTCTGAACAGAGTCTGAACCCTCTCCTGCCAGTTACTCAGAGACAAGTCTGTCTGTGAGGCTGAGCCCTGGGGCCAGCAGCACTAGTGACTGGCCAGGTGTGGTACCTGGTGGCTAACTACAGCTCAAGACTTACCAAGTTACCGTTCAGAAAAGACTGTTTTAGAAAGGGAGACTCCTTTATTGAACTGTGGAACCTATGGTCCTGGACAGCCAATACTATTGGCGACAGACGGCATACACGGGCGTAAGACCCTCACAGCACGAACGACCAGCCAGGACCCACTCATGTAGTGTGGTGGGGCGTAAAAGGAGGAGATGAGTACCTCGCCCGTGGCTACCGTGCCGCACTACAGCTCCACCATATTTGCAGCAGATCTAGTCCTAAAATAGTCAGTGACGTTTTGGTGTTTCCACCTATTAGTCCTTATGTAATGCTATAGATACAAGTGGACATTCGCATGTTCTGCAGAGCAGGATGATGTATCCCATGTTCTCCGGTCTTAACCTCCATTGTCTAGGCATCTACCACCCTTTAACCCCCTGGGTCCCGAATGTTTGCCATGTTCACTTCTTAGCCTTCATCCATAGACTCCTTTCTATCACAGTGCAGAGAATGACCCCCGATGCACAGAGTGCTATTACTGCCCGGCTAATTATTAGCGGGCACATTTGCAGACACGACTAAGGTCATATTGTGGTTGCTTTTGCAATAGTGTATTTTCTAATGCGAGTTGCTTTGGTTTGCAGATCAATGCCCCTGCCTACTGCTTCTTAGTAAAATATTAGATTATTGATTAGAATTCCTCGCAGTTTAATGGTTATTCAGAAGTGGCTGCCTTGAAACTATTCACAATCTTTGATTAAAATAAATGGCACATCCCCGAGTATTTTACTGCAGTGCTGTTAAGCCGCTATTTAGACAGAAATGAGATCGTCTGCGCTGTGGGGTTGGCGGACCATATTATTCGGGTGTCAAGGGAGATGTAAGTACTGGAAGTGTGTGGGTATAAAGCTGCTATAAGAGCATTAGTCTGCCATGTATTATATCCTATAGCATAGGCTCAGCGCTCAGTAATAGCTACAGGCAAAGGTAAAATCCCCAAACAATTCTGAGAACCCCGAAACTTGTATGTTTCTGCAGTTTTGTATATCTGCCAATGTCCGTAGGATTACACATCAATACTCATTGTCTTCTGGAAGGGCTGGACTGACCATCTGATAACATAGAGCGACCCAAAAAAGGGCCAGCAGAAGATAACCCCAACTGTGAAGAATATTGAAGATATAATTTCATGTCAATCATTTGTATTCTATTTGGCATGGGCTTATAAAACCTCCTTCCAATGTGCAGCTGTAACAGAACACCTAGCACAGCAGGGGGTCAAGCCTCAATAGGCTGTAGGTGACATATCTCACACCTTGAGCCAGCTAAGTTCAGAACAAATGGCGTGCTTGCAAAATAGATACCATGCGGACTAATTGCTTTGTTGAGTCAGCTATGATGTCATAAGGAGAATATGGATTTATCATATGTCCTGGCCACACACTGGTTACATTTTCAAAATCTCTGGACCGGACCTAACGCCTTCCAAGGTCTCGATCCGTTCTAGCACCATAGGGTGGGGAGATTTGTAGAATGGTTAGTAGGTGTAAGGTAGCAAAGCTGTGCTTGGTCTCAACACAGATAACTGCAGATTCAACTACTAAAACCTACAAACCCCAATAACAGGGAGGTCTGGATTGTGCACCTCCTTTCTATTAATTCTGTACAGGACTACCGGAGATAAGTGGGAACGCAGCACCCTGCTATCTACCCGCAACAATCGGGAACTTATACCTTAACCATTGAATAGGGGATAACTTCAATATTTAGGTCAAACCCTTTAAGGTTTGTCTATCAATAGTGAAGGCATCCATGGAAGTAACATGGCATCTGCATACAAGATTCACCGACAACAAGCAGAGATCTTGAAATCCCTTAGGATTTTTAATATCAAAACTTTAACATCTGCATAGTCCATGCCCCCCACCCCCAAGACCAGTTAAACTGGTGCAAAAGTCACTGCGGTGGTCTGTCTCCAAAACAAAAAAAAAGGGTTAACATCTCAAAAAAGGCTGCAAATTTTGGTAAGCAGCAAATTTGCTTGTAATTCCATGCAACAATACTCATCACTGAAGATGAGAATAACCCTTTAATGCCCGTGCTCCACCACCGCAAACATTAAATTAATGCAATCTCCACTGCTCGTAGCTGCTTATGTGCAAATCACCGTCTTCCCTTTTTTTTCTCACCCGTTTTCCATTTCCATTGAAGTTTGCTCTATTCATTCATTCCAGGTTGCAATTCTTTACTTTAAAAGCAATTTGGAGGATTTTTTTTTTCTTCTTTTTTTGGAGTTGTGTATTAGATTTAGAGACCAGAGAGAGAGGGGGGTCCTGAGGGACGTTCACCAAGCCGCTTCTTATCAGACTTAAAGATCCTGAAAAAAAATAAATAAATAAATAAATCAATATAAATTCTCATTTTTATGATTTGCATCATCTATAAAAGTATCTGCTTAATAGCGGCCCCTCTTTAACCCCTTCATGACCCAGCCTATTTTGACCTTAAAGACCTTGCCGTTTTTTTGCAATTCTGACCAGTGTCCCTTTATGAGGTAATAACTCAGGAACGCTTCAACGGATCCTAGCGGTTCTGAGACTGTTTTTTCGTGACATATTGGGCTTCATGTTAGTGGTAAATTTAGGTCAATAAATTCTGCGTTTATTTGTGATAAAAACAGAAATTTGGCGAAAATTTTGAAAATTTCGCAATTTTCACATTTTGAATTTTTATTCTGTTAAACCAGAGAGATATGTGACACAAAATAGTTAATAAATAACATTTCCCACATGTTTACTTTACATCAGCACAATTTTGGGAACAAAATTTTTTTTTGTTAGGAAGTTATAAGGGTTAAAATTTGACCAGCGATTTGTCATTTTTACAACGAAATTTACAAAACCATTTTTTTTAGGGACCACCTCACATTTGAAGTCAGTTTGAGGGGTCTATATGGCTGAAAATACCCAAAAGTGACACCATTCTAAAAACTGCACCCCTCAAGGTACTCAAAACCACATTCAAGAAGTTTATTAACCCTTCAGGTGCTTCACAGCAGCAGAAGCAACATGGAAGGAAAAAATGAACATTTAACTTTTTAGTCACAAAAATTATCTTTTAGCAACAATTTTTTTATTTTCCCAATGGTAAAAGGAGAAACTGAACCACGAAAGTTGTTGTCCAATTTGTCCTGAGTACGCTGATACCTCATATGTGGGGGTAAACCACTGTTTGGGCGCACGGCAGGGCTTGGAAGGGAAGGAGCGCCATTTGACTTTTTGAATCAAAAATTGGCTCCACTCTTTAGCGGACACCATGTCACGTTTGGAGAGCCCCCGTGTGCCTAAAAATTGGAGCTCCCCCACAAGTGACCCCATTTTGGAAACTAGACATCCCAAGGAACTTAACTAGATGCATAGTGAGCACTTTGAACCCCCAGGTGCTTCACAAATTGATCCGTAAAATGAAAAAGTACTTTTTTTTCACAAAAAAATTCTTTTAGCCTCAATTTTTTCATTTTCATATGGGCAACAGGATAAAATGGATCCTAAAATGTGTTGGGCAATTTCTCCTGAGTACACCAATACCTCACATGTGGGGGTAAACCACTGTTTGGGCACATGGTAAGGCTCGGAAGGGAAGGAGCGCCATTTGACTTTTTGAATGAAAAATTATTTCCATCGTTAGCGGACACCATGTCGCGTTTGGATAGCTCCTGTGTGCCTAAACATTGGCGCTCCCCCACAAGTGACCCCATTTTGGAAACTAGACCCCCCAAGGAACTTATTTAGATGCCTAGTGAGCACTTTAAACCCTCAGGTGCTTCACAAATTGATCTGTAAAAATGAAAAAGTACTTTTTTTAAACAAAAAAATTCTTTTCGCCTCAATTTCTTCATTTTCACATGGGCAGTAGGATAAAATGGATCATAAAATTTGTTGGGCAATTTCTCCCGAGTACGTCGATACCTTATATGTGGGGGTAAACCACTGTTTGGGCACTCGGCAGGGCTCGGAAGGGAAGGCGCACCATTTGACTTTTTGAATGGAAAATTAGCTCCAATTGTTAGCGGACACCATGTCGCGTTTGGAGAGCCCCTGTGTGCCTAAACATTGGAGCTCCCCCACAAGTGACCCCATTTTGGAAACTAGACCCCCCAAGGAACTTATCTAGATGCATATTGAGCACTTTAAACCCCCAGGTGCTTCACAGAAGTTTATAACGCAGAGCCATGAAAATAAAAAATAATTTTTCTTTCCTCAAAAATGATTTTTTAGCCTGGAATTTCCTATTTTGCCAAGGATAATAGGAGAAATTGGACCCCAAATATTGTTGTCCAGTTTGTCCTGAGCATGCTGATACCCCATATGTGGGGGTAAACCACTGTTTGGGCGCACGGCACGGCTCGGAAGGGATGGCACGCCATTTGGCTTTTTAAATGGAAAATTAGCTCCAATCATTAGCGGACACCATGTCACGTTTGGAGAGCCCCTGTGTGCCTAAACATTGGAGATCCCCCAGAAATGACACCATTTTGGAAATTAGACCCCCAAAGGAACTAATCTAGATGTGTGGTGAGGACTTTGAACCCCCAAGTGCTTCACAGAAGTTTATAACGCAGAGCCATGAAAAAAAAAAAAAAAATTATTTTCTCAAAAATGATCTTTTAGCCTGCAATTTTTTATTTTCCCAAGGGTAACAGGAGAAATTTGACCCCAAAAGTTGTTGTCCAATTTCTCCTGAGTACGCTGATACCCCATATGTGGGGGTAAATCACTGTTTGGGCACATGCCGGGGCTCGGAAGTGAAGTAGTGACGTTTTGAAATGCAGACTTTGATGGAATGCTCTGTGGGCGTCACGTTGCGTTTGCAGAGCCCCTGATGTGGCTTAACAGTAGAAACCCCCCACAAGTGACCCCATTTTGGAAACTAGACCCCCAAAGGAACTTATCTAGATGTGTGGTGAGCACTTTTAACCCCCAAGTGCTTCATAGAAGTTTATAATGCAGAGCCGTGAAAATAATAAATACGTTTTCTTTCCTCAAAAATAATTATTTAGCCCAGAATTTTTTATTTTCCCAAGGGTTACAGAAGAAATTGGACCCCAAAAGTTGTTGTCCAGTTTCTTCTGAGTACGCTGATACCCCATATGTGGGGGTAAACCACTGTTTGGGCACATGCCGAGGCTCGGAAGTGAAGTAGTGACGTTTTGAAATGCAGACTTTGATGGAATGCTCTGTGGGCGTCACGTTGCGTTTGCAGAGCCCCTGATGTGGCTTAACAGTAGAAACCCCCCACAAGTGACCCCATTTTGGAAACTAGACCCCGAAAGGAACTTATCTAGATGTGTGGTGAGCACTTTGAACCCCCAAGCGCTTCATAGAAGTTTATAATGCAGAGCCGTGAAAATAATAAATACGTTTTCTTTCCTCAAAAATAATTATTTAGCCCAGAATTTTTTATTTTCCCAAGGGTTACAGGAGAAATTGGACCCCAAAACTTGTTGTCCAGTTTCTCCTGAGTACGCTGATACCCCATGAGTGGGGGTAAACCACTGTTTGGGCACACGTCGGGGCTCAGAAGGGAAGTAGTGACTTTTGAAATGCAGACTTTGATGGAATGGTCTACGGGTGTCACGTTGCGTTTCCAGAGCCCCTGGTGTGCCTAAACAGTAGAAACCCCCACAAGTGACCCCATTTTAGAAACTAGACCCCCCAAGGAACTTATCTAGATATGTGGTGAGCACTTTGAACCCCCAAGTGCTTCACAGACGTTTACAACGCAGGGCCGTGAAAATAAAAAATCATTTTTCTTTCCTCAAAAATTATGTTTTAGCAAGCATTTTTTTAGATTCACAAGGGTAACAGGAGAAATTGGACCCCAGTAGTTGTTGCGCAGTTTGTCTTGAGTATGCTGGTACCCCATATGTGGGGGTAAACCACTGTTTGGGCACACGTCGGGGCTCGGAAGTGAGGGAGCACCATTTGACTTTTTGAATACGAGAAAAGCTGAAATCAATGGTGGCGCCATGTTGCGTTTGGAGACCCCTGATGTGCCTAAACAGTGGTAACCCCTCAATTCTAACTCCAACACTAACCCCCCCACACCCCTAACCCTAATCCCAACTGTAGCCATAACCCTAATGACAACCCTAACCCCAACACACCCCTAACCACAACCCTAACCCCAACACACCCCTAACCCTAACCACAACCCTAATTCCAACCCTAACCCTAACGCAATGTGCCCACGTTGCGGATTCGTGTGAGATATTTCCGCACCATTTTTGAAAAATCCGCGGGTAAAAGGCACTGCGTTTTACCTGCGGATTTTCCACGGATTTCCAGTGTTTTTTGTGCGGATTTCACCTGCGGATTCCTATTGAGGAACAGGTGTAAAACGCTGCGGAATCCGCACAAAGAATTGACATGCTGCGGAAAATACAACGCAGCGTTTCCGCGCGGTATTTTCCGCAGCATGGGCACAGCGGATTTGGTTTTTCATATGTTTACATGGTACTGTAAACCTGATGGAACACTGCTGCGAATCCGCAGCCAAATCCGCACCGTGTGCACATAGCCTAATTCTAAAGGTATGTGCACACGCTGCGGAAAACGCTGCGGATCCGCAGCAGTTTCCCATGAGTTTACAGTTCAATGTAAACCTATGGGAAACAAAAATCGCTGTACACATGCTGCGGAAAAACTGCACGGAAACGCAGCGGTTTACATTCCGCAGCATGTCACTTCTTTGTGCGGATTCCGCAGCGGTTTTACAACTGCTCCAATAGAAAATCGCAGTTGTAAAACCGCAGTGAAATGCGGAGAAAAAAACGCGGTAAATCCGCCATAAATCCGCAGCGGTTTAGCAAAATCCGCAGAGGACCAGAATACGTGTGCACATACCGAAACCCTAACCCTAGCCCTAACCCTACCCCTAACCCTAACCCTAACCCTACCCCTAACCCTACCCGTAACCCTAACCCTACCCCTAACCCTAACCCTAACCCTAACCCTAACCCTACCCCTAACCCTACCCGTAACCCTAACCCTACCCCTAACCCTAACCCTAACCCTACCCCTACCCCTAACCCTACCCGTAACCCTACCCGTAACCCTAACCCTACCCCTACCCCTACCCCTACCCCTAACCCTAACCCTATTCTAACATTAGTGGAAAAAAAAAATTCTTTTTTTTTTATTGTCCCTACCTATGGGGGTGACAAAGGGGGGGGGGTCATTTATTATTTTTTTTATTTTGATCACTGAGATAGATTATATCTCAGTGATCAAAATGCACTTTGGAACGAATCTGCCGGCCGGCAGATTCGGCGGGCGCACTGCGCATGCGCCCGCCATTTTGGAAGATGGCGGCGCCCAGGGAGAAGACGGACGGGACCCCGGCTGGATCGGTAAGTATGATGGGGTGGGGGGGGACCACGGGGGGGGAATCGGAGCACGGGGGGGGGAATCGGAGCGCGGGAGGGGTGGAACGGAGCACGGGGGGCGTGGAACGGAGCACGGGGGGGTGGAACGGAGCACCGGGGGGGGGGTGGATCGGATTGCAGGGGGGGTGATTGGAGCACGGGGGGGTGATTGGAGCACGGGGGGAGCGGACAAGAGCACGGGGGGGAGCGGAGCACTGGACGGAGGGGAGCCAGAGCAGTGTACCGGCCAGATCGGGGGGCTGGGGGGGCGATCGGTGGGGTGGGGTGGGGGCACATTAGTATTTCCAGCCATGGCCGATGATATTTCAGCATCGGCCATGGCTGGATTGTAATATTTCACCAGTTATAATAGGTGAAATATTACAAATCGCTCTGATTGGCAGTTTCACTTTCAACAGCCAATCAGAGCGATCGTAGCCACGAGGGGGTGAAGCCCCCCTGGGCTAAACTACCACTCCCCCTGTCCCTGCAGATCGGGTGAAATGGGAGTTAACCCTTTCACCCGGCCTGCAGGGACGCGATCTTTCCATGACGCCGCATAGGCGTCATGGGTCGGATTGGCACCGACTTTCATGACGCCTACGTGGCGTCATGGGTCGGGAAGGGGTTAAAGCAGCGTGCGGAGAGTGGGCACCGCAAAGGCCAGGCAATGGGATTCATTTGCTAGAAAGAAAGATGGCACAGATGAAATTTTGAGGTCTGAAAATGCGGCCATGACAAAACTCCTCATACAGACTCAGAAAGCCTCTTCTCTATTAGAGGGGATAAAAAATAAACCCAGCCCCCCCTCCCCCCAATAAGGAAAACTGGACATATCCATGCACAAAAAATAAATAAAATGTCAATATAAATGATGCAATCCCTTTTTCCACCAGAGGTGGCACTGTAGTGGAATTAAACACTCGCTGATGGTTTTTCGCTCCCTGATCGCTGGGATTTGCAGCTGCAGGACACCTTACAATCAGCTAATAAGTGGAAATATAAAGGTTTTCTGATACTATATTATAATATTTTGGGAGAGGTTTTATTGCTGATGCATTTGACAAAATTGTGCAAAGAGGATGAAATTGTAAATAAAATAAAACCTTGGATCAGGTCAGGACAGATCTTTAACGTTTGGATGTAAACAGGAGCCTTTCGGTTCACTGAAAGCAAGCAGAGATCTTGAAAGTGAAAAATCCAAAGAAAGAAGGTAGAACGTTGCGGCTGAGGAGCGATTAATAAACCGTTGATCACATGAAAAGGACTGTGACTATGATGGTGGATGGTCCGGGTGGGAGTCTCCGGGGTCTACGCGTTAAATGGTGATGAAATATGAGAAAATTCCCGGCGCGGAGAGCAAAATCCAATGATTTCCACTCATTGAAGCCGAGATGACAGAAGCGGCGGCCGGATTTTTCCCTCAGTGACATCATGTATCAAAGGAAAATTTTGCTTTCAAAGAAAAACATTGTCATGTCGCTGTATCGCGGGGAGCGGCATCGCCAGGCGGGAGCATCTGATTGGGCAGATAAATGGCTGTAGTAAAGGTGGCTGGGAGCCGTGCCAGGCGGCCCGTCATAAAGCAGTAAAAGAATTCTAAAATCAATAGACGACTGCACTAAAGTCAATAAAGATTATGCAGGAGCAGACTAATATGAGCATGCGGGTAGTAATGCGAGCGCGCCGAGACATTGCCACTCTGAACTGTAAGGAAGTCGCAGGCCAAGTGGTCAGACATGAAATATAGCAGATCTGTATGGAGGGAACTACCCTCATCAGACAGCGGAGGAGCATCGGCCCGGAGGGAAACCAGCGGCAATATGTAGCCACCGAGAAGACAGCTGCGGCCGTAATGGGGACAGACGACGGGACCTGCAATGTGTGCGAAATGACTGAGCAGAGGGTCCTGTATGTCAGGGTACGGGATAATGGCGACGACACTCGGGGTACAGGATAATGACACTGACACTCGGGGTACAGGATAATGACACTGACACTCGGGGTACGGGATAATGACACTGACACTCAGGGTACAGGATAATGACACTGACACTCGGGGTACAGGATAATGACACTGACACTGGGGGTACAGGATAATGACACTGACACTGGGGGTACAGGATAATGACACTGACACTCGGGGTACAGGATAATGACGCTGACACTCGGGGTACAGGATAATGACGCTGACACTCGGGGTACAGGATAATGACACTGACACTCGGGGTACAGGATAATGACACTGACACTGGGGGTACAGGATAATGACACTGACACTCGGGGTACAGGATAATGACACTGACACTGGGGGTACAGGATAATGACACTGACACTGGGGGTACAGGATAATGACACTGACACTCAGGGTACAGGATAATGACGCTGACACTCGGGGTACAGGATAATGACACTGACACTCGGGGTACAGGATAATGACACTGACACTCGGGGTACAGGATAATGACACTGACACTGGGGGTACAGGATAATGACACTGACACTGGGGGTACAGGATAATGACACTGACACTCGGGGTACAGGATAATGACACTGACACTCGGGGTACAGGATAATGACACTGACACTGGGGGTACAGGATAATGACACTGACACTGGGGGTACAGGATAATGACACTGACACTCGGGGTACAGGATAATGACACTGACACTCGGGGTACAGGATAATGACACTGACACTGGGGGTACAGGATAATGACACTGACACTGGGGGTACAGGATAATGACACTGACACTCGGGGTACAGGATAATGACACTGACACTCGGGGTACAGGATAATGACACTGACACTGGGGGTACAGGATAATGACACTGACACTCGGGGTACACGATAATGACACTGACACTCGGGGTACAGGATAATGACACTGACACTCGGGGTACAGGATACGGACGCTCACACTCGGGGTACAGGATAATGGCACTAACACTCGGGGTACAGGATAATGACGCCGACACTCTGGGTACAGGATACGGACGCTCACACTCGGGGTGCAGGATAAACACGCTGACACTCGGGGTACACGATAATGACGCACACTTGGGGTAAAGGATAATGACACTGACACTCAGGGTACAGGATAAAGATGCACACTCGGGGTACAGGGTAAGGACACTGACACTCGGGATACAGGATAATGATGCTGACACTCGGGGTACGGGATAAGGACACTGACACTTGGGGTACAGGATAATGACACAGGGTACAGGATAATGACACTAACACTTGGGGTACAGGATAATGACACTGACACTCGGGGTACAGGATAATGACATGGACACTCGGGGTACAGGATAAGGACACTGACACTCGGGGTACAGGATAATGATGCTGACACTCGGGGTACAGGATAATGACACTGACACTGGGGGTACAGGATAATGACACTGACACTCGGGGTACAGGATAATGACGCTGACACTCGGGGTACAGGATAATGACGCTGACACTCGGGGTACAGGGTAGTGCACAATGTTGCACTTTCCCGCTAATATCGGCCTCCAGTAATCTCCTTGGTTTTTGCGTTTCCTGCTTCTCACCGTTCTTTTCCCTTAATGACACCCTGGTGAGTGGATCGCACTGATGAGGTCATGGAATGATAGTAATTAGCACCAATAAATATTTACCTATTAAGCCGAGGTATCGTCATCCCATTACTAATGATAACACGGAGCTGCTGCACAAAGAACAGAGGAGACGCAGCCCGACAACTACAGAAAAATGAGAAAAACACAAAATGTGGCGTAATCTGTGCCCCGAAGAATCTGGGTCCTGAATCTGAAATCAGTGCTGGGGGGCTGGTATCTTATCTAAGAGGCAACGAGGTCTCTGCCCAAACCCAAAGTTATAGGATCACTTTATACATGAACAGAAAAAAAAACTCCAAAATGCACCAGATCCAATGAACCTAATTGGAAATAAATAATCAAAAAGAATAAAAAAGGAACAGCATCCAAACCAGATGAAGAAAAAGAAGAATAACTTTATTCCGCCATGATACATGGTATCATGGCGGAATAAAGTTTTTCTTCACCTGGATTGGATGCTGCTCCTTTTTTTATTCTTCAGAAAAAACCTTCAGTCCTGAATTCAGATATGTCCATTTTTTGCAAACAGCACCACTCTCGTCCCGTGGTGGTTTCTGGCATTGCAGCTTAGCCCCATTCACACACATTACTGTGGAGCTTCGCTGTCACTGGCAGTAGTCATATCTATTGGTCAATAGTAATGGAGCGCCCCCAGACACAGGGCCACAGGTTACTCGGTACCGGTCCTCTCTGTCTCGGTGCTGGGGTTGTCACGGTGGCTGGACCTGGTCCGTGACCCTGCTAAGGGGCGTCCAATTAAAGGGGTGATGGTAGTTTGTCAAGGGTTCGTGATCCCACCTGTGGTATTCGGTCAGGGTGCCCGACGCTGCTTAGGGGTCCGCTGGGGTGATGTGATGGCAGCTAGATGGTATACCTTCCCACAGGTGAAGTATGTCCCCAGGGCTTCCCAGTAGTGTAGGTGGCGATGATGTGAGGCACAGTTAATAACGAGGACACAGGGTTGCAGTCTCTTTACCTTTTTACTGAAGACTTCGGGATCCACAATCCAGAGCACTGCTAACAGGGCTGGCTGAGTCCGGCTGGTCCGAAGGCACATCCAGAGTTCCCTTTGCAGGTGGAAATCAGTGCCTACCAACTAGCGCCTGTGTGTTGTAGTTCTTCCCTGTTGAGCATTCGGGATAGTCCTCACAACTTTCGTATCTGTTCTTTCTCTTTCTCTCCGTCCCCCAAGTTATTGTGTGGATAGGACGCACCCGTATGACGGGAAGGCTCGGAGCTATTCTGGGACCCTAGAGACGCCCCTCTCCACGTTTGCCCCCTATGTCTGCTTAGGTGATGTAAGGTAGACAGCCAACCTATAATCAACTGTCCTGCCACTGTTCGAAGTAATGCTTGAAGTCTGTTACTTCATCGGTGTTCCGGCCACCGGCTACGCGCCTCAGTAGGATGTTGCTGATCTCGGGGCACGACTCCTACTGGTTCTCCTTGTGCTGCGATTTCATTTCTCACATCTCCACAATATTCTTCGCTTTGTGTCCTTCCTTAGGATGCCGCCGCAAGGTAATGCAGGCGCGGCTCCGTACGTTCTGTCCTTTCTGCTAGGTACCTGCCAGGAACCCACCCCTGACAGGTCCTCCCTGGAGCTCTCCCAGGCTGCGTTCTGTCTAACTTCCTATCCAACCCCCAGTTTTACCAGAGTGTGAGGAGTGGCCTAATACATAGAGCCTTTTGCTCCCCCTGGTGGCCGGAGTGTGAAGTGTAATGTGTGACTGTGATAACTGGTCAGGTGAACTCCTTTAGTGCAATCAGACATAACATCGCTCCCCTTAGTGGCACAGCGACATTACTGCAACGACCAGGACTCTGGGGCGCTGCAGTAACATCTCTTGAAGTGTCACCATCCAGTTTGCTATAAACTACATTAAAAGGATCGACTTTTTTGTATCCCAGGCATCACTCTTGTCAGTAGGATGCATCTGGTACTGCAGGTCAGCATAATCCGCCTGAAAGTGGATGAGCTGCAGTACCGACACCACTCACTTACAAGAGTTACGCTATCCCAGCACCTTAAATTCATAACTACCCTAGTCCTAATATTTTAGGGTGATGGGTCAAAAAGTAACAGCTGCATTTAGGAATTAATATACTTGGAAAGTGGCGCAAGGCGGTAGCAGTGGGTGAGGTACTCATCTCTTACGCCCCGGCATGTTATATGAATGTAAGGGGTGTACCAGGACTGAATAATACTGCACTCCCTTCTTTAGTGTTAATATCCACTTTGCCTATATTTGTATAAATGTCTTACTATGTATAACAGTTTTTACATAGGGAAAGTGCAGTATCCATGTAGTCCTCAAGATGGAGTGCTGACAGACCCTAGTTAGTTTATACACTGTACATAATTTACTATAGGAGGGGTCAGCTGCAGTTAAGGGAGGGAGGACTTCCTCTAGGATTCAGTTGGGTCAGGATACCCAAACCATCTGGATGGGCTATAAAGCCCGGGATAAAAGCAATGACCACGTAATGTTCTAAGTAGGAGCCCAGCCATCCAGTACTGTTAGGACAGAACAGCAGCAGTACAGAAGTAGTGAGAACTGGAACTGAAAGGAATATTACACCTGTACAGACGGGCAGATCGCTCACCATGTGGCAACTTGTAGCATGGGCAGATGTCCTCAGATCCAGGGCGAAATGGCTGAGGGAACCACCATCGAATTAAGTCTGGACAGGGAGGACGCTGAGGAACCGTAAGATATGGTCTGTCCCGGGCACGTGCCGTGTGACATGTGCCGTGTGAGTACAGGGAAAGGAGAAAGAAGTGTTCATAATGGAACCTGTTGATGGTGCTGTAATGAATATGGATGTGCTGTGTAAGGAAACCAGTAAAGTTGTTCATTTGAAAGTTGAAATGGACTGTGTCTCGATTTCTGCAAAGCCTTCTAGAGGGAGTCTGCAGAATCACAGAAAATATCCTGTCGGTGCCGAAAGTGAAGCCACAGGAATGCAGAGCAATGAGTATTGTTTTCATGTGATGGGAGACCAGGGCACCACTACACAGCTGGCATCGGCCATGACTATGGCCCTGTTCATGCCCCTCACAAGAAGACAGGGGTCCTGGTTGGGTGTGTGGACTTTACCTAAGGGGGCTTTATGCATTTGCAGGATACATGTGGAGCGCCCCCATGGGGCCGTGGGGTACTTGGTACCGGGTCCTGCGGTTCACAGGGAAATGTCACGGTGGCTGACCCAGTCCGTGGCCCTGGGACGTCCGTGTAAAAGAGAGAGGACTTTAAAGGGATTGTTCGTGATGCCACCTGTGGTATTCGGTCAGGGTGACCGACGCTGCTTTAAGGGGTCCGCTGGGGTGATGTTATGGCAGCTAGATGGTATACCTTCCCACAGGTGAAGTGTATCCCCAGGGCTCCCAGTGTGTAGATGGTGGATGGTGAGAGGCGCAGAGAAGAACGAGGACACAAGGTTGCAGTCTCTTTACCTTTACTGAAGACTTCAGCTCCACAGTCCAGGGCACCAGATCACATGGCAGGCAAAGTCCGGACGGTTTGGAGGCAAGTCCAGAGTCCCCTTGTCCAGGTGGAAATCAGTAGCCTTCCTCTAGCACCATGGTGTTGTAGTTCCTTACTGCCTAAGGCTTCACATAAGGTCCTCACAGATGTAATGTCTCTCTCTCTCTGTCCCCCATATAGGATAGGACAAACCCATATGACTGGTGGCTTGAGGCGGTTTATAGGGACTCTATCATGCCCCAGCCTCTAAGGGGTGCCACCATGCCTCCTGGGTGTAGGGCGGACAGGTAACGTGAAATTAGCTGTCCTGACGGTCTTTGGAGCAAAGCATAAAGGTTGTTACTCCCTCGGTGTTCCGGCTACCGAGATTCTGCACTTCAGAAGGAGGCAGCCGGTGTAGGGCTGGTCCCCTTCGGTATCCACTCCTTTGCTACGACTTCCTTTACGCTCGCTGCAATACAGTTCTGCCTTCTGTGTGTCTCTTTCTGGGAGCTGCAGCTCTGAGGGCATGCACAGCTCTGTGTCCTTCTGCTTCGTTCTCTGACAGGATCCCACCCCTGCCAGGGACCAAATAACTGAGCGGAGCTCAGCCAGCAACTATCTAATTTTCCCTACAGTTCACCAGTTTTACCAATGTGGGGAGTGACCTAATAAATAGGAGCAAGAGCTCCCCCTGGTGGCCTGGAGTGTGAAATGTGTTGCATGTTTGTGATACCTGGATGCAGTTATCCTTCTTTGCCTCTAAACGTAGCATCACTCCCGAGAGTGATTTCCTCCCGAGAGGAAAGCAATACCACTGCTGCGACGACCAGGAACCTGGGGCGCCGCACATGATGCCAGTGACTTCGGCTGGCCAGGACGGGATGTTGAACTGTTCACTGAGGGAGACCACCAGAAAGAATCTTTTACTGAAGATCAACTTGGTGGGAACTATGTACAATAGATAGCGGGTGCAAAAATTCATGAACATTTCTTTCAGCATCTTCACACTCTCTTCCTCTTCAAGTTAACTTGTTCCTGCCTCACGTTTCTCTGTCATCCCACAACCCAGCACACTACAACAGCCCGGTTATTCTCAATCCACGGTTCCGCATCCTCTTCCTGCTACTCAGCTTCTCTGCTTGCTGACACTTGGAATTACCGCCCAGGGCATTCTCTTCTCTGTCCTGGCCACCTCTCTGACTTATAGGCTTGGTGTCTTGTCCCAGGACCTGTCTCCAGTTTACCACTCTGTCCTTCTGCAGTTTTCCTTCCTCTTTACTCAGGATCACACTATTCACTGTATCTGTCTGCTCTCACTTCAGGGACACCCATGTTATGTGGCTCTGCTCAGTGTCCAGACCTTAGGTCTGCTTTTACTGCATGCTGGGACCCATCTCGCTTCTCGACAGGAAACTGTCCCTGTGATGTACCCTCTCCCACTCTGGGCTAGTTCCAATTATTAACTCTAACTCAACCTACATGCAGGCAGAACACAAACACCAACACTAATGATGCATATCACAATTCACATTATGCACCATGCCAGTATTTGTTTCTTCAAGAGGTAACGTAGACAGTATGTCCATCTCCTTACATTTCCCCCTTTTTTTAATTATATCCATGCTCGGCCAGCCGGAACTCAGAAGACACCAATACACTGCACACGACACGTTGGCCAATACAGAGTCCTTTTCTTCCTCAGAACAACAATGACATAATCTTACTTGGTTAGTACCCTGGAACTGCGACCATCAAAGTCCTTTCCCCTTTTTTTTCTTCCAAACTAGGCACAAGTTGTTCCAGTTGGTTTGGACCCTTTAAGCAAGGGCCCTAAAGCAAACACAACATGGCAAAGTCCATCCCTTTAAGAGTAGCCCTTTTAAACTACCTTCTGCTTGGTTTGGCTCCTTTTAGCAAGGGCCCTAAAGCCAACAAAAGTAAAGTCCATCCCTTTAAGGGTAGCATTTGTTGACAAGGGCACAGTCCATTGTACCCCAGCCTACGATCAGTCCTTAGGACAGGGACGCATTAACTCCACCCCTTTAAATGAGACAGATTAACAGTCCCTTAGGGGCAACATCCATCCTGGATTGGGCTCAGTCCTTAACTAAGGGTGTAGGACATGCCAGCGGCTTCAATGTCTCTCAATCCCACAATTATTTTTGGAAAAAAATGTGGTCAATTTAAGGAGCGCTATGGCTATATAGCACACTGCAATAGATTAGTGGTAAACAAACCTTTTATTGAACCACTACGCATTTCGGCAGCGGACTGCTACCTTCCTCAGGTTCTGTTCTGAGGTCTCTGTTCAGCCGGAGGTCTAATTAGGGGATGTAATTTTTTAGGGGGGTCTGTATTTATTTAGAGGGTCTGGTCAGAGGTCTTTGTTCAGCCAGAGGTCTAGTTTGGGGATGTATTTTAGGAGGTCTGTATTTATTTAGAGGGTCTGCACTGAGGTCTCTGTTCAGCAGGAGGGCTAGTTAGGGGATGTTGTGTTTTAGAGGTCTGTATTTATTTAGAGGGCCTGCTCGGAGGTCTTTGTTCAGCCGGAGGTCTAGTTTGGGGATGTATTTTAGGGGGTCTGTATTTATTTAGAGGGTCCGCTCTGAGGTCTCTGTTCAGCAGGAGGGCTAGTTAGGGGATGTTGTGTTTTAGAGGTCTGTATTTATTTAGAGGGCCTGATCGGAGGTCTTTGTTCAGCCGAAGGTCTAGTTTGGGGATGTAGTATTTTAGGGGGTCTGAATTTATCTAGTTTACAATAGAACTAGGCACAGTAGAAGAAGTGAATGGCCAAAGATATCTGAATAGTTTGCTGTGCAGGAGCAGTAATCATGGTGGTCTGGGCTGGATGGAGACTCAGGCCTTTGACAAAAGTAGTGATGGCAGTTAGTTATTGATGCCGGTGATGTGTAAAGCCCGAGGACATGGACTAGATGTACATATATTATATGTTACAGTGCACGTCAGTAAAAATCACCGGAGAAATCCGTATTTATTAGGCCATTTCCATTCGAATGATCAAACCGGCAACATCCATCAAACAGCATCAAAAAAAGAGAGAAACTTTTATAGGTGCCACTTTCCTGTGATATCATTAATCCAGCGGAGAGGCTGCGCCGTAATAAATCTTATTTGTGTAATGATAAAATGGGCATTTTGCGGCGGAGCGCGCGTCTCCAGCCGAGCCCTGTTTATAGGAGGTTTATGTTCTGTTTATCAGCTGTTAGAGAAGCCGCTCAGTCATTTTAATAATTATGTTGGAAGCCGCAGATGATCACTGGGTCCCTGTGACCCGGCTCTTGGGGATATTACTTTGTCGCAACAAAGAGGCTGAATTATCTCCGGAGCGACTGGCGGAAAGGTCACAGGTATTGTTTGATGTTGGATATGGAAATGTGTTTATGGCGGAGCAGAAATGACATGTAATAACAGGGAAGGGGAGACACGACGATGACTGCGCGCTTCTCAACGAGGACGCCGAAAATGGAGATGGAAACGCAATTACAATCTCATCTGATCACCACGTCCTCTTCTATCGTGTGGCCCCTGGTATCATGTGGCCCTGCCGGACATGTATGCAGGATGTGTTTCTAACGTGGGTTACGATTGTCATTTTCTAAACCCACTTTTGTCTGTGTAGTTTTTTGTGCTACATTGTTTTGACTATTGATTCTCATTGAGGACATTTATTGGCAATGCACCATGTGAAAAAAGTATGCAAATTAGCTCTCCTCAACGCTCAAGAGAACTAATTCATATCAGTTAAGTGCCAGGTTTGGATAATATCAACTTCAGGAAGAGAGAGAAAGTGTTATTTTTGGAAACCAAAAATTGTTATTCTCATCCATGTAAGACGCCACTAATAAGAAAAACGGTCCCGGACAGTTTCCCAACCCTCCCGGACAGACGTTTGTGGGACAAAGCAGAAGAAGCTCACTGGTGGAAGGAGCTCACTGGCGGAAGGAGCTCACTGGCGGAAGGAGCTCACTGGCGGAAGGAGCTCACACTGGCAGAAGAAGCTCACTGGCAGAAGGAGCTCACACTGGCAGAAGGAGCTCACACTGGCAGAAGGCGCTCACTGGCGGAAGGAGCTCACTGGCGGAAGGAGCTCACTGGCGGAAGGAGCACGCTGGCAGAAGGAGCTCACTGGCGGAAGGAGCTCACACTGGCGGAAGGAGCTC
Source organism: Ranitomeya imitator (assembly GCF_032444005.1). NCBI lineage: Eukaryota > Metazoa > Chordata > Amphibia > Anura > Dendrobatidae > Ranitomeya > Ranitomeya imitator. The sequence goes on from NC_091290.1 coordinate 143,126,079, forward strand.
ACTGGCAGAAGGAGCACACTGGCAGAAGGAGCTCACTGGCAGAAGGAGCTCACACTGGCGGAAGGAGCTCACACTGGCGGAAGGAGCTCACACTGGCGGAAGGAGCTCACACTGGCGGAAGGAGCTCACACTGGCGGAAGGAGCTCACACTGGCGGAAGGAGCTCACTGGCGGAAGGAGCTCACACTGGCGGAAGGAGCTCACACTGGCGGAAGGAGCTCACTGGCGGAAGGAGCTCACACTGGCGGAAGGAGCTCACTGGCAGAAGGAGCTCACTGGCAGAAGGAGCTCACTGGCAGAAGGAGCTCACTGGCGGAAGGAGATCACACTGGCGGAAGGAGCTCACTGGCGGAAGGAGCTCACACTGGCGGAAGGAGCTCACTGGCAGAAGGAGCACACTGGCAGAAGGAGCTCACTGGCAGAAGGAGCTCACACTGGCGGAAGGAGCTCACACTGGCGGAAGGAGCTCACTGGCGGAAGGAGCTCACACTGGCGGAAGGAGCTCACTGGTGGAGGAGCTCACTGGCGGAAGGAGCTCAATGGCGGAAGGAACTCACTGGCGGAAGGAGCTCACTGGCGGAAGGAGCTCACTGGCGGAAGGAGCTCACTGGCGGAAGGAGATCACTGGCGGAAGGAGATCACTGGCGGAAGGAGCTCACACTGGCGGAAGGAGCTCACACTGGCGGAAGGAGCTCAAACTGGCAGAAGGAGCTCACTGGCGGAAGGAGCTCACTGGCGGAAGGAGCTCAATGGCGGAAGGCGCTCACTGGCGGAAGGAGCTCACTGGCGGAAGGAGCTCACACTGGCGGAAGGAGCTCACTGGCGGAAGGAGCTCACTGGCGGAAGGAGCTCACACTGGCGGAAGGAGCTCACTGGCGGAAGGAGCTCACTGGCGGAAGGAGCTCACTGGCGGAAGGAGCTCAATGGCGGAAGGAGCTCACTGGCGGAAGGAGCTCACTGGCGGAAGGAGCTCACACTGGCTGAAGGAGCTCACTGGCGGAAGGAGCTCACTGGCGGAAGGAGCTCAATGGCGGAAGGAGCTCACTGGCGGAAGGAGCTCACACTGGCGGAAGGAGCTCACTGGCGGAAGGAACTCACACTGGCGGAAGGAGCTCACACTGGCAGAAGGAGCTCACACTGGCGGAAGGAGCTCACTGGCGGAAGGAGCTCACTGGCGGAAGGAGCTCACACTGGCAGAAGGAGCTCACTGGCGGAAGGAGCTCACACTGGCGGAAGGAGCTCACACTGGCGGAAGGAGCTCACTGGCGGAAGGAGCTCACTGGCGGAAGGAGCTCACTGGCGGAAGGAGATCACTGGCGGAAGGAGCTCACACTGGCGGAAGGAGCTCACTGGCGGAAGGAGCTCACACTGGCGGAAGGAGCTCACTGGCAGAAGGAGCACACTGGCAGAAGTAGCTCACTGGCAGAAGGAGCTCACACTGGCGGAAGGAGCTCACACTGGCGGAAGGAGCTCACTGGCGGAAGGAGCTCACACTGGCGGAAGGAGCTCACACTGGCGGAAGGAGCTCACTGGTGGAGGAGCTCACTGGCGGAAGGAGCTCAATGGCGGAAGGAGCTCACTTGTGGAAGCAGCTCACTGGCGGAAGGAGCTCACTGGCAGAAGGAGATCACTGGCGGAAGGAGATCACTGGCGGAAGGAGATCACTGGCGGAAAGAGCTCACACTGGCGGAAGGAGCTCAAACTGGCGGAAGGAGCTCACTGGCGGAAGGAGCTCACTGGCGGAAGGAGCTCACTGGCGGAAGGAGCTCACACTGGCGGAAGGAGCTCACACTGGCGGAAGGAGCTCACTGGCGGAAGGAGCTCACTGGCGGAAGGAGCTCAATGGCGGAAGGAACTCACTGGCGGAAGGAGCTCACTGGCAGAAGGAGCTCACACTGGCTGAAGGAGCTCACTGGCGGAAGGAAATCACTGGCGGAAGGAGCTCAATGGCGGAAGGAGCTCACTGGCGGAAGGAGCTCACACTGGCGGAAGGAGCTCACTGGCGGAAGGAACTCACACTGGCGGAAGGAGCTCACACTGGCAGAAGGAGCTCACACTGGCGGAAGGAGCTCACTGGCGGAAGGAGCTCACTGGCAGAAGGAGCTCACTGGCAGAAGGAGCTCACTGGCGGAAGGAGCTCACTGGCGGAAGGAGCTCACACTGGCGGAAGGAGCTCACTGGCTGAAGGAGCTCACTGGCGGAAGGAGCTCACTGGTGGAAGGAGCTCACACTGGCTGAAGGAGCTCACTGGCGGAAGGAGCTCACTGGCGGAAGGAGCTCAATGGCGGAAGGAGCTCACTGGCGGAAGGAGCTCACACTGGCGGAAGGAGCTCACTGGTGGAAGGAACTCACACTGGCGGAAGGAGCTCACACTGGCAGAAGGAGCTCACACTGGCGGAAAGAGCTCACTGGCGGAAGGAGCTCACTGGCAGAAGGAGCTCACTGGCAGAAGGAGCTCACTGGCAGAAGGAGCTCACTGGCGGAAGGAGCTCACACTGGCGGAAGGAGCTCACACTGGCGGAAGGAGCTCACTGGCGGAAGGAGCTCACTGGCGGAAGGAGATCACTGGCGGAAGGAGATCACTGGCGGAAGGAGCTCACACTGGCGGAAGGAGCTCACTGGCGGAAGGAGCTCACACTGGCGGAAGGAGCTCACTGGCAGAAGGAGCACACTGGCAGAAGGAGCTCACTGGCAGAAGGAGCTCACACTGGCGGAAGGAGCTCACACTGGCGGAAGGAGCTCACTGGCGGAAGGAGCTCACACTGGCGGAAGGAGCTCACTGGCGGAAGGAGCTCACTGGCGGAAGGAGCTCACTGGCGGAAGGAGCTCACTGGCGGAAGGAGCTCACACCGGCGGAAGGAGCTCACTGGCGGAAGGAGCTCACTGGCAGAAGGAGCTCACTGGCAGAAGGAGCTCACTGGCGGAAGGAGCTCACTGGCGGAAGGAGCTCACACTGGCGGAAGGAGCTCACACTGGCGGAAGGAGCTCACACTGGCGGAAGGAGCTCACTGGCAGAAGGAGCTCACTGGCAGAAGGAGCTCACTGGCGGAAGGAGCTCACTGGCGGAAGGAGCTCACTGGCGGAAGGAGCTCAATGGCGGAAGGAGCTCACTGGCGGAAGGAGCTCACTGGCGGAAGGAGCTCACACTGGCGGAAGGAGCTCACTGGCGGAAGGAGCTCACTGGCGGAAGGAGCTCAATGGCGGAAGGAGCTCACTGGCGGAAGGAGCTCACACTGGCGGAAGGAGCTCACTGGCGGAAGGAGCTCACTGGCGGAAGGAGCTCACTGGCGGAAGGAGCTCACTGGCACAAGGAGCTCACTGGCGGAAGGAGCTCACTGGCGCAAGGAGCTCACTGGCGGAAGGAGCTCACACTGGCGGAAGGAGCACACTGGCGGAAGGAGCTCACTGGCGGAAGGAGCTCACTGGCGGAAGGAGCTCACACTGGCGGAAGGAGCTCACACTGGCGGAAGGAGCTCACACTGGCGGAAGGAGCTCACTGGCGGAAGGAGCTCACTGGCGGAAGGAGCTCACACTGGCGGAAGGAGCTCACACTGGCGGAAGGAGCTCACACTGGCGGAAGGAGCTCACTGGCGGAAGGAGCTCACTGGCGGAAGGAGCTCACACTGGCGGAAGGAGCTCACTGGCGGAAGGAGCTCACACTGGCGGAAGGAGCTCACTGGCGGAAGGAGCTCACTGGCGGAAGGAGCTCACTGGCGGAAGGAGATCACTGGCGGAAGGAGCTCACTGGCGGAAGGAGCTCAATGGCGGAAGGAGCTCACTGGCGGAAGGAGATCACTGGCGGAAGGAGCTCACTGGCGGAAGGAGCTCAATGGCGGAAGGAGCTCACTGGCGGAAGGAGCTCACACTGGCGGAAGGAGCTCACTGGCGGAAGGAGCTCACACTGGCGGAAGGAGCTCACTGGCGGAAGGAGCTCACTGGCGGAAGGAGCTCACTGGCGGAAGGAGATCACTGGCGGAAGGAGATCACTGGCGGAAGGAGCTCACTGGCGGAAGGAGCTCACTGGCGGAAGGAGATCACTGGCGGAAGGAGCTCACTGGCGGAAGGAGCTCAATGGCGGAAGGAGCTCACTGGCGGAAGGAGCTCACTGCCGGCAGGAGCTCACTGGCAAAAGGAGCTCACTGGCAGAAGGAGCTCACTGGCAGAAGGACCTCACTGGCGGAAGGAGCTCACTCGATGAATCAATACATGTGTGCATTTTAACCCAGAGTTGATACCTGAAAGCTGCCATGCAATGTCAAATAATACCGCTTATTGGTAGGAAATTAATACTGCTATATAGTGCCCACATAATACTGCCATACATCGCCTGCACAATGCTGACATTCCAGTGGAGGATTTCACTAGTCCTAGAGGTCTAGGCCCGCAGGATACGGCTCCATATATCCTTGCCCGTGGCTTTCTATCGCCTCTCCGACATCTCCGCTGATTTAGGCCGCCTGGCACAGGTAACGCAGATTCAATAAAACAAATGCTCTACCCTTGAAAAAGTGTCAGAAATGTGCGCAGAGAGGAGGACGCCGGGGGAGATCAGCAGCTGCACGTGTTTTCAGGACAGATCTTTCCACAACATTATTTATCCTCTATTGGTTTTCAATCGAAATTTCTATGGAGGAAAGAAAACATTGACATAAATGACCGACCCCAGGAGCGGACAATCACTCACAATGGAGATGGCAGTGAGCAGCAAATGGGTTGCTCCAGCTATAAGCAACAGGAGAGAAAAATACAGAATAGTGGTCATCGTCCTGTCCTCACCGACACCACTTCCCACACACCTTTCCTAAAATCCTCTGTGCTGCTGGGGGACCCATGTCACAATTTTTGCAACTCAACTATTAAATGTATCTCAGCCTTCACCAACATCATCACATGAGCGGACAGGTCACTGCCTCCCTGAAAACCTGCACCCTCCTCTCCTGAAATACTCTGTACTGCAGAAGGACCCTGCTCCTGTTACCATTTCAGGCTCTTATGTTACACTTTTTGCACCTCCTAACTGTGGTCTTGTCCTCAATAACAACTGCATGAGTGGACAGGCCACTGATCTCTTTCCAGAGCAGCACGCTCCTCTCCTGAAATCCTCTTTGCTGCTGGAAGGCCCTGCTCCTATTACTTTTCAGACTGTGTTATGTCACAAATTTATGCAGCCCTGTCCTTACAATAAGGTCAGGTCACAGCCCCCCACAAGGGCAGTACACACACCTTTCCTAAAATACTCTGTGCTGCTGGAGGAACGTGCTCATTTTACCTTCCAGTTTGTGAAATCACATTTTGTGCCCCCATCACATGCCATCTCTCCTTACTCACATAGGATCACAGGTCACCGGCCTCTCACATGCTCCTTTCCTGAAATACTCTGCGCTGCTGTAGGAACTCTGTCTTACCAGATCGCTGCTCCCTCCACCCCCCACAAGGGCAGTCCACTCTCCCCTTAAAATACTCTGTGCTGCTGCACCCTCAGCTCCGATTCGTTCCTTTTCTCCCGTCATATCTCGGTCACATGCAGTCCTGTCCAGTTCAATCCTAACCCCATCTCCTGAAATACTCTGCACTGCGCCTCTCTGATATCACACATGTTTCACCTGCCCAAAATATCTGGCAATAATTAACACTTACATGCCCCTAAACAGGGTTTCCCTGCCTCAAAATTAGGGGCAATATGTCAACTTAAAAGTGCGAACTGGTGAGAATATTAATACCAGAAGGTTAATTATACAGTACGTCTCCTTCCCTCCTGCGGCATCCAGGTATATAGTAAAGATGTGATCTTTTCCAAGCACCCACCCTCTGCTCCTTAAATAAGCCCCTTCGCCCACAAGGACGGCCCGGCCATCTGCAGCTCGTTCGGCAGCGACAGCCGCCGCGCCTGACATTGCGCGTCCTTGGAGTGGCAGCGAGATATCATATGCCTATCACTTTATCTGCATATCACCCGCGCTCCGAGAGTCACCATCTGACTTCTTTAAAGGCCTTTTATTCCTTGCCTGGGATCGGCCCGGCTGCTCCGCACAGATTGACATATTTCGGAGCTTCTATTTTGGACGGACATATGTTACAATGTGCCATTTTCCGCACAAGACTATTAGACTTGCTACGAGATATTGAAACATGACCCGTTAAATTCAAAGAAATGTTAATTATATCTCAAGACTTTTTTTTTTTTCTCCTTTCTTTCTTTGTGAGATATAAATGATATTGAAGCAGCCGAGAAGTAATATAATGTTCCCGCTCCAGTAATAAGAAGTGCAAATTAAAATTAATAATCCAGTTATGGTGATTGTTTTGTGCAAATGCCTCTGGGTAGAAGGATGCTCATTCCCCTCTTTATAAATAAGGAAACACCTCGATGGGGAGAGGAATGATTTACCCGCTCGTGTCTGACAAGGCAACGGCCATTTTCAACTTACAATGAAACTTTAAATAATGGAGAAGGAGCTACGCAATAGGTTTTGCCGGCGCGACCCAGGCAGAAAACTATTTTGGATGGTGGCTTAAAGGCAGAATCAGGTCATACTGCTGCTTGAGTGGGAAAAAAGAAGAGTATAAACCCCTCCTTCTAAATACTGAAGATTAGAAAGTATCAAAGATCCTTGTGGGTTGTGCCTGTTTTTTTAAGGTTCCGCCCATGAGGAGTCACAACTTGAAGTTAATCAGTTCCAATGCAATTGCTGCTAGATAATAGCCTCAAAGATTTATTTTATTGCTCATTGAGCCATCTATATATGATAAATCATTAGATCAAAGTCATCCCACAGTTCTTAAGGGCCCAGGTGCAATTGCAAGCCTGCACCAAGCATAGTTCCATCTATAAGGCACTAGATGAAAGGCTTCCCAGTGTGCCAGCCTCACCAAAGTCATATCACAATGCCAACCTCATACGTGGTCTTTATAAGACTCATTTTGTGGCCCATGTAGCAATCATATTGCCAACCGCAAAATAATGACAGCCTCTTAAAGTTCCAACTTCTTAGAATTATTCCAATCTAGGAAAGTTTGGGTGTTCGGCTGCTGGGGCTCACAGCAATCCCAACTATGGTGCCCTGTAATTCCCCGTCAAAGGAGCGGTGGACACAAATGCACACCAATAGGAAAGCCTTCTACTCATGGTGGCATCCTGATAGGTTATCCTCATTGGTCCCCAACTGCATCAACTGCAAGGCTAATTACCGTGCCCAGGGTACTAGCCCCATAATAAGAGCTTCATGACTCATCACCTACACTGTCATACCTTTTTCGTGTCCATAGTGTCACCCACCTAATAGCCTCTTTGGCATCAGTCACTTTTTAGCATCCACAGGTAAAAACCAGAGTGCCAAACTCCTTATAGTGCCACCATACATTATCCATTCCTGTCACTTGCTGTAAATATATAATTTTGTTACCTGAGAAACGCCGCTGTTCTCCTGAATCCAACGCCATCTTTCTTTTGTTTCTGCGCCTCTCCGTTCCTAAGATACGGCCTTTTCTTCCCTGTGTATAAATCTAGTACTTTTAGCCAACTACGCGGTCTTCAAGAATCCGCCCACAGGGGGAAAAATGATGACCGCACCTACTTGGCTAGCCAGACTAGATTTATATACAGGAAAGAAGAGGCCGTATCTTGGGAACGGTGAGTCGCAGGAACAAAAGAAAAATATCGTCGGAATCAGGAGAACAGCGGCGTTTACGGCAGATAATAAAAATTACATATTTATGCCGAGTAATAGGTCTTAATATATCCAGAACATCAATTTTACAAAACCCAATTTTTACCCTGTTTTGGTCTATATCTGGCTCCTTCCGATGATCCAGAATTAAAAAAATGGATTGAAGGAATTCTCCTCTCCATATCATTTGTTTAGATCACAAATATTGAAATATCCGCACCCCCCCCCCCCCCATATATCATCAGCATTATTACCAGCCATACAACACCTCGCCGATCTATTATTCATTAAGTGTAACCAATATATAATTTAAGGCAGTAGCGTGGGGTCAGCACATTCCCCCGCATACGACTAATATCTATAACATCTCTGCCATAGTCAGCTCCATTTAAATATGCAGTCATTTACACCATGGCAGTATATATATGAGCCGCTCCCGATTTCCAATATTCAGGCGCTACAAATTTTCTGCTGACATCAATGGTAAACTATTAAAGACAGTATTTCATTACGGGGGTTTTCATCTCAAATGTTATTTACAATGCGACATACACTAAGCAGCGATATTAAAGGCAGCCATTGAAATGAGGTGCTATCTGCCTTAACAATATGTCTGTCAGCCGGGGAAGATTGTATTTAAAGATTTTATCAAGAAATGGTTCTTTTTTTTTTTTTTTCTTTTTTTGCGTGGCGAGGGTTATGTTTTGTCCATGAAATATGCATTTCATATCTCTTTCATTTCATTAACATAATTTAATTTGTACTTTGCATTTTGTGCATAATACATATTTGATTTACAAAACAAATATTTCCATTAGAAAATGAATTTCATGCAGGCAAAAAAGCAGAACCAAATGATGTATTGAAGGGAAAGAAGAAGAAATGGAATGCATTTTCTCAGTCTATTAAAAAATCTATGGCATTGACAGAAAGTGCACTCAGAGCTACATTTAAAAAATGGCGCAGATGTCAATGTATTAACAAATAGAACGGCGAATACAAATATTTCCGGGATCAAGCCAAGAATCTCTTTATTTTAATTAAATTGAGTTAAATGTCCCCACTACAATTTAATTTTTATTTCAGGATGTCGGAGTAACTCATGGCCGCCCGACGGTAGGTAAGACGGGCGAGGTAATATATAAGACGCGCTTGACCTTACGATGGGCGCTATAAATTATGTTGCCAGCGCCTTTTTGGAAATGCAAAGTGTCCTCGCTTTATTGGGCGTCCTTAAAAGTTAAAAGGAAACACGAAGGTTTCTTTTTCTGTGGTCCGGGATGAACGTAAATCATCATGAGGGAAGAGGAAAAACTGATGTGAGCAGGAACAATGGACTAGTTGGAATCATCATTATCTCTCTCTCTCTGCTTGCTGTCGGTGAATGGGAACATGCAATGTTTACAGTTAGAATCTTACCAAGACTGATACATTGTAGCAAACCTTTGGCTTTGGAAGTGTTGAATACACTGATACATTGTAGCAAAGCTTAGGCTTTGAAAGTGTTGAATACACTGATACATTGTAGCAAAGCTTTGGAAGTGTTGACTTTACACTGATACATTGTAGCAAAGCTTTGGAAGTGTTGACTCTATACTGATGCAATGTAACAAAGCTTTGGCTGTGTTGACTACACTGATACATTGTAGCAAAGCTTTGGCTTTGGAAGTGTTAACTACACTGATACATTGTAGCAAAGCTTTGGCTTTGGAAGTGTTGACTTTTCATTGATACATTGTAGCAAAGCTTTGGCTGTGTTGACTCTGTACTGATACATTGTAGCAAAGCTTTGGCTTTGTGAGTTTTGACTCTTCACTGATACATTGTAGCAAAGCTTTGGCTTTGTGAGTGTTGGCTCTGCACTGATACATTGTAGCAAAGCTTTGGCTGTGTTGACTCTGCACTGATACATTGTAGCAAAGCATTGGCTTTGTGAGTGTTGACTCTGCAGTGATACATTGTAGCAAAGCTTTGGCTGTGTTGACTCTGCACTGATACATTGTAGCAAAGCTTTGGCTTTGTGAGTGTTGACTCTACACTGATACATTGTAGCAAAGCTTTGGCTTTGTGAGTGTTGGCTCTGCACTGATACACTGTAGCAAAGCTTTGGCTTTGTGAGTGTTGGCTCTGCACTGATACATTGTAGCAAAGCTTTGGCTTTGTGAGTGTTGGCTCTGCACTGATACATTGTAGCAAAGCTTTGGCTGTGTTGACTCTGTACTGATACATTGTAGCAAAGCTTTGGCTTTGTGAGTGTTGACTCTTCACTGATACATTGTAGCAAAGCTTTGGCTTTGTGAGTGTTGGCTCTGCACTGATACATTGTAGCAAAGCTTTGGCTGTGTTGACTCTGCACTGATACATTGTAGCAAAGCATTGGCTTTGTGAGTGTTGACTCTGCAGTGATACATTGTAGCAAAGCTTTGGCTGTGTTGACTCTGCACTGATACATTGTAGCAAAGCTTTGGCTTTGTGAGTGTTGACTCTACACTGATACATTGTAGCAAAGCTTTGGCTTTGTGAGTGTTGGCTCTGCACTGATACACTGTAGCAAAGCTTTGGCTTTGTGAGTGTTGGCTCTGCACTGATACATTGTAGCAAAGCTTTGGCTTTGTGAGTGTTGGCTCTGCACTGATACATTGTAGCAAAGCTTTGGCTGTGTTGACTCTGTACTGATACATTGTAGCAAAGCTTTGGCTTTGTGAGTGTTGACTCTTCACTGATACATTGTAGCAAAGCTTTGGCTTTGTGAGTGTTGGCTCTGCACTGATACATTGTAGCAAAGCTTTGGCTGTGTTGACTCTGCACTGATACATTGTAGCAAAGCATTGGCTTTGTGAGTGTTGACTCTGCAGTGATACATTGTAGCAAAGCTTTGGCTGTGTTGACTCTGCACTGATACATTGTAGCAAAGCTTTGGCTTTGTGAGTGTTGACTCTACACTGATACATTGTAGCAAAGCTTTGGCTTTGTGAGTGTTGGCTCTGCACTGATACACTGTAGCAAAGCTTTGGCTTTGTGAGTGTTGGCTCTGCACTGATACATTGTAGCAAAGCTTTGGCTTTGTGAGTGTTGACTCTTCACTGATACATTGTAGCAAAGCTTTGGCTGTGTTGACTCTGCACTGATACATTGTAGCAAAGCTTTGGCTTTGTGAGTGTTGGCTCTGCACTGATACATTGTAGCAAAGCTTTGGCTTTGTGAGTGTTGGCTCTGCACTGATACATTGTAGCAAAGCTTTGGCTTTGTGAGTGTTGGCTCTGCACTGATACATTGTAGCAAAGCTTTGGCTTTGTGAGTGTTGGCTCTGCACTGATACATTGTAGCAAAGCTTTGGCTTTGTGAGTGTTGACTCTTCACTGATACATTGTAGCAAAGCTTTGGCTTTGTGAGTGTTGACTCTACACTGATACATTGTAGCAAAGCTTTGGCTTTGTGAGTGTTGACTCTGCACTGATACATTGTAGCAAAGCTTTGGCTTTGTGAGTGTTGACTCTTCACTGATACATTGTAGCAAAGCTTTGGCTGTGTTGACTCTGCACTGATACATTGTAGCAAAGCTTTGGCTTTGTGAGTGTTGGCTCTGCACTGATACATTGTAGCAAAGCTTTGGCTTTGTGAGTGTTGGCTCTGCACTGATACATTGTAGCAAAGCTTTGGCTTTGTGAGTGTTGGCTCTGCACTGATACATTGTAGCAAAGCTTTGGCTTTGTGAGTGTTGACTCTTCACTGATACATTGTAGCAAAGCTTTGGCTTTGTGAGTGTTGACTCTTCACTGATACATTGTAGCAAAGCTTTGGCTTTGTGAGTGTTGGCTCGGCACTGATACATTGTAGCAAAGCTTTGGCTTTGTGAGTGTTGACTCTGCACTGATACATTGTAGCAAAGCTTTGGCTTTGTGAGTGTTGACTCTGCACTGATACATTGTAGCAAAGCTTTGGCTTGTGAGTGTTGACTCTACACTGATACATTGTAGCAAAGCTTTGGCTTTGTGAGTGTTCGCTCTGCACTGATACATTGTAGCAAAGCTTAGGCTTTGTGAGTGTTGACTCTTCACTGATACATTGTAGCAAAGCTTAGGCTTTGTGAGTGTTGACTCTGCACTGATACATTGTAGCAAAGCTTTGGCTTTGTGAGTGTTGACTCTGCACTGATACATTGTAGCAAAGCTTTGGCTGTGTTGACTCTGCACTGATACATTGTAGCAAAGCTTTGGCTTTGTGAGTGTTGGCTCTGCACTGATACATTGTAGCAAAGCTTTGGCTTTGTGAGTGTTGGCTCTGCACTGATATATTGTAGGAAAGCTTTGGCTTTGTGAGTGTTGACTCTTCACTGATACATTGTAGCAAAGCTTTGGCTTTGTGAGTGTTGACTCTACACTGATACATGGTAGCAAAGCTTTGGCTTTGTGAGTGTTGACTCTGCACTGATACATTGTAGCAAAGCTTTGGCTTTGTGAGTGTTGACTCTTCACTGATACATTGTAGCAAAGCTTTGGCTGTGTTGACTCTGCACTGATATATTGTAGCAAAGCTTTGGCTTTGTGAGTGTTGGCTCTGCACTGATACATTGTAGCAAAGCTTTGGCTTTGTGAGTGTTGACTCTTCACTGATACATTGTAGCAAAGCTTTGGCTTTGTGAGTGTTGACTCTTCACTGATACATTGTAGCAAAGCTTTGGCTTTGTGAGTGTTGACTCTACACTGATACATTGTAGCAAAGCTTTGGCTTTGTGAGTGTTGACTCTGCACTGATACATTGTAGCAAAGCTTTGGCTTTGTGAGTGTTGACTCTTCACTGATACATTGTAGCAAAGCTTTGGCTTGTGAGTGTTGACTCTACACTGATACATTGTAGCAAAGCTTTGGCTTTGTGAGTGTTGGCTCTGCACTGATACATTGTAGCAAAGCTTTGGCTTTGTGAGTGTTGGCTCTGCACTGATACATTGTAGCAAAGCTTTGGCTTTGTGAGTGTTGACTCTGCACTGATACATTGTAGCAAAGCTTTGGCTGTGTTGACTCTGCACTGATACATTATAGCAAAGCTTTGGCTTTGTGAGTGTTGACTCTGCACTGATACATTGTAGCAAAGCTTTGGCTTTGTGAGTGTTGGCTCTGCACTGATACATTGTAGCAAAGCTTTGGCTTTGTGAGTGTTGGCTCTGCACTGATACATTGTAGCAAAGCTTTGGCTTTGTGAGTGTTGGCTCTGCACTGATACATTGTAGCAAAGCTTTGGCTTTGTGAGTGTTGACTCTTCACTGATACATTGTAGCAAAGCTTTGGCTTTGTGAGTGTTGACTCTACACTGATACATTGTAGCAAAGCTTTGGCTTTGTGAGTGTTGACTCTGCACTGATACATTGTAGCAAAGCTTTGGCTTTGTGAGTGTTGACTCTTCACTGATACATTGTAGCAAAGCTTTGGCTTTGTGAGTGTTGGCTCTGCACTGATACATTGTAGCAAATCTTTGGCTTGTGAGTGTTGACTCTGCACTGATACATTGTAGCAAAGCTTTCGCTTGTGAGTGTTGACTCTACACTGATACATTGTAGCAAAGCTTTGGCTTTGTGAGTGTTGGCTCTGCACTGATACATTGTAGCAAAGCTTTGGCTTTGTGAGTGTTGGCTTTGCACTGATACATTGTAGCAAAGCTTTGGCTTTGTGAGTGTTGACTCTTCACTGATACATTGTAGCAAAGCTTTGGCTTTGTGAGTGTTGGCTCTGCACTGATACATTGTAGCAAAGCTTTCGCTTGTGAGTGTTGACTCTACACTGATACATTGTAGCAAAGCTTTGGCTTTGTGAGTGTTGGCTCTGCACTGATACATTGTAGCAAAGCTTTGGCTTTGTGAGTGTTGGCTTTGCACTGATACATTGTAGCAAAGCTTTGGCTTTGTGAGTGTTGACTCTTCACTGATACATTGTAGCAAAGCTTTGGCTTTGTGAGTGTTGACTCTTCACTGATACATTGTAGCAAAGCTTTGGCTTTGTGAGTGTTGACTCTGCACTGATACATTGTAGCAAAGCTTAGGCTTTGTGAGTGTTGACTCTACACTGATACTTTGTAGCAAAGCTTTGGCTTTGTGAGTGTTGACTCTGCACTGATACATTGTAGCAAAGCTTTGGCTTTGTGAGTGTTGGCTCTGCACTGATACATTGTAGCAAAGCTTAGGCTTTGTGAGTGTTGACTCTGCACTGATACATTGTAGCAAAGCTTTGGCTTTGTGAGTGTTGGCTCTGCACTGATACATTGTAGCAAAGCTTTGGCTTTGTGAGTGTTGACTCTGCACTGATACATTGTAGCAAAGCTTTGGCATTGTGAGTGTTGACTCTGCACTGATAAACTGTAGCAAAGCTTTGGCTTTGTGAGTGTTGACTCTGCACTGATACATTGTAGCAAAGCTTTGGCTTTGTGAGTGTTGGCTCTGCACTGATACATTGTAGCAAAGCTTTGGCTTTGTGAGTGTTGACTCTTCACTGATACATTGTAGCAAAGCTTTGGCTGTGTTGACTCTGCACTGATACATTGTAGCAAAGCTTTGGCTTTGTGAGTGTTGACTCTGCACTGATACATTGTAGCAAAGCTTTGGCTTTGTGAGTGTTGGCTCTGCACTGATACATTGTAGCAAAGCTTTGGCTTTGTGAGTGTTGGCTCTGCACTGATACATTGTAGCAAAGCTTTGGCTTTGTGAGTGTTGACTCTTCACTGATACATTGTAGCAAAGCTTTGGCTTTGTGAGTGTTGGCTCTGCACTGATACATTGTAGCAAAGCTTTGGCTTTGTGAGTGTTGACTCTTCACTGATACATTGTAGCAAAGCTTTGGCTTTGTGAGTGTTGACTCTGCACTGATACATTGTAGCAAAGCTTTGGCTTTGTGAGTGTTGACTCTTCCCTGATACATTGTAGCAAAGCTTTGGCTTTGTGAGTGTTGGCTCTGCACTGATACATTGTAGCAAAGCTTTGGCTTGTGAGTGTTGACTCTACACTGATACATTGTAGCAAAGCTTTGGCTTTGTGAGTGTTGGCTCTGCACTGATACATTGTAGCAAAGCTTTGGCTTTGTGAGTGTTGGCTCTGCACTGATACATTGTAGCAAAGCTTTGGCTTTGTGAGTGTTGGCTCTGCACTGATACATTGTAGCAAAGCTTTGGCTTTGTGAGTGTTGACTCTTCACTGATACATTGTAGCAAAGCTTTGGCTTGTGAGTGTTGACTCTACACTGATACATTGTAGCAAAGCTTTGGCTTTGTGAGTGTTGGCTCTGCACTGATACATTGTAGCAAAGCTTTGGCTTTGTGAGTGTTGGCTCTGCACTGATACATTGTAGCAAAGCTTTGGCTTTGTGAGTGTTGACTCTTCACTGATACATTGTAGCAAAGCTTTGGCTTTGTGAGTGTTGGCTCTGCACTGATACATTGTAGCAAAGCTTTGGCTTTGTGAGTGTTGACTCTGCACTGATACATTGTAGCAAAGCTTTGGCTTTGTGAGTGTTGACTCTACACTGATACATTGTAGCAAAGCTTTGGCTTTGTGAGTGTTGACTCTACACTGATACTTTGTAGCAAAGCTTTGGCTTTGTGAGTGTTGACTCTGCACTGATACATTGTAGCAAAGCTTTGGCTTTGTGAGTGTTGGCTCTGCACTGATACATTGTAGCAAAGCTTTGGCTTTGTGAGTGTTGGCTCTGCACTGATACATTGTAGCAAAGCTTTGGCTTTGTGAGTGTTGACTCTTCACTGATACATTGTAGCAAAGCTTTGGCTTTTGTGAGTGTTGGCTCTGCACTGATACATTGTAGCAAAGCTTAGGCTTTGTGAGTGTTGACTCTGCACTGATACATTGTAGCAAAGCTTTGGCTTTGTGAGTGTTGACTCTGCACTGATACATTGTAGCAAAGCTTTGGCTTTGTGAGTGTTGGCTCTGCACTGATACATTGTAGCAAAGCTTAGGCTTTGTGAGTGTTGACTCTGCACTGATACATTGTAGCAAAGCTTTGGCTTTGTGAGTGTTGGCTCTGCACTGATACATTGTAGCAAAGCTTTGGCTTTGTGAGTGTTGACTCTGCACTGATACATTGTAGCAAAGCTTTGGCTTTGTGAGTGTTGACTCTGCACTGATACATTGTAGCAAAGCTTTGGCTTTGTGAGTGTTGACTCTGCACTGATACATTGTAGCAAAGCTTTGGCTTTGTGAGTGTTGACTCTGCACTGATACATTGCAGCAAAGCTTTGGCTTTAGAGGAATATTCCCAAAATAATAAGTCATCAACTATCCATGGGATTGATGAAAACTTGCTGATTCCTTGGGGTCTGCCCGCACGGTATACCAGGAAGTATGACATCAGGGCTCTGGAACGCCAAGCTACATCCTGATTTAAGAGGAGGCGAGCATGATCGCCCTCCGCTCCATTTACTGACTACTGTCCTACCTGAACTCGCCAATCCCGTAGACAATGAAAGGAGCAGAGGCCATGCTAGCGCACCACCATTCCATTTAAGATGAGGCTGTAGATTCCCATTTTCAGATTTCCAGAGCCTCAATCTTAAAATCACTGGGGTCCTAGTGATCAGACCCCCAGAGTCCAACACAATATCCCCTATGCTATGGATTGGGGGATTACCGGTTATTTTGGGAATGATCCAGGCTTACAGCTCTGGTCTGCACGGATACAATGTAGCAAAGTAACCTCACAGTCCAGCTGCTGTGTGCTGTGCCCATCACGCTAGCCTCATGGCTTAAAGGGGTGTTCCAAAATACAAATTCATTTGTACCTTACGTTACTATTTAATGCCATAATCTAATCTATTTTCTAATATACGTTAATTTAAAAAATTCCATACCCTTCCCTAACTGCTTTTCATTTTTGTCCCCACAAACTTTATTTTTGAAGATGCTTCGTTTGAGATTCCCAGTGCATGTTGGGAAACAAATAATCATGAAAGGGCAGAGGCTGCGGTCACTGCTGCAACCTCTTCCTCTTCCCCTGAAACGGAGCATCATTGGTGACCTTTGTTTCAGTGTCTCAGCTAGTCCCTAGTCTGTCACTATGCAATGTGCACAATGACAGTGCGCTCGGTCACCGACTCAGATCAGAAGTGACGAGCCGGAAATAGATCATGTTGTAAGATCAATACCCAGCTTGCAGAGAGCAGAACCGCCACTTGCAAGAGAAGTCACTTACTTGGGTGGCGCTGGTCTCTGCATGCCAGGTATTCATCTCACGATATGCACTGACAGTGCGCTCTGTTGCCGGCTTGTTACTACTGATCTGATGAGAGAGCTCACTGTCATTGTGCACATTGTACCGATGAGGCACTGGGATTCTCAAAAAAAGCGCTATCAAAAAGGAAGCTGTGGGAAAAAAGAAAAAGCAGTTAGTGTAGATAGGCAAGGATAGGGAATTTTTAATTAAAGTATATTAGAAAATGGACTAAATTATGACATTAAATAGGCACTTAAGATGAAAATTAATTTGTATTTCGGACCACCCCCTTTAATTCAATTAATGGGCACCTTCATTGTTTACATTTAGAGTCAGATAGATTGCATCAGGCCAGGACAGAGATTTGTGCTCCTGCAGTGTGGAGACTGTTCACATTAGCATCATGGTGTCCAGGTAGATAGCAACATTTTGCTGGATATGTTTTTGAGCAGTTTCCTTTGGGTTTCTGGCATTTTAACAGCAAAAATAACACTGAGGTCTGCACTATGTTTGTCGTCACGAATATCGGACTCCACTTAGCTTATCTAGAGCGTAAACATGTTAGCAAAGAAGAATTCCATCTGTACCTGCACGTACACTGCGCCTGTAAAGAAGAACGTTCCATTCACCGACTGACTGCAAACAGAGATCTTGAAAATGCATTAGAAACCTTCCATCTACAATGATTATAAACGAGCCTTCTCCCAGAAGAAAGGAAACGGTCGCTTGGAGGTGGCTAAAATGTAAGTCAATGATGAAGGGAAAGTTCCTCCAAAACAGCAGTCTATAGAAGGGGGTCTGGTTTGGATAATATTTTCGGCCATTGACTAACAGGGTAGCAATCTCCACAAGGTGGCGCTAGTTAGATAGCTTTCTTGCCTTCCGGGAGAGAGCAATTTTTTTTTTTTTAATGCCAGTAAGAATCCATAATCAGAGCCAAGACCCCTTAAAACCTTACATAAATATTCAAAGGGCTCATGTTTAAAGTCCCCGATGCCACATGGCCGGTATTCAGTATCTCATCAATGTCCGACTGATGAAGGATCCGATTGCTGCGAACTCAGCACAAATTGCAAAAATGTAGGCACTATTGTTGGGTGACCCAAAAACGGGACGTTTCGAACAGATTCCATGAACTTTCGAAACATTGGACTAAAGGAGCTAATCCAAACGCAAAACGTAAGGACAGCGAGAAGCACCGTGTGTGATCCTTAAAGTTCCCCGGATGAACACTGGACCCTACGACCCATTTTTGACCACCTGGTTGATCGGTTGGCAACTAGAGATGAAGGAATTGATTCGTAGGACTCGGGTCTAGCGGTCAGATCAGTGCTCCATGGCTATGGATGGGATCCCAGCAAATCACCCCCTACTAGCGGACTCCCCAACTCCTCTTGACTAGGCGGCCTGCTGCTGTGACTTCGCGACCGATCCCAATTCCCAGAAGATGTCGCCAAGGTCCGTCAGCCATATAAGAGGTCTCATTTATCGCCTGCAGAGGTGGAGACTCAAACCCAATTGGATGAGCAAAGCTAAAGGAGCATTTACAGGGGGCATTGGTCCAAGAAGATGATCAAGCAGGAACAACAGCAACCAATGTAGGAGAGCTGTAATCCACAAGGAAGCAGAGCTGAATCTGCATAGCAGATTTAATGTAGCAGAGCTATTGACAGGGGATGAACTGCAAAAGACTTAGCAATGAGGAACCCGAAGTAGCAGAGCGGAGCTTAAAATGAATATTCTGGGCAGAGCTGGCACAGCAATATAGCAAATGGGAAATGTTTTTGCAGAGCTGCATTTGTAAGGAGGTTCTAGACAGAACTGGCATGGTGATGTAGCAGAGCAGACCTGGCACACACAAAAAACAATGTAGCAGAGCTGATTTTGTAAGGAGCTTACAGCCAAAGCTGACATGGCAATATAGCAGAGCTGACTTGGCAAAGGTGTACTACAGCTGAGTTTGTATAGAGGTTTTAGCAGAGCTGGTATGACGATGTAGCAGAGCAGACTTGGCAACGGTGTTGCAGAGACGAGTTTGTACTTAAGTTTTAGGCAGAAGGGACACGCTGATGTAGCAGGGCAGACCTGCTAAACAGGAAATGGTCTAGCAGAACTGAGTTTGTACAGAGGTTTTAGGCAGAGCTGATATGGTGATGTAGCAGAGCAGACTCGAAAACAGTAACTGGTTTAACAGTTCAGTTTGTAATAAGCTTCTAGGCAAAATTATAAGCGTTGTGGCTCAGCGGATTTGGAAAATAGTTAACGGTGTAGCAGAGCTGAGTTTGCGAGGAGGTCCTACACAGAGTTGATGCAACTAAGTTTTCAAGCTGCATTTGGCCCCTTGAGCCAGGCGAAACGGCACGGTAGGGGGACATCACAGGAACGAGTGGGGACACTGAGGCAGAGAGCTGGGTGATGGATCCGGGACCGATAAGTGACAAGAAGGAAATGGCAAATTACTGATTTTGGCCAAGAACTTCAAATTTTATCTCTGACATATACAAGAATCAGCTCCAATAACAATTTTGTTCAAAGTTCGCAGATCTTACAGTTTATATCCAAATCCTTTAGTTCTCGTTTCGCCGGCTGGGGTAAGAGTCCAGCTCCGGAAAATAGGTCATGGCTCCTTTAATGAAACTAAAGTTTCTAGGGTATTTAAAAATGGCTGCCAAGAAGCGCAGGCTCCTTCCACGTAATGGGCCTACGGGAGCACTTAGCCACCGGACGCTTATGACACCGCCGGCTCATTGAGCATTAAGCAAAATATCAGTATTATTATCCGAGCATCATTTATAATGAAAATGACTGATTTGGGATAGGAAAATATTTTGGCAGCCTCCTATCATTAGACGACCCATCTGTAGCTCAGCGAAAGGTGCATTTCAAAAAGACTCTCATGCTTTAATGCTCAAAATGGATTTTTTTTTTCTCCTCTTCCTACACGTATCGTAGCAGATGTTCTCTTCCCAGAAAAAGAAAGTTAGCACAAAAGACTTCCAGATGCGATTCTCTAAGTCCTATGTTCATTTTTTTTTCTTTCTTTTTTTTTTTTTTCACTTTTGTTTTATTTTTCCTTTTTTTTTTTTTTTCCCTTTAAGTGAGCAAATTATTCATTGCAGCTTGAAATTATTAATCATCAGCGCTGGTGATTTCTTAAATAGCTAAGGATTATTTAGAAGTAGTAATCAACGTATTAAATTAAACATATTTGACACCAATGATACTCATTTAGAATAACAATAGGCAGAGACGACGACAAAAAAAAGGAAAGATCTGAAAAAAAAATAAATAATAATAATATGCGAATGTTGTCGATGACAAACATTTCATTTCTGGGGAAAATGGCATTGAGAGAACAGCCTCTCCGGGAAAGGAATTTATTTTTTTTTTTTTGTTTTGTTTTGCTTTATTTTAACAAACATCCATCTGTTTTCGAAAAAAAAAAAAATCCGCATTCTTATAAGAAAAAATATAGAATTAAAAAAAATATTTTAATGACTTGACCCTTTAAATACAAAGCTCCTGCAATTTTTTATTTATTTTTTTAAATGTAGGAAATATTTTTTTTTTTTAAAGCATATGGGCCAGCCTTGGACTTGTGTTATTTTATTCTTACTGCCTGATAACGTTTAATGGAAATAATACAACAGTGCCAAAGAATTTTAATTATTTCTGTGATAAAGTTATATGTTCGGCCTTGGGAAAAATAAAAAAAATAAAAAAAATAAAAAATGGAGATAATGCCGGGACTCATTATTATTCCCAGTGTGTTTAAACAGACGACGCAGAACGCAAACAAAAGCAGATGAAATTTGAAAAGTATTATCAATACGCCAGATAGCAGATGCCCTTTCCAATCAGAACAAGCATATCTTCTATTGCAACTTTATGGCTGAGTAGCTTATTCATTTCCATTAGAAGGTTGTTCGTTTCTAAAATATGTAGATGCTATCTGGAAAACCAACCAACCAGTCGGCATATTCTGCTTGTTTAGCTAAATTTATTATTACGCGCAGGCGAGAGCCGAGGTGCATTATAAAAAAATTAAAAAAAAATAATAATGAAAAAAAATATAGGTTAAAAAAAAATAATAAAATATTCATATTGTGTCAAGGTCGGCCTCCTCCGTGACCTTAGAAATAAACAGAGAGGACTCCATTTAATTTGTGGTTATTAATCAACGTCTGACAATTGGTCCTTTAACTTAAGCACGAGATACTAATTATTCCAGGACGTTTTTAGTGCTATATGTAAAAAAAATTCAGATTTTTATCCTTTCGGCGCGTCCTGGCGGAAGGCGGCTCATCCTCGGGTTTACAATTTAAATTTATGTACAATGTAAAGCGATTGTGTATTTATTGTGCCGGGAGTTGAACAGGAGGTCATCCTTAGTTTTGTATGTAGAATGTATATATATATATATATATCTGGTGTAGTGGTTACTTTTCATTTTCCCAAATTGGGGTTAGTTAAATATATAAAAAGGAGCTATAAATGCTGCAAAGTTGCTGGTAGTAAAATGGTTAACAAATAAAAAAAACCTGAGAGATCATGTTACGGGTTTTATTATCGACGGCGCTGTTTTTTAAGGAGAATTTTAAGAAAGCACATTGAGGGCTTATGCTGAGGAGTTATTAGAATGGATTTGATCCAAGCTGCAGTACCAGGTTCGGCCACGTGTATATCTGTGGCACTGCACATTTTATGCTTCTCTTTGGGTGGTTTACTGGTAAGTTTTTACAAAGTGCCCAGGAGAATTGACTCCGGTGCCATGTTATTGGAGACTTTTGGATGGGTCCTATGGTGGGAAGTAAAGTCTTCATGATCAAGAGGTCTACCAACATCGTAGAGGATGGGTAAAGCCCGAGAGAAAGAGGGATCCACCCAAGAGTGGATTCAGTGAACCAGAGAGAAACCACCGACAAATCGCAAGATGGCAAAATGAAAAGCCACTGCTAACCGTTCACCTACGCTATACTGTTCCAACCAAAGACTATAAAAGGAAGTTCGTTACTAGGTCCTATTCGCTTTTAGGATATAAAAAAATCCGCCATATGGACCTTTTTTATTTAGGGCTTATACTTATGATCTTTACTAAAAAGGCATGGCTCATAGGATCCTCTGGGGCGTGTCTTTTGGTTGATCTGTATAATTACAATATGACTACCACCCCCAAGGAAAAGTTACACTGTATGGCGGCTTTAAAAAAAAAAAAACTCACGGGAGCAGTAGGAATAAAATTAGAGCAAAAGAACAGACACTTTTGACCTGTTGACAGGTCATCCTTAAATTAAAGATGTACCAGCTTTTAGCCACCTATGTTGTGTGCAGCTAGCAAAGTTTGTCCATACCCACACCAGTTATCACCTCTCCACACCTCCTTAAATGAAAAAGTCTCCTGGAAGGGGTCTTGAAGATTTGGTGACTCAAGTGCACGGGAGGTTTCCACTTATTCTAGGAGCCACCTTGAACGTCCAATAAGAGTTAGCAATTACTTTGTACTTCATGCTTGTCAACTTTTGAACAGTGGCTTCTGGGAGATCAAAGTGTGTGAGTCCATCGACAAGATGAACTATCTCAGATGGGATCCAAATAAACCTCTTTTTGTCCAGACTATCCAAAGAAAGATGTCAAAGGTATGGGGCAGTTCCTTTTTTTCCTCAGAAGTCATTTATGACCACCTTTGCCCCATATGTTTGCCCTTGCTTTGTCACTTGTTGGTTTGACTCACCAACGTGTGCGTTGAATGGAGGATGTAACTGCCTAAGAGAGGCATCCATCACCCATAGTCTCCCAATGGAAAAACAGTCTTTGCTATTCTGCTACTACACGCTGGCTACCTGGAAGCCAAAAGGTCACACTCTTGGCCACCGATTGACTGATGCAACCCTGTGGACACATTTAGCATGCTAGTTGTCCTTCCGGCCACTGTCTGGCCGGTATGAGGCAACGACAGAGAAAACCTTTGCTAAATAAGTACAGAAACTTCTGAGGAATATTCAACACCACCATATATTTCTAACCTATAGCCTTGACAAAGGGGACACAGAGGCATGTCTGTTTGGAGTAGAGGTTCATCTAAGATAAGTCATCTTGTCCACTGGCTCACCCAGTTGGATCAAAATAGAAACTAAGAAATCCGAGTGACCTACCACCTACATGCAACCCTTAAAAAGTTGCCAAGTATGAAGTAAAGTCCTAGGGTAGACCATCAATATCTGGTACTTCAGCTAATCAAAGACACTGCTTTCACCTCTATTGTTCACCCCCGCACAGCGCCATAAATGCAGTTGTGGTTGTACCTGGTACTGCAGTTTGCAGTACATTAGTCCTGGTGAAGGGGATAGGACTGAGCTGCTATCGGTCACAGCCACCACTACCAGTGCACAATGGGTAAATAATTACGAGGTTCAACTCCTTTGTTCATCAGGTCCATCCAAATGTCATTCATCAATTTTATATTCCCAGAAAAAGCCTTCACCAGGAGGGCACCTCTACCCCTATTATCTTAGAAGAAAAAGAATGCCCAAAGTGGACAGCCCCTTTAAAAAAAGAAATTAAAATGTTTCAATTTTTGCAAAGGGAACTGGCCCATCTTGTCATTCATCATACAATTGCCAACTCTCCTGGAACATCCAGAAGGCTCCCAAAATTAGGCAAGACTTTGGAGATTTCTGGAAGAGTCACCAAATCTTCCTGGCTCTGTCGAACCTGCTTGATACCTCCCGGAAACTACCGTAATTATTCCTGAAGATTTCTTCAAGGAGTCAGGGAAT
This sequence comes from Ranitomeya imitator, assembly GCF_032444005.1. NCBI lineage: Eukaryota > Metazoa > Chordata > Amphibia > Anura > Dendrobatidae > Ranitomeya > Ranitomeya imitator. Next base: position 143,149,727 of record NC_091290.1, read on the forward strand.
GGGGCATGGAGGGACGAGAACGGGGCACAAGGATTCCGGCTTAACAAGGGTGTCCACCTTTGGGATAACTTTCTTTTTTATTTACATACATGAATTTGTGGCTAAAAATAATTAGGTTTTATTAAAAATTGTTCAGTTCATTAGTTTGCGGTGCTTTGTCTATTACTGGCTGCAGAATGAGTTATCTGAGAACCTTTTGACCATCAAATTTGTCTTTTTTCGGAAATCCAAATAATAGAGTAGTTTATGGAAAAAGGGGGGTAACATGGCTTTGAATGATAATCCTCCCGAAAAGTCATCAAAATATTATATTGGTACTGGTGGAACCAAAATGTTTCCAGTGGGAACTTTTAACTTTCTAGCGGCACTGGTAGTACCGTTCATCATTTTACTTTTGAGGGTCCGTTAGATTGGTAATGTTTGATGGAACAGAGCCCCTAATTCGGCACATGGGATAACATAGTTTACGAATATAGTTAGGTCCATATATATTTGGACAGAGACAACATATTTCTAATTTTGGTTATAGACATTAACACAATGAATTTTAAACAAAACAATTCAGATGCAGTTGAAGTTCAGACTTTCAGCTTTCATTTGAGGGTATCCACATTTTAAATTGGATGAAGGGTTTAGGAGTTTCAGCTCCTTAACATGTGCCACCCTGTTTTTAAAGGGACCAAAAGTAATTGGACAGATTCAATAATTTTAAATAAAATGTTCATTTCTAGTACTTGGTTGAAAACCCTTTGTTGGCAATGACTGCCTGAAGTCTTGAACTCATGGACATCACCGGACACTGTGCTTCCTCCTTGTTGATGCTCGGCCAGGCCTTCACTGCGGTGATTTTCAGTTGCTGTTTGTTTCTGGGCCTTTCTGTCTGAAGTTTAGTCTTTAGCAAGTGAAATGCTGCTCAATTGGGTTGAGATCAGGTGACTGACTTGACCATTCAAGAATATTCCACTTCTTTGCTTTAATAAACTCCTGGGTTGCTTTGCCTTTATGTTTTGGGTCATTGTCCATCTGTAGTATGAAACGACGACCAATCAGTTTGGCTGCATGTAGCTGGATCTGAGCACACACTATGGCGGTTCTGAATACCTCAGAATTCATTCGGCTGCTTCTGTCCTGTGTCACATCATCAATAAACTCTAGTGACCCAGTGCCACTGGCAGCCATGCATGCCCGCGCCATCACACTGCCTCCGCCGTGTGTTACAGATGATGTGGTATGCTTTGGATCATGAGCTGTACCGCGCCTTCGCCATACTTTTCTTTTTCCATCATTCTGGTAGAGGTTGATCTTGGTTTCATCTGTCCAAAGAAAGTTCTTCCAGAACTGTGCGGCTTTTTTAGATATTTTTTAGCCTTTTTCTTCTTGATGTTTATGGGTGGCTTGCACCATGCAGTGAACCCTCTGTATTTACTTTCATGCAGTCTTCTCTTTATGGTAGATTTGGATATTGATACGCCGACCTCCTGGAGAGTGTTGGTCACTTGGTTGGATGTTGTGAAGATGTTTCTCTTCACCATGGAGATTATTCTCCGATCATCCACCACTGTTGTCTTCTGTGGGCACCCAGGTCTTTTTGCATTGATGAGTTCACCAGTGCTTTCTTTCTTTCTCAGGATGTACCAAACTGTAGATTTTGCCACTCCTAATATTGTAGCAATTTCTCTGATGTTTTTTTCAGTTTTCGCAGCTTAAGGATGGCTTGTTTCACCTGCATGGAGAGCTCCTTTGACCGCATGTTTACTTCACAGCAAAACCTTCCAAATGCAGCACCACACCTCAAATCAACTCCAGGCCTTTTATCTGCTTAATTGAGAATGACATAAAGGGATTGCCCACACCTGTCCATGAAATAGCCTTGGAGTCAATTGTCCAATTACTTTTGGTCCCTTTAAAAACAGGGTGGCACATGTTAAGGAGCTGAAACTCCTAAACCCTTCATCCAGTTTTAATGTGGATATCCTCAAATGAAAGCTGAAAGTCTGAACTTCAACTGCATCTGAATTGTTTTGTTTAAAATTTATTGTGGTAATGTCTATAACCAAAATTAGAAAAATGTTGTCTCTGTCCAAATATATATGGACCTAACTGTATATATGTGTATTCAGGATAATTAAGGAAAGGGTTGTGCATTTACACCGAGAGGTTCCTGGTCCGGTCATGATCTAAATAGCAGAGACTTGACACCCGTCCAGCCTCCAGCCCAGCACTAATCCCATTGATCCCGTATATTCTCTTTGCCAGGTCATCTGCATTGATATTGTTAGGATGAATCAAATAACATTCTTCAAACCATTCAGCACTTTCTACGATCCCACGTTCCACGACTGTTTTTTCTTTTATGAAATAATAAAATCTCATAAGCCTCTTTGGCAAAGACAAGGTCAAAAAAATAAAATTTCGTTTCCATAAAAAGTGTCACAAGATATCCAGCAAATGCTCAAACAACAAATTGAAATGAAAGAGGGGGAGGAGAAAAAAAATATACACAAAAATGTGTATTTAGAGGAAGCTTAACATCATAAAGGGTTGAGGCAAATTTCTGGAATTCCTCTCCTCTCAAAAGTATAGGGGAGGCCTGGAATAACTAACTTAAAGGAGACATTGTGCCGATAATATTATTTTAAAGTGTTCCCTCTTCAAAAGAACTAATAAAACACGATCGCTGCTTATCCGAAAACTAGTTCTTGCTTTTTTAAAATAAAAAACCACTTGGTGGCGATGTTCTATTACTGTCTGTAGCAGCATGCATTTCAGTATTTCAACACAAAGTATGCACAACATGACTGTTAAAACCAAGCATAGCAGCTCAGTGCACTCTTGGCTTGGCCGAGAAGTTCAGTGCACCTTCTCAACTTCATTTCTGCTAATCCTCTTTGCCTCATGTAAAGTCAGAGCTGTCAATCAAAGAGGAGGGGGGTGGAGATAGAAAACAGGTATGTGGGGAGGTGCATTGTGCTGCTCGGCTACACCCAGGGTGCACCGAACTCACATGCTTGGTTTGAGCGTCATTTTCTGCTGACAAACGCCAGACTTTAGTCATTCTCGACAGATGCATAAGCATATACTGACAGGTGCAGGTCCCACCTCTCGGACCCTCACTGTTGAGGAGAACAGACTCCAGCTGATAGTTCAAAAACAACAAATGTTTCAAGTATCAGAATGAAGAAGTAGCCATGCCTTGAAGTTGGCAAATGAGGATAAGTGAATCCCTATTTTCCCAAAAGGTGAAGGCTAATGATGGGCGAGCGTGCTCGTCACTTGATCGGGGAGCTCAATTGAGTATCAAGCAGTGCCGAGTATCGCGTGGTGCTCACGTCCCCAGAAGAAGCTCATTTGAATCATCTGAGCCACTGAATATATCGCTTGTAGAGTACAAGCTGGTTCCTCCTCCTCTCACCTTCCCCTTACTGTTGGGGTTCCTCAAGGATCAGTCCTAGGCCCCCTACTCTTCTCGTTGTATACTGCCCCTATTGGACAAACAATCAGTAGATTTGGTTTCCAGTACCATCTCTATGCTGACGACACCCAATTATACACTTCTGCTCCCGATATCACACCGACCTTTTTAGAAAACACCAGTGATTGTCTTACCGCTGTCTCTAACATCATGTCCTCCCTCTATCTGAAACTAAACCTGTCAAAAACTGAACTCCTCGTGTTCTCTCCCTCTACTAACCTACCTTTGCCTGACATTGCCATCTCCGTGTGCGGTTCCACCATTACTCCAAAGCAACATGCCCGCTGCCTTGGGGTCATCCTTGATTCTGACCTTTCATTCACCCCCTACATCCGATCACTGGCTCGCTCTTCTTACCTGCATCTCAAAAACATTTCTAGAATTCGCCCTTTTCTTAATTTCGACTCTGCAAAAACTCTGACTGTTTCACTTATTCATTCTCGTCTGGACTATTGTAATTCTCTACTAATCGGTCTCCCTCTTGCAAAACTCTCCCCGCTCCAATCTGTCCTGAATGCTGCAGCCAGGATCATATTCCTCACCAACCGTTACACCGATGCCTCTACCCTGTGCCAGTCATTACACTGGCTACCCATCCACTCCAGAATCCAGTACAAAACTACTACCCTCATCCACAAAGCACTCCATGGCTCAGCACCACCCTACATCTCCTCCCTGGTCTCAGTCTACCACCCTACCCGTGCCCTCCGCTCCGCTAATGACCTCAGGTTAGCATCCTCAATAATCAGAACCTCCCACTCCCGTCTCCAAGACTTTACACGTGCTGCGCCGATTCTTTGGAATGCACTACCTAGGTTAATACGATTAATCCCCAATCCCCACAGTTTTAAGCGTGCCCTAAAAACTCATTTGTTCAGACTGGCCTACCGCCTCAATGCATTAACCTAACGATCCCTGTGTGGCCCATTTATAATAAAAAAAAAAAAAAAAAAAAGGTTCCTCGCATCATGTTCTCATACACTTTATCAGTATTAGCCCTCTGTGTCTGTACTGCTACATACTTAGGCAGGTAACTGGTTCATGCAGCTTTACATGAACACCTGAGCCTTACACTATAGCTGGTCCGAATAACTAAAGCAATTGTTACCATCCACCTCTCGTGTCTCCCCTTTTCCCCATAGTTTGTAAGCTTGCGAGCAGGGCCCTCACTCCTCCTGGTATCTGTTTTGAACTGTATTTCTGTTATGCTGTAATGTCTATTGTCTGTACAAGTCCCCTCTATAATTTGTAAAGCGCTGCGGAATATGTTGGCGCTATATAAATAAAATTATTATTATTATTATTATTAAGTCTCCCAGAAAAATGCTCGGTACTTGGGTCTAGCAGATTCGAGCTTCCGACCCACTTGACTTGAGAACAGAGAACTCAAGCAGTTTACTCCTCGATCATCACTATTGAAGGTTCCAGTGGACATGCCATTAATGCCTACAATTGGAATACCCTTTTAACTCCTGCTACGTGGTGGGTCTTTGTATGGGCATATGTCCACAATCCATAGGTATGAATTAAAATACTTAATACACACTCTTCAATACATCTATGATGTTACATCTATGGAAGTTGCATCAAGGCAGAGGTGACAATTTTCTCTAGGATCCCAAGTTGACCATGGCTTCCATCAAGAGCGAGCAAGTTCAAGACATGGATAATGACCAATCATCCCTGGTCTTCATCCGGTCTCCAGTGGCTTTCTCCTTTCCTTGACCTCTTCGAGTTTATTTCAGGATCAAATCCCTCTATTCTCCTTCAGTCCAATCATCGCCATCCAGATTCCACCTGTAGAGTTGGCACACCGCCGTTGCTGGGCTCTTGGAAGATACCAGTGTGTATCACTTTGCCAAAATGAAAACTCAACGTACGACTATTTCTATTTGACGCTCTGGATATTGAGCCAATCAAAATTTTCCCTTCCCGGGAAGCTGAAATAAGTTATTCTGCAGTTTCATCCCCCTCCTCTCCCTTTTTCAAATTTTGTTTTACTGCTTTGCACTTCACTGATTTTTGTTGTTATTTTTTGGGAGTAACGAGAACAGCCTACCACAACAGGTAGTGACTGAAGTGCCTGTGTATACTTCTACACAGGTGGGTAACTGGGTGACTAGAGGACTGAGCTGCATAAAATAAAAATGGCCGAGTCCTATTGCCTCTTCCAGAAGAGCAGCTCTGCTATTGTAAATCACAAAAATAAGTATTGTCCAGATTTAAACAACAGTTTTTATCTGGATGGACTGGCCCTTTAATTTACACATTCCTTTGTGTTTGGCAAGCTGTGCACTCCCTCGCCCCCACAACCTATAATAAATTATTTAGTTTGTCTTGCAACAGGTTTGCCCTATTCATTTAGCCTTGAACATTTATTAAACAATTCCCGAAGTGACGTTTGTGCTTCTCCTGTCCTTGTGCCGGTTCCTGGGAGAAAACTTTAAGATTAAAGTATAAAATAATTTCATTAAGTGGAGAATGCGGAGAACAAAATCGGCCAGAACTCCAGATTAAATGCACATTAACGCTCAAGTATCCACTCCTCGCTTTTACAGGTTTGTGCCGAGTGACCGGTGCCAAGTTTACCGTGAAGACTCTGAACGTAAAAAAAACCCCCATAAAAATATTGTTTCATACTTTACAGGACCCTTTAAAACAATAAACTAGAAGCATTTTTCACTTTAAAAAAAGTATGCTTAAAGGCAAACTGCAGAAATTTCTAAAAAAAAAAAAAAATGTTGTAAAAACAAACATTTGAATCATCAAAAGAAATTTAATTCTAAACAGAATTGACAATGTTTTGTCCAAGATCCAAAAAAAAAGCAGCTCATAAAGTCTTCATTCAATGTGCATTAGTCAACATGGGGCGACAGCGAGCTCAAGATAAAGAAATGGGGTTGATTTACAGTAATGTTGAGGTACCATTTACATCTAGATAGCCTTTTAGGATACAGTGGGGCAAAAAAGTATTTAGTCAGTCAGCAATAGTGCAAGTTCCACCACTTAAAAAGATGAGAGGCGTCTGTAATTTACATCATAGGTAGACCTCAACTATGGGAGACAAACTGAGGAAAAAAAATCCAGAAAATCACATTGTCTGTTTTTTTATCATTTTATTTGCATATTATGGTGGAAAATAAGTATTTGGTCAGAAACAAACAATCAAGATTTCTGGCTCTCACAGACCTGTAACTTCTTCTTTAAGAGTCTCCTCTTTCCTCCACTCATTACCTGTAGTAATGGCACCTGTTTAAACTTGTTATCAGTATAAAAAGACACCTGTGCACACCCTCAAACAGTCTGACTCCAAACTCCACTATGGTGAAGACCAAAGAGCTGTCAAAGGACACCAGAAACAAAATTGTAGCCCTGCACCAGGCTGGGAAGACTGAATCTGCAATAGCCAACCAGCTTGGAGTGAAGAAATCAACAGTGGGAGCAATAATTAGAAAATGGAAGACATACAAGACCACTGATAATCTCCCTCGATCTGGGGCTCCACGCAAAATCCCACCCCGTGGGGTCACAATGATCACAAGAACGGTGAGCAAAAATCCCAGAACCACGTGGGGGGACCTAGTGAATGAACTGCAGAGAGCTGGGACCAATGTAACAAGGCCTACCATAAGTAACACACTACGCCACCATGGACTCAGATCCTGCAGTGCCAGACGTGTCCCACTGCTTAAGCCAGTACATGTCCGGGCCCGTCTGAAGTTTGCTAGAGAGCATTTGGATGATCCAGAGGAGTTTTGGGAGAATGTCCTATGGTCTGATGAAACCAAACTGGAACTGTTTGGTAGAAACACAACTTGTCGTGTTTGGAGGAAAAAGAATACTGAGTTGCATCCATCAAACACCATACCTACTGTAAAGCATGGTGGTGGAAACATCATGCTTTGGGGCTGTTTCTCTGCAAAGGGGCCAGGATGACTGATCCGGGTACATGAAAGAATGAATGGGGCCATGTATCGTGAGATTTTGAGTGCAAACGTCCTTCCATCAGCAAGGGCATTGAAGATGAAACGTGGCTGGGTCTTTCAACATGACAATGATCCAAAGCACACTGCCAGGGCAACGAAGGAGTGGCTTCGTAAGAAGCATTTCAAGGTCTTGGAGTGGCCTAGCCAGTCTCCAGATCTCAACCCTATAGAAAACTTTTGGAGGGAGTTGAAAGTCCGTGTTGCCAAGCGAAAAGCCAAAAACATCACTGCTCTAGAGGAGATCTGCATGGAGGAATGGGCCAACATACCAACAACAGTGTGTGGCAACCTTGTGAAGACTTACAGAAAACGTTTGACCTCTGTCATTGCCAACAAAGGATATATTACAAAGAATTGAGATGAAATTTTGTTTCTGACCAAATACTTATTTTCAACCATAATATGCAAATAAAATGTTAAAAATAGAGACAATGTGATTTTCTGGATTTTTTTTCTCAGTTTGTCTCCCATAGTTGAGGTCTACCTATGATGTAAATTACAGACGCCTCTCATCTTTTTAAGTGGTGGAACTTGCACTATTGCTGACTGACTAAATACTTTTTTGCCCCACTGTATATGGTGATATTTGAGGCTATCATAATGTCTAAAAAGTAAAACAACAGCTTAAATGCCTAAAAAGTAAAACAACAAAGCTGTCATGAGTGTGTCATGCCCTCTTGGGAGATACATGGTTAGAAGATCACAACGTAATGCGAATCGCAGATCTTCCATTTAACTTGTGCGTTTGTGTCCCACATGAAATAGATTAAGTTTAAGATTAAGATTAAGATTAATTTGGTGCTGAGGAGGTTAACGACTCTTTCTATCCTGGTCAGAAACTAGCAGCTACTTCTGATCTGGTCATTTCCTCTCCCTATAAAACTTGGCCAGACCTTCTCTGTCTTGCTAGTGAAAGCTTTGCTTCCTAGCTCCTTGGAGATGCTGTGCTGAATTGGAGAAATATGTTGCTATTGGAGATTGTTGCATGCCATTTTGGGGGGTATGCTTTCCTCATTGTCCTATGGTTAGTATATTACTATCCTTCCCTATATACCTTTTCACCTTTGGTGAGTGTATGTATGTTTGTTGCTTTTTGTTATACCTGTTTTGTCTTTGTATCTTGTTTACATCACATTTCTGTCCCATGCCTCATGGGGTGTCGGAGGCGAGAGATCAGGGTTTAACAGAAGCATAGTAAGGTCAGAGACTCTTGCCTCTCTACCTTCAAGAGTATCCCCGGGACAAGGATAGTTAGGGTCCCAGTTCCAGAGACAGTATGAGGCCCCCTTTCATTACCAAAGACCATCACAGTGTGACAATAGCCCTGTGACTTGTGGGACACAACAAGGCAGTTCAGAGGCAGACAGGTGTTTGTACCCATTTACCTGCACAACAACTCAGAAAATAAGGCGACTGGTGATTTTTCTCACAATTGAGGCATTTGTACCCATTTACCTGTACAACAACCCAGAAAATAAGGCGACTGGTGATGTTTCTCACAATTGAGGCATTTGTACCCATTTACCTCCACAACAACCCAGAAAATAAGGCGACTGGTGATTTTTCTCAAAATTGAGCTCCTCGTGGGAGGATCCTTTCAACCAGCCAGAACTCCGATTTGCTATTATAATCCTGCCTCTGACACAAAGCCCCACCTCTGCTGTGTAATATAACCAATAATATTTTTAGTGAAATAGCTGAAAACTGAGATTATTAATAAACAAATAGAATAGTCAAATCCAGAATGAAGCCATAGATTTCAGGGGCTAAGAATGAAACTCAGATGCCAAAAATTGTTGTAGGGTCTTGAAAGAGGCGCTTTAATATTTCTTAGCATATTGGTTAGTGGAAAGCAAGAGTTCCAAGTTCTACAGTGGCAGAATAGGAACTGGGGTCAAAATGGGCATAGGTCAATTCAATAATGTGGTCCTGCACAGGTTCTAGCCCAGCGGAAGGGACTAAAATCAAACTTGTCCCATCTCTGAGGATCCCATAGTACCAGCATCACTTGCTTCTTCGATGCATACACACTTGGCCCCCTGCCCTTTTATAATTTCCACAATGTCTATTTTCAATATAAACCAGTATGTGAAATAGTTTATTTTCCAGTTTGGCAACAAAACACATCGTATGCGCTGTGCATTAAGTGAGAAGATGGGGTCATATCCTCAATATGAAGCAGGTTAAACGTCTGGGTCAGGGCCTGACTGCCGGCAATAAAAAGGCCACTTTTCAATCTCTATTTGCTACATTTCCTAGTATGAACACGGATTTTTTTTTTCCTTCCCGTTATGTCTGTTCTAACAAGCAGCCGACTTGAAAAATTTACTCTACGGCTTTGAAAAACTCTCAGCTGTTAACCTTCCCCTCAGGTTGTCTTTGAACAAAACACTTTGAGAGCGGCTATATATTTCCTTTGAGATCCGCCACCCATGAGGTTTTTCATGTATATCGTTTGTTGACGATTTGTGTAGATTAACAACGTCTATGGTAGGTATTAATTTGGACAAGTACTGTAATTTTCTTTCAACTAATATTTGTCTGAGTTCCATTTTTACAAAACCAGATCTGTAACCACTTTGTAAAGGTTCCTAATTGCTTCTTTGTGAAGCTAGTATAATGATTAGGCTCTTTATCCCGTTAACCTTCGAGGTGACTGCTTGTTGGAAGAGCTTGTGAAAGTCTTAGGGCCGCGGGTCACTTAATACCTACGTTAATTTTATAGTAGTGACTGAATCAACTCGCCACAGGCATGTGGTTACAGCGGGGATTTTCACAGTGAAAAAAAAGGAAAAATGAAATTCAAGGAAAAGATCATTATAGGGGGTAGCTGCATCTGACTATTCATTTCTCTATGGTGGCCTTCAAACTATGGCTGCCCATATAATGCATAGATATGCCTGGTCTACCCCAATGGATCTCCATTATGTCTCTGATAAGAGTGGTCTTGAACAAACCCTTCCCATCTTTCATGAGGCCCATATGTCCAACTATATATTGCAGATTAATGTGGTCTTCATCAGAAGTGTCTTTTAGGAGACATCCAGGCATCCACTTGATTATTTCCTAAGTATCAGTACAACAAAGGATCACCAATATGCCTTAAAGACGAGTGTGTAGAATGGAGCATCTTATTCATGACAAAGTCCACACGTCCAACAAAAACGTAATTTCCCTAACTTGTTTTCATGGATTTTTTGTGTATGCAAAGCTTTGGCTCTAGCACTCACACTAAACTCACAACAATCCAAAATAACCAGTTAGAGACCATGCGTTTTCCATGTAAATGGTCTTTGGATAACAGTGGAACAAATCAATCCATTTGACACATGGCACAATGGTCCAGTATACCAACGAATACCCTCTTACATCAGATTAAATCTTTTTCCCCATTTTTAAGAGTACCCATCCAGTTGAAAAGCAACTTGACCATTCTTGGCTAGTTTGTTAGGTTGATGACGTCTTGGTGGGCCTTCATCCAAGAGCTTTAATGATGTCTGTAAAGTGCTGTGGCAGTAATGGTGCTATATAAGTGACTAAAGTAAATAAACTATGATAAGATGTCATGACCATTTCCCTTAATCCAGTTGAGAAGATCACTAACCATTCATGGCCAGTTTGGTACCTTGATGAAATCTTGCTTGATCTTCATCTGGATACCAAATTGGCCATCTAATGTGAATTAAGGGAAACTATCATCCTTGTTATGACCTCTATCATACATCACCAATATGTTGTCATTGTACCAAAGTCCCCATTAATGATTACCGAGCTTTCCAGCTCGATAAAGGGAAGCCATCAGCCTTGTTATGACATCTATCCACAGTTCTTCGATGAAGGTCCATCAAAAAGCTTAGTAACCATTTATGGCTAGTTTGGTACATAGATGGAATGTAAATGAAACTTCATCTGTGTTAATGGCCACTGACTTTCCGAATTTGATTAAGGGAAACAGTCATCCTTTTTTTACCTCTACCCATACATCTTAGACCAATGTCCACCAAAATGTTGTCACTGTACCAAAGTGACCATTATTATTATTATTTATTTATATAGCACCATTAATTCTATGGTGCTGTACAAGAGAAGGGGTTACATCAAAATACAAATATCACTTACAGTGAACAAAACTAACAATGACAGACTAATACAGAGGGGCGAGGACCACAAGGGCTTACATTCTATAGGATTATGGGGAAGGAGACAGTAGGTCGAGGGTTGCCGTAGCTCCAATGGTGTTGAGGTGGCTGTGTGGTCTCTACAGGCTGTAAGCTTCCTTGAAGAGGTGGGTTTTCAGGTTTCTTTTGAAGAATCCAAAAGTAGTGGATAACCGGATGTGTTGGGGCACTGAATTCCAGAGGATGGATGATATTCGGCAGAAGTCTTGGAGGCGATTGCGTGAGGAGCGAATAAGCGTAGAGGAGAGGAGGTGGTCTTGGGAGGACCGGAGATTGCGTGAGGGAAGATATTGAGAGATTAGTGTGGAAATATACGGAGGAGGAAGGTTATGGATGGCTTTGTAGGTCAGTGTTAGTAATTTAAACTGGATACGCTGGGAAATTGGGAGCCAGTGAAGGGATTTGCAAAGAGGGGAAGCAGGAGTGTAGCGAAGAGAGAGATTAATTAGTTGGGCAGCAGAGTTAAGGATGGACTGGAGGGGTGCGAGAGTGTTAGAAGGTAGGCCACAGAGTAGTTGCAGGATGTTGCAGTAGTCCAGGCAGGAGATAATTAGGGCATGCGCGAGCATTTTGGTAGAGTGTGGGTTGAGGAAAGGACGGATTCTGGAAATATTTTTGAGCTGGAGGCGACAGGAGGTGGCGAGAGCTTGGATGTGCGGTTTGAAGGACAGGGCAGAGTCAAGGGTTACTCCGAGGCAGCGGATTTTGGGGACAGGGGAAAGTGTGATTTCATTTATTTTGATAGATAGATCAGGTAGGGAAGATATGCGTAATGGAGGAAAGATAATGAGTTCAGATTTGTCGATGTTGAGCTTGAGGAAGCAAGAGGAGAAAGAGGATATGGCCGATAGACACTCTGGGATTTTGGAGAGCAGAGAGGTGACATCTGGGCCAGAGAGGTAGATCTGAGTGTCATCGGCGTATAGATGGTACTGGAAGCCATAGGACCTTATAAGTTGTCCCAAGCCGAGTGTATAGATTGAGAAGAGTAAGGGTCCTAGGACAGAGCCTTGGGGGACTCCAAGAGAGAGGGGGCGAGATGAAGAGGTAGTATGGGAGTAGTAAACGCTAAATGTGTGGTTGGAAAGGTATGAGGAGATCCAAGATAGGGCAAAGGAAGAGAGGATCTGTAGTAGGAGGCATGACCATGAATGGTTATGGCAAGAGGTCATTACATATTACTGGATAAGGGTTATAATAAGGATAGTCAATTCCCTTAATCAAGTTGAAAAAAAACTTTGTGACCATTCATGGCCAGTTTGGTACATTTACAACACCTTGGTGAACCTTCATCAAGGTTAAGCAAGATTGTTTCTCTGAAACAGCATTAAAACACCCAACTCCATATAAGTGGACTTTAATCTAAGATCCATGACAGAGACTATAACAAAAAGTTGGAAAGTTCAGTGTCCATTCGTGATCAGTTTGATTATATAATCACTTGGGCAGACCTTCATTTAAGATCTAAGGTTAGAGATCATGAGGATGATAGTTTCCCTTTGCCAACTTAGAAAACTCAGTGACATTCATGGTCAGTTTGGGTACGTTGACGACATCTTGGTGAACCTTCTTCTATGATCCATGAATAGAGGTCGAAACAAGAAAAATAGTTTCTCTTAAACAGCATTAAGACACCAAACCCAACACCATCTTTAATTTCTCTGAACGGGGCCATTCATCACCACATAATGTTTTTTTCATTATAATGCCGCCTCTACCGACTGGTAAACAATAAGATCTTTCACATTCTGTTCCGTCTTTCTCCTGGGAGTTGTTTTCCAATTTTTATTAACTCGGGCTAGATATATTGGGTAATACGCTACCCCAAAATGATTTATCTGAACATAATAGGACTCTATCTGTGTTTGTGTTGTCATTCTCCACTCACGTGAGTAACAAAATGTTTTACAGGCACAGTGGGGAACAATACAAGAGACCCATAAATATTCAAGATGCTGAGAATTAAGCAGATACACTGATCAATGCGCTAGTGGTGAAATATCATAAGGCGAGGAGCAAAGATGAGTTTTACGAGTTGAGATCTATATGGGAAAACTTCTGACATAATGAATATGTTGTCACAGACACAGATGGAAGTGTATCAGTCACTTTTTTCCCATCAAGTGCAATAATATTGGCGAATAATATTCAATAGATTTTTGTTTAGAGTTAAAAAATAAAAAGTGGCGGTTTTGTTCCAAAAACAGAGCCACACCGGTCCACTGATTGCATGTCGTATTGCACTTCAGCTCCATTAATTTCAGTGGAGCTCAGCTGCAATAGTGAACACAACCCATAGACAGGTGTGGCACTGTTTTTTGGAAAAGGGAGCCATGTTTTTCGTAATCTAGTATCTAAAAGAAGTCCACTGATCAACACAGATGTTTGCGGCAAGTCATTTCCATTGGTTAGAAAGTCTTGGACCAATTCAAACTTTTCCAGGGTCCATGAAATCCTTTGGCTCGTTGATCGTAAAACTAAATTTATGAAAAGGGGCCTTAGGGCACAGTCAGACGGCTGTATAACACTGAAGATGATCGCATCGCAATGCTCGGATTGGCAGTCAGCTCTCCTTACCAGAGCGTTTCAGCCTGTATTTCTATGGAGCAGTCACGGTTGAGTTAGGAGAACCGACAGCCAGTCCAAACATTGTAATCATAGTCGGTGTTATACGGCTGTCTGGCTGCACCATTATCGTCAATTAAGTGACATTTATAGAGATAGTGTGCACTCGTCTGTCAGTGGACCACTGGTTACCCCTCCCAACCTCAGACCACCGGAGAGAGACACAACCTCAACCTTTTTAGCTACGGTTGCAAAATTATTTCATCAAAATTTTCATATTGAAAAATATGGTAGAGAATAAACTTAGAGGCCATTTTAGGGCTGAAACCAGACCTGAACAACAGGGGATGTCTGAGTGCAAGTATCCGGAAGAATAATGGAACTATGGTGCCAGGTGACTTGAGCGGTACCAATGACTACTGCCATGACATGTACAATCGTCAGGTGTTGTGCACGTGTCCGGGTCATTAGAATAGGATACGTGCACAATTCTTTCTTCTTGTGCATAGTTCTATGGGGCATAATGTCCGATGTGAAAGATGCTAGTGATGAGCGAATGTGCTTGGATAAGGTGTTACCCGAGCATGCTCGGGCTCTAACTGAAAGTTTTCGGAATGCTCGAAAAATATGTTCAAGCCCCCGTGGTTGCATGTCTCGTGGCTATTTATTAGGCGATCCCTGCATGTGTTGCAGCTACCAGTGACGAGATATGCAGGTGCGGGGACTCGAACATATTATTCGAGAGCGCCAAAGACCCTCGGTTATTACCCGAGCATGTTTGGATAACGCCTTATCCGAGAAAGTTTGCTCATCACTAGGAAGAGACCATCTCTGGTTGTTGGCAGACGACCCTCACAAAGGCATACTCCAGGCAAAACAGATTTATTGTGACTTATGCAAAGCCAGACGGGTTGGAGCATAAGAACCAATGTCTCGTGCTACCCCTTTCAGGCCCTGCACTTGGGCAGTATTTCCCAAACTCCAGTCCTCACAGACCCCACGGGTCATGTTTTCAGGATTTCCGTAGTGTTGCACAGGTGAGACAATTCCTGATGCCTTGTTGATACTTCCACTACTTGCGCAATACTAAGGAAATCCTGAAAACATGACCCGTGGGGTCCGTGAGGACTGGAGTTTGGGAAACACTGGCCTAAAGGAACACCCCAGTCCAAACTGATACATTGTGTAATACTCAGTGCAGGGCCAGAAGGGGTGGAGAATGACCATTCTTATGCTACACCCCCGCAGAACGTACACTAGGCATATTGCAATGTATCAGTTTGGCCTGGAGATTTCCTTTAAAAAAGGGTGTGTACCTCCAGGGACAATTATTTATTTTTATTTAATTGAATGTATTTTTGGGCTTTTTAGTTTCAGTCAACTTTGATGTGTTCTGCATTCATAGAAATAAAAGATTAGAAACTCCTCCTTTGTAAAAAATAAATAAATAAAATAATTAACTCACTGATGGATTCTCAGTAAACGATAGACCTCGTAACGCCAACGTTACAGAGGTCAAATAGTAAAAAAAATATATATTTTTTTAGCCCAAAACATATTTGGAATACGACCAAACGTTTGGTAATTCTGTAAATCATGCAGTGTAAGATATAGTTATCAGATATTCTTAACTCCGTGAATTCTGTATATCGTGAGCCCGCCCGTCCTAACGATACGGGGGCAAATTTAGAGCGTCTGATAAAGTATTTAAAATGGGGAATTTACGTCCATGAAGACATTAGCAGGAAATGCATAAAAAAAATCAGGTCTCGGGTTTCAGCCTTTTCCTTGAGAATAATTACCAGGAAACGGGATAATGATTAAAAGTTGAAATATCTGTTATAATAATCCAGAAATGATATGGCCGCTATTTAAGTGGAGGATAGTTTGGCATGCTCTTCCTGTAATAGAAGTTAATTGTCTCTGCCTATATGGTTACGGTTTCTTGGGAAGTCGTGTGTTTGATATTCCGTGCAGACCGCGCTTTCCTTTGAGCAGTGGAGTGTACAGACGCCTTTAGTAAATTGGCTCCGGCATTACCAGGCCATAAGCACAGTCATATTTGCTTGGCATTGCTGCGATACTAAGACTTGGTCATTGGTTTACCATCTGGGTCCATGGGTAGTCTGCTCTGCTTTGCTCCAAATAAATAATTTGTTTCTTATAATTTATGCAAATTGCTTTTATGCATAATTTCCAACAGGCTAAAGAACAATGAAATCATGTTACACATTATTCCATGTTTATCAAATATTAGAAGGCAAGTAGGACAAAGCTTTATCCCAGGCCGGGAACATGCTGAGAATATTTATTTATTTATTTTTGTGCATAAAAAATATTGGTTAGAATTTTTGCAGTCAGTATGATTAGCGCAAATGTGGGTATTCTGTAGGGAGAAGGGGGGAGTTCTAGGACCTGGAAATCCTCGAAAAGCAGTCACCACTAGGGGGAGCTCACTGCATACAGATGTTCAATTCTTTAGGAGCTGCATAAATCCATAGGAACATAGCTCCCTCTAGTGGTTGCTGCAAGAAAATAGAATATTTTAATAGATACCGTATGTTTGGAACTCTGTACGAGAAACGCAGAACTTCGACTTCTTTAAGAATGGAGTGAACCTTTTTTAAAACTATTATGTAAGCTAATGAGTCATATTAATGTAATATATTGCTAAAGTGCGTATAACTGGGGGTAGGGAAGGCAAAGGAGAAATTTTGCCTGGGGTTAGTTTTGGGGCATCAATGCATTTGGAATACCCCTTTTTAAAAAAATCAGCCTGCATTTACCCTTGGGTTGGAGGGTCAGACTGCAAAATGGGGAAATGGGGAAAGGAAGTCATGCACTTTCTGGTGTAAAAAAGAAAGACAACAACTATAGCGCAATTCATATATACGCCATAATTTGCAACTTTTCCAACTTTCATGCCTTTTGCCAATTCTCTAAGGTGGGAAGAGCTGTGTGGAAGGGGCACAGACAAGTATGGCCCAGCACTTTTACTGTAATTCATGAAGATGGCATAAATTATAGTGCAAATTTACGTCCTACTTTTTTGGCTTTTCTTCTGCAAGCAACAACTTTGGCTTTACATTTCTCACTAATTTCATGGCTTCTGCTTGCTATTTCTCACCAAGTTTATGGCTTCTGCTTGCTACTAGTGAATGGAAAGTACCCAGACATGCAGAAATAGGGAACGGATTGCTGCATAATTAGAAACATTTGCCCTTCAGGAGACTAAAAAAAGCTGGGCGACAACCTATGTAGGAAGCTGCGATTTCAGGAAGATTGGTGGAGAGCCAGGTTTCCAAAATACATGTTTAAAAAAATAAAAAATAAAAAAAAGAGTGCGACATAACAGCATTTTACTATTTGTTTTTCCATATAGGCAAATATAAAATACTTTACGTTTAAAACAGCGCCACCCTTGTCTACAGGATGTGTCTGGTACTGCAGCTCAATCCAATTAACTTAACTACTAAACTACTACTTTTATATTGATAAGTCATCAATATCAAATTGATGGGGGTTCAACATCTGATATCTCCATCATTCAGCTGGAGGCATTCTGCCACCATCAGGTCCATATGGCCACTGCACAATTGCTTTACAACCACCATCAGGTGTCGGACTCCCACCGATCTAATATTAATGACCAAAAAAGTAGTGAATCAACCCAAGCTGCAATACCAGACACAACCTGTAGACAAGGGTGGTGCCGTTTCTGGAAAATAGTAGCCATGTTTTTCTTATCTAATACAATCCCTTGCAATAATCACTATAAAGTCCCTTTAAAGAGCCATTGTTACCGTCTAAATCTTACACATTATGTATCAGTCGTCTTCGACAATCTAGAGAATCCTCCTTGATCCCGTCTTGGGAATCTCTACAACGTCCTGTATGTAATTCATACACTACAGTACTTCTACTATGCAAATTACCATCTCCTGGCTTGGCCGTACATCTCCCAGAAAAGCTCCCAGGCCACTACGACTAAGAGGATACAGTTCTTTTGGCAGATTGATGTCGCCGGGAGTAGAGCGTAATCGTTAATGGTAATAATGTTTACACAGTGGTTAAGAATTACATGGGCAATCCCTCTGCCTACGAGAGGCCGGCAAGTTAACTAATTAATTTAATTTATTAATGAATACCAGTCAACGAGAAGAAAACACATTCCGTTAACTGGCTCCTTTGCCGCCGATGACTGCCTCATTAACTTTAAGAATATCAACCTGGTAACTTCTGTTTCTCCTGTCGCTACAGAGAAACCAATACTTTACCAAGGCTGGAAAAAAAGCCGGGTTTAACGTTATCTGGTCCTTGAGCTAAAGAACAGCAAAACAAAAAGACACAAAGATCCATGCAAGGTAATGAGCCGCTCTTGAACCCATCTTCAGACTGAACGCGTAATCGCTCGCACTCGACTCCAATTCTTTTAGCTTTCAAAAGGGTAATTTTTCTAAAAATGAGAAATTTTCAGCTAGAGATTTCCTCGAGTATTTTACAACTGTTCTGATCTGACGTCGGAAAACCGCCACGATCACTGAGCTACTGGAATCAGCAAAGCTTGAAATAGACAAAAAGTTGTCCGAGACCTAAGGTCTACACGCTGAAGGATGGATGGACGTCATTAAAAGGGGGCATCCAGATAAATTAAAAAAGGGTGTTAAATGTGCTAAGCCTAGTAAAATAGTGCAACTCTTCCGTTCCTGTCTATAAGGTTCTGGGATCTTCAAGTACAAGCTCCAGTCCACTCCCGGGTTGTGTCCGGTCCAGGACAGTTTTTTCATTGTTTGCACAAGACCAAAGCTGAGTGTGAAGGTAGATGGTCAACTTCGCATGTCATGAGCTAATTACGGTAGCTACCTTTCTGTCTATAGATGGTCTTAACTATTGAAATGTATGGCCAGACAGCCCACTTCATTACTTATACATCGGCTGTGGCGGAGAAGAAGGAATGAGCAGATTCATGGAAGTTTGGGTTCCGGTACCTGATCGAACTTTAGTCCAAAGTTTGGTTCAGGTACCAGAACTGAAAACCATTGAAATCAATGGGGACCCAAACTTTGGAGCTGGAAAATCTCTCTCCCGAACTGTAAAACGGACATCCAAGAAAAGTCTGTGTTCGCAGTTATGCACAGTATACCGAGTGTCCGGAATGTGAATCAAATTTTACAGTTAGGGTTCGCTCATCTCTACAAAGAAGGGATTGAAATGAGCACCCGGCCAGTACTATTCTCTAGCTATACATCAGCTGTGGACTGGGTTGGCAAAGGCCCACCGGTAACATTGATTTTTAGGGCTCACTGCTCAGTTACATGCAAAAATAACCTGACCCTGGTGCAGAAGTTTAGTTTTGTTTCTATGTAATAGTGACTTGTTTAATGGATGATTACATTATACCTTTTTCTGCAAATTGTGTATCAAATGTAATAGACTCATGTCTTCATAGGGCCTACCGGAGGATTCTCCAGTTCTCCAGTGGGCCAGTCACTGCCTAGCATTGGTTGAGAAGGGGTCTGACTTTAATTTAATTAGAAGTCAGACAGCCCCCTTCTTTATCTATACAGCAGCTATGATTGAGAAGGGAGCCATCTTAATTAGGGAAATGAGCACTCAGTCCACTTCTCTATGTATACATCGGCTGTTGCAGAGAAGAGGGCTTACTTATTGGAGAGCAGCCAACCACTTACCTTGTGTACATATTGGCTGTAGAAGAGGAGGTGGCTCTTAGTTAATAATTAAAAAAAACAAAAAAACAGATTGACCCCTTCCTGGTCTATACACTGGCCATGACAGATAAGGAGGCTGGCATTGCTATTGAAATGAGCAGTAGAGGACAGCCTCCTTCAAAACACAGTTCCGATCAAGCTATCCTGTTTCAGGAAAGCCAGTATAGGACTTGATAAGATTGAAGCTCAAAGTGTAACGGTCGTTTTAATTTTTATTGCTTTAATTAATAGTAAAGGTGAAGATAAAAAGCCTTGCTATATACACTGCTCAAAAAAATAAAGGGAACACTAAAATACCACATCCTAGATATCTCTGAATGAAATATTCCAGTTGTAAATTTTTATTCATTGCATAGTGGAATTTGTTCAGAACAATAAAACAATTATCAATGTAAATCAAAATGAATATCCCATGGAGGTCTGGATTTGGAATGATACTCAAAATCAAAGTGGAAAATAAAATTACAGGCTGATCCAACTTCAGTGGAAATGCCTCATGATAAGGAAAAGATGCTCAGTATTGTGTGTGGCCTCCACGTGCCTGTATGACCTCACTACTGTACAACACCTGGGCATGCTCCTGATGAAGAGGCGGATGGTCTTCTGAGGATCTCCTCCCAGACCTGGACTAAAGCATCTGCCAACTCCTGGACAGTCTGTGGTGCAATGTGACGTTGGTGGATGAAGCGAGACATGATGTCCAAGATGTGTACAATCGGATTCAGGTCTGGGGAAGGGGCGGGACAGTCCATAGCTTCAATGTATTCATCTTGCAGTAACTGCTAACACTCCAGCCACATGAGGTCTGGCATTGTCCTGCATTAGGAGGAACCCAGGGCCAACCGCACCAGCATATGGTCTCAAGGGGTCCGAGGATCTCATTTCGGTACCTAATGGCAGTCAGGCTACCTCTGGTGAGCACACGGAGGGCTGTGCGGCCTTCCAAAGAAATGTTTCCCCACACCATTACTCACCCACTGCCAAACCGGCCATGCTGAAGGATGTTGCAGGCAGTAGATCGCTCTCCACAGCATCTCCAGACTCTATCACGTATGTCACATGTGCTCATTGTGAACCTGCTTTCATCTGTTTAGAGCACAGGGCGCCAGTGGTGAATTTGCCAATCCTGATGTTCTGTGGCAAATGTCAAGCGTCCTGCACTGTGTTGGGCTGTGAGCAAAACCCCATCTGTGGACGTCGGGCACGCAGACCATCCTCATGGAGTCGATTTCTAACCATTTGTGCAGACACATGCACATTTGTGGCCTGCTGGAGGTCATTTTGCAGGGCTCTGGCAGTGCTCCTCCTGTTCCTCCTTGCACAAAGCAGGAGGTAGCGGTCCTGCTGCTGGGTTGTTGCCCTCCTACTGGCCTGTCTCCTGGTAGCATCTCCAGCCTCTGGACACTACGCTGACACACAGCAAACCTTCTTGCCACAGCTTGCATTGATGTGCCATCCTGGATGAGCTTCACTACCTGAGCCACTTGTGTGGGTTATAGAGTCCGTCTCATGCTGTCACGAGTGTGAAAGCACAACCAACATTCAAAAGTGACCAAAACATTAGCCAGAAAGCATTGGTACTGAGATGTGGTCTGTGGTCCCAACATGCAGAACCACTCCTTTATTGAGGGTGTCTTGATAATTGCCAATAATTTTCATAGGTTGTCTATTCCATTTGCACAACAGCATGTGAAATTGATTGTCAAACAGTGTTGCTTCCTAAGTGGACAGTCTGTTTTCACAGAAGTTTGATTTACTTGAAGTTATATTCTGTTTAAGTGTTCCCTTTTTTTGAGCAGTATATATTATCATAAAAATCTGATTCTTTCTCCTCCTGGGTTTAGTTTTACTTTTTCAAAAGTATCAATTCTCATGTAAAATCTGTCCTCAGTGAATACAGATTTTTACAGTCCAAGGTGTCAGAACCCCACCAATATGATACAGATGAAATCGTCTAAGGATAGGCCATACATATAATCCTTTTAGGCTGGACACACATGATCAATAGTCTGACCTGATCCTACCAAGACATTGCCTATGAGGGACTAATGACTGATCTGCTGCTCAATATTACAATTTTTGGGAAATATTCTTTCAACACTATGATACATCTATATTTTTCTCTTTTATTGGACCGTTGTTCTGGTTCATTCCACAATCTCAGGTTAGATGGGCTTCCCACTTCCAAAAGGGGATCAGACGATGCTAATGCCACTGTTGCCCCAAACTATATATTGGGATCATGCAAGGGCGTAATGATCTGAGTCGCAGAGGTTGCGACTGGATCCCTGTGTGGGTAAGGGCAGGGGTGTCAAACTGCATTCCTCGAGGGCTGCAACCAGGTCATGTTTTAATCACCTACACACATAATGATTGCAGCACCTTGTGCAATGCTAAGGAAATCTTGAAAACACGCATGGTTTGCGGCCCTCGAGGAATGCAGTTTGACACCCCTGGGTAAGGGGCATGCCTTTGCCAACGCAAACTTCACATGGATGTGCGTCCTCGGATGCTGAAGTGTATTGCGGCGCTGATATTAGTCAAGTCTGTGCACTGCAATACGCTCTGCTGGCCAATCAGAGGCCAGCAAATGTGGCACCCCAGGAGTTCCTGTACCACAGTGGTATTGCCTTCCTCTCGGGGAGGGTAATGCCATGCCTGGAGACAGGAGGAATCCCTTTGGCAGGTAACCTTACTCGCAACACATTCTGACTCCAGGCCAGAAGGGGGAGCTCTACACCCGACTTGAGGGGAGCAGCTTTCTCTGATCGGGAGGATGAGTCAGTTGCTAGGCAGACAAGCAGACAGTTGACAGATGGTAGCAGACAGTGAAGGAGCACAGAGGTACTTAGGAGCTAGAGAAAGACTGCTACTGGGCCTCTCTAAGCTGAGCGCAGAAACCGGGTACCGAGAGCCCGAGGCTGAGGGTGACTGCAAGCCCCATGGCAGAACCGGAGGGCAGGAAACTAAAAGGGATTTGCCCATGTAATACCTGAGGTACAGCAGCAATCAGAGTCCAGAGTCACCATGAACAGAGACTCAAAAGACACGGCTCAAGTTGCCTACCGTGCAGGTACTGTCCCTGGACAGGGAAGAAAGAGGGCCTTGTTAGAGAGCTACAGGCAGCAAGGGACCACAGACTAGCGCATAGTGGAAGGCTCCCAAACTGACCTGTTAAGGGGATTTCCACCTGTCTTTAGGCTGCCTGGACTCCAGCTACACCTGTTACCGGTACCCTGGACTGAGGCAGAAAACAATCTCCGTAAACCAGGTAAAGACTGCAACCTGTATCTTCCAATTATTTGTGGCATTCACCATCCCTGCCAAATACACCGGGAGCCCTGGGGACACCGCTTCACCTGTGGGAAGCTACACCATCTTTGCTGCAGCACCATCGCCCCCAGAGGACCCCTTTAAGCAGGGTCGGTCACCTCTGACCGAGAACCACAGGTGGCGTCACAAACTTTCCTTATTTCCACAACCCCTTTAAAAACCATCCCTTTTACTTAGGCGCTTAGGGCCACGGACCGGGTCGTTGCCACTGTGACCACCCCTTTAATTGCGACCGGACCTGGTGCCGAGTACCTGACGGGCGACTCACATCCAACGTCGGCATGCATGTGACGGGGCGCATGGCAGTGACGTAAAGACCTCCTGTTGCTTGCACACTGAAGGCAGCTGCCGGCTTCAGATGAGGACGCCCGCAGTGGAGGAGCTGTGAGAAGGCGAGTAGAATAATTTTTTTTTTCAATGAATTAAAGAACAGCGGCAAATGGGGGATATATATATACCAGGATGGGGAATATATATAACAGGATGTGCCCAGGAAGGGGGATATATACCAAGATGGGGTCCAGGATAAGGGACCTATGTACCAGGATTGGGAACATATATATTAGGATAAGGGACATATATACCAGGAAAAGGTCCAGCATAAAGGGACAAATGTACCAGGATGGAGCCAGGAAGGGGAACACATACCAGGATGGAGGACGTATACAGTCATGGTCAAAAGTATTGACACCCCTGCAATTTTGTCAGATTCTGACAATGATTGCAAACACAAATTCTTTGGTATTATTATCTTCATTTAATTTGTCTTAAATGAAAAAAACACAAAAGAAAATGAAGCAAAAAGCAAAACATTGAACATTTCACACAAAACTCCAAAAATGGGCCAGACAAAAGTATTGGCACCCTCAGCTTAATACTTGGTTGCACAACCTTTAGCCAAAATAACTGCGACCAACCGCTTCCGGTAACCATCAATGAGTTTCTTACAATACTCTGCTGGAATTTTAGACCATTCTTCTTTGGCAAACTGCTCCAGGTCCCTGATATTTGAAGGGTGCCTTCTCCAAACTGCCATTTTTAGATCTCTCCACAGGTGTTCTATGGGATTCAGGTCTGGACTCATTGCTGGCCACCTTAGAAGTCTCCAGTGCTTTCTCTCAAACCATTTTCTAGTGCTTTTTGAAGTGTGTTTTGGGTCATTGTCCTGCTGGAAGACCCATGACCTCTGAGGGAGACCCAGCTTTCTCACACTGGGCCCTACATTATGCTGCAAAATTTGTCGGTAGTCTTCAGACTTCATAACGCCATGCACACGGTCAAGCAGTCCAGTGCTAGAGGCAGCAAAGCAACCCCAAAACATCAGGGAACCTCCGCTATGTTTGACTGTAGGGACAGTGTTCTTTTCTTTGAATGCCTTTTTTTCTCCTGTAAACTCTATGTTGATGCCTTTGCCCAAAAAGCTCTACTTTTGTCTCATTTGACCACAGAACATTCTTCCAAAACGTTTTAGGCTTTTTTAAGTAAGTTTTGGCAAACTCCAGCCTGGCTTTTTTATGTCTCTGGGTAAGAAGTGGGGTCTTCCTGGGTCTCCTACCATACAGTCCCTTTTCATTCAGACGCTAACGGATAGTACGGGTTGACACTGTTGTACCCTCGGACTGCAGGGCAGCTTGAACTTGTTTGGATGTTAGTCGAGGTTCTTTATCCAACATCCGCACAATGTTGCATTGAAATCTCTTGTCAATTTTTCTTTTCCGTCCACATCTAGGGAGGTTAGCCACAGTGCCATGGGCTTTAAACTTCTTGATGACACTGCGCACGGTAGACACAGGAACATTCAGGTCTTTGGAGATGGACTTGTAGCCTTGAGATTGCTCATGCTTCCTCACAATTTGGTTTCTCAAGTCCTCAGACAGTTCTTTGGTCTTCTTTCTTTTCTCCATGCTCAATGTGGTACACACAAGGACACAGGACAGAGGTTGAGTCAACTTTAATCCATGTCAACTGGCTGCAAGTGTGATTTAGTTATTGCCAACACCTGTTAGGTGCCACAGGTAAGTTACAGGTGCTGTTAATTACACAAATTAGAGAAGCATCACATGATTTTTCGAACAGTGCCAATACTTTTGTCCACCCCCTTTTTTGTGTTTGGTGTGAAATTATATCCAATTTGGCTTTCGGACAATTCTTTTTGTGTTTTTTCATTTAAGACAAATTAAATGAAGATAATAATACCAAATAATTTGTGTTTTCAATCATTTTCAGGAAGAAACTGAGCATTATCTGACAGAATTGCAGGGGTGTCAATACTTTTGGCCATGACTGTATATTAGGATGGGCCCAGGATGAGGGATATATATATATATATATATATATATATATATATATATATACAATGGGGCAAAAAAGTATTTAGTCAGTCAGCAATAGTGCAAGTTCCACCACTTAAAAAGATGAGAGGCGTCTGTAATTTACATCATAGGTAGACCTCAACTATGGGAGACAAACTGAGAAAAAAAAATCCAGAAAATCACATTGTCTGTTTTTTTTAACATTTTATTTGCATATTATGGTGGAAAATAAGTATTTGGTCAGAAACAAAATTTCATCTCAATACTTTGTAATATATCCTTTGTTGGCAATGACAGAGGTCAAACGTTTTCTGTAAGTCTTCACAAGGTTGCCACCCACTGTTGTTGGTATGTTGGCCCATTCCTCCATGCAGATCTCCTCTAGAGCAGTGATGTTTTTGGCTTTTCGCTTGGCAACACGGACTTTCAACTCCCTCCAAAGGTTTTCTATAGGGTTGAGATCTGGAGACTGGCTAGGCCACTCCAGGACCTTGAAATGCTTCTTACGAAGCCACTCCTTCATTGCCCTGGCGGTGTGCTTTGGATCATTGTCATGTTGAAAGACCCAGCCACGTTTCATCTTCAATGCCCTTGCTGATGGAAGGAGGTTTGCACTCAAAATCTCACGATACATGGCCCCATTCATTCTTTCATGTACCCGGATCAGTCGTCCTGGCCCCTTTGCAGAGAAACAGCCCCAAAGCATGATGTTTCCACCACCATGCTTTACAGTAGGTATGGTGTTTGATGGATGCAACTCAGTATTCTTTTTCCTCCAAACACGACAAGTTGTGTTTCTACCAAACAGTTCCAGTTTGGTTTCATCAGACCATAGGACATTCTCCCAAAACTCCTCTGGATCATCCAAATGCTCTCTAGCAAACTTCAGACGGGCCCGGACATGTACTGGCTTAAGCAGTGGGACACGTCTGGCACTGCAGGATCTGAGTCCATGGTGGCGTAGTGTGTTACTTATGGTAGGCCTTGTTACATTGGTCCCAGCTCTCTGCAGTTCATTCACTAGGTCCCCCCGCGTGGTTCTGGGATTTTTGCTCACCATTCTTGTGATCATTCTGACCCCACGGGGTGGGATTTTGCGTGGAGCCCCAGATCGAGGGAGATTATCAGTGGTCTTGTATGTCTTCCATTTTCTAATTATTGCTCCCACTGTTGATTTCTTCACTCCAAGCTGGTTGGCTATTGCAGATTCAGTCTTCCCAGCCTGGTGCAGGGCTACAATTTTGTTTCTGGTGTCCTTTGACAGCTCTTTGGTCTTCACCATAGTGGAGTTTGGAGTCAGACTGTTTGAGGGTGTGCACAGGTGTCTTTTTATACTGATAACAAGTTTAAACAGTTGCCATTACTACAGGTAATGAGTGGAGGAAAGAGGAGACTCTTAAAGAAGAAGTTACAGGTCTGTGAGAGCCAGAAATCTTGATTGTTTGTTTCTGACCAAATACTTATTTTCCACCATAATATGCAAATAAAATGTTAAAAAAACAGACAATGTGATTTTCTGGATTTTTTTTTCTCAGTTTGTCTCCCATAGTTGAGGTCTACCTATGATGTAAATTACAGACGCCTCTCATCTTTTTAAGTGGTGGAACTTGCACTATTGCTGACTGACTAAATACTTTTTTGCCCCACTGTATATATATATACACACACAGTGTGCAGAATTATTAGGCAAGTTGTATTTTAGAGGATTATTTTTATTATTGAGCAACAACTATGTTCTCAATCAACCCAAAAGACTCAAATATCAAAGCTTAATATTTTTGGAAGTTGGAGTGTTTTTTTTAAATTTGGCTATCTTAGGAGGATATCTGTTTGTGCAGGTAACTATTACTGTGCAGAATTATTAGGCAACTTAATAAAAACCAAACATATTCCCATCTCACTTGTTTATTTTCACCAGGTAAACCAATATAACTGCACAACATTTAGAAATAAACATTTTTGACATGCAAAAACAAAATCCTCCAAAAATAGTGACCAATATAGCCCCCTGTCTTTATGATGACACTCAGCAGCCTCCATCCATAGATTCTGTCAGTTGCTTGATCTGTTTACGACCAACATTGCGTGCAGCAGCCACCACAGCCTCCAGACACTGATCCGAGAGGTGGACTGTTTTCCCTCCCTGTAGATCTCACATTTTATGAGGGACCACAGGTTCTCTATGGGGTTCAGATCAGGTGAACAAGGGGGCCATGTCATTATTTTTTCTTCTTTGAGACCTTTACTGGCCAGCCACGCTATGGAGTAGTTGGAGGCATGTGATGGAGCATTGTCCTGCATGAAAATCATGTTTTTCGTGAGCAATGCCGACTTCTTCCTGTACCACTGAATGAAGAAGTTGTCTTCCATAAACTGGCAGTAAGTCTGGGAGTTGAGCTTCACTCCATCCTCAACCCGAAAAGGTCCCACAAGTTCATGTTTGATGATACCAGCCCATACCAGTCCCCCACCTCCACCTTGCTGGCGTCTGAGTCGGAGTGGAGCTCTCTGCCCTTTACTGATCCAGCCTCTGGCCCATCCATCTGGCCCATAAAGAGTCACTCATTTCATCAGTGCAGAAAACCTTTGAAAAGTCAGTCTTAAGATATTTCTTGGCCCAGTCTTGCCGTTTTATCCTATGTTTCTTGTTCAGAGGTGGTCGTTTTTCAGCCTTCCTTACCTTGGCCATGTCCCTGAGTATCGCACACCTTGTGCTTTTTGTTACTCCAGTAACGTTGCAGCTCTGAAATATGGCAAAACTGGTGGCAAATGGCATCTTGGCAGCTTCACGCTTGATTTTTCTCAATTCATGGGCAGTTATTTTGCGCCTTTTTTGCCCAATACGCTTCTTGCAACCCTGTTGGCTATTTGCCATGAAACGCTTGATTGTTTGGTGATCACGCTTCAAAAGTTTGGCGATTTCAAGACTGCTGCATCCCTCTGCAAGACATCTCACAATTTTGGACTTTTCAGAGCCCGTCAAATCTCTCTTCTGACCCATTTTGCCAAAGGAAAGGAAGTTGCTTAATAATGAAGCACACCTTATATAGGGTTTTGATGTCAGTAGACAACACCCCTCTTCATTATAGAGATGCACATCACCTGATTTACTTAATTGGTAGTTGGCCCTCAAGCCTGAACAGCTTGGAGTAGGACAACATGTATATAAAGTATCGTGATCAAAATACAACTTGCCTAATAATTCTGCACACAGTGTACCAGGAAAGAGCTCAGGAAGGGGGGACATTACTATATAATGGGGAGTGGGTGAAACTTGCATGTCCTTAAAGGATTTAGTCAAGGGCCATACATCTGGCCAACATGCGGGTGGGGAAAGGGCCCAGGTCCAAATCTTACAGCGGGGCCAATCGGACTGTAGTTACACCACTGGATCCATGCCTGCAGCCTTCTGAGATCAGGTACCATCTTATCCCAGAAAGATTTTGCTATGAAGCCTAGAGCAAATTTTTCAAGCGGAAAAACCCAAAAAGCGTCAAAATAGTTTAATGCGAAAAACAACATTCGCGTTCAACTTCACCAAAGTCAATAAAACCGTGATTATAAGAGTTCCCTTCAGGTCTCATCTTGAAGCCAACTAGTTCTCCTTATGTAGAAGATCAGAAATATTTCATGTAGTCGTAACATATATTACAGGGGTCTGTATCATCACATCCCCTCTTCCCCCGTGATCGTAAATCGATATAAAAGATGCGGGAATTCAATATCAATAACTTTATTGGTAGACATAAAATTCCCGTCCTGACACGACCGTCATCTCCAGCTCATTTCGCTAAACAAAAGCTGCACATAACTTCTTAGCCTTTGTACACATCTGCGATATTAAAAATGCTAATAAAATTCTGCCATGATAAATAATTAAACAATTGTCATGAATCAATAAGTTTAGCACATTGTTTTCATCAGCAAATTCTACTCTATAAACAAGAAATGATGAATTACCAAGTCTAATTTTCACAGAAAATTGGAAACAATTTATGACTAATAATTAAAAAAGTATTAGAATTCAACCCGCCATACAGTGAAGCTCGTCTTTACTTTCTTCTGTAGTTTTTCTTTTTTTTGCCGTCTAGGTGAAGCTGTGACTGATCCCCTTGAGACTTTGTATTTTATAATATCCTTGGCAAAGGATATTCTATGACTTCTGATAGGTTGTCCGTACAAGGATGCATCTATATGGCGGTAATCTACATCACTGGTCCACGACAACATCAAAACCGAGCAATTATATTATGAAAATGCAAGATTTGTAACCTTTTTTGCCTATTTTAAGCCATTTTGCAGTTTATTTGTATCCTTTTCAATGTAGAATGTCTGTGTGTTGGTATCTGGAAACCATCAACAAGTAGGGTGACAAATCTCATTACTTTCTTTTTTATTACAAACATATGTTCCTAGGGAATCCAGCTTATCAAAGTGTAACGCTGCCCGTTTCGAGCAGGACATCACTACGTATGATCAAGATGAAGATTTGTGACCTAATCTTTGGTTATTTTTAGCTATTTTGCAGCTTATTTTTAGCGTTTGCAATGTAGAATGTCCGTGAGCTGGTATGTGGAAACCATCAACAAGTAGGCTGACAGATATCATTATCTTTTAT
The DNA here is from genome assembly GCF_032444005.1 of Ranitomeya imitator. Taxonomy (NCBI): domain Eukaryota; kingdom Metazoa; phylum Chordata; class Amphibia; order Anura; family Dendrobatidae; genus Ranitomeya; species Ranitomeya imitator. The sequence goes on from NC_091290.1 coordinate 143,179,920, forward strand.
GAAACATAGCTTCCTAGGGAATCCACCTAATCAAAGTGTAACGCTGCCAGTTTACAGCAGGAAATCACTATGGGCTAAAGAGAGGCTTGTATTACCAATAATAACTGTCAGTAGCAGCATGTTGATGGTTTCCAGGTAGAAATTATTTGGTTTAATGCAGGGTACAATAAAAGGAAGTAGTCCTAGCAATTTTCAGCATAAAGGACTTGAACATTTTTACAGATCTAACTGGCTTATTAGGTATCCAGAGTCACCATGTCGTTATAGGATGGACCCGTTGATGCTTTTTTGGCGGAAGTATGATACTACCGCCTTCTCCACTAGAAGCATATAATGGCACTTTAAACCATTGGAATAAATAGCGCCACCCCTGTCCACCAACTGTACATGGTATTGCAGCTCAGCGCCACTGAAATTAACAGGGCCGACTTACAATACCACAAAACTTGTGCACAGATGGGACCCTCTTTTTTTTTTCCTCAGATTAGGTTCCCTCCTCCCTTTATCGAAATCGAAGCTTGCTATCCTAGTGGACGTGCTTATCAGCTCTTCGATGTGAGTGTTTCCTTGAGGACCCCGCCCAGTTGGCTAAATATACTACGTTTATATACAGGGAAGACGGGGCCATATCTCAGGAATGGAAATACACATGAACAAGAGAAAAGTGCAGCGCCCCAGAGTCCTGGTTGTTGCAGTAATCTCGCTCTGCCACTAAGGAGAGTGATGTTATGTCTGATTGCACTAAAGGAGTTCACCTGACCAGGTATCACAAGCACACATTACACTTCACACTCCGGCCACCAGGGGGAGTAAAAGGCACTATGTATTAGGCCACTTCTCACACTGGTAAAACTGGGGGTCGGATAGGAAGTTAGAATAGAACGCAGCCTGGGAGAGCTCCTGGGAGGATCTGTCAGGGGTGGGTTCCTGACAGGGGCCTAGCAGAAGGGATAGAGAGTGATGGAACCGCGCCTGCACTACCTTGCGGCGGTATGCCAAGGAAGGACACGAAGAGAAGGATATTGTGGAAAAGTGAGAAACGAGATCAAAGCACAAAGGAGAGCCAGTAGGAGTCATGCCCCGAGAACGGCAACATCCTACTGAGGCGCGTAGCCGGTGACCGGAACACCGAGGGAGTAACTGACTTCAAGCATTACTTCAAATACCGCAGGGCAGTTGATTATAGGTTGGCTGTCTACCATACATCACCTAAGAAGACATAGGGGGCAAGCGTGGAGAGGGGTGTCTCTAGGGTCCCAGAATAGCACCGAGCCTTCCCGTCAAACGGGTACATCCTATCCAGATAAACTTGGGGGACGGAGAGAGAGAGAGAGAAAGAACGAACACGAGAGTTGTGAGGACTATCCCGAACGCTCAGCAGGGAAGAACTACAACACACAGGCGCTAGTGGTAGGCACTGATTTCCACCTGCAAAGGGAACTCTGGATGTGCCTTCGGATCGGCCGGTCTCAGACAACCCTGTTAACAGTGCTCTGGATTGAGGATCCTGAAGTCTTCAGTAAAAGGTAAAGAGACTGCAACCCTGTGTCCTCGTTATTAACTGCGCCTCACACCATCGCCACCTACACTACTGGGAAGCCCTGGGGAAACACTTCACCTGTGGGAAGGTATGTCATCTAGCTGCCATTCCATCACCCCAGGGGACCCCTAAGCAGCGTCGGTCACCCTGACCGAATACCACAGGTGGCGTCACGAACCCTTGACAAACTATCATCACCCCTTTCATTGAACGCCCCTTGGCAGGGTCACGGACCGGGTCCAGCCACTGTGACAACCCCAGCACCGAGACGGAGAGGACCGGTACCGAGAACCTGTGGCCCTGTGTCTGGGGGCGCTCCAAAAACATCTTTGGATTTGAGATAACAGTGGCATTTACATCATTACATATTTATGGCACAAATGACAACCCATACCTACAGTCATGGCCTAAAGTTTTGGTGCCCTTGAAATTGTTCCAGACAACGAACACTAGCTTTAGAGTATTGTCTTCTGAATTCATCCATTTCCCCAATCATATGACTGTTTTCTTTTGGCAATTTATTTTCCCTAAAACTGGTCTGGCTCATAGAAGGGACTCCTCCTACCATGACACCCCAATAGGGATTATACCAGGGTGTTTTTTGTTGTTTTTTTTCTTTATTATACCGGGGGTCCTCAAACTTTTTAAGCACGGGGCCAGATCACGGTCCCTCAGACTAATGGAGGGACGGAATATAGTTTTTAAAAAAAACTATGAACAAATTCCTATGCACACTGCGCATATCTTATTTTGAAGTAACAAAAAACAAAACAAACTAATAAAATATTTTAAATGAAGAACAAGTAAAGTTAAATCAACAAACTTACCAGTATTTCAATGGGAACCATGGTCCTGCTTTTGGCTAATGAGATGATCAATGTCCGGTTCCATATTTGTCACTGCCAGTCGTAACAAGTGAAGCAATTGTTCTCTTTCTTGATATCATGGTTTCCTAGGGATTCCAAATTGCTACTAGTGTTTTCAAAGGGAGATTTGTAGTTAAAATTCTGCGCTGCCGCTAAGATGAATTTCAGGAGAGTATAGTTGATTCACAGTGGTTTTATTCAACGCGTTTCAGAGGTCTCATGCCCCCTTCATCAGGAGATACCACCACACGTATTTCCTGATGAAGGGGGCATGAGACCCCAGAAACGCGTTGAATAAAACCACTGTGAATCAACTATACTCTCTGTTGTGAATTCTGTTGTCAAGCTCCCTCCTGTGGTCATGAATGGTACTTCGGCTGGTTCTGTCCATGGGCTTCCTCTGGTGGTGGTGAGTGGGGCTGCGGCTTCTGAGGTTCCTTCCACAGGTGACGAGGTTAATTCGTTAGCTGGCTGCTCTATTTAACTCCACCTAGATCTTTGCTTCATGCCACCTGTCAATGTTCCAGTATTGGTCTAGTTCACTCCTGGATCGTTCTTGTGACCTGTCTTCCCAGCAGAAACTAAGTTCCTGCTTGTTTTTCTCTGGTTTGCTATTTTTCTGTCCAGCTTGCTATTTTGTTTGTTGTCTTGCTTGCTGGAAGCTCTGGGACGCAGAGGGAGCGCCTCCGCACCGTGAGTTGGTGCGGAGGGTATTTTTGCGCCCTCTGCGTGGTCTTTTTGTAGTTTTTTGTGCTGACCGCAAAGCGACCTTTCCTATCCTCTGTCTGTTCAGTAAGTCGGGCCTCACGTTCCTAAATCTATTTCATCTCTGTGTTTGTAATTTTCATCTTTACTCACAGTCATTATATGTGGGGGGCTGCCTTTTCCTTTGGGGAATTTCTCTGAGGCAAGGTAGGCTTTATTTTTCTATCTTTAGGGCTAGCTAGTTCCTTAGGCTGTGTCGAGTTGCATAGGGAGCGTTAGGAGCAATCCACGGCTATTTCTAGTGTGTGTGATAGGATTAGGGATTGCGGTCAGCAGAGTTCCCACGTCTCAGAGCTCGTCCTATATTATCAGTAACTATCAGGTCATTCCGTGTGCTCTTAACCAGCAGGTCCATTATTGTCCTGACCACCAGGTCATAACAACTCTCCTGAAATTCATCTTAGCGGCAGCGCAGAATTTTAACTATAAATCTCCCTTTGAAGACATAATTTTCTCTGGTCGGTGAAGACCTGTGGATCTGCAGCAGCCGCTATCTATATGCTCTAACCTCATCCTAACCAGGTGAGCAAATTTGGTGTATATTCTCCTCTGTGTAACGTGGATAAGACCCTATTTCGCTCATTGTCTCCCCATTGTTTTGCAAAAATTGCTACTAGTAAAATACCAATATATATACACAGCGCTACAAAAACAATATACCAGCAATAAAATTGCCCGCACAGATACATACAGACTGCACTGCCCATCAATGCAGCATTGCCAGTCAATTTCTTTTCAGCTTCACCAGTGCCCATATTGTTGGAACTCTTCTTTTACCTCAGGCTCAGACTGGTGTGGTGCGAGAGTCCCCAATAGGCAGGTAAACGTCACCAATAGGCAGCACAGGTCCCCAATAGGCAGTATAGTCCAAATCCGGTGTTAAAAAAAAAACAAAACAAAAAAACAAACCTGTACTCACCTATGTCCCCCGCTGCTCTGAAGAGGCTCCTGTTTGACTCAGTCTTCTTCTGGCATAGGCGGCGTGACATCAAGCCTCGCAGGTGACATGCTGACAATCACGTGGTCCACTGGTCTGTGCTGCATATGGAGTGCCGCGCATCGGCCTTTCCTCGCCACCTCGCCATTCCGCCTGTGATTTCACTACTACAACTGTAGTGAAGTTCAATGTCAGCCGGACGCAAGGGCCGGATAAATGTCCTCGGCAGGCCGCATGTGGCCTGCGGGCCGTAGTTTGAGGACCCCTGGATTATACAGTTGTGGTGCCCCTGAGGATCCAGTCGCCACAGATGTACTGCACCTCAGCCAGAGGTGTGGTACTCTGCTCTCGGGAAAGGAGGGGACACTACCCAGGACCCACACACTAGCATCCAACACTAGACCTCTATAGGCTAGGAGGGAACTAGTTAGAGGGTGTGGGTGGAGGAAGTAGAAGGGTTGTCATAGAACAAGGAGGGAGGAGTCAGGAAGATTCTGGAAAGGCAGTGGGGAGGAGTGGAAGAGATCAGATTCGAGAGAGAGTTGGAGCTGGGGGCTTGAGCATTGAGGAGCTCATCCCAGCACAAGAGGACAAAAAGAGAATAAGGAAGATAGAGAGAAGCTAATGACAGAAAGAAGAGCGAGAAGGGGTCCTAGGGGCATGGGTAGTGAGGAATCCACCCGTGTGGCCCGTATCCACACTGACTGTAGTTGGTTGGAGGGACCAGGTCACAGTGGGGGAACCGGCCCCCAAGACTAGTGGAGACCTACAAAGGTCAGCTAGCAAGCCAGAGGCTGTAGTATCTGTATGTGAAACAGCCACATCCACACACATTCACTGAAAAGGCAGCCACATAGGATCAAGGGGACCAGAAGGACGTCACCCGACAAGATCCAAGGCTGCTGGCTTGGGACACTGTGTGAAGGCGAGGGCAGGAGAGGCAGGAGCCAGCTCAGTGAGACGGCCAGGGAAGGGACATAAGAAGGGGTTCTGGCAAAGTAGACCCCAAATTACCAGAGCTGGCTTGACCAAAGATTGAGGACACAGCACCCGGCTGGGACTGCATTTAAGAACTGTGAGTAAAAGTGTGGAAACTGAACTCTGCTGTGTCCTCTGAATTATTACTGTGTCACCTGTTGTGAATTCTGTTGTCGAACTCCCTCCTGTGGTCGTGAATGGTACTTCGGCGAGTTCTGTCTATGGGCTCCCTCTGGTGGCTTTGAGTGAAGCTGCTGCTTCTGAGGTTCCTTACACAGGTGACGTGGTTTATCCTTTGGTTGACTGCTCTATTTAACTCCTCTCAGATCGTTACTCCATGCCAGCTGTCAATGTTTTTGCATTGGTTCAGTTCGCTCCTGGATCTCTCTGGTGACCTGCCTTCTCCTGCAAAAGCCAAGTTCCTGATAGTCATTATTTGTTCACTGTTTTCTTGTCCAGCTGGTTTTCATGATTTTGTCTTGCTAGCTGGAAGCTCTGGGAGGCAGAGTGGCCCCTCCGCACCGTGAGTCGGTGCGGAGGTCTTTTTTGCACACTCTGCGTGGTCTTTTGTAGGTTTTTGTGCTGATCGCAAAGTTACCTTTCCTATCCTCTGTCTATTTAGTAAGTCTGGCCTCCCTTTGCTAAAACCTGTTTCATTTCTGCGTTTGTGACTTTCATCTTTACTCACAGTCAATATATGTGGGGGGCTTCCTTTACCTTTGGGGAATTTCTCTGAGGCAAGGTAGGCTTTATTTTCTATCTCTAGGGCTAGATAGTTCTTAGGCTGTGACGAGGCGCCTAGGTCTGGTCAGGAGCGCTCCATGGCTATTTCTGGTGTGTGTGATAGGATTAGGGCTTGCGGTCAGCAGAGCTCCCACATCCCAGAGTTCGTCCTGTATGACGTTTAACTATCAGGTCATTCCGGGTGCTCCTAACCACCAGGTCATAACAGTAGAGCTGGCCCAAAGTATTAATGCATCTCAATAGAGGAATAAGAGAACTTCTGAGACCATTTTTTTTTCTTTGCACTGTGTTTTGTCTTTCTTTTTCCCTAGACCTTTGGGTGGTTCAGGACACAGATGTAGATATGGACATTCAAGGTCTGTCCTCTTGTATGGATCATCTCTCTGCAAGGGTACAAAACATTCAAGATTTTGTGGTTCAGAATCCTATGTTCGAGCCTAAAATTCCTATTCCTGACTTATTTTCTGGGGATAGATCTAGGTTCTTGAATTTCAAAAATAATTGTAAACTGTTTCTAGCTTTGAAACCCCGCTCCTCTGGTGACCCCGTTCAACAGGTAAAAATGATTATTTCTTTGTTGCGTGGTGACCCTCAAGACTGGGCATTTTCCCTTGTGCCAGGAGATCCGGCATTGCGTGATGTTGATGCGTTTTTTCTGGCACTTGGATTGCTTTATGATGAACCAAATTCAGTGGATCAGGCAGAGAAAATCTTGCTGGCTTTGTGTCAGGGTCAGGATGAAGCGGATGTGTACTGTCAGAAGTTTAGAAAGTGGTCTGTGCTTACTCAGTGGAATGAATGTGCCCTGGTGGCAATTTTCAGAAAGGGTCTTTCTGAAGCCCTTAAGGATGCCATGGTGGGATTTCCCACGCCTGCTGGTCTGAATGAGTCTATGTCTTTGGCCATTCAGATCGATCGGCGCATGCGTGAGCGCAAAGCTGTGCACCATCTGGCGGTATTCTCTGAGCATAGGCCTGAGCCTATGCAGTGTGATAAGACTTTGACCAGAGCTGAATGGCAAGAACACAGACGTCGGAATGGGTTGTGTTTTTACTGTGGTGAATCCACTCATGCTATCTCCGATTGTACTAAGCGCACTAAGCGGTTCGCTAGGTCTGCCACCATTGGTACGGTACAGTCTAAATTTCTTTTGTCCGTTACTCTGATTTGCTCTCTGTCGTCCTATTCTGTAATGGCATTTGTGGATTCAGGCGCTGCCCTGAATTTGATGGACTTGGAGTTTGCCAGGCGCTGTGGTTTTTTCTTGGAGCCCTTGCAGTATCCTATTCCATTGAGAGGAATTGATGCTACGCCTTTGGCCAAGAATAAGCCTCGTTTCATTGGACCATATAAGATTTCTGAAGTTCTTAACCTTGTGTCATTTCATTTGGATCTTCCAGCTTCTTTTGCCATCCATAATGTGTTCCATAGGTCGTTGTTGCGGAGATACGTGGCGCCTATGGTTCCCTCCGTTGATCCTCCTGCCCCGGTGTTGGTCGAGGGGGAGTTGGAGTATGTGGTGGAGAAGATTTTGGATTCTTGTGTTTCGAGACGGAAACTCCGGTACCTGGTCAAGTGGAAGGGTTATGGTCAGGAAGATAATTCCTGGGTTTTTGCCTCTGATGTTCATGCTGCCGAACTTGTTCGTGCCTTTCATTTGGCTCATCCTGATCGGCCTGGGGGCTCTGGTGAGGGTTCGGTGACCCCTCCTCAAGGGGGGGGTACTGTTGTGAATTCTGTTGTCGAACTCCCTCCTGTGGTCGTGAATGGTACTTCGGCGAGTTCTGTCTATGGGCTCCCTCTGGTGGCTGTGAGTGAAGCTGCTGCTTCTGAGGTTCCTTACACAGGTGACGTGGTTTATCCTTTGGTTGACTGCTCTATTTAACTCCTCTCAGATCGTTACTCCATGCCAGCTGTCAATGTTTTTGCATTGGTTCAGTTCACTCCTGGATCTCTCTGGTGACCTGCCTTCTCCTGCAGAAGCTAAGTTCCTGATAGTCATTATTTGTTCACTGTTTTCTTGTCCAGCTGGTTTTCATGATTTTGTCTTGCTAGCTGGAAGCTCTGGAATGCAGAGTGGCCCCTCCGCACCGTGAGTCGGTGCGGAGGTCTTTTTTGCACACTCTGTGTGGTCTTTTGTAGGTTTTTGTGCTGATCGCAAAGTTACCTTTCCTATCCTCTGTCTATTTAGTAAGTCTGACCTCCCTTTGCTAAAACCTGTTTCATTTCTGCGTTTGTGACTTTCATCTTTACTCACAGTCAATATATGTGGGGGGCTTCCTTTACCTTTGGGGAATTTCTCTGAGGCAAGGTAGGCTTTATTTTCTATCTCTAGGGCTAGATAGTTCTTAGGTTGTGACGAGGCGCCTAGGTCTGGTCAGGAGCGCTCCACGGCTATTTCTGGTGTGTGTGATAGGATTAGGGCTTGCGGTCAGCAGAGCTCCCACATCCCAGAGCTCGTCCTGTATGAGGTTTAACTATCAGGTCATTCCGGGTGCTCCTAACCACCAGGTCATAACAGTCACCTTCCCTGCATCACAACAATCAATCATTAAGGGTACGTTCACACTAGCGTTGCGCCGCCCTGCGTCGGCGACGCAACGCGCGACGCATCGAAAAACGCGCGCAAACGCGCGCAAAAACGCGCGCGTTTTGCGACGCGTGCGTCGTTTTTGACCAAAATTGGACGCACAGAAAATGCAACTTGTAGCGTTTTCGTGCGTCCGACGCCAGCGTCGGAAACGACGCACGTGGCGAAAAACGCAACCAAAAAGACGCACGCGTCCCCTATGTTAAACATAGGGGCGCGTCGCCGCTGCGTCGCCGCTGCGTCGCCGACGCAACAGCGGCGCAACGCTAATGTGAACTTAGACTTACTTGAACTATTTAACTGCTCTGGGGCCTAGCTCTACCCGTGGAGAGCGAAACACCTCTGCTGCATCATTATCTGCCCCAGTGACCTAGGGTCGGCCATTTCCTTATTGCCGAGCAGCATGGGTGGCATCACGAACTAAATAACTTATAAACTTTAATTCCCCTTTAATTGACTTTTATTGGATGCCCAGGGCCACGCAGCGGGTCACTGCTGCCGGGACAACCCCCTTAAGAACCGTCCGATCCAGCCCGAGTACCCCACGGCCTTAGCAGGCGCTCCACAGTCATGGCTGAAAGTGTTGCCACCCTTGAAATTGTTTAAGAAAATGAAGTATTTCTCCCAGACAATTATTGCAATTACACATGTTTTGTTATAGATGTGTTTATTTCTTTTATATGTATTTTAACAACAACAAAAATGGGGAAAACAAGGTAAATAGGACACACAAAACCACAAAAATGGTCTGGACAAAATTGTTGGCACTGTCAACTTAATATTTGTTTGCACCCTCTTTAGAATAAATAACTGAAATCAATCGCTTCCTATAACCATCAACAAGCTTCTTACACCTCTTAGCTGGAATTCTGGAAGACTTCTTTTGCAAATTGCTTTAGGTCTCATGTGAAAGCGCCTTCTCCCAACAGCAATTTTAATAACTTTCCAGAGGGGTTCATTGGGATTTAAATCTGGACTCATTGCTGCCACTTCCGGACCCTTCTTGAAGTATGCTTGGTGTTAGTGTACTGCTGGAAAACCTTTACTTAGCAGGCAAAACCCAGCTTTCTGGCACTGGCCACTACATTGCCACCCAAAATACCCTGGTAATCTTCAGATTTCATGATGCCTTGCATAAACGTCAATTCACCCAGTGCCAGAGGAAGCAAAAGAGCCTCAAAACATCTTTGAACATCAACCATATTTGACTGTAGGTACTGAGTTCTTTTCTTTGTAAGCCTCATTCTGGTTTTGGTAAACAGAATGATGTGCTTTACCAAAAAGCTTTACCTTGGTCTCATCTGTCTACAAGATGCTTTCCCAGAAGGAGTAGGACTTACTCATGTACATAAAGGCAAACTGCAGTCAAACTGCACCCTGAGCCCACAGGACAGCTTGAATTTCTTTGGAACTTGATTGGGGCTGCTTATCCACCATCCGGACTATTCTGCATTGCGACCTTTCATCAATTTTTCTCTGTTGTCCACGTCCAGGAAGATTAGCTACAGTGCTATGGGTTGTAAACTTCTTGATTATGTTGCACACCGTGGACAAAGGAACATCAAGATTTCTGGCGATGGACTTGCAACCTTGAGATTGTTGATATTTTTCAACAATTTTGGTTCTCAAGTCCTCAGACAGTTCTCTTCTCCTCTTTCTGTTCTCCATGTTTAGTGTAACACACAGAAACACAATGCAAAGACTGAGTGAACTTTTTTTTACCTGGTTTCAGGTGCGATTTTCATCTCGCCCACACCTGTTACTTGCCACAGGTGAGTGTGAAAGAGCATCACATACTTAAAACAAAGATATTTACCCACAATTTTGGCAAAACGTTAATAATTTTGTCAGGCCCTTTTTTGGGCTTTTGTGCGAAATTATGTCCAATTTGTCTTTTTTCCTGTTATGTCAATGCACACAAAGGAAATAAAACATGAATATAACAAAACACGTGTAATTGCAATCATATTCTGGGAGAAATACTTCATTTTCTGGAACTTCTTCAAGGGTGGCAACACTTTCAGCCATGAATGTATAATCCCTACTGGGGTATCGTGGCAGGAGGAGTCTACTTTATTTTGGGATCCCTCTACAAGCCCGGTCAGTTTTAGAGAAAATAAATTGCCAAAAGAAAACAATCAAATGATTGTGGAAATGGTTGATTTCAGAAGACAACGCTCTAAAGCTAGCGTTCGAGATGAGCGAATAAATTCGTAGAACTTTGGTCAGGATTCTGTGAAGAGACAAGAGACCAAAGCGTACCTGCTGCAATCCCCTCTGTTAATAGGTGCAACATCATCAGATGAGGCGTTGGAGATTCTGGCAGGTAGGAGGTGGTCTTGTTGACATGGCCATCGGACCATCACTAGAGAGAAAAAAAGCCTGGTCATTATAACCCTACAAACCTGCGATTGGGATGGGGGGGGACGTACTATCATGCAGTCCCATGACCACCAGCTTTCCAAACCTTTCCATCTCCCAATAATTACCTGTGTGTCATTGCCTTGATACAGGCAACTATAATGCAGTCCCTAAAATCAATTCTGCATGCACGCCGGCTATTAATGGGAATTGGCTGCGTGCTTTCTTTGTATGGATGGCTTGAAATCAGATCAGTTCAAGGAGCAGGAAATGCTGCATGTTTTCTGTTATTCAGAGACCATTTTAATAACCCTAAATCAAAAGCACACATAAAATACCAAGCTATTTAAGAGAATGGGGGGCGAGTCAGGAGTAAGCTATACATAATTACTCAGCCATGCTAAAATAATGTTATGAGAAAGAGACACACAGGCTAAATAATTGCCTGCCTATTGTCATCAGTGATCACAAAAAGAGGGGGGGACGCACAATGTCGGGGGTATCAGAGGCGCCAACGAGCAGCTGCATCCACATAGCACCAACCTGCACACATTAATATATGATAAGCGAAATAATACCTGTTACCTGCAAAATCCGGAAACACAGAAACTATCCCCCCCGCCCCCCAAAAAAAAAATCTATTCCAATCTCAGAATTAATGCAAATGTAAAAAAAAACCCAGCAATAATCAATAAATGGCCGACATCTTGCTTCTGTTAACTCTTTCAGCCAGTAATGGTTTTGACACTGCACCAAATACCGTCGAATAATAACAAGTTGTGTATTTACCCAAATGTCATATCCAATTGTATCATGAGATGTAATATTGTCTGCTGGTAACGGCTCGACGTGCTATGCATGGCTAATTATCTGTGAACTGACAAAGCCTGTAACCCAGAGGTGGCTGAGCCAATCTGTAGGAAAAAAAAATAAAAATACAATCATAAGATAAATAATATAGTAAAATAAGAACAAAAAAAAACTATAGAATTATATGTAAAGAATAAAGCAATAACTTACAAAACAGCAAGAAAAAAATAAAGGTTGAAAAAAATACATTTAAATAAAACAAAATAAAAAGATAAATATGAAATAAAAATAAAATTATAAATAACTAAAAATCAATAGAAATACAAAAAAAGTACGAGCACATATATATATATATATATATATATATATATAATTTATATATTAAAAAATATTATATATATTATTTTTTTATTTAATTTTATTGTAGGTTACATTTTTATTTACAATTTTTTATAGATTTCACACTTTTTTCACTTTATTTATCCTTAAAAAATTGAGTAGTAAGATTTTATTTATTTATTTTTACAAGAATGAAAAATTAGAAAAATAAAGGTTTAGGTCAACGTGGACTGAAAGATTACATTCCATGCAAATTGCTCGGCGAGGTCTAATTTCTAACATTAATTTTCTTATCACTAAACAACCCTGGTTTATGAATTGTTTATGATAAATGGCCTAGAATGAGGAGAGGAAAGAAAAAAAAATGTAATGAATAAGCTGGTATGGCTCAGATCATCACTGTGTGATTGCTGTACTCCAGGCATGAAGACAATAACGCTTGCAGGAGAAAAAAATATATAGCGGGTTTAAATTCCTTATCCTTTATGACTGAGACCAAGACATTACCATTTTGTTATGTTCCTTGACTGAAACCTGATTATTCATCTGTCTCGCGAGCAGAAATCTTGAAGCTTTTTTTCTTTAACAAATGAACATGAAACACACAGAACAAGAAAGACCCCAAAAAAAGAAAATGAGAGAAAAAAAATATATAACTACATCACATGATAAAATTAGACATTTTATCACTGTAGATGTATGGAGAGCTTTAAAAATACAGATTTTATTTTCTATGCATTGGGTTAAGCAGCAGTTATTAAAGTATGGTGTGAAAAAACAACCAACACAACCCTTTTGTCACGACTCAGCTGTCGGGTGACCAGGGACCAGGGGCTCTTTCCCTGTCCCCAACACTAGGGGGTGCCCTAGCTCGCCCTATTCCCTGGGATACTTCTGAAGGTGAAGATGCCGGGGCCGCCACCCTTGCCTTATCTCCTGAATCAGCTCTCCGTCTGTTCTCTTCCCTCACCCAGGGAAGAGGGGCACTGCCATGCACCGCAGTGCACCAACCTGACGAACAAGGCAACATGAACAAGGGGTAATTGAAAACACCAGGCATGCAAATATTCATTCACATATAACAGAGGAATGCACCGGGAAGTGGAGGACAAGGAAAAAGCAAACCAAGAGAAGGGAAGGGAATGATCACACTTACAAACCACGCAATAGTCACAGTTAGGGCTTGTTTCCATTTGCGAGAAACACGTTCGTGTCTCGCATGTGAAAACCAAGCTCTGGCGCCGGCACTCCAGAGTGGAGCGTGCGGCCGCATAGCAACACATGGAGCTGCACGCTCCGCTCCCAAGTGCCGGCGCCAGAGCTTGGTTTACACATGCGAGACACGGACGTGTTTCTCGCAAATGGAAACAAGCCCTAACACCTCCAACCTGCTTGTCATATAAACACCTCTCCTCCAAGCCATGCAGCAGAAGCTAGCTCTGACATGGGTTTCAGGCAGGACCCAGATTATGTAGGGGATAGGAGTGGCTAATTAGGCTCAGCTGAGAGCTCAGACTCCCAGAGTCTCCATCATGACCGATTAACCCGTTCTGCCAAAGGAAATTAGCACCATTTAAAAGGAAGGTGAAGTGCTTGTTTTCAGTGCAGGAGCAATCAAACTCTGCAGTCTTTTGGCTCCTCTCTGTTGCGATAACACGGTGACACCTTTCCTTCATCTTAGGAACGTGGATTGGTGCCGTTGATTGGAGGCCAGGGCTAAAAGCCACTTGATTCAAGGGTGATCTTCTCAGGCCAAGGTTGATATGGATTTTGGTAAACAGACTATATTGGCAAGAAGCCCACAGGACACTTGGTGCCAGATTGTAGGACTAGAATCACATCAACGGTCAATTGAGTCAATATGTTTGAGATAGCACCAGAGGTTATCACATTGGATTCTACTCTGGTATGACACTGTCCCTGGTCCAGGCTCTGCTCACTTCGTTCCCATTCAATTTTCTCTCATGAGTCACATCGAGCTTTGCAAGTAGCCCGGCATGCTCCCCTCTACCTAGATCTATATAAGGCCTCACAAGACACACACCTGTAACACATTTCTAGAATTCGCCCTTTTCTTACTTTCGACTCTGCAAAAGCTCTGTTTCACTTATTCATTCTCGTCTGGACTATTGTAACTCTCTACTAATCGGCCTCCCTCTTACCAAACTCTCCCCGCTCCAATCTGTCGTGAATGCTGTAGCCAGGATCATATTCCTCACCAACCGTTACACCAATGCCTCTACCTTGTGCCAGTCATCATACTGGTTACCCATCCACTCAAGAATCCAGTACAAAACTACTACCCTCATCCACAAAGCACTCCATGGCTCAGCACCACCCTACATCTCCTCTCTGGTCTCAGTCTACCACCCTACCTGTGCCCTCCGCTCCGCTAATGACCTCAGGTTAGCATCCTCGATAATCAGAACCTCACACTCCCATCTCCAAGACTTTACACGTGCTGCGCCGATTCTTTGGAATGCACTACCTAGGTTAATACGATTAATCCCCAATCCCCCCAGTTTTAAGCGTGCCCTAAAAACTCATTTGTTCAGATTGGCCTACCGCCTCAACGCATTAACCTAACTATCCCTGTGTGGCCCATTAAAAAAAAACAACATAATTGGGTTCCTCGTATCATGTTCTCATACACTTTATGCAGTTAATAGCCCTCTGTGTCTGTACTGCTACATACTTAGGCTGGTAACTGGTTCATGCAGCTTTACATGAAGACCTGAGCCTTACACTACGGCTGGTCCGAATAACTAAGGCAATTATTACCATCCAACTCGCGTGTCTCCCCTTTTCCTCATAGTTTGTAGCTTGCGAGCAGCAGGGCCCTCATTCCTCTTGGTATCTATTTTGAACTGTGATTTCTGTTATGCTGTAATGTCTATTGTCTGTACAAGTCCCCTCTATAATGTAAAGCGCTGCTGAATATGTTGGCGCTATATAAATAAAATTATTATTATTATTACCTGTATCTTGGTATTAAAATTCTTTGTATGTCTGTGCACCATGACCTACTCCGTAACTGTTCCAGGACCCCTTCCTCTCTGCCGTCACCAGAACCACTCAGCTTCCTCTCTGCCGTCACCAGAACCTCTGCTTCATCTCTGCCGTCACCAGAACCTCTACTTCCTCTCTGCCATCGCCAGAACCTCTGATTCCTCTCTGCCGTCGCCAGAACCTCTGCTTCCTCTCTGCCGTCGCCAGAACCTCTGCTTCCTCTCTGCCGTCGCCAGAACCTCTGCTTACGCTCTGCTGTCGCCAGAACCTCTGCTTCCTCTCTGCCGTCGCCAGAACCTCTGCTTCCTCTCTGCCGTCGCCAGAACCTCTGCTTCCTCTCTGCCATCACCAGAACCTTTGCTTCCTCTCTGCCGTCGCTAGAACCTCTGCTTCCTCTCTGCCATCGCCAGAACCTCTGCTTCCTCTCTGCCGTCACCAGAGCCTCTGCTTCCTCTCTGCCGTCGCCAGAACCTCTACTACCCTCTCTGCTGCTGCCAGAACCTCTGCTACCCATTTCCCGCATTCCTCAACTGCTTGCTGCACCGACACCTGTATGCACACCTGGACCTTGGTCTTTGAGGATCCACATCACCAGGTGAGCCTTACAGACCACATGAAGTTTTTCCAGAATGACTATCTTAAGTATGGGACTTCAAACTGCACTGCAATTCAAAAATGACTTGCTGTGCCCATGTTCAGTCTTTACAGTTTCTTATAAATCGCTTCAATGATACAAAGTAGTTAAAAAAAGAAAAGAAAAGTGACCTGACAATTCTTCAGGTGCTATTTAATTCATACAAGTAAAAAAATAAAAAAGGCCTCTAGCAAAAAACAACCTCAAGGCCAAAAAAAAGATGCTTCAGGAAAATCAAAGGCGGCATTTTGTGCTGGAAAAATGAAGTGTGCATGTCGTCATCTAAAAGACTTGAGGAAATCTAGATCGGACCGCAAATGCACACAATGGGGCAGTACCGTAGGTAGAAGAGGGGGGTTAATAAAAACGTAGTTCTTTAGGACAAGGCATGTGACACTTCCTACTCAAATATGCAAATAGGCATCTAAAAGAAGTCTCATGCACATACCCAAAGACGGGTCGGGGTCCGATCTCTGTGACTTCTAACCATTCCCATAAATGTACGCAATGAGGCCCCTTTGACATTTGTCCTACACAGCAGAGTTCAATGAATAGCTGCATTACCCAACCGCCTACTAAAGGGCAATTGCAGAAAACTGTATGTTCTCCACCCAAGAAAAATGGTCCAAATACGCTTATCAGATTGGGCTCAAAGCAGGCTCAGTTTTTCTCGGATGTGGAGGATTAAAAAAAGGAAAGAAGTTTCTCCATCATCTCCATTTAGTCTATCCATGAAAATCGGACCGCATCCGGATGTCATCAAGTGAGTCGCCCACCAGGGCAATGGGGATACTCGGTATCGGGTCCGGTCGCTCTTAAAGGGGATGTCACGGTGGCGCGCCCCGGTCCGTGGCCCTGGGACTCAATTAAAGGGGAACAGTCTTTAAAGGGGTTTTTGTATAAAGTTTGTCGTGACGCCACCTGAGGTGTTCGGTCAGTGGGGACCGACACCGCTTAAAGGGTTCCTCTGGGGTGATGGTATGGCAGCTAGATGGTGACGCTTATCACAGGTGAAGCGGGATCCCCAGGGCTCCCAAGGTGTGGGGCACCGATGGTGTGGTGGATGGTATGGCAAAGAACAAGGACACAAGTTTGCAGTCTTTACCTGGTTTACTGATGATAGCAGTCCTCAGTCCAGGGTACCAAGTGCAGGGTAGCTATGGTCCGGACAGCTTGGAGGCAATAGGGGTTCCCTGTCCCAGGTGAGGTCCGTAAGCCTTTCCTACTTGTGCTACTTTAGTTGGCGAGGTCGCTGCTGCTTGAAGCTTGTTGCAAAGACCCCTTTCTCTTGTCCTGAGACAGATGTCTGTACGATAGGAAGTTCGAGCCGTTTTATAGGGTCTCTATCACGACCTGGGCTTTCAGGTTACTTGCTTCACAATTGCTGGGCAATTGACACACAGTCCTAAGCCCTCTGGTTCTGTCACATGTCCTGGAGAACAACACGACCTCGGGCTCCCAGTACTGGGTTTCTGCTCTCTGTGTTGTGAATTCTGTGGGTAAGCTCCCTCCTGTGGTCATGAGTGGTACTTCGGCTGGTTCTGTCTATGAGCTTCCTCTGGTGGATGTGAGTGGGGCTGCGGCTTCTGAGTTTCCTTCCTCAGGTGACGAGGTTAAGTCGTTAGGTGCTGCTCTATTTAACTCCACCTAGTTCTTTGTTCCTTGCCTCCAGTCAATGTTCCAGTATTGGTCTTGCTCTCTCCTGGATCGTCTTCTGGCCTGTCTGCCCTGCATAAGCTAAGTTCTGCTTGTGTTACTTTTGTTTGCTATTTTTTCTGTCCAGCTTGCTATATTGGTTTTTCTTGCTTGCTGGAAGCTCTGGGACGCAGAGGGAGCACCTCCGTGCCATTAGTCGGTGCGGAGGGTCTTTTTGCGCCCTCTGCGTGGTTGTTTGTAGGTTTTTGTGCTGACCGCAAAGCTATCTTTACTATCCTCGGTCTATTCAGTAAGTCGGGCCTCGCTTTGCTAAAACCTATTTCATCTCTGTGTTTGTATTTTCATCTTAACTCACAGTCATTATATGTGGGGGGCTGCCTTTTCCTTTGGGGAATTTCTCTGAGGCAAGGTAGGCTTATTTTTCTATCTTCAGGGCTAGCTAGTTTCTCAGGCTGTGCCTGAGGCGCCTAGGTCTGGTCAGGAGCGCTCCACGGCTACCTCTAGTGTGGTGTGATAGGATTAGGGTTTGCGGTCAGCAGAGTTCCCACGTCTCAGAGCTCGTCCTATGTTATTAGTAACTATCAGGTCACTTTGTGTGCTCTTAACCACCAGGTCCATTGTGTTTCTGAATCACCAGTTCATAACAGCTCTGGCTCTGAGGGTGTCCTTCCGCTGTTACCCTGCTGAGCCTCTTCCTCCTCTGTGCTTCTTCCCTCTTAGCTCCTCCACTATTCAACTCCTTGAAATTCTCACTTTCCAGAGGATGCAGCTCCCACGTGGCTGCTGGCCTCTGTCTGTTCCAGACGTCCTTCTCCTCTCCTCACTCCTCTACAACTGGCTGACTCCTCCTCCAGACCAGGATACATAAAATCTAAGGAAGCTCCCCTGAATCCGGCTCCTGAGCTCCCCCTCCTGGCCTAGATTCAGATGTGTTAAATGTGACTGCCTTACCTGACTGACAGAATCTCCCTTGCCTCCAAGCGTAACATCACCCTCCCCGAAAGGAAGGCAACATCACTGCAACAACCGGTTACCTGGGGTGTTGCACAAGTGCAGCCTGATGACTTCCACAGACTTATAGAAAGGAATGTACTAGGGGCTTCCGATTACTGGGGGCAAATTATGCAAGCCGAAATTTTTTTTTCGGACCACTCGGTCTGAAAAAAAAACTCATGTGTACAGCCTCACTGAATAACATTGGCCTAAGTCCAATCCGATGCTTTGACGGATTACGGTCAGGCCAAAAGTACAGTTATCTGCACTAGTCCAAAGAATATGCGATTGTTAAGATGAAGAGACAGTAGCACTTTGCTTAGCACTACACCCCTTTGGCTTGGTTTGTCCCTTCCCTTTAAACACAGAGATTGGACGAATCCTTTGGCAGTCCCTTTGGTTTAGTCGGGAGAAGGCTAATTACTAACAACAATCAAACGTTTTAGGAAATGACAGTTACGTTTTGTGGCTACTTTGTGTTGATGGGTGTGGAAAATTACAAAAAAAAACAGGTAGAAAATAAATAACAAAAAGACATAAAAGTCTGGACGAAGTGTACAATTGCTTTTATAATAAAATAATTCCCGTAAACCATTGAAGCTCGGCTTTTGCAGACAGGCTGCGGTTTATGAGCACGGTCTCCTCTTCTTACCAGTTCCATCAGTATTAAATATAAAAGTTTTCCGTCCACATGATAAGTCAATCTCTAAACTTTTGCAGAACCTCACGACGTAAAAGTAAAAAAAAAAAAACAATCAATATCTTGTTCCCTCTAATACGTCCTTTATTACATCAGCTAAAAGAAAACAAAAGGCTTCCGCCTCCATGTAGCACATTAATGTCTGACATTATATTGCTTGAGAACCCCGGTGGCAATCTCTGTTGTTTTACATTGTCTATATTAATATGTTTTTGTTCCCTAAAATAGATCAGACATATCTGGCTTAATATTCTTTAATTATCCCAAGATCCAACAAACAAGTTTAGCTTCATTTGCGGCGGATTTCGTTATTAAAGAAAAATAATAAATACAAATAATTGTTACGAGCGTTGCCACGTCTTTAATTTGCTATATAGTTGTAACATTTGTATCACTGCGGATGACAATGTACAACAGGTTCCATGACAATGGTGTAATCATTTACCATGGTATAGAGCCTCATTTTACAAAGCTGACATTTACTCACCCTAATTAAGTAAATGAAGAAGCGATATTTTGTGCCACCATTACACATTACTTGACAATTGTACGCATGAACTTAATTATGGATTTCTTAATATCAACAGCAGAAATCTAATAAAACTCAGTGTGAAGGAATAGAATCACGATGACGCCGAGAGATCCATGTGGGCTACGGGGGAAATGGAGAAAAGTTTACAAGTGAGAAATAAAAGAAAGAAAAAAAGTTTTAGTAATAGGTTGGAAGGTAACTTTTTCCCCTTTTGGAATGGACACTGACAAAATAAAGTTGTCTGACTTTTTAAAAAAAATAAAAAAGCGGAAAATTGTAGCAAAAAAAAAAAATTAAGAAAAGTCAATCCCTTGCCGATCCTGCCTAGATGTCACATGACAGTGGCAGCCTATCACTAGTAAGGCACATGACATGGCCATTGATTGGCTGCAGCAGTCATGTGACAAATAAAAGGAAGATCAGAAGAATCATAGAGGATTAAAAATTTGAATATCGTTTTTTTTTTTCTATATTTTATAACATTTGCTGAAGTCTTTTTTTTTTTTCTTCATTGGTCAATTTATTATTATTATTTTTTTTTTTTTATTAATTACTAGATGTTTTTCCAATTTTTGGAAAAATATGAATTTACGGGAATGGAGATGAAATTGTAAACAACAAATTAGTAAAATTTTCGTTCTCATCCCTGACATGATATTCTCTTTTACTTTTGGGCCTCACAAGTTTGGGACCATCACACAAGGCTTAAAGGGGTATTCCCATATCCAATATGTAGTAGGTGCAATAATAATATTAGCATATACCTCCAATTAGAAATGTAGTATAAAGCTTTCCTGATTGGCCATGTCTCTTTCCAAATATACAGGCATTGCAGGACCAGTAATTGACAACATACAAAGTGTTGCTACCTTGCAAAGTGCACCGGTTTCCCTGTTTTTCAAGTTAAAGTCTACTCTTAGAACTGATAAAAAATTTTTATAAAAATATTAATATGTCTTTGTACGTTTAGGCTGTGACTATATGGTGACTTTGGGAATAATCATAAGTTTGCCAGGTGCCGGTTCTACAATGCAGTGCAATACCAGTAAATGGGGTCACATTGAGACCCCATGGGTATGGTGTCCATTACAAGCAAGTCGCAAGAAGTCCAATCGCATCGGATTATTTGCAACTTGCTTGTCGCAGTACCCTCAGAGTCGCAATATGGCTCCATTCACTTGTATTGTGTTGCGATGTAGCAACGTCACATAGCCAACTTTGGTTGCATGACTTGTGTCTCCGTGTAGTCCACATCCACTTCCCCGATTACAGACTGCAGCTTATCAAAATGATTTTCAACATGTATGCATCCAATGAGCTTATCAAGCGGAGAGGAGGTCATGCTGCAAAAATAATGGGTCTTTCATTATGGTGCTGGGTTTTGCGTCCCGGGATAGAAGGATGTAGTATTCGGTTTTCCATTCTTCTTCGCGATACCCTAAAAAGGGAGCATCTATGGTGGGAATTCAAGCACAGGTTCTCATCATCCAGGCAAACAGGATAAGTCCAATCAAGTCTTGCCCATTTCTCTCTCCAATGCCTTTGCTTGGTCTTCCTCTCTGGCATAAATACCTTCGAGCTTGAGGGGGGGGGGGGTCAAGACAAGTAAGAATCAGCAAGATCATGGATGAAGACAACCAAAGAAATCACACAGAAACCTCAAGAACCAACTCGAAAAACAAATGTCATGTAGAAAAGCCACCAAATAGTCAACATAGCCTCTACACCATTTGGTCTAGTAGGGTCAATGCGCATAGGAGAAGATGATTCCATGTTGGTAATAAGGTCCTAATTGGGACCTTTAGGCTTCAAATCGAAAATTCCACTTCAGAATTTCTACAATTCCAAATTGACTCTTACCCTGAAAATCCACCATATTAAAAAAACATAGAAAACGAGCCAAAATAAACCAGATGACCTTTCCCGAGCATCAGGTAAATCAAAGGTCACAGATAACATGAAACATGTAAATGGTACAACATGGCTGCCGGCGCTGTATGTAGGTCTCCAAGAACGGTGGAAATGCCGAGCAGCTCCTGATTTTTAAGAAGAAATGTTTTGCTATTCCACATATGCTGCAGATGTCATTGAGAATATAATAAAGCATTGAATTGTTCTATTGGTTAAAAACATTACTTTGATTAATTTTTCACACACTTCACTACAAAACCATCTGTCTGATTAACATTCTGGAGAAATATATTGTTTTGTAACAACGGGAGTCATGCCATGTTCCTTCTTAACCACACAAACATTGGTAGCATTTCAGATAAAGCGGCTTCTAATCATTACAGTCAATTCCGCTGTAGGCAGCAAGTACTTTAATCTTACTTGAGCGCTGACCTATAAATGTCTCCCGCATACAACATTACCCATTTTGGCTTTTCTGCTTGCAGAGTTTCCCTTTAGCTTCAAAAATAGATAATTTGTAGAAATCTAAAAACGATAAATGTCCCATTGTAGAATCATAATAACAATTCTACAATAAGATCATTACTAAAATCGGCCACCCAAAATGGGTAGACGGTTGGCGGCTCCTAGACTTGGCCTTAACCTCAGGGAACCCGGATCATTCTTCAGAAGTTTTCACCTAAAGTATTCACTTTCAACTATAGTGCCTTGAATAAGTATTCATACCCCATGAACGTTTGAACACTTTTTCACATTACACCCAAATGTATTTTATTAGGATTTTATTGGATACCAACATTAAGTACCAAGTGTTTGTGAAATGATACATAATCGTTATTAAATATTTAAAAAATATAAATCTGAAAATTGAGAGGTGCATTTGTATTCAGCCCCCTGTAATCTCATACCCCTAAATGAAATTCTGAGTGACCAATTGCCCCCAGAAGTCACATAATTAGTACATTGAGTCCATCTGTGTGTGATTTCTCCTCAGTATAACTACAGCTGTTCTGTGAAGGCCTCAGAGGTTTGTGTGAGAACATTAGGGATCAAACAGCATCATGAAAACCAAGGAGCTCACCAGACAGGTCAAGGATTAAGTTGTGAAGAAGAGTAGAGTTGGCCGAATATGTTCGGAATGTGTCTGAATTTGTCATATTCATGCCATATTGGTACCCTATTAGTGCCGAATTTATGTTTAACGATCAATTCTGAACATATTCACTAATTTCTACTCCCACTGACTCCAATGACATTCAGCTGTGTTCGGTGAATATTGCAAATACAATATTCATCGCCGATCATAATCCGAGACAAATTTTGAAAAATTCGCTCAATTCAAGAAAAGATAAAGCAGGATTAGGTTATAAAAACATCTCATAGAGAACAATTTGATCCATCATCCAAAAAAGGAAGGAGAAATGGCACAATTGAAAACCTACGAAGACGTGGCGTCCATTTAAAAGGACATCCCAAGCAAGGGGAGCACTAATCAGAGAAGCAGCTGTAGCAGTAGTGGGGGATGATTGTTTGCTCCCTAACACTCTAAAGGGTTAAATGTATTTGATGTTTATGTAGGTTATAAAAGGATAATACCCACTGGGGCTGCAGTTAACTTAGACAGGGTTAACTGTAATGGCTAGCCTAGTTTGGGAGGGGGAACAGAATTAGTGGTAAGTCCAGGAAGGGACAGGGTGAGTTAGTGTGTGGAGAGCAGTGTGTGAAGCAGCAGGCTCAGGTCTGAGGCTGCTAGGGACAACGTTGGCCTAATAATACTAATCCTCGGGGCAGTGGATTGCCGAAAATGCCATTCCGTGTGATTTCTTTTAATGGCCTGTGGCAATATTGAGATGGACGTTGGGGGCCTGGGGTACACTCAGCATGTGACGCTACAGGGAAAAATGGACTCAGTCAACATGGGGTGGAAGATAGTGCAATCTGAATATATTGCTAGTGGTGGAGAAGATTTTTTAGGGCTAGAGAAGCCAATGAGAGGGACAGTATACCTACACTGAGAACCAGGGTTGAAATTGTATCCAGTACCTGTAAGAAAGATGACAACCCATTGGGCCTTACCCTCTATATCTGCCTGTAAACACAGTCATTCACCAAGTAAAAGTTTGGTTGTTTTTATGAACCTTGTGTCTCCTGCATCAATTGCTGCCCTGGTTCGAGAAGAGGGTTTCCTGGAGTCAGAAGAAGAGGCCTGCAGCCCTAAAGTAAGTGAGATACACCTCACACACAGGAGCATACGAGGACAGACGAGTTGTCTGTAGGATGCCAAAGCGAGTGGGACCAGAAGCTTGCCCACGACTACCTCACTTGGTCATCTTACACAGCCAAGAGGTCCATGGTCACTGTGGAGGATCTGCTGAGATCCACAACTCAGGGTGGAGAATCTGTCCACAGGGTAACTATTAGTTGTGTACTCCACAAATCTGGCTTTTATGGAAGAGTGGCAAGAAGACAGACATTTTTGAAAGCAAGACATAAGAAGTCCCTTTTGAAAAAGCCATGTAGGAGAACTAGCAAGTGGAAGAATGTGCTCTAGTCAGATGAGACCAAACTTGAACTTTTGGGCTAAATTAAACTTGTGTGAGGCAGAAAACAAATACTGCACATCACTCTGAAAAACACCACCCCCACCATCACACGTGGTGGAGGCAGCATCATGCTGTGGGGAGGCTTTTCTTCAGCAGGGACAGGGAAGCTGGTCAGAGTTGATGGAAAGATGGATGAAGCTAAATACAAGGCAATCTTGGAGGAAAACCTGTTAAAGGATGCAAAAGACTAGAGACTGGGGGGTAGGTTCGCCTTTCAGCAGGACAACGACCCTAAACAGCCGGCCAGATCTACAATGGAAAGCACAGATCAGAGCATATTCATGTGTGAATGGCTCAGTCACAGTCCTGACCCAAATCCCAGAGAATCTGTGACAAGAATTGAAAATTGCTGATCACAGACCTCTCCGTCCAATCTCACTGAGCAAGAGCGAGTGTGCAAAGAAGAAGGGGCAATAATGTCACCTCTAGATGTGCAAATCTGGGAAAGAAAGACCCCAAAAAACTGCAGCAGCAACTGAAGCAAAAGGTGGTTCCATAAAGTATTTACTCAGGGGACTGAATACAAATGCAGCTCACAATTATCAGATTTATATTATTCAAATATTTAGAAAACTTATCATTTCCTTTACATTTCACAAATACTTGTTACTTTATGTTCGTGTCACATAAAATCCCAATAAAGTACATTTTTAAGTTTGTGACTGTAATGTGAGAAAATGTGGAAACGTTCACATGGTATGAATACTTTTTCAAGGCAATGTGTATAAAAAAGGGACCGTTATGCAGATGAAAGAAGAATGTAACGACTATAATATAGTAATAAATATGAAGAAGAATTCCAGATTAAGTCTCTGTTTGTTTTTTAGGCTGTGACAGACAGATCATTGCATTTCACTTCAGATCCTCTCTGCAGCTGCACCGCTACAAAACCAGACCCATATGGAAGCGCAGGGAGTGCCAGGGACTGCGATGCTCCTGATTTCACTAGATACATCTGCTCCAAGTCCTCTGTTTTCTCAATACATTTCCTATGGTGGGAGGGAGCAGCTCAGCATCGCCTGCTGATGTCACCATTCCTGTGGTATCCAGATTTTGTTTTACAATGTAGCTCCTGGCAGCATACTTTATGCATTCTGTTTATCCTGATTTACATGCTGCATATTCAGTGTCTAGAGATTGCCCAACTGTAAAGGCATGTGGGATTCGCAAGGATATTTAACCTTTCTGGCAGCCCTGTAAGAGGGACACAATCCCCGAACCACTACTCTAAAGGGGACCAAACCAAAGTGCGAAAAGCAGAGCCTAAAAATTGGGCAATCCGAGGTCTAACAGCTCCTGAAAATATTATTTCCAGCACAGCAAACTCTAAAACGTTTCTAGATTGATTTATAATGTACAAAAGACCAGCTATGCTAATAATGTCCCATAGGTACTAGTATATAACTACTATAATACTGCCACTATGTACAAGAATGTAACTACTATAATACTGCTTCTATGTACGAGAATATAGCTACTATAATACTGCTCCTATGTATAAGAATATAACTACTATAATACTGCTCCTATGTACAAGATTATAACTACTATAATACTGCTCCTATGTACAAGAATATAACTACTATTATACTGCCCCTATGTACAAGAATATAACTACTATAATACTGCTCCTATGTACAAGAATATAACTACTATAATACTGTCCCCTATGTACAAGAGTATAACTACTATAATACTGCCCCTATGTACATAATATAACTACTAAAATACTGCTCCTATGTACAAGAATATAACTACTATAATACTGCTTCTATGTACGAGAATATAGCTACTATAATACTGCCCCTATGTACAAGATTATAACTACTATGATACTGCTCCTATGTACAAGAATATAACTACTATAATACTGCCCCTATGTACATAATATAACTACTATAATACTGCTCCTATGTACAAGAATATAACTACTATAATACTGCTCCTATGTACAAGAGTATAACTACTATAATACTGCCCCTATGTACATAATATAACTACTATAATACTGCCCCTATGTACAAGAATATAACTACTATAATACTGCTCTATGTACAAGAATATAACTACTATAATACTGCTTCTATGTACGAGAATATAGCTACTATAATACTGCTCCTATGTACAAGAATATAACTACTATAATACTGCTCCTATGTACAAGAGTATAACTACTATAATACTGCCCCTATGTACATAATATAACTACTATAATACTGCCCCTATGTACAAGAATATAACTACTATAATACTGCCTCCTATGTACAAGAATATAATGACTATAATACTGCCCCTATGTACAAGAATATAACTACTATAATACTGCCCCTATGTACAAGAATATAACTACTATAATACTGCCTCCTATGTACAAGAATATAATGACTATAATACTGCCCCTATGTACAAGAATATAACTACTATAATACTGCCCCTATGTACAAGAATATAACTACTATAATACTGCTCTATGTACAAGAATATAACTACTATAATACTGCTTCTATGTACGAGAATATAGCTACTATAATACTGCTCCTATGTACAAGAATATAACTACTATAATACTGCCCCTATGTACAAGAGTATAACTACTATAATACTGCCCCTATGTACATAATATAACTACTATAATACTGCTCCTATGTACAAGAATATAACTACTATAATACTGCCTCTATGTACAAGAATATATCTATAAACCAATACAGATAACAATACACAGCGTGTCACATAAGTACAACTGTGCCCATACAGGGAATTACTGAAACAGAAATCCCATGCAGTTATAATAGATAAACCGATATAAAAGTACTGCACTAGACAGGATCTTAATAAAAAAAGACATCTTTATTAAATACATATATGATAATAAAAATATATTGCATAGACCAGATGGGAAATACAAAGAGGTGACAACTACACCGAGCGGGCCGCAGGTAAGAGGAAACATAATATTGCCTTAATAGTAAACATGCATCCTGATAACAAAACATGGTGTGCTGTATAATGCCAAACATGGCGTAAATACTACAACGCTGGCGAAAGAAACTCATCCAGCCCCACAACCTAGTTAGTATAGGACAAAAAATGTAAATAGTATTAGCAACGTTACCTCCGACCTGCGGCGCCAACACCCCTACGCGCGTTTCGGCGTGCGTGCCTTCTTCCGGGGGAGTGGCGTCGTCAGGTCATAATGCCGTATATATACAATAGCTACCCAATAAGGAGCAACGCAGAGATACCAATCACAAGCGGCCGTATCGGCGCATGCCCTGTTGAGACCGGAAGAAGCGACCGTCACGGAGTGCCTCATCGCATGAAGGTGGCGCCGGGAACACCCACAATGACGTGGGTACACACAGTTCACATAGAGAGGGTTGCGATGGAGACGCCGTCCGTGAAGGTTAACAACCAGACACAGCGGGCATGCGCACTGGCCGAGAGGAGGAGTATATGAGAAATAGAAGAGAAGCAACGGACCAACAATATATAAAGTGCTATACGTGCTATAGATGCAGAGATTGACGTTTAGGCAAACGTGCCATATTATAATAGCAGGAAAAAACACATAATACAATGCTATTGAAACTGAACCACATTAACGTGCAGTGAATAAACACCGTATTGTAAAAACAATACATAAAACAACAAACATATGCATAGAAAAAGGGGAAGGAATTGCACAGAACCTGCATAACATTAAAAAAGTACCAGACAGTGCAAATATCTATAAATGTACACAGATATAATAATATTACACCATAATAATATACCATAAAAACTGGTACATAAATACAAAAGTGATAAATATATCACATTAATCATCAAAGTGCAGTGATGTGTAGTAGATTCCATGTTGCTGAAATCCATTGATTGAAAGAAAAGATCCTCTTCAGAATACGAGAAAAAAAGGGGTTGATCTCCATATGGACAGCCAGATAAGATACATCATATCAAAATTATTTTAAACTAAAAAAAGACAAAAACACACAATTAGTAATACAACTAAAATAAAAACCCCTGACGAGGCCAATAAAAAATTCGATGACAGGTGAATCAGAGGAATGGAGCATAGCTTATCATTTCATTGAGACCTTGTGGGTATATTGTACGAAGTTCCCAAATCCAGCGGGCCTCCTTCTGGGCTAACAGGCGTTCTGAACAAGCAGCATTGAGGACATTGGAGGAGCTGGCCGTTGAGCATCAGGGTCCATCCTTGGGTAAGGTTCCTCCCTCTCTCCGCCCCAAATCCACTAAATTTCCCCCTCTATCTGCATGTCCAAATGTTGAGATTTTTGTTCAACTCGCCACGAATGATCTTGACAATATTCCATCTCGTATTTACCACAATAATTTAACCACCTCTCAGCATCAATGTATCAAACGCCTTAAAAATTTGAAGGATATTGTAATAAAACCGGCCGACAAAGGCGGAAATATTGTTGTCTGGCCCACCGAGTTATACGAAGCTGAGGCATACCGTTTGTTAAAAAATATGGCATGTTACAAAAAACTAACATTTAATCCCTTATCTTTATATAAGGATCAATTACGGAAAATTCTTTGGAATGCAGAGGAGAGGCATTTAATTACTACGGAAGTACGTGACATTCTAATGGTAAAGGATCCTCGAATACCAACATTATACCTTTTGCCAAAGGTTCATAAAAGTCTGCAGGTTCCCCCAGGTAGGCCTATCATATCGGGGGTGGGTGGCCTTACGGAGGGCATCGGGAGATATATTGACTCGTTCCTCAAGCCCCTGGTGGAGACGATCCCATCTTACACCAGGGATACGTCTGATTTTTTTAAAAAGATCGACTCGATTCACATTGACGAGGATATGATCCTCGCCACTTGTGATGTTGAGTCGTCATATACTAACATTCGCCACCAGGATGGCTTGAGGGCGGTCTCGTATTTTCTGACCATGATGGACCTATCACCTGATGATACTGATTTTTTGTTGGTTTTGCTTGATTTTTTACTTACCAAAAATTTTTTTCTTTTTAACGGGTCCTTCTTCCTACAGCTCCAGAGAACAGCAATGGGGGCGGCATGTGCACCTTCGTATGCTAATCTGTTCCTGGGGCTGTGGGAGAGGGACCTGTTCTCGTCAGATCGGGGTGTGTCGATGGAGCGGGTCATTTTTTGGGCCCGCTACATCGACGACATCTTCCTGATCTGGCGAGGGACCCCTACTGAGTTGGATTTGTTTTTTCAAACCCTGAACAATAATGAGTTAAATATTCATTTATCTTTTAATTTCAGTTATCATCAGGTTGAATTTTTGGATGTCTTGGTCAGAAGGGGCCCTGATGGTCTTTTGTCCTCCGATGCCTTCCGTAAGGTCACGGCTGTGAACTCGGTCCTCCATGCTAGCTCCTCCCATCCTCCTCATGTGGTCAACGCGGTCCCCACGGGACAATTTCTACGCATAAAAAGGATTTGTTCCGATACATCAGACTTTGAGATTGGAGCAAAAGAAATGAAGGCACGATTTTTGGAGAGAGGCTACAGCAGAAGATCTATCAAGAGGGCATACAATAGAGCGAGAAATACGGATCGCCATCAATTGTTGTATGCATCCAATAAGAGAGAACCAAGCAATCAGGTAAGGTTGGTCACCACTTATAACTCCCAGTGGCGTAATTTGTATGAGATTATGGATAAACATTGGCCTATACTTCTGGCGGATCCTATATTGAGGCAATACTTACCATCTAAACCATCATTGACAGCCAGGAGATCTCCGAATTTGGGGGACATACTTGTTAGGAGTTACTATACACCCAAGACTCCACCTCCTATTTTTTGCACTGGTCAACAGAAACCATTGTCAATTTGGGGATGTAAGCCATGCGGAAAGTGTGTGGCATGCCCGAACATTGTGTCCGCCAAAGATTTTACCTCAACAGATGGTCGTGTTTTTAAAATAACACATACCATCACTTGCAGTACAACAGCTGTAGTTTACTACGCGTTCTGTCCATGTAGTAAGATCTACGTTGGTTTGACAAGAGCTCTTAAGGTTAGAGTAAGGGAACATGTTAGGGACATCTTGGTCGCCAAAGAGGAAGATAACATGGAGCTTTTGAAAAGTGTACCGAGACATTTTAAACAACACCATGCTTGTGATCCATCGGTCCTTAAAGTTAAAGGAATTGACTGTGTCCATTTAAATCTTCGGGGTGGTAATGTGGGACGCCTGTTAGCCCAGAAGGAGGCCCGCTGGATTTGGGAACTTCGTACAATATACCCACAAGGTCTCAATGAAATGATAAGCTATGCTCCATTCCTCTGATTCACCTGTCATCGAATTTTTTATTGGCCTCGTCAGGGGTTTTTATTTTAGTTGTATTTATTACTAATTGTGTGTTTTTGTCTTTTTTTAGTTTAAAATAATTTTGATATGATGTATCTTATCTGGCTGTCCATATGGAGATCAACCCCTTTTTTTCTCGTATTCTGAAGAGGATCTTTTCTTTCAATCAATGGATTTCAGCAACATGGAATCTACTACACATCACTGCACTTTGATGATTAATGTGATATATTTATCACTTTTGTATTTATGTACCAGTTTTTATGGTATATTATTATGGTGTAATATTATTATATCTGTGTACATTTATAGATATTTGCACAGTCTGGTACTTTTTTAATGTTATGCAGGTTCTGTGCAATTCCTTCCCCTTTTTCTATGCATATGTTTGTTGTTTTATGTATTGTTTTTACAATACGGTGTTTATTCACTGCACGTTAATGTGGTTCAGTTTCAATAGCATTGTATTGTGTGTTTTTCCCTGCTATTATAATATGGCACGTTTGCCTAAACGTCAATCTCTGCATCTATAGCAGGTATAGCACTTTATATATTGTTGGTCCGTTGCTTCTCTTCTATTTCTCATATACTCCTCCTCTCGGCCAGTGCGCATGCCCGCTGTGTCTGGTTGTTTACCTTCACGGACGGCGTCTCCATCGCAACCCTCTCTATGTGAACTGTGTGTACCCACGTCATTGTGGGTGTTCCCGGCGCCACCTTCATGCGATGACGCAATCCGTGACGGTCGCTTCTTCCGGTCTCAACAGGGCATGCGCCGATACGGCCGCTTGTGATTGGTATCTCTGCGTTGCTCCTTATTGGGTAGCTATTGTATATATACGGCATTATGACCTGACGACGCCACTCCCCCGGAAGAAGGCACGCACGCCGAAACGCGCGTAGGGGTGTTGGCGCCGCAGGTCGGAGGTAACGTTGCTAATACTATTTACATTTTTTGTCCTATACTAACTAGGTTGTGGGGCTGGATGAGTTTCTTTCGCCAGCGTTGTAGTATTTACGCCATGTTTGGCATTATACAGCACACCATGTTTTGTTATCAGGATGCATGTTTACTATTAAGGCAATATTATGTTTCCTCTTACCTGCGGCCCGCTCGGTGTAGTTGTCACCTCTTTGTATTTCCCATCTGGTCTATGCAATATATTTTTATTATCATATATGTATTTAATAAAGATGTCTTTTTTTGATTAAGAATATATCTACTATAATACTGCTTCTATGTACAAGAATATACCTACTATAATACTGCTTCTATGTACAACAATATAACTACTATAATACTGCTCCTATGTACAAGAATATAACTACTATAATGCTGCCCCTATGTACAAGAATATAACTACTATAATACTGCCCCTATGTACAATAATATAACTACTATAATACTGCTCCTATGTACAAGAATATAACTACTATAATACTGCTCCTATGTACAAGAATATAACTACTATAATACTGCCCCTATGTACAATAATATAACTACTATAATACTGCTCCTATGTACAAGAATATAACTACTATAATACTGCTCCTATGTACAAGAATATAACTACTATAATACTGCTCCTATGTACAAGAATATAACTACTATAATACTGCTCCTATGTACAAGAATATAACTACTATAATACTGCTCCTATGTACAAGAATATAACTACTATAATACTGCTCCTATGTACAAGAATATAACTACTATAATACTGCCCATATATACAAGAATATAACTACTATAATACTGATCCTATGTACAAGAATATAACTACTATAATACTGCCCATATATACAAGAATATAACTACTATAATACTGCTCCCTATGTACAAGAATATAACTACTATAATACTGCTCCTATGTACAAGAATATAACTACTATTATACTGCCCCTATGAGCAAGAATATAACTACTATAATACTGCTCCTATGTAAAAGAATATAACTACTATAATACTGCTCCTATGTACAAGAATATAACTACTATAATACTGCTCCTATGTACAAGAATATAACTACTATAATACTGCCCTTATGTACAAGAATATAACTACTATAATACTGCTCCTATGTACAACAATATAACTGCTATAATACTGCTCCTATGTACAAGAATATAACTACTATAATACTGCCCCTATGTATAAGAATATAACTGCTATAATACTGCCCCTATGTACAAGAATATAACTACTATAATACTGCCCCTATGTACAAGAATATAACTGCTATAATACTGCTCCTATGTACAATGTCACACGAGCTCTGGGAGACTAGACGTTGATGAAACAGTGCTGGCACCGGTGGTGACTATAGGCTGTTAGGGGAATGCAGCAATTGAGAAGGGCTTCTCAGCGTAGTGAACAACTTTAAGCTGACACAGGGCCAAACTAAAAGGTTCTTGATAAAATATCTCGCATTCATCTTGCAAGAATTTGTTTCTTCGGTAGGGAGCAGCAATCACTCCCTTTAATTTACAGATGGAGAAATCTTGTTTACAGTCTTTGCTCATATGCGCTAATTCTTTTGCTATTTCTGGGTCTTTAGGATGATCGATGCCACTGGGGAAATGAGGAAACCACTAAGTTGTTTTCATACTTTCTCCACCAGTACATTACAGAACATAGGCCTTCCTTTTACTGGTGGCTGAATCCCTTTAACCAGTAATGTCTACGAGCTGCTGTTCTCCACACTGTGGTGAAGCTTTAAGTGGGAAAGGACCAAGTTCCAGTAAGGAATGATCTGTCTGAATGGAGTTCTCCTTATTACGAGCAGAGGGCTAGTCCTGGTCTCTAAACCTGCAGAATATCGCAACCTTTTTCTGCCGAGTCATGCTCTTCTCACCAGGAATTAATTACTAAAATTAGAGACTAATTAGTGATATAATGTAGATTAAGACTTAATAGAAGAAGTCACATTACAAGCAGATATGGCCCGGGTGGTATATAGAGAAGAGCGGGCACCTTAGCAGAGCAAATTGGCCATTATTTGGGTTTAGTCCAGGTGTGGGCAATTAATTTTCCAGAGGGGTCGCATGAGAGACCATGACTGTTGTAGAGGGCCGAACCAATAGGCTGATATTAATTACCATACTAATTATAATTTGATATTCATATTCATTGCATCACTTATTATTGAGCAGAATTAAATTGATTAGCGGATGGACAGTGCATGGTGCAGCCCCGTGGGTTATGGTTTTATCCCTTTGGCTGTCTTGGGCCGAACTGGAACAACCAGAGGGCCAGACAAGGCCCGCGAGCCGCACTTTGCCCAGGTCTGATTTGGGCAATAAACATTGTATAATTTGGAGTTAAAAGGTACATTACTTGTTTCCCTCTGGCAGTTCACAATTTAAAAAAAAAAAAAATACCAACTACCCTATTGCAATAAGTCAAACTGCCCAAAATATATTATTTCATTATTAGTTAAAAGAAACAAAATGAATTTAAAAATAATTAAACTGCAATTTCACCACCTTGGTTACCATATAATAATATACGGGAAGACCCAGATGTAGTGATGGGTGAACCCCTGGATGTTTTAGTCCAGCAGGTTCGGCCGAACATGTAAAAAAAAAAAAAGTACCTGAACCCGGACTACATTCAGATAAATGGGGGTCCTGAACATCTGTTGTATGATACGTTATCTGCATGACAGCACGGCAAGCACTGCCTCTGATCGGCAGTAAAATTATTCGGAAAGTTGCGGTTAATCTGACAGCTAGCAGCTATAACTGGCAGTAAAATGTTAACTTCCGGTCACAGAGTACTACTCCCATCAGCCTACACCTGCTGAACCTAATAAAAGCGAGAGCAGGCGCCACTGATGGGAGTACTCATATGGCGCCTGAGTCATAAATATATATATATTTTTTTTTTAAATGAGGTGGTGTCAATTCTATTTTTGATAACCAGCGCTGGCAAAACTGACTGCCGAGGGGAACCCTTAGCTATCAGATTTATCATGGCTGGTTATCAAGAATAGATGGGTAACCACACCATTTAAAAGTTGACAATCAGCCAAGCTAAAGCAGACAGCTGGTGGCTGGCATTCTTAGGCTTGTTAGGGGCCATGGGTAAGATGCCTATCCATTAATAATACTATAGTTATATTGCAAACAAAAAATAAAAAAAACACCCAGAATAAAATCCTTTATTTCAAATAAAAATCCGCACCGTTTTACAAATTTATTTAGCAACAACAGTTATAATCCCTCATGTCCATTCAATTGAAGCTCTAGTCCTCTGTAAAAAAAATAAATAGATAATAAACAACCAATATGGTTGGGCTTCACCTGCCCAAAGTGCAGCTACTTCATACTGTCCCACGACAATTCAGATGATTTGTTTTGTCATAAAGCTAAGCAATAGATCACAAGTGGTTGCCCATAGATCACGTAAAGAACTAGTAAAAAAATGAATATGTAAGCGTGTGACCTAAGGTGCTGCCCAGATATATATGAGAAGTCAGGGAGAGGGGCATAAGACCCATCCATTGTGGCTCATCGCTTAAGGCCCCCAACTTGTTTGCCGATATCACTATATTGTGGATGGAGGGGACCCAAAAAACATTACGGACTAGAGCTTAATGAAACTGGAACAGCATACATCAGAACAGGTGGCGTAAAATAATAAGTTTCTTGAATATTACTTGCCCCTTTGTTGCCAGAACACTCTACGATGGGTGTGAGAAGACTGACGAATGGTCAGTTTTAAAAGGCAAAAAACGGGCAATGTGAGGCTTTTGGGTGTTTGTAGCCTCTTCTCCATATTGCTTAGTGGCATGCAGGGTGTCTGGCACCGACACTTGGTAATTCCACAAATTCAAAGTGGGTGACGTAAAGTAATGAAACGCTTGAATTTTCTGCTGCTAAATGGGCACCAGAAGTTTCTCCTGAATGGTAATTTTTAAGGCAAAGAAGAAGGAAAAGGTGAGACTTCTGGGTGTTTTTGGACTCTCTTAGGCAATGTGAGAAGCCAGAGCGATTTTGGCCCCCTTTCTTGTTCATATTGCCGAGTGCCATGCAGCTTTATTGGCAGTGGCTTGTGCCCAGTTTTAAGAGATTTGCCACCAAAGGTCTGGCATCCTTCGACAAATCCAAAAAGAGTGGCATAGGCGACCTACGGTCAAGCGAGTCTAAGGGTATTGGGTTCTTGGTCGCGTAATTCCGGTGTCATACAGGGTGCTGCCTCTACACAAGGTGAGGATCACCGGGAAGAATTAATGGCCATAATATTACAACCTGTGGCAGGCGACAGGAGGTTCAATCCCATTATGCGCCCTTAAAGCCATGGCAGAAATAGAGTTCAAGCCACGATCAAGGGCTTAATGCGAGATCTTGATATTCTGATGAATCCAGGCAGCTCCGATACTTCTATGTTGTATCTATGATGAAAGACCGGAGTTGAATAAAGCAGCAAATTACAATCATATTGAAAACTGTTTTCTTCCACGTAGATATTTCTCCAGAAACAAGACAGTAAAGCGGCATGTAAAAATGTTGTGATCTCTTAATATTTCCATATTTCCACAGCTATCTCTTCCATAAAGTACTGTCTGTTTTGAAGCGCAATGTAGGGGAAAGAAATAAGAGAAGTGTTTTATGGCACATATGGTCTAATTTTATTTGACATCTGTTTTGTAACAAACAATATTTAGCTCACTTATTTTCAGATATGTACGGCACAGAGCGTCCAATGAGAGCTTCTTACCAGGAAGAGCAACGATACTGGAATTCTCAGAATCAGATCCTGGTACCAGTCCGGGTCGGGATCCATTACTACGATGTGTACGGTACCACCTGCTTACACCCAAGTCATGGAGCATGAGGAGACCTAAAAATTCCAGTGTCTCATAAGAATACGCTGTAATAGGTCTACGACAGGTGGGGGGGCCTGATGACAGAGAGATTATACATAGGGTCCTCAGAGCTTAAAGTTACA
Source organism: Ranitomeya imitator (assembly GCF_032444005.1). Lineage (NCBI taxonomy): Eukaryota > Metazoa > Chordata > Amphibia > Anura > Dendrobatidae > Ranitomeya > Ranitomeya imitator. The sequence continues at coordinate 143,216,169 of NC_091290.1, forward strand.
CATTATAAAAGAAGTGGCCGTTATGGGGTCTTTATTGGGAGTAGTTAGTGGCTTATAGATGCCTATAGAGCAAGCTTTTGGAGTCTTGAAAAGTAAGACCCTTTTTCTCAGGGTAAAGGAACTTTACATAATGCATTGATAAAATCCTTACCGTCACATAATTAAAGAAGATGGTTGGTGGCTTACATAGAATAGTAGTAAATATGGGCCCCAGTTATAATTCCTATACCAGTATGGGGCGTACATTTATTTTATCCTGTCCATGACGCTTAGGCCAATTCACCACTCTCTTCCTTTAGAGAGATGAGTCATAGCACAAAAGAGCGGGGTTCCTCTCTATAATGGCCCAAAAGCAGCCCTGTTGTCTACCTCTATGATAGGAGTCTCACCACCCAAGAGGTGGGTCGCTCTCTATAATGGCCCATTAGCATCCCTTTTGTCTACCTCTATGGTATGTGTCTTACCACCCAAGAACCCGGTCTCTCTTTATAATGACCCAATAGGAGCACCGCTATCTATCTCTATGGTATGAGTCTTACCATCCAAGAGCCAAGTTCCTCTCTATAATGGCCCAATAGCATCCCTATTGTCTACCTCTATGGTATGAGTCTTACCATCCAAGAGCCAGGTCCCTTTCTATAATAGCCCAATAGCATCCCTATTGTCTACCTCTATAGTATGTGTCTTACCACCCAAGAACCCGGTCTCTCTTCATAATGACCCAATAGGAGCACCGCTATCTATCTCTATGGTATGAGTCTTATCCTCCAAGAGCCAGGTCCCTCTCTAAAATGGCCCAATAGCATCCCTATTGTCTACCTCTATGGTGTGTGTCTTACCACCCAAGAACCCGGTCTCTCTTTATAATGACCCAATAGGAGCACCGCTATCTAGCTCTATGGTATGAGTCTTACTATCCAAGAGCCAAGTCCCTCTCTATAGTGGCCCAATAGCATCCCTATTGTCTACCTCTATGGTATGTATATTACCACCCAAGATCCCGATCTCTCTTTATAATGACCCAATAGAAGCACCGCTATCTACCTCTATGGTATGAGTCTTACCATTCAAAAGCCAGGTCCCTCTCTATAATGGCCCAATAGCAGCCCCGCTACCTACCTTTATGGTATGAGTCTTCCCACCCAGGGGCTTGGTCACTCTATATAATGGCTCATTAGCATCCCTATTGTCTACCTCTGTGGTATGAGTCTTACCACCCAAGAGCCTGGTCCCTCTCTACAGTATAATGGCACAACAATAGCCCTATTGACTACCACTATGGTATGTTCCCCTTTGGAGATATCACACTTCCCATCCTGTCAACATGGAGGTTTTAGATGTGCAATGGTAAAAACATGATAGGAAAATAGTTTTGTGATTTGTAGACCTAAGTCCCAGCTTTATCTCCTCACCTGTATTTAGTTGTGAACTTCCCATCCTGATTTTAGAGATTTTTTATTTATTTTAGGACTGCGTTACTTTCCTTACCTTAACATGTTTTACCCCCAAGTGGAGGGGTTAAGAAAATAGAAAAAAAAAAAAATTAATTAAATCACTTCTCCAATAAGACAAATGGGAGAAGGCAACATCATTTTGTACATTTCCATCCAGAATCGGAGATAAAAACAGGTGAAAAAAACAAAACAAAACTAAATTGCATGTATGTTTTTATGCAAAAATGCATTTAGGCGTCTAATTTGCAGGACTATGTGCTTCCTTCACAGCATTCATTACATATACTCCGCTACAAGCATGGAATCTGCGTATTATCTGTGCATGCAAACCATTAGAGAACAAGCCCTAAGGGTTAATGAGTGGCGGACGTAAAAAGTAAACATGTTGAAACAATAGGTTATGATCCGATGTCCTTCTGTTCCCTGCCGAATAGGTGACTATATGGAGTGAAATGTTGGGTTTCTTAGAGGAGCCGCTCATTTGCTGATGTGGTTTGAGCAGGGAAGGTCTCCATAAAGCCGAGTGCGGTACAAAAATGACTTATTGTGGCAAGTGATGAGTGCGACGCGCCCACTGTTGACATTTCAGCTCCTGCCCTCTCGGTCTAATTTGCGCTCGCTTGCAGCAGACAGCTGTCAATAGATCTAATATTGTTTGGTTTCCAGCAGCAGGATCCCTGACATCACGGATATCAGCGCAGACAGTGAGTGATCCTAATAGAGGCAGCATTTAACGATGCAAAATAAGCAAATGTATTCAAATATCTGGGAAAAGTGCAGATCGGAGAAGGAAAATGCAACGTATGCAGAGGAAAGGATGGATTCCAAAAATATAGCATTTGCTTGTTCTTATAAATGCAACCACGCCCATTCCCCCACCAAAAAAAAAAAGTAACACCAAAAGGCAAAACATATGACAGAGTGTCCTTCACACTGGAAGACCCAGTACTTTAATGCATTACCCAGAAATCCTAAAGGGGTTAACGTTTCTCCTTGTGTTGAGTAACATGTCGGTGTAAGGAGACTTATAGGCCATGCAATGCTTCTTGGTTAAATTAAATATGAAAATTGAAAGAGGACTAGAACACTAGTGCCACCTATGGGAAGCAGCAATCCTAAGTGTCACTATTGACCTTTCGAAGAACCTTGCCACATGGATTAGGATAAAACCCCAAGCAAAAATTGAGATTGCAGACATATGTTTAGGGGTGTTGCCCCTCCTTAGTGTAAAGCATGAGATCTGATTTGGCTAGGCAAGAGGACTGACTGGTGTTTATGGGGTAAAGTTTCTCTTTATGGAGAGTAACATGATTGAAATGCCAAGGTAAGAAGGCTTATAGGTCATGCAGCTCTCTGTGAAATGAAATATGCAAATTGCCTCTTCAAACACTAAGAGGGCTAGAACGCTAGTGCCACCTATTGAAAGTAGCAATCCTAAAAGTCAATATTGACCCTTTAACAAGCCTTGCCATTAGTGATGAGAGAGTGTACTCGTTGCTCAGGTGACCGAGTATTTATGACTGCTCGGAGATTTAGTTTTCATTGTGGCAGCTAAATGATTTACAGCTACTAGCCAGGCTGAGTACATGTGGGATTTGTCTGGTTGCTAGGGAATCCCCACATGTAATCAAGCAGGCTAGTAGCTGTAAATCATTCAGCTGCAGCGATGAAAACTAAATCTCCGAGCAGTCATAAATACTAGGAGGTCACCCGAGCGTGCTAGGGAAAACCCGAGCAACGAGTACACTCGCTCATCACTACTTGCCATATGACTTTGGTTTTAATTGTCAGGAGAATCTCAGTGTTCAGACACGTGTTTCGGGGTGTTGCCTGTACTTAGTGAAAAGCATGAGATCTGAATTGATTGTGTCTGCAAATGGAGATTTTGGTTTGTTTTTTTATTGTACGTCATGTGACAAGCCTCGTTACTGATTTTTAGTATTGCTACTTCTAATACTTGACACTAGAGTTAAAGTCTTCCATCTCTGAAGAGGCAATTAGCATATTTAAAATATCACAGAGGAGCATCGCATGGTCTATAAGCCTCCTTACACTGGCATGTCAGACATATCACTCTCCACAAGGAGAAGTGTTACCCCCTTAGACCTCTGAAATAACACACCTGAGATGGGATACCGGAAACCACCGAGTGCGGCCATGCTATTCTGTTTCAGTAGCCTCATCTCATGCGACAAAGCACTTGGATGCCCTTATTCTCACCTCAACAATGGGAGATGACGGAAACGGGAGTAAATATTCAAGGATGTATCTCCCGTTTTTGCCAACTTTCGCAGATAAAAGGAGACCTCCCGGAAGGGTTGAGAATATCTTCTGAATCTCGTAGACAATGTTTGAAATTTCAGAGAAGTCAAAGATTCTGGAAAGTTTCTTGTTCTCGATCATCTAGGGAAGGTGAAGTCTGAGACAAAAGGGTGTAAAAAGGGCGAATAACGGGCCCAGAAGAACGTGGCTCTTGGAAAGGCGCATGCCTACTGAAATTTATCAAGAAAATTAGTAATTCTTGAAGATTTCTTTGGTCACAGAATCTAGGGGAGAAGAAGACAGACAGAGGGGTGGAGAATGAATAAATAATGGGCGTAGAATGGCATGGAGGAGGAGTATGGTCCTTCAAAAGGTGCATGACTACTAAAAAGTTCTTGGCACCGCCAAGGTGTCAATGTCCTGGATGCGAACAGGATAAAGACGGCAAATTAAAGGGTTTGCAAATATTGTGTACGCTGTATCACTGTTAAATGCAATTATATAATGTTCTTTGCATTTTTGGCTTTAGCACGTTTTTCTATATTTTTTTTATCTTCTCGTCCAATTTCACCGTTGACAGGAGACACTGATGCAGTCATCATAATTCTGAAAACATTTCAATACAGATCCATTTAATGAAAGATCTGCAAAAGGGTCATCAACTTGTGTCGAGAAGGGGGAGCCAAGTAAACAGTTCTCTAATTAAAAGCAACTTATCTAATAAAAAAAAAATATATCAAAATTTGTTAAAGAAATAAAATTCAACATTTCTGCCAAAGTGGTAGCTCGGCATAAATTATCCCAAATCCAGATTATTATTACTAGACAACTTTGCAAATACAGATCCCAAATATTAGCTTTCGAATGTGACGAGACCGTGGGTGTTACGTGTCTCGCAGACGAGCGCTTAACAAAATGCTGGTGAAACCGCATTGGATATTAATATTCAGCTTTGAAATAAAGATTTAAAAGGCGCTTTATTAATCCACATATTTAAGCCTCCTAAATGAACATTTCTGTTTTTTTTTCCATTTTTCTCCAAATAATTTCTACCATCTGTGTCAAATTTCTGAGAAGGGGGGGGAATTGCGTTGGAACAAATGCTGGTTTTTAGGAAACATTCTTAGTTCACTCTTAAAATTGTCACACATGAACATCTCGGGCCATCTGTGGAGACGACGCGCTTGCGAGTACAAGATGATTGGCTCGACGTTAAGATTTATGTGGCATCCAACACACAAGGTGAATAAAGCTTTTTTTTAAATTATTTTATTGGGGGAGGTGGAGAGAGTCTTTTTATACTTGGTGGTCTCCTATACTTCCTCGGATCCCTGCCACCTATGGGGTGTGATGCTGCCATATGTGTTAATGTAATATTGCCAGAGCTTGGAATCTGTCGCACAATGGGGGACTCGACAGAATATAACAAAGACGATCTAAGAAACGCATGGTGTTATGACAGTAATAATGGAATGAAATGTGCAATGAGGCGTCTGTCATATGGCAGATTTTATTATAAATAGAAAACAATATCTTTTGAGACTTATCAGTGGATAAAGAGTTAATAGTAAAGTATATCTGCAACCAGAAATGGCCTCTCTGTAGGCAGTCACTGTACATAGTCTACTCTTCTGGGCACAAAGGTATTAGAGCAAATAAACAGTTCATTCAGATTGCACATCACTACGGGCTCCCATGAACAGATTACAGTCCTTTCTCCCGCAACATACTTCATTCACAGAAGAGGCACGATCCCATCAGTCTTGGTATCCCCTCCAGTCAGAGCTACAGTAGCTTCCAGCACAAATAGAAGTGTTCACCTCTGAGCACAATTCACACTGAGCAAGCTGCAGCTTCCATGTGGTTCTCTGCTGCTCCAGCACACAGACTGCTCAGCTTTCCTAGCTGATCCATGCTGTCTCCATTCAGACAGAAACCCTGGCTTGTTTTTCTCTCAACTACAGCTCACATTTTGTCTGGGCACTCGCCAACTTCATCACACTTGACTGCTCATTCAGAAGACTCACACCAAGTGAACACAGGCCCTGGTTCTAGTAAAAACCTAGGCACATGTGTAGGGATGTGGACTGTCTTACCCAGTTTCTAGAGCACCTAGAGCTTGGGCCAGGTATTCTCACATCATGAGTTTGGTGGATGTGGAATTACTTGGGGGGCAGGTGGACGGTCCCGAATGCACTGCTGGAGTGGAGAACGAATCCTTGAGGCTGATTGAAACAGCAGGCTTGTCGGTAGTCCAGAACGAACGTGTGGCAAGACAGAAGAGTTGTTGTACTAAGGAGGAAGGAAGTCTGAGTTTCTGTGCCCTTTTCCACCTGTACCGACCTGATAAACATGGACTGTTTAGTAAAAGTTTGACTGTTACAAAGAACTTTGTGTCCCATGCCTTGTGTGTGCCAGCTCCTGAGGACAGAAGCCTGGAGACAGCGGAGGCCTTCCTTCAAGTGAGTGTGATGCACCCTATAGCACACTGGAACTGAGACACCACTTGTCTGTAAAGAGCCACTTTACAGGTTTATCTAATAAAATCATGCAGAGCTAGGACTTATCGCCTGTCCTGTCCTACCTGGCTCTGCCATATAGGGTAGAATTAGAGGGTGAATACTGACAGAAAGCCAGCACATTTCCTTTGGAAAGGCAATGCCCAGTGGCTTTCCAAAGGAAGGTTCAGTGTTTTTGCCATACTACTACCATGAATACCTAATTAAAATTGTTGTCTTGACTAGAGTTGAGCAAATCTGTTCGGGTCCCCTCTTATTCGGCAAGCTATAGCACTTACCAAATAAGCCGCAGAGGGAATCTGGATACATGGAGCTGATCAGCTGTTTGGCTCCAAAGCTGCATGTGTTGCAGCTGTGCAACAGCCTGCTTGTTGGGCTCTCCATACATGCGTTGTGACTGCATGCAGCTGCGGAGCCTAACAGCTGATGAGCCGATGCGCTCAATGTATCCGGGTTCCCTCTGCAGCTTATTCAGTAGGCGCTATAGCTTGCCGAATAAGCTGAGACCCAAACAAACTTGCTCAACTCTAGTCTTGACTTAAAATTGTTATTTTCTAAAGCAGGGGCTATTATAAAATAAGTAGCAGATACTGAGGACCAGTGGACCCAACAAAGGCCGATCTAGTGGTGGGATCCAACTCCGGAGGCAATCACTGCGCCATCCAGATGTCACAAAACTGCTAAGGAACACAAACAGGCACAGGATCTGCTTCAATCGTTTTATTGATATTTTCTCCTAACCAGATTTCACACCACATTGACATACAGTTGTTTGACATAAGTTGACGAGTATCAACGTTTTGGGTTTTAACCCTTCATCAGGGTCATAACAAAAATGTGTGGTGCCCCTGAAGGTCCAGACGCCACAGAGGTACTGCATCTCAGCCAGAGGTGTGGAATCCCAACTCTCTGGTAAGAAGGGAAGATTGTACAGAACTCTAACACCTGCATCCAACACCACACTTCTCCAGTCAGGGCACCTGGGCGTACCCAAAGGGAGGATGGCCTCATCCCAGGCTGGAGAGGGTAAATAGGTAGAGGGTGTGGGTGGAGAAAGGTAGGAAAGGGGGGGGGGAACTAGGACACACTGAGTTAGACACAGGGAGTTGGAGAAAGGAAGTGGAGCTGAGCAGATGTGAGTGTCTGCAGCTCCAGACAGGATGAAGGGAGAATTAAAGCAAGAAGCTCCAAGGGAGCCAAGAAAGGGTTCCAGAGGCACGGGTGGCGACCAAACTACCCATGGGACTTGTTCCAGAAGTGGAGGAACCAGGCTGCAGTAGGGGACCGGCCGCTGAACTAGTGGAACAGCTTCAGGCTACAGCTAGCAATCCAGAGGCTGCTGTGACTGTAGATGTAGCAGCCAAACTTGCACCTATTCGCTGAAAAGGTGAACACAGAGGGTCCAGGGGACAGAGTACGTCGCCTGACAAGATTCACGTTCACTGGCTTGGGACACTGGATGGCAAGCGCAGGGCAGGAGAGGAGGTAGCCAGTGCAGAAAGACGGCCAGGAGAGGCATACAAAAGAGGAGTTCTGAACAGGTGACCAACTTGCCGTAGAGTTTCCTGGACTTCGTACCCGGAGGATACAGCACCCTGGCTGGGGGCCCGAACTGTAAGTAAAACTTTGAAAACTGCAACATTCTGTGTCCTTCCATTTCTTTCCAGCATCACCTACCCTGCAATACTACTTGACACTAGCAACATTGCCACTCACACCACTAACTGCTCTGGGTACCAAGCTCTACCTGTGGAGAGCTTTAACAACTCGGCTGCATTATCATCTGCCCCAGAGGACGGCACAGCAGCGTCGACTAACATCTCCATTGCCGAACACCACAGGTGGCATCACAAACATTTCCTTAATAGACTTTATATTCCACTTTTATTCACTTCCCCTTTTTAACTGGATGCCGAGGAAAACAGACCGGGTCACTGCCACTGTGACCATCCCTTTAAGAACGGCCAGACCCGGTACCGGGTACCCCATGGTCCATGCATTGGTGACTGTGCAGATCAGTTGATGGTCCTGAGTAGTATTCTCCAATAGGAAACCATAGTTGAGTTGCCATGAAGACAAGGATGGAGGTGTAGGAAAGGGACAAGGTCCATGGTGGTATTACCCAATGCTGGACTCTGGAGTGTCACGCTTCTGATGTGGCTAGAGCCTGTAATTGCCTGCTGCCATCATGTGAGTGCCTGCTGCCATAATGTGAGTGAAAAAGAGTGTCAGAGAAAACATTACCTGGGGCATAACAGGTTACACAATATCTTCATCCTTCTACAATGGATAGTCATGGATAGGAGAGAAAGCAGATCCACCCCTGCTTAGACCTCCATTACAGTGAAGTTCGGCTTCCTTCGAGGACGTCCTCACCTGTTCTTGTAGAGAAAACTTCCTGACCTTGGGTCCCACCAACCCCGCATACGAAGCATTTGTCAGGCATCTCAAATACAAGCAAATGGTTTTCGACACTTGACACAGATGTTAAAGGAGGGAGTGTTTAATTACTCACATGCCGCGTTAATAAAGTCTGATTTATTTATAAAATGCTCCCTCCTTCACCTGCTGGCATCCTGCGATCATTCTCCGCAAAACATCATATCCATCTCCAGATCTATTCTAGTGCTTCAGCTGGAGACACTACTAAACTTCATCTCGTCGGGATACGGATTATTCCGGAATATTTACTTGACTGTATTGTCAGGAAGAACAGCTGGGTGTCCTTTTCATTACTATATTTTCAAGCTGTGCACATGACGCCATTACAATGGAAGAAATATCCCCCCCATAAGTACAAAAAAAAAATCCATAAAAGACCAACTTCACCCACAAAGTAGAATAATTGCCAACAGACCAGAATTTCATGAGTGTGGCAAATGTTCAGAAACAATCCAGGCAAATTTAGGCTTCATCCATATCAAATAAAGAACAGGATTGAGGTTTCTTCCCAGTTTGGGAGCTATCGTCGTCGTTGTCTCTGGAGACATGATTTAAATAGTCCTATCTTAAAAATGGTAAATGTTGGTCCACATAGAAATTGAGAGGTGGCTCCAAAAAAATAGGATTGATGTTGATCGTCCTAAATTTGGGATCATGATTGAGATTAGAAAGACATAAAATTCACACATCACCAAGATTAGAAAGATCACTGGCCCTGGACCAATGTTTGGTCCCTGGCCCAAAAATGAACTCAGAACCCTACCTCCAGACAAGGACTAGGAATCCAGCCATGGACAGAAGATCCATCCTACTGTCCAAGTGTCCAGCACCCATGCAAAAGCAAGGCCACAGAAACAAGGATCTAAACCAACATCTGCAAAGAGTTTGTATGTTCTCTCCGTGTTTGCGTGGGTTTCCTCCGGGCACTCCGGTTTCCTCCCACATTCCAAAGACATACTGATAGGGATTCTAGATTGTGAGTCCCATCGGTTCCCTGATGCAAAAAAAAAACAAAAAAAAAAACAAAAAAAAAACAAAACTGTAAAGCGCTGCGGAATATGTTAGCGCTATATAAAAATAAAGATTATTATTATTATTATATTGGGCTATGTTCTTCTCTCAAGGTAAAGTATCCAACTCTAGCTCTGGGTCAAATAAACCAATCCCGGGCAGACTGTAGGCCAAAAATCCAACCGTGGTCAAAGAGTTGGATGCCAGTAAATTAAAACATTAATTACGGTAGAAGGATCAGACTAAAGGTACCTTCACACATAACGATATTGTTAACGATATCGTTGCTATTTGTGACGTAGCAACGATATCGTTAATGAAATCATTATGTGTGACAGCGACCAACGATCAGGCCCCTGCTGGGAGATCGTTGGTCGCTGAATAAAGTCCAGAACTTTATTTCGTCGCTGGACTCCTGCTGACATCGCTGGATCGGCGTGTGTGACACCGATCCAGCGATGTCTTCACTGGTAACCAGGGTAAACATCGGGTAACTAAGCGCAGGGCCGTGCTTAGTAACCCGATGTTTACCCTGGTTACCATGCTAAAAGTAAAAAAAAACAAACAATAGATACTTACCTACCGCTGTCTGTCCTCCAGCGCTGTGCTCTGCACTCCTCCTGTACTGGCTGTGAGCCGGAAAGCAGAGCGGTGACGTCACCACTCTGCTTTCCGGCTCACAGACAGTACAGGAGGAGAGCAGAGAAGCAGAGCGCAGCGCTGGAGGACAGACAGCGGTAGGTAACTATCTAGTGTTTGTTTTTTTTTACTTTTAGCATGGTAACCAGGGTAAACATCGGGTTACTAAGCGCGGCCCTGCGCTTAGTTACCCGATGTTTACCCTGGTTACCGGCATCGTTGGTCGCTGGAGAGCGGTCTGTGTGACAGCTCTCCAGCGACCAAACAGCGACGCTGCAGCGATCCGGATCGTTGTCGGTATCGCTGCAGCGTCGCTTAGTGTGAAGGGGCCTTAAGGCTTAAATCTCCAACCACAAAAAGAATGTCAGTCTCTGGCCTACCAACCAAAAGTAAATGCTCTGCTCGCTCAGGTCTTTTAAGAAAGTACCTCCAAAAGTCAGTCAAGATTTCTGCTCAGATACAGTATGTAAGAAACGTCAAGCCACCATTCTAAAGTTACCATAACTTAGCTTTTGATAAATCCTCAAATATTAACAATGGTCCAGGAGCATAACTGATTGTAAAAAACAACCTATTGCTTTTTTCCCCCAATAAAATCGGTTTTAAAAAAATGTCAGGTCACCAAACACTACCTTCCTGGTGGACTTGAGACCAGTCTTTTTTTATTTATTTATTTTTATAATAAACTACTTCCTTTTAGATCGATAGTTTAAGGTATTGAAATAAAAAAAAATAAAAAAAGGAACGGTTAAATAAATCCTATCAAAAAGATTTTGATGTATAGCTTGCCCCTAGATCAGGGCAGTGATCCCATTATGTCCACATTAAAGAATTTGAGCAATTTCTGACCCAATTTATAAAATCTTTACATGATGATGGGAGAATTAAGGATAGTGAGGCAGATATGATATATATTTAAGTGCAGGACGGGTCAGTAACTCCTCACTGGCCAGTTTGGAAGGGTTATATTTTATTTTAGTTAATTTATTGTAAAAGTGACTTAATTGCACATTATGCTCCATTAAGAGTCTTTATCATAGAGCATAGACAGAGGCAGAGTTATTAGTGAGCTTAATGGGCTATTAGAACTTTGTTGCCAACATCTGTCTGCAAATTCTATGGCTGAACCGTTAGTTATATTGTACAGATCAGGAGTTACCTCCTGTATTATACTCCAGAGCTGCACTCACTATTCTGCTGGTGCAGTCACTGTGTACATACATTACATTACTGATCCTGAGTTACATGCTGTATTATGCTCCAGAGCTGCACTCACTCACTATTCTGCTGGTGCAGTCACTGTTACATACATTACATTACTGATCCTGAGTTATATCCTGTATTATACCCCAGAGCTGCACTCACTATTCTGCTGGTGCAGTCACTGTGTACATACATTACATTACTGATCCTGAGTTACATGCTGTATTATACTCCAGAGCTGCACTCACTCACTATTCTGCTGGTGCAGTCACTGTTACATACATTACATTACTGATCCTGAGTTATATCCTGTATTATACCCCAGAGCTGCACTCACTATTCTGCTGGTGCAGTCACTGTGTACATACATTACATTACTGATCCTGAGTTACATGCTGTATTATACTCCAGAGCTGCACTCACTATTCTGCTGGTGCAGTCTGTTGTGATAGGCAATTCAGTATCACAATGGACATAGCGGTCAGAGCACATACAGTGATCTGACAATAACCCAAAATAATAGAACGAGCTCTGAGACGTGGGAACTCTGCAGACCGCAATCCCTAATCCTCTCCAAACAACACTAGAGGCAGCCGTGGATTGCGCCTAACTCTGCCTATGCAACTCGGCACAGCCTGAGAAACTAACTAGCCTGAAGATAGAAAATAAGCCTACCTTGCCTCAGAGAAATACCCCAAAGGAAAATGCAGCCCCCCACATATAATGACTGTGAGTTAAGATGAAAAGACAAACGTAGGGATGAAATAGATTCAGCAACGTGAGGCCCGACTTAACAGAGCGAGGATAGGAAAGATAACTTTGCGGTCTACACAAAACCCTAAAGAAAACCACGCAAAGGGGCAAAAAGACCCTCCGTACCGAACTAACGGCACGGAGGTACACCCTTTGCGTCCCAGAGCTTCCAGCAAAACAATTAGACAAGCTGGACAGAAAAAATAGCAAACAAATAGCAAAGAAGAACTTAGCTATGCAGAGCAGCAGGCCACAGGAATGATCCAGGGAAAAACAAGTCCAACACTGGAACATTGACAGGAAGCATGGATCAAAGCATTAGGTGGAGTTAAGTAGAGAAGCACCTAACGACCTCACCAGATCACCTGAGGGAGGAAACTCAGAAGCCGCAGTACCACTTTCCTCCACAAACGGAAGCTCCCAGAGAGAATCAGCCGAAGTACCACTTGTGACCACAGGAGGGAGCTCTGCCACAGAATTCACAACAGTACCCCCCCTTGAGGAGGGGTCACCGAACCCTCACCAGAGCCCCCAGGCCGACCAGGATGAGCCACATGAAAGGCACGAACAAGATCAGGAGCATGGACATCAGAGGCAAAAACCCAGGAATTATCTTCCTGAGCATAACCCTTCCATTTAACCAGATACTGGAGTTTCCGTCTTGAAACACGAGAATCCAAAATCTTCTCCACAATATACTCCAATTCCCCCTCCACCAAAACCAGAGCAGGAGGGTCAACAGATGGAACCATAGGTGCCACGTATCTCCGCAACAATGACCTATGGAATACGTTATGTATGGAAAAAGAATCTGGGAGGGTCAGACGAAAAGACACAGGATTAAGAACCTCAGAAATCCTATACGGACCAATGAAACGAGGTTTAAACTTAGGAGAGGAAACCTTCATAGGAATATGACGAGAAGATAACCAAACCAGATCCCCAACACGAAGTCGGGGACCCACACGGCGTCTGCGATTAGCGAAACGTTGAGCCTTCTCCAGGGACAAGGTCAAATTGTCCACTACATGAGTCCAAATCTGCTGCAACCTGTCCACCACAGTATCCACACCAGGACAGTCCGAAGACTCAACCTGTCCTGAAGAGAAACGAGGATGGAACCCAGAATTGCAGAAAAATGGCGAAACCAAGGTAGCCGAGCTGGCCCGATTATTAAGGGCGAACTCAGCCAAAGGCAAAAAGGACACCCAGTCATCCTGATCGGCAGAAACAAAGCATCTCAGATAGGTTTCCAAGGTCTGATTGGTTCGTTCGGTCTGGCCATTAGTCTGAGGATGGAAAGCCGAGGAAAAAGACAAGTCAATGCCCATCCTACCACAAAAGGCTCGCCAAAACCTCGAAACAAACTGGGAACCTCTGTCAGAAACGACATTCTCTGGAATGCCATGCAAACGAACCACATGCTGGAAGAACAATGGCACCAAATCAGAGGAGGAAGGCAATTTAGACAAGGGTACCAGATGGACCATCTTAGAAAAGCGATCACAGACCACCCAAATGACTGACATCTTTTGAGAAACGGGAAGATCTGAAATAAAATCCATAGAGATTTGTGTCCAAGGCCTCTTCGGGACCGGCAAGGGCAAAAGCAACCCACTGGCACGAGAACAGCAGGGCTTAGCCCGAGCACAAATCCCACAGGACTGCACAAAAGTACGCACATCCCGCGACAGAGATGGCCACCAAAAGGATCTAGCCACTAACTCTCTGGTACCAAAGATTCCAGGATGACCAGCCAACACCGAACAATGAACCTCAGAGATAACCTTATTCGTCCACCTATCAGGGACAAACAGTTTCTCCGCTGGACAACGATCAGGTTTATTAGTCTGAAATTTTTGCAGCACCCGCCGCAAATCAGGGGAGATGGCAGACACAATTACTCCTTCCTTGAGGATACCCGCCGGCTCAGATAAACCCGGAGAGTCGGGCACAAAACTCCTAGACAGAGCATCCGCCTTCACATTTTTAGAGCCCGGAAGGTACGAAATCACAAAGTCAAAACGGGCAAAAAACAGCGACCAACGAGCCTGTCTAGGATTCAAACGCTTAGCAGACTCGAGATAAGTCAAGTTCTTATGATCAGTCAATACCACCACGCGATGCTTAGCTCCTTCAAGCCAATGACGCCACTCCTCGAATGCCCACTTCATGGCCAGCAACTCTCGTTTGCCCACAGCATAATTACGCTCAGCAGCAGAAAACTTCCTGGAAAAAAAAGCGCATGGTTTCATCACTGAGCAATCAGAACCTCTCTGCGACAAAACAGCCCCTGCTCCAATCTCAGAAGCATCAACCTCGACCTGGAACGGAAAAGAAACATCTGGTTGACACAACACAGGGGCAGAAGAAAAACGACGCTTCAACTCTTGAAAAGCTTCCACAGCAGCAGAAGACCAATTGACCAAATCAGCACCCTTCTTGGTCAAATCGGTCAATGGTTTGGCAATACTCGAAAAATTGCAGATGAAGCGACGATAAAAATTAGCAAAGCCCAGGAACTTTTGCAGACTTTTCAGAGATGTCGGCTGAGTCCAATCATGGATGGCTTGGACCTTAACAGGATCCATCTCGATAGAAGCGGAAAAGATGAACCCCAAAAATGAAACCTTCTGCACACCAAAGAGACACTTTGATCCTTTCACAAACAAAGAATTAGCACGCAGGACCTGAAAAACCGTTCTGACCTGCTTCACATGAGACTCCCAATCATCCGAGAAGATCAAAATGTCATCCAAGTACACAATCAGGAATTTATCCAGGTACTCTCGGAAGATGTCATGCATAAAGGACTGAAACACTGATGGAGCATTGGCAAGTCCGAATGGCATCACTAGATACTCAAAATGACCCTCGGGCGTATTAAATGCAGTTTTCCATTCATCGCCTCGCCTGATTCGCACCAGATTATACGCACCACGAAGATCTATCTTGGTGCACCAACTAGCCCCCTTAATCCGAGCAAACAAATCAGATAACAATGGCAAGGGGTACTGAAATTTAACAGTGATCTTATTTAGAAGGCGGTAATCTATACAAGGTCTCAGCGAACCATCCTTCTTGGCTACAAAAAAGAACCCTGCTCCTAATGGCGACGATGACGGGCGAATATATGCCCCTTCTCCAGGGATTCCTTCACATAACTGCGCATAGCGGTGTGCTCAGGCACGGATAAATTAACCCCTTCATGACCCAGCCTATTTTGACCTTAATGACCTGGCCGTTTTTTGCAATTCTGACCAGTGTCCCTTTATGAGGTAATAACTCAGGAACGCTTCAACGGATCCTAGCGGTTCTGAGATTGTTTTTTCGTGACATATTGGGCTTCATGTTAGTGGTAATTTTAGGTCAATAAATTCTGCGTTTATTTGTGATAAAAACGGAAATTTGGCGAAAATTTTGAAAATTTCGCAATTTTCACATTTTGAATTTTTATTCTGTTAAACCAGAGAGTTATGTGACACAAAATAGTTAATAAATAACATTTCCCACATGTCTACTTTACACCAGCACAATTTTGGAAACAAAATTTTTTTTTGCTAGGAAGTTATAAGAGTTAAAATTTGACCAGCGATTTCTCATTTTTACAACGAAATTTACAAAACCATTTTTTTTAGGGACCACCTCACATTTGAAGTCAGTTTGAGGGGTCTATATGGCTGAAAATACCCAAAAGTGACACCATTCTAAAAAATGCACCCCTCAAGGTGCTCAAAACCACATTCAAGAAGTTTTTTAACCCTTCAGGTGCTTCACAGCAGCAGAAGCAACATGGAAGGAAAAAATGAACATTTAACTTTTTAGTCACAAAAATTATCTTTTAGCAACATTTTTTTTATTTTCCCAATGGTACAAGGAGAAACTGAACCACGAAAGTTGTTGTCCAATTTGTCCTGAGTACGCTGATACCTCATATGTGGGGGTAAACCACTGTTTGGGCGCACGGCAGGGCTTGGAAGGGAAGGAGCGCCATTTGACTTTTTGAATGAAAAATTGGCTCCACTCTTTAGCGGACACCATGTCACGTTTGGAGAGCCCCCGTGTGCCTAAAAATTGGAGCTCCCCCACACGTGACCCCATTTTGGAAACTAGACGCCCCAAGGAACTTATCTAGATGCATAGTGAGAACTTTGAACCCCCGGGGGCTTCACAAATTGATCCGTAAAAATGAAAAAGTACTTTTTTTTCACAAAAAAATTCTTTTAGCCTCAATTTTTTTCATTTTCACATGGGCAACAGGATAAAATGGATCCTAAAATTTGTTGGGCAATTTCTCATGAGTACACCGATACCTCACATGTGGGGGTAAACCACTGTTTGGGCACATGGTAAGGTTCGGAAGGGAAGGAGCGCCATTTGACTTTTTGAATGAAAAATTATCTCCATCGTTAGCGGACACCATGTCGTGTTTGGAGAGCCCCCGTGTGCCTAAACATTGGAGCTCCCCCACAAATGACCCCATTTTGGAAACTAGACCCCCCAAGGAACTTATCTAGATGCATATTGAGCACTTTAAACCCTCAGGTGCTTCACAAATTGATCTGTAAAAATGAAAAAGTACTTTTTTTTTCACAAAAAAATTCTTTTCGCCTCAGTTTTTCATTTTCACATGGGCAATAGGATAAAATGAATCCTAAAATTTGTTGGGCAATTTCTCCCGAGTACGCCGATACCTCATATGTGGGGGTAAACCACTGTTTGGGCACACGGCAGGGCTCGGAAGGGAAGGCGCGCCATTTGACTTTTTGAATGGAAAATTAGCTCCAATTGTTAGCGGACACCATGTCGCGTTTAGAGAGCCCCTGTGTGCCTATGCATTGGAGCTCCCCCACAAGTGACCCCATTTTGGAAACTAGACCCCCCAAGGAACTTATCTAGATGCATATTGAGCACTTTAAACCCCCAGGTGCTTCACAGAAGTTTATAATGCAGAGCCATGAAAATAAAAAATAATTTTTCTTTCCTCAAAAATGATTTTTAGCCTGGAATTTCCTATTTTGCCAAGGGTAATAGGAGAAATTGGACCGCAAATGTTGTTGTCCAGTTTGTCCTGAGTACGCTGATACCCCATATGTGGGGGTAAACCACTGTTTGGGCGCACGGCAGGGCTCGGAAGGGAAGGCACGCCAATTGGCTTTTTAAATGGAAAATTAGCTCCAATCATTAGCGGACACCATGTCACGTTTGGAGAGCCCCTGTGTGCCTAAACATTGGAGATCCCCCACATATGACCCCATTTTGGAAACTAGACCCCCAAAGGAACTAATCTAGATGTGTGGTGAGGACTTTGAACTTCCACGTGCTTCACAGAAGTTTATAACGCAGAGCCATGAAAATAAAATAAAAATTTTATTTTCTCTAAAATGATTTTTTAGCCTGCAATTTATTATTTTCCCAAGGGTAACTGGAGAAATTTGACCCCAAAAGTTGTTGTACAGTTTCTCCTGAGTACGCTGACACCCCATATGTGGGGGTAAACCACAGTTTGGGCACATGTCGGGGCTCGGAAGTCAAGTAGTGACGTTTTGAAATGCAGACTTTGATGGAATGCTCTGCGGGCGTTACGTTGCGTTTGCAGAGCCCCTGATGTGGCTAAACAGTAGAAACCCCCCAAAAGTGACCCCATTTTAGAAACTAGACCCCGAAAGGAACTTATCTAGATGTGAGGTGAGCACTTTGAACCCCCAAGTGCTTCACAGAAGTTTATAACACAGAGCAGTGAAAATAATAAATACGTTTTCTTTCCTCAAAAATAATTTTTTAGCCCAGAATTTTTTATTTTCCCAAGGGTTACAGGAGAAATTGGACCCCAAAAGTTGTTGTCCAGTTTCTCCTGAGTACGCTGATACCCCATATGTGGGGGTAAACCACTGTTTGGGCACACGTCTGGGCTCAGAAGGGAAGTAGTGACTTTTGAAATGCAGACTTTGATGGAATGGTCTGCGGGCGTCACGTTGCGTTTGCAGAGCCCCTGGTGTGCCTAAACAATAGAAACCCCCCACAAGTGACCCCATTTTGGAAACTAGACCCCCCAAGGAACTTATCTAGATATGTGGTGAGCACTTTGAACCCCCAAGTGCTTCACAGACGTTTACAACGCAGAGCCGTGAAAATAAAAAATCATTTTTCTTTCCTCAAAAATGATGTTTTAGCAAGCAATTTTTTATTTTCTCAAGGGTAACAGGAGAAATTGGACCCCAGTAATTGTTGCCCAGTTTGTCCTGAGTAAGCTGATACCCCATATGTGGGGGTAAACCACTGTTTGGGCACATGTCGGGGCTCGGAAGTCAAGTAGTGACGTTTTGAAATGCAGACTTTGATGGAATGGTCTGCGGGCGTCACGTTGCGTTTGCAGAGCCCCTGGTGTGCCTAAACAGTAGAAACCCCCCACAAGTGACCCATTTTGGAAACTAGACCCCCCAAGGAACTTATCTAGATATGTGGTGAGCACTTTGAACCCCCAAGTGCTTCACAGACGTTTACAACGCAGAGCCGTGAAAATAAAAAATCATTTTTCTTTCCTCAAAAATGATGTTTTAGCAAGCAATTTTTTATTTTCTCAAGGGTAACAGGAGAAATTGGACCCCAGTAATTGTTGCCCAGTTTGTCCTGAGTACACTGATACCCCATATGTGGGGGTAAACCACTGTTTGGGCACACGTCGGGGCTCGGAAGGGAAGGAGCACCATTTGACTTTTTGAATAAAAGATTGGCTGGAATCAATGGTGGCGCCATGTTGCGTTTGGAGACCCCCTGATGTGCCTAAACAGTGGAAACCCCTCAATTCTAACGCCAACACACCCCTAACCCTTATCCCAACTGTAGCCGTAACCCTAACCACAACCCTAACCGCAACACACCCCTAACCACAACCCTAACCCCAACACACCCCTAACCCTAACCACAACCCTAATTCCAACCCAACCCTAACCCTAAGGCTATGTACCCACGTTGCGGATTCGTGTGAGATTTTTCCGCACCATTTTTGAAAAATCCGCGGGTAAAAGGCACTGCGTTTTACCTGCGGATTTACCGCGGATTTCACCTGCGGATTCCTATTGAGGAATAGGTGTAAAACGCTGCGGAATCCGCACAAAGAATTGACATGCTGCGGAAAATACAACGCAGCGTTTCCGTGCGGTATTTTCCGCACCATGGGCACAGCGGATTTGGTTTTCCATAGGTTTACATGGTACTGTAAACCTGATGGAACACTGCTGCGGATCCGCAGCGGCCAATCCGCTGCGGATCCGCAGCCAAATCCGCACCGTGTGCACATAGCCTAATTCTAAAGGTATGTGCACACGCTTCGGAAAACGCTGCGGATCCGCAGCAGTTTCCCATGAGTTTACATTTCAATGTAAACCTATGGGAAACAAAAATCGCTGTACACATGCTGCGGAAAAACTGCACGGAAACGCAGCGGTTTACATTCCGCAGCATGTCACTTCTTTCTGCGGATTCCACAGCGGTTTTACAACTGCTCCAATAGAAAATCGCAGTTGTAAAACCGCAGTGAAATGCGCAGAAAAACCGCGGTAAATCTGCCATAAATCCGCAGCGGTTTAGCACTGCGGATTTATCAAATCCGCTGCGGAAAAATCCGCAGAGGACCAGAATACGTGTGCACATACCGAAACCCTAACCCTACCCCTACCCCTAACCCTACCCCTAACCCTAACCCTACCCCTACCCCTACCCCTAACCCTACCCCTAACCCTACCCCTACCCCTAACCCTAACCCTACCCCTAACCCTAACCCTAACCCTAGTTCTAACTCCAACCTTAGTGAAAAAAAAAAAAAATTCTTTATTTTATTATTGTCCCTATCTATGGGGGACAAATGGGGGGGTCATTTACTGTTTTTTTATTTTGACCACTGTGATAGATTATATCACAGTGATCAAAATTCACATTGGAACGAATCTGCCGGCCGGCAGATTCGGCGGGCGCACTGCGCATGCGCCCGCCATTTTGGAACATGGCGGCGCCCGGGGAAGAAGACGGACGGACCCCGCCAGGATCGGTAAGTATAAGGGGGGGAGATCAGGGCACAGGGGGGGGAGATCAGGGCACGGGGGGGCGTCGGAGCACGGGGGGGAGGGATCGGAGCATGGGGGAGAGTGATCGGTGTGCGGGCGGGTGGATCGGTGTGCAGGGGGGGTGGATCGGTGTGCAGGGGGGGGTGGATCGGAGCACGGGGGGGGATCGGAGTGCGGGGGGGTTTGATTGGAGCACGGGGGGGTGTGATTGGAGCAAGGGGGGAGCGGACAGGAGGACGGGGGAGCGGAGCACAGGACGGAGGGGAGCGGGCCACAGATCGGGGGGCTGGGGGGGCGATCGGTGGGGTGGGGTGGGGGCACATTAGTATTTCCAGCCATGGCCGATGATATTGCAGCATCGGCCATGGCTGGATTGTAATATTTCACCATTTTTTTAGGTGAAATATTACAAATCGCTCTGATTGGCAGTTTCACTTTCAACAGCCAATCAGAGCGATCGTAGCCACGAGGGGGTGAAGCCACCCCCCCTGGGCTAAACTACCACTCCCCCTGTCCCTGCAGATCGGGTGAAATGGGAGTTAACCCTTTCACCCGATCTGCAGGGACGCGATCTTTCTGTGACACAGCATATGCGTCACAGGTCGGATTGGCACCGACTTTCATGACGCATACGCTGTGTCACAGGTCGGGAAGGGGTTAAACAGTCGACCTTTTGGGAATTTACTACCAGGAATCAAATTGATAGCACAATCACAATCCCTATGCGGAGGTAGGGCATCGGACTTGGGCTCATCAAATACATCCCGGTAATCAGACAAGAACTCTGGAACCTCAGAAGGGGTGGATGACGAAATTGACAGAAATGGAACATCACCATGTACCCCCTGACAACCCCAGCTGGACACCGACATGGATTTCCAATCCAATACTGGATTATGGGCTTGTAGCCATGGCAACCCCAACATGACCACATCATGCAGATTATGCAACACCAGAAAGCGAATAACCTCCTGATGTGCAGGAGCCATGCACATGGTCAGCTGGGTCCAGTATTGAGGCTTATTCTTGGCCAAAGGCGTAGCATCAATTCCTCTCAATGGAATAGGACACTGCAAGAGCTCCAAGAAAAACCCACAACGCTTAGCATATTCCAAGTCCATCAAATTCAGGGCAGCGCCTGAATCCACAAACGCCATGACAGAATACGATGACAAAGAGCAGATCAAGGTAACGGACAGAAGAAATTTTGACTGTACTGTACCAATGGTGGCAGACCTAGCGAACCGCTTAGTGCGCTTAGGACAATCAGAGATAGCATGAGTGGATTCACCACAGTAGAAACACAGCCCATTCCGACGTCTGTGTTCTTGCCGTTCAACTCTGGTCATAGACCTATCGCACTGCATAGACTTAGGTTTAATCTCAGGTAATACCGCCAAATGGTGCACAGATTTACGCTCACGCAAGCGTCGACCGATCTGAATGGCCAAAGACATAGACTCATTCAAACCAGCAGGCATAGGAAATCCCACCATGACATCCTTAAGGGCTTCAGAGAGACCCTTTCTGAATATAGCTGCCAGCGCAGATTCATTCCATTGAGTGAGAACGGACCACTTTCTAAATTTCTGACAATATACCTCTATCTCATCCTGAGCCTGACAAAGAGCCAGCAAATTTTTTTCTGCCTGATCCACTGAATTAGGCTCATCGTACAGCAATCCAAGCGCCAGGAAAAACGCATCGATATTACTTAATGCAGGATCTCCTGACGCAAGAGAAAATGCCCAGTCCTGAGGGTCGCCACGCAAAAAAGAAATGACGATCCTAACCTGTAGAACTGCGTCACCAGAGGAGCGAGGTTTCAAAGCCAGAAATAGTTTACAATTATTTTTGAAACTCAGAAATTTAGTTCTATCTCCAAAAAACAAATCTGGAATAGGAATTCTCGGTTCTAACAAAGAATTCTGAACCACAAAATCTTGAATATTTTGAACTCTTGCCGTGAGCTGATCCACACATGAAGACAGACCTTTAATGTCCATTGCTACACCTGTGTCCTGAACCACCCAAATGTCTAGGGGAAAAAAAAGGCAAAACACAGTGCAAAGAAAAAAAAAATGGTCTCAGAACTTCTTTTTTCCCTCTATTGAGAATCATTAGCACTTTTGGCTTCCTGTACTGTTGTGATAGGCAATTCAGTATCACAATGGACATAGCGGTCAGCGCACATACAGTGATCTGACAATAACCCAAAATAATAGAACGAGCTCTGAGACGTGGGAACTCTGCAGACCGCAATCCCTAATCCTCTCCAAACAACACTAGAGGCAGCCGTGGATTGCGCCTAACTCTGCCTATGCAACTCGGCACAGCCTGAGAAACTAACTAGCCTGAAGATAGAAAATAAGCCTACCTTGCCTCAGAGAAATACCCCAAAGGAAAAGGCAGCCCCCCACATATAATGACTGTGAGTTAAGATGAAAAGACAAACGTAGGGATGAAATAGATTCAGCAACGTGAGGCCCGACTTAACAGAGCGAGGATAGGAAAGATAACTTTGCGGTCTACACAAAACCCTAAAGAAAACCACGCAAAGGGGCAAAAAGACCCTCCGTACCGAACTAACGGCACGGAGGTACACCCTTTGCGTCCCAGAGCTTCCAGCAAAACAATTAGACAAGCTGGACAGAAAAAATAGCAAACAAATAGCAAAGAAGAACTTAGCTATGCAGAGCAGCAGGCCACAGGAATGATCCAGGGAAAAACAAGTCCAACACTGGAACATTGACAGGAAGCATGGATCAAAGCATTAGGTGGAGTTAAGTAGAGAAGCACCTAACGACCTCACCAGATCACCTGAGGGAGGAAACTCAGAAGCCGCAGTACCACTTTCCTCCACAAACGGAAGCTCCCAGAGAGAATCAGCCGAAGTACCACTTGTGACCACAGGAGGGAGCTCTGCCACAGAATTCACAACAGCAGTCACTGTTACATACATTACATTACTGATCCTGAGTTATATCCTGTATTATACCCCAGAGCTGCACTCACTATTCTGCTGGTGCAGTCACTGTGTACATACATTACATTACTGATCCTGAGTTACATCCTGTATTATCCTCCAGAGCTGCACTCACTATTCTGCTGGTGCAGTCACTGTTACATCCTCTATTATACTCAAATTGTATTCAAAAGTTTGCAGGCTGAAGAGCTGAAATCTCGACTTTCCATGTTAATTCAGTGTCTGTTTTGGGCTTCATCTGGTGTTGTCGGGCTCTGTACAGTAATCTGATTACAAAGAAATTGAAAATAAAGAACCTAACCCACCCCTTGCATATTAGGTTCTCTGCTAAGCTATTAGGGATCAGCATTCTGTTCACATGCTTGCTGACTGTTTCCATTACAAAATATTTACTCTAAATACAGTTATGAGCTTTTACATATGGACTAAAGAGTCAAAGCAACAACAGTGCCTCCTTAAAGATAAGCAAGTGTGGATTGCATATTTAAAAGGAATCTGTCAACAGGATTTTTTGGTATGTAATCTGAGAGAAGCAGGATATAGCAATAGTCGGATTCCAGCGATGTATCACTTACTGAGCTGTGTGCTGCAGTTTCAACAGAATCCGTGTTCAGTGGCTGCACTGTCCCAACAAATCAGACATCTGTAGGAAGAATGAGCTGAGGCTTTTGTGACACGAGTAGACACCGCTGGAACAGCACTGACACTGGAGAAGAGTATAGATGTTATTACTGGGAGAAAACAGATTAAGAAGTGGTTGTCCGTATAGTTGACAACCCCTTTAAGGGTATTGCCCATTGTCTCCATTCCTGTCTTCAGATTGCATGCAGCACAATGGGGCAGAACTGCAATAGTAGACAACCTGCAGACAGAGATGGTGCTGTTTTTTTGGAATAAGGCAAATATGTTTTTCCAATTCTGAACAACTACTTTTAGAAATATACAGTTGTGCTCAAATGTTTTAATACCCCGGCAGAATTTTTGCTTTTTTGGCCTTTTTCAGAGAATATGAACGATAGCACCAAAACTTTTTCTCCACTCATGGATAGTGGTTGGGTGAAGCCATTTATTGTCAAAATATTGTGTTTTCTCTTTTTAAAATCAGAATGACAACCCAAAACATCCAAATGACCCTGATCAATAGTTCACATACCCCATTTCTTTATACCGTGTATTGCCCCCTCTAACATCAATGACAGCTTGAAGTCTTTTGTGGTAGTTGTGGATGAGGTTCTTTATTTTCTCAGATGGTAAAGCTGCCCACTCTTCTTAGCAAAAAGTCTCCAGTTCCTGTAAATTCCTTGGTCATCTAGCATGAACTGCGTGTTTGAGATCTCCCCAGAGTGGCTCAATGATATTGAGGTCAGGAGACTGAGATGGCCACTCCAGAACCTTCACTTTGTTCTACTGTAGCCAATGACAGATCGACTTAGCCTTGTGTTTTGGATTGTTGCCATGTTGGAACGTCCAAGTTCGTCCCATGCGCAGCTGATGACTGCAAATTTGCCTCCAGTATTCAATGAAAACGTGTCGCATTCATCTTTCCTTCAACTTTGACCAAGTTTCCTGTGCCTTTTTAGCTCACACTCCCAAAACATCAGTGATCCTCCTCCGTGCTTTACAGTAGGAATGGTGTTCTTTTCATCATAGGCCTTTGGTCTCATCACTCCAAATCACCTTATTCCAGGAGTTTTGAGGCTTGTCTCTGTGCTGTTTTGCATATTGTAGGTGAGATACTTTGTGGCATTTGCACAGTAATGGCTTTCTTCTGGCGACTCGACCTTGCAGCCCATTTTTCTTTAAGTGCCTTCTTATTGGGCATCTTGAAACAGACACACAGCTAGTTTTCAGAGAGTCCTGTATTTCAGCTGATGTTATTTGTGGGTTTTTCTTTGCATCCAGTACAATTTTCCTGGCAGTTGTGGATAACATTTTTGTTTGTCTACCTGACCCTAGTTTTATTTTTACAGAGCCACTGATTTTCCATTATTTAATCACAGTTTGAACGCTGCTGACTGCCATTATCAATTCCTTGATTATCTTTATGTATCCCTTTCCTGTTTTATACAGTTCAACTACCTTTTCCCATAGATCCGTTGACAATTCTTTTGCTTTCCCCATGACTCACAATCCAGAAACGTCAGTGGCTGGATGAAATGTGAAAGTCTGTCTGGATCCCAGAAACTCACTCAGCTTTTATGTACACACTCTTATTACAAGCAAACAGGTCACGGGTGAGGATGTTACCTTTAATAGCCGTTCAAACCTATTTGTGTCAACCTCTGTGCATGTTATCAGGCCCAAATCACCAGGGTATGTGAACTTTTGATCAGGGTAATTTGGATTTTTTGGGTTGTCATTATGATTTAAAAAGAGAAAACACAGTAGTTTGACAATAAATGGCTTCACCCAAACGAACCATGAGTGGAGAAAATTTTTTTGTGTTGTCAGTCTTTCTCTGAAAAAAAGGCCAAGAAAGCAAACATTCTGACAGGGTATATAAACTTTTGAGCACAACGGTCTACACCAGGAAAACAAAAGGGTTAACAGAGTTTTACTATATGAAGCAACAAATAGTTTGATTTTCTTTGTCTTCATTTTTACTTGACAGATAAGAAAGAGGCCGACTCCCAGTCTTCTGTAACGAACCTTCAGTTTCATTGTCTCCGCTGTCTGTAGTCTCCTCTCTTGGCACCTTGTTCTGCACAATGGCGGAGAGTTAGAAGAACATATGTGGGGTCAGAGAGGGGTTTCGGGAACGTTCTTGAGAGATGGTGATGTTTACTGTTCAGGTGTCAATATCGCTTCTCTCTTAATTCTGCTCGTTATTACTGTATTGTGCTCTTTAGTAAACTTTACCCCCCGCCCCCGTATGAGTGAATGAGCAGTGACACGGCGGGATGGATGAAAGCCTCTCGCAGACGTTCTCCATTGTTTTGCGCTCGTCCTAATTGAAGCTTCTTGATTACCTGAAAATAAGTATTTCTGTAGAGATCAGCAGCGGTTGTGAGAAGAGGGGCTTGGATCGGTATATTGATCTGTCTCCAGAGGCATTTATGTAGAGTTCTAAGTTGTTCCAAGGCCATATAAAAAAAAAATAAAAAAATTAATTTCGCTTGAGAAATTTCTCAACTTGGAGATTGGCAAAATAGCCTCAGTGCAGCGATGTTGTGTCATACATGAGGAGATCCCAATCTTCCTTTGATGGGGTGAGCAATAAGCAAACTTCCACAAACATCAATGACCATGTACGAAGATGTGGTCACTGGTGGCGATCATGTAGTTGATCCATATCCGAGGTGGAAAGGTGGATTAAAAAGGTTATACGCTCTCAATGGATGGCTATTTCTCCTGACTTGACCATACACCTTCAGCACAAGTAAGGCTAGGTTCACATTGCGTTAGGGCAATCCGTTTAGTGCATTCGCTAGCGGATTGCGCTAACGCAATGTCCTGAAAGGGATCGCATTTGGCGATCCCGCTAGTGCAGATACCCGATCTGCGCTAGCGAGGAACGGACATCGGACGCTGCAAGCAGTGTCTGAGGTCCGACCAAAACTAATGGGACATCGCTAGCGCATGCCAAAAATGGCATGCGCTAGCGATGCGCTAGAGATCCGTTAGCACAATGCAGTCAATGGGTGCGCTAACGGATCCGTTACATAGTGTTAATAGCGACAATTGCGCCATGTAACGGAGTCCGCTAGCGGACACCCATTAACGCAATGTGAACGTAGCCTAAGGGTGCATGTGATATTAATGGGGAGAGTGAAGAATGCTGCTGCCTTCCTGCCTCGAGGCTCCTGTGGCACCCCAGGAGTTCGAGTACCACAGTAGTGCTGCCTTCCTCTCGGGGAGGGTAGTGCTATGCCTGGAGACAAGAGGGATCCCTGTGGCAGGTTATCCCACACACACACACACAACACACATTCTGACTCCTGGCCAGGAGAGGGAGCTCAGAACCCGGTTTTAGGGGAGCTTCCATGAATAAAGATCCTGGTCTGGAGGAGGAGTCAGTTCAGTGTGGAGCAGACAGTGAAGGGAGAGGAGTGATTAAAAGCTCAAGGAGGCTGCGAATGGGTCTCCTGTGAGCCAGAGTGCAGAAACCGGGCACTGGGAGCCCGAGGTCATGGGAGACTAAGTCACGCGACAGACCCGGAGGGCATAGGACTATACGTAAACTGCCCGTACAACACCTGTGGTACAGCAGCATTCTGGAGCCTGGAGTCACCGTGCAGAGACCCCAGAAGGAATGGCTCAAGCTGCTTTCCATACAGGTACCGTCCCAGGAAAAAAAGAACGAGGACCTTGTTAGGACACTTCAGGTAGCAAGGGACTAATAGTGAGTGCAAAGTTGAAGGCCTCCAACCTGACCTGCCAAGGGGATTTCCTCTTGTTTCCGGGCTGCTTGGACACCTTCTGTACCTGTTGCCGATACACTGGACTGTGGCCTGCTATCAACAGTAAACCAGGTAAAGACTGCAACCTTGAGTCCTCTGTTATTTACCGGCAACACATCATCCCTGCCATACACCTTGGGAACCCTGGGGACCCCGCCTCACCTGTTGGAAGCGTCACCATCTAGCCGCCATTCCATCATCCCAGAGGACCCCTTTAAGCGGCGTCGGCCTTACTGACCGAGAACCACAGGTGGCATCACGAAAATAGACTTTCACAATTCCCCTTTAACTGGGTACTCAGGGCATGGACCAGGTCGCAGCCACCGTGACATTCCCTTTAAGAGCGACCAGACACGGTGCCGAGTACCCCAGGCCCTGGCGGGTGACCTAACTTGGTGTCACGAATAGGATTTCGTGCCCTGGCATTGCCAGGTACTGTGTGCCAGAGACTGACAGTTTGCTTGCAAATCGCCATTGCCGTGCCACAGAGCAGGAAGTGAAGACGCCGTGCAGATGTCCTGGACAGAGGACCGGGAGAAGCACCTGACTGTACGCAGAGGAACCTTGCAGACCGCGCATCGGAGGAACGGCGTCGGGCCTCTACAATGTTAGCAAGGGAGAAAAGCCAGGTCTGACCCGTGAGGAGGATTGGCGGCGGCAGCAGCCGCAGGCCCTGTGATGCCCCAAGAACCCGCGGTGGACGCAGCTGCAGGCCCCATGGTACCCCCGGGCCCCGGCGTGGGTGCACCTGCAGGCCCCATACTGCCACCAGGCACCGCAGCTTCTACCAGCCGGACGGACCCGCTGCAGCTACAGCGTCCATCATGCCGCTGTTCATGCCCTATATTGCTGGAGCGGCCTGGCTCCCACAATATTCCAGGGAGTCCCATACATTAAGTGACTTTAAGGAAAGGCTCTGCAGCCTATTTGAGGTATATCCTCTGACAGAGCATCAAAAAGTCAGCATCTTAACTGGCCAATTGATTGGCGCGGCCCTAAGAGAAGTAAAATCCTGGCCAGATATGGAAAAGAAATGTGCAGCAGATATTTGCTAAACTTAAGACCACTTTTGACACCAGCACCCCTGCAGAAATCAAAATGAAGTTTTTCGGGTGCAAGCAGAGAGCACAGGATAGCGTAAGGGACTATGCCCTTAATCTACAGGCGGCACTGCGGGCCATCAAACACGTTGACCCCAACAGCGTGCAGGATGGAGACAAGCTCTTAAAGGAACAGTTCATTGAGGGACTCCTGTCCAGCACCCACAGGACACAGCTGGGCATCCTGGCCTTGCAAAACCGTGACCTGGACTTTGCACAATTTAAGGACAGGGCCATCTGGGTGCTGCACGAACCTCAGCCTAGCAGCACAGTGCCCCCTAGTCGTCTCCCCTAGGTGGAACCCTGCCATCAGGTCCCTGTTGAGGCTGATTCACAGATCCTAGATGATGATCCTTCGACAGGACTGTGCCTCCAGGTCCAGGAACTGACTAAAAGCGTAGTTGCACTATCTAAAACCGTGCAGTCTCTGCAGGAACCCCTAAAGGAGAAGATCAAGCTGACTTCCAGACCCGAGGACGTGCCCTGGCGACGACAGAAGAGGATCCTGCCGACCAGAGGAAGAGCCGACGATCACTATCATCAGGACGGATGACCCATCTGCTGCCACTACAACCAGGCAGGACACATCGCAAGGTACTGCCATTTAAACGGGCGACCCCTGGGGCAGAGGGCCAGCCCCCAGGAGTAGGATGACCAGGCCCACAAAATTGGCGAGCCAAGTAAGTCAGAGGATGGCCGGTCCTCCCTATTGTCATCGATGGCATCCGGATGAACGCTTTACTGGACACCGGCTCTCAGGTGACGACTATTCCTTGCATTCTCTATAAACGGTGTTGGGCTGACACAGACCTTACCCGTGGCCCAGATAGTGATTTAACAATAGTTGCCAGTAATGGTCAGCCTTTGCCACAGGTGGGGTACAAGGAGGTCACCATGAAAGTGGGGCAGGTACAATTGAATGCCCAAGGACTGGTAATTGCTGATGTTGACCGACGTGAATGTAACCCCATGATGACCTTAGGAAATAATGTCATAGAAAATTGTCTTGCAGAGGTTATTGTCTTGTTACAACTTGTGGCTGAAACTGATGGTTCTAGTGAGCAGCGTGTCCTGCAAAAAGAAAGCAGAGCCCTGGTGCAGAGACAACAGGTAGAGTTGCCTGGTGGAGAAATTGGACATGTCACAGTGAGTGATCCGATCCCCATTGCAACACCCCCCAGGAGTGAAATGTTAATATGGTGTCAGCAGCAATAGGCCTCAGAGGTAAACACTACCAGGCCCTGGTAGACCTGTATATTCAGATAGTAGGCCCACAATCCTGACAGCCAGAGGGGTGGTTGATGTCCGCAAGGGGAGGCTACCAGTACGTGTCCTTAACTGTGGAGAGAAATTGGTCCACTTAACCAGATATGCCACACTTGCCAAACTGTTTACTGTTAATAATGTAATACAGGCGACAGAACCCTTGGTCCCATCAGGCCAGGAGGACGACAATGGCTATGCAGGACAGATGGAGAATTGGTGTCAGAAATTACACGTGGGCACTGATTCTACACCTTCACACCAGAAACATGGGGCTTACCAGGTGGTCCATGAGTATGAGCGGGTATTTAGCAAACACCCAGTAGATTTTGGGCAGGTAAAAGGGGTTCAACATCATATCCCCATGGAAGGTCATCCGCCCATTAAGTAGAGGTACAGGCCTGTCGCTCCAGCTCACTACCAGTGTGCCAAAAGTATGTTAAGAGAGATGAAGGAGGCTGGGGTAATCAGTGATAGTTGTAGCCCCTGGGCCGCTCCACTAGTCCTTGTCAGGAAAAAGGATGGCACAATGAGAATGTGTGTTGATAACAGGCAGATAAACCGCATAACACACGAGGATGCATACCCGTTGCCCAGAACAAAAAAGTAATTAGCTGCTTTAAAATCTGCTAACTACTTTTCCACCTTGGATCTCACCAGTGGGTACTGGCAGGTTCCCGTGGCAGAGGCGGATAAGGAAAACACCGCCTTCACAACACCGATGGGCCTCTCTGAATTCAACTACATGCCGTTCAGACTGTGCAACGCACCAGGAACATTCCAGAGGATGATGCAGTGCTGTCTCGGGCTCAAGAATTTCGAAACCGTCTTGTTGTACCTGGACGAGGTCATTGTCTTCTCCAAGACATATGAAGACCACCTGAAACATCTGGCCAAGGTGTTTCAAGCTCTGTCCAACTTTGGCCTAAAGGTAAAACCATCTAAATGTCACCTGTTGAAATCCAAAGTGCAGTACCTGGGCCATGTGGTAAGCGCCGAAGGAGTGGCACCAGACCCTGACAAGATAACTGATCAGGGACTAGCCAAAGCCCAGCAACATCCACAAAGTCAGGCAGTTCCTTGGGTTGGTAGGCTACTGCAGAAGATTTATCAAAGACTTCACTAAGATAGCTGCACCACTGCAAGACCTGTTAGTGGTCCAATCTAAGAAAACCAAGGGTAAGAATACCCCGTTTGACTGGAACGACAGGCTGGAGGGATCCTTCACTCGGTTGAAGTTGGCTCTCATGGGAAATGAGGTACTGGTCTACCCTGAATGTGACCAACCATTTGTGCTGTACACTGACGCCAGCAACGTGGGACTGGGAGCCGTGTTGCCCCAGGTACAGTAAGGCAAAGAAAGGGTAATTGCCTATGCCAGCAGGAAACGTCGTCCCACCGAAAGGAACCCCGAGAACTACAGTTCATTTTAGCTGGAGTACCTTGCTATCGTCTGGGCGGTAACAGAGATTCAAACACTACCTGGCCTCCACAAGAGTCACAGTTTTCAAGGACAACAATTCGCTGACACACCTGGAGACGGCAAAACTTGGTGCCTTGGAGCAGCGATGGAAGGCACGGTTTTCCAACTATGAATTCACCATCAAGTACCGTGCCGGGCACAAAAATGCCATTGCGTTGTCCAGAATGCCCAACTTACCAGAGGTGGGAGAAGAAATGGAAACACTCAAAGAGATAGAGTTACCAGCTTTCCATCTCCCCGGGGCCACTCAGTATTCCCACTATGTGAGGAACAGGCGTAATGACACGCAAGAAGCTAAACTGAATCCATTGCCCCACCATGAATGGGCAGAGACGCAGGATAGTGACCCAGCAGTCCGTCCGGTAAAAGAGCTGCTGACAAGCCGATTCCTTAGGAATCCAGATGCTAAACAAGAGACTCAGCAGCTGTGGAAAGAGAAAGGCAAATTGTTTACATACGATGGTAAGCTGTGTCGGAGGAATATTGACCCACGCACTCAAGAGCTGGTCAGGCAGGTTGTGGTCCCAAGACAAGATGCGCCAATGGTTCTGGAAGCGTACCACGATGGAGCCGGACTGTTGTGAATTCTGTGGCAGAGCTCCCTCCTGTGGTCACAAGTGGTACTTCGGCTGATTCTCTCTATGAGCTTCCGTTGGTGGAGGAAAGTGGTACTGCGGCTTCTGAGTTTCCTTCCTCAGGTGATGTGGTGAAGTCGTTAGGTGCTGCTCTATTTAACTCCACCTAGTGCTTTGATCCTGGCCTCCAGTCAATGTTCTAGTATTGGACTTGTTTCCTCCTGGATCGTTCCTGTGGCCTGCTGCTCTGCATAGCTAAGTTGCTCTTGTGTGATTTTTGTTGGCTGTTTTTTTCTGTCCAGCTTGTTTTTTCGTTTTTCTCGCTTGCTGGAAGCTCTGGGTAGCAGAGGGTGTACCTCCGTGCCGTTAGTCGGTACGGAGGGTCTTTTTGCCCCCTTTGCGTGGTTGTTTGTAGGGTTTTGTGTTGACTGCAAAGTTACCTTTCCTATCCTCGCTCTGTTCAGTAAGTCGGGCCTCACTTTGCTAAATCTATTTCATCTCTACGTTTGTCTTTTCATCTTAACTCACAGTCATTATATGTGGGGGGCTGCCTTTTCCTTTGGGGTATTTCTCTGAGGCAAGGTAGGCTTATTTTCTATCTTCAGGCTAGCTAGTTTCTCAGGCTGTGCCGAGTTGCATAGGGAGCGTTAGGCGCAATCCACGGCTGCCTCTAGTGTGGTTGGAGAGGATTAGGGATTGCGGTCAGCAGAGTTCCCACGTCTCAGAGCTCGTTCTATGTTTTTGGGTTATTGTCAGGTCACTGTATGTGCTCTGACTTCTATGTCCATTGTGGTACTGAATTACCTCATCATAACACGGACACTCCAGATGGAAGAAGTTAACCCCTTCCCGACCTTTGACGCATACGCTGCGTCATGAAAGTCGGTGCCATTCCGACCCATGATGCAGCATATGCGTCATGGAAAGATCGCGTCCCTGCAGATCGGGTGAAAGGGTTAACTCCCATTTCACCCGATCTGCAGGGACAGGGGGAGTGGTAGTTTAGCCCAGGGGGGGTGGCTTCACCCCCTCGTGGCTACGATCGCTCTGATTGGCTGTTGAAAGTGAAACTGCCAATCAGAGCGATTTGTAATATTTCACCTAAAAAAAATGGTGAAATATTACAATCCAGCCATGGCCGATGCTGCAATATCATCGGCCATGGCTGGACACACTAATGTGCACCCACCCCACTCCTCCGATCGCCCCCCCAGCCCCCCGATCTGTGGTCTGCTCCCCTCGGTCCTGTGCTCCGCTCCCCCGTCCTCCTGCCCGCTCTCCCCGTGCTCCAATCACACCCCCGTGCTCCAATCAAACCCCCCCACACTCCGATCCCCCCCGCACAGCGATCCCCCCCGCACAGCGATTCCCCCCCGTGCTCCGATCCACCCGCCCGCACAGCGATCCCCCACTCCGTGCTCCAATCCACCCCCCCGTGTTCCGATCCACCCCCCCCGTGCTCCGACGCCCCCCCCGTGCCCTGATCTCCCCCCCCTTATACTTACCTGGCCTCCCGGGGACCGTCCGTCTTCTTTCCTGGGCGCCGCCATCTTCCAAAATGGCGGGCGCATGTGCAGTGCGCCCGCCGAATCTGCCGGCCGGCAGATTCGTTCCAGAGTGAATTTTGATCACTGAGATATAATCTATCTCAGTGATCAAAATAAAAAAAAAAAGTAAATGACCCCCCCCCCTTTGTCACCCCCATAGGTAGGGACAATAAAAAAAATAAAATTTTTTTTTTTTCCTCTAAGGTTGGGGTAAGAACTAGGGTTAGGGTTAGGGTTAGGGGTAGGGTTAGGGGTAGGGTTAGGGGTAGGGTTAGGGTTAGGGGTAGGGTTAGGGTTTCGGTATGTGCACACGTATTCTGGTCCTCTGCGGATTTTTCCGCTGCGGATTTGATAAATCCGCAGTGCTAAACCGCTGCGGATTTATGGCGGATTTACCATGTTTTTTCTGCGCATTTCAATGCGGTTTTACAACAGCGATTTTCTATTTGAGCAGTTGTAAAACCGCTGCGGAATCCGCAGAAAGAAGTGACATGCTGCGGAATGTAAACCGCTGCGTTTCCGTGCAGTTTTTCTGCAGCATGTGTACAGCGATTTTTGTTTTCCATAGGTTTGCATTGAACTGTAAACTCATGGGAAACTGCTGCGGATCCGCAGCGTTTTCTGCAGCGTGTGCACATACCTTTAGAATTAGGCTATGTGCACACGGTGCGGATTGGCCGCTGCAGATCCGCAGCAGAGTTCCATCAGGTTTACAGTACCATGTAAACATATGGAAAGCCAAATCCGCTGTGCCCATGGTGCGGAAAATACCGCGCGGGAACGCTGCGTTGTATTTTCCGCAGCATGTCAATTCTTTGTGCGGATTCCGCAGCGTTTTACACCTGTTCCTCAATAGGAATCCGCAGGTGAAATCCGGACAAAAAACACTGGAAATCCGCGGTAAATCCGCAGGTAAAACGCAGTGCCTTTACCCGCAGATTTTTCAAAAATGGTGCTGAAAAATCTCATACGAATCCGCAACGTTGGCACATAGCCTTAGGGCTAGGGTTGGGTTGGAATTAGGGTTGTGGTTAGGGTTAGGGGTGTGTTGGGGTTACGGGTGTGTTGGGGTTAGGGTTTCGGTATGTGCACACGTATTCTGGTCCTCTGCGGATTTTTCCGCTGCGGATTTGATAAATCCGCAGTGCTAAACCGCTGCGGATTTATGGCGGATTTACCATGTTTTTTCTGCGCATTTCAATGCGGTTTTACAACAGCGATTTTCTATTTGAGCAGTTGTAAAACCGCTGCGGAATCCGCAGAAAGAAGTGACATGCTGCGGAATGTAAACCGCTGCGTTTCCGTGCAGTTTTTCTGCAGCATGTGTACAGCGATTTTTGTTTTCCATAGGTTTGCATTGAACTGTAAACTCATGGGAAACTGCTGCGGATCCGCAGCGTTTTCTGCAGCGTGTGCACATACCTTTAGAATTAGGCTATGTGCACACGGTGCGGATTGGCCGCTGCAGATCCGCAGCAGAGTTCCATCAGGTTTACAGTACCATGTAAACATATGGAAAGCCAAATCCGCTGTGCCCATGGTGCGGAAAATACCGCGCGGGAACGCTGCGTTGTATTTTCCGCAGCATGTCAATTCTTTGTGCGGATTCCGCAGCGTTTTACACCTGTTCCTCAATAGGAATCCGCAGGTGAAATCCGGACAAAAAACACTGGAAATCCGCGGTAAATCCGCAGGTAAAACGCAGTGCCTTTACCCGCAGATTTTTCAAAAATGGTGCTGAAAAATCTCATACGAATCCGCAACGTTGGCACATAGCCTTAGGGCTAGGGTTGGGTTGGAATTAGGGTTGTGGTTAGGGTTAGGGGTGTGTTGGGGTTACGGGTGTGTTGGGGTTAGGGTTGTGATTAGGGTTACGGCTACAGTTGGGATAAGGGTTAGGGGTGTGTTGGAGTTAGAATTGAGGGGTTTCCACTGTTTAGGCACATCAGGGGGTCTCCAAACGCAACATGGCGCCACCATTGATTCCAGCCAATCTTGTATTCAAAAAGTCAAATGGTGCTCCCTCACTTCCGAGCCCCGACGTGCACCCAAACAGTGGTTTACCCCCACATATTGGGTACCAGCATACTCAGGACAAACTGCGCAACAATTACTGGGGTCCAATTTCTCCTGTTACCCTTGTGAAAATAAAGAAATGCTTGCTAAAACATCATTTTTGAGGAAAGAAAAATGAATTTTTATTTTCACGGCTCTGCGTTGTAAACGTCTGTGAAGCACTTGGGGGTTCAAAGTGCTCACCGCATATCTAGATAAGTTCCTTGGGGGGTCTAGTTTCTAAAATGGGGTCACTTGTGGGGGGTTTCTACTGTTTAGGCACACCAGGGGCTCTGCAAACGCAATGTGACGCTCGCAGACCATTCCATCAAAGTCTGCATTTCAAAAGTCACTACTTCCCTTCTGAGCCCCGACGTGTGCCCAAACAGTGGTTTACCCCCACACATGGGGTATCAGCGTACTCAGGAGCAACTGGACAACAACTTTTGGGGTCCAATTTCTCCTGTAACCCTTGGGAAAATAAAAAATTCTGGGCTAAATAATTACTTTTGAGGAAAGAAAACGTATTTATTATTTTCACGGCTCTGCATTATAAATTTCTATGAAGCACTTGGGGGTTCAAAGTGCTCACCACACATCTAGATAAGTTCCTTTCGGGGTCTAGTTTCCAAAATGGGGTCACTTGTGGGGGATTTCTACTGTTTAGGCACATCAGGGGCTCTGCAAATGCAACGTGACGCCCGCAGAGCATTCCATCAAAGTCTGCATTTCAAAACGTCACTACTTCAATTCCGAGCCCCGGCATGTGCCCAAACAGTAGTTTACCCCCACATATGGGGTATCACCGTACTCAGGAGAAACTGGACAACAAATATTGGGTTCAAATTTCTCCTGTTACCCTTTGTAAAATAAAAAATTGCAGGCTAATAGATCATTTTTGAGAAAATAATTTTTTTTTTTTATTTTCATGGCTCTGCGTTATAAACTTCTGTGAAGCACTTGGGGGTTCGAAGTCCTCACCACACATCTAGATTAGTTCCTTTGGGGGTCTAGTTTCCAAAATGGGGTCATTTCTGGGGGATCTCCAATGTTTAGGCACACAGGGGCTCTCCAAACGTGACATGGTGTCCGCTAATGATTGGAGCTAATTTTCCATTTAAAAAGCCAAATGGCGTGCCATCCCTTCCGAGCCCTGCCGTGCGCCCAAACAGTGGTTTACCCCCACATATGGGGTATCAGCATACTCAGGACAAACTGGACAACAATATTTGGGGTCCAATTTCTCCTATTATCCTTGGCAAAATAGGAAATTCCAGGCTAAAAAATCATTTTTGAGGAAAGAAAAATTATTTTTTATTTTCATGGCTCTGCGTTATAAACTTCTGTGAAGCACCTGGGGGTTTAAAGTGCTCAATATGTATCTAGATAAGTTCCTTGGGGGGTCTAGTTTCCAAAATGGGGTCACTTGTGGGGGAGCTCCAATGCATAGGCACACAGGGGCTCTCCAAACGCGACATGGTGTCCACTAACAATTGGAGCTAATTTTCCATTCCCTTCCGAACCCTGCCGTGTGCCCAAACAGTGGTTTACCCCCACATATGAGGTATCGGCGTACTCGGGAGAAATTGCCCAACAAATTTTATGATCCATTTTATCCTACTGCCCATGTGAAAATGAAAAAATTGAGGCGAAAAGAATTTTGTGAAAAAAAAGTACTTTTTCATTTTTACAGATCAATTTGTGAAGCACCTGAGGGTTTAAAGTGCTCACTAGGCATCTAAATAAGTTCCTTGGGGGGTCTAGTTTCCAAAATGGGGTCACTTGTGGAGGAGCGCCAATGTTTAGGCACACAGAAGCTCTCCAAACGCGACATGGTGTCCGCTAACGATGGAAATAATTTTTCATTCAAAAAGTCAAATGGCGCTCCTTCCCTTCCGAGCCTTACCATGTGCCCAAACAGTGGTTTACCCCCACATATGAGGTATCGGCGTACTCAGGAGAAATTGCCCAACACATTTTAGGATCCATTTTATCCTGTTGCCCATGTGAAAATGAAAAAATTGAGGCTAAAAGAATTTTTTTGTGAAAAAAAAGTACTTTTTAATTTTTACGGATCAATTTGTGAAGCACCTGGGGGTTCAAAGTGCTCACTATGCATCTAGATAAGTTCCTTGGGTCGTCTAGTTTCCAAAATGGGGTCACTTGTGGGGGAGCTCCAATTTTTAGGCACACGGGGGCTCTCCAAACGTGACATGGTGTCCGCTAAAGAGTGGAGCCAATTTTTGATTCAAAAAGTCAAATGGCGCTCCTTCCCTTCCAAGCCCTGCCGTGCGCCCAAACAGTGGTTTATCCCCACATATGAGGTATCAGCGTACTCAGGACAAATTGGACAACAACTTTCGTGGTTCAGTTTCTCCTTTTAGCATTGGGAAAATAAAAAAATTGTTGCTAAAAGATAATTTTTGTGACTAAAAAGTTAAATGTTCATTTTTTCCTTCCATGCTGCTTCTGCTGCTGTGAAGCACCTGAAGGGTTAATAAACTTTTTGAATGTGGTTTTGAGTACCTTGAGGGGTGCAGTTTTTAGAATGGTGTCACTTTTGGGTATTTTCAGCCATATAGACCCCTCAAACTGACTTCAAATGTGAGGTGGTCCCTAAAAAAAATGGTTTTGTAAATTTCGTTGTAAAAATGAGAAATCGCTGGTCAAATTTTAACCCTTATAACTTCCTAACAAAAAAAAATTTTGTTTCCAAAATTGTGCTGATGTAAAGTAAACATGTGGGAAATGTTATTTATTAACTATTTTGTGTCACATATCTCTCTGGTTTAACAGAATAAAAATTCAAAATGTGAAAATTGCGAAATTTTCAAAATTTTCGCCAAATTTCCGTTTTTATCACAAATAAACGCAGAATTTATTGACCTAAAATTACCACTAACATGAAGCCCAATATGTCACGAAAAAACAATCTCAGAACCGCTAGGATCCGTTGAAGCGTTCCTGAGTTATTACCTCATAAAGGGACACTGGTCAGAATTGCAAAAAACAGCAAGGTCTTTAAGGTCAAAATAGGCTGGGTCATGAAGGGGTTAAAGATCCTTCTTCGTGTTAGGTTTTACTGGATTGGCATGAAAAAAGCCATCGAAAAGTGGAGCAGAGCGTGTGGCCCATGCAATTTGCGCAGAAAGGACCGTGACAGCCAGAGGGCTCCCCTACAGCCCATAGTCACCAAACAGCCACTTGAACTGGTGGCCTTAGACCACGTGAAGCTAACTCCAAGCTGGACAGGCTATGTCTATGTTCTTACCATTGTGGCCCATTACTCCATATTCCTGGTAGTCGTGCCTGTCAAGGACCAGACAGCAAAGACAGCAGCCAAAGCCTTCCAGCAATACTTTTGCCGACCACATGGATACCCAGAGAAGGTACTTACCGACCAAGGCCCAGCCTTTGAAGCGGAAGTGTTTCAAGAGTTCTGCAACCTGTAAGATGTAAGAAGATCAGGACAACGCCGTACCATCCACAAGCCAACGGTATGTGTGAAAAGATGAACCAAATGGTAATCGACCTATTAAAAGACCTTGCCTTGGCACGAAAGAAACTTCTGGCCAGAGAAGTTGCCAGACTTAGTAGATCTATACAATCACATCCCAGTGAATTCCACCAACTGCACTCCAGCCTACCTGATGAGAGGAAGATCTAGCAAATTACCTGTTAATCTTGAAATGGAAGTCCTAACACCAGAAACAACCTCACCAGATGCAGATTGGGATACTGAGCGACAACAGAAATACAGCCAAGTACAAGAATGTGTAGAAAGAATCTTGTCTCAGGCAAGACAAAAACAAGAAAGAAACTACAATCAACGTGCCCCTGCAATTCCCTTGTCACCAGGTGAACAAGTATTAAAGCGTAAAAGAAGAATGCACAAATTCGATGGCCAGTGGGAAGCAGAACCATATACTATCCTACCATCAAACTTTGACAATACTAAAGTGTGCCTTATAAGCAAAGATGGAGGAGAAACCTCGTCTGCAGTGTTTAGAGATCATCTTAAAGTGTGTCCTGACAAACAGAGACAGAAAAAGACACCAGTACTTCTCAACCTGTAGGAGAAGAGGAAAAGAAAATCCATACCGTTCATGGAAATTTTCTTCAGTCTTGGACTCAAGTACATCAGGCCACAGTGATACCTGTCTTGACTTTTCCACAGCTGGAAAAACCAGAAGAAGTGATCCATAACCAGGAGAGACATTACACCAGCAGGCTCAAGCAGCAAATGTCACCCCAGCAGTGGAACCAGAGAATCCACCCTCTGTTATCAGTGAATCTGTCAGACCTATGGTGAATCTAAGAAGTCGCAGACAATTGCCCAGTTTACCAACACAATGCAGGCCTACAAGTAGCACATACATTAGTGGGTACACAACAGAAACAGCAGACATGTTAGACCTGGAACTGCGTAGATCTACCCGAAGTACCAAAAGTCAAATCCCAGCCAGTTACAGGAACTAAAACAATGTCAATAATTGCTGTTACCTGTTTGAAATGTTTGCTTATAATTATTACAGGTTTAAAATGGACAATAGGGTAATGGACAGTGAATTACCCAAAAACTGTCACTGTACATAGTTGGCACCCCCAAGGTGCACCCTGGTTCTTCCCACTTTACTGGCGTGGGTAGGGCCTTGCTTCTTCACAAACCTGAAGCAGAAAACAGTCTGACGCGGTCGAACCCCATGTCTGGATATGCCTTCTAGCCCGCCCAAGACCTACGTTGGGGGTTTATGACAGGGCCCTTGCATCAGTACTGTTATATTTATGAACAAGGACACCCTGGTATAAGACCAGATGTACTCTCATAAAATATGTTTGCAACGTTCAAAGCCAAAAGTGCCTCCCATAAGGGAAGAAAAAGTTGATGTACACATTCTGACTCTTGGGGCCAGGAGAGGGAGCTCAAAACCTGGTTTTAGGGGAGCTTCCCTGAATAAAGATCATGGTTTAGAGGAGGAGTAAGTTTAGTCTGGAGCAGACAGTGAAGGGAGAGGAGTGATTAGGAGCTCAGGGAGGCTGCGAGTGGGCCTCCTGTGAGCCAGAGCGCAGAAACCAGGCACTGTGAGCCCGAGGTCATGGGATACTAAGTCACGACAGACCCGGAGGGCATAGGACTATACATAAACTGCCCGTACAACACCTGTGGTACAGCAGCATTCTGGAGCCTGGAGTCACCATGCAGAGACACCAGAAGGAACGGCTCAAGCTGTCTTCCAAACAGGTACTGTCCCAGGAAAGGAAACAACGAGGCCTTTGTTAGGACACTTCAGGTAGCAAGGGACTAATAGTGAGTGCAAAGTTGAAGGCCTCCAACCTGACCTGCCAAGGGGATTTCCACTTGTTTCCGGGCTGCCTTGACTCCTTCTGTACCTGTTGCCGGTACCCTGGACTGTGGCCTGCTACCAACAGTAAACCAGATAAAGATTGCAACCCTGCGTCTTCTGTTATTTACCGGCAACACATCATCCCTGCCATACACCCTGGGAGCCCTGGGGACCCCGCTTCACCTGTGGGAAGCATCACCATCTAGCCGCCATACCATCACCCCAGAGGACCCCTTTAAGCAGCATCGGCCTTACCGACCGAGAACCACAGGTGGCGTCACGAAAATAGACTTTCACAATTCCCCTTAAAAGACTGTTCCCCTTTAATTGGGCGACCAGGGCACGAACCAGGTCACAGCCACCGTGACATTCCCTTTAAGAGCCAAAAAAATTATAAAGGACAGCATCCAATGCAGGTGAAAAAAACTTCTTTTATTGTGCCAAGCACTTGGCACAATAAAAGAAGTTTTTTTTCACCTGGATTGGATGCTGTCCTTCATCTTTTTTTGGGGTATGTACACTTCCACTTTGGTCCGTGGGACTAGGACGGGCATCTCATTGCCAGTTGTGCTGTCAGCTACTCTCTGAATTTCAAATTCCCTTTAAGAGCAACCGGACCCGATGCCGAGAACCCCAGGCCCTGTCGGGCGACCCACTCCCGCTTTCCCTCCTGCCTCGACGTTCCTTCCTGCGTCATGGCTCCCACTGCCCTCCTGCCTCCTCTGAAGGTGGTTTCTCTCTCATAAGAACAAAGGTTTGGGTATCTGAAGAGTCAACATGTCCAGTCTTCCCCACCCCCTTTGATAGGTGACAAATGAACTTTAGGCCAAATATTTCATACCATAAGATTGTTGGTCATATTTGTAGGTTTGGCCATAGTAAGTCTAATGGATATATCCACTGGTATCTGACCTCTGCTAGAGATGCGAGGCATCTGGTGGGATTGTTCACCAATTAAAAGACTTTGGAATAAGGTCTTTGAAATGTATTCAAATGTTTCTGGTGACCTTATTCAAAGTAACCCACAGCTGGGCCTACTGTCAATGATCGCAGGCTCCTTCAGGAGCATCAAGGTAGGTCTCATAAAACATTGCATAACGGCCACTCATAATATCATTCCTAGGAAGTGGCATTCTAAGACAGCCCCAAGTATCGGGGATTGGATAGTTGAAATGGATTTCCTACGTAGGATGGAGAGGCTATCTATCGTTCCAAGACAGCATGTGGATATGTTTTACAAAACATGGCAGGAATGGATTATGTTTCGCAAATCGCCGGAATTCCTAACACTCTTGGAGACAAATTAGCGAAGTAGGGCAGAACAGAGAGGCAGTTAAACGGGGGAGATTCAACTCTGATCATACTTCACCCCTCAGTTCCCTTCTCTTCCCCCTTACCCACCACTTTATTCCGTCTTCTTAATCAGACCCTCCTAATTCCTCCCCTCTCTTTTTTCCATACCTTCTATTACCTACTCTAGACCCTTTGCTTCTTTTCATTCTATTTAGTTTATCAGATGTTTATGATGATAAGGAATATGATACTCAAAACAGCATTGTGGCAACTCTCTGGACAATCAATTAATGGTTATTGAGTGAATCCGACTCATGTAAGGCGGTTATGCTTTACCCGATTGTCTTGCCGTTTTACTTGACTGTTTTGCTATTTTTTGCTTTTCCTTGTCTTTGCATGGATACTTTTTACTTTTTTGTATGTTATGTATGAAAAAATTCAATAAAAACTGACTAATAAAAAAATAGTAAGTCTAATGGTTTATGAAAATAGGCAGCATGGCCTTAAAAAGGTGTTATTCAGCTGTTTTTTTTTTGTTTTGTTTGTTTTTATAACATCTTAGAAAATACAAAATGAATGAAAGAAGCCATAGTCAATTTGCCAAACTACCATTACTCTGGTTCTCATGCTTCCCCTATTGCCCACCAGTTAGGGATATCACCACTGGAGCAGAAAGTAGAGACCGATGGGAAACTTGGGAATTGTCAAAACCAGAGCGCTGGAGAAGCGGTGAGGTGAGGATAGCCTCTCATCCCTTATTTTACATCCTCTTGGAGGATAACCACGTTATGGTAGAGAGACAGGAAATTCTGCAAGTCAAAATGGTCAGTCTGGAGATGGTAGAATGAACAGGATAGCCTAAATTATATTTAGGCAAGTGGAGAATTGCTACCTTGAAGAGGATAGCCTTCATATAGCATCTACAAGAATGGGTTGGTCTAGTATGGATAGAATTAAGGGATAAGTGGGACAGGTGGGGTTCTTTTGCCAAACTTGGGTTGGCCAAGGTTCACAAGGATATGGACAGAACGTTGTTGGATGGAAAATGTAGGATATCCTTAAACACGTTGGATACCCATGTGCTAACAAAAAGCTGATTAGGCGGAATTTGAGCAGTAGAGTTGGTTGAATCAGTCTTGATAGTCTTCACCAATCTAAGACTTGGTGACCTGGATAGAATTGGATAGCTATCAAACAAAAGCAGTAAAGGATAGCCTACAGGAAATATAGGCAAATATGGACCATGTTCTGTCAAGTTATAATATACAGTGTTTTGACTTGATCGCTGCCAAAAATATTAAAAGCATGGATGAAAAGAAAACTCAAAATTCACCATATCGATACTCAGCTGGGCACACTGCCCGGCCATATGTTAGAAGATGGAAATGGGTTAAAGATTATTTTTCTTTCTCTACAAATAAGAAAGA
The DNA here is from genome assembly GCF_032444005.1 of Ranitomeya imitator. Taxonomy (NCBI): domain Eukaryota; kingdom Metazoa; phylum Chordata; class Amphibia; order Anura; family Dendrobatidae; genus Ranitomeya; species Ranitomeya imitator. The sequence continues at coordinate 143,259,989 of NC_091290.1, forward strand.
AGCTTTGTTAATAAATTCATGCACTTGTTTTTCCTAATTCCTAGTGCAGTCTGTGCCATGCCCGTACCACATAGCAACAGGATGCAGTAATTAGCACTCCTCAGCTCCGTGCTTCCAGCAAACAAAGATGGTTGAAAACAGTGGTGGATCCAGCCATCTGGTAGACTGTGCTTATGCCTTACTGTCATTTTTAACTTTATGCAGATAATAGTCGGAGATTGAATGTCACGTTCTGCTCTTTTTTTTTTAATTATTATTATTATTATTTCATTTCCTGGATATAGGATCATATTTATCTCACAGCCTTTTTCGCGGTAATGGAAGACTGATCTCTTACAGCCAAATTAAAGGATCGTTCCAGCAAATAGATATCAATTTTTACATTACGAAGAATCTCTGCGAAGGATGAAGAGGGATTTCACTGCAGATCTGTTATAAGTCAGTGCATTATAATGTCACCTGGAGCTGATATCGGCTCAAAAGCAGAAGTTCATATTTGCCACCGATCGCTCCTATTGTTGCATTTGCGTGAGTGGCATTAATCATTACAGGCGTCCCCAATTCAAAGCTTTAGATTGGAGACTATGTACAATTTATTGATAAATGTATAAAAATATTTATATTAAAACACTCCCCCAGAAATCTGCAGTACCATTTATGACCACCAGGCTCTATGCTGCTGGAAGAATCCCCATTGCAAATTGGTTTTAACATTGTGGAATACTCCATGCTCAAAGCCCTTGTACATAGAGAAGGAAGGTATTTCTGTCCAGTTCTGGAGCGGCATTTTAGATGGGATATCCCCAAGGCATTCAATTCTTTTTTTGCATACATATATAATAATTCATAATATAATACAATTGGCTACATATATAATGGATGCCCAAAAACATACACAGCAATGGCCTTTTTACAGGAGGTTTCTTCTGCATAACCTCGATTATAGAGGGCTAATCTTTTGTGGATACTCTACAGGTAAGGAAAGGTTACAGTACAAAGTATTATAGACGGCCGTAAAATAAAATGGCTCAATAAATGGTTAATTCAAAGTATAAACCCAAAAAAATCCCCAGTAATCAGAATACTCATCTTGGTGTCAGACTGGAGACACTCTGTTAAATGTACATCAATATCTTTTGTTGCAAACTGTAACAAGGTTATTTAATGCTGCAGCTGTGAATTATTATACCAGATGGCGCCCACAAAACTATTATTATCATGTGCTGCTCTCCTTAATGTACAAAAGGGAAAAATTACAGATAGAAATGGACAGAAAAATAACCTGACAAACATGGATAGAAATCATCAAATCTATATATGTATACTGGACATACATGTTATATTGAGAGCTTACAACATCAATACTGACAAATGAAGGTACTGAAGAAGACTAACAATTGGGGACACAAGAGTGATTACCCTTTAAACACTTGGGATGCAGGACTATAAACACCCTGATGCCCAGGAGACAGGACGACGAAGAGGCCCCCGACACCTGGGAGACAGGACGACGAAGAGGCCCCCCGACGCCCGGGAGACAGGACGACGAAGAGGCCCCCTGACGCCTGAGAGACAGGACGACGAAGAGGCCCCCCGACGCCCGGGAGACAGGACGACGAAGTGGCCCCCCGACGCCCGGGAGACAGGACGACGAAGAGGCCCCCCGACGCCCGGGAGACAGGACGACGAAGAGGCCCCCCGACGCCCGGGAGACAGGACGACGAAGAGGCCCCCGACGCCCGGGAGACAGGACGACGAAGAGGCCCCCCGACGCCCGGGAGACAGGATGATGAAAAGGCCCCCTGACGCCTGAGAGACAGGACGACGAAGAGGCCCCCCGACGCCCGGGAGACAGGACGACGAGACCCTCAATGTCCGAGAGACAACAGGCCCCTGAAACATAAAATATCACTAATATTACCCTCTGATCTAAGTGGGGGGACAGGAGAATAACAAAACAACACCAGATACTTAGAAGACGTAGATTATGACCCTGACAATTGGGGGGTTGGGGGGGGAAGTATATGGGACAATTACCCCCAAAGCATGTGGACAGTACAATAATGGAGTCAAATACAGTAATTCAACTTTTGTAAATTGGCAACAATATTCCCATAGACATATGAGGCAAATTGTCACTAAAATATGCAAAAAAAGTAAAATAAATTCGGGTATGACAAACTAAATCACATGCATCACTTTGTATTATGTAACTCCATCCAATTGAGACAGATGCCTTAAGAAAACAACTTTTTTCTTGTAACTTGGCTTCTAGGGGCACTCATTAAGATGAAAATGTATTGTTAACATGTAGCAAAAGTTTAGATGGCTGTCTCTGAATGCGGTAAAGAAAAAAGTAGGAATTAGTCCTACTGGTAATAGTGTTTCCAGGAGTCCATCATGACAGCACCACCAGGAGGTTGTCCTTCTTATCCTTGATAGGAACAGGAACACAGAAGAGGTTAAATAGCCTCTACTCACCTCCACCCTTCAGTGATTTTCCCAAGTACCACACCAGGATGGATGCAACTCTATTTTATTGGAATTCCTTTCTACACATGTTTACATCATATATCGTACAGGAACTCAAGGGAAGGTATATAAAGGGTGCTGTGATGATGGACTCCTGGAAACACTATTACGGTAGGACTAATTCCTACTTTCCAGGATGTCCCTCCTGACAGCACCACCAGGAGAAATACCAAATAACTCCTATTTTAGGGTGGGATTACAGCATGGAGGACTTTCCTCCCAAATGTAGTCTGTTGGTTCGCTGTAACGTCTAATTTATAGTGCCTACAGAATGTATTTGATCTCGACCAAGTTGCAGCTCTGCATATTTGGTCCATAGAAGCCCCCGCGCTTTCTGCCCATGAGGCCGAGACTGCCCTCAACGAGTGCGCCTTGAGACTTTCTGGCGGGGGTTTCCCTGCTGAGATATAGGCTGCCCTGATAGTTGACTTAATCCATCTAGCTAGAGTAGCTTTGGACGCCTTCTTGCCTCTGTTTTTCCCGGCCATCTGGATGAATAGGTTAGAGTCCACTCTCCAACTGTTGGTGATTTCTAGGTAGTGTAGAATTGTCCTCTTAACATCTAAGGTGTGAACAGAGAACGCTCCTTCTCATTACTATAATTTTGGCAAAATGTGGCTAGAACAATCTCTTGATTTCTATGGAAGTCGGAAATGACCTTAGGGAGAAACCCGGGATCTAGTTTAAGGATAATACAATCATCTTGAATTTTTAGGTATGGATCTTTAATGGATAAGGATTGAATCTCGTCAATACGTCTCGCTGAAGTTATTGCAACAAGGAAGAGGGCTTTAAGGGTTACAGCTTTTAAGTCTGCTTGACTTACTGGTTTGTATGGTTCCTTACAAAGTTCATTCAAGACCAGGTTTAGATCCCAGGGAGGTACTGTACTGCGAATTGTAGGCCTAAGTCTCTGGATGGCCTTAACAAATCTCACTATCCATGGATGAGTAGCTAACTGAAAGTCATAGAAGGCACTAAGGGCTGAAATTTGAACTTTTAACATACTAGGCCTTAGTCCTTTATCAAAGCCTGACTGGAGAAAGTCTAGGATCTTAGGGATATTTGGGCCCTGAGAGACCGATACAGGAGTTGACCTCTGTGAACAGAACTTTTTCCATACTTTCCCATATATTGCGGAAGTCGCAGGCTTCCTGCTGCTCTGGATAATGGCAATGACTGGATCTGAGAGGCCCTTTGACCTTAGGGTTTCTTTTTCAGGATCCATGCTGTTAACTGTAGCAGATCCGGGTTTTGATGAAGTAGAGGGCCCTGAGATAAAAGATCCAGTCTTGCTGGTAGATGGATTGGCTCTTCTAAGGACATCCATTTTAGTAGAGGAAACCAGCTCCTTTTGGGCCAGTATGGAACCATTAGGATTACTGATGTCTGGCTCTCCTGGATCTTCCGCAGGACTCTCGGTATTAGAGCAAATGGAGGAAAAGCATATGCCATATTCATGTCACACTTCTGAGCCAGGGCGTCTATTCCTGACGGCTTGTGTCCTGGATTTAGAGAAAAGAACCTGTCTTTGTATTTTTCTTTGAGGCGAATAGATCCACCTCCGGGAAACCCTAACGTTGGGTTAAGTGGAGGAAGATTTCCTGATTTAGGGACCATTCTGTGGGGCATAACCTTTGTCTGCTCAGAAAGTCGCCTACCTGGTTTTCGGTGCCTTTTAGGTGAACTGCCGTTATTGATTTGACTGTGAGCTCTGCCCAGGAGAATATTGTATCTGACAGATCCTGTAAATGGTGATGTTTTGGACCTCCTTGGTGCAGTAGGAAAGCTACTGTTGTTGAATTGTTGGAAAAAATACGGATGTGTTGGTCCTTTAACTTCTCCTGATATGTCTTTAAGGCTTCCCAGACTGCTCTGAGCTCTTTGTAATTTGAAGACCTCCTTCGCATTGACGCGGGCCAAGTTCCTTGAGAGTAGTCCTCCTCTATGTGGGCTCCCCAGCCTCTGAGACTTGCATCCGTAGTGATGTTCACGCACGGAGATGTTCTCCAAGGTCTTCCTTTCTCGAGGTTTGTTGGTATGGTCCACCATGACAGTGATCTTTTTGCGTCTCTGGATAGACGCACTTTGTTGTCCAGGGTTGTGTCTCTGCTGTCCCAAAGTGAAAGGACTTCCTGCTGCAAGGGTCTTGAGTGATACTGACTCCATTGAACGCTGGAAATGCATGATGTTATTAACCCCAGAACCCGCATGGCCTTCCTTATGTAGGTCTGTTTTTGCTTTTGCAATATTTGAATATCTTTTTTGAATGATTCTTGCTTGTGTTGCGGGAGGTACGTATGTTCATGAGTTGAGTCTAAGATCACTCCGAGAAACGCCTTCCTTGTCTCGGGTTTGAGGTTTGATTTTTTTAGATTTATTAGCCATCCAAGGCTTTTTAGAACGGACAACGTAGTTGTTAAATTCTTCTCCATCTGTTGAGACGATTCTGCTATAAGTAGGATGTCGTCCAGATAAGGGACAATCAGGATCTCTTTTTCTCTTAAAAAGGCCATCACCTCTGTTTGGTGAAGATTCTGGGAGCAGACAAGAGGCCTAACGGAAGGCACGTGAACTGGAAGTGATAAACATAATCCTCTGAGGAATATACCACAAAGAGGATAAGAAGTGAATAAACGATTATGGTATATTCCTCAGAGGATTATGTTTATCATATGCTTTTTGAAGTTACTTTAGGCCAATAATTAATTAGGACTATGATAATAAATACGTGAACTGGAAGTGTAGAATGTGATCTCCGTCTTTTATAGCAAATCTGAGATATTGTTGGTGTGAGGCATAGATGGGAACCTGGTAGTAAGCACTCTTTAGGTCTAAAGTGCTCATTACTGATCCTTTCTGGATTAGAGATATTATGGATTTGAGGGACTCCATCTTGAACTGTTTGTAAGTTACTGACAGATTTAGAGGTTTTAGATTTATGATCGTACGGTATTCTCCACCCGGCTTTTTTTTTATGGAGAACAGGCTTGAATAGTGTCCCTTGAACCTCAGAGTGGGGTCTCGGAATGATGGCTTTTATCTGGATAAGTTCCTGATTATCTTTTAGAAGCCTCCGGTGAACTGTCAAGGACTGGGTCTGAGTCAGACAAAATCTGGGGGGTAAATGGCTGAAAGTGAAGGCCGGAGAAGGGTATTGAACACAGTTTGGTCTTTGACTGCGTATCGCCAGACCATGACCTGAGCCATAGAGCTCTTCTTGCTGCGTTAGATAGGGCGTTGTTCCTTGCTGCGAATCGAACCGATTCCGCCAAAGCATCGGCCATAAAGTCTGTTGCCATCTCAATAACGTAAAGACTTTAGGATTTCCTCTCTGGGTGTTTTATTATTAATTTGGGAGTCACATTTTTCTACCCACAGAGTCATTGACCTGGCCACTGAGGTAGCCGCGATATTAGTTTTCATGATAGCTGATGACGCTTCCCAGGCCTTCTTGAGAAGATCTTCTGATCTTTTGTCATGGGGTCGTTGAGACCAGAGGAAGCTTCAAATGGTATAGCAGTCTTTTTTGAGTCCTTGGCCACTGGTATATCCACTTTAGGTACAGATTCCCATCCTTTGGTTTCGTCTGGATCAAAAGGGAGTCGGTATCTAAAATCTTTTGGGACTACTAGCTTCTTTCCGACATCCTCCCATTCTTCCAAGATCATTTCTGTCATATGGTGATTCACTGGAAACTCCCTGTTTCTGCGAGCTCTGAGCCCGCCAAACATCTCATCTTGGACCATAAGGTGTTCTGTGGCCTCTTCCACCTTCATAGTGTTTCTGACGGCCTGCAGGAGTATGTCCGTGTTTTCAGAACAGAACAGATATCTCTTTCTATCTTCTGGGAGGATGGCTGAAGAACATTCGCCTTCCACGGAATCAGATATAGAGTAAGTTGAAAGCTCACCCTCTTCTAAGCTAGGATCCTGCTCCCACCTGGACCTTTTAGGACGGGGGGATTCGACCGGCATCAGGGCTGATACCGTGGACTGTACCTCCTCTCTAATGATAGTTTTAATACTATCCAGAAAGGAGGACTGCTCCTCTTTAAGTAGTCCCGACATACAGCCGTCACACAATTTCTTAGACTGTCTATCTGGGAGTTTGTTAGAACACAGTGGGCATCTATTCGTCTTGCGTTTAGGAACTACAGATGAACGTTTGGGTGCTTCTTTATCCTGCAATCGAGATATAAGAACGCCCTCTAGCTTGTGTGTGACTAGTGCTGTAACAAAAAGGCCCACTATGTATAACTTACATGTTCTGGAGCGAGCTCTGAGGACTGAATGTCTGCACCACCTGCACCTTCCATGTTCCTAGGACAAGTGTGCTGTCAGATGTTTGTGTTTAAATAGATTGCCTTACCAGGCTTCAAATCACCTGCCTCGTCCTTCTTCCGAGCTCAGCTGCTGGTGATCCTCCTGATGATCTGCAACGACCTGTACGCATCCCAGATGGAACGCTGAACCGTGGGCGGGAATTCTTCCTCGGCGCCACTAGCACCGTTCCACGAGGCCGAGCTTCTTTCGGCGTCCCTGCCGGCAGCAACAAGGCCCGGGCCGGAACTCTGCCCCCGGACGTCGTCACCGGAACTCGACTCCAGCGCTCCCGATGATGCGTCGCACCAGGAGACTGATCACCGCCGGCGTGCGGCCGGGTACACAGCTCCAGGTGCAGAGCCCTCTGGAAAGGGGTGCGCCAAAGATGGGAGCACACAGCTCGACCCGCGCTGAGGGACCTCCCTCGGTGTTAGCGCACTCTGCGGAGTCTGCCGCTGGAGCAAGCCTGCGCTGCTCAGAGCCCTCTGGAGAGGGATGAAGCTTCCCGAGAGCCCTGCTCAACCGGCTGTCTAGAATCTTCGGCACGGTAAGCCGCACCAAACTCCTCTGCGTCTGTCCCTGATAAGGACAGGAAAAACACTGAAGGGTGGAGGTGGGGAGGGGCTATTTAACCTCTTCTGTGTTCCTGACCCTATCAAGGATAAGAAGGACAACCTCCTGGTGGTGCTGTCAGGAGGGACGTCCTGGAAAAAAACAATTAGTTCCTTTATCAAAATTTAATTATAGCATAGGCAACAAGGTCGACGTCCCTGGGTCCTGCAGATCTCTGTCCCTCTCCAAAAAAAAAAAAAAAAAATGTCTGGATGGTTATAGCACAGATTGTTGTACTATTTCATAGCAATTTGATTTGGTCACTATTTGGCGCTATTATTTATGTATTGTATGACAGTAGCAGAGGTCTCTATGTAACATTATGTATGCACCATATGGAGGTGTAGTGTGAGCACTTTATATTATGTAGATAGAAATAATATATGGGCTCTGTTCACTACAGATTATTGTTACTATATGGAATTATTTAGACACATGATGGCGGGGGTATTAGTGTACTAAGAGGTGACGGCACACATGCATTTTCCTCCAATTACTCAAATACTTATGCATGGCATGATAGTATTAAAGGGACTCAGTGTGGCAATGTTATTGAATTATTGGCAGTTTTATGCGTGTACTGTATCACAGTATTAGACTCCATATGTGAATACTTGTACCATATGGCAGTAGGAAGTAGGCATTTTATGTCACTGTTACTTATATGTTGTATGGCAATGTAATGGAAATATTGTTTGGCGGTGTTATGTGAGAATCGTACGTCACTATTATGCATGCAGCATTAATACACGGGCTGCGTTCATTACATACTTTTGGCGTTCAGTGGCGTTATTATTTAGCCACATCATGGCGGTGCTATTATTGCAGCAATATTATCAGTAATAGGTGGCAATCCATCTACAGGTCCTCCAGTGGCACTGTATTACAGGATTAAGGGACTACATGTGGTAATGTTATTAAAGTACCATATGGCAGTATCATGTGAGCACTTCATGTTGCTATTTAAGCGCTGCGTGGTAATATTAAAAAAGCTGTATATGGTAACGCTATGCAAGCATCTTATGACGGTTTTATGAGAGCACTTCATGTAGCAACTATTTATGCACTGCAAGACATTACTAAAAGGTATTATATCCAAATTTAATTCAAGCACCATATAGCAGTGTTATGTGAGCACTGCAAGTCACTATTATGTACATAGCAGTAATATACGTGATCTGTTAACTACAAAATATATATATATATATATATATATATATATATATATATTATTTAGGCACATTATGGCGGTTGTATTAGTGCACTATTAGGAAGGGGGTGCCATCCACCTGCAGGACCTCCAGTGGCACTATTATATAGGCACTGTTTCATAGTATTAAAGGGGCTCTATATGGTAACATTAATCAAGAACCATATAACAGTGTCAAGTGAAAATCTTATGTTGCTATTATTAATGCACAGTATGACAGTATTAAAGGGACTCTATATGGTAATGTTATTAAAGCACCATATGGCAGTGTTATGTGAGCACTTAAAGTCGTTATTTATGCTCTGTATGGCAGTATTAATGGGTCTATATATGGTAACATTATGCAAGAATCATATAGTAAAGCCATGTTAGCACTCCATGTCACTATTATGCATGCACAGTATGGCAGTAGTGAAGGAGATCTATATGGTAACATTACTCAAGAATCATAATAGTGTCATGTAAGAATTGTATGTTGCTATTAATGCACAGTATAGCAGTAGTAAAGGGACTCTATATGGTAATGTTATTTAAGCACCATATGGCAGTATCATGTTGCTATTAATGCACGGTTTGGCAGTATTAAAGGGACTCTATATGGTAAGGTTATTTTAGTACCATATGGCAATATGATGCTGCTATTATTAATTCATGGTTTGGCAGTATTATAGGGGCCCTATATGGGGATGCTATGTAAGCAGTATTAGAGAAGTACTGGGAGGAGGAGACCGCCTACAGATTTTGCCCAAGGGCCCGCGCACTTTTTAATCTAAGCCTGTCTAATGTGCAGAAAAGGAGAATAATAAGGAGCACAGATCCCATATGTACGCGGCAATGTATCGAGCATCTTATGTGCAAACGACAAATATCCAGACATCTACAATTATGGATTTAATCCTTTATAGATGGGAACCTGCAGCGGACATGACAAAAGCAATAGCTATAGGTTGCTGATTAAACAATATCTGACATGCGGGAGAACGCTGCCCGCTGAAAACTTAACATTTCCTCCATAAATCATTTTTATCCTTCAAGTTAATCTGTGTTTTCAGACAGCCTAGAGCGGACTCAATAATAATAAATTACAATATATATCTGACATTATTAATTGTGAAACTCTGACCTGTGTCTGAGCGCCCAGCCCCGGGCCTCCGCATCATACAGCACCCAGCTTAAAGGAGACATATCATTAAAAATAGAACAGAATCTTGTTACCTTTAAATGCTGCCCGGAGCAGGATCCCGACGCGCGTCCCTTTCACGCCGGTGTCATTTTGTAGATTCATTGTTTAACAAGCCTCGGTTTTCACCTTCTAAATTCTCACCTCAATGTTAAGTTTCAATCGGACCAGGACAGCGGATTTATCATGGGAATAGGCAACCAAGAAGTAAGGGAGAAGGATGGATATCGGAAAACCAAGAAAAGGCACCCAAAAAGCTAAATATATCAATAATAGTAGTAATGGAGTTGTCTCATCATCCTTTAATGGAAGCCACCAAGTTTTGTGGGTGATTGAGTGACATATTCAAGTCCCAGCGGCATGTTGTGGCTATCGGCTGCAAACTATGTGGGGCTTACCTGACAAAAACGGGCAACCCCAACATGTTTTATGGCTGTCTAACAGCTGCGAAACATGCAGCCGCATCGATTCGAACATGTCACTCGAGCATGCTCGAAACTTGATGCGAACCTAAGCACCCTGGGCAAACTCGAGCAACAAGCACTGGCACTCATCACTAACCAAGACCCCATACCATTGATGCCACCAGTGCAACCTAATAGGGTGCCTAAGAGAAATGGGGGCTCAATTCTACCTCCAAAGCATCTGGCATTGTGCATTAGGATGAGATACGGGACTGCAATGGGCCCATATATTGTCTTTGTGCCCTTCCGTCTTTGGCGGCTGGGGCCACTCACTGGTGGTCGGACCCCAGTCAGGATAAGGTATCAGCGGAGATAGTTGTGGAATCCAAAAGTGGGATGGTATCGGTCAAAGGATATGCCATATATATCCCTAGTGAAAGAACTTCGTTAAGTAGCATTTAAAGTAAAAATGTAACTGGACCCCAATTACCTGACTCATCCACCATGTACCGTTTATAATACCGGCGTCTACTTGGAAAGAGGGAGCCTTGGGACTCCCTTAGAGGAACCAGAGCCCGAGCACCCCCTATAACAAACCTTTTCACAACCACCTAGGGATGAGTGGACCAGTGGAAGTTCGAGTTCTGGTACCAGACCGAAGTTTAGTCTTTTTCCCTCTCTCTCAACTCCCGAGCTAGAAAGAAGAGCCGTGTTCGATGTTCTGCACCGGATCTAAGCGTCCGGTACGAACCTCGTATTTTACAGATCTCTACACCCAATTATTGTCAATCCCCCTTTATTTGGCCAACATTAACTTACTTCCATCGTGCTTTGGTGATTAATTTTTCCCCTAGATACATGTTTATTTCCCTCTGCAAAACTCCTCGAAAACAACCGGCAAAGGAAAACTTTGCTTTAAGAGTCTGTCGCCGCCGCAGAGAGTTAAATTTTGATGGATGAGAGTTAAGGCCTGTATTCAAATGAGCTATTTTCTGCTGTAATAAAGTGAAGATTGCCAGAAATATCACTGTTTTTAAAATGTAAATACACGGCATAAATACAGGCGGAGGCACTGCCAAACGGGGTCTATAAATATATATGTAGAGATCTCTTCCAATGCCGTTTCTAGTGCATAAAGTAGGATCTTTATTATAATGCTGGCTATTATAAGGGAGCGGTAACTTGGCGCGCCGCCGACTCGCTGCATTAGACCTCATTATACTCACCTTAGCTTTGACTCTAATACTTGGCTGCATGCGAAGATATCATCATCATCATCCTCCTCAAACCCGGAGATATATTAATAGTCAGGCTCGACATATACCAATAAAAATGTACGTGGCTTGTAGTGAAGACCGACGCGTTTTGCAAATCATTATTAGGGATTTTAGTATTCATTGCAATAACATTGATATCATTCATTGGGCGCCTTTCTGCTCCTATATTTCAGTTTTAGAGTTGTCAGATTGTGTTAATGACAATTCATCCCATCTGTTCCGATATGAAAATGAAGCCTCATGCGGCAGACGCGATAAACCCCCCAAAATAGTAGGAGAAGTAAGACTCTTAAAAGGTATTTGATTTGGATTATACCCCCCGGGAAGACCAACTTGGCCCAAAATTGACTTTCTTAAAATTAAAGTCTTAAAGCCGTGTTGAGTTGTGTTCGTTACGGCTCGGAAGCTCCACGTATTCTGATTAATCCGCATCAAATGTATAGACGGGAAGGGGTGAGAGGAGGAGGAGGGAGAAGATATCCAGACACTCACATTGTAAAGCACAGGGCTCCAGAAATAGAGAAAGGACTCATGACATGGGCATCCTGATGGCTGGGAATTGCACCATTTATATACACATCCATCGTTGTGTAGTCACTGTGTACATACATTACTGATCCTGAGTTACCTCCTGTATTATACCCCAGAGCTGCACTCACTATTCTGCTGGTGCAGTTACTGTGTACATACATTACATTACTGATCCTGAGTTACCTCCTGTATTATACCCCAGAGCTGCACTCACTATTCTGCTGGTGCAGTCACTGTGTACATACATTACATTACTGATCCTGAGTTACATCTTGTATTATACCCCAGAGCTGCACTCACTATTCTGCTGGTGCAGTCACTGTGTACATACATTACATTACTGATCCTGAGTTACATCCAGTATTATACCCCAGTGCTGCACTCACTATTCTGCTGGTGCAGTCACTGTGTACATACATTACATTATTGATCCTGAGTTACATCCTGTATTATACTCCAGAGCTGCACTCACTATTCTGCTGGTGCAGTCACTGTGCACATACATTACATTACTGATCCTGAGTTACCTCCTGTATTATACCCCAGAGCTGCGCTCACTATTCTGCTGGTACAGTCACTGTGTACATACATTACATTACTGATCCTGAGTTACCTCCTGTATTATACCCCAGAGCAGCACTCACTATTTTGCTGGTGCAGTCACTGTGTACATACATTACATTACTGATCCTGAGTTACCTCCTGTATTATACCCCAGAGCTGCACTCACTATTCTGCTGGTGCAGTCACTGTGTACATACATTACATTACTGATCCGGAGTTACCTCCAGTATTATACCCCAGAGCTGCACTCACTATTCTGCTAGTGCAGTCACTGTGTACATACATTACATTACTGATCCTGAGTTACCTCCTGTATTATACCCCAGAGCAGAACTCACTATTCTGCTGGTGCAGTCACTGTGTACATACATTACTGATCCTGAGCTACTTCCTGTATTATACTCCAGAGCTGCACTCACTATTCTGCTGGTGCAGTCACTGTGTACATACATTACTGATCCTGAGTTACATCCTGTATTATAGACCAGAGCTGCACTCACTATTCTGCTGGTGCACTCTCTGTGTACATACATTACATTACTGATCCTGAGTTACCTCCTGTATTATACCCCAGAGCTGCACTCACTATTCTGCTGGTGCAGTCACTGTGTACATACATTACTGATCCTGAGTTACATCCTGTATTATACTCCAGAGCTGCACTCACTATTCTGCTGGTGCAGTCACTGTGTACATACATTACTGATCCTGAGCTACATCCTGTATTATACTCCAGAGCTGCACTCACTATTCTACTAGTGCAGTCACTGTGTACATACATTACTGATCCCGAGTTACATCCTGTATTATACCCCAGAGCTGCACTCACTATTCTGCTGGTGCAGACACTGTGTACATACATTACATTACTGATCCCGAGTTACATCCTGTATTATACCCCAGAGCTGCACTCACTATTCTGCTGGTGCAGTCACTGTGTACATACATTACATTACTGATCCTGAGTTACATCCTGTATTATACTCCAGAGCTGCACTCACTATTCTGCTGGTGCAGTCACTGTGTACATACATTACATTACTGATCCTGAGTTACATCCTGTATTATACTCCAGAGCTGCACTCACTATTCTGCTGGTGCAGTCACTGTGTTCATACATTACATTACTGATCCTGAGTTACATCGTGTATTATACCCCAGAGCTGCACTCACTATTCTGCTGGTGCAGTCACTGTGTACATACATTACATTACTGATCCTGAGTTACATCCTGTATTATAGACCAGAGCTGCACTCAGTATTCTGCTGGTGCAGTCACTGTGTACATACATTACATTACTGATCCTGAGTTACATCCTGTATTATAGACCAGAGCTGCACTCACTATTCTGCTGGTGCAGTCACTGTGTACATACATTACATTACTGATCCTGAGTTACATCCTGTATTATACCCCAGAGCTGCACTCACTATTCTGCTGGTGCAGTCACTGTGTACATACATTACTGATCCTGAGTTACATCCTGTATTATACTCCAGAGCTGCACTCACTATTCTGCTGGTGCAGTCACTGTGTTCATACATTACATTACTGATCCTGAGTTACATCGTGTATTATACCCCAGAGCTGCACTCACTATTCTGCTGGTGCAGTCACTGTGTACATACATTACATTACCGATCCTGAGTTACATCCTGTATTATACTCCAGAGCTGCACTCAGTATTCTGCTGGTGCAGTCACTGTGTACATACATTACATTACTGATCCTGAGTTACATCCTGTATTATACTCCAGAGCTGCACTCAGTATTCTGCTGGTGCAGTCACTGTGTACATACATTACATTACTGATCCTGAGTTACATCCTGTATTATACTCCAGAGCTGCACTCAGTATTCTGCTGGTGCAGTCACTGTGTACATACATTACATTACTGATCCTGAGTTACATCCTGTATTATACTCCAGAGCTGCACTCACTATTATGCTGGTGCAGTCACTGTGTACATACAGGTCCTTCTCAAAAAATTAGCATATAGTGTTAAATTTCATTATTTACCATAATGTAATGATTACAATTAAACTTTCATATATTATAGATTCATTATCCACCAACTGAAATTTGTCAGGTCTTTTATTGTTTTAATACTGATGATTTTGGCATACAACTCCTGATAACCCAAAAAACCTGTCTCAATAAATTAGCATATCAAGAAAAGGTTCTCTAAACGACCTATTACCCTAATCTTCTGAATCAACTAATTAACTCTAAACACATGCAAAAGATACCTGAGGCTTTTATAAACTCCCTGCCTGGTTCATTACTCAAAACCCCCATCATGGGTAAGACTAGGGACCTGACAGATGTCAAGAAGGCCATTATTGACACCCTCAAGCAAGAGGGTAAGACCCAGAAAGAAATTTCTCAACAAATAGGCTGTTCCCAGAGTGCTGTATCAAGGCACCTCAATGGTAAGTCTGTTGGAAGGAAACAATGTGGCAGAAAACGCTGTACAACGAGAAGAGGAGACCGGACCCTGAGGAAGATTGTGGAGAAGGACCGATTCCAGACCTTGGGGAACCTGAGGAAGCAGTGGACTGAGTCTGGTGTGGAAACATCCAGAGCCACCGTGCACAGGCGTGTGCAGGAAATGGGTTACATGTGCCGCATTCCCCAGGTAAAGCCACTTTTGAACCATAAACAGCAACAGAGGCGCCTGACCTGGGCTACAGAGAAGCAGCACTGGACTGTTGCTAAGTGGTCCCAAGTACTTTTTTCTGATGAAAGCAAATTTTGCATGTCATTCGGAAATCAAGGTGCCAGAGTCTGGAGGAAGACTGGGGAGAAGGAAATGCCAAAATGCCTGAAGTCCAGTGTCAAGTACCCACAGTCAGTGATGGTGTGGGGTGCCATGTCAGCTGCTGGTGTTGGTCCACTGTGTTTCATCAAGGGCAGGGTCAATGCAGCTAGCTATCAGGAGATTTTGGAGCACTTCATGCTTCCATCGGCTGAAATGCTTTATGGAGATGAAGATTTCATTTTTCAGCACGACCTGGCACCTGCTCACAGTGCCAAAACCACTGGTAAATGGTTTACTGACCATGGTATTACTGTGCTCAATTGGCCTGCCAACTCTCCTGACCTGAACCCCATAGAGAATCTGTGGGATATTGTGAAGAGAAAGTTGAGAGACGCAAGACCCAACACTCTGGATGAGCTTAAGGCCGCTATTGAAGCATCCTGGGCCTCCATAACATCTCAGCAGTGTCACAGGCTGATTGCCTCCATGCCACGCCGCATTGAAGCAGTCATTTCTGCCAAAGGATTCCCGACCAAGTATTGAGTGCATAACTGAACATTATTATTTGATGGGTTTTTTGTTTGTTATTAAAAAACACTTTTATTTGATTGGATGGGTGAAATATGCTAATTTATTGAGACAGGTTTTTTGGGTTATCAGGAGTTGTATGCCAAAATCATCAGTATTAAAACAATAAAAGACCTGACAAATTTCAGTTGGTGGATAATGAATCTATAATATATGAAAGTTTAATTGTAATCATTACATTATGGTAAATAATGAAATTTAACACTATATGCTAATTTTTTGAGAAGGACCTGTACATTACATTACTGATCCTGAGTTACCTCCTGTATTATACCTCAGAGCTGCACTCACTATTCTGCTGGTGCAGTCACTGTGTACATACATTACATTACTGATCCTGAGTTACATCTTGTATTATACCCCAGAGCTGCACTCACTATTCTGCTGGTGCAGTCACTGTGTACATACATTACATTGCTGATCCTGAGTTACATCCTGTATTATAGACCAGAGCTGCACTCACTATTCTGCTGGTGCAGTCACTTTGTACATACATTACATTACTGATCCTGAGTTACATCCTGTATTATACTCCAGAGCTGCACTCAGTATTCTGCTGGTGCAGTCACTGTGTACATACATTACATTATTGATCCTGAGTTACATCCTGTATTATACTCCAGAGCTGCACTCACTATTCTGCTGGTGCAGTCACTGTGTACATACATTACATTACTGATCCTGAGTTACCTCCTGTATTATACCCCAGAGCTGCGCTCACTATTCTGCTGGTGCAGTCACTGTGTACATACATTACATTACTGATCCTGAGTTACCTCCTGCATTATACCCCAGAGCAGCACTCACTATTCTGCTGGTGCAGTCACTGTGTACATACATTACATTACTGATCCTGAGTTACATCCTGTATTATACCCCAGAGCTGCACTCACTATTCTGCTGGTGCAGTCACTGTGTACATACATTACTGATCCTGAGCTACTTCCTGTATTATACTCCAGAGCTGCACTCACTATTCTGCTGGTGCAGTCACTGTGTACATACATTACTGATCCCGAGTTACATCCTGTATTATACCCCAGAGCTGCACTCACTATTCTGCTGGTGCAGACACTGTGTACAGACATTACATTACTGATCCTGAGTTACATCCTGTATTATACCCCAGAGCTGCACTCACTATTCTGCTGGTGCAGTCACTGTGTACATACATTACATTACTGATCCTGAGTTACATCCTGTATTATACCCCAGAGCTGCACTCACTATTCTGCTGGTGCAGTCACTGTGTACATACATTACATTACTGATCCTGAGTTACATCCTGCATTATACCCCAGAGCTGCACTCACTATTCTGCTGGTGCAGTCACTGTGTACATACATTACATTACTGATCCTGAGTTACATCCTATATTATACTCCAGAGCTGCACTCACTATTCTGCTGGTGCAGTCACTGTGTACATACATTACATTACTGATCCTGAGTTACATCCTGTATTATAGACCAGAGCTGCACTCACTATTCTGCTGGTGCAGTCACTGTGTACATACATTACATTACTGATCCTGAGTTACATCCTGTGTTATAGACCAGAGCTGCACTCACTATTCTGCTGGTGCAGTCACTGTGTACATACATTACATTACTGATCCTGAGTTACATCCTGTATTATAGACCAGAGCTGCACTCACTATTCTGCTGGTGCAGTCACTGTGTACATACATTACATTATTGATCCTGAGTTACATCCTGTATTATAGACCAGAGCTGCACTCACTATTCTGCTGGTGCAGTCACTGTGTACATACATTACATTACTGATCCTGAGTTACATCCTGTATTATAGACCAGAGCTGCACTCACTATTCTGCTGGTGCAGTCACTGTGTACATACATTACATTACTGATCCTGAGTTACATCCTGTATTATACCCCAGCGCTGCACTCACTATTCTGCTGGTGCAGTCACTGTGTACATACATTACATTACTGATCCTGAGTTACATCCTGTATTATACCCCAGAGCTGCACTCACTATTCTGCTGGTGCAGTCACTGTGTACATACATTACATTACTGATCCTGAGTTACCTCCTGTATTATACTCCAGAGCTGCACTCACTATTCTGCTGGTGCAGTCACTGTGTACATACATTACATTACTGATCCTGAGTTACATCCTGTATTATACCCCAGAGCTGCACTCACTATTCTGCTGGTGCAGTCACTGTGTACATACATTACATTACTGATCCTGAGTTACCTCCTGTATTATACCCCAGAGCTGCACTCACTATTCTGCTGGTGCAGTCACTGTGTACATACATTACATTACTGATCCTGAGTTACATCCTATATTATACTCCAGAGCTGCACTCACTATTCTGCTGGTGCAGTCACTGTGTACATACATTACATTACTGATCCTGAGTTACATCCTGTATTATAGACCAGAGCTGCACTCACTATTCTGCTGGTGCAGTCACTGTGTACATACATTACATTACTGATCCTGAGTTACATCCTGTGTTATAGACCAGAGCTGCACTCACTATTCTGCTGGTGCAGTCACTGTGTACATACATTACATTACTGATCCTGAGTTACATCCTGTATTATAGACCAGAGCTGCACTCACTATTCTGCTGGTGCAGTCACTGTGTACATACATTACATTATTGATCCTGAGTTACATCCTGTATTATAGACCAGAGCTGCACTCACTATTCTGCTGGTGCAGTCACTGTGTACATACATTACATTACTGATCCTGAGTTACATCCTGTATTATAGACCAGAGCTGCACTCACTATTCTGCTGGTGCAGTCACTGTGTACATACATTACATTACTGATCCTGAGTTACATCCTGTATTATACCCCAGCGCTGCACTCACTATTCTGCTGGTGCAGTCACTGTGTACATACATTACATTACTGATCCTGAGTTACATCCTGTATTATACCCCAGAGCTGCACTCACTATTCTGCTGGTGCAGTCACTGTGTACATACATTACATTACTGATTCTGAGTTACCTCCTGTATTATACTCCAGAGCTGCACTCACTATTCTGCTGGTGCAGTCACTGTGTACATACATTACATTACTGATCCTGAGTTACATCCTGTATTATCCTCCAGAGCTGCACTCACTATTCTGCTGGTGCAGTCACTGTGTACATACATTACATTACTGATCCTGAGTTACATCCTGTATTATACCCCAGAGCTGCACTCACTATTCTGCTGGTGCAGTCACTGTGTACATACATTACATTACTGATCCTGAGTTACATCCTGTATTATCCTCCAGAGATGCACTCACTATTCTGCTGGTGCAGTCACTGTGTACATACATTACATTACTGATCCTGAGTTACCTCCTGTATTATACTCCAGAGCTGCACTCACTATTCTGCTGGTGCAGTCACTGTGTACATACATTACATTACTGATCCTGAGTTACATCCTGTATTATACCCCAGAGCTGCACTCACTATTCTGCTGGTGCAGTCACTGTGTACATACATTACATTACTGATCCTGAGTTACATCCTGTATTATCCTCCAGAGCTGCACTCACTATTCTGCTGGTGCAGTCACTGTGTACATACATTACATTACTGATCCTGAGTTACATCCTGTATTATACCCCAGAGCTGCACTCACTATTCTGCTGGTGCAGTCACTGTGTACATACATTACTGATCCTGAGTTACATCCTGTATTATACCCCAGAGCTGCACTCACTATTCTGCTGGTGCAGTCACTGTGTGCATACATTACTGATCCTGAGATACATCCTGTATTATACCCCAGAGCTGCACTCACTATTCTGCTGGTGCAGTCACTGTGTACATACATTACTGATCCTGAGATACATCCTGTATTATACCCCAGAGCTGCACTCACTATTCTGCTGGTGCAGTCACTGTGTACATACATTACATTACTGATCCTGAGTTACATCCTGTATTATACTCCAGAGCTGCCCTCACTATTCTGCTGGTGCAGTCACTGTGTACATACATTACATTACTGATCCTGAGTTACATCCTGTATTATACCCCAGAGCTGCCCTCACTATTCTGCTGGTGCAGTCACTGTGTACATACATTACATTACTGATCCTGAGTTACATCCTGTATTATACTCCAGAGCTGCCCTCACTATTCTGCTGGTGCAGTCACTGTGTACATACATTACATTACTGATCCTGAGTTACATCCTGTATTATACCCCAGAGCTGCACTCACTATTCTGCTGGTGCAGTCACTGTGTACATACATTACATTACTGATCCTGAGTTACATCCTGTATTATACCCCAGAGCTGCACTCACTATTCTGCTGGTGCAGTCACTGTGTACATACATTACATTACTTAACCTGTACTGACCCTGGGTTACATCATCACGGTGGGGTCAGGGTAACTTGCCTCCATTCCCTGGGTGGTTTACACAGGATGATGCTTACTAGGCCTCATTCATCAAATTGCCTTTGTTTTCCATAGCAGCCAGAGCTCAGCTTCCATTTTACCTCAGTTTTCGTTTTACCTCAGCAACCAACCAGAGCTTAGCTTTCATTTTACCTCAGCTTCCGTTTTACCTCAGCAACCAACCAGAGCTCAGCTTCCATTTTACCTCAGCTTTCGTTTTACCTCAGCAACCAACCAGAGCTCAGTTTTCATTTTACCTCAGTTTTCGTTTTACCTCAGCAACCAACCAGAGCTCAGCTTTCATTTTACCACAGTTTTCGTTTTACCTCAGCAACCAACCAGAGCTCAGCTTCCATTTTACCTCAGCTTCCGTTTTACCTCAGCAACCAACCAGAGCTCAGCTTTCATTTTACCTGTTTTCGTTTTACCTCAGCAACCAACCAGAGCTCAGCTTTCATTTTACCTCAGTTTTCGTTTTACCTCAGCAACCAACCAGAGCTCAGCTTCCATTTTACCTCAGTTTTCGTTTTACCTCAGCAACCAACCAGAGCTCAGCTTTCATTTTACCACAGTTTTCGTTTTACCTCAGCAACCAACCAGAGCTCAGCTTCCATTTTACCTCAGCTTCCGTTTTACCTCAGCAACCAACCAGAGCTCAGCTTTCATTTTACCTGTTTTCATTTTACCTCAGCAACCAACCAGAGCTCAGCTTTCATTTTACCTCAGTTTTCGTTTTACCTCAGCAACCAACCAGAGCTCAGCTTCCATTTTACCTCAGTTTTTGTTTTACCTCAGCAACCAACCAGAGCTCAGCTTCCATTTTACCTCAGCAAGTAACGAGAGTGCGGTTTGTATTTTACCTCAGCAGTAGAAGTGTGTGAGGCCGCCGTCTCCTTGCTGTCAGCGGGGGTGTTTCTCGGCAGTGCGCGGTGGTGATAGACGCAGGCTCATTCCCTCACCTGTAATAACCAGTATATAAAATGAAAATAATAAATATTCGGACGCCCATTTTTTGGTGCAGGCGTCCAGGAGAAGGTGATGAGAAAATGACGCAGAACAAGATGGCGCCGTGTACCGCAATCCCTTCAGCGGGCGTCAGCAATGTGCGGCGGGTCCTAAGTGCAGAAGGTAGGCCGCCATGTGCACCCGTTACGACCCATCATGTCTGGTGAAGTGCGGCGTCATATTTCCGTGTTACCTCGCAGAACAATAAGTAATAAGCCACACAATACGCACCATCCACCATGGCTTCCGCCATTTTGGGGCATGGCGATGGATCGTGGGTCCGAGGTGACCCGTTTCCAGCGTGTCCCACTGGTTTTCTGGACCTTTCCTCCATCTCCTGGGGCAAGGGGTGCGTCAGGAGCGTGCGAGTGACAGAACTTCCACCGGGAACTGGAAGAATTGCGATTACAGCTCTGGAGTACGATAATAGGAGTTCGGCCTTTTAACAATCACTTCCTCTCGGTGAAACAATAGAAATTAACCGTTTTGAGAAATTTCTTGTTTTGAAACATTGTATCGTTTTCAATTCAAGTAACTTTATTGAAAGGAAAAAAAACGACAAAAGGAACACGAACAGAAATGTCAGGAGCGGCGGCTTCTGACAGGACGTCACTGTTTGTTGTTATGGCGGAGGTATGAGGGCCATGGCGGGTGGTCTCGGGGTGGTCATGTGACCCGTCTACCCTCATGGCCCCACACATGGCGCTCGTTAGGCCGTGTAGTAATTTGCATGCACGCTGCTTATTAGTGCAGGTGCCCCTCCCCCACCCGCAGAATACAGGGGCGATGTTATCTGTGCTGGGATGTCAGTGGTGGTCTCCACATGCACCGCGGTGGTCGTTTAATGATTAACAGGTTTAGGTGCGGTTTGTTTTTTTTTCTCTTTGTCCACGCTAATGTCGAAACGAAGCAAATAATGAGACCTGCGGTTTTTTAATGTGTTTTGGGGTGAAAAAAACGCAGCGAAAACACTGAAAGAAGCGACATTGCTCTGTGTCCAGAAAACGTGGCAAAGCTCAAAATACTGATCAAAGAAAACAAAAAACAAAACAAAAAAAACCATGAGATTTCTGAAATCTCATAGGCTTTGCTGGTTCTGTAAAAAAAATAGGATAAGAAACGCAGCAAAAACGCCCTGTGTGACCTTATACCCTAACTGCACTGATGTCATGGTAACACAAGGAGTGTGAGGCCGGCAGGTGAAGGGTTAACCCCCATCCTGGGGCAGCGGGGGTCTCTCACCTGTGCTGCTGTCCGCAGAGCTGGGGGGCTCCTGTGTGATAGATGGGGGGTAATGCTCTGTGCTGTCTCACCTGTGCCCTGCAGGTGGCTGCAATCACCGGGGTCTGCCCCTCCCCCAGCGTGTGGAGAGAGAAGGACCCGGAGCAGGTGAGAGGAGACCCCCGAGTGCACAGCTCCTCGCCCCCCACAGCCTGCAGGACCCTGTTCTCTCATCTCACCGCCCTATTGGGGAAACTTTATTACCTCATGTTTTCGACCTCATTCAGCCCCAGGGTAGAACACGTCCCCATTATAGTCAGTGGGGCTCCTCCTGACATCCTCTGTGCTGCTGGTGATGGCCCCCCGGAGCCCCCCATAACCCGCGCCCCGTTATTCCCCGGCTGCTCTCTTCTGACACCTCTGAATGTGGAGTTTTATCTCGGAGCCGCTTCTGTAATTGATGGTAAAAGACTCCGGGTCCCGGGCGCCTCCCGCTAATGAACATTTAGCACCGTGTAAACCGCGGCCGTCACCGGTTATGGGGCCGTACATCCCGGTTATACCGCTGCCGACGCCGAGGTTTATGGGTGCAGGAGCCACGAGGAGGCCCTGATAATAATGCCGTGCACCCGAGGCCAGGGCCTCCCTACAGGGCACAGGGGTCTCACACAGGGAGGCTGAGATACACTGCACAGGGAGGCTGAGATACACTGCACAGGGAGGCTGAGATACACTGCACAGGGAGGCTGAGATACACTGCACAGGGAGGCTGAGATACACTGCACAGGGAGGCTGAGATACACTGCACAGGGAGGCTGAGATACACTGCACAGGGAGGCTGAGATACACTGCACAGGGAGGCTGAGATACACTGCACAGGGAGGCTGAGATACACTGCTCAGGGAGGCTGAGATACACTGCACAGGGAGGCTGAGATACACTGCACAGGGAGGCTGAGACACACTGCACAGGGAGGCTGAGATACACTGCACAGGGAGGCTGAGATACACTGCTCAGGGAGGCTGAGATACACTGCACAGGGAGGCTGAGATACACTGCACAGGGAGGCTGAGATACACTGCACAGGGAGGCTGAGATACACTGCACAGGGAGGCTGAGATACACTGCACAGGGAGGCTGAGATACACTGCACAGGGAGGCTGAGATACACTGCACAGGGAGGCTGAGATACACTGCACAGGGAGGCTGAGATACACTGCACAGGGAGGCTGAGATACACTGCACAGGGAGGCTGAGATACACTGCACAGGGAGGCTGAGATACACTGCACAGGGAGGCTGAGATACACTGCACAGGGAGGCTGAGATACACTGCACAGGGAGGCTGAGACACACTGCACAGGGAGGCTGAGACACACTGCACAGGGAGGCTGAGATACACTGCACAGGGAGGCTGAGATACACTGCACAGGGAGGCTGAGACACACTGCACGGGAGGCTGAGACACACTGCACAGGGAGGCTGAGACACACTGCACAGGGAGGCTGAGACACACTGCACAGGGAGGCTGAGATACACTGCACAGGGAGGCTGAGATACACTGCACAGGGAGGCTGAGATACACTGCACAGGGAGGCTGAGACACACTGCACAGGGAGGCTGAGACACACTGCACAGGGAGGCTGAGACACACTGCACAGGGAGGCTGAGACACACTGCACAGGGAGGCTGAGACACACTGCACAGGGAGGCTGAGACACACTGCACAGGGAGGCTGAGATACACTGCACAGGGAGGCTGAGATACACTGCACAGGGAGGCTGAGATACACTGCACAGGGAGGCTGAGATACACTGCACAGGGAGGCTGAGATACACTGCACAGGGAGGCTGAGATACACTGCACAGGGAGGCTGAGATACACTGCACAGGGAGGCTGAGATACACTGCACAGGGAGGCTGAGATACACTGCACAGGGAGGCTGAGACACACTGCACAGGGAGGCTGAGATACACTGCACAGGGAGGCTGAGATACACTGCTCAGGGAGGCTGAGATACACTGCACAGGGAGGCTGAGATACACTGCACAGGGAGGCTGAGATACACTGCACAGGGAGGCTGAGATACACTGCACAGGGAGGCTGAGATACACTGCACAGGGAGGCTGAGATACACTGCACAGGGAGGCTGAGATACACTGCACAGGGAGGCTGAGATACACTGCACAGGGAGGCTGAGATACACTGCACAGGGAGGCTGAGATACACTGCACAGGGAGGCTGAGATACACTGCACAGGGAGGCTGAGATACACTGCACAGGGAGGCTGAGATACACTGCACAGGGAGGCTGAGATACACTGCACAGGGAGGCTGAGACACACTGCACAGGGAGGCTGAGACACACTGCACAGGGAGGCTGAGACACACTGCACAGGGAGGCTGAGATACACTGCACAGGGAGGCTGAGACACACTGCACAGGGAGGCTGAGACACACTGCACAGGGAGGCTGAGACACACTGCACAGGGAGGCTGAGACACACTGCACAGGGAGGCTGAGACACACTGCACAGGGAGGCTGAGATACACTGCACAGGGAGGCTGAGATACACTGCACAGGGAGGCTGAGATACACTGCACAGGGAGGCTGAGACACACTGCACAGGGAGGCTGAGACACACTGCACAGGGAGGCTGAGACACACTGCACAGGGAGGCTGAGACACACTGCACAGGGAGGCTGAGACACACTGCACAGGGAGGCTGAGACACACTGCACAGGGAGGCTGAGATACACTGCACAGGGAGGCTGAGATACACTGCACAGGGAGGCTGAGACACACTGCACAGGGAGGCTGAGACACACTGCACAGGGAGGCTGAGACACACTGCACAGGGAGGCTGAGACACACTGCACAGGGAGGCTGAGACACACTGCACAGGGAGGCTGAGACACACTGCACAGGGAGGCTGAGACACACTGCACAGGGAGGCTGAGACACACTGCACAGGGAGGCTGAGATACACTGCTCAGGGAGGCTGAGATACACTGCACAGGGAGGCTGAGATACACTGCACAGGGAGGCTGAGATACACTGCACAGGGAGGCTGAGATACACTGCACAGGGAGGCTGAGATACACTGCACAGGGAGGCTGAGATACACTGCACAGGGAGGCTGAGATACACTGCACAGGGAGGCTGAGATACACTGCACAGGGAGGCTGAGATACACTGCACAGGGAGGCTGAGATACACTGCACAGGGAGGCTGAGATACACTGCACAGGGAGGCTGAGATACACTGCACAGGGAGGCTGAGATACACTGCTCAGGGAGGCTGAGATACACTGCACAGGGAGGCTGAGATACACTGCACAGGGAGGCTGAGATACACTGCACAGGGAGGCTGAGATACACTGCACAGGGAGGCTGAGATACACTGCACAGGGGTATCACACAGGGAGGCTGAGATACACTGCACAGGGGTATCACACAGGGAGGATTAGATACACTGCACAGGTGTATCACACAGGGAGGATTAGATACACTGCACAGGTGTATCACACAGGGAGGATTAGATACACTGCACAGGTGTATCACACAGGGAGGATTAGATACACTGCACAGGTGTATCACACAGGGAGGCTGAGATACACTGCACAGGGGTATCACACAGGGAGGCTGAGCTACACTGCACAGGGGTATCACACAGGGAGGCTGAGCTACACTGCACAGGGGTATCACACAGGGAGGCTGAGATACACTGCACAGGGGTATCACACAGGGAGGCTGAGATACACTGCACAGGGGTATCACACAGGGAGGCTGAGATACACTGCACAGGGGTATCACACAGGGAGGCTGAGATACACTGCACAGGGAGGCTGAGATACACTGCACAGGGGTATCACACAGGGAGGCTGAGATACACTGCACAGGGGTATCACACAGGGAGGCTGAGCTACACTGCACAGGGGTATCACACAGGGAGGCTGAGATACACTGCACAGGGGTATCACACAGGGAGGCTGAGATACACTGCACAGGGGTATCACACAGGGAGGCTGAGATACACTGCACAGGGGTATCACACAGGGAGGCTGAGATACACTGCACAGGGGTATCACACAGGGAGGCTGAGCTACACTGCACAGGTGTATCACACAGGGAGGATTAGATACACTGCACAGGGGTATCACACAGGGAGGCTGAGATACACTGCACAGGGGTATCACACAGGGAGGCTGAGCTACACTGCACAGGGGTATCACACAGGGAGGCTGAGATACACTGCACAGGGGTATCACACAGGGAGGCTGAGATACACTGCACAGGGGTATCACACAGGGAGGCTGAGCTACACTGCACAGGTGTATCACACAGGGAGGATTAGATACACTGCACAGGGGTATCACACAGGGAGGCTGAGATACACTGCACAGGGGTATCACACAGGGAGGCTGAGCTACACTGCACAGGGGTATCACACAGGGAGGCTGAGATACACTGCACAGGGGTATCACACAGGGAGGCTGAGATACACTGCACAGGGGTATCACACAGGGAGGCTGAGATACACTGCACAGGGGTATCACACAGGGAGGCTGAGATACACTGCACAGGGGTATCACACAGGGAGGCTGAGCTACACTGCACAGGTGTATCACACAGGGAGGATTAGATACACTGCACAGGGGTATCACACAGGGAGGCTGAGATACACTGCACAGGGGTATCACACAGGGAGGCTGAGATACACTGCACAGGGGTATCACACAGGGAGGCTGAGATACACTGCACAGGGGTATCACACAGGGAGGCTGAGATACACTGCACAGGGGTATCACACAGGGAGGCTGAGATACACTGCACAGGGGTATCACACAGGGAGGCTGAGATACACTGCACAGGGAGGCTGAGATACACTGCACAGGGGTATCACACGGAGGATTAGATACACTGCACAGGTGTATCACACAGGGAGGATTAGATACACTGCACATGGGTATCACACAGGGAGGCTGAGCTACACTGCACAGGTGTATCACACAGGGAGGATTAGATACACTGCACAGGGGTATCACACAGGGAGGCTGAGATACACTGCACAGGGGTATCACACAGGGAGGCTGAGATACACTGCACAGGGGTATCACACAGGGAGGCTGAGATACACTGCACAGGGGTATCACACAGGGAGGCTGAGATACACTGCACAGGGGTATCACACAGGGAGGCTGAGATACACTGCTCAGGGAGGCTGAGATACACTGCACAGGGAGGCTGAGATACACTGCACAGGGAGGCTGAGATACACTGCACAGGGAGGCTGAGACACACTGCACAGGGAGGCTGAGACACACTGCACAGGGAGGCTGAGATACACTGCACAGGGAGGCTGAGATACACTGCACAGGGAGGCTGAGATACACTGCACAGGGAGGCTGAGATACACTGCACAGGGAGGCTGAGATACACTGCACAGGGAGGCTGAGATACACTGCACAGGGAGGCTGAGATACACTGCACAGGGAGGCTGAGACACACTGCACAGGGAGGCTGAGATACACTGCACAGGGAGGCTGAGATACACTGCACAGGGAGGCTGAGATACACTGCACAGGGAGGCTGAGACACACTGCACAGGGAGGCTGAGACACACTGCACAGGGAGGCTGAGACACACTGCACAGGGAGGCTGAGATACACTGCACAGGGAGGCTGAGATACACTGCACAGGGAGGCTGAGATACACTGCACAGGGAGGCTGAGATACACTGCACAGGGAGGCTGAGATACACTGCACAGGGAGGCTGAGATACACTGCACAGGGAGGCTGAGATACACTGCACAGGGAGGCTGAGACACACTGCACAGGGAGGCTGAGACACACTGCACAGGGAGGCTGAGATACACTGCACAGGGAGGCTGAGACACACTGCACAGGGAGGCTGAGATACACTGCACAGGGAGGCTGAGATACACTGCACAGGGAGGCTGAGATACACTGCACAGGGAGGCTGAGATACACTGCACAGGGAGGCTGAGATACACTGCACAGGGAGGCTGAGATACACTGCACAGGGAGGCTGAGATACACTGCACAGGGAGGCTGAGATACACTGCTCAGGGAGGCTGAGATACACTGCACAGGGAGGCTGAGATACACTGCACAGGGAGGCTGAGACACACTGCACAGGGAGGCTGAGATACACTGCACAGGGAGGCTGAGATACACTGCACAGGGAGGCTGAGATACACTGCTCAGGGAGGCTGAGATACACTGCACAGGGAGGCTGAGATACACTGCACAGGGAGGCTGAGATACA
The DNA here is from genome assembly GCF_032444005.1 of Ranitomeya imitator. Classification (NCBI taxonomy): domain Eukaryota; kingdom Metazoa; phylum Chordata; class Amphibia; order Anura; family Dendrobatidae; genus Ranitomeya; species Ranitomeya imitator. The sequence goes on from NC_091290.1 coordinate 143,288,893, forward strand.
CTGCACAGGGAGGCTGAGATACACTGCACAGGGAGGCTGAGATACACTGCACAGGGAGGCTGAGATACACTGCACAGGGAGGCTGAGATACACTGCACAGGGAGGCTGAGATACACTGCACAGGGAGGCTGAGATACACTGCACAGGGAGGCTGAGATACACTGCACAGGGAGGCTGAGATACACTGCACAGGGAGGCTGAGATACACTGCACAGGGAGGCTGAGATACACTGCACAGGGAGGCTGAGATACACTGCACAGGGAGGCTGAGACACACTGCACAGGGAGGCTGAGATACACTGCACAGGGAGGCTGAGATACACTGCACAGGGAGGCTGAGACACACTGCACAGGGAGGCTGAGACACACTGCACAGGGAGGCTGAGACACACTGCACAGGGAGGCTGAGACACACTGCACAGGGAGGCTGAGATACACTGCACAGGGAGGCTGAGATACACTGCACAGGGAGGCTGAGATACACTGCACAGGGAGGCTGAGATACACTGCACAGGGAGGCTGAGATACACTGCACAGGGAGGCTGAGATACACTGCACAGGGAGGCTGAGACACACTGCACAGGGAGGCTGAGACACACTGCACAGGGAGGCTGAGATACACTGCACAGGGAGGCTGAGATACACTGCACAGGGAGGCTGAGATACACTGCACAGGGAGGCTGAGATACACTGCACAGGGAGGCTGAGATACACTGCACAGGGAGGCTGAGATACACTGCACAGGGAGGCTGAGACACACTGCACAGGGAGGCTGAGACACACTGCACAGGGAGGCTGAGACACACTGCACAGGGAGGCTGAGACACACTGCACAGGGAGGCTGAGACACACTGCACAGGGAGGCTGAGATACACTGCACAGGGAGGCTGAGATACACTGCACAGGGAGGCTGAGATACACTGCTCAGGGAGGCTGAGATACACTGCACAGGGAGGCTGAGATACACTGCACAGGGAGGCTGAGATACACTGCACAGGGAGGCTGAGATACACTGCACAGGGAGGCTGAGATACACTGCACAGGGAGGCTGAGATACACTGCACAGGGAGGCTGAGATACACTGCACAGGGAGGCTGAGATACACTGCACAGGGAGGCTGAGATACACTGCACAGGGAGGCTGAGATACACTGCACAGGGAGGCTGAGATACACTGCACAGGGAGGCTGAGATACACTGCTCAGGGAGGCTGAGATACACTGCACAGGGAGGCTGAGATACACTGCACAGGGAGGCTGAGATACACTGCACAGGGGTATCACACAGGGAGGCTGAGATACACTGCACAGGGGTATCACACAGGGAGGATTAGATACACTGCACAGGTGTATCACACAGGGAGGATTAGATACACTGCACAGGTGTATCACACAGGGAGGATTAGATACACTGCACAGGTGTATCACACAGGGAGGATTAGATACACTGCACAGGTGTATCACACAGGGAGGCTGAGATACACTGCACAGGGGTATCACACAGGGAGGCTGAGATACACTGCACAGGGGTATCACACAGGGAGGCTGAGCTACACTGCACAGGGGTATCACACAGGGAGGCTGAGATACACTGCACAGGGGTATCACACAGGGAGGCTGAGATACACTGCACAGGGGTATCACACAGGGAGGCTGAGATACACTGCACAGGGAGGCTGAGATACACTGCACAGGGGTATCACACAGGGAGGCTGAGATACACTGCACAGGGGTATCACACAGGGAGGCTGAGCTACACTGCACAGGGGTATCACACAGGGAGGCTGAGATACACTGCACAGGGGTATCACACAGGGAGGCTGAGATACACTGCACAGGGGTATCACACAGGGAGGCTGAGATACACTGCACAGGGGTATCACACAGGGAGGCTGAGATACACTGCACAGGGGTATCACACAGGGAGGCTGAGATACACTGCACAGGGAGGCTGAGATACACTGCACAGGGGTATCACACAGGGAGGCTGAGATACACTGCACAGGGAGGCTGAGATACACTGCACAGGGGTATCACACGGAGGATTAGATACACTGCACAGGTGTATCACACAGGGAGGATTAGATACACTGCACATGGGTATCACACAGGGAGGCTGAGCTACACTGCACAGGTGTATCACACAGGGAGGATTAGATACACTGCACAGGGGTATCACACAGGGAGGCTGAGATACACTGCACAGGGGTATCACACAGGGAGGCTGAGATACACTGCACAGGGGTATCACACAGGGAGGCTGAGATACACTGCACAGGGGTATCACACAGGGAGGCTGAGATACACTGCACAGGGGTATCACACAGGGAGGCTGAGATACACTGCACAGGGGTATCACACAGGGAGGCTGAGATACACTGCACAGGGAGGCTGAGATACACTGCACAGGGGTATCACACGGAGGATTAGATACACTGCACAGGTGTATCACACAGGGAGGATTAGATACACTGCACATGGGTATCACACAGGGAGGCTGAGCTACACTGCACAGGTGTATCACACAGGGAGGATTAGATACACTGCACAGGGGTATCACACAGGGAGGCTGAGATACACTGCACAGGGGTATCACACAGGGAGGCTGAGATACACTGCACAGGGGTATCACACAGGGAGGCTGAGATACACTGCACAGGGGTATCACACAGGGAGGCTGAGATACAGTGCACAGGGGTATCACACAGGGAGGCTGAGATACACTGCTCAGGGAGGCTGAGATACACTGCACAGGGAGGCTGAGATACACTGCACAGGGAGGCTGAGATACACTGCACAGGGAGGCTGAGACACACTGCACAGGGAGGCTGAGACACACTGCACAGGGAGGCTGAGATACACTGCACAGGGAGGCTGAGATACACTGCACAGGGAGGCTGAGATACACTGCACAGGGAGGCTGAGATACACTGCACAGGGAGGCTGAGATACACTGCACAGGGAGGCTGAGATACACTGCACAGGGAGGCTGAGATACACTGCACAGGGAGGCTGAGACACACTGCACAGGGAGGCTGAGATACACTGCACAGGGAGGCTGAGATACACTGCACAGGGAGGCTGAGATACACTGCACAGGGAGGCTGAGACACACTGCACAGGGAGGCTGAGACACACTGCACAGGGAGGCTGAGACACACTGCACAGGGAGGCTGAGATACACTGCACAGGGAGGCTGAGATACACTGCACAGGGAGGCTGAGATACACTGCACAGGGAGGCTGAGATACACTGCACAGGGAGGCTGAGATACACTGCACAGGGAGGCTGAGATACACTGCACAGGGAGGCTGAGATACACTGCACAGGGAGGCTGAGACACACTGCACAGGGAGGCTGAGACACACTGCACAGGGAGGCTGAGATACACTGCACAGGGAGGCTGAGACACACTGCACAGGGAGGCTGAGATACACTGCACAGGGAGGCTGAGATACACTGCACAGGGAGGCTGAGATACACTGCTCAGGGAGGCTGAGATACACTGCACAGGGAGGCTGAGATACACTGCACAGGGAGGCTGAGATACACTGCACAGGGAGGCTGAGATACACTGCACAGGGAGGCTGAGATACACTGCACAGGGAGGCTGAGATACACTGCACAGGGAGGCTGAGATACACTGCACAGGGAGGCTGAGATACACTGCACAGGGAGGCTGAGATACACTGCACAGGGAGGCTGAGATACACTGCACAGGGAGGCTGAGATACACTGCACAGGGAGGCTGAGATACACTGCACAGGGAGGCTGAGATACACTGCACAGGGAGGCTGAGATACACTGCACAGGGAGGCTGAGATACACTGCTCAGGGAGGCTGAGATACACTGCACAGGGAGGCTGAGATACACTGCACAGGGAGGCTGAGATACACTGCACAGGGAGGCTGAGATACACTGCACAGGGGTATCACACAGGGAGGCTGAGATACACTGCACAGGGGTATCACACAGGGAGGATTAGATACACTGCACAGGTGTATCACACAGGGAGGCTGAGATACACTGCACAGGGGTATCACACAGGGAGGCTGAGCTACACTGCACAGGGGTATCACACAGGGAGGCTGAGATACACTGCACAGGGGTATCACACAGGGAGGCTGAGATACACTGCACAGGGGTATCACACAGGGAGGCTGAGATACACTGCACAGGGGTATCACACAGGGAGGCTGAGATACACTGCACAGGGGTATCACACAGGGAGGCTGAGATACACTGCACAGGGGTATCACACAGGGAGGCTGAGCTACACTGCACAGGGGTATCACACAGGGAGGCTGAGATACACTGCACAGGGGTATCACACAGGGAGGCTGAGATACACTGCACAGGGGTATCACACAGGGAGGCTGAGATACACTGCACAGGGGTATCACACAGGGAGGCTGAGATACACTGCACAGGGGTATCACACAGGGAGGCTGAGATACACTGCACAGGGGTATCACACAGGGAGGCTGAGATACACTGCACAGGGAGGCTGAGATACACTGCACAGGGGTATCACACGGAGGATTAGATACACTGCACAGGTGTATCACACAGGGAGGATTAGATACACTGCACATGGGTATCACACAGGGAGGCTGAGCTACACTGCACAGGTGTATCACACAGGGAGGATTAGATACACTGCACAGGGGTATCACACAGGGAGGCTGAGATACACTGCACAGGGGTATCACACAGGGAGGCTGAGATACACTGCACAGGGGTATCACACAGGGAGGCTGAGATACACTGCACAGGGGTATCACACAGGGAGGCTGAGATACACTGCACAGGGGTATCACACAGGGAGGCTGAGATACACTGCACAGGGGTATCACACAGGGAGGCTGAGATACACTGCACAGGGGTATCACACAGGGAGGCTGAGATACACTGCACAGGGGTATCACACAGGGAGGCTGAGATACACTGCACAGGGGTATCACACAGGGAGGCTGAGATACACTGCACAGGGGTATCACACAGGGAGGCTGAGATACACTGCACAGGGGTATCACACAGGGAGGCTGAGATACACTGCACAGGGAGGCTGAGATACACTGCACAGGGGTATCACACAGGGAGGCTGAGATACACTGCACAGGGGTATCACACAGGGAGGCTGAGATACACTGCACAGGGAGGCTGAGATACACTGCACAGGGGTATCACACGGAGGATTAGATACACTGCACAGGTGTATCACACAGGGAGGATTAGATACACTGCACATGGGTATCACACAGGGAGGCTGAGCTACACTGCACAGGTGTATCACACAGGGAGGCTGAGATACACTGCACAGGGGTATCACACAGGGAGGCTGAGATACACTGCACAGGGGTATCACACAGGGAGGCTGAGATACACTGCACAGGGGTATCACACAGGGAGGCTGAGATACACTGCACAGGGGTATCACACAGGGAGGCTGAGATACACTGCACAGGGGTATCACACAGGGAGGCTGAGATACACTGCACAGGGGTATCACACAGGGAGGCTGAGATACACTGCACAGGGGTATCACACAGGGAGGCTGAGATACACTGCACAGGGGTCTCACACAGGGAGGCTGAGATACACTGCACAGGGAGGCTGAGATACACTTCCCAGGGAGGCTGAGATACACTGCACAGGGAGGCTGAGATACACTTCCCAGGGAGGCTGAGATACACTGCACAGGGAGGCTGAGATACACTGCACAGGGAGGCTGAGATACACTGCACAGGGAGGCTGAGATACACTGCACAGGGAGGCTGAGATACACTGCACAGGGAGGCTGAGATACACTGCACAGGGAGGCTGAGATACACTGCACAGGGAGGCTGAGATACACTGCACAGGGAGGCTGAGATACACTGCACAGGGAGGCTGAGATACACTGCACAGGGAGGCTGAGATACACTGCACAGGGGTCTCACACAGGGAGGCTGAGATACACTGCACAGGGAGGCTGAGATACACTGCACAGGGAGGCTGAGATACACTGCACAGGGAGGCTGAGATACACTGCACAGGGAGGCTGAGATACACTGCACAGGGGTCTCACACAGGGAGGCTGAGATACACTGCACAGGGAGGCTGAGATACACCGCACAGGGGTATCACACAGGGAGGCTGAGATACACCGCACAGGGGTATCACACAGGGAGGCTGAGATACACCGCACAGGGGTATCACACAGGGAGGCTGAGATACACCGCACAGGGGTATCACACAGGGAGGCTGAGGTACACCGCACAGGGGTATCACACAGGGAGGCTGAGATACACCGCACAGGGGTATCACACAGGGAGGCTGAGATACACCGCACAGGGGTATCACACAGGGAGGCTGAGATACACCGCACAGGGGTATCACACAGGGAGGCTGAGATACACCGCACAGGGGTATCACACAGGGAGGCTGAGATACACCGCACAGGGGTATCACACAGGGAGGCTGAGATACACCGCACAGGGGTATCACACAGGGAGGCTGAGATACACCGCACAGGGGTATCACACAGGGAGGCTGAGATACACCGCACAGGGGTATCACACAGGGAGGCTGAGATACACCGCACAGGGGTATCACACAGGGAGGCTGAGATACACCGCACAGGGGTATCACACAGGGAGGCTGAGATACACCGCACAGGGGTATCACACAGGGAGGCTGAGATACACCGCACAGGGGTATCACACAGGGAGGCTGAGATACACCGCACAGGGGTATCACACAGGGAGGCTGAGATACACCGCACAGGGGTATCACACAGGGAGGCTGAGATACACCGCACAGGGGTATCACACAGGGAGGATTAGATACACCGCACAGGGGTATCACACAGGGAGGATTAGATACACCGCACAGGGGTATCACACAGGGAGGATTAGATACACTGCACAGGGGTATCACACAGGGAGGCTGAGATACACTGCACAGGGGTCTCACACAGGGAGGCTGAGATACACTGCACAGGGAGGCTGAGATACACTGCACAGGGAGGCTGAGATACACTGCACAGGGAGGCTGAGATACACTGCACAGGGGTCTCACACAGGGAGGCTGAGATACACTGCACAGGGAGGCTGAGATACACCGCACAGGGGTATCACACAGGGAGGCTGAGATACACCGCACAGGGGTATCACACAGGGAGGCTGAGATACACCGCACAGGGGTATCACACAGGGAGGCTGAGATACACCGCACAGGGGTATCACACAGGGAGGCTGAGATACACCGCACAGGGGTATCACACAGGGAGGCTGAGATACACCGCACAGGGGTATCACACAGGGAGGCTGAGATACACCGCACAGGGGTATCACACAGGGAGGCTGAGATACACCGCACAGGGGTATCACACAGGGAGGCTGAGATACACCGCACAGGGGTATCACACAGGGAGGCTGAGATACACCGCACAGGGGTATCACACAGGGAGGCTGAGATACACCGCACAGGGGTATCACACAGGGAGGCTGAGATACACCGCACAGGGGTATCACACAGGGAGGCTGAGATACACCGCACAGGGGTATCACACAGGGAGGCTGAGATACACTGCACAGGGAGGCTGAGATACACCGCACAGGGGTATCACACAGGGAGGCTGAGATACACCGCACAGGGAGGCTGAGATACACCGCACAGGGGTATCACACAGGGAGGCTGAGATACACTGCACAGGGGTCTCACACAGGGAGGCTGAGATACACTGCACAGGGAGGCTGAGATACACTGCACAGGGAGGCTGAGATACACTGCACAGGGAGGCTGAGATACACTGCACAGGGGTCTCACACAGGGAGGCTGAGATACACTGCACAGGGAGGCTGAGATACACCGCACAGGGGTATCACACAGGGAGGCTGAGATACACCGCACAGGGGTATCACACAGGGAGGCTGAGATACACCGCACAGGGGTATCACACAGGGAGGCTGAGATACACCGCACAGGGGTATCACACAGGGAGGCTGAGATACACCGCACAGGGGTATCACACAGGGAGGCTGAGATACACCGCACAGGGGTATCACACAGGGAGGCTGAGATACACCGCACAGGGGTATCACACAGGGAGGCTGAGATACACCGCACAGGGGTATCACACAGGGAGGCTGAGATACACCGCACAGGGGTATCACACAGGGAGGCTGAGATACACCGCACAGGGGTATCACACAGGGAGGCTGAGATACACCGCACAGGGGTATCACACAGGGAGGCTGAGATACACCGCACAGGGGTATCACACAGGGAGGCTGAGATACACCGCACAGGGGTATCACACAGGGAGGCTGAGATACACCGCACAGGGGTATCACACAGGGAGGCTGAGATACACCGCACAGGGGTATCACACAGGGAGGCTGAGATACACCGCACAGGGGTATCACACAGGGAGGATTAGATACACCGCACAGGGGTATCACACAGGGAGGCTGAGATACACCGCACAGGGGTATCACACAGGGAGGCTGAGTTACACTGCACAGGTGTATCACACAGGGAGGATTAGATACACTGCACACGTGTATCACACAGGGAGGATTAGATACACCGCACAGGTGTATCACACAGGGAGGATTAGATACACCGCACACGTGTATCACACAGGGAGGATTAGATACACCGCACACGTGTATCACACAGGGAGGCTGAGATACACCGCACAGGGGTATCACACAGGGAGGCTGAGATACACCGCACAGGGGTATCACACAGGGAGGCTGAGATACACCGCACAGGGAGGCTGAGATACACTGCACAGGGAGGCTGAGATACACTGCACAGGGGTCTCACACAGGGAGGCTGAGATACACTGCACAGGGAGGCTGAGATACACTGCACAGGGGTATCACACAGGGAGGCTGAGATACACTGCACAGGGGTATCACACGGAGGATTAGATACACTGCACAGGTGTATCACACAGGGAGGATTAGATACACTGCACAGGTGTATCACACAGGGAGGATTAGATACACTGCACAGGTGTATCACACAGGGAGGATTAGATACACTGCACAGGTGTATCACACAGGGAGGATTAGATACACTGCACAGGGGTATCACACAGGGAGGCTGAGCTACACTGCACAGGGGTATCACACAGGGAGGCTGAGATACACTGCACAGGGGTATCACACAGGGAGGCTTAGATACACTGCACAGGGAGGCTGAGATACACTGCACAGGGAGGCTGAGATACACTGCACAGGGAGGCTGAGATACACTGCACAGGGAGGCTGAGATACACTGCACAGGGAGGCTGAGATACACTGCACAGGGGTATCACACGGAGGCTGAGATACACTGCACAGGGGTATCACACAGGGAGGCTGAGATACACTGCACAGGGGTATCACACAGGGAGGCTGAGATACACTGCACAGGGGTATCACACAGGGAGGCTGAGCTACACTGCACAGGGGTATCACACAGGGAGGATTAGATACACTGCACATGGGTATCACACAGGGAGGCTGAGTTACACTGCACAGGTGTATCACACAGGGAGGATTAGATACACTGCACACGTGTATCACACAGGGAGGATTAGATACACTGCACAGGTGTATCACACAGGGAGGATTAGATACACTGCACAGGTGTATCACACAGGGAGGATTAGATACACTGCACAGGGGTATCACACAGGGAGGCTGAGATACACTGCACAGGGGTATCACACAGGGAGGCTGAGATACACTGCACAGGTGTATCACACAGGGAGGCTGAGATACACTGCACATGGGTATCACACAGGGAGGCTGAGATACACTGCACAGGGGTATCACACAGGGAGGCTGAGATACACTGCACAGGGGTATCACACAGGGAGGCTGAGCTACACCGCACAGGGGTATCACACAGGGAGGCTGAGATACACCGCACAGGGGTATCACACAGGGAGGCTGAGATACACCGCACAGGGGTATCACACAGGGAGGCTGAGATACACCGCACAGGGGTATCACACAGGGAGGCTGAGATACACCGCACAGGGGTATCACACAGGGAGGCTGAGATACACCGCACAGGGGTATCACACAGGGAGGCTGAGATACACCGCACAGGGGTATCACACAGGGAGGCTGAGATACACCGCACAGGGGTATCACACAGGGAGGCTGAGATACACCGCACAGGGGTATCACACAGGGAGGCTGAGATACACCGCACAGGGGTATCACACAGGGAGGCTGAGATACACCGCACAGGGGTATCACACAGGGAGGCTGAGATACACCGCACAGGGGTATCACACAGGGAGGCTGAGATACACCGCACAGGGGTATCACACAGGGAGGCTGAGATACACCGCACAGGGGTATCACACAGGGAGGCTGAGATACACCGCACAGGGGTATCACACAGGGAGGCTGAGATACACCGCACAGGGGTATCACACAGGGAGGCTGAGATACACCGCACAGGGGTATCACACAGGGAGGCTGAGATACACCGCACAGGGGTATCACACAGGGAGGCTGAGATACACCGCACAGGGGTATCACACAGGGAGGCTGAGATACACCGCACAGGGGTATCACACAGGGAGGCTGAGATACACCGCACAGGGGTATCACACAGGGAGGCTGAGATACACCGCACAGGGGTATCACACAGGGAGGCTGAGATACACCGCACAGGGGTATCACACAGGGAGGCTGAGATACACCGCACAGGGGTATCACACAGGGAGGCTGAGATACACCGCACAGGGGTATCACACAGGGAGGCTGAGATACACCGCACAGGGGTATCACACAGGGAGGCTGAGATACACCGCACAGGGGTATCACACAGGGAGGCTGAGATACACCGCACAGGGGTATCACACAGGGAGGCTGAGATACACCGCACAGGGGTATCACACAGGGAGGCTGAGATACACCGCACAGGGGTATCACACAGGGAGGCTGAGATACACCGCACAGGGGTATCACACAGGGAGGCTGAGATACACCGCACAGGGGTATCACACAGGGAGGCTGAGATACACCGCACAGGGGTATCACACAGGGAGGCTGAGATACACCGCACAGGGGTATCACACAGGGAGGCTGAGATACACCGCACAGGGGTATCACACAGGGAGGCTGAGATACACCGCACAGGGGTATCACACAGGGAGGCTGAGATACACCGCACAGGGGTATCACACAGGGAGGCTGAGATACACCGCACAGGGGTATCACACAGGGAGGCTGAGATACACCGCACAGGGGTATCACACAGGGAGGCTGAGATACACCGCACAGGGGTATCACACAGGGAGGCTGAGATACACCGCACAGGGGTATCACACAGGGAGGCTGAGATACACCGCACAGGGGTATCACACAGGGAGGCTGAGATACACCGCACAGGGGTATCACACAGGGAGGCTGAGATACACCGCACAGGGGTATCACACAGGGAGGCTGAGATACACCGCACAGGGGTATCACACAGGGAGGCTGAGATACACCGCACAGGGGTATCACACAGGGAGGCTGAGATACACCGCACAGGGGTATCACACAGGGAGGCTGAGATACACCGCACAGGGGTATCACACAGGGAGGCTGAGATACACCGCACAGGGGTATCACACAGGGAGGCTGAGATACACCGCACAGGGGTATCACACAGGGAGGCTGAGATACACCGCACAGGGGTATCACACAGGGAGGCTGAGATACACCGCACAGGGGTATCACACAGGGAGGCTGAGATACACCGCACAGGGGTATCACACAGGGAGGCTGAGATACACCGCACAGGGGTATCACACAGGGAGGCTGAGATACACCGCACAGGGGTATCACACAGGGAGGCTGAGATACACCGCACAGGGGTATCACACAGGGAGGCTGAGATACACCGCACAGGGGTATCACACAGGGAGGCTGAGATACACCGCACAGGGGTATCACACAGGGAGGCTGAGATACACCGCACAGGGGTATCACACAGGGAGGCTGAGATACACCGCACAGGGGTATCACACAGGGAGGCTGAGATACACCGCACAGGGGTATCACACAGGGAGGCTGAGATACACCGCACAGGGGTATCACACAGGGAGGCTGAGATACACCGCACAGGGGTATCACACAGGGAGGCTGAGATACACCGCACAGGGGTATCACACAGGGAGGCTGAGATACACCGCACAGGGGTATCACACAGGGAGGCTGAGATACACCGCACAGGGGTATCACACAGGGAGGCTGAGATACACCGCACAGGGGTATCACACAGGGAGGCTGAGATACACCGCACAGGGGTATCACACAGGGAGGCTGAGATACACCGCACAGGGGTATCACACAGGGAGGCTGAGATACACCGCACAGGGGTATCACACAGGGAGGCTGAGATACACCGCACAGGGGTATCACACAGGGAGGCTGAGATACACCGCACAGGGGTATCACACAGGGAGGCTGAGATACACCGCACAGGGGTATCACACAGGGAGGCTGAGATACACCGCACAGGGGTATCACACAGGGAGGCTGAGATACACCGCACAGGGGTATCACACAGGGAGGCTGAGATACACCGCACAGGGGTATCACACAGGGAGGCTGAGATACACCGCACAGGGGTATCACACAGGGAGGCTGAGATACACCGCACAGGGGTATCACACAGGGAGGCTGAGATACACCGCACAGGGGTATCACACAGGGAGGCTGAGATACACCGCACAGGGGTATCACACAGGGAGGCTGAGATACACCGCACAGGGGTATCACACAGGGAGGCTGAGATACACCGCACAGGGGTATCACACAGGGAGGCTGAGATACACCGCACAGGGGTATCACACAGGGAGGCTGAGATACACCGCACAGGGGTATCACACAGGGAGGCTGAGATACACCGCACAGGGGTATCACACAGGGAGGCTGAGATACACCGCACAGGGGTATCACACAGGGAGGCTGAGATACACCGCACAGGGGTATCACACAGGGAGGCTGAGATACACCGCACAGGGGTATCACACAGGGAGGCTGAGATACACCGCACAGGGGTATCACACAGGGAGGCTGAGATACACCGCACAGGGGTATCACACAGGGAGGCTGAGATACACCGCACAGGGGTATCACACAGGGAGGCTGAGATACACCGCACAGGGGTATCACACAGGGAGGCTGAGATACACCGCACAGGGGTATCACACAGGGAGGCTGAGATACACCGCACAGGGGTATCACACAGGGAGGCTGAGATACACCGCACAGGGGTATCACACAGGGAGGCTGAGATACACCGCACAGGGGTATCACACAGGGAGGCTGAGATACACCGCACAGGGGTATCACACAGGGAGGCTGAGATACACCGCACAGGGGTATCACACAGGGAGGCTGAGATACACCGCACAGGGGTATCACACAGGGAGGCTGAGATACACCGCACAGGGGTATCACACAGGGAGGCTGAGATACACCGCACAGGGGTATCACACAGGGAGGCTGAGATACACCGCACAGGGGTATCACACAGGGAGGCTGAGATACACCGCACAGGGGTATCACACAGGGAGGCTGAGATACACCGCACAGGGGTATCACACAGGGAGGCTGAGATACACCGCACAGGGGTATCACACAGGGAGGCTGAGATACACCGCACAGGGGTATCACACAGGGAGGCTGAGATACACCGCACAGGGGTATCACACAGGGAGGCTGAGATACACCGCACAGGGGTATCACACAGGGAGGCTGAGATACACCGCACAGGGGTATCACACAGGGAGGCTGAGATACACCGCACAGGGGTATCACACAGGGAGGCTGAGATACACCGCACAGGGGTATCACACAGGGAGGCTGAGATACACCGCACAGGGGTATCACACAGGGAGGCTGAGATACACCGCACAGGGGTATCACACAGGGAGGCTGAGATACACCGCACAGGGGTATCACACAGGGAGGCTGAGATACACCGCACAGGGGTATCACACAGGGAGGCTGAGATACACCGCACAGGGGTATCACACAGGGAGGCTGAGATACACCGCACAGGGGTATCACACAGGGAGGCTGAGATACACCGCACAGGGGTATCACACAGGGAGGCTGAGATACACCGCACAGGGGTATCACACAGGGAGGCTGAGATACACCGCACAGGGGTATCACACAGGGAGGCTGAGATACACCGCACAGGGGTATCACACAGGGAGGCTGAGATACACCGCACAGGGGTATCACACAGGGAGGCTGAGATACACCGCACAGGGGTATCACACAGGGAGGCTGAGATACACCGCACAGGGGTATCACACAGGGAGGCTGAGATACACCGCACAGGGGTATCACACAGGGAGGCTGAGATACACCGCACAGGGGTATCACACAGGGAGGCTGAGATACACCGCACAGGGGTATCACACAGGGAGGCTGAGATACACCGCACAGGGGTATCACACAGGGAGGCTGAGATACACCGCACAGGGGTATCACACAGGGAGGCTGAGATACACCGCACAGGGGTATCACACAGGGAGGCTGAGATACACCGCACAGGGGTATCACACAGGGAGGCTGAGATACACCGCACAGGGGTATCACACAGGGAGGCTGAGATACACCGCACAGGGGTATCACACAGGGAGGCTGAGATACACCGCACAGGGGTATCACACAGGGAGGCTGAGATACACCGCACAGGGGTATCACACAGGGAGGCTGAGATACACCGCACAGGGGTATCACACAGGGAGGCTGAGATACACCGCACAGGGGTATCACACAGGGAGGCTGAGATACACCGCACAGGGGTATCACACAGGGAGGCTGAGATACACCGCACAGGGGTATCACACAGGGAGGCTGAGATACACCGCACAGGGGTATCACACAGGGAGGCTGAGATACACCGCACAGGGGTATCACACAGGGAGGCTGAGATACACCGCACAGGGGTATCACACAGGGAGGCTGAGATACACCGCACAGGGGTATCACACAGGGAGGCTGAGATACACCGCACAGGGGTATCACACAGGGAGGCTGAGATACACCGCACAGGGGTATCACACAGGGAGGCTGAGATACACCGCACAGGGGTATCACACAGGGAGGCTGAGATACACCGCACAGGGGTATCACACAGGGAGGCTGAGATACACCGCACAGGGGTATCACACAGGGAGGCTGAGATACACCGCACAGGGGTATCACACAGGGAGGCTGAGATACACCGCGCAGGGGTATCGCGCAGGGAGGATTAGATACACCGCGCAGGGGTATCGCGCAGGGAGGATTAGATACACCGGCTCAGTATAAAGTATTGCACAGGAAGGATTAGATACACCGGCTCAGTACACAGAATCACACTTGGAGGATTAGATACAGTATACAATATTGCACAGGGAGGATTAGGTACACCTGCTCAATATATAGTATCACACAGGGTAGAATTAGATACACCAGCTCAGTACGCAGTGCTGTACAGGAAGGAATAGATACAGCGGCTCGGTACACAGAATCGTACTAGGAGGACTAGATACAGCGGGTCAGTATACAGTATTGCACAGGAAGGATTAGATACACCGGCTCCTTATACAATATTGCACAGGGAGGATTAGGTACACCTGCTCAATATACAGTATCACAGAGGGTATTATTAGATACAGCGGCTCAGTATACAGCATTGCACAGGGAGGATTCGATACACTGGCTCAGTATACAGTATCACACGGAGGATTAGATACACCACCTCAGTATAAGGTATTATATACACCGGCTCAGTTTACAGTATCGCACGGTGTAAGATTAGATATAGCGGCTCAGTATACAGTATCACATAGGGAGGATTAGATATACCTAACATAGTATACAATAGAATCAAACTCCCAGAAATAGCATGGGTCCCATATATTTGAGACTAAAATCCAAGTGAATGTATATATTCACCCATGTAAATAACAGGATAGTGAGTGTATACTCCCAATACAATTAGAAACCAAGAAATTGGAGTTCTATACACAGTAGTAAACTTAGAAAAAAGAATACTTAATTACATATAATAACGCAAAAATCTACCTAAATGAAGCACAAACACTGAACATAAAACCCTAGTGAGAAGCATTGGTCCAAGGCATAAGGAAAAATAACAAACATCATCATGGTGTTGGCACAGGGCACTCTGGATTCTAACAGTATATAGTGTCAATCATGTATGTCAGTCACAAGTTTGGACTTTGTATAATCCTGTAATGCTGACATCCATGTAACAGAAACACACTTTTCATGGCAACTTCCCTGAGGCTGCTACAGTGACAAATACGCCCCACAAAGAGGGGAAAAAAGGTGCCCTTAATAGCGGAATCGCTCACCCATGATGGAGGTAACCAAGATCCACTGCGCAGTATACAGTATCACACAGGTAGGGATAGATACACCAACTCGGTGTACAGTATCGCACAGGGTAGGATTAGATACACGTGCTCAGTATACAGCATCACACAGCATACACTGGCTCATTATATAATATTGCAGGGTATAGGATTAGATACACAGTGCACAGTATCGCATAAAGTAGGATTAGATACACCGGCTTTGTGCACAGTATTGCACAGAAAAGGATTAGATACAGAATGCAAAGTATCGCACAGAGTAGGATTAGATACACCAGCTCAATGCACAGTATCGCAGAGAGTATGATTACATAAATAATGCACAGTATCGCCCAGAGTAGGGTTAGATACATAATGTACTGAGCCGATGTATCTAATCCTGTTCTGTGCTATACTGTGTACTGAGCCGGTGTATCTAATCCTGTTCTGTGCGATACTGTGTACTGAGCCAGAGTATCTAATCCTGTTCTGCGCTATACTGTGTACTGAGCCAGTGTATCTAATCCTGTGCTGCGCTATACTGTGTACTGAGCCAGTGTATCTAATCCTGTTCTGCGCTATACTGTGTACTGAGCCAGTGTATCTAATCCTGTTCTGCGCTATACTGTGTACTGAGCTGGTGTATCTAATCCTGTTTTGTGTGATACTGTGTACTGAGCCGGTGTATCTAATCCTATTCTATGTGATAAGGTGTACTGAGCCGGTGTATCTAATCCTCTTCTGTGCGATACTGTGTACTGATCCGGTGTACCTAATCCTGTTCTGTGTGATAAGGTGTACTGAGCCGGTGTATCTAATCCTGTTCTGTGCGATACTGTGTTCTGAGCCGGTGTATCTAATCCTGTTCTGTGCGATACTGTGTACTGAGCCGGTGTATCTAATCCTGTTCTGTGCGTTACTGTGTACTGAGCCGGTGTGATACTGTGTACTGAGCCAGTGTATCTAATCCTGTTCTGTGCGATACTGTGTACTGATCCGGTGTATCTAATCCTGTTCTGTGCTATACTGTGTACTGAGCCGGTGTATCTAATCCTGTTCTGTGCGATACTGTGTACTGAGCCGGTGTATCTAATCCTGTTCTGTGCGATACGGTGTACTGAGCAGGTGTATCTAATCCTGTTCTGGGATATTATGTACTGAGCCGGTGTATCTAATCCTGTTCTGTGCGATACTGTGTACTGAGCAGGTGTATCTAATCCTGTTCTGGGATATTGTGTACTGAGCCGGTGTATCTAATCCTGTTCTGTGCGATACTGTGTACTGAGCAGGTGTATCTAATCCTGTTCTGTGCGATACTGTGTACTGAGCAGGTGTATCTAATCTGTTCTGTGTGATACTGTGTACTGAGCCGGTGTATCTAATCCTGTTCTGTGCGATACTGTGTACTTAGCCGGTGTATCTAATCCTGTTCTGTGCGATACTGTGTACTGAGCAGGTGTATCTAATCCTGTTCTGTGCGATACTGTGTACTGAGCAGGTGTATCTAATCCTGTTCTGTGCGATACTGTGTACTGAGCCGGTGTATCTAATCCTGTTCTGTGCGATACTGTGTACTGAGCCAGTGTATCTAATCCTGTTCTGTGCGATACTGTGTACTTAGCCGGTGTATCTAATCCTGTTCTGTGCGATACTGTGTACTGAGCAGGTGTATCTAATCCTGTTCTGTGCGATACTGTGTACTGAGTCGGTGTATCTAATCCTGTTCTGTGCGATACTGTGTACTGAGCAGGTGTATCTAATCCTGTTCTGTGCGATACTGTGTACTGAGCAGGTGTATCTAATCCTGTTCTGTGCGATACTGTGTACTGAGCAGGTGTATCTAATCCTGTTCTGTGCGATACTGTGTACTGAGCCGGTGTATCTAATCCTGTTCTGTGCGATACTGTGTACTGAGCCGGTGTATATAATATATCCCGTGTGATGCTCTGTACTGAGTTGTGGAATCGCACAGAGTAGGATTGGATACACTGGCTCGGCCTCTTGGTTAGGCCTTGGATTTCTCATTCTACAGTACATAAGTAATATTAATAGGGATTCTTTAGGTTCTGGAAATTGCAGAGAATTATAAATGGCGTCAGATAATTGGGATATAGCTGCAATGCTTGACTTGTGGTCAGTGAGTGGTGATGAGACGATGGGTAATATGCCAACAGCCTCAATGTAATTACAAATGAAATGCAATTTTTAATATCTCATAAAATGAAATGGAACTGAACAATGAGATGTATGTCATGTGAGGGTATATATGTATGATAGCCGGACCCTCGCTACACCAGCCTCAGCCAATGTCTGTCTCGCCCAAGTCATTACATGCTGCAGCTCGATGACACAATCCTACAGATTACTTGCAATTATGCGATCCTATATAATGTGCCGTACACACTGCCCTCGTAATCCTACATTAAAGGGAACCTGTCACCCCGTTTTTTCGATATGAGATAAAAATATGGTTCAATAGGGCCTGAGCTCAGCTTTACATCAGTATCTTTCATATTCCCCCGATTCCCCACCTTTGCTGTGAAAATACCTTAGTAATCTCTCCGTTTTTGTACGTCAATCACCCCGGTCTGGTCCGATGAGTGAGACCTAATCGCCGATTCTCCCCACCTCCGGCCTTGCGCTACGAATCTTCTTTCCTGCGTTGGCGTAGTTTTGTGCGCCTGCGCATTCAAGTGGTGTCTCGCGCGTGCGCAGTATGTTTTGCCCAACAGTGGGCAAAGCCTTTAACTCATTATTACGCATGCGCCGGCATTTTCCTTGACGTTCTGTGCCCCGGAAGTCTTTCTATGCTTCCAGGGCACAGAGCATAGGGTCAAAAGCTGGCGCATGCGCAATAATGATTTCATTAGGCCCCGCCCATCGGACCTGACCGGGGTGATTGACATACAAAAACGGAGAGATTACTAAGGTATTTTCGCAGAAAAGGTGGGGAATCAGGGGATATGAAAGGTACTGATGTAAAGCTGAGCTCAAACCCTATTGAACCATATTTTGATCTCATATCGAAAAAACGGGGTGACAGGTTCCCTTTAAATATAGTGTACCACACACTGCTCCACAACATTACATGATATATAAAGCATCACACACTGGAAAGGCAGAGCAAAGTTTACAGTACAATATGCAGAACAACGCAGCCAGGAATGCTGATAAGTACCTTGGAACAGCAGAGTCTGGCTTGCTTATATTTTGAACTTTTGAACAGCAGAGTCAAAAGTGCAGACATGTATCCTTGGACAGGAGAGCTAGGAATGCCAGCAGCCACTTAGGGGAAGCATTGCCGGGAATGTCCATAGGCGCTTTGGAATAGCAGAGCCAAATATACAGACATAGAATCTTGAATAGGAGATACTGTAATGCCATCAGGCACCTTGCAACAGCAAAACTGAATGTGCGGACATGCACCCTTGAGTAGAAGAGCCGGGAATCAGTCACCTTCAAACAACAGAACTGAAAGTGCAGTCATGTATCCTTGTATAAGAGAGCTTGGAATTCAGACAGGCACTTTGGATTGGCAGAGTTGAATGTGCAGACATGCACCCTTGAATAGGAGAGCCAGGAATGCTCACAGGCATTTTGGAACTGCAGAGCCAAATGTGCGGACATTCAACCTTGAATAGGAGAGTGGGGAAGCCATCAGGCACCTTGAAACAGCAGAAATGAATGTGTGGACATGCACCCTTGAATAGGAGAGTCGGGAAGCCATCAGGCACTTTGAAACAGCAGAAATGAATGTGCGGACATGCACCCTGGATTAGGAGAGTCAGGAAGCCATCAGGCATCTTGGAACAGCAGAAATGAATGTGCGGACATGCACCCTTGAATAGGAGAGTCAGGAAGCCATCAGGCACCTTGGAACAGCAGAAATGAATGTGCGGACATGCACCCTGGAATAGGAGAGTCGGGAAGCTATCAGGCACCTTGAAACAGCAGAAATGAATGTGCGGACATGCACCCTGGAATAGGAGAGTCAAGAAGCCATCAGGCACCTTGGAACAGCAGAAATGAATGTGCGGACATGCACCCTTGAATAGGAGAGTCGGGAAGCCATCAGGCACCTTGGAACAGCAGAAATGAATGTGCGGACATGCACCCTGGAATAGGAGAGTCGGGAAGCTATCAGGCACCTTGAAACAGCAGAAATGAATGTGCGGACATGCACCCTGGAATAACAGAGTCAAGAAGTCATCAGGCACCTTGGAACAGCAGAAATAAATGTGCGAACATGCACCCTGGAATAGGAGAGTCGGGAAGCTATCAGGCTCCTTGGAACAGCAGAAATGAATGTGCGGACATGCACCCTTGAATAGGAGAGCCAGGAAGCCATCAGGCTCCTTGGAACAGCAGAAATGAACGTGCGGACATGTACCCTTGAATAGGAGAGTCGGGAAGCCATCAGGCTCCTTGGAACAGCAGAAATGAATGTGCAGACATGCACCCTGGAATAGGAGAGTCGGGAAGCCATCAGGCTCCTTGGAACAGCAGAAATGAACGTGTGGACATGCACCCTGGAATAGGAGAGTCGGGAGGCCATCAGGCTCCTTGGAACAGCAGAAATGAATGTGCGGACATGCACCCTTGAATAGGAGAGTCGGGAAGCCATCAGGCACCTTGAAACAGCAGAAATGAATGTGCGGACATGCACCCTTGAATAGGAGAGTCGGGAAGCCATCAGGCACCTTGGAACAGCAGAAATGAATGTGCAGACATGCACCCTTGAATAGGAGAGCCGGGATGCCATCGGCACCTTGGAAAAGCAGAAATGAATGTGCAGACATGCACCCTGGAATAGGAGAGTCGGGAAGCCATCAGGCTCCTTGGAACAGCAGAAATGAATGTGCGGACATGCACCCTTGAATAGGAGAGCCGGGAAGCCATCAGGCACCTTGGAACAGCAGAAATGAATGTGCAGACATGCACCCTGGAATAGGAGAGTCGGGAAGCCATCAGGCTCCTTGGAACAGCAGAAATGAATGTGCGGACATGCACCCTGGAATAGGAGAGCCAGGAAGCCATCAGGCACTTTGGAATAGCAGAAATGAACGTGCGGACATGTACCTTTGAATAGGAGAGTCGGGAAGCCATCAGGCTCCTTGGAACAGCAGAAATGAATGTGCAGACATGCACCCTGGAATAGGAGAGTCGGGAAGCCATCAGGCTCCTTGGAACAGCAGAAATGAATGTGCGGACATGCACCCTTGAATAGGAGAGCCAGGAAGCCATCAGGCACTTTGGAACAGCAGAAATGAACGTGCGGACATGTACCCTTGAATAGGAGAGTCGGGAAGCCATCAGGCTCCTTGGAACAGCAGAAATGAATGTGCAGACATGCACCCTGGAATAGGAGAGTCGGGAAGCCATCAGGCTCCTTGGAACAGCAGAAATGAATGTGCGGACATGCACCCTTGAATAGGAGAGTCGGGAAGCCATCAGGCTCCTTGGAACAGCAGAAATGAATGTGCAGACATGCACCCTGGAATAGGAGAGTCGGGAGGCCATCAGGCTCCTTGGAACAGCAGAAATGAATGTGCAGACATGCACCCTGGAATAGGAGAGTCGGGAGGCCATCAGGCTCCTTGGAACAGCAGAAATGAATGTGCAGACATGCACCCTGGAATAGGAGAGTCGGGAAGCCATCAGGCACTTTGGAACAGCAGAAATGAACGTGCGGACATGTACCCTTGAATAGGAGAGTCGGGAAGCCATCAGGCTCCTTGGAACAGCAGAAATGAATGTGCAGACATGCACCCTGGAATAGGAGAGTCGAGAGGCCATCAGGCACCTTGGAACAGCAGAAATGAATGTGCAGACATGCACCCTTGAATAGGAGAGTCGGGAAGCCATCAGGCTCCTTGGAACAGCAGAAATGAATGTGCGGACATGCACCCTTGAATAGGAGAGTCGGGAAGCCATCAGGCACCTTGAAACAGCAGAAATGAATGTGCGGACATGCACCCTTGAATAGGAGAGTCGGGAAGCCATCAGGCTCCTTGGAACAGCAGAAATGAATGTGTGGACATGCACCCTTGAATAGGAGAGTCGGGAAGCCATCAGGCTCCTTGGAACAGCAGAAATGAATGTGTGGACATGCACCCTTGAATAGGAGAGCCAGGAAGCCATCGGGCACCTTGGAACAGCAGAAATGAATGTGTGGACATGCACCCTTTAGTTATGAGACATTGGATAGTTGACAGGCACCTTGGAACAGCAGAAATGAATGTGTGGACATGTACCCTTTTAGCAACAGAGCTGGGAATGTTGACAGGCACCTTGGAGCAGCTGACAGACAACTTGGAACACTAAAACCGAATGTGCGGACATGCACCCTTAAATAGTACTGCATAGCGTTGCTCCATACCCTGCATACACCTTGCCCATAGCACCATGCCTACCAAACCAGAGAGTGAAACCACCAATCTTTCCAATTAGCTGTCATGAATCAGTGATGGTGCATGCACCATGGCCAGACACCAGCCATTTGGGGTCATACCTGGAGCTTGTTGTGCCTTGGGTTACGGCGGACCCCCAGTCTGCTTCTTACCCACTCTCCTGGGGTTTTCTGTTTTTAGGAGATCTGCAGAGTTGAAAATTATTAACTTCAGTGTCCACTTTACCCCCCTTTAACTTAAGGTGCGATTTTTGACATGTAATGTTCTTCAATGTCCTTAGGGCTCATCCCATGCCCCGCAGCCGCTGACTTGCTCACAATCAGAGGTGCTGTCTTGCAGCCGTACGATTGACAAAACTGCTGTGAGAAAAATCTCCAAACTTTTCTAACGACAGAGACAACGAACATAATAATTCACAATTGCTGCAATTTGTAGGGTAAAATGCACAGGATGCCCTGTGGCTGGCACTCCACATTTCATGGAAGCCATCAGCCTGGCAGTTCCCAGAGAAAGACGACAGTGATAAACATTTCCCACAAATATCAACGGCCGCATTTATCTTTATTCCGATGGCTTTTTTTTTATTGTGCATCGATGGTCAAAATTAAAAATAAGCCCATTTCTTGCGGAATTGCCTTTTAACTGTCGCGACCTACAAGCTGTTCTGCATGTCCATCAGCGTAAGGAAAACGTCAAATGTTCTATCGACGAAACAACGAGGCACAAATGAGAAATCAGCCGCAGTGAACGGCGCCGATCTCTGCTACCTGTTAATGTACATTCAATGTATACAGAAAATAAAATACAACAGGTTTAATCAAACATTTCGGAGATGCTCATTTTGTGAGTTAATGACGACTGTTTTGCCGGGAAATTAATGGCTCTTTCGACCTTTTTGAAATATACGATTGTTATTATCATGTTACAGTTCCAGAAAGCTATCAATGCTATCAGGTTGAATGAGTGCAGTAATATTCAGTATGGATGGATGTGAGGAAGAAGAAAAATTATAAGGGAGGGAGGGGTAGTTTCGCCATTTTTTTAAAAATCATTAGACTCCGTGTACACTTTTGCAACCATTTACCGTAATTTTCCATCCAAAGTTAAAAAAATAAAATAATCGTTTTGTGTGTATGCAGCTCCTATGCATAGCTATGTGACTTGCATTGAGTCACTCGGCTGAAAGGGTGGGTATATTTTTGCAATCATTTCTGTTCTTGTTCCGTTGGCTCCACAGTAATAAAATGAAGCAAATTTGCAATTAAACTTGATTAAATAACTCTCCGAACAGAGACATCATTTTGCGCATGCAGCTCCAATGCTACCTGTCTTTACGGTGAGCGACTATGAATACACCCAAAATTGCAGTCCGATGCTTCATGTGGCGCTCAGTCCTAAAAGTCAGCATTTCTCGGGGTAGGTCCCACCTCTGTTGGTAACATTCACTTTTGGGTCAGTTTAAGGCTACTTTCACACATCAGATTTTTTGTTTCAGGCTAAATCCGGCGAATGTTGGAAAAACTGGATCCGGCGCAGATTGTGAAAAACTGATGCGACGGATCCGTTTTTTTGACGGATTCAGCTAGCCTATCTAGATTATTGGATAAAAAAAATTGGAGCATGCTCAGTTTAAAAAACCGGATCAGGCTGCCGGATCCGCCATTTTCTGCATCCGGCTCCTTCCGGCTCCCATAGGCTTCCATTCTAGCAAACAGCCGGAAGCGCCAGATTCGGTGCTTCAGGCTTTTTCGCCGGAGACAAAAAAACGTTACAGTAGACGTTTTTTCCAGACGCCGGAATCAAGTGTACGCCGAATCCGGCATCAAACCGAAAGGAATGCTGGGCCATCTGGCGCAATCCGGCGCTAATACAAGTCAATGGGGGAAAAATCGGATCCGGTTTTTATTTTTTCCAGTTCCGGTTTTTCTCCTGAGAGCCGGATTTAGCCTAAAACAAAAAACCTGATGTGTGAAAGCAGCCTTACATTATCCCTGCATTGTTTGGTCTGACATGTCTTGGGAAATCCAGACAGATGTTAACTGTGCTTTGCATCCTCTCTCCAGGTGTCTGGGTCCCTTAGGCATAAGACTTAAGGTACCGTCACATTTAGCGACGCTGCAGCGATCTAGACAACGATGCCGATCACTGCAGCGTCACTGTTTGGTCGCTGGAGAGCTGTCACAAAGACAGCTCTCCAGCGACCAACGATGCCGAAGTCCCTGGGTAACAAGGGTAAACATCGGGTTACTAAGCGCTGGGCCGTGCTTAGTAACCCGATGTTTACCCTGGTTACCAGCGTAAACGTAAAAAAAAAAAAACACTACATACTTAACTCCGGTGTCTGTCCCC
The DNA here is from genome assembly GCF_032444005.1 of Ranitomeya imitator. Lineage (NCBI taxonomy): Eukaryota > Metazoa > Chordata > Amphibia > Anura > Dendrobatidae > Ranitomeya > Ranitomeya imitator. The sequence goes on from NC_091290.1 coordinate 143,314,023, forward strand.
CGGCGCTCTGCTTCCCGCACTGACTGTGAGCGCCAGCCGGAAAGCACAGCGGTGACGTCACCGCTGTGCTCTGCTTTCCGGCCGGCGCTTACACAGTGCAGAGAAGCACAGCGCCGGGGGAGAGACACCGGAGTTAAGTATGTAGTGTTTTTTTTTTTTACGTTTACGCTGGTAACCAGGGTAAACATCGGGTTACTAAGCACGGCCCAGCTCTTAGTAACCCGATGTTTAACCTGGTTACCAGTGAAGACATCGCTGAATCGGCGTCACACACGCCGATCCAGCGAGGTCTGCGGGAGTCCAGAGACGAAATAAAGTTCTGGACTTTCTACTCCGACCAACGATGTCACAGCAGGATCCAGATCGCTGCTGCCTGTCAAACTGAACGATACCGCTAGCCAGGACGCTGCAACGTCACGGATCGCTAGCGATATTGTTCAGTGTGACGGTACCTTTAGTTTAAAGGGTCTGTACACTTATGCAACCATTTCTGTTAATATCCCATTGCATCTCAAGTAAAAAAAAATGATCCATCCTTGCAAATAATCTTGTTTAAATATCTCCCATTGTTTTGTGTATGCAGCTCCTATGTATAGCTATGAGATAAGTGACTATAAACAAACTCTATGCAGTCTGATCCTGCTGTCATTTAGTAATCTGCTTTCTCCTGCAGGGTGTGGGTGGAGCAGAGTGGTTAATGCAGTGAGTAGGATGGGCTTTAGCAGGTATCTGTGTTATGCCGGTAAGTCATATGCCTTCTCAGTGCCGTCCTACTCACTGTGTTAACTGCTCTGCTCCACGAAGTGTCAGGCTATCACACTGAACTGCCTCTTGCTGCATTCCCCTGTTGTTGGGGAGTCTCCACCTGGCTATAGGGAGGCGTGGCCAGACTCTGCAGGAATTTAACCCACTGTGTTCTGCAGAGTTTTGCTTCCCTGGCCTATCCCCTGCCAGCAGAGGATATATTAGGCAGCTTCTCACTTCACACCTTGCCTTAACTTTGGTTCCTCAAAATGTAGTGTGTCTCTAGTATCCTGTCAAGGTGTATTATGGTTTTGTCTCTCCTGTTACTAACCCAGCTTGTTTCCTGACCTCTCCGCCCCTAGCCCCAGCATCACATATTTGTCCAGCCTTGCAGGACATCTTGCATGTGTTGCGCAGCAATGTAATGTTGCAAGAGCCTTGACTTTGCCAGTAGTTGGTAGGACGTTCACCAGGCTCTGGTCCAAGGGACATAGAAAAGTACCCACTTGACCAGGGTTTTGTAAATCTTTTTTTCTCAGCTTTAATTGGTGCTATAGCCATGGAAGAAAACTGTTGTACATAGATGATGCTTCTTACGACTTCCTCTAGAACAGTTTTCCCCAACGCCGTTCCTTAAGAGCCGCCAACGGGTCATTTTTTTTTTCAGGATTTCCTTATTATTGCCCAGGTGATAATTGTATCACCTTCAGAGGCAATAATTTCATCACCTGGGCAATACTAAGGAAATCCTGAAAACATGACTCCTTGATAGCTCTTGAGGACCTGAGTTGGGGAACACAACTCGAGGTTGAGCTGTAGAATATACACTATTATAATGAAATAAGTGGCGTTATTATATGGAAACCATTGCTGTATATAGATGAAGCTGCTTATGGCCTCCTCTAGAGGTTGAGTCAAAGAATAAGAACACTATTACTGTGCATAGATGGTACTGCTTTCGACACCCGCTAGAGTTAGAGCTCTACTCGTCAGAGAGGAAAAGGTCAGGAACTCTAGTGCCAGCTATTAGAGGCTGTAATCCTAAAAGTCAATATTGACCCTGTAAAATAAGAATACAAATCTGTCGTTTGGCCTACGTCGCAATGCGTCGTTTTGGAGAAAAAAAGCATCCTGCAAAGTTGCCCGCAGGATGTGTTTTTTCTCCATAGACTTGCATTAGCGACGCATTGCGATGTATAGCCACACGTCGCAACCGTCGTGCAACGGTTGCGTCGTGATTTTGCGGCCCGTAGTGATGAAAAAACGTTCAATGTAACGTTTTTTCCTCCGTCGGAACTGCCATTTCCGACTGCGCATGCGCGGCCGGAACACCGCCCCCTCCTCTCCGGAACTCATAATGGGCAGCGGATGCGTCTGAAAGCTGCATCCGCTGCCCACTTTGTGCACTATTTGCACAACATCCGTCGGGCCAACGGTTTGCGACGGCCCCGTACCGACGGATGTGTGAAAGAGGCCTAAGGGTGATAGAATTGGCACTATAGCTAGGGAGCTGTCATTTGGACACCAGTAGGGTGCATAGATGATGTTGCTTACGCCACCCTCTAGAGGTTGAGCTGCACGGTAAAGCAAAAATAATAGTGATATAATTGGTGGGAGCAATACTTACAAGGGGTCATTACTTCTGTGGATCTATGGATAGTCTTAATTTGCTTTGTCTGGTTTATTTTGGTTTTAGCACCTAGAATAGGGGATGGATATTGAAATGCAATCCGCGTTGTACAGTAACCTAATCTCCCTGTATTGTACAATTCCATCACTACTGTGCACCTCCAATTTGCTCATCCTTAATTTGCAAAACAGCGGCCGGTCCGGCTGGACGCAGCGCGATTTACCCCAGTAATGCGAGCGCTTGTATAATTCCACATAATTATATTAGCATGCCGAGATAGTCTAGTCTTAAATTGATCATAGCACAGAATCTATTCATGCTTTGAAAGCTTTTTGTAATACTTACTGTTCCAGCAAAAAGATTTGCCCTGCAGGGCCGGGACAGGATAATGTCATTCTGTTGTGTTCCCATTTAAAAAAAAAAAGTTCCCATCATTTCTGATAAAGAACTGAAATTACGTACTTTTACTTTTTTTTTTTCTATCTTCAAAAAAAAAATTCATTTTAATTGACCTAGAAACTAAAACAATAGACAACAAGGCTGCAGCGAAATGTCATATTGTTTGGATGTGAGGCGCTCATGACGGATGAGACAGTTAACACTGTGAGCGCTGGTTTACTGCAGGGTAGCGGGATGGGTGGAAATGACTTAATATGATAGTCCAGTAGCGTTATCGGAATAACTGATCAATAACCACAAATGTAATATATCATTGAAATGGCTGATAACAGAGAACTATATTTTTCATGCAGCAAATAATAAAAGTCTTAAAGGTTTGTCCATCGGATCCCCTTAATCACCTGTTAGCAGCACTGACGATGACTAGATATAAGGAGTGTATAGAGCCAGAAGATCACAGCTCTGTACACCATGTGGTGGCCATTCCCAGGTACTGCAGCTGAGATTATTTTGTAGCCATTATTATTTGGCTGCAGTACCTAAAAAAAAATGGCCACTACATGGTGTACAGAACTGTGACGTAGATGCGGCCGGCGACAGACCTGATGGAGTGCTGAGTGTTGGTCCCCCACTGATCAGATATTGATAACCTATGCCAATGACAGATCATCACTATAACAGTCCTGAAAAGCCCCTTTAAATCCAATGGTGCAGTTGAGAGCTGAGTGAGGTACATAGCCACAGTGCTGGGGACTGAGGTGGTGCGCCAAGACGCCACAGTGCCGAAGTGAAGAAAAGTTTATCATTGACTCACCTAAAACCTATTTTAAGGGTTCTGGAACCTGAGATATAGGGGCTGTTTGGTAGATTCCTAACAGTGTAGAGCTGCTTTAACACGTGACGAAATATATAGGATCAGCGTGTCAAAAACAGAACTTTTCAAAGAAAGCCTAAAGACGGTATCCAGTGTAAAGACCCCAACCAACTACTGTTCATTGCTGCGGCCGTGGTTTGGCCAAGCAAACTTTTACGCCCAACCGTGGTGCATGTGGATTTGTGAACCCGCTATGCCATATGTGGGAGCCTACAAAGGAAGGGGCATAATTAAGCATCTTACCTCGGTGTTCACTGGAGCCTCTAGTGGTGAGGTCAGACTTGTGCGGCAGGTAGCCGCCAGTTATCACTCCTGGCAGAACCCGGTACTGCAGCTGCTAACCCCAGGGGGTCAAGTACGCTGACTGATTTATGTCTTAGTTCAGACACGCCAGTCTAGGATTCAGGATCAGGGCTTGGCCACTCATGGACCAAGGAATAATGTTCATGCACTAGCCGCACTGGGCCCAGGGGACTTCAGGAGCAGAACTGGCCGTACCTAGGTCAGGGGACAATGTTCTGGCACTGGACGCTCTGGGACCAGGGGACAGGGTCCAAGCTCTGATCATTCCATGACCAGGTGATGAGGTTCAGGAACTGGCCACTCTGGGACCAGGGGACAAGGTTAAGGCATTGGCCGCTCTGGAATCAGGGGATAAGGTTCAGGCACTGACCGCTCTGGGACTAGGTGACAGGGTCCAAGTACTGACCATTTTGTGACCAGGTGATGAAGTTCAGGAATTGGCTGCTCTGGGACCAGGGGATGAGGTTCAGGCCCCGGCTGCTCTGGAACCAGGGGACAAGGTTCAGGCACTGGTCAATCTGGAACCAGGGGACAAGGTTCAGGTACTGACTGCTCCAGGACCTGGGGAGTAGGTTCAGGCACTGGCCACTCTGGACCCAGGCGATGAGGTTCAGGCACTGACAGCTCTGAGACCTAGGGGCTAGGTTCACTCACTGACCACTCTGAAACCTGGGGACTAGGTTCAGGCACTGGCCGCTATGGGACCAGGGAACAAGGTTAAAGCACTGGTTGCTCTGGAACCAGGGACAAGGTTCAGGCACTGACAGCTCTGAGACCTGGGGACTAGGTTCAGGCACTGGCCGCTATGGAACCAGAGAACAAGGTTCAACCACTGGTTCTTCGGGACCAGGGGACAAGGATACATTAGGATTGGGCATTGATGTTATAGTTCATAAACATTCCCTCTTTAACAATTGCATTGTTTTCGCCCTCGTATGAACCGGATCTCAGGAAGATTTCGCTCCTCTGCAGCACCCAGCAGGAGGTATATAGACGACGTCCTGCCTGTGTCGAAGGTATAAAAAAAAATTGCAAAAAGAAGTAATGTATGGCGGATTTTCTCATCAAGGCGAGGCACCATAAAACTGTTTATAAAATGAAACTAATGAGATTTTGAGCTCACAGATACCTGATATTAAGCTGTTTTGATGAGTGAGGCAAATTACTCTGGTTAACAAATGTAAAACCATCACTTTTATTGATACAGGTTTGTGTATGTGTGAAATTAATCAAAGCGTGGGTGTTGATGAACAGTTTCTGTAGAATTCTGTCAAAGGTTAAGAGCTAGTTATTTTTAAGAATGACATGAATCTACCAGAGACAGTGATTGCTTAAATGACCATTGTAATTACCAATTACTTCTTGAAGCAGAGAATATATTCACGGCATGCAGTCCTCTAAATACAGACAGGCATTAGCCCATTTACGAACTAATGCACATAATTTAGCTCCTGAAAAGGGCAGATGGGAACACAATGAAAGATATAATAGATACTGCCTAATATCATTCCCTAAGAATATTGGATTCATCAAAGATGAATATTACTTTATGTCACGTTGTTTTTTATAAACCAGTCAAAATATATTTCGTCTCATTTTTTTGCACTCCGAATCGGAGGTGGCCTGGAGCTGATGAGTTGCTCGATGGTCATTTTCCAGTAATGACTAGTTAGGGATGGATGACTAGTTGTGCTCAAAAATAGATTTTTTTTAATACCTTTTTTTTCACAATTATTCCTATGATTCATGGCTATCTTCTAAGCCATGTGTATCAGAAAGACAAATTAGATTGTCAGCTCATGTAAATACGTTAATCAAATGAAGGTGGAACACAGAGGTAAAAGACATCTGGTTTTTAAAGTCAATCTTGCCCAGACCATCCTAAAGACTTCTTCTTCCAGCCATGACTTGTATCTGCAGAGATTATAGTTCAGACACATTGGACTTTTCGCATTTTCAACCTATTTCCGACCTTTACAAACTCTCTGGCTGCTCCCCTTAATTCTGTGCCTGTTGCTTTTCCTGCTTTGTTGAGCAGTACACTAAATATTGTACTTTAGAAATGTTGGTGCCTCCTTTGTGCCCCAGTAGACAGTAACAATGGCTCAAGAGTGCACTTTTTGAAGGGTTTGCTTATTTCAAGACTTTCCTTACCCAAGTGCCTCCTTATAAAGTAATAAAGCTATAAGTCATCTCTTATGAAATATTACTGCCCCGAGTATATGGAGCGCCCCCAGACACAGGGCCACGCGTTCTCGGTACCGGGCCTCTCTGGTTCGGTTCTGAAGCTGTCACGGTGGCTATACCCAGTCCGTGACCCTGCTAAGGGTCGTTCAATAAAGGTGGTACAGTCTGTCAGGGATTCGTGACGCCACCTGTGGTGTTCGGTCAGGGCGACCGACGCTGCTGTGGGGTCCGCTGGGGTGATGGAATGGCAGCTGGATGGTATACCTTCCCACAGGTGAAGTATGTCCCCAGGGCTTCCCAGTAAGGTGGATGGTGATGGTGTGAGGTGCAGTCAATAACGAGGACACAAGGTTGCAGTCTCTTTACTTCTTTACTGAAGACTTCAGGATCCGCAATCCAGAGCACGCTTAACAGGGCTATCTGAGACCAGCCGGTCCGATGGGCACTTCCAGAATTTCCTTTGCAGGTGGAAATCGTTGCCTACCACTAGCGCCTGTGTGTTGTAGTGCTACCCTGCTGAGCATTCCGAATAGTCCCCACAACTTCTGTTCTCGTTCATTCGTTCTTTCTAATGTGTTCCAGATGTTTCTAGTTCAACGTCCCACAGGTATGTTATGGCTAGGACGCACCCGTATGACGGGAAGGCCTGAAGGTCTTCCAGGATCCTAGAGACGCCCCTCTCCCACTGTTGCCCCCTATGTCTTCGTAGGTGTTTAGGTGAGACAGCCAACCTATAATTAACTGTCCTGCGGAGTTTGAAGTAAGGCGTAGAGTCAGTTACTCCCTCGGTGTTCCGGCCACCGGCTACGCGCCTCAGTAGGATGTTGCCTCGGTCTCACGGCATGACTCCTACTGGCTCTCCTTTGTGCTTGAACTCGTTTCTCACTGTCTCACAATATCCTTCGCTTCGTGTCTCTTTCTTAGGATACCGCCGCGGGGTGTGCAGGCACGGTTCCGTAACGTTCTGTTCTGGTCGCTAGGTGCCTGCCAGGTTCCCACGCCTGACAGGGACCCCCCTGCGTCTTCTCCCTGCAACACCCCCTGCCACGGGATGTTGCCTGAATCCAACCCAGTCAGCTTCTGACTAACTTTCTATCCAACCCCTAGTTTTACCAGTGTGAGGAGGGGCCCAATAAATAAAGCCTTTTGCTCCCCCTAGTGGCCGGAGTGTGAAGTGTAATGTGTGCTGGTGATACCTGGTCAGTGGAATTCCTTCATTGCCATCAGACGTACCATCACTCCCCTTAGTGGCAGAGTGTCATGCTGCAACGACCAGATCTCTGGGGCGCTGCATATACCCTTATAAAATACTAATGCCATGAGTTCCCATTTTAAAGTACGGTAATAATGCCTCTTCACAGGCTTTGTCAAAGGTACTAATGCCCCATAAATGCTCTCTTAATAAGTAATAATGTCTAGGGCATCTTAAAAGTATTGTTGTCCTGTCTGCTCCATAAAAAGTAATAATGCCCCAAGAGCCCCTTAACACATAATGATGCCCACTAGTTGACCTGAAAAAAGTAATAATGACACCTTAGTGACCCCTAAAACATAATAATGCCTCTTGACTGCCTGTTTAAAAGTAATGCCCTAGGTAACAAAAATGTAATCCTAAATTAATTCATCCGCCAATTCTTCTCCTTCTCGTCCGCCAAGCCTTCTCCTTCTTGTCCGACAAGCCTTCTCCTCAATCGACAAGCCTTCTTCTACTTGTTCGACAAGCCTTCTCCTTCTCGTCCGACAAGCCTTTTCTCTATCATCCATCAAGCCTTCTCCTTCTCGTCCGACAAGCCTTCTTTTTCTCGTCCGACAAGCCTTCTCCTTCTCATCCGACCAGCCTCCTTCTTGTCCGACAATCCTTCTCCTTCTCGTCCGACAAGCCTGCTTCTCATCTGACAAGCCTTCTCCTTCTCGTCCGACGAGCCTTCTCCTTCTCATTTGGCAAGACTTCTCCTTCTCGTCAGACAAGCCTACTCGTCCAAGCACAAGTGGAGCAACAAAAGTGGTGACTTAAGCTGAAGCCCTATAGTGGCCTACAGAACAGAGGATAGTCGAGCAGGGCAACCATTGCTCACTGCTCTGCCACAGTTTTTAACTGTATTGGTTGAGACAGGCTTACCTGTGCATCTGAGTGGGCCGCAGCATGAGTGTGGGCTTGGGGCAGAAATCCCCTCTGCCTCTCTCCCCTACTGTTGAGGTAGTTACTTTAGTTCTGTGACTAAAGGTGGTAAAGACATAAAACATAAGAATAATAAATTTAAGGTGATCCCCCTTAGTAAAGGCCATAAAAAATAGCACTGAATATTGTCCATATATCCGGAACGCCCGCAGATCGCCTTACCTGAACTATGAGACTATATAGCTCAAGTCAGGAAGCCCGCGCATTATCGCTCCATGCCTCACAGTCCTGGATTACACGGATATTTTTAGGGACTGATATACTATAAATGATATATTCTTATCTCCTCTTCCCACAATCATATACAAGACTTCTCTCGCGTATCCCCCCTACTCTGGAACCCTCTACCACAACACATCAGACTCTCGCCTAGCATCGAAACCTTAAAAAAGAACCTGAAGACCCACCTCTTCCGACAAGCCTACAACCTGCAGTAACCACCGATCGACCAAACCGCTGCATGACCAGCTCTATCCTCACCTACTGTATTCTCACCCATCCATTGTAGATTGTGAGCCTTCGCGGGCAGGGTCCTCTCTCCTCCTGTACCAGTTATGACTTGTATTGTTTAAGATTATTGTACTTGTTTTTATTATGTATACCCCTCCTCACATGTAAAGCGCCATGGAATAAATGGCGCTATAACAATAAATGATAATAATATATGAAATTATATACTGTAAATCAGCGGGAGGGAGACATTCCAGATCCTTTCGAACCACAATAGCCAAATTAAAAAGAAAAAGAGTATGAGTATCCATTGAAGAGATTTCTTTTGACTTTTATTTTTTTTTACCAATTTATAAGGATTTAGTATGCAAAGAAAAGGTGAGGGAGATATATAAAAATTGGAGAAACTAATGGTAATAGTCCAACATAGCTAACCGTACACTGGCTTTCATAATGCAACCATGGCAGCTGCGATCACATTTGTAATCAGCTGTTTGCTATTCATTATAGTGATCTCTACCCATGTAGTTCTTATTTCAGAGAACCTGAGCTGCTTATACTTAGACCATCAAGGTTCTTCAATCAGAGCCAGAAAATAATTTTAGAAAACAAGGTAAAGGACGCTCTCGGTCTAAGTAAGAAACACAAGACAATTTGCATTTAAAACAAAATCTCTGAGGAAACAAGAAGCTTCTATGAGCTCCTTCAAGGTAATTGCACCATACACAATATTTGCTGGGCTGCCCGCAAGCAATGTAATATTTCTAACCTTAAAGCCATAATCTCAAATGAAGTCTGCACTTTCTTCTTGCTTATTAGGAGGCATTGCTCGAAGCTTCTGAGTCCTGTGCCAAAGATGAAGCCTTTACCTGCACATCAATGTTGTCTTGTGACCTCCGATAATTCTCCTTGGATGCAACCAGGCAACATTTAAGGAAAAGAGGGAACTAAAATACTGCTTCATATTATGTAGATACTATCAATCACCAATGTCCTCTGATTGCAGCATATTTTTGCTTGCCATGGGAAGAGTGAACAGGTTGGTGCCCCAAGCCAATCATAGCACTGCCTGTTAGTCTACGAAGAAGTCTGTCATTCTAATTATTCAGACTCCATAGTGGATCGCTGTTTTGGCAATATTGGTCTTTCTACCGGAATAGACATCAATACAAAATGTCCACTTGACTCGTAATATTGAAGAAGACAAAATAGTTCATATCGTGACCAAAAAAGTGCAAGGATTTGTAAATCAGGACTTTTTTTTCAATTAATCATGGCTTGCCCCTCTTCTGTTTGGGGCAGGGGTTAATATTAGGGAACATGGAGGCTACCATATGCCTTTACCAACTTGAGGGCTATTCCTCTTGATGCCCCCAAAGTGCATGTGCTCTCAATGAGGAGAGAGGGAGTAATCTACTGCCAGAGGCCTCTGATGGCTTCTTATTTCCTATGGGAAGAAAGAATCGGGCATGTCGACATCCCACAGACCTTATCCTACTTTCACCAGGAGACCCGTAAATACAGAGTTTATAGCTGTTCTGTTCTGCCAAAATTGATCCAACTTTGCTTTTCTGTATGTGGACACCATAAGTCTGCCCTGACTTCTGTTATATTAGCACAGTGGTAACTGAGTTGACGAAGTGCAGCACTTCACTCAACTACTTTTCGATGGTCTACTTGACCACCATTGTCTGAGATGATTAGCACTGTCATTCTTGAGCCTCACCATGGTGCTAACACCATGGTCACATGCCACGACATAACCCAATGTATCTTGATATGATGTGGCATTAAATCCAAACTAGGAGACCAAATCTCCATCCACCTCCAGCCGTAAATTGTTCGCCACAAACTAACAAATATATATTCTATCAAGCTGTATTTGAAATTTCCAACAATATTTGCATACTCTGAAGAATCTGTTCCTATCTTGCTCCGCTAGTGTTACTTCTTTGGGTACAGAGCCAATTTGAGCATATGAACTCTTAGATCAAATGTGTTCAATTCTTCTTTTTGACAGAAAAAATATTTAATTGATGTGTTCCCAGCTTTTCTCATTTTTATGTTCCAACACTAATTCTAATTTTGGAAGGTCTCAAAAATACACCTACAGATCCTTAATGAAGTCTGCATGTTATTATATGGAGAGAATAGCATAGCTGTTAATTGTTGCTCAAGTTAAAGTGAATCATTGCTAATGCAGAATAGGTGCGGCTATTTTGTAGATTGGTATCAACACCAGTTACCCTGATCACAAATCATCTGGCACCATTGGCGCAATGTTTCTATAAACGTTCATAAAGTTAGCAATTGTTATATTCTTGGTTTATTGACCAATAGTTGATTCCATGACACAGTGGCATTTGGCTTCGGTAGTTTACCGATCATAGATTTCTGATTCTTTAGATGGTCTCCAGTTGCTTTCATGAGGAACAGTCTTGGAAAACTCAAATGACTATTCACTCACTTGAAACAATTGAGGTTTGGCATCTGGTACGCCTCGATGGTATGTCCTACACATTTTCACAAAAACACTATTGACCTATGGTGTTGAGTAATTGGTTTATCTAGCCATGTTCTACTTTATAGGTGGCACTGAAGGAGGGCAACAGTGTATGCATTCAACTATCTTCCTTTAGGTATTAAAGCTATAGTGTAGGAAATATCTTTGCGTGATTGATTTCTTCCACCATCAAAATGGCTCTTTGTAGTTGATCTCCAGGTGAGTTAATAACTTTTTATAATTACATTGTCCTTTTGGATTTACTTCATGGTAAGGAAAGCTTCTTGGATAACTTACTGTATATGACAAATTGCCTACTTCATGATAGTGTGAGTTGGCATCTGGTGCTTCTCTGAGGTATTTCTTTATTTTACTCACTTATATAGCACAAATAACTCCACAGCACTTTACAGACGTTATCACTGTCCCCATTGGAGCTCACAATCTAGATTTCCTATCAGTATGTCTTTTTAGTGTGGAAAGAAACCAGAGAACCTGGAGGAAAACCCACGTAAGTTCGGGCAGAACATACACACTCCTTGCAGATGTTATCCTCAGTGGGATATGAATCTAGCACCCAAGTGCTGCAAGGCTGCCATGCTAAGCACTGGGTCACCGTGCTGCCCCTTGGTATCTTCTACATATTGAATGATAGAATCCCAGTGGGCACAGGAACACCTCAACGTTACTCAATGGTTTTAAGTGACTGGCTCATCCAGTCAAGTGCTACTTTACCGATATGACTAGCTTCTGCCTTCAATTATGTTCTTTTACCCCTGTGGTGAAATCGTTGTCTTGAAAATTACGTTGATTCCTACCAACATCAAAGAACAACTCCGACTACTTGAGCTACAGTTGATTTTGCAAAGAAAAGCTTTATATTAGCTTCTTACTTTGAAAGTTATTTCTTGGTAAGGAAAGTTTCTTGGACAACTCAAATAACCAATCATCTACTTGAGGATAGATTGGGGTGGGAATTGGTGCTTCTTGGTAGTATCATATGCTTTGCATGATACAATCCAGGTGAGCATTGTCACAAATGCACAATGACTTTATGGCGTTAAATGCATGATTTATCTAGCCACGTGCTACTCTACTGGTGTTAATAGCCCTGACGGAGGGCGGCTTTAGTCTTCAATAAGGTCCCTTTGACTCTTGAAGTGTAATTTCTGTCCTCATATTAACACCCAAGTAGTTGATTCCATTTCACTGGCGACGAAGGCATGACTTGCACATAATTTGGTCTTTTCTGTGGTAACATATGGATGTGAAACCTGGACAATAAAGAAACAATACAGAGGAAGAATCAAAATGTTCGAAGTGTGGTGCTGGAGATGGATATTATTAATACCATGGAAAGCAAGAAGAGCAAACAAATCAATTTTGGAATAGATCAAGCCAAACATGTAACTCGAAGCAACGATCACCAAGCTCCGACTTGACTACTTTGGACACATCATACGAAGAGAGCAATCACTGGAGAAGGACATCATGGATGGAAGAATAGAAGGAACAAGGCAAAGAAGACCAGCAACTAGATGGCTTGACACTATCAAGATAACAGTGGAGAAAACCCTGGTGGACCTATCTAGGCTTACATAAGATCGATCTTTCTACAGAGCATTCATTCATCAAGTTGCCATTGCTCGAGATTGAGCCGAAGACCGTTTTGATGAAAAACAATAGTTGATTACTATCATCAGAACACAACTCTTGATTTTATATTGGCTTTTTACTTTGAGAGTTCTTTTTTTGGTAAAGAAAGTTTGTTGAACAACTCAAACGGCCAATCCTTCTACGTGATAACGTTCAGATGATCAGTCACAAATGCCTTATTATGCTGTTAATCATGCTAATCTACTTTACGTGAGCTAGTCTCTTCAATTCTGCTCCTCTAGGGTTTATACTTGGGGTATAATTAGTACAGTATGTTTGTGGTAATCCATAAGTAGTTGATTGTTACCTCTATCGTTAAAATGTTCTAGGCAATGGGCAACTCTACATAGTAGGTCTTACAAGAAAGATAGTTTTACATTGACTCTTTCCTTTTGTGATTTATTTCGTGATCAAGTTTATTGGGCAACTCTTGACTTTTTGCCTCCTGGAGGACAACATTGGGTGGGAGCTGTTACCACTTCATGGTAGTATCTATCTATTGAACGATACAGTCCACATGATCATCGTCATCCGATAGTGTTGAGTGAATGATTCATTTAGCCCCTTGCCTACACAGCTGTTAATAGCCCCCCATGAGAGAGGGTAACACTTTTTTTAATAATGGTTTACCCCTGAATGTGATTAATAGCTTGGCATTAACACCGAAGCATTTGATGTCTCCCCCATCACAAAAGTGACTTGTTTGAAGCTCGACTATGATAGTTGATCTCCAGACATTACGTTGATCTCTAGACATTTGCACACGGAGAGGTAGAATATATTTCCAATCTATTTCAATGTTTCATTTGAAATGATTTCTCCGGTTCTCTGCTTTCACCAGAAACTTTTATTCCTATGATTGTCATATTCAAAACTGAAATTGCATTAGACCATTATATTGAAGTACATAATATTGATTTATTATCATGCCTTTTAAAGTACAATATTACCATAGCTAAAGAAATGTAAATACAAATTATTTATTGTATCTGTAATTTTTCTATCGCGCTTGCCAAGTATATGAAGATCATGTAAAACAGTGAATTTCAATTTATTGGACGGAAAATATACGACGGCGCAGAACAATGGAACAGTTTCTGAATATTTGATGGTGTTTGTTTAGAAGCTGATTCATATTAGATAGCGTTGACCAGATTGACAAAAAAATGCAAATGTTCCTGCCAGCCCCGAATAAAACGAGTCATATATAAAAAAAAAAAAATAGGAGAATATCATTTTCTAATTATTATTCACATACAATTCTCTCTTTTGGACATTATCACACGGTATTGGGTTTGACAATAAGAACAATTTATAAACATTCGATTGTATAAATGCTCTTTTGGGATGTTGTGTATCAGGTTTTGCCCTTTGGGACCTGGCCCTTTTTGGTTTCCAGAAGCTATGTTATAGGATTGAAGGGGTTAATAGACATTCTTCTTTGCTTGGGCGTCAATGAAGCTAGGAATATGTTTTGGGATGCAATATGGTTGTATTGTTTTTTTTTTTAAGATACAAAAGAGTCTGTCAGCACAAAATGACTGTACAAACTAAGCACAGGCACTCGGTGCACCCTTGGGGTGGCCAAACAGATCAGTACACCTTCTCACCTACTTGTTTTGCATTTCTCCACCCTTCTTTTCCTTGATTCATAGCTTTGGCTATACAGGAGCCAAAATGAGGAGATAAATGAAAAGCAGCAGGTCAAAAGGTGTAGTGGACTTTTCGACCTGTGCTTGGTTTGAACAGTCATGTTGCGCTGACAGACTCCTTTTAATGATGTGTCCGGTTTTGACATCATGACTGGAAATGTCTATAGTAGTAGTTGTTTCATCCGTTTTACCCCACTGATGAGTTTTCATGTCGTCAAATGTCTTTTTTTAGACAATATCTCGTCAAATCAAAAGGATCTTATGACGGGGTGATCTCAAGATTTTCTTGTCTTCTTGAGTTTTTAGGAGGGCTATCCATGGCTATGTTGTACCAAAAACAGGGCAACACATTCACCTGTGATGTTTCTACTCTGTAAACTCTGAACTTTCAGAAGCTGCTTCATGTATTGGCTGATTGTTAAAGGGTTCCTCCCAGCGATCTCGTATTGATGACCTAACCTAAGGATAAATCATCAATGTCTTCATCCCAGACAAACTTCTTCTCATAAGGCTGACCTTGAGATATTCCAGTAGTTGAACCCAGACCTTCAAGAAAAATTTCAAGTGATATTTCCAGCAAAAGTGATGAAATATTTACTTTTGGCCACCAAGTACCCTGGCAGTCTCAATCCTACATCCAAGTATACATTTTCCTGGAGCACTCAAAAACTCTTAAGTCATAAAGTAAGACCACTCTTATTGTGTAGGATACGTAGAAGCGTTGGGCAAAGGCTGTACTCACTCCATAACCTTATTTGAGGTCACAGTTTGGAAGCCATTGATTCTAAAAGATTAGACTTTTTGAATGTTCCTCCATTACAGTCGTGACGTGTGCCTGTCCCCTCTAATCCTGCTCTGCTCTTTGACCGAGGAATAGCTTTTTTATCCTGATATATATTTTTACTGTGCTCCTAATAATAATAATAATCTTTATTTTTATATAGCGCTAACATATTCCGCAGCGCTTTACATTTTGCACACATTATCATCGCTGTCCCCGATGGGGCTCACAATCTAAATTCCCTATCAGTATGTCTTTGGAATGTGGGAGGAAACCGGAGTGCCCGGAGGAAACCCACGCAAACACGGAGAGAACATACAAACTCTTTGCAGATGTTGTCCTTGATGGGGTTTGAACCCAGGACTTCAGCGCTGCAAGGCTGCTGTGCTATCCACTGCGCCACAGTTTTGTTTCTACTGATTTTCCCGTTCTATGACGTTAGCTTGACATTTGACTTACCACTTGCTTTACGATTTTGGTCCTTGACAAGTTACCTCCTGGTTCTGACCCAGCTACCTGACCATTCTTCTTGTCAGCTTGTACCACCAAACGGCAGCTAAATCCGTGGCCCAGCTCCGTGACCTCTATATGTCCAGATGCCTGGACAGGGTTTAAAGGGTGAAGCCCAGTGCGTTCTGTAGATAGCACCAAGCTTGTTTGTGATAGCCATTTTGGAGCTGCCAGGCGACCATGACAAGTTAAAGCTATGAATGCAGTTCACATTTGATCTTTGAGGGACTTCACAGCTTCTTTACCATTTTGGGCAGAATTCATTATGGGTAGAATTGAGTGTGTCCCAACTGCTTCAATATCCTGCCCTCATCTGATGCCCAAACGTGTTAACTTTTTATGATAGGAACACACTTTATCTATAGGATGGATGATGACTTGTGGATCAGTGGGGGTCTCTTACGTTTGTTCTCTATGCAACACTACTCTATAGAGTACAGTTCTCAACTATCTCCAGCAATCCCATAGTGAACGATTGGAGCAGTGATTCATGCTTCACAATTACTCTATTCCAATGGGGTTTTCAAGAACTTAAATCCTGGGATCAGTGGAGGTCCTGGTCGTGGAACCCTAACTGATTAGCAAGTTATCACCATTCCCTTTATCATTTTGCATCCCTCAGTTGAACTTGATGGACTTGTCTTTTTTTTCCACCCTCTTAGAACAAAAGGATTGGACATCTTAGAATTCAATATGTTCAGTCTAACATCTCCTGTCAGCAGGGGCGGGTTGGGACATCACCATATGTATATTAGATAGATGACCAGTCCCTCCAAGATTTTTTCTTCAAAAGCATTTGGTCACCTCTTTCTTCGACAGGTTGATAGAACCACATTATTTTTTTGGCTTCGACACACCAATCCACCTCCTTAATTCCACCTTCCGGCCAAACATATTAATCCTGATGCAAACTACCCACCTGCCAGTCTTATTGCCGCCACTGCAAATACATCACCTACACGTGCCCTTCGAAACGTCTTTCATTACAAGCGCTCAGCCACGGTTTTCCTCCCGCGAGCTTCAATAAACGAGACTTTTTACCCAGCGAACTAGAGAACAGATCCGGCTCCTTTATAAATTATAAAAGGAATAATGTCACACATTGAATGTAAATATATTGAGTAGAACAAGGGCCGGTCGCTGGAACAACATTGTACAAAGTACCATTTACCGGCCTGAAATATGTGCATTTAATTTTAGTAGAGGGGGGGAGAGAGGAAAAAAAAAAAGGGTCTCGAAAGCGGCGGCCGACTTTTAGCTTCTTACTTCCACATTAAATAATCATAGATTCTGCAAACAGCCAAATTAAACACAGTGAAATAATGGTTAATGTCGTAATACACTGACAATTTAACCTAGCCAATATTTTTATTGCCTGATACTATAAAGTCAGCCGAGCTCAACTTGCTTTTGACTGTAGGAAAATAGGTTATAGACCGTTTGGGAATGACCAATTTTTCAAATGCAGCCATAGAGTTAGACTGGAACCACTAATACGCTGCTTTTTTTCTCCACGTTATTGCTAGTATAATCTTTTGAGAATATTTTATAACGGCAATAGCCTTCTAAAAATCAGTCTTTACTGCAGTTAATGACTGGACAGCTGGAGTATTAACTGACTTTGGCCTTGCCTGTAGCTATTAACTAACAAACCAGTTGTTAGCAGGTAGCCGAGCATTTTTTTATCATTTTTTCACAATTTTTTTTTTTTTTCCTTTTCAGTAATTTTTTTTTTTTTTTACATTAAAGTATCTTTAACGTTGAAGATTCAGGTTGGCTTCTTGCTCTTCCAGACGGGCAATGTGACAGAGCAGCTATCCTATAATGGTTATCTATAAATATAGCTTAATGTCCCAATCATAAAGTTTATTTGGCTGGAAGTATTTTTTAGCAGTAAGAGAGGCGACGCCAAATGCAAAAAAAATAGATTTTTTGCAATCGGTTTTCTTCAAATATTCGGCAGCTCTTTTATTTCCTGCAGAATGGGTTAACTGAGAATCCGTCAGTGGGCTCGTTTTGGAGAGGAGTTTTTCTTTTTCTGAACTTTCCTGTGCTGATTTACGACTTCATCAAAGTTCGGCTCAGCTTTGGTGTGGTGGTTACAAATCAGCTGAAAAAGACAGATAAAAGAGAGTTAAAATTCCTCTTCGGAATGGGCTCAATGACAGTTCTCAGTTAACTCATATTGCTGCCAGTAATGTGCAGGATACCTAAGAGTCTGTAAAAAAAAAACAACAACATTTTTAATTTAACCTAATTGCAAAAATTAATTTTAGCCCAAAAAAGAGGCATATACATAACAAAAAATATAATTGCCTTTAACATTCTTTAAAGGGATTTTCTGATGACGTGGCCTTAAGGTACCTTCACACATAACGATATTGTTAACGATATCGTTGCTATTTGTGACGTAGCAACGATATCGTTAATGAAATCGTTCTGTGTGACAGCGACCAACGATCAGGCCCCTGCTGGGAGATCGTTGGTCGCTGAATAAGGGTACCGTCACACTATAACATTTCGATCGCTACGACGGTACGATTCGTGACGTTCCAGCGATATCGTTACGATATCGCTGTGTCTGACACGCAGCAGCGATCAGGGATCCTGCTGAGACGCGTACGTCGTAGCAGATCATATGGAACTTTCTTTCATCGCTGGATCTCCCGCTGTCATCGCTAGATCGGTGTGTGTGACACCGATCTAGCGATGCGATCCAGCGATGCGTTCGCTTGTAACCAGGGTAAACATCGGGTAACTAAGTGCAGGACCGCGCTTAGTTACCCGATGTTTACCCTGGTTACAAGCGTTAAACTAAAAAAAAACAAACAGCACATACTTACATTCTGGTGTCCGTCAGGTCCCTTGCCGTCTCTGCTTCCAGCACTGTGACTGCCGGACGTAAAGTGAAAGCAGAGCACAGCGGCTGTGCTTTCACTTTCACTTTACGGCCGGCAGTCACTGAGTGCGGGAAGCAGACTGCAAGGGACCTGACGGACACCAGAATGTAAGTATGTGCTGTTTGTTTTTTTTTAGTTTAACGCTTGTAACCAGGGTAAACATCGGGTAACTAAGCGCGGTCCTGCGCTTAGTTACCCGATGTTTACCCTGGTTACCCAGGGACCTCGGCATCGTTGGTCGCTGGAGAGCTGTCTGTGTGACAGCTCCCCAGCGACCACAATACGATTTACCTACGATCACGGCCAGGTCATATCGCTGGTCGTGATTGTAGGTAAATCGTATAGTGTGACGGTACCCTAGTGTAGGCTATCAACATCAGATCAGTGACTCACATCGATCAACTGATTAAAGATGCCATGGTACACCACTAATGTCCAAAAATTAAATAGTGTCCACAAATGGTATTGTACCGTTGTACAATTTAATGGAAGAAAGCCTGCAGTACCATTCATGGCCACTTCACAATATATGGAGCTGTGTTACTTCCCTTACCTCGTGACCCAACTGATCAGTGAGGGTGATTGATATCATTACAGAACATTTTATATTCAAGTCCCATTAAACCTTTTAGGTTGAGCCTCCACATCCCAATGCAAAATCTATAACTGTGCCCCCTCATGCTTATAAATACTGATCTGGGGTGCAGCTGCTTCCCCTTTCCCTCCTTCCCTTTAGTTCGTCGCTTGGAAAGGGTTCATGTAATTATTGAAAATGTTTTGTGATGGCACAGCATTTAATCTTAATTATGCAGACGTAAATTCTGTCACCAGGAGATATACGCTATAATCTTTATGTTGACTTTTGAGTTTGTTTTTCTTTGGTTGGTCAAGAAACACAGACTATTGTTCATATGAGCCTTTTACCTGGACTTTTGAGTTGATGTTTGTCGTAGTTTATTGTCTGCTATCTTTGCAAGACAGGGATTCAGGGTCATTGAACAATCGAAGTTTGATAATATGTTGATTGACCATTTTGTGGGGCCCTGTGGCTTGTTGACTTCTAAAACAGAGGTGGAAAAACTATGCAAATTGTTTGAGTATTTAAACAATGAGAGTTAAAATCATCCCACCTCCCCCCTGACCTGTGGATGATGACCTGAAACACAGATGTTGGTTTAAAAAAGGAATTCTATCATTCTGCAAGGCAAGGTGAACCAGAGACTCTTAACAAAACCACAGCCAGGAACACTCTACAAGATAGCAGCCATGACATCATGTCTCCATCACGAGGGACACTGATTTGAAATCCTACAGGATGCCAGCTTAGGGGACTATGGCCCCAGCTGTAAGCATAGAGATCTGCTCCATTGACTATCACTGAACCCATGGAAAAGTTTGGGGAAGCCAGGATTTGGACCCACCGGTCACCTGGCTCCATGGAGACATTTAGAGAAGCCAGGTTGTGACCATCTGTCACCTGGCCACATTCCTCAGGTTCCTAAGCTTGTCGTTACTTCCTTTCTGTGGGTGTCACAGATAATGATAACAGATAGGACACAGCTGCAATGTCCCCTGATTTCCAGCAGGGAATGATCATGTTTTATAGATTGTGGGCTATTTTAGGGCACAATTTGCACATATCATTCCTTCTTGTCTCTGTGACCCTAGGTGACGTTGAATTGGCATTGAGGGGGAATTAAAGGGGCATGATCTAAAATGATAACTTGTACCAACTACATAGCACTATGGTAAATATTCATTTGCTTGTTCTTTCCTTGGTTTCTAAGGTTGCCGACATTACAAGATTCTTTGTGAGTTTGCCTTGACCGTCAGGAGGAGGATGAAGTAACATTATGCATCACATCATGAACCTGTCACCCCCAGGTATGGAATATTAAAGGAGGTCATAGTTGGTTACTGTTTATTAAAATGAACTGGTTGATTCATAGTAACATAGTAACATAGTTATTAAGGTTGAAGGAAGAATTTAAATCCATCTAGTTCAACCCATATCCAAATTCCATTGGCTATGCATTCCCTTCTTGTTCAGTGTCTGCAGAGAGTTTTCTCTGGTGAGTCACATCCCGAAATGTATTGCAGAAAGGAGAGTTTTTTTAAGCTATAAAAATTCTTAATTTATTGTTGACCTATATTATAAAAGAGACAAAAGAGAGCAAAAAGATTGTCAAAACAGTCCATTGGTAACCAAGCAGGGTATGCCGAAAATTTGAGTGCTTGAGCATATTTTGGTATATAGACATACAAGTATCATATTATAGGTATTTGAGAAAAAAAAAGCTCCCACAACTGCAAGGTTGAAAAAAAGTCCCCAATGTGCGTTTCGCATATTTAGTATGTTGATTCTTCAGGGGATCAGGGGCATTCTGGAATGTGTGGTATTTTCGAAGGGCAGAATACATTTTACTTTATCTAAAAGCATGAGAAAAGTTTAGGAAAGGTTAAATAAATAGGGTGAGCATGATTGAAGCTAAAAAAAATAGGATTCTAAAGACTGCTTGGGGTTGACATCTAGGACCCCTATAAAGAATAAAGGGGCATCACCACTGCAGCCGATTGGTGTCTGCTGTAGCCGATTAGCCATGTGATGTCCCTCTGCTGGAAAAGGCAACTAAGAGACTGGTGGGGACACACAGGCAGTGGTGTGGAGGAGCGGTGACAGTTCAGTAGGTGAATATCTGATGATTTTGGTTTTTAACATTATGTACTGGACAACCCCTTTTTGATATTTTTCTGCAAAAAAATAAAAACATTTTGGAATTTCTACTCTGATAAAGTATTTTTCATTTCTAAGGAAAATGTCCTCGTTTGTATGTACAGTATATCACAAAAGCGAGTACACCTCTCACATTTTTGTAAATATTTCATTATATCTTTTAGTTTGACAACACAAGATCTGACCCTTTGATACAATGGCCACCATTATTTTACAGCACTGCCTTACCTCTCTTGGGCATGGAGGTCACTAGAACATCCTAGGGGGCCACTAGAATACTCTTCCCTCCTCCATGGCGACATCAATGAGTTGTGTGGCTGGCGGACCCCACACTACTTCATCCTCTGCAGCAATGCTGGTCTTGCCTCCATCCTGCAGCTCAGTGTCAGGGTGTTGGCAATCTTCATATAGCCTCGGCCATTTTTATGTAGAGCAACAAGTCTTTCTTTCAGATACTCAGAGAGTTCTTTGCCATGTTGAACTTCGAGTGAGAGCGATAACTCCAAATTTACCACACTTGCTCCCCATTGACACCTGAGGCCTTGTAACACCAATGAGCCACATGACACCCGGGAAGGGAAAATGGCTAATTGGGCAAAATTAGTCCATTTTCACTTAGGGGTGTCTCACCGGTTTAGACATTAATGGCTGTGTGTTGAGTTATTTAGAGGGCACCAAATTTACTGACTACCTCACATTGTATCAAAGTATGAGATCTTCAGTGTTGTCCCATGTAAGGATATAATAAGCTATTTACAAAATGTAATGGGTGTACTCACTTCTGTGATATACTGTCAGCATACCCGATCAGGTGCCTATAAAGTGTTTGGGTCGGTGGCCACCAACGTGATGCTTGAGGGCAAATTTCAGAGTCAATAATGAAACCTAATAAACCATCTCCAAAAGAGCAGATTCTCGAAACTCTGGAATGGAGGCTTAGTTGGCGTTAACTGCCATTCAAACCCATTCCAGGAGCTTTAGTGAATCCCCCACTGTGCCGGCTGCCAACATACCTCTGAAGTCGTGTTGTCATGCGTCTCAAATCAGACACGTCCCAGTTCGGTTGATAAAAGTTTTAATACGCGCTTGTTTAGAATGAAATGTAGTCATTATTTACGAGAAGGAGCAGTATCTGACCTGATGACGGCGCCGACTTATGACAGGATCTTCCTTCGGTTGTCTTGTCTTGGCTTTAATATTTATATCGGGAACATTAGAAAAAAAGTGAGAAAATGCAGAATATATGAAGATGTCGGCACTCTGCTCCCTCTTATCATAGTATAGACCCGGGCGGAGAACTGCCATCTGCAGAATCTGAGCTGAAATCCTCAATATCGTGCTCTATACTCGCATATGACTCGAATAGCCACTGGATAGGGATATACGCCCATACAAATCAGATTAAAGTCCGATGAACCTGCTGACGTCAGAGGGATCAGTCTCAATCTAATGTGTATGGCGACCTCCTAACCTTGCCAACATTGTGGCTGAAGCTCACAAATAGTGATGAGCGGTGCGTATTATCTGAGCACACTCGGGTGATAAACGAGTGACTTTGGCGTTCTCAAAAACTATGTTCGAGTCCCCGCACCTATAGGTCTTGCAGCTATTCAACAGTCACAACACATGCAGGGATTATATAACAAACAAGCAATCTATGCATGTGTTGCGTCTATCAAACAGCCGCGAGACATGCAACTGCGGAGACTCGAACATAAGTTTTTGAACAAGATGAAGTCACTCAGTTAGCACATGAGCATGCGCGGATAACACCTTATCCGCGCACGTTCGCTCATCACTACTCATAAAGCGTTAGGTAATAATACATCCGTATTAAAATGTATGTACGGTATATACTGGGTGGAGTAATGTCATCATCTATGGTGATGTCACTTGTCTACAATGAAATTATTCCGGATATGAGCCTGAATCTTTTCTAATATATTTTCATTGCCTATTAATATTAGTCTTCGTCTTTTGGGAAAAAATTATTATTGAAAAAAAAGAATAGAAATGAATGAAAAGGATTATTTACTCGCTTATACCGCAACATTAATTTCCACAGCTTTTTACAGACACCATCATCACCGTCCCCAATCTAAATTCCCTATGCTCCAAAATATCCCAACCACTACAAATACAGTTCATCCTATAAAATGATCAAGTCCTTTTACAACTCTTTTGATTGAAAATA
Source organism: Ranitomeya imitator (assembly GCF_032444005.1). Lineage (NCBI taxonomy): Eukaryota > Metazoa > Chordata > Amphibia > Anura > Dendrobatidae > Ranitomeya > Ranitomeya imitator. The sequence goes on from NC_091290.1 coordinate 143,337,719, forward strand.
GAAATGTTACGGGGTTTTTGAAATGGTGACAAATGAACTGATTATGTTAAAAACTGCTTTTATTGCTCTCTGGGCCAGATGTCACCTCTCTGCTCTCCAGAATCCCAGAGTGTCTATCGGCCATATCCTCCTTCTCCTCTCGCTTCCTCAAGCTCATTGTGGATAAATGTGAACTCATTAACTTTACTCCATCTCGCATATCTTCCCTACCTGATCTATCTATCAAAATATATGAAATCACACTTTCCCCTGTCCCCAAAATCCGCTATCTCGGAGTAACCCTCGACTCTGCCCTGTCCTTTAAACCACACATACAAGCTCTCCCCACCTCCTGTCGCCTCCAGCTCAAAAATATTTCCAGAATCCGTCCTTTCCTCAACCCTCACTCTAGTAAAATGCTTGTGCATGCCCTCATCATCTCCCGCCTCGACTACTGCAACATCCTCCTCTGTGGCCTACCTTCTAACACTCTCGCACCCCTCCAGTCTGTCCTTAACTGTGCTGCCCGAATTAATCTCTCTCCTTGCTACACTCCTGCTTCCCCTCTTTGCAAATCCCTTCACTGGCTCCCATTCCCTCAGCATATCCAGTTTAAACTAATAACACTGACCTACAAAGCCATCCATAACCTTTCTCCTCCGTATATTTCCACACTAATCTCTCAATATCTTCCCTCACGTAATCACCGGTCCTCCCAAGACCTCCTTCTCTCCTCCACGCTTATTTGCTCCTCACCCAATCGCATCCAAGACTTCTCCCGTACATCCCCCATCCTCTGGAATTCAGTGCCCCAACACGTCCGGTTATCCACCACATTTGGATCCTTCAAACGGAACCTGAAAACCCACCTCTTCAAAGAAGCTTACAACCTGTATGACCACACAGCCACCTCAACACCATTGGAGCTACCGCAACCCCCGACCTATTGTCTCCTTCTCCATAGTCCTGTAGAATGTAAGCCCGCAAGGGCAGGGTCCTCGCCCCTCTGTATCAGTCTGTCATTGTTAGTTTTGTTTACTGTATGTGATATTTGTATTTTAATGTAACCATAAAAAAACAAAACTATATACATGATTATTACAGTCATTGTGTCCTTTTATGATTGGCTTACCGGGCATTTACAGTCATGGGCAGGTTACTGCAGTAGTCAGTGATTGGCTTACCGGGCATTTACAGTCATGGGCAGGTTACTGCAGTAGTCAGTGATTGGCTTACCGGGCATTTACAGTCATGGGCAGGTTACTGCAGTAGTCAGTGATTGGCTTACCGGGCATTTACAGTCATGGGCAGGTTACTGCAGTAGTCAGTGATTGGCTTACCGGGCATTTACAGTCATGGGCAGGTTACTGCAGTAGTCAGTGATTGGCTTACCGGGCATTTACAGTCATGGGCAGGTTACTGCAGTAGTCAGTGATTGGCTTACCGGGCATTTACAGTCATGGGCAGGTTACTGCAGTAGTCAGTGATTGGCTCAGGCTTCTTTCACACATCAGGTTTTCACTGTTAGGCTCAATCCGGCTAAATTTAAAAAAAACGGATCCGGCGAATGTTTCCGCCGGATCCATTTTTTTCCCATAGACTTGTATTCGTTCCGGATTGCGCCGGAAGACATTGCGTTCTTTCCGATTTTTGCCAGATCCGGCAAATCTGCCATTTCCGGTTTCTGGAAAAAACGTCCATAGCAACGTTTTTTGTCTCCGGCGAAAAAGCTTCCGGCTGTTTGTTAGAATGGAAGCCTATGGGAGCCGGAAGGTGCCGGATCCGGAAAATGACGGATTCCGGCACCAGATTCCGTTTTTTTAAACTGAACATGCTCCAATTTTTTTAATCCAATAATCTAGATATGCTAGCCGGATCTGTCAAAAAAACGGATCCGTCGCATCAGTTTTTCATAATCTGCGCCGGATCCAGTTTTTCCAACATTCGCCGGATTGTGCCTGATGCAAAAAACCTGATGTGTAAAAGTAACCTTAGCGTGCTTTTACAGTCATGGGCAGGTTACTGCAGTAGTCAGTTATTGGCTTAGCGGGCATTGGCTTACCGGGCATTTACAGTCATGGGCAGGATACTGCAGTAGTCAGTGATTGGCTTACCGGGCATTTACAGTCATGGGCAGGTTACTGCAGTAGTCAGTGATTGGCTTACCTGGTATTTACAGTCATGTGCAGGTTACTGCAGTAGTCAGTGATTGATTTAGCGGGCATTGGCTTAGCGGGCATTTACAGTCATGGGCAGGTTACTGTAGTAGTCAGTGATTGGCTTACTGGGCATTTACAATCATGTGCAGGTTACTGCAGTAGTCAGTGATTGGCTTAGCGGGCATTTACAGTCATGGGCAGGTTACTGCAGTAGTCAGTGATTGGCTTACCGGGCATTTACAGCCATGGGCAGGTTACTGCAGTAGTCGGGCATTGGCTTAGCGGGCATTTACAGTCATGGGCAGTTACTGCAGTAGTCAGTGATTCGCTTAGCGGGCGTTTACAGTCATGGGCAGGTTACTGCAGTAGTCAGTGATTGGCTTAGCGGGCATTTACAATCATGGGCAGGTTACTGCAGTAGTCAGTGATTGGCTTAGCGGGCATTTACAGTCATGGGCAGGTTACTGCAGTAGTCAGTGATTGGCTTAGCGGGTATTTACAGTCATGGGCAGGTTACTGCAGTAGTCAGTGATTGGCTTAGCGGGCATTTACAGTCATGGGCAGGTTACTGCAGTAGTCAGTGATTGGCTTAGCGGGTATTTACAGTCATGGGCAGGTTACTGCAGTAGTCAGTGATTGGCTTAGCGGGCATTTACAGTCATGGGCAGGTTACTGCAGTAGTCAGTGATTGGCTTAGCGGGTATTTACAGTCATGGGCAGGTTACTGCAGTAGTCAGTGATTGGCTTAGCGGGTATTTACAGTCATGGGCAGGTTACTGCAGTAGTCAGTGATTGGCTTAGCGGGCATTTACAATCATGGGCAGGTTACTGCAGTAGTCAGTGATTGGCTTTCCGGGCATTTACAGCCATGGGCAGGTTACTGCAGTAGTCAGTGATTGGCTTAGCGGCACTTACAATCACGGGCAGGTTACTGCAGTAGTCAGTGATTGGCTTAGCGGCATTTACAGCTATTGGCAGGTTACTGCAGTAGTCAGTGATTATCTTAGTGGGCATTAATGGCAATTTATGTTGATTTTTGGATGAGAGCAAGAAACTAATGGATAGTAAATGACTGTTGAGGTTAAATATTATCATCATTTTTTTTTATAGTTGTTCTTAAACTTTTATCCCCTGGGCACTCTTTTAACCCTGCTGTTGTCTTCGGTCTGGGGAGACCGATTTTGAACTTTGGTATTTTTTGGGGTGTTCAAGATGCGGTTCTGAAACTTGTGGTTGATTGACTTAAATGAGGATGGGTCGGTCGGCCACGGGTTTCAGAGCCGCATCTTGAATATTTTAAAGAATATTGAAGTTCACGGTCGGTCGTTTTTGACCGAAGACAACAGCAGGGTTAAGTACTAAACTTTTCCATATTCTTGAGGGGTCAACATCCATGACACTTTTGGGGTCAACAGCCCATTATATCACATTATGGTTTTAAATTATTTCTTTTCCAAGTTGGGAGAGTTACTCTCTATCATTACTGTAACAGTGATAGTACCGCCACGCTGTTACATTATTAATAAGTGTCTCCTTATAATCCTCTAAAGATCATACCGCCATGATGAGCTCCAAAATCTGCCACAAACACTTGAGATTTACACCTGTCACAGTCTCCTGACCACCCGTAAACACAATTCTGCTGCTGTTTCATTAATTGCGAGCTCAGATCTCCAACCGAATGATGAGAGTACTGATCCAGGCATCTGCTCAGTAAAATGTGTGAACGTATAGATCCCATCATGTGTATTTAGCTGTATATAGCACTATCTATTTTCTGGAGCTATTTGTAATGATCCGTGGCATTGATGGAGAGATGGGGACATTTACCAGGCAAAATATTGCAAAACGTGGGTGAGAACAATGATGCACGTGGCGTATGCATTTAGTGCCACAGCATTTACATGCATCATTTAGTTATTATGTCATCAGTAGAAATCACTTTGTTTGTGACTTCATCAATGATCAAAATTTGGCTGGGACGTCCTCACTGATTGACATTTGATTGTAATGTCATCATTGATCATCACTTGGTTGTGACGTCACCACTGGTCCTGGTCAATGCTTGGTTGTGAGGTCGCCCTGGTTGTCACTTGGTTGTGAGGTCGCCACTGATCGTCACTTCGTTGTGAGGTTGCCTTTCGTCGACACTTGGTTGTGAGGTTGCCTCGGGTTGTCATTTGGTTGTGAGTTTGCCGTTGGTTGTCACTTGGTTGTGAGGTTGCCGCTGGTTGTCACTTGGTTGTGAGATCGCCGCTGGTCATCACTTGGTTGTGAGGTCTCCACTGGTTGTCACTTGGTTGTGAGGTCACCACTGGTTGTCACTTGGTTGTAAGGTTGCCGCTGGTCGTCACTTGGTTGTGAGGTCACGACTGGTTGTCACTTGGTTGTAATTTTGACGCTGGTTGTCACTTGGTTGTGAGGTCGCTGCTGGTTGTCACTTGGTTGTAAGTTTGATGTTGGTTGTCACTTGGTTGTAAGTTTGACGCTGGTCATCACTTGGTTGTGAGGTCACCACTGGTCGTCACTTGGTTGTGAGGTCACGACTGGTTGTCACTTGGTTGTAAGGTTGCCGCTGGTCGTCACTTGGTTGTGAGGTCACGACTGGTTGTCACTTGGTTGTGAGGTCACGACTGGTTGTCACTTGGTTGTAATTTTGACGCTGGTTGTCACTTGGTTGTCACTTGGTTGTAAGTTTGATGCTGGTTGTCACTTGGTTGTAAGTTTGACGCTGGTGGTCACTTGGTTGTGAGGTCGCCGCTGGTGGTCACTTGGTTGTGAGGTCGCCGCTGGTCGTCACTTGGTTGTGAGGTCGCCGCTGGTCGTCACTTGGTTGTGACGTCGCTGCTGTTTGTCACTTGGTTCTGATGTCATCACTGCTTATCACTTGGTTCTGATGACATCATTGTTCATAACTTGGTTCTGATGTCATCATTGGTCATCACTTGGTTCTGATGTCATCATTGGTCATCACTTGGTTCTGATGTCATCATTGGTCATCACTTGGTTCTGATGTCATCATTGGTCATCACTTGGTTCTGATGTCATCATTGGTCATCACTTGGTTGTGATTTCATCATTTGGTTATGATGGAATCACTGGTCATCACGTGATTTTGAAGTCATCACTGGTTAACACCGTTGTGATGTCATCATTGCTCACTAGATATCACATAGTCATTATATCATCACTTGTGTCATCTTGGGAAAATATGTGTTTTATCAGCAAACAGGGCAGATTACCATTTATTCAGTATCTGTAAGCAAAATATGTCTGAGACCTGAATTTTTCCATATAATGGTTATATATTGCCATAGAGAGAACACCAGGGCCATATGGTGCCAATGTAATATCTGTGGAAATAGCTTGCCATAAATTCATGGTGGTTATGCAGCTCAGTTCCTCTTGGCCAATATGCTATACAAGACACAACCCGTGGACAGGTGTGCGGCTATTTCTTGTCCGCGGCCATGTGTTCTAATTCTGTACAAGCAAAATAGGTAATTTTTTGATCTGTGAATAGGCAGATCTTAGACATTTCCGGTGCGTCCTCCTCCGGTCACTGGTCACTTGGTGTCCTCATTTGTACAGTGAAGCTCACAGATCAGATATCAAAATACACTCGGAATATGATCCCTCTAATGGCGGCTCGTGCCTCGCCTTCCTCTTTTTCCTATTCTGGCCATTTTAACCAGCTTTTCTCTGTTCCTTTGGTTTCCTTTTTCCTTTATAATTTTATTTTTACAGCACTTAATGTTCTGATAAGTGCACGTAAAGCTGAAACAGGATCCTAATATGGCAAAAATAAAGGATAAAAGCGATGCAACTTTCTCATACAGTTGAAAAATCATCACAAAGGAACACACTGTAAAAAATGTAAAAATGGATTATAAAAACATAAGGATGGATGGATAGGGAGGAGGTATAAAATCATACCCTCGCCATGCCATCCGACTTTACTAACATGTGGCAGAATGGCCGGTGGTGCAGAGCTCACTGATACCAGCACCGTCCTGGAATAGGAGCAACTGGGGTAACAAGTCCGTTCATGACATTTCGTCATCCTGAATCTCCTCCATCACCTGTGAGTGATATTATTGAGAAGTGGAAGGAACCAAAGCAACTCAGCCACGAAGTGGAGACCCCCATACTGTTACAGAGCGGGGGGTCGAGTGCTGAGGAGCAGAGGGCAGAAAAGTCACCAAAGCTCTGCTGACCACATACCAGACCTCCTCTGGTATCAACACAAACACGGCATTCCCCCGATAGGAGATTTAAGGCTGAGCAGCTCCATGCAGCCGTACATTACCAAGCACAATGCTGAACATCGGATGGAGTGGTGTAAAGCTGCCATCACTGGACACTGGAGGAGACGTGTTCTGTGCAGTGATGGATTGCAATTCTCTATCTGCATCTGGAGGAGGGGTTTCCATGTGCAAATGAGAATAATGATGATACCTCTACACTGTGACAGCCCTTCAGATATTTGTAGACATCTATTAAGTCTCCTCTTAGCCTTCTTTTTTGCAAGCTAAACATTCCCAGATCCTTTAACCGTTGTAGGACATAGTTTACAGTCCGCTCACCATCCTGGTAGCTCTTCTCTGGACTTGCTCCAGGTTTTCGTCTGCAGCTTGATGGAGGAGGATAACGCAACGGGCCATTATTAGCGCTCGGCTTTGGTTCCATACTTCCAGTGAAGGGAAATCTTAATCTTTAGCAAAAGACATTGTGGACAGTTGTAGCGTCCAGCATGGTGGGAACAGTTTGGGGAAGACCCTTTTCTCTTCCCCACGATTGTGTCCAGCTCACAAGGTTCTTACAGAGATGATTGAAGGAGTTTGGTGGAAAAACATGACCGGACCACAACTCCACCACCGGGATGAGCGAGCAGATTGCGAGACCGGCCTCTCCTCTAGCGAGTGTGTACACATATATATGCCTCAGTGCTAATAATGGATGCTCCTTCTTGCAGTATAATAATGGCTTGTTTTCTAGACATGTCTCGGAGAAGAAAATAAAGCTATGAATGTCTGATCAGCTCTTAGATAAATAGGAAAGTGATATTGAAAACTGATAGGACGGAGGCGAGATACGGGGGCCTCCCCCACCGAGGAATCTTCAGCCCAGACAGATAATCTGAAAGGCAATAAGTACAGATGCGATTGTCAAGAGCTGCTGAAGAATAGGATATAATGTAACCAGATCATGCACGGGCGCAATGTTTCCTGGCCCTTAAAGAGCTGATTTGAATATTTAGTGGACAAATACAATCTCGCTGACAATAGATCTGCTCCACATAATATTTATTTGCGACTTGCTTTTCCGGCAGTGAAGACGGGAAAAGAGCAAAGCACCTGAAATCCCATCCGCACTTGTGTCCTGCTCTCCATCCTACCCGAGAACGGAGGATTATTCCTCGATTATCACTAAAGAGTCTTAACACTGAATTGTCACAAAGCGGGGCTCGCATTTCCAGGGTATATCCGCTGTTAGAGGCTGGGGATGGAGGCTGGCTTTATTCAGGTAAAGATGGCAGCAATCGCGCCAATCGCCGCACGGTTCATCTAATACCGGTAAATGCTACACTTTGCAAATAAATTAAAGATATTGATCTGACATAGACAATAAAATGTTTTTCAGCAATAGTTGGGGTTTCTAGGGCCCACCAGAGAAAATGATTGTAACCGCCTGCAACCCCAGCCCCCAATCTATACACATCCACTTTCCATCCAAGGAAATTCTGTGTGACAATATCATATCCTGCCATGTACACCATAGGATTGAGCGCCTCTTTGTGCCACCATACAATGCTACATAGACTGCACTGTACCAGTGACATCACCATCCAATGCTACATAGACTGCACTGTACCAGTGACATCACCGTCCAATGCTACCTAGACTGCACTGTACCAGTGACGTCCAATGCTACGTAGACTGCACTGTACCAGTGACATCACCGTCCAATGCTACATAGACTGCACTGTACCAGTGACATCACCGTCCAATGCTACATAGACTGCACTGTACCAGTGACATCACCGTCCAATGCTACATAGACTGCTCTCATTCTGTCACAGTGAGTGCAGTCTATGTAGTGTTGGGTAGTCATATCACAGAATTAGTGCCTTCTGTGTAGTGTTGGACGATGATCATGCAGAATGATTGCCGTCTAAATAGTGTTGGGTGATTGTACTCTGCGGTGCGTTGGATGATGATTTAACAGCGTGATTGCAGTCTATATTGTGTTGGATGATGTCAGAGTGAGTGCAGTCTATGTAGTGTTTAGTGATGTCACAGAGTGAGTGCAGTCTATGTAGCATTGGATGATGATGTCACTGGGTACTGTGCAGTCTATGTGGCATTGGATGGTGATGTGACAGAGTGAGTGCAGTCTATGTAGTGTTGGGTGGTGGTGTCGCAGAGTGAGTGCAGTCTATGTAGTGTTGGGTGGTGGTGTCGCAGAGTGAGTGCAGTCTATGTAGTGTTGGGTGGTGGTGTCGCAGAGTGAGTGCAGTCTATGTAGTGTTGGGTGGTGGTGTCGCAGAGTGAGTTCAGTCTATGTAGTGTTGGGTGGTGGTGTCACAGAGTGAGTGCAGTCTATGTAGTATTGGGTGGTGATGTCAGAGTGAGTGCAGTCTATGGAGTGTTGGGTGGTGGTGTCGCAGAGTGAGTGCAGTGTATGTAGTGTTGGGTGGTGATGTCGCAGAGTGAGTGTAGTCTATGTAGTGTTGGGTGGTGATGTCGCAGAGTGAGTGCAGTCTATGTAGTGTTGGGTGGTGGTGTCGCAGAGTGAGTGCAGTCTATGTAGTGTTGGGTGGTGATGTCGCAGAGTGAGTGGAGTCTATGTAGTGTTGGGTGGTGGTGTCGCAGAGTGAGTGCAGTCTATGTAGTGTTGGGTGGTGGTGTCGCAGAGTGAGTGCAGTCTATGTAGTGTTGGGTGGGGATGTCGCAGAGTGAGTTCAGTCTATGTAGTGTTGGGTGGTGGTTTCGCATAGTGAGTGCAGTCTATGTAGTGTTGGGTGGTGGTGTCGCAGAGTGAGTGCAGTGTATGTAGTGTTGGGTGGTGGTGTCGCAGAGTGAGTGCAGTCTATGTAGTGTTGGGTGGTGGTGTCGCAGAGTGAGTGCAGTGTATGTAGTGTTGGGTGGTGGTGTCGCAGAGTGAGTGCAGTCTATGTAGTGTTGGGTGTTGGTGTCACAGAGTGAGTGCAGTGTATGTAGTGTTGGGTGGTGGTGTCGCAGAGTGAGTTCAGTCTATGTAGTGTTGGGTGGTGGTGTCGCAGAGTGAGTGCAGTCTATGTAGTGTTGGGTGGGGATGTCGCAGAGTGAGTGCAGTGTATGTAGTGTTGGGTGGTGTCGCAGAGTGAGTGCAGTGTATGTAGTGTTGGGTGGTGGTGTCGCAGAGTGAGTGCAGTCTATGTAGTGTTGGGTGGTGGTGTCGCAGAGTGAGTGCAGTCTATGTAGTGTTGGGTGGTGGTGTCGCAGAGTGAGTGCAGTCTATGTAGTGTTAGGTGGTGGTGTCGCAGAGTGAGTGCAGTCTATGTAGTGTTGGGTGGTGGTGTCGCAGAGTGAGTGCAGTCTATGTAGTGTTGGGTGGTGGTGTCGCAGTGTGAGTGTAGTCTATGTAGTGTTGGGTGGTGGTGTCGCAGGGTGAGTAGTCTATGTAGTGTTGGGTGGTGGTGTCGCAGAGTGAGTGCAGTCTATGTAGTGTTGGGTGGTGGTGTCGCAGAGTGAGTTCAGTCTATGTAGTGTTGGGTGGGGATGTCGCAGAGTGAGTGCAGTCTATGTAGTGTTGGGTGGGGATATCGCAGAGTGAGTGCAGTCTATGTAGTGTTGGGTGGTGGTGTCGCAGAGTGAGTGCAGTCTATGTAGTGTTGGGTGGTGGTGTCGCAGAGTGAGTTCAGTCTATGTAGTGTTGGGTGGGGATGTCGCAGAGTGAGTGCAGTCTATGTAGTGTTGGGTGGTGATGTCGCAGAGTGAGTGCAGTCTATGTAGTGTTGGGTGGTGATGTCGCAGAGTGAGTGCAGTCTATGTAGTGTTGGGTGGTGATGTCGCAGAGTGAGTGCAGTCTATGTAGTGTTGGGTGGTGGTGTCGCAGAGTGAGTTCAGTCTATGTAGTGTTGGGTGGGGATGTCGCAGAGTGAGTGCAGTCTATGTAGTGTTGGGTGGTGATGTCGCAGAGTGAGTGCAGTCTGTAGTGTTGGGTGGTGGTGTCGCAGAGTGAGTTCAGTCTATGTAGTGTTGGGTGGGGATGTCGCAGAGTGAGTGCAGTCTATGTAGTGTTGGGTGGAGGTTTCGCAGAGTGAGTGCAGTCTATGTAGTGTTGGGTGGTGATGTCGCAGAGTGAGTGCAGTCTATGTAGTGTTGGGTGGTGGTGTCGCAGAGTGAGTGCAGTCTATGTAGTGTTGGGTGGTGGTGTCGCAGAGTGAGTGCAGTCTATGTAGTGTTGGGTGGGGATGTCGCAGAGTGAGTGCAGTCTATGTAGTGTTGGGTGGTGGTGTCGCAGAGTGAGTTCAGTCTATGTAGTGTTGGGTGCGGATGTCGCAGAGTGAGTGCAGTCTATGTAGCATTGGATGATGATGTCACTGGGTACTGTGCAGTCTATGTGGCATTGGATGGTGATGTGACAGAGTGAGTGCAGTCTATGTAGTGTTGGGTGGTGGTGTCGCAGAGTGAGTGCAGTCTATGTAGTGTTGGGTGGTGGTGTCGCAGAGTGAGTGCAGTCTATGTAGTGTTGGGTGGTGGTGTCGCAGAGTGAGTGCAGTCTATGTAGTGTTGGGTGGTGGTGTCGCAGAGTGAGTTCAGTCTATGTAGTGTTGGGTGGTGGTGTCACAGAGTGAGTGCAGTCTATGTAGTGTTGGGTGGTGTCGCAGAGTGAGTGCAGTGTATGTAGTGTTGGGTGGTGGTGTCGCAGAGTGAGTGCAGTCTATGTAGTGTTGGGTGGTGGTGTCGCAGAGTGAGTGCAGTCTATGTAGTGTTGGGTGGTGGTGTCGCAGAGTGAGTGCAGTCTATGTAGTGTTAGGTGGTGGTGTCGCAGAGTGAGTGCAGTCTATGTAGTGTTGGGTGGTGGTGTCGCAGAGTGAGTGCAGTCTATGTAGTGTTGGGTGGTGGTGTCGCAGTGTGAGTGTAGTCTATGTAGTGTTGGGTGGTGGTGTCGCAGGGTGAGTAGTCTATGTAGTGTTGGGTGGTGGTGTCGCAGAGTGAGTTCAGTCTATGTAGTGTTGGGTGGGGATGTCGCAGAGTGAGTGCAGTCTATGTAGTGTTGGGTGGTGATGTCGCAGAGTGAGTGCAGTCTATGTAGTGTTGGGTGTTGGTGTCACAGAGTGAGTGCAGTGTATGTAGTGTTGGGTGGTGGTGTCGCAGAGTGAGTTCAGTCTATGTAGTGTTGGGTGGTGGTGTCGCAGAGTGAGTGCAGTCTATGTAGTGTTGGGTGGGGATGTCGCAGAGTGAGTGCAGTGTATGTAGTGTTGGGTGGTGTCGCAGAGTGAGTGCAGTGTATGTAGTGTTGGGTGGTGGTGTCGCAGAGTGAGTGCAGTGTATGTAGTGTTGGGTGGTGGTGTCGCAGAGTGAGTGCAGTCTATGTAGTGTTGGGTGGTGGTGTCGCAGAGTGAGTGCAGTCTATGTAGTGTTGGGTGGGGATGTCGCAGAGTGAGTGCAGTCTATGTAGTGTTGGGTGGTGGTGTCGCAGAGTGAGTTCAGTCTATGTAGTGTTGGGTGCGGATGTCGCAGAGTGAGTGCAGTCTATGTAGCATTGGATGATGATGTCACTGGGTACTGTGCAGTCTATGTGGCATTGGATGGTGATGTGACAGAGTGAGTGCAGTCTATGTAGTGTTGGGTGGTGGTGTCGCAGAGTGAGTGCAGTCTATGTAGTGTTGGGTGGTGGTGTCGCAGAGTGAGTGCAGTCTATGTAGTGTTGGGTGGTGGTGTCGCAGAGTGAGTGCAGTCTATGTAGTGTTGGGTGGTGGTGTCGCAGAGTGAGTTCAGTCTATGTAGTGTTGGGTGGTGGTGTCACAGAGTGAGTGCAGTCTATGTAGTGTTGGGTGGTGTCGCAGAGTGAGTGCAGTGTATGTAGTGTTGGGTGGTGGTGTCGCAGAGTGAGTGCAGTCTATGTAGTGTTGGGTGGTGGTGTCGCAGAGTGAGTGCAGTCTATGTAGTGTTGGGTGGTGGTGTCGCAGAGTGAGTGCAGTCTATGTAGTGTTAGGTGGTGGTGTCGCAGAGTGAGTGCAGTCTATGTAGTGTTGGGTGGTGGTGTCGCAGAGTGAGTGCAGTCTATGTAGTGTTGGGTGGTGGTGTCGCAGTGTGAGTGTAGTCTATGTAGTGTTGGGTGGTGGTGTCGCAGGGTGAGTAGTCTATGTAGTGTTGGGTGGTGGTGTCGCAGAGTGAGTTCAGTCTATGTAGTGTTGGGTGGGGATGTCGCAGAGTGAGTGCAGTCTATGTAGTGTTGGGTGGTGATGTCGCAGAGTGAGTGCAGTCTATGTAGTGTTGGGTGTTGGTGTCACAGAGTGAGTGCAGTGTATGTAGTGTTGGGTGGTGGTGTCGCAGAGTGAGTTCAGTCTATGTAGTGTTGGGTGGTGGTGTCGCAGAGTGAGTGCAGTCTATGTAGTGTTGGGTGGGGATGTCGCAGAGTGAGTGCAGTGTATGTAGTGTTGGGTGGTGTCGCAGAGTGAGTGCAGTGTATGTAGTGTTGGGTGGTGGTGTCGCAGAGTGAGTGCAGTGTATGTAGTGTTGGGTGGTGGTGTCGCAGAGTGAGTGCAGTCTATGTAGTGTTGGGTGGTGGTGTCGCAGAGTGAGTGCAGTCTATGTAGTGTTAGGTGGTGGTGTCGCAGAGTGAGTGCAGTCTATGTAGTGTTGGGTGGTGGTGTCGCAGAGTGAGTGCAGTCTATGTAGTGTTGGGTGGTGGTGTCGCAGTGTGAGTGCAGTCTATGTAGTGTTGGGTGGTGGTGTCGCAGAGTAAGTGCAGTCTATGTAGTGTTGGGTGGTGGTGTCGCAGAGTAAGTGCAGTCTATGTAGTGTTGGGTGGTGGTGTCGCAGGGTGAGTAGTCTATGTAGTGTTGGGTGGTGGTGTCGCAGAGTGAGTGCAGTCTATGTAGTGTTGGGTGGTGGTGTCGCAGAGTGAGTTCAGTCTATGTAGTGTTGGGTGGGGATGTCGCAGAGTGAGTGCAGTCTATGTAGTGTTGGGTGGTGATGTCGCAGAGTGAGTGCAGTCTATGTAGTGTTGGGTGGTGATGTCGCAGAGTGAGTGCAGTCTATGTAGTGTTGGGTGGTGATGTCGCAGAGTGAGTGCAGTCTATGTAGTGTTGGGTGGTGGTGTCGCAGAGTGAGTTCAGTCTATGTAGTGTTGGGTGGGGATGTCGCAGAGTGAGTGCAGTCTATGTAGTGTTGGGTGGTGATGTCGCAGAGTGAGTGCAGTCTATGTAGTGTTGGGTGGTGGTGTCGCAGAGTGAGTTCAGTCTATGTAGTGTTGGGTGGGGATGTCGCAGAGTGAGTGCAGTCTATGTAGTGTTGGGTGGAGGTTTCGCAGAGTGAGTGCAGTCTATGTAGTGTTGGGTGGTGATGTCGCAGAGTGAGTGCAGTCTATGTAGTGTTGGGTGGTGGTGTCGCAGAGTGAGTGCAGTCTATGTAGTGTTGGGTGGTGGTGTCGCAGAGTGAGTGCAGTCTATGTAGTGTTGGGTGGTGGTGTCGCAGAGAGTGCAGTCTATGTAGTGTTGGGTGGGGATGTCGCAGAGTGAGTGCAGTCTATGTAGTGTTGGGTGGTGGTGTCGCAGAGTGAGTTTAGTCTATGTAGTGTTGGGTGGGGATGTCGCAGAGTGAGTGCAGTCTATGTAGTGTTGGGTGGAGGTTTCGCAGAGTGAGTGCAGTCTATGTAGTGTTGGGTGGTGATGTCGCAGAGTGAGTGCAGTCTATGTAGTGTTGGGTGGTGGTGTCGCAGAGTGAGTGCAGTCTATGTAGTGTTGGGTGGTGGTGTCGCAGAGTGAGTGCAGTCTATGTAGTGTTGGGTGGTGATGTCGCAGAGTGAGTGCAGTCTATGTAGTGTTGGGTGGTGGTGTCGCAGAGTGAGTTCAGTCTATGTAGTGTTGGGTGGGGATGTCGCAGAGTGAGTGCAGTCTATGTAGTGTTGGGTGGAGGTTTCGCAGAGTGAGTGCAGTCTATGTAGTGTTGGGTGGTGATGTCACAGAGTGAGTGCAGTCTATGTAGTGTTGGGTGGAGGTTTCGCAGAGTGAGTTCAGTCTATGTAGTGTTGGGTGGTGGTGTCGCAGAGTGAGTTCAGTCTATGTAGTGTTGGGTGGGGATGTCGCAGAGTGAGTGCAGTCTATGTAGTGTTGGGTGGTGATGTCGCAGAGTGAGTTCAGTCTATGTAGTGTTGGGTGGGGATGTCGCAGAGTGAGTGCAGTCTATGTAGTGTTGGGTGGGGATGTCAGAGTGAGTGCAGTCTATGTAGTGTTGGGTGGGGATGTCAGAGTGAGTGCAGTCTATGTAGTGTTGGGTGGTGGTGTCGCAGAGTGAGTTCAGTCTATGTAGTGTTGGGTGGGGATGTCGCAGAGTGAGTGCAGTCTATGTAGTGTTGGGTGGTGGTGTCGCAGAGTGAGTGCAGTCTATGTAGTGTTGGGTGGTGGTGTCGCAGAGTGAGTGCAGTCTATGTAGTGTTAGGTGGTGGTGTCGCAGAGTGAGTGCAGTCTATGTAGTGTTGGGTGGTGGTGTCGCAGAGTGAGTGCAGTCTATGTAGTGTTAGGTGGTGGTGTCGCAGAGTGAGTGCAGTCTATGTAGTGTTGGGTGGTGGTGTCGCAGAGTGAGTGCAGTCTATGTAGTGTTGGGTGGTGGTGTCGCAGTGTGAGTGTAGTCTATGTAGTGTTGGGTGGTGGTGTCGCAGAGTAAGTGCAGTCTATGTAGTGTTGGGTGGTGGTGTCGCAGAGTAAGTGCAGTCTATGTAGTGTTGGGTGGTGGTGTCGCAGGGTGAGTAGTCTATGTAGTGTTGGGTGGTGGTGTCGCAGAGTGAGTTCAGTCTATGTAGTGTTGGGTGGTGGTGTCGCAGAGTGAGTGCAGTCTATGTAGTGTTGGGTGGTGGTGTCGCAGAGTGAGTGCAGTCTATGTAGTGTTGGGTGGTGGTGTCGCAGTGTGAGTGTAGTCTATGTAGTGTTGGGTGGTGGTGTCGCAGGGTGAGTAGTCTATGTAGTGTTGGGTGGTGGTGTCGCAGAGTGAGTGCAGTCTATGTAGTGTTGGGTGGTGGTGTCGCAGAGTGAGTTCAGTCTATGTAGTGTTGGGTGGGGATGTCGCAGAGTGAGTGCAGTCTATGTAGTGTTGGGTGGTGATGTCGCAGAGTGAGTGCAGTCTATGTAGTGTTGGGTGGTGATGTCGCAGAGTGAGTGCAGTCTATGTAGTGTTGGGTGGTGATGTCGCAGAGTGAGTGCAGTCTATGTAGTGTTGGGTGGTGGTGTCGCAGAGTGAGTTCAGTCTATGTAGTGTTGGGTGGGGATGTCGCAGAGTGAGTGCAGTCTATGTAGTGTTGGGTGGTGATGTCGCAGAGTGAGTGCAGTCTATGTAGTGTTGGGTGGTGGTGTCGCAGAGTGAGTTCAGTCTATGTAGTGTTGGGTGGGGATGTCGCAGAGTGAGTGCAGTCTATGTAGTGTTGGGTGGAGGTTTCGCAGAGTGAGTGCAGTCTATGTAGTGTTGGGTGGTGATGTCGCAGAGTGAGTGCAGTCTATGTAGTGTTGGGTGGTGGTGTCGCAGAGTGAGTGCAGTCTATGTAGTGTTGGGTGGTGGTGTCGCAGAGTGAGTGCAGTCTATGTAGTGTTGGGTGGGGATGTCACAGAGTGAGTGCAGTCTATGTAGTGTTGGGTGGTGGTGTCGCAGAGTGAGTTCAGTCTATGTAGTGTTGGGTGCGGATGTCGCAGAGTGAGTGCAGTCTATGTAGCATTGGATGATGATGTCACTGGGTACTGTGCAGTCTATGTGGCATTGGATGGTGATGTGACAGAGTGAGTGCAGTCTATGTAGTGTTGGGTGGTGGTGTCGCAGAGTGAGTGCAGTCTATGTAGTGTTGGGTGGTGGTGTCGCAGAGTGAGTGCAGTCTATGTAGTGTTGGGTGGTGGTGTCGCAGAGTGAGTGCAGTCTATGTAGTGTTGGGTGGTGGTGTCGCAGAGTGAGTTCAGTCTATGTAGTGTTGGGTGGTGGTGTCACAGAGTGAGTGCAGTCTATGTAGTGTTGGGTGGTGATGTCAGAGTGAGTGCAGTCTATGGAGTGTTGGGTGGTGGTGTCGCAGAGTGAGTGCAGTGTATGTAGTGTTGGGTGGTGATGTCGCAGAGTGAGTGCAGTCTATGTAGTGTTGGGTGGTGGTGTCGCAGAGTGAGTGCAGTCTATGTAGTGTTGGGTGGTGATGTCGCAGAGTGAGTGGAGTCTATGTAGTGTTGGGTGGTGGTGTCGCAGAGTGAGTGCAGTCTATGTAGTGTTGGGTGGTGGTGTCGCAGAGTGAGTGCAGTCTATGTAGTGTTGGGTGGGGATGTCGCAGAGTGAGTTCAGTCTATGTAGTGTTGGGTGGTGGTTTCGCAGAGTGAGTGCAGTCTATGTAGTGTTGGGTGGTGGTGTCGCAGAGTGAGTGCAGTGTATGTAGTGTTAGGTGGTGGTGTCGCAGAGTGAGTGCAGTCTATGTAGTGTTGGGTGGTGGTGTCGCAGAGTGAGTGCAGTGTATGTAGTGTTGGGTGGTGGTGTCGCAGAGTGAGTGCAGTCTATGTAGTGTTGGGTGTTGGTGTCACAGAGTGAGTGCAGTGTATGTAGTGTTGGGTGGTGGTGTCGCAGAGTGAGTTCAGTCTATGTAGTGTTGGGTGGTGGTGTCGCAGAGTGAGTGCAGTCTATGTAGTGTTGGGTGGGGATGTCGCAGAGTGAGTGCAGTGTATGTAGTGTTGGGTGGTGTCGCAGAGTGAGTGCAGTGTATGTAGTGTTGGGTGGTGGTGTCGCAGAGTGAGTGCAGTCTATGTAGTGTTGGGTGGTGGTGTCGCAGAGTGAGTGCAGTCTATGTAGTGTTGGGTGGTGGTGTCGCAGAGTGAGTGCAGTCTATGTAGTGTTAGGTGGTGGTGTCGCAGAGTGAGTGCAGTCTATGTAGTGTTGGGTGGTGGTGTCGCGGAGTGAGTGCAGTCTATGTAGTGTTGGGTGGTGGTGTCGCAGTGTGAGTGTAGTCTATGTAGTGTTGGGTGGTGGTGTCGCAGAGTAAGTGCAGTCTATGTAGTGTTGGGTGGTGGTGTCGCAGAGTAAGTGCAGTCTATGTAGTGTTGGGTGGTGGTGTCGCAGGGTGAGTAGTCTATGTAGTGTTGGGTGGTGGTGTCGCAGAGTGAGTGCAGTCTATGTAGTGTTGGGTGGTGGTGTCGCAGAGTGAGTTCAGTCTATGTAGTGTTGGGTGGGGATGTCGCAGAGTGAGTGCAGTCTATGTAGTGTTGGGTGGTGATGTCGCAGAGTGAGTGCAGTCTATGTAGTGTTGGGTGGTGATGTCGCAGAGTGAGTGCAGTCTATGTAGTGTTGGGTGGTGATGTCGCAGAGTGAGTGCAGTCTATGTAGTGTTGGGTGGTGGTGTCGCAGAGTGAGTGCAGTGTATGTAGTGTTGGGTGGGGATGTCGCAGAGTGAGTGCAGTCTATGTAGTGTTGGGTGGTGATGTCGCAGAGTGAGTGCAGTCTATGTAGTGTTGGGTGGTGGTGTCGCAGAGTGAGTTCAGTCTATGTAGTGTTGGGTGGGGATGTCGCAGAGTGAGTGCAGTCTATGTAGTGTTGGGTGGAGGTTTCGCAGAGTGAGTGCAGTCTATGTAGTGTTGGGTGGTGAAGTCGCAGAGTGAGTGCAGTCTATGTAGTGTTGGGTGGTGGTGTCGCAGAGTGAGTGCAGTCTATGTAGTGTTGGGTGGTGGTGTCGCAGAGTGAGTGCAGTCTATGTAGTGTTGGGTGGTGGTGTCGCAGAGTGAGTGCAGTCTATGTAGTGTTGGGTGGGGATGTCGCAGAGTGAGTGCAGTCTATGTAGTGTTGGGTGGTGGTGTCGCAGAGTGAGTGCAGTCTATGTAGTGTTGGGTGGAGGTTTCGCAGAGTGAGTGCAGTCTATGTAGTGTTGGGTGGTGATGTCGCAGAGTGAGTGCAGTCTATGTAGTGTTGGGTGGTGGTGTCGCAGAGTGAGTGCAGTCTATGTAGTGTTGGGTGGTGGTGTCGCAGAGTGAGTGCAGTCTATGTAGTGTTGGGTGGTGATGTCGCAGAGTGAGTGCAGTCTATGTAGTGTTGGGTGGTGGTGTCGCAGAGTGAGTTCAGTCTATGTAGTGTTGGGTGGGGATGTCGCAGAGTGAGTGCAGTCTATGTAGTGTTGGGTGGAGGTTTCGCAGAGTGAGTGCAGTCTATGTAGTGTTGGGTGGTGATGTCGCAGAGTGAGTGCAGTCTATGTAGTGTTGGGTGGAGGTTTCGCAGAGTGAGTTCAGTCTATGTAGTGTTGGGTGGTGGTGTCGCAGAGTGAGTTCAGTCTATGTAGTGTTGGGTGGGGATGTCGCAGAGTGAGTGCAGTCTATGTAGTGTTGGGTGGTGATGTCGCAGAGTGAGTGCAGTCTATGTAGTGTTGGGTGGTGATGTCGCAGAGTGAGTGCAGTCTATGTAGTGTTGGGTGGTGGTGTCGCAGAGTGAGTTCAGTCTATGTAGTGTTGGGTGGGGATGTCGCAGAGTGAGTGCAGTCTATGTAGTGTTGAGTGGTGATGTCGCAGTGTGAGTGCAGTCTATGTAGTGTTGGGTGGTGGTGTCGCAGAGTGAGTGCAGTCTATGTAGTGTTGGGTGGGGATGTCGCAGAGTGAGTTCAGTCTATGTAGTGTTGGGTGCTGGTGTCGCAGAGTGAGTGCAGTCTTATGTAGTGTTGGGTGGTGATGTCGCAGAGTGAGTGCAGTCTATGTAGTGTTGGGTGGAGGTTTCGCAGAGTGAGTGCAGTCTATGTAGTGTTGGGTGGTGATGTCGCAGAGTGAGTGCAGTCTATGTAGTGTTGGGTGGTGGTGTCGCAGAGTGAGTGCAGTCTATGTAGTGTTGGGTGGTGGTGTCGCAGAGTGAGTGCAGTCTATGTAGTGTTGGGTGGTGATGTCGCAGAGTGAGTGCAGTCTATGTAGTGTTGGGTGGTGGTGTCGCAGAGTGAGTTCAGTCTATGTAGTGTTGGGTGGGGATGTCGCAGAGTGAGTGCAGTCTATGTAGTGTTGGGTGGAGGTTTCGCAGAGTGAGTGCAGTCTATGTAGTGTTGGGTGGTGATGTCGCAGAGTGAGTGCAGTCTATGTAGTGTTGGGTGGAGGTTTCGCAGAGTGAGTTCAGTCTATGTAGTGTTGGGTGGTGGTGTCGCAGAGTGAGTTCAGTCTATGTAGTGTTGGGTGGGGATGTCGCAGAGTGAGTGCAGTCTATGTAGTGTTGGGTGGTGATGTCGCAGAGTGAGTGCAGTCTATGTAGTGTTGGGTGGTGATGTCGCAGAGTGAGTGCAGTCTATGTAGTGTTGGGTGGTGGTGTCGCAGAGTGAGTTCAGTCTATGTAGTGTTGGGTGGGGATGTCGCAGAGTGAGTGCAGTCTATGTAGTGTTGAGTGGTGATGTCGCAGTGTGAGTGCAGTCTATGTAGTGTTGGGTGGTGGTGTCGCAGAGTGAGTGCAGTCTATGTAGTGTTGGGTGGGGATGTCGCAGAGTGAGTTCAGTCTATGTAGTGTTGGGTGCTGGTGTCGCAGAGTGAGTGCAGTCTTATGTAGTGTTGGGTGCGGATGTCGCAGAGTGAGTGCAGTGTATGTAGTGTTGAGTGGTGGTGTCGCAGAGTGAGTGCAGTCTATGTAGTGTTGGGTGGTGGTGTCGCAGAGTGAGTTCAGTCTATGTAGTGTTGGGTGGGGATGTCGCAGAGTGAGTGCAGTCTATGTAGTGTTGGGTGGGGATGTCAGAGTGAGTGCAGTCTATGTAGTGTTGGGTGGGGATGTCAGAGTGAGTGCAGTCTATGTAGTGTTGGGTGGTGGTGTCGCAGAGTGAGTTCAGTCTATGTAGTGTTGGGTGGGGATGTCGCAGAGTGAGTGCAGTCTATGTAGTGTTGGGTGGTAATGTCGCAGAGTGAGTGCAGTCTATGTAGTGTTGGGTGGTGGTGTCGCAGAGTGAGTTCAGTCTATGTAGTGTAGAGTGGTGGTGTCGCAGAGTGAGTGCAGTCTTACGTAGTGTTGGGTGGTGATGTCGCAGAGTGAGTGCAGTCTATGTAGTGTTGGGTGGTGATGTCGCAGAGTGAGTGCAGTCTATGTAGTGTTGGGTGGTGATGTCGCAGAGTGAGTGCAGTCTATGTAGTGTTGGGTGGTGATGTCGCAGAGTGAGTGCAGTCTATGTAGTGTTAGGTGGTGGTGTCGCAGAGTGAGTTCAGTGTATGTAGTGTTGGGTGGTGGTGTCGCAGAGTGAGTGCAGTCTATGTAGTGTTGGGTGGTGATGTCGCAGAGTGAGTGCAGTCTATGTAGTGTTAGGTGGTGGTGTCGCAGAGTGAGTTCAGTGTATGTAGTGTTGGGTGGTGGTGTCGCAGAGTGAGTGCAGTCTATGTAGTGTTGGGTGGTGATGTCGCAGAGTGAGTGCAGTCTATGTAGTGTTGGGTGGTGATGTCGCAGAGTGAGTGCAGTCTATGTAGTGTTGGGTGGTGATGTCGCAGAGTGAGTGCAGTCTATGTAGTGTTAGGTGGTGATGTCGCAGAGTGAGTGCAGTCTATGTAGTGTTGGGTGGTGATGTCGCAGAGTGAGTTCAGTCTATGTAGTGTTGGGTGGGGATGTCGCAGAGTGAGTGCAGTCTATGTAGTGTTGGGTGGTAATGTCGCAGAGTGAGTGCAGTCTATGTAGTGTTGGGTGGTGATGTCGCAGAGTGAGTTCAGTCTATGTAGTGTTGGGTGGTGATGTCGCAGAGTGAGTGCAGTCTATGTAGTGTTAGGTGGTGATGTCGCAGAGTGAGTGCAGTCTATGTAGTGTTGGGTGGTGATGTCGCAGAGTGAGTGCAGTCTATGTAGTGTTGGGTGGTGATGTCGCAGAGTGAGTGCAGTCTATGTAGTGTTAGGTGGTGATGTCGCAGAGTGAGTGCAGTCTATGTAGTGTTAGGTGGTGGTGTCGCAGAGTGAGTTCAGTGTATGTAGTGTTGGGTGGTGGTGTCGCAGAGTGAGTGCAGTCTATGTAGTGTTGGGTGGTGATGTCGCAGAGTGAGTGCAGTCTATGTAGTGTTAGGTGGTGATGTCGCAGAGTGAGTGCAGTCTATGTAGTGTTGGGTGGTGATGTCGCAGAGTGAGTGCAGTCTATGTAGTGTTGGGTGGTGATGTCGCAGAGTGAGTGCAGTCTATGTAGTGTTGGGTGGTGATGTCGCAGAGTGAGTGCAGTCTATGTAGTGTTGGGTGGTGATGTCGCAGAGTGAGTGCAGTCTATGTAGTGTTAGGTGGTGATGTCGCAGAGTGAGTGCAGTCTATGTAGTGTTGGGTGGTGATGTCGCAGAGTGAGTGCAGTCTATGTAGTGTTGGGTGGTGATGTCGCAGAGTGAGTGCAGTCTATGTAGTGTTGGGTGGTGGTGTCGCAGAGTGAGTGCAGTCTTATGTAGTGTTGGGTGGGGATGTCGCAGAGTGAGTGCAGTCTGTTGTTGTATTATGCCATATGGAGTGCAATCTATGTAGCAGTCGCTCTCTCTATAGAATGTGTGATGTAATGATGATGTCACATGTAAGACTACGAAGAAGGTCACATCATCACTACATGATAAAACCTTCAGTGTCCTCTGACATCACCTTCCAGGGCCGGATACGGCTACTTTCACATTAGCGTCGGTACGGGGCCGTCGCGCTGCGTCGGCCTGACGTACCGACGCATACTGTGCAAGCGCCGCACAACGGGGGCAGCGGATGCATTTTTCCAACGCATGCATTTTTCCAGCGCATCCACTGCCCCATTGTGAGTTGTGGGGAGGTGGGGGCGGAGTTCTGGCCGCGCATGCACGGTCGGAAATGGCGGACACAACGCTGCAAAAAACGTTACATGTAACTTTTTTGCTGCCGACGGTCCGCCACAACACGGCGCAACCGTCGCATGACGGTTGCGACGTGTGGCAATGCGTCGCTAATGTTAGTCAATGGAGAAAAAACGCATCCTGCAAGCACTTTTGCAGGATGCGTTTTTTCTCCTAAACGACGCATTGCGACGTGCAGTGCACTACGCAAGTGTGAAAGTAGCCTACATTGCAATGCTCACACCCTCCCCAGTACCAGTGATAACACTTGTGTGAGCCAGGAATCTGCTTGGGCCAGTTGTCACTTCCCTTCCCCCGCTCTTCATGCAATTCTTTCATTATCCAGCAGAAAGTGACAATGACGCGCATCGGAGTATTTTGCACGGTGTATCTGGAGTCTGAGCTCCATCCTGAGGAGGCACGATGGAAGAAAACGTTTTATCAGATTACTGGAAATAAAACTTGTCGTATATCATTTCAGAGAATCGTCCAGGATTAGTTTTTCTAAAAAAAACTGCACCTTTTCTGTCCTTGAGTTGTGTGATAAATGGGGCTAAGCTGCGATACCACGCACAACCTGTGGACAGAGGTGTCGCTGTTTTTGCAATAAAGGAGGCATATTTTTTTTTCTAATCTCGGGCAACTCCTTTCGGAAAGTTCCTTCTATCCCAGTCTTGGCCTCTTCTTCATTGGAAACAGGGTTCCCCTGAGTGTGGATGGGGCGCAGGGTGGCGCTGCACTGGTTACCAATAATCCTCATCATTCAGCGTCATGGCGGTCGGTTTCAATATCCGCATCTGTCGGACATTCCCTCCCCCTCCTCTGTATTAATGTGCGGTAAATGAGGAGTTCTCCACCACGGATCCGGCTAATGTGGTCTGGCTGGATGTGTCGTCCTGCTGAGTGGCCACATACAGGTGCGAAGGCGCGCCGGGTGAGAAGAGGCTTTTTTTTTGTCAATATGAAGAATGTAATCAATGTAAACTCATTTCATTTATTAATCGCTGCGCCCCTACCCATCCCCCACGCCCCACACCCTCGGCCCCGATATAATGCTCTAATAATTCCGTATTGATATGCAGAGCAGATTCCCATTTTAATTTATTGAAGCCGAACACTTTCCAATTTTAAGTGCCTGAATTTAAGAAAAGATTAGTTTAGGGTTTGCAGACAGCTCGCGATGACTGCGATGCAGCATACGTGTTCCTTAAACTCACATTAGCCAAAGAAAGACGGATCGGGGTCACCGGCGCTCGTTTAAATACCGCGATCGTCCTACGGTCATCTATTCCCCGCAATGTAAATACCATAATAAGACGTGAGGATACAGTCTGCTGCTTCTCTGCATGTGACGGATGAGAGTGCAGCTTCCCCTTTAAGCGCTCGCTTTAGTGAGTCCACATATAGCAATTCCCTAATATACTAGCGGTAAGGAAAGCAAAAGTCTTACTGTGCTCACTGAACTTCAATAGGTAAGTATTGGGCAATTGATTTTCATAAGGGGCCACGACAGAGACTATGACTATTATGGAGGCCGAACCAATAGGCTGAAATTATTCCTGATCAATATTAATTATTATTTTATATTAATTGTATCATTTAGTATTCACCGCAATTAAGTATGCTGGCAATCCTCCTATAGACCTATGAGCCCCCATATATACAGGGTAAGCCCCAATATAACCCATTTATACAGTATGAGCCACCACATATTCTCTCTATATACAATATGAGCCCCCACATAGCTTCCTACATACAGCATGAGCCCCACATAGCCCCAATTTACAGTGAGCCCCCACATAGCCTCTCTCTATATATTATGAGCCCCTAAAAACCTCCTATATACAGTATGAGCCCCCACATAGCCTTCCACATATAGCATGAGCTCCACATAGCCTCTAAATACAGTATGAGCCCCCACATAGCCTTCCACATATAGCATGAGCTCCACATAGCCTCTATATACAGTATGAGCCCCCACATAGCCTCTCCTATACAGCATGATCCCTACATAGCCTTCCATATATAGTATGAGCCATATATATCCTCCCATATAGAATATGAGCCCCCACATAGCCTCCCACATACATCATAAGCCCCACATAGCCACCTATATACAGTATGAGCCATCACATAGCCTCCTATATACTGTATGAGCCATCACATAGCCTCCTATTAACAGTATGATCCCTTACATAGCCTCCTAGATGCAGTATGATCCCTCACATAGCCTCCTATATACAGTATGATCTCTCACATTGCCTCCTATATACCGTATGATCTCTCACATTGCCTCCTATATACAGTATGATCCCTCACTTAGCCTCCTATATGCAGTATGATCCCTTACATAGCCTCCTATATGCAGTATGATCCCTCACATAGCCTCCTATATACAGTATGATCTCTCACATAGCCTCCTATATACAGTATGATCCCTCACATTGCCTCATATACAGTATGATCCCTCACATAGCCTCCTATATGCAGTATGATCCCTCACATAGCCTCCTATATACAGTATGATCTCTCACATTGCCTCATATACAGTATGATCCCTCACATTGCCTCATATACAGTATGATCCCTCACTTAGCCTCCTAAAAGCAGTATGATCCCTCACATAGCCTCCTATATACAGTATGATCTTTCACATTGCCTCCTGTATACAGTAGTATCCCTCACATTGCCTCATATACAGTATGATCTCTCACATAGCCTATATGCAGTATGATCCCTCACATAGCCTCCTATATACAGTATGATCTCTGTTGTGAATTCTGCTCTTGGGCTCCCTCCGGTGGTTATGAGTGGTAGTGCTGCTGTCTTTGGATCGCAGCATTTATCAGGTGTGTCCACTTATTGCAATTTGGACTGGGCTATTTAGTCTTGCTTGATCCTTTAGTCAGTGCCAGTTGTCCATTGTTTTTGGAGGATTCACTTCCCTGACTGGTCTCTCCTGTTTTGCTGTTCTTTTCAATAAAGATAAGTTCTGGCTTTGTTTTTGCTGTCCACATGCTGTGGGCCTTATAGTTCTGTGCATTTTCATGTTTTGTCTTGTCCAGCTTTGTCTGTGTAAGCATTTTTTGCAGCCAAGCTGTATCTCTGGAGATGCAGATATACCCTCCATGTCTTTAGTCAGATGTGGAGATTTGTATTTTCTGTGGTGGATATTTTCTAGTGTTTTAATACTGACCGCATAGTACTCTGTCCTATTCTTTCTTTTTAGCTAGAAAGGCCTCCTTTGCTAAATCCTGATTTCAGTCTGCATATGTCATTTCCCTCTCCTCTCACAGTCAATATTTGTGGGGGGCTGTCTATCCTTTCGGGATTTTCTCTGAGGCAAGATAGTTTTCCCGTTTCTATCTTTAGGGGAAGTTAATCCTTAGGCTGTGTCGAGGTGTCTAGGGAGTGGTAGGTACATCCCACGGCTACTTCTAGTTGCGGTGCTAAGTTCAGGGTCTGCGGTCAGTACAGGTACCATCTTCTCCAGGGTACGTCACATGCTGCTCTTAGGCGACCAGATCATAACAGATCTCTCACATTGCCTCCTATATGCAGTATGATCCATCACATAGCATCCTATATACAGTATGATCCCTCACATAGCCTCCTATATACAGTATGATCCCTCACATAGCATCCTATATACAGTATGATCTCTCACATTGCCTCCTATATGCAGTATGATCCCTCACATAGCCTCCTATATGCAGTATGATCTTTCACATCGCCTCCTATATACAGTATGATCTCTCACATTGCCTCCTATATGCAGTATGATCTCTTACATAGCCTCCTATATACAGTATGATCCTCACATAGCCTCCTATATATACAGTATGATCCCTCACATAGTCTCCTATATACAGTATGATCCCTCACATAGCCTCCTATATGCAGTATGATCCCTCACATAGCCTCCTATATACAGTATGATCCCTCACATAGCCTCCTATATGCAGTATGATCCCTCACATAGCCTCCTATATATACAGTACGATCCCTCACATAGCCTCCTATATACAGTATGATCCCTCACATAGCCTCCTATATGCAGTATGATCCCTCACATAGCCTCCTTTATACAGCATGATCCCTTACATAGCCTCCTATATGCAGTATGATCCCTCACATAGCCTCCTATATGCAGTATGATCCCTCACATAGCCTCCTATATACAGTATGATCCCTCACATAGCCTCCTATATACAGTATGATCCCTCACATAGCCTCCTATATATACAGTATGATCCCTCACATAGCCTCCTATATAGAGTATGATCCCTCACATAGCCTCCTATATACAGTATGATCCCTCACATAGCCTCCTATATATACAGTATGATCCCTCACATAGCCTCCTATATAGAGTATGATCCCTCACATAGCCTCCTATATGCAGTATGATCCCTCACATAGCCTCCTATATATACAGTATGATGCCTCACATAGCGTCCTATATGCAGTATGATCCCTCACATAGCCTCCTATATATACAGTATGACCCCACTCATAGCCTCCTATATACAGTATGAGACCCATACTGTATATGAAGTATATGAAAAACAGTTGATTCCTTCTGCTCAGGCAATGTTCCCCAACTCTGAGGACTGGTTATTCCAGCAGGACAATGCACCGTGCCACACAGCTAGGTTAATCAAGGTGTGGATGAAGGACCACCACATCAAATCCCTGTCATGGGCAGCCCAATCTCCAGACCTGAACCCCATTGAAAACCTCTGGAATGTAATCAAAAGGAAGGTGGATAGTCACAAGTCATCAAACAAAGACGAACTGCTTACATTTGTGTACCAGGAGTGGCATAAGGTCACCCAGAAGCAGTGTGAAAGACTGGTGGAAAGCATGCCAAGACGCATGAAAGCTGTGAAAATCATGGTTATTCCACAAAATATTGATTTCTGATCTCTCCCTGAGTTATAACATTAGTATTGTTGTTTCTAAATGATTAGGAACTTGTTTTTTTGCAGTATTTGAGGTCTGCAAGCAATGCATTCTTTTTATTATTTTGACCATTTCTCATTTTCATAAAATAAATACAAAATGTATTGCTTGGAACTTCAGAGACATGTTGTCAGTAGTTTATAGAATAAAAGAACAATTTACATTTTACTCAAAAATAGACCTAGAAAGAGAAAAATCAGACAAACTGAAAATTTTGCAGTGGTCTCTGTTGTTCCAGTCGGTCTGCACCCTCAGCTTTGCTGTTCCCAATTGCTTCCATGTTTTCTCGGCTCTGCTGTTCCAGGGGGCATGTCTGCACACTCAGTTCTATTATTCCAAGGTACCTGTTCCCATATCCAGCTCCGCTATTCCTCATACAGTCTAGTATATCTAGCCCTTCAGGAGCCCATAACAGCAGGAACTAGGCGTTTCCTCCCCTTCTGAGGTATATGAGCTGAGGTGGTGTACCCAAGAACGGACACTACATAGTGTATGGGCCCATTAATATTAGGGGCCCAGCTTATACTTAGGCTGTACGCAGGAGCCCCCTCCTGTCTATATGATTCGGTTACATCAATGTGTTGTAACCACAGTAAAGGTCTCATCATTATCCTTATTACGAGGCTCCTTCAGCCCTGGCCGAGGTGGTCAGAGAGATGGACGGATGTATATTCATGACGGCCTATATCCATAGAGATCAGCCCGCTAATCCTCACTCCTTGCTTTATCATTTCCAATACTTTACATTTTGATACTTTCATTAATGGTCTCATAATCAAGGTCAAGTAGATGTAGAAGCAGAATTATGTCTGAACGCTGCTCCATTCTTACATAGGGTTGTATCCTGTGTAGAGAGAGCTCCTACATAGAAGTAGAAGCAAAATTAAAAAGAAAGGAACAGTCGTCTGTGGAGCGCCTGCTAGGATTGTGGGGTGCTGTTATGATTAGGCAACTCAGTACCACAGTGAACATAGAGGTCAGAGCACATACAGTGATCTGACAATAATCCAAAAACATAGAACGAGCTCTGAGACGTGGGAACTCTGTTGACCGCAATCCCTAATCCTATCCAACAACACTAGAGGCAGCCGTGGATTGCGCCTAACACTACCTATGCACCTCGGCACAGCCTGAGAAACTAGCTAGCCTGAAGATAGAAAATAAGCCTACCTTGCCTCAGAGAAATACCCCAAACGAAAAGGCAGCCCCCCACATATAATGACTGTGAGTAAGATGAAAAGACAAACGTAGAGATGAAATAGATTTAGCAAAGTGAGGCCCGACTTTCTGAACAGAGCGAGGATAGGAAAAGTAACTTTGCGGTCAACACAAAACCCTAAAAACCACGCAAAGGGGGCAAAAAGACCCTCCGTACCGAACTAACGGCACGGAGGTACACCCTCTGCGTCCCAGGGCTTCCAGCAAACAAATAGATAAGCTGGACAGAAGAAAAGCAAACAAAATAGCAAAGGAAAACTTAGCTATGCAGAGCAGCAGGCCACAGGAACGATCCAGGAGGAAAACAAGTCCAATACTGGAACATTGACAGGAAGCCAGGATCAAAGCACTAGGTGGAGTTAAGTAGAGCAGCACCTAACGACATCACCACATCACCTGAGGGAGGAAACTCAGAAGCCGCAGTACCACTTCCCTCCACCAACGGAAGCTTACAGAGAGAATCAGCCGAAGTACCACTTGTGACCACAGGAGGGAGCTCTGCCACAGAATTCACAACAGTACCCCCCCTTGAGGAGGGGTCACCGAACCCTCACCAGAGCCCCCAGGCCGACCAGGATGAGCCACATGAAAGGCACGTACAAGATCGGGAGCATGGACATCAGAGGCAAAGACCCAGGAATTATCTTCCTGAGCATAACCCTTCCACTTAACCAGATACTGGAGTTTCCGTCTTGAAACACGAGAATCCAAAATCTTCTCCACAATATACTCCAACTCCCCCTCCACCAAAAGCGGGGCAGGAGGGTCAACAGAAGGAACCATAGGTGCCACGTATCTCCGCAACAATGACCTATGGAATACGTTATGTATGGAAAAAGAATCTGGAAGGGTCAGACGAAAAGACACAGGATTAAGAACCTCAGAAATCCTATACGGACCAATGAAACGAGGTTTAAACTTAGGAGAGGAAACCTTCATAGGAATATGACGAGAAGATAACCAAACCAGATCCCCAACACGAAGTCGGGGACCCACACAGCGTCTGCGATTAGCAAAACGTTGAGCCTTCTCCTGGGACAAGGTCAAATTGTCCACTACCTGAGTCCAAATCTGCTGCAACCTGTCCACCACAGTATCCACACCAGGACAGTCCGAAGACTCAACCTGTCCTGACGAGAAACGAGGATGGAACCCAGAGTTGCAGAAAAATGGCGAAACCAAGGTAGCCGAGCTAGCCCGATTATTAAGGGCGAACTCAGCCAAAGGCAAAATGGACACCCAGTCATCCTGATCAGCAGAAACAAAACATCTCAGATATGTTTCCAAGGTCTGATTGGTTCGTTCGGTCTGGCCATTAGTCTGAGGATGGAAAGCCGAGGAAAAAGACAAGTCAATGCCCATCCTACCACAAAAGGCTCGCCAAAACC
This sequence comes from Ranitomeya imitator, assembly GCF_032444005.1. Taxonomy (NCBI): domain Eukaryota; kingdom Metazoa; phylum Chordata; class Amphibia; order Anura; family Dendrobatidae; genus Ranitomeya; species Ranitomeya imitator. Next base: position 143,367,396 of record NC_091290.1, read on the forward strand.
TCGAAACAAACTGGGAACCTCTGTCAGAAACGATAGTCTCTGGAATGCCATGTAAACGAACCACATGCTGGAAGAACAATGGCACCAAATCAGAGGAGGAAGGCAATTTAGACAAGGGTACCAAATGGACCATCTTAGAAAAGCGATCACAGACCACCCAAATGACTGACATCTTTTGAGAAACGGGAAGATCTGAAATAAAATCCATAGAGATATGTGTCCAAGGCCTCTTTGGGACTGGCAAGGGCAAAAGCAACCCACTGGCACGAGAACAGCAGGGCTTAGCCCGAGCACAAATCCCACAGGACTGCACAAAAGTACGCACATCCCGCGACAGAGACGGCCACCAAAAGGATCTAGCCACTAACTCTCTGGTACCAAAGATTCCAGGATGACCAGCCAAGACCAAACAATGAACCTCAGAGATAACTTTATTCGTTCACCTATCAGGGACAAACAGTTTCTCCGCTGGACAACGATCAGGTTTATTAGCCTGAAATTTTTGCAGCACTCGCCGCAAATCAGGGGAGATGGCAGACACAATTACTCCCTCTTTGAGGATACCCGCCGGCTCAGATACACCCGGAGAGTCGGGCACAAAACTCCTAGACAGAGCATCCGCCTTCACATTTTTAGAGCCCGGAAGGTATGAAATCACAAAGTCAAAACGGGCAAAAAACAACGACCAACGAGCTTGTCTAGGATTCAACCGCTTGGCGGACTCGAGATAAGTCAAGTTCTATTGATCAGTCAAGACCACCACGCGATGCTTAGCTCCTTCAAGCCAATGACGCCACTCCTCGAATGCCCACTTCATGGCCAGCAACTCTCGGTTGCCCACATCATAATTTCGCTCAGCAGGCGAAAACTTCCTGGAAAAGAAGGCGCACGGTTTCATCACTGAGCAATCAGAACCTCTCTGCGACAAAACAGCCCCTGCTCCAATCTCAGAAGCATCAACCTCGACCTGGAACGGAAGCGAAGCATCTGGTTGACACAACACAGGGGCAGAAGAAAAACGACGCTTCAACTCTTGAAAAGCTTCCACAGCAGCAGAAGACCAATTGACCACATCAGCACCCTTCTTGGTCAAATCGGTCAATGGTTTAGCAATACTAGAAAAATTGCAGATGAAGCGACGATAAAAATTAGCAAAGCCCAGGAACTTTTGCAGACTTTTCAGAGATGTCGGCTGAGTCCAATCATGGATGGCTTGGACCTTAACAGGATCCATCTCGATAGTAGAAGGGGAAAAGATGAACCCCAAAAATGAAACCTTCTGCACACCAAAGAGACACTTTGATCCCTTCACAAACAAAGAATTAGCACGCAGGACCTGAAAAACCGTTCTGACCTGCTTCACATGAGACTCCCAATCATCCGAGAAGATCAAAATGTCATCCAAGTACACAATCAGGAATTTATCCAGGTACTCTCGGAAGATGTCATGCATAAAGGACTGAAACACTGATGGAGCATTGGCAAGTCCGAATGGCATTACTAGATACTCAAAATGACCCTCGGGTGTATTAAATGCAGTTTTCCATTCATCGCCTCGCTTAATTCGCACAAGATTATACGCACCACGAAGATCTATCTTGGTGAACCAACTAGCCCCCTTAATCCGAGCAAACAAATCAGATAACGGCAAGGGGTACTGAAATTTAACCGTGATCTTATTTAGAAGGCGGTAATCTATACAAGGTCTCAGCGAACCATCCTTCTTGGCTACAAAAAAGAACCCTGCTCCTAATGGCGACGATGACGGGCGAATATGCCCCTTCTCCAGGGACTCCTTCACATAACTGCGCATAGCGGCGTGCTCAGGCACAGATAAATTAAACAATCGGCCTTTTGGGAACTTACTACCAGGAATCAAATTGATAGCACAATCACAATCCCTATGCGGAGGTAGGGCATCGGACTTGGGCTCATCAAATACATCCCGGTAATCAGACAAGAACTCTGGAACCTCAGAAGGGGTGGATGACGAAATTGACAGAAATGGAACATCACCATGTACCCCCTGACAACCCCAGCTGGACACCGAAATGGATTTCCAATCTAATACTGGATTATGGACTTGTAGCCATGGCAATCCCAACACGACCACATCATGGAGATTATGCAACACCAGAAAGCGAATAACCTCCTGATGTGCAGGAGCCATGCACATGGTCAGCTGGGTCCAGTACTGAGGCTTATCTTGGCCAAAGGCGTAGCACCAATTCCTCTCTATGGAATAGGACACTGCAAGGGCTCCAAGAAAAACCCACAATGCTTAGCATACTCCAAGTCCATCAAATTCAGGGCAGCGCCTGAATCCACAAATGCCATGACAGAATACGATGACAAAGAGCAGATCAAGGTAACGGACAGAAGAAATTTTGACTGTACTGTACCAATGGTGGCAGACCTAGCGAACCGCTTAGTGCGCTTAGGACAATCAGAGATAGCATGAGTGGAATCACCACAGTAGAAACACAGCCCATTCAGACGTCTGTGTTCTTGCCGTTCAACTCTGGTCAAAGTCCTATCGCACTGCATAGGCTCAGGTTTAAGCTCAGGTAATCCCGCCAAATGGTGCACAGATTTACGCTCACGCAAGCGTCGACCAATCTGAATGGCCAAAGACATAGACTCATTCAAACCAGTAGGCATAGGAAATCCCACCATGACATCCTTAAGGGCTTCAGAGAGACCCTTTCTGAACATAGCTGCCAGCGCAGATTCATTCCATTGAGTGAGCACGGACCACTTTCTAAATTTCTGACAATATAACTCTATCTCATCCTGACCCTGACAAAGAGCCAGCAAATTTTTTTCTGCCTGATCCACAGAATTAGGCTCATCGTACACCAATCCGAGCGCCAGGAAAAACGCATCGATATTACTTAATGCAGGATCTCCTGGCGCAAGAGAAAATGCCCAGTACTGAGGGTCGCCACGCAAAAAATAAATAATGATCAAAACCTGTTGAACTGGATCACCAGAGGAGCGAGGTTTCAAGGCCAGAAATAGTTTACAATTATTTTTGAAACTCAGAAACTTAGTTCTATCACCAAAAAACAAATCAGGAATAGGAATTCTTGGTTCTAACATAGATTTCTGATCAATAGTGTCTTGAATCTTTTGTACTCTTGCCGAGAGCTGATCCACACATGAAGACAGACTTCTAATGTCCATTGCTACACCTGTGTCCTGAACCACCCAAATGTCTAGGGGAAAAAAAAGGCAAAACACAGTGCAGAGAAAAAAAAATGGTCTCAGAACTTCTTTTTTCCCTCTATTGAGAATCATTAGTACTTTGGCTTCCTGTACTGTTATGATTAGGCAACTCAGTACCACAGTGAACATAGAGGTCAGAGCACATACAGTGATCTGACAATAATCCAAAAACATAGAACGAGCTCTGAGACGTGGGAACTCTGTTGACCGCAATCCCTAATCCTATCCAACAACACTAGAGGCAGCCGTGGATTGCGCCTAACGCTACCTATGCACCTCGGCACAGCCTGAGAAACTAGCTAGCCTGAAGATAGAAAATAAGCCTACCTTGCCTCAGAGAAATACCCCAAACGAAAAGGCAGCCCCCCACATATAATGACTGTGAGTAAGATGAAAAGACAAACGTAGAGATGAAATAGATTTAGCAAAGTGAGGCCCGACTTTCTGAACAGAGCGAGGATAGGAAAAGTAACTTTGCGGTCAACACAAAACCCTAAAAACCACGCAAAGGGGGCAAAAAGACCCTCCGTACCGAACTAACGGCACGGAGGTACACCCTCTGCGTCCCAGGGCTTCCAACAAACAAATAGATAAGCTGGACAGAAGAAAAGCAAACAAAATAGCAAAGGAAAACTTAGCTATGCAGAGCAGCAGGCCACAGGAACGATCCAGGAGGAAAACAAGTCCAATACTGGAACATTGACAGGAAGCCAGGATCAAAGCACTAGGTGGAGTTAAGTAAAGCAGCACCTAACGACATCACCACATCACCTGAGGGAGGAAACTCAGAAGCCGCAGTACCACTTCCCTCCACCAACGGAAGCTTACAGAGAGAATCAGCCGAAGTACCACTTGTGACCACAGGAGGGAGCTCTGCCACAGAATTCACAACAGTACCCCCCCCTTGAGGAGGGGTCACCGAACCCTCACCAGAGCCCCCAGGCCGACCAGGATGAGCCACATGAAAGGCACGAACAAGATCGGGAGCATGGACATCAGAGGCAAAGACCCAGGAATTATCTTCCTGAGCATAACCCTTCCACTTAACCAGATACTGGAGTTTCCATCTTGAAACACGAGAATCCAAAATCTTCTCCACAATATACTCCAACTCCCCCTCCACCAAAAGCGGGGCAGGAGGGTCAACAGAAGGAACCATAGGTGCCACGTATCTCCGCAACAATGACCTATGGAATACGTTATGTATGGAAAAAGAATCTGGAAGGGTCAGACGAAAAGACACAGGATTAAGAACCTCAGAAATCCTATACGGACCAATGAAACGAGGTTTAAACTTAGGAGAGGAAACCTTCATAGGAATATGACGAGAAGATAACCAAACCAGATCCCCAACACGAAGTCGGGGACCCACACAGCGTCTGCGATTAGCAAAACGTTGAGCCTTCTCCTGGGACAAGGTCAAATTGTCCACTACCTGAGTCCAAATCTGCTGCAACCTGTCCACCACAGTATCCACACCAGGACAGTCCGAAGACTGACTGTGAGTAAGATGAAAAGACAAACGTAGAGATGAAATAGATTTAGCAAAGTGAGGCCCGACTTTCTGAACAGAGCGAGGATAGGAAAAGTAACTTTGCGGTCAACACAAAACCCTAAAAACCACGCAAAGGGGGCAAAAAGACCCTCCGTACCGAACTAACGGCACGGAGGTACACCCTCTGCGTCCCAGGGCTTCCAGCAAACAAATAGATAAGCTGGACAGAAGAAAAGCAAACAAAATAGCAAAGGAAAACTTAGCTATGCAGAGCAGCAGGCCACAGGAACGATCCAGGAGGAAAACAAGTCCAATACTGGAACATTGACAGGAAGCCAGGATCAAAGCACTAGGTGGAGTTAAGTAGAGCAGCACCTAACGACATCACCACATCACCTGAGGGAGGAAACTCAGAAGCCGCAGTACCACTTCCCTCCACCAACGGAAGCTTACAGAGAGAATCAGCCGAAGTACCACTTGTGACCACAGGAGGGAGCTCTGCCACAGAATTCACAACAGGGTGCTCTGGCCAGGTCCGGCGGTACTTAAAGGGGTGGTCACCGTGGCAGTGACCCGGTTCATGGCCCTGGGCGTCCAGTTAAATGGGATGAATGACAGTGGAGAATAAAGTCTATAAAGGATAATTTGTGACGCCACCTGTGGTATTTAGCCAGGAATGGTAAACGCTGCTTAAAGGGGTCCACTGGGGCTGATGGAGTTGCAGCAGAGTTGGTATAGATCCCCACAGGTAGAGCTTAGTCCCCAAGGCTACCGGTACAGTTGGTAAGAGGGATGATTGACGGCGGAGTGCAGGACTGAGGGTGCAGGAAATAATTGAAGGACACAGGGATTGCAGTTTCCTTTACATTTTACTGGTAAAAGGCAGGTACAGTCCAGGGTACAGGTAACAGGTGACGATGGGGTCCGAGCAGCATGGAAACAACTTGGGATCCACTTAGTCAGGTGGGCTCGGAGGCCTTCCTTCTGCGCTGTGTACTCTGACCTTTCCTGCCTGAAGCTCTGCACAAGTCCTCTCGGTGTCTGTACTTCCAACCTGTATGGCTGACAGCTTGAGCCTGTCATGTCTTCTCACAGGCAGCCCCAGGCTCCTGACTTGCTGTGGTGCCTCCAGGTGTTAGATGGGCCAGGAGACCTGCAATCTCCGGACCTACTGGTTCAGTGGCTGGGTATGCAATTCCCACAACCACCACGGACTCCGGTGTCCGGTCTCTTGGCGTTTTCTTCTGGGGTGAGCCCAGTCGCAGCTCCAGACCCCAGGCTCCTCTCCTTTGCCTCTTCTCCTCTCACTGTCCATACATACACTAACAGACTCTCTAACCCCACCCCAGGCCAGAATTTATAGGGAGGCTCCCCTGAAACCGGGTTTAGAGAGCTCCCCCTTCTGGTCTGGAGTCAGGATGGTGTTGCATGTCAGTATTACCTGCTAAGTGGATCCCTTCTTACTTCCAGGCATGACATCCCCCCTGTTGTGAATTCCGCTCTTTGGCTCCCTCCGGTGGTTTTAAGTGGCACTTTTGTGAGTTCTGCTCTTGGGCTCCCTCCGGTGGTTTTAAGTGGAATGGCTGCTCCTTGGATTTAGCAGTCTGCAGCTGCTTCCACTGATTGTCTTTCTGCTCGGCTATTTATGCCTGGCTCTTTCCTTCAGCCAGTGCAACTTGTCAATGGTTCCTGGTTGGATTCACATCTCTCTTGGATTTCCCTGATATCCTGACCAGTTCAGCAAAGATAAGTCCTTGCTTTGCTCTTTCCTGTCCACATGTTGTGGACTTATTCATTTTGTGCATTCTATGTTTTGTCCAGCTTGTCAGTATGGATTAATTCAGTTAAGCTGGAAGCTCTGGGAAGCAGATTTACCCTCCACACCTTTAGTCAGGTGTGGAGATTTTTGTAAACTCTGTGTGGATTTTTGTAGTTTTTAATACTGACCGCACAGTATTCTATCCTGTCCTGTCTATCTAGCTGGACTGGCCTCCTGTGATACATCCTGGTTTCATTCTGTGTATGTTTTTTCCCTCTCCACTCACAGTCATTACTTGTGTGGGGCTATCTATCCTTTGGGGATTTTCTCTGAGGCAAGATAGTTTTCCTGTTTCTATCTTTAGGGGTAGTTAGTTCTCAGGCTGTGACGAGGTGCCTAGGGAGTGACAGGAGCATCCCACGGCTACTTCTAGTGTTGTGTTGAGCTTAGGGACTGCGGTCAGTACAGGTACCACCTCCTTCAGAGCTCGTCCCATGTTGCTCCTAAACCACCAGTTCATAACAGTACAAGTGGCCTTCCTTGTCGCGCGATGTGCGTGCTTTTGTGCAGTCCTGTGGGACTTGCGCCCGGGCCAAGCCTTGCTGTTCCCGCGCTAGTGGGTTGCTTTTGCCTTTGCCAGTCCCTGAGAGGCCCTGGACGCATATTTCCATGGATTTTATTTTGGATCTTCCTGTTTCCCAGAAGATGTCTGTTATCTGGGTTGTTTGTGACCGGTTCTCTAAAATGGTCCATCTTGGACCTTTGCCTAAGTTGCCTTCCTCCTCAGATTTGGTTCCATTGTTTTTTCAGCATGTGGTTCGTTTGCATGGCATTCCGGAGAATATTGTGTCTGACAGAGGTTCTCAGTTTGTCTCTAGGTTTTGGCGGGCCTTTTGTGCTAGGATGGGCATTGATTTGTCTTTTTCTTCGGCGTTTCATCCTCAGACTAATGGCCAAACTGAGCGAACTAATCAGACCTTGGAAACCTATTTGAGATGCTTTGTGTCTGCTGATCAGGATGATTGGGTGGCTTTCTTGCCGTTGGCCGAGTTTGCCCTTAATAATAGGGCTAGTTCGGCTACTTTGGTTTCACCTTTCTTTTGTAATTTTGGTTTTCATCCTTGTTTTTCTTCGGGGCAGGTTGAGCCTTCTGATTGTCCTGGTGTGGATTCTGTGGTGGACAGGCTGCAGCAGATTTGGACTCATGTGGTGGACAATTTGACGTTGTCTCAGGAAAAGGCTCAACGTTTTGCTAACCGCCGTCGGTGTGTTGGTCCCCGGCTTTGTGTGGGTGATTTGGTTTGGTTGTCTTCTCGTCATGTTCCTATGAAGGTTTCTTCCCCTAAGTTTAAGCCTCGGTTTATTGGTCCTTATAAGATTTCTGAAATTATCAATCCGGTGTCTTTTCGTTTGGCTCTTCCAGCCTCTTTTGCCATTCATAATGTTTTCCATAGATCTTTGTTGCGGAGATATGTGGTGCCCGTTGTTCCCTCGGTTGATCCTCCTGCCCCGGTGTTGGTTGAGGGAGAGTTGTAATATGAGGTTGAGAAAATTTTGGATTCTCGTTTTTCGAGGCGGAGGCTTCAGTATCTTGTCAAGTGGAAGGGTTATGGCCAGGAGGATAATTCTTGGGTTGTTGCCTCCGATGTCCATGCCGCCGATTTGGTTCGTGCTTTTCACTTGGCTCGTCCTGATCGGCCTGGGGGCTCTGGTGAGGGTTCGGTGACCCCTCCTCAAGGGGGGGGTACTGTTGTGAATTCCGCTCTTTGGCTCCCTCCGGTGGTTGTAAGTGGCAGTTTTGTGAGTTCTGCTCTTGGGCTTCCTCCGGTGGTTTTAATTGGAATGGCTGCTCCTTGGATTTAGCAGTCTGCAGCTGCTTCCACTGATTGTCTTTCTGCTCGGCTATTTATGCCTGGCTCTTTCCTTCAGCCAGTGCCACTTGTCAATGGTTCCTGGTTGGATTCACATCTCTCTTGGATTTCCCTGATATCCTGACCAGTTCAGCAAAGATAAGTCCTTGCTTTGCTCTTTCCTGTCCACATGTTGTGGACTTATTCGTTCTGTGCATTCTATGTTTTGTCCAGCTTGTCAGTATGGATTAATTCAGTTAAGCTGGAAGCTCTGGGAAGCAGATTTACCCTCCACACCTTTAGTCAGGTGTGGAGATTTTTGTAAACTCTGTGTGGATTTTTGTAGTTTTTAATACTGACCGCACAGTATTCTATCCTGTCCTATCTATCTAGCTAGACTGGTCTCCTGTGCTACATCCTGGTTTCATTCTGTGTATGTCTTTTCCCTCTCCACTCACAGCCATTGCTTGTGGGGGGCTATCTATCCTTTGGGGATTTTCTCTGAGGCAAGATAGTTTTCCTGTTTCTATCTTTAGGGGTAGTTAGTTCTCAGGCTGTGACGAGATGCCTAGGGAGTGACAGGAGCATCCCACGGCTACTTCTAGTGTTGTGTTGAGCTTAGGGACTGCGGTCAGTACAGGTACCACCTCTTTCAGAGCTCGTCCCATGTTGCTCCCAAACCACCAGTTCATAACACCCCCCCCTTCCCCCGTGAGGAAGGCAATGCCATTGTGGCAACCGGACTCCTGGGGTACCACATCTGCAGCACAGAGTGTTTCAGGAGGGAAGGGTGCAGATTGTTATTCAGGACTGGGCTGCATGTGACAGAGACAGCATCATGATGTCAGGTGGGAGCAGAGAAAAGAGGAAGGTTAGAATAGTGGAAGGAGTAGGTTTCCCCAGCAGAACAGAGTATTTAAGGAGCATGGCGAGATGATGTGGAAAGGGCTGCATGTGACGGGGGCAATGTCCTGAGTTGTGGATTAGTGTAGGGAGTGGAAGGCCACAAACTAAGGGTTACATAGTGGAAGGAGCAATGTCCACGGCAGCACAGAGTATTTCAGAAGAGGAGTGGGCAGATCCTGTGGTGGGGCAGCGATCTGTCCACTCAAATGATCAATAAGGATTGGACTGCGAGTGACCGGATTAGTGTCATGATATAAAGCCAGAGGTACATAGAGGAGGATTTGGTTTCCGTAGCAGCACAGAGTATTTTAGGAGAGGAGTGTGTGGTGTAATGAGGGTCTTGGGTGCTGCATATTATAGGTAGGGTCAGCATGTAATGGAGAGAATAGAGGCCATGGGAAGGTTAGGGACAGTGGAAGCAGCACCGAGTGTTTCAGGAAAGCAGCGTGCTGATCTGGTCAGTCCTGTCCTCTTATGTCATGTTGTCAGTGAGAGCTGGGCAGTCTGAGAATGGAGACATGATTGACATCACAGATAATGGATGGAAGCACTTCCTAGCAGCAGCAGAAAGTATTTCAGGGGATGCATGTGCTAATCATGAGGGGTGCAGGGACCTTCCATGGAGGTCAGAGACTTGGGAGAATAGGAGAAGAGTAACTCGGGTGCGCTGAGGGTTTAGGAAAAAAGTATGCTGGGGGCGACCTCGCATTATAAAATTACTGCAATAAACAAAAAACACAACCACTGTAACAGATTTATCCGGCAAAACTGCATGAATTTGGCGTTTGCTGACGATTCTTCTTCATCGCGTTACATCGTCGATGAGACGAGCTCGTTACCGGACAGGTGATCATGGATATCGCTGATTGACAAGCAGGCACAGTAATTGGAAGCGACAGCGCTAACGTTTATTTTCCTGGTGGTGAAGCAATGCAGTTGCGGTTTAGTGCGCGCGCCGCCATCCCCTCCGCTTGTTTGATTGTTTGGGATGTCAGGACTTGCGGGGTCCGTCCAATGAAATTATAGGTCACTCGGTTTTATTATCGCTAATAACTGGCAGGCCTTTTTCGGCAGATGAGGCCTTGAGAAATAAATGGTTGTGCGCTCTCACCAGTGACATCTGTCCTCAGTCATTCTCATCTGCTCATTATGCTAAATAACAATATGAGCCTTATGAGGAGCCGATCTCAATGTGAAGACAGCTCAGATGACGAGACGCCGCCTGACGCTCTTTTTTTTTTTCCAGTCTGGTCTTCTACAATTTGCCCTGCGAGAGGTGATGTACACATGGCGAGAGTTTTCACAAATGTATCCCTATCATTCGCAAGCTACATTGACACTCATGAACTTGCAACTGTGTTTGTTGTGATGAATAGGATATAACAATGCGGCGTATGCCCTGCAAACACAGCGCCATGACGGATGAAATCTCCACTTTTAGTGACGCAGGAACTTTTTTGATCAGCAACTAACGGGATGACTGTGCCCCTTTAATAAGGACATCTATTATATGCACGCATATAATGTTATATGTTTAAAGGGGGAGGAGGAGTAAGGAGCAGAGTAAGAATACAGAAAGAGTGCACGGAGCTTTCTAACAAGTCTTTTTCCTCACCCATAGCTGGATTCACAGCTACACTGGTCAATGTGTAATTTCCTCCATGCTGATCCTGTCTGTGTGCTAACCAAGGGAAGAAGAGCAGTGCTCTCTCATGTCTGTGTGCTACCCTACAGTGGAAGAGCAGGACTCTCTTGTCTATGTGCTAACCAAGGTAGGAAGAGCAGTGCACTCTCATGTCTCTGTGCTACCCAAGGGAGAAAGAGCAGGACTCTCTCATGTCTTGTGTACTAACCAAGGAATGGAGGAAGATCAGAACTCTTGTTTTTCCTCACCCCATAGTTGGATTCACAGCTACACTGGTCAGTGTATAATTTCCTCCATGCTGCTTCTGTCTGTGTGCTAACTAAGTGAGGAAGAGCAGGGCTCCCTCATGTCTGTTTGCTTACCAAGGGAGGAAGAACAGGACTCTCTTGTTGTTTGTGTGCTAACCAAAGGGAAAAAGAACAGTACTCTCACATGTCTGTGTGCTAACCAAGGGAAGGAGGAAGAGCAGGACTCTTATTTTCCTCATGCTGAGCTCGATTCACAGCTACACTGGTCCGTGTATAATTTATTTGATGCTGCTTCTGTCTGTGTGCTAACCAAGGGAGGAAGATAAGGGTTGTCTGATGTCTTTGTGCTAACCAAGGGAAGGAGAAAGAGCAGGACTCTCTAATGTTTATGTGCTAACCAAGGAAGGAAAAGCAGGACTCTCTCATGTCGTCTGTGTGCTAACCAAGGAAGGAAGAGCAGGGCTCTCTCATGTCTGTGTGTTAACCTAGAGTGGAAGAGCAGGACTCTCATGTCTGTGTGCTAACCAAGGGAGGAAGAGCAGAACTATCCCATGGGAAGGAGGAAGAGCAGGACTCTTTCTTTCCTCACCCCAGAGCTGGATTCACAGCCTCACTGATCAGTGTATAATTTATTTGATGCTGCTTCTGTCTCTGTGCTAACCAAGGGCAAAAGAGTAGAGCTCTCTCATGTTTAGTACTAACCAAGGGAGGGTGAGCAGCACTCTCATGTCTGTGTGCTAACCATGGGGAGAAAGAGCAGGACTGTTTCATGTTTCATGTGTCATGTAAGAGCAGAACTTTTTCCTCACCTCAGAGCTGCATTCACATCTCCGCTGGTCGGTGTATAATTTATTTAGTGCTGCTTCTGTTTGTGTGCTAGCCAAGGGAGGAGGAGAAGGACTCTCTTATGTCTGTGTGCTAACCAGGGGAGAAAGAGCAGGACTGTTTCATGTCTGTGTGCTAATCAAGGGAGGAAGAGCAGGACTCTCTCATGTTTTCTGCGTGCTAACCAAGGGAGGAAGAGCAGGACTCTCTCATGTTTTCTGCATGCTAACCAAGGGAGGAAGAGCAGGACTCTCTCATGTTTTCTGCGTGCTAACCAAGGAAGGAAGAGCAGGACTCTCTCATGTTTTCTGCGTGCTAACCAAGGGAGGAAGAGCAGGACTCTCTCATGTTTTCTGCGTGCTAACAAAGGAAGGAAGAGCAGGACTCTCTCATGTTTTCTGCGTGCTAACCAAGGAAGGAAGAGCAGGACTCTCTCATGTTTTCTGCGTGCTAACCAAGGGAGGAAGAGCAGGACTCTCTCATGTTTTCTGCGTGCTAACCAAGGAAGGAAGAGCAGGACTCTCTCATGTTTTCTGCGTGCTAACCAAGGGAGGAAGAGCAGGACTCTCTCATGTCTGTGTGCTCTGCAGTGTTTGGGAGACATCATAGCAGCGAGTCAATTCTCACCAGCTCAGAGTCAATTGCAAAGTAAGAGCTAGGGAGTGTACAGGGGAAAACTGATGAAAATGTAGGTTAGAAATCATAATATTCAGAAACCATGTTATTCCTCATGTACACACAGAATTTCTTATTCTGAAAAGTTACTTGTAAGTATAGCCACCCTTTAATGGTGTATTCCAGTTTAGACAAGCTTTTAGTCTTTGCATTGGGTAGTTGATAATTGGGTAGTTTGGTTGGTATAGGTCCTTTGCAAATCGCCAAAACTGAACACTTATGTCTCATGTTGCTGTCTGGCCATAAGACCAAAGCCAGAGGGAGCTAAATGTAGTGGCAGGTCCACCATCTTGCTTCACTGAAGTCAAGGACACTGGTGATGAAAAGCGAGCACAGTGCTTGGCTATCTTCATTGCCATAGATTTGATTGGAGCAGCAGAACACGTGCCTAACCTGGGACGTTGACGTCAGTGACATGAGCTGAGTTCATTGACTTTGAACTCCCAAGACCTTTCTGACGGCATAGTGAGCATGAGAACTTTCACACACTCGCATTTATGTCAGTAAGGACAGAGAAGTTTACCGCAAGATAATGAGCAGTGCCAGCACATGATGTTCAGTGTCTCTGCTGGATGGCAGGCTTTATAGTTGCATCATGCAACAATGCAGCCTGCCATCTAGATGTAGCAGAGCTAGACTCGTCGCGGGACAAATGAATTATTATCTTCTCAGCGGACAGGTGAGGAATATTGTGGTTTATTATTTTAATTCTGTTACGGAAAACAGTGGCTTCTGTGGATTGGGCGGTGACTTGAGTATAGTTTAATTTAGATTCATTGAAGGAGTCTGTGTCATTCTTTCAATTAAATGACATTATACTTACTGTGCATTTATTTGCAGTACAACTATACCATTAGATTAGTAATGGATAGTTGTCTTACATACGCCTTTCCATTACTAACCCCTGGGCTTGATGTCACCGGACAATAAAAAGGTGACATCAACCCCACAAATATGAACCCCACTTGCCACCGCCACAGGGCAAGTGGAGGATCCTAATAATTAAAAAATATGGCATGGGGACTCCTCTATTTTTGATAACCAGCCTTGCTGAAGCTGACAGCTCAGAGTTCCAGCCCACAGCTGTCAGTTTTGCCTGGCTGGTTATCAAAAATACAGGGGAACCCACGTCATTTTTTTTTAAATTTACAGCGCAGGTAACAGCTGAATACTCCCATCAGCAGCTACCTGCTCTCGCTGTTAACAGATGAATACAACTCTCAACATTGTCCCCTGCTAGCGCCGATTGCAACAGGAGCAGGGGACAGTGATGTGAGCTGTCTTCATTTCAGCACCCGGTGCCAGGAACCAGAGCTAACAGTACGAGCCACACTGATGACACATGGATGATATCCCTGTGCCATCAGTGTGCACACGTGCAGGACGTTTTGCAGCTCATGCTGCTACCAGAAATACTGATGTCTGAAAGAGCCCTTAGCGAACTCGGTCATTTACCCAACTTTTACCGATTTTAGGGAAAAAGATCGGGAATCTGAACACGAATCCGAATGTGCAACGTTGATGCCGAATTTGAGATTGACGAACATTTTCTGAAAAAGTTTGCGCATCTCTAGTTGTGACTTCCATTCTCTCTGCATCCCTACCTTTCATTGATCACAAGACCACAACGGGGAGGAGTTGAATGGAGCTGCAGGTCGCACATATGTCCTGCCACTCCGCTAAAGTCTACGACACTGGTAACGATCTTAGGGTTCCTTAATTGTCATAGACTTGAACAGAGCAAGAAGACACATGCAAACTGGTGCTCCCATTGATTTCTAAAAAGGAGCATTGGTGACCTCCAATCTCTCTCGTTTATGCCTTGTCCACCGCAGCCAGGAGGAGTTGAATGGTGTAGCTTGTATGACACTCAGTCTTCCCAAAGATAAGTGAGCGTTCTGCTTGGCCATCTTCCCGAATTGAACATCATGGCGCATGCACAATCTGCCAATCCATTTAACTCCTCTTCCTTGCTCTCTTTTGGCCAGGGAGGAACCAGAAGAGAATTGAGGTTGTAATTCTCTAGTTCTGGGGATTGGTGGAGGTCACAGGTTGATGGCACTGAAGATGGTGGGGCACTGCCTTGCGCCAGTGTCATAGACTTGATTGAAGCAACAAGGGGCATGGCTGACATGTCACTTTATTTAGCTCCTTCTGGTTTGTGGCCAGGCAAAAACAGGAGACACAAGTCCCTAGTTCTGGCACTCAGTGGGAGTACCTGTACTGATCTAACTGGTATCACCTATCCAATTCATAGGCGAGAGCCTATTACCTGTGTAATACTTCATTCCTCCAGTGGTGGCACTGCAGGGAAGTTCTACACTTGCTTCCAAGTTCTTCCACAGATCAAAAGCGATCACTGGGAATCCAGGATACCATGTAGTCAGAGGACCAGAATAAAGATTCTCTCTGAAGTGAACAACTCCCTTTATCTAATGGTTAATTGTTAAAAAAAAAAAAATCATTAAGAAAAAAACCTTGCCTAATATCGAGGATATCTGCAACTCTAAACTGGGGTAATATCTAAGAAAATCGGGGTGATATCATTTACTATATAGCTTTGTGTTAGAGATGTATTAATATGATTTTATCAGAATAGTAGACAGAGGAGCCCAGGTACCGGCTGCTGCAGTCTGTTCGGTTCACAAGGGGTTAAATCCGTAAACTGCATTGAATAAAAGTAAATTGCTCAGAAATGCTCCACTTTACATCTCCATCTAAACCTAAAATCTGAACCTGCTCTGTGCCAAATGAAAATTCACCAGTCGCGTCCTCCAAGTGTAGAGAGCGGGGTAGCGGCAGTAGACGGGAGAGGGACGCCAACATATGGTACAGATGGAATATGTTGGACTGTCGGTTGGCACTTGCATGCCTTAAGCTGGTGGGGACTGGATGTGTCTCACAGATGGCATGTTCTGTCTCTAGGGAGGTAAATCACTGGAATGGATGAAAATCCCCATGCAAATTCTGAAAATAACAGGCAAATATTGCACTCTGCTTCTAGATGGTTAACCATGGGCAAAGCTGATGTGTGAGGCTGGTGAGTGCCAGGGATAACAGAGACGTGGCAGAGGAAAGCCCAACTATGCACAAACAGTTATCTATTATGTATCTGTTATCTATCTATTATCTATCTTATCTATCTGTTATTTATCTATTATCTATTATCTATCTGTTAAAAATTTATCTATTATCTATCTATTATCTATCTATAATCTGTCTATCATCTATCTATCTATAATTTATCTATTATCTAATATTTATCTATTATCTGTCGATTATTTATCGATCATTTATCTATCTATTATCTACCTATTATCTGTCTATTATCTAGTATGTATCTATTATCTAGCTATCATCTATCTACTGTCTATCTATATTATCTATTATCTATCTATTATTTATCTGTTATCTATCTTTCTATCATCTATTATCTATTGTATATGTATTATCTATCTATATATTATCTATTATCTATCTATTATCTATCTATTATCTATCTATTATCTATTATTTATCTATTATCTATCTATCTATCTATTATCTATCTATCATCTATCTATCTATCTATTATTTATCTATTATCTATCTATTATCTATCGATTATTTATCTATCTATATATTATCTATTATTTATCTATTATCTATCTCTCTACCATCTATTAGCTATCTGTATATCTATTATCTATCTATCTATCTATCTATCTATCTATCTATCTATCTATCTATCTATCTATCTATCTATGTCTATCATTTATCTATGATCTATTTATTTACTATCTATCAATTATCTATCTATTATCTATTATCCTTCTATTATCCATCTATTATCTATCCATTATCTATCTATTATCTATTTCTATCTTTCATGTAGAATCTATTTATCCATATTTTTTAATTGATCATCTCATTGCTCGACACAGATGTCATGGACATATATACAGATGTACGGTATACGGTACATAGATCTGGGATAGAAAAACAAATACATGCTAGATAGAAAGAGAAAGTTATAAGAGATGGATGGATTAGATGGATATGGATAAAATAAATGGATACATGTGAGAGAATACATTATGTAGATAGATGTAAATCTAATGATGTGGCAATATCTGGATAATAGGTGGTTAATAAAGCGATATACACAAGTGTAAATTTGATGTTTGATATAGACAAATGTACCAGATAAAATACATAAGTTAATAATGAGGTTGATGGATATAAAAAATAGACATTAGATAGATTTAGATATATAATATGATGGATAGATATAAAAATGTGATTGATATCTTAGATCATTTGTGATGATGAATATTATGGACAGATGATACAATGGTTTGGTATAGATAATGTTATGGGTAGGTACAGATACAGTTGTGTTCAAAAGTTTACACACCACGGCAGAATTTTTGCTTTCTTGGCCTTTTTTTTTAGAGAATATGAATGTTAACACCAAAACTTTTTCTCCACTCATGGTTAGTGGTTGGGTGAAGCCATTTATTGTCAAACTACTGTGTTTTATCTTTTTAAGTCATAATGACAACCCAAAACATCCAAATGACCCTGATGAAAAGTTCACATACCCCATTTCTTAATGCCATGTATTGCCCCCTCTAACATCAATAACAGCTTGAAGTCTTTTGTGGTAGTTATGGATGAGGTTCCTTATTTTCTCAGATGGTAAAGATGCCCACTCTTCCTGGCAAAATGCCTCCAGTTCCTGTAAATTCCTGGGCTGTATAGCATGAACTGCGTGCCTGAGATCTCCCCAGAGTGGCTCAATGATATTGAGGTCAGGAGACTGATATGGCAACTCCAGAACCTTCACTTTGTTCTGCTGTAGCCAATGATAGGTCGACTTGGCCTTGTGTTTTGGATCATTGTCATGTTGGGACGTCCCATGCGCAGTATTTGCTGATAATGTGCTGCATTAATCTTTCCTTCAACTTTGACCAAGTTTCCTGCGCCTTTGCAGCTCACACATCCCCAAAACATCAGCGATCCACCTCCATGCTTTACAGTAGGAATGGTGTTCCTTTCATCATAGGCCTTGTTGACCTCTCTCCAAATGTAACGTTTATGGTTGTGGACAAAAAGTTCAATTTTGGACTCATCACTCCAAATTACCTTGTTCCAGAAGTTTTGAGGCTTGTCTCTGTGCTGTTTGTAGGTGAGATACTTTGTGGCATTTGCGCAGTAATGGCTGGCGACTTGACCATGCAGCCAATTTTTCTTCAAGTGCCTTCTTATTGTGCTTCTTGAAACAGACACACCGCTAGTTTTCAGAGAGTCCTGTATTTCAACTGATGTTATTTGTGGGTTTTTCTATGCATCCCCAACAATTTTCCTGGCAGTTGTTGACGACATTTTTGTTGGTCTACCTGACCGTGGTTTTGTTTTTACAGAGCCCCTGATTTTACATTAGTTAATCACAGTGTGAACGCTGCTGACTGGCATTATCAGTTCCTTGGATATCTTTTTGTATCCCTTTCCTGTTTTATACAGTTCAACTACCTTTTCCCGTAGATCCACTGACAGTTCTTTTGCTTTCCCCATGACTCACAATCCAGAAACGTAAGTGGCTGGATGAAAGATGCAAGAGTCTGTCTGGATCCCAGAAATTCACTCAACTTGTATGCAGACACACTGATTACAAGCAAACAGGTCACGGGTGAGGATGTTACCTTTAGTAGCCGTTCAAACCCATTTGTATCAACTTCTGTGCATGTTATCAGGCCAAAATCACCAGGGTATGTGAACTATTGATCAGGGTCATTTGGATGTTTTGGGTTGTCATTACGATTTAAAAAGAGAAAACACAATAGTTTGACAATAAATGGCTTCACCCAACCACTATCCACGAGTGGAGAAAAACTTGTGGTGTTACCATTCATATTCTCTGAAAAGAAGCCAAGAAAGCAAAAATTCTGGCGAGGTATGTAAACTTTTGAGCACAACTGTACATAGATATAAATGGATGATGTGATAGACATTATAGATGGATATGATGGAGAGATATTATGGATTATATGATAGAAGACTATAATAGATAATATGATTGATAGGTAATATGAAGAGAGATGATGTAATGGATGGCTAGATATAAAGAGATGATGTGATCAATAGATATGATGGATATATAGAGATATATAGATAGATAATGCAGTGAGATAGAAAGAGGATGTGATGGATGGATAGATATAGATAGATAATGTGATGCATAGATAGATACTAAATAGATATTATAGATAGAAGATATGATGGATAATATAGAGGAATATAGATAGATAATATGGAGAGATAGAAAGATGATGTGATGGAAATAGATAGATGGATAGATAGATAATGATAGATATACTGTAGATAGATATGAGTTGGATGGAGGATGAGACACGGACGCAGCGTGTTTCCAGTTAAGTCCCTAGATTCACAATGTGTTTATTTGAAGTGAAGAATGAATTCTAGGGGCCATTGTTTTAGGCGTGCGCCTGTCGCAGAGGACTGGAGGGCTCTCGGGTTTGGTGCCTTTTGAAAGCGGAATAGAAATAGTTGTGTTCAGCAAGGAATAATACCGTTACAATCCATGAACGCCGGTAACAAAGCGCAATACAATCCCTCCGCTACATAATACCGTCGTTCTCCCACGTTGCCTTTTGGTTTCTACACACTTTAGGTCAAGGATATCTTTGCCCATATGTTTTCCGTGAATTCTGGTTGGTGGTTTTCCCCTTAACAACTTAATCCTTTGTTGTGTGCAATGTATTGCGGGTTTCATTTATCTTCTTCTATAGTCAACTCTCTATTTAATTATCAAGATGAAAAGATAATCCAAGGGAGCCTTCATAGAGGCGAGGGAGTCATTACAAGGATGTGAGGACCACCACACTCATAACTACGCCAAACACAAGGACTGCCACAATTGTCCCCAAACTCTGAAGTCTGTGGCAAGTGTGCACCCAATAACATAAGGAATGCAGTCACCCTGGGCCCCTTCTCTTCAAGGGCCCCACAGCAGCTCGATGGGCTTCGTGAAAATAGTGGCTGCATAAAAACATTTAATTACCCCATAATATTACATAGATGACTTTCATTAGGAGAACTCAGACATACGAAGAAGGATCCGGGATCCTGGGCTCCAAGTGTTAACCTACCATGTGCCATATACAATGCTCAACTCATCTAATGTGGCATAATATCGATATACTGCCATATAGTGTCAACATATTATCATATAAAGCTAAGATAATACCATCATGTATTATCTATGAAATATGCAGAATCCAAATAACTTTCTCAAGGAGCTCACATAATACTGCCAAACATACGGAAAATATAATACTGCCATATAAAACCCACTTTCATATGGAGCATACATTATGCTGCCAACTACTTGTAACATAATATAGATCCCACATATCATCTAGTGTCCACATAATACTGCCCTATAGTTCCACTTTATACTATCATAAAACTACCGTACAGAACTCCCATAATCTTGCCACATATTCTTATCTTATAGAGCTGACATAATACTGCCTTATGGAGCCCAAATAATGCTGTACTATAAAGCCCACATTTTTTGCCATATACAGTAGTTTCACACAATACTGCCATATGGAGCTCACATAATACTGCAACATGAAGCCAAATAATACTATGATATGAAGTCCACTTGATACTGCAATATGGATCCCACGTAATGCTGCCATATATATAGCCAACATAATCTTACCATATAGAGCCCATATTACCATATGGAGCCCACGTTATACTGTGTTATAAAGCCTACATAATACCGCCACATAGAGCCCACATAATACCGTCATACAAAGCTTACATAATGCCGTCACATTGAGCCCACATGATACTAGTGCAGGGTTTTCCCGTCCTGAATAATGAAGTACAGATGATAATGTGTTTTGAGATGGAAACACCCCTTTAAATTCCCAAATTTATTTAACACCTTCACTACTAGATAAAGGTTGTTGTTTTTTCTTTTGCTCGCCGCGGCTGCCGACCTCTCCGTGTCTTTATAACCAGTAGCCTCGGTCAGTGGCCAAAATGTCCCCATCCAGGAGTGGCCCTTAGACCGCGCAGGTGCAGGGCCCGTATAAAAGTTGCGTACACAGGAGTTCCCCTTTAAGACCGTTCACCTTGTAATCTGTGCATCGCGCTTTCCTCGTCTTCTGCTGAGCGGAAGTGACAAATTTCCAGTGTCACCCTCAATCTCCAGCCGGCGATGGGTAGAGACTTGTTTGATTTCCACCTCAATAGCCTGTGTCATGAGTACAATATTAACTTAGGCAATAAGGCAGATGAGAATGTGCTAAAACTGTGGGAGGATTTGTATTCCTTCTGCAAACAGCGAGGTGACATATCTACAATGCAGCACTAGAAGAAATATATTATTGCAGTAATAAACATAGATTTAAAACTATCGAGTCTCCGCAGCCATAACTTAAGGAAAATTCTTTGCAAGTCCTAATTCAATAAGAAGCTGTGAAAGAAATGGGGGAGTCAGTAATAACATTATCACCTCCAGGATATAACTCAGCACATGGTATTTACATAAATAATGCCGCCATCTCTGGACAAAAGCAAACATGTATTTTCATCAGTGGAATGTATACAGTAAAGAACGGCAACATATACCGACTATAGAAAACAACTCTAGGGTAACAACTCACTAGGGTAACCACCGTGCAAATACTTTTTTTTTAGCTTTATTCCACATTTATTTATCCGCATTTTAATTTCGTAGAGAGAGAGATACTGGAGAGCGCTGGAGAGTTTCGGCAGGAAAAGAGGTCAGAGCCTCTGAGCTAAAAAGGACCATAGAGTATCCCAAAAAGACAAGTTCTTTCAGGGTTATCTGGAAGGAGCCATGATAGTACCCAAAAAGGACAAGTCCATTAAGTGAACACTGGCAAGGAGCCATGATAGTACCCAAAAAGGACAAGTCCATTAAGTGAACACTGACAAGGAGCCATGATAGTACCTAAAAAGAACAAGTCCTTTAAGTGAACACCGACAAGGAGCCATGAGAGTATCCAGAAAGGACAAGTCCATTAAGTGAACACCGACAAGGAGCCATGAGAGTACCCAAAAAGGACAAGTCCTTTCGGTGAACACCGACAAGGAGGCATGAGAGTACCCAAAAAGGACAAGTCCATTAAGTGAACACTGACAAGGAGCCATGATAGTACCCAAAAAGAACAAGTCCTTTAAGTGAACACCGACAAGGAGCCATGAGAGTATCCAGAAAGGACAAGTCCTTTAAGTGAACACTGGCAAGGAACCATGAGCGTATCCAAGAAGGACAAGTCCTTTAAGTGAACACTGGCTAGGAACCATGAGAATCACAAAGAGCGTATCCAAAAAGGACAAGTCCTTTAAGTGAACAATGATAAGGAACCATGAGAATCCCATGAGAATTAAGTGAACCCTAGCACGGAACCATGATAATCCCAATGAGAGTATCTAAAAAGGACAAGTCCTTTAAGTGAACACTGGCAATGAGCCTTGAGAATCACAATGTGCCCCATATTTGTATGGCAGGGGAAGTGTATGTCTTTGTATAGGAGCTTTATATTTTCCAAATCCTGTTGGATTTCCCCTCGTTTCCATAAAAGAGGTTGCCACTCCTTATTAAAAAACAAACAAACTTGATAATCAACTATTGATCCCCCGCTGCTCATTACCCCTGCAGTCAATCAATAACCCAGGTAGTGATACCGTTGTTCACCGCTGCAGCCACTGATTGGCTGCATTGGTCAATGCTAGACAATAGAAAAGCCAATAGTTTAAGACCTAAGAAATATACAAACCCTTCCTATCATTTATGGTATATAAGTAGTAATTAAAGGCATGGGTCATCAGCCAAGACCTTCTTCCAAAGCTCCCACCAAACATGAGGCATAGTTGGAAATATTATTGTTCACAGACTGGATCCCAACCTGGATTACAGCTGCAACTTTGTTCTTCTGCATCACTCACAAATATAAAAACAGACAAGAAATATATCATTATCCTGGAAAGGGGAAGGCAATAATTTCCAGTTTAATTAAGAACATTTGACTTTTTTAATCAATTTTCAGGAGCTGGTGTCTTGGTTGAAATTAACTGATTCAATTTGGAATATGGATGTCAAAGAAAAAAAACACCCAGAGAGCAGGAAAATAAAGTCCCGGTTATTACAAATGTTCTGTATGGAGGGGACATATAGATGGATGTCGACCGAATATCGACAAGTGAGCATGGTGGTAATCATCAGTGAGGTGGAAAATATAACATTGTGCCTCAAGTTCTTGGGTTCCCCATACAGAGATCTTCAAAAAGAATCAAATCGTTGTATGTTTGAAAGTGTTCAAAAGATAAATCTCTTCTCCAACTTGCACCTCTTCTTGAGGAGACTTTGAACCAGGATCTAAGAAGTTTGGCAGACCAAGAAAATGTCTCCAACCCACCAAGAGTTGGTGAGACATCTTTGTGTCCTCAGGGGTCCAATACTTAAAAAATACAACTTGAGATAGGATGGTTATTCTTCCTATATCAAATTGTTTCAAGTGTAATGCCCCCGAGACTGACCTGTACCACCGCACTTGGTCTTGCCCACGAATACAGTCCATGCTTTTGTATCTCATTACCTGACCAATTTAACCGCCTTTGGTCCTATCTGGGCCATTTTTGGATATCTGGATGCTGAAACAATTCTTCACACATGGCTTAATCCGCAACCCCCATCTAACAATTTTTTTTTACAAAACTTGCCTTTTTGATGAAGATGGATTGAGTAGAGGTGTCACTTCCAAAGGAACATAGAGTTCCAAATTTCTTTCACATTTGGGAGAGGTTTGTAGAACCTACAAACACTTGATATCAACATATCGAAATCTTGGTTTGCATCCCCCAGTTTGATCAAACCATGTTTATCACCCTTAACAAGATTCTTTCTGACCACAAATCTTGTTTAACCCTGCAAACCAGATCAGATGGTTTCAGTGGTCTGAATCCAACTTAGTTAAGTAGCCAAAACCTCTGGTCATCATGGGGACATTTGTATTAATCCAGGAAATGTGGCAACCTTGACTGAATGCACCAACAAATATCTTATGTCAATGGCCACCTCTAGTTCAGAGGAACATCTCCAGGAGGGTTTTTTTTCATTTAAGACATTATGGCGTATCTCACCAGTGCTAAGTAGAGGGAATGCTTGGTCCCTTGCTCCATTCGGAAAGATGGTCACCCCTTTGGTTCACTCTCCATAGAGTCAACTCTGCAATTTATAAAACTTCAATAGAACCAGAGGGCCCACAAATACAGTAAGTGAACAGGTGTATTACTGATTCCTGGAAATAGTCCCAGGTATCTGACTTTCTTGACTCTGAAGTGGCATGTACATTGTATGTCAAGTATATGGAGGTAGGGAACCTCTTTAATATTGGAAGGTGGTAATAATTAGGAACTTTTCACAAATGCAATACGTTTGTCAGGTTTTGTGGAGCGTTCCCGCTATATGACAGGTCTTGTGGGGTGTTCCCAGTATGCGTCAGATCTTTTGAGGTGTTCCTGGAATATGTCAGGGCTTGTGCGGTGTTCCCAGTAAATGGCAGGTCTTGTGAGGTGTTCCAGTATACGGAAGGTCTTGTAAGATGTTCCTGGTATACGGCAGGTCTTGTGCAGTGTTCCCAGTGTACGGCAGATCTTGTGGGGTGTTCTCGGTATATGGCAGGTCTTGTGGGGTGTTCCCAGTATATGTCAGATCTTGTGGGATATTCTCAGTATATGGCAGATCCTGTGGGATGTTCCCGGTATACGGCGGATCTTGTGGGCTGTTCCCCAGTATACAGCAGGTCTTGTAAGTTGTTCCCAGTGTACGGCAGGTCTTGTGGGGTGTTCCTGGTATACAGCAGGTCTTATGGGGTATTCCCAGCATACATCAGATCTTGTGGGGTGTTCCTAGTATACGGCAGATTTTGTTGGGTGTTCCCAGTATACAGCAGATCTTGTGGCGTGTTCCCAGTATATAGGGTGGGTATTGTGAAGTTTTCGTTGTATACGGCAGGTCTCATGGGATGTTTCCAGTATAGGGCAAATCTTGTGGGTTGTTTCTCTGTATACAGCAGGTCTTGTAAGTTGTTCCAAGTGAACGGCAGGTCTTGTGGGATGTTCCCGGTATACGGTGGATCTTGTGGGCTGTTCCCAGTATATGGTGGGTCTTGTGAAATGTTCCCAGTTTACAGCGGATCTTGTGGAGTGTTCCCAGTATACGGTGGGTCTTGTGGGGTGTTCCCAGTATACAGCAGGTTTTGTGGAGTGTTCCCAGTATACGGTGGGTCTTGTGGGGTGTTCCCAGTATACAGCAGGTCTTGTGAGGTGTTCCCAGTATATGTCAGGTTTTGTGGGGTGTTCCCGGTATATGACAGGTCTTGTAGTCTGTTCTGCAGTATACAGCAGGTCTTGTAAGTTGTTCCCAGTGAACTGCATGTCTTGTGGGGTGTTACTAGTATACAGCAGATCTTGTGGGGTGTTCCCAGTATGTGGTGGGTCTTATGGGGTGTTCCCAGTTTATAGCAGGTGTTGTGGGGTGTTCCCAATATACGGCAGGTCTTTTGGAGTGTTCCTCAGTATATGGCAGGTCTTGTGGGATGTTTCCAGTATAGAGCAGGTCTTGTGAAGTGTTCCCAGAATACAGTGGGTCTTTTAAGGTGTTCCCAGTATAAGGCAGATCTTGTAGGATGTTCCCAGTATACGTCGTGTCTTGTGGAGTGCTCCCAGTATACGGCAGATGTTGTTGGGTGTTCCCAGTATACGGCGGGTCTTATGGAATGTTGCCAGTATACAGAGGGTCTTATAGAATGTTCCCAGTATACGACGGGTCTTGTGGGGTGTTCCCAGTATACAACGCGTCTTATGGAATGTTATCGGTATACAGCGGGTCTTGTGGCGGTGTTCCCAGTATACAGCAGATATGGTGGGGTTTTCCCAATATACAGCAGGTCTTTTGGAGTGTTACCCAGTATATGGCAGGTCTTGAGGGGTGTTTTCAGTATAGAGCAGGTCTTGTGAAGTGTTCCCAGTATACAGTGGGTCTTGTAAGGTGTTCCCAGTATATGGCAGATCTTGTGGGATGTTCCCAGTATACGTTGTGTCTTGTGGAGTGTTCCCAGAATATGTCAGATCTTGTAGAGTGCTCCCAGTATACGTCAGATCTTGTAGGGTGTTCCCAGTATTCGTCAGATTTTGTAGGGTGTTCCCAGTATAAGAGCAGGTCTTGTGGGTTATTCCCAGTGTAAAGAAGGTTTTGTCTGTGTACCCGATACACAGCTTGATGTCTATGGAGTTGAGTAGCTGCAGAGCGGTCGGCGGGCCCGTGCTGACCCCATGTCCAACATGTTAGTCCGTATAATGGACATATGACCATCAGACCCGAACCATGGAGCAATGGAGAGTCGGAGCTGGTTTACTGAGCGGCATAATATGAGGCAGGACGTCCTGAGGTTACGGCTGATTGTTGTGTAGATTATTTATTCTCAGATTGTCCTCTATTTCATTCTGACAATGTTAATTGTCGTTTATAATATGGGATATTATCAATGCGGCTCACATGCTATAATCCCGTGTTCGAGGTCCCGTGTGGCCCTAATTCCCAGGTTGGTGTAGATGGATGGATGATGGCGCTGACAGCAGACACCGAGTCGATGGGAATAGTAATGGGAGTTTTCCACCACACCCCATGAACTGTGGCAAGCAGCCAGACACCATTGTGAGTCCTATGGGCATTGCCATATGCCGCAGACCCCTGGACATTAAAAAGCGAGCAAACGATTCCTCCAGGAATACCTCATCCTCCTGCCTGAGCCACAATCACTTCCCAGACAGGATATTTGGTTGCAATTGAAAAACACAAAGGATTTTCTTTTGTTTTCATTTTGTTTTGTGGTTTTTTTTTATGATGCGAGTCCATAATCGAGCCCTGTCCCCCTCTTATTTTGGAGCTCCTATACAAGGTCAGCAGGAAATTGAAACATTTGTGATGGGTAGATACGATCCTGAAAGTGAATTCTGAGTAACTTTCTGTGTACATCGCACGATGGTGGGTTGTTGTACGAGATGTCATCAACTTCAAAGAAGACTTCCATCCCCTATTCACGTTCACATGTCCGAAGAAGCTGAAGGTCTCCATCTGTAGCTAAAAAGGAGGTTCCATGGTGCTCTTCACAAATATCATTTATGTTTGACCTCGAGAAGGGATCCTAATAATCTCCTGCAATCACCTCCCGTGCAATCTTCTGCAATCTGTGGGGGAAACCCTGTAGCAAGTGTGTATTTTTCCCCTGCAGCGCCACCACAGGAGAAACTGGACAATTGCAATCGATGGGTCAATGCACGGACTGGCCAATAGATGGCGACCCGGAATGAGCAACCCCCTCCAACAGCGCTGATTCCCACAGCCTGAAAGATTTGGGATTTATGTCCATGAACTTCTATAGGGGCGGGTGGTTTAAAAATTAAATATGTGACCCCCCATAACTGTGCCAGCTAGATTGGAAAAAAATGATCTAGTTTTCAACTCCTTTGTGTCCTCTCACCTATATTATGTGTATCTGACATCTGATGCATTTCATAATAATATCCACTATAGTGGCGGACTGTCCTTTGATATTCCTTTAATCCGGCAACCAATAATACAGAACGTTTTGATATCCTTAAACAGAAATGCAATATAATAAAGATCAGAGAAAGACGAGCAGAGAAGAAATGATTCCAATGTAACAAAACAGTTCTAGCTTCTGATAACTTGTTTGCAGATTGTAGATACTTTTAGGCTTTTACTGACTTTTAGAGAGGAGATTTGTGCACATTTATGTGACCGTTCAAAGATCCGGCGTATCGGAGCATAAAGTCAAGGCAATTACTACTGCTAGTACTTCTACTACTACGTTACTTATCAAAACATATTACTACTAATCAATCACTAAACAACGAAATATCTACTACTGCTTACTACTACTCAACAACTACTAATATTACTACTCAATTACTTTATAACCAAAACTACTACCAGTCAACTGCTCAACAACTACTAGTAATAAACATCTAAATTACTGCTGTTACTTCATACTACTACTCAAGAACTACGAATACTAACACTTCTAATACTACTCTACTACTCAACAATTACTACTACTAATAATAATACTCAACAACTACTACTAATAGACATCAAAATTACTGCTGTTACTTCATGCTACTACTCAAGAACTACAAACACTAACACTTATACTACTCTACTGCTCAGCAATTACAACTACTATTACTTCCACTAGTACTCAATAACTACTACTGAATAACTACAATTACTACTGCTCAAGAACTACTACTACTGCTCAGTTGCTCAGCTATTATTACTACTACTACTACTCAACAGCTGCTACTACTAGTGAAGAACTACAATTACGATTACTCAAGAGCTAGTATTACTACTCAGTTGCTCAAAATCTTTTAATACTACTACTCAACAACTACTACTCAAGAATTACAACTACTACTACCCAAGAACTACACTTACTACTACTCAAGAAGTACTGCTACTACTGTTCAGTAGCTCAACTACTATTACTACTACTACTCAAGAACTACTACTACTGCTCAGTTGCTCAACTACTATTACTACTATGCAACAACTAATACTACTACTCAAGAACTGCAATTACTACTACTCAACGACTACTGCTACTGCTCAGTTGCTCAACTACTATTACTACTAGTACTCAACAACTACTACTACTCAAGAGCTACAATTACTACTACTCAAGAACTGCTACTACTGCTCAGTTGCTCAACTACTATTACTACTACTACTCAAGAACTACTACTACTGCTCAGTTGCTCAACTACTATTGCTACTATGCAACAACTAATACTACTACTCAAGAACTGAAATTACTATTACTCAAGCACTACTACTACTCATTTGCTCAACTACTATTACTACTACTACCCAACAACTACTACTACTACTGCTACTACTAAAGAACTACAATTACTACTACTCAAGAACTGCTACTACTCCTCAGATGCCCAATTTCTATTACTACTACTATTCAACTACTACTACTACTACTCAAGAATTACAACTACTACTACACGGGAACTACAATTACTACTACTCAAGAACTACTACTACTACTCAGTTGCTCAACTACTATTACTACTACTAATACTCAAGACTAGGATTCCCTGTCAGCTATTTTTTTGTTTAATCTGTGTGTCTCACCCCATGAGTGTGTGCTCGGTTTGCATTTTGCTTGTTCTGCTCTCCGGGGTGCATTACTCTGCTTGTTTCTTCTGTTGGCTTTCTGACCTTTGGTTCCCTTTCTGACTATCCCTCCGTCGGTTACCTCGTTATCTCCTGGTTTTGATCTTGGCACGTTTTACAACTCTCCAGTGTATATTGTCACCTCTGCACCCCGGCATGTGGCTCCACCCTCAATCACCTCCTACCCTGTCATGTGGTTCAGGTCCTGTTTGCTACCTGGTGAGTTCCCCCCCGCTCTGCTCTCAGCTCCCTTGCTGCGGTGCACAGCTCTCCCCGCAGCAGTATACCCGGGAGTCGTGACAAATTCCCTGTCGTGCAACATGTAAAGACTCCTGTCCTAACAAGGGCAGCACCCAAGTGACACCTTGTTCATGTCCACCCCCACAACCCTCTTCCTACGTGTTTCGGCCCTATTTCAGTGGCCTCATCAGGGGAGTATCATTAGCTTGGGGTGAATATTGGTGTGGGTCACAGGATGAATGTGGCAGTGGCATTAGGCCATATCATGGGCATCTACAGCTGGTTCTCAGTGCCTGACAACCTCTGGTCTGTGTGTACGCCTTATGATTGTACACCTTGCTGATATACTATTAAGTGGTGGAAAGCCTAAAAAATAGCAATAAATTAAAAAAGTCTAATAATAAACGACAGTTTTCTTATTTTTGTTTCTACTTTTTCTTAACGACCCACAACTTTTTTCACAACAATGACAAAAAAAAATGTCAAACTTCTTATTCTATCGAAAACTTCTCAATGAATTTAGACGTGATCGTTCCCACTCTCAGTGTAACCATTATCATTAGTGAGCTACTTTTATCCGGGATTAATAGGTCTTTTTATATACTTTTTATATACTTTCCTTTTTTCTAGCGTCAATGGAGCCTTAAATATTTTGAATAATCGGACTCAGGAAAAAAATACCGAAAACATTCGTAACAATTGAAAAACTTTTTTTTTTTTTTTTAAGATTCTGCACCTCCGTGAAGTTTTTTTTTTTTTTTCTGCAATGTTCTAGATTTTGGGATATTCAGGATTATAAAATGCTTCTTGAAAAATATATAAAATCAGTCCTATGGATAAAATTAGCTTTTTTTTATTTTAATAAAGGGAATTTTTTTTTTATATTTGGGGTTTTGCGCTTTCGTCTGGTGAAATTCTGAGGCAGATTAACAGACTTTCCAGATTATTAGATGGCGGATTAAAGGAGATTAAGTGTAGAACTTTATTTTTTCTTTTTGCCTGACAGTAAAAAACAAAGTCAGAATTTTAGGACCATTTATATCATCGTCAGTGGAGTTGACCCCCCCACATTATCCAATGTGCTTTCATAAAAACCATGTGTCACTTCTTTTGACCCGCTTCCTCGCCCCTTTCTCCCTTTTGTCAACTATGTCACTTTTTTAAAGAATTGCCTCGACTTACAATAAAGCTCAACTCAAAGGAGCCGGAATATAATCAGTGGATCGGGAAGAATCGGAACAGAGTCAACACCCCACCGTTCTGAGATCCTTCCCATAGAGATAGTGATATTATTGATGTGATCACTATGCTAATTTCCCAGGAATAAAACATTGTGTTTTGCTATTTGGTTCAATGGGAATTTCATCCACATCAAACCAGAGAATGCGGAATCAATGCAAAAACTTTTTTTTTTTTTTTCATTCTGTATGTGATTTATGTCAAGGAGACGTGTTCAACGTGAGTGCAAAAACTTCTCAAAGTTTTATTGTTTTTTTTATCTGTCCCCCTCTCGCACTGATGCTCCCTCCTACTGTCCCTGATTCTACCATTTTCTTTTATTTATATCTTAAATATTATATTTGATTTTTATTTTTCATCTTTCAATCTTAGACTTTTAAAAGTTCCTAAGGAAAAAGTTTTATCAGGTTTTCATCTTATGCATTCTAATATACAGTAGCTCCCTGATATCAGTCACTTCAGGGTCAGTAAAGACTCCCTATAGACTGGAAAACCTAAAAAAAAGTCTGAATTTTCCTAAATAAATAGTTTATATTCTTACTTTTTTTTTTTTTTTAAAGTGGATTTAATATTTACATTCTGAGCTTTTTTCTTTTTTTTTTTTTTTTGAAGAGACCTGTCGTATAGGCTAATTTTGCCCACTTCAGGTACTCACATACGTCTTATCTATACATGTGAAAAGTCCCACAACTTGGAGCGGATACTTTGTATATAGAACAGAACTTTATAAAAAATAAAAGGTTAAAAGTTTTTTATGTTTTTGAGACGCAACTGGTCGGCATGGAACAAGATCGTGAAAAATAATCTGTTTATTGGTGAGGTTTTGGAAGTTTTTCATGTTTTCGAGGAGCAACGGGTCGGCACAGAAAAAGACAATGAAAAAAAATCTGTTGGTGAAGTTTTGGGAAGTTTGCAAATCATAATGATGCAACTGATCGGCACAAAACAAGATAGTGATAAGTAATCTATTTATTGGTAAGGTTTTGGAAGTTTTATACGTTTTTGAGACGCAAATGGTCGGCACGGAACAAGATCGTGAAAAGTAATCTATTTATTAGTGAAGTTTTGGAAGTTTTTGAAACGCAAATGGTCGGCATGGAACAAGATCGTGAAAAATGTTCTATTGATTAGTGAAGTTTTGCAAGTTATTGAGACCCAACTGGTCTGCACGGAACAAGATCGTGATAAGTAATCTATTTATTGGTGCGGTTTTGGAAGTTTTTGAGACCCAACTGGTCTGCACGAAACAAGATCGTGATAAGTAATCTATTTATTAGTGAAGTTTTGGAAGTTTTTGAGACGCAAATGGTCGGTACGGAACAAGATCGTGATAAGTTATTTATTGGTGAGGTTTTGGAAGTTTTTGAGACGGAAATGGTCGGCATGGAACAAGATCGTGATAAGTAATCTATTTATTGGTGAGGTTTTGGAAGTTTTGGAAGTTTTTGAGACCCAACTGGTCTGCACAGAACAAGATCGTGATAAGTAATCTATTTATTGGTGAGGTTTTGAAAGTTTTGTAAGGTTTTGAGACGCAAATGGTCGGTACGGAACAAGATCGTGATAAGTAATCTATTTATTGGTGAGGTTTTGGAAGTTTTTGAGACGCAAATGGTCGGCACGGAACAAGATCGTAAAAAATTATCTATTGATTAGGGAAGTTTTGGGAAGTTTGCACGTTTTTAAGACGCAACTGGTCGTCACGGAACTAGATCGTGAAAAATGATCTATTGATTGTTGAGGTTTTAGGATTTTCCATAATAAATGATCAACTATTAGGCTAAAATCTAGTTCCTCCTCATTTGTAGCAATGTCACAGGATGGGGCTTCCGGCCCCTTTGTCTTTAAAACTTTTCCATTCCCCGGTATTAATAATCTGGTCAGTGACACCTACAATAAATTGCTTTCTGGCTAAATATCTGATTTGACTTAATTACAAGGTCTAATCATAAATAGTTATTTTTCTATTCTTCGCAAGACGGTGCGTGACTTTCAGCTGAGGCCTCATGAGCTGACGCTCTTCCATTGCTACAGTTGAATGTCCTCTAGTCTTTCCAGTTATCAGCCTTTTTTTTTTTTTATCATCCGATAATAGTTGAAATGACGCCCACTACTTTATAGGTAAGAATATCCTCGGCGACTTTGGAATCCTGATCGATTTGCGGTGCCCCTTTAAATAAAACTTTCTAACTTGGCACGATGGGCGTTATTTTTTATTTTTTTTTCCTCTTGTATCCTGATTTTTACTCATTGATGTGGTAAACAGATTTAAAATGTATCCTGAGCATCTTTAGGGAACTCATTTCAGTCAAGATGAAACTAGTCTTACCTGAATCAATGTTTTAAGAGTCCCCGTGGCTTGGCATTTTGAATAATCAATCCGTCTCCATCTCTTGTTAATCATGCACATCACAGACTCTCACCCCCCCTCCGCCCCTCTTTTCTTATTGTCACCCCTTGGATACGGGAATTTTATTGTATTTTAACCCTTTCTTATGTGACTCGATAGCCCCCCAACCCCTCCATTCCCTCTGCCTGGAGCAGACCCCCTCCTGCTGCAATCGTGACACTTTTTGTAATATTCCTGATTTTTTTTTCCCATAATTACTGCACAATCATTATATAATCCCACAACAAAGACTCCATTGAGGACCCTGCTTTTGTAAAGTATGGGACACAATCCATAATTGCATTTTTTTTTCTCTCCCCTCCTTCCCGCCCCCTTCCCCGTTGCCTTTTGTACAGCCATCTAATATTCCATCAGTCACATCCCCACCTTGCTAGCCATCATACCCAACGTCGACCTATAAAGCGGCAACAACAAAAAAAAAAGCGAAGAAGAAAAAAAGGAAAAGAGGAAAATAAACTTCTTTTTCCTTTTCTAATAAAACTCCCTGCGATGATCTCAGCCCCTTTAAGGCACAGAGTCACCATGATGATGATGATGATTTTCTTTTTTTTTTTTTTTTTTAGCCTGTAAGTTTAATTACTGTATGCTAATTTTCGTGCCTACTACGTGATTAATTAAAATCATATTTTCATAATGGTTTGGCAGCGGGTATTGTTTTCAGGGTTCTCCTAAATAGTTCATGTAAATATAGTCGGATTTAATGGAGAGGAATGCAAGATGGCATGGCAGAGGGTTAACCCCTCGCTGCCTGCAGGATGGGCGGCGGGAGTAGGGTAAGTGCCTCGCCGGATATTGCATTACAACAGTTCTGCCACTCGGTGCCACCAAAAGGCACTGCAGGGGTTAAGGCTGTGTGTGCCTGCCATTGGCACCACACAGCTCCTATTTACATTAAATCCGCCACAAGGTTACAGTGCAGATGAGCATCATTTGATCGCTGATGACTTGTCTTGGATGCAGGGAGCTGCGACCGGTCCCCCCTTATCTGCTTAACCCTCCAGGGGACAGAGAAGCAGGAGTTTCCCAAATAGTTTCCAGGAGCAGGTAAGGGACCAGGGTGTCCAGATGCCTCCTCCACCAGCCGGGGCACCCTGTGCCACCCCTTTTTTTAATTTTTTTTTGCAGTCAGGCATTTGTTTTGCAAGACGTGTTTAATAAGTCAGCATCAAGGTCAGTGCATTGTTACTTGCTGGGAGGGCAGGGATGGATGCAGCAGCCCCCCTGTGCCTGGGCTTAGTCCTCCTCTTCTTCTTCTTGTGGCATGGAGGGCTCATCAAAGCTTAAATGCCGCAAGAGCTATCTAGTTGCTGTGAATTATGCCAAGACGACAATGGAGAGGGGTTTGTTAATGGTACAATGCATTTCACCTACCAGATAGGGGGAGTCAGAGGGAAGGGAATGTCTTATGATCTATATCAATGAACCCGGCTCATTCTGCCAGGAGGACGCACACACATTAGCACCCTCTGCCCAGAAGCTGCTGGGGACACTTAAGACAAGTGGGACCCCCTGGCAGCCACCTTCAGGGGCACCACAGCCCCCTCCTCCTCCTCCCTCTTCTTCTTCCTCCTGCTTCCCCCTCTCTCCCTTCTCTCCTCTTCCTCCTCCAGAAACATAACATGAACAAGTCAATCATATGGACATGTCTCATTATTCACTGAGCTTCAGCATTTTGCAAGCGTCAAGCACTTTGTCCGGGGATCTGTGCTGAACCCATAGAAGGTAAGAGAAGCAGATGGGGGGTCCCCTGGGGTCCTCAGTTTTGTGACCCCCCTCCTTGTTCTGTAGAAGTATCATTTGTGCATTTTTGCATGGCATTCTTGTTTTGTGCAGGGGCCTGGAGCGATGATTATTGTACTGGATAGAGTATAATTTACTAGCCGTGACGTTGGCGGAAGGGCTGTCATGGAAAGAGGGGAGCAGAAGCCATGCAATGGTGGAGGCAAGGGCAGGAAAGTGCCCCCTTGTTGTGGGTTGCTGGTTTCCCAGGGGTTGATACATTGTAACAAGTTTCCTCTTTCCTGAACTTGTTGGGAAAAAGTTGTTGGGTTTTACGTCTGGTGCAGAGAAAGTTTCTCAGAAGTGGTTAGGGGTGCCCTCCATATGCCCAGGTGCTGGCTTGTCATGCTGGATGTGGCATGTGCCAAACTTGTGATGCCTCAGAGACCTGCCATTTTGTGTTCTCATCGACCTCCCCCTGCACAATGCTGGGAGCAAAGCAAGTGACATTCAGGGGAAGCTAGAAATGTCAGGCTGAAGCTCTCAGGTCCCCAGAGGTGGCCAGGGCTGGAGCACCTGCCATACAGTGCAGGAGCTGGCACAGCGATGGGTAGGTGGATGGCATTAGCTGAGACTGCAACATATCACAATTGTATGTCCATCAGCTACTGCTTCACCTCTTTAAATCCTCACCTGTCAATCACTTGTGACGGGTGCTTCTTAAAGGTCATACTCTGTTTTGGGAGGGTTAGCCACTTAGGACTTTTTTTGGGGGGGATGCAGACCTGATTTTGGTCAGAGAGAGGTTAATGAGTGTTGTAGTAATGCACACATCTTATCACTACTCATAGAAAGTAATATGAGCTGTGTGGCATGGATGTGGGCATGTGAGGTGCCCATTATGGTACCCAGCTCGGAGACTTATAAATGAAGACTTGAGGTTTGGTCTATGTTGGGGCAGATCCCTCAGCCCAGGAGCAGCAGCAGCATGGGATCCAGGGCGAGCTGGGAGTCTGTGTCAAGTCTTTGCAATGAGAGATTGCAACCTGCAAAGCATCAGCTGCTATTAGGCTCATTAGAGGGACCTGCCAGGGAGGCAACGCTGCCATGTCCTCACCCCTGGATTGTTTTGTCAGGCAGGAAATGTATATATAGTACAGTAGATAAGAAAATAATAATAAAACACAAAAAATCCCTCGTAACCTGCAGGAGCCAGGATTATCCCCTCCTATCCGAGCTCCTGCCGGGTATGGAGCTGCTCGCGGAGAGACCGGGTCACCTTTCATCCCATTAATTCTCCTCCACGTGGGAATGAAGTTGTGCTGGGGACATCTCCACTTTTCCTAGGTTTTTTTCCTCTGCACAAGGCAGAATTTTTTTTAGATAGATGTGAAAATGTTGTGGAACAATTGCAGAGCTGAGTTTGTCGAATGTAGCAGAGCTGAGTTTCCTACCATCCCTGTGCTCTTTACATAGGACTGCAGGTAAAAGTCCTCTTATTTTAGCCGGTTTGGGGGGGTGCACGATGTATAGCTGCAGCTCTGCCTCGTCTGGGTATTGACAAACAGCCGATTCCTGCTTTGTTTCGCAGACAATGTCCATGATATTGATGTATCTAAGTATCTATAAATATGTCACAATGTAACCATGTAGATTAACCTCTTGTGCTCCTGTTCTACTTGTGTGCTCACTGCCTTTAATTTTCCCCAGAACAAATGGCAGCTGTATGGATTTTACAGGGAGCCTGTTATGTAGAATGGATGCATATCGTCACCCTCATCACTGACTGATGGGAGGCCATATTTTAAACTGCCGTCATTGGGAAATTATAATCCTCCCTGTGAATATTGTGTCGTTTTACATTCCCCCCCTCTTTTCTCCTTTTTTTTTTTTCCTCCACTTTTTTTTTTAACCCTTTGCCGTGCTGAAGCCTTTGACTTTGACCCCGTGAGTGCTGCGGCCTCGTCCCATCTGAATCAAGAAAGTAGCGTCTGGACTTGGGCTAAAAAAAAAAAAAAAAAAAAAAAAGACTTTAACCCTTTAAGGCCTGTAAATTGAGCGTGTCTATTGCATTGTGGGGGTCTTTTTTTGTGGTGTTGCTCCAAGGGGGTTAAGGTTGACAGCTCTGTCTGGTGACAGGGTGGGCGTGTAGACATGAAGTGGGGTCTTTCAGTCAGGGGAGGATGATGGTAGGAGGGGTAAGTGTGGTGTCTGTGTTGAATATTTTATGTTTTCCCGCTTTTTTTTTTTTTTTTGCAGTGTACTTGTAAAGCCAACAGGGGCAGCGGTTAGCAGTGCAGGCCCTGACCCCTCACACTACAAGCCCCCCAGAGAGAGCAGCCGGCACAACAACTTTCCCTGTCAGCCTGTGAAATAGGAAGTTTCCTGTCAGGGATTTAGTTCAACTGAAACTTTTTTTTTTTTCCGTCTTTCCTTCCCTTCCAGATCTTCTGCTAATTCCAGACCCCAAGAATTAAGACATAATCCCGAATATTTATAGGAGGGCGGTCACAGGGGCTGCGGTCCATAGAAACTGCAGGGCAGGAACAATGCAATCTGTGTGTTTATTGCAGATTGAGCTTCTATCAGGCAGGAACAGGACTGACACCTCCATCAGGGGGCTCACATCAGGACTGACACCTCCATCGGGGGGCTCACATCAGGACTGACACCTCCATCAGGGGGGCTCACATCAGGACTGACACCCTGACACCTCCATCAGGGGGGCTCACGTCAGGCCGGACACCCTGACACCTCCATCAGGGGGCTCACATCAGGACTGACACCTCCATCGGGGGGCTCACATCAGGACTGACACCCTGACACCTCCATCGGGGGGCTCACATCAGGACTGACACCTCCATCGGGGGCTCACATCAGGACTGACACCCTGACACCTCCATCGGGGGGCTCACATCAGGACTGACACCTCCATCGGGGGGCTCACATCAGGACTGACACCCTGACACCTCCATCGGGGGGCTCACATCAGGACTGACACCTCCATCGGGGGCTCACATCAGGACTGACACCCTGACACCTCCATCGGGGGGCTCACATCAGGACTGACACCTCCATCGGGGGGCTCACATCAGGACTGACACCCTGACACCTCCATCGGGGGGCTCACATCAGGACTGACACCTCCATCGGGGGCTCACATCAGGACTGACACCCTGACACCTCCATCGGGGGGCTCACATCAGGACTGACACCTCCATCGGGGGGCTCACATCAGGACTGACACCCTGACACCTCCATCGGGGGGCTCACATCAGGACTGACACCTCCATCGGGGGGCTCACATCAGGACTGACACCCTGACACCTCCATCGGGGGGCTCACATCAGGACTGACACCTCCATCGGGGGGCTCACATCAGGACTGACACCCTGACACCTCCATCAGGGGCTCACATCAGGACTGACACCTCCATCGGGGGGCTCACATCAGGACTGACACCCTGACATCTCCATCGGGGGGCTCACATCAGGACTGACACCCTGACACCTCCATCGGGGGGCTCACATCAGGTCTGACACCTCCATCGGGGGGCTCACATCAGGACTGACACCCTGACACCTCCATCAGGGGCTCACATCAGGACTGACACCTCCATCGGGGGGCTCACATCAGGACTGACACCCTGACATCTCCATCGGGGGGCTCACATCAGGACTGACACCCTGACACCTCCATCGGGGGGGCTCACATCAGGACTGACACCTCCATCAGGGGGCTCACGTCAGGCCGAACACCCTGACACCTCCATCAGGGGGGCTCACGTCACACCTCACATTCAACTTGCGATATGGTGCTTTATCATTCTTTTGCTGATGCTTCTGACCTGCCATAAGGGATGTATATATATATATATATATATATATATATATATATATATAAATATATATATCGTACACATGAGGTTTATGTGTCTCTGTTACAGATCATCTGCTCGATTATTGTCACATTTTATTATATTTTTTCCTTAATATATCAATGATTTCATTGCACAAGTACACAGACGCGTGTATTATTATACCGTCCACGTTCATCTGTATATTCATGCATATAACTATATACAACACATATATTACACTATAAAGTTACACACATCCATTGCTATACTCCCACATACTTCCATGTGTATTATTCATTTACATACAGACCTGTGTGTGCGCGTTTGTATGGTATATATATATATACATATATATATATATATGTAATGTACGAGTGTGTATATAATGTATGTGTGTAATATATATGTGTGTGTATATATATATATGTAATGTACGTGTGTGTATATGTGCGTGTAATATATGTGTATATATATATATAATGTAAGTGTCTGTGCATAATGCGTATGTGTGTGTATATATAGTGTATATATGTTTATGTAATATATATATCAGGCAAGTGTGTGTATGTGTGTGTAATATATATAATGCATGTGTATGTGTTATATATGTGTGCATATATATTTATATATATAATGTATGCATGTATGTGTAATATATATAATGTGTGTGTGTAATATATAGTGTGTGTAATATATAGTGTGTGTAACATATATATATATATATATACTACACACACACTAATATACACACTATATACACACCACACTGTGTGTATGTGTATATATATATATATATATATATATATATATATATATATATATATACATGCTTATCACACATATATATATACTCACAGGCATAATGCACTTGTATACTAGCATACAACTATATATACATGACACACACCTGTATATACAACATATTCATGCATACGCACATATACCCCCGTGCATGTATACATACACACCATACATACAGCAGGTGTATACTGTACATGCGCTGATATATAACCCATTTCTCCATACTCTGCTGTATAATGATGCGACACCACAAGTACGGAAGGATCACATAGGATGTTGCTTTTTACTATTACGTGTTTGGAGGTGGATAGTTGATGGGTCTCTCTGTTCTGTCATATACAGAGAGCTGTGAGATCTCTCCATGGATGGTGATTTTATTTTACTGCTGTCTCTAAAGACACTTTCCACCTTAAATCTGTGGGGTGCGGCCCCCTCTGCAGCCTCGGACCCCCTGTCATTTACACAAATGTATTATTGGATTATGTATGTTACCAGAAGTTCCAGAACCCCCCCGAGGCCAAGACCCCGATTCTCCACCTGTTCTGTTATCTTGCACATTAATGACCCCACATCTTCAGCATTATGGATAACTTTCTTCCCTAAGTTTCAGGACTTTTCCTTTCTTTTTACCTTTTGGAGGCTGTGACAAAATCTGACCCTGAAGTTGTATAATTTATGGCATTTTGTTTACATTGGAATTTCTTTTTATGGGATTTTTCACAAAATGCGTTAGATTCTTTGTTACAATGTATCATTGTTTGCTGCCACAGTTTTCTGTAGATTGATAGATGTCTATTGTTCAGGCTCAACCAATGCAA
The DNA here is from genome assembly GCF_032444005.1 of Ranitomeya imitator. Classification (NCBI taxonomy): domain Eukaryota; kingdom Metazoa; phylum Chordata; class Amphibia; order Anura; family Dendrobatidae; genus Ranitomeya; species Ranitomeya imitator. Next base: position 143,407,434 of record NC_091290.1, read on the forward strand.
ACATTCCTGAGTGCAGAAAACTATCTATCTATTATCTATCTATTATCTATTATCTATCTATTAATTATCTATCATCTATCTCTCTATCTATCTATTATCTATCATCTATCATCTATCATGTATCTATCTATTATCTATCTATCTATCTATTTATCTATCTATCTATTATCCATCTATCTATCATCTATCTATCTATCTATCTATCTATCTATCTATCTATCTATTATCTATCTATCTATTTATCTATCTATTATCTATCTATCTATTATCCATCTATCTATCATCTATCTATCTATCATCTATCTATCTATCTATCTATCTATTATCTATCTATCTATTATCTATCTATCTATTATCTATCTATTTATCTATCTATCTATTATCTATCCATCTATCTATCATCTATCTATCTATCTATCTACGGTATCTATCTATTATCTATTATCTATCTATCTATCTATGATCTATCTATCTATCATTATCTATCAGTCCATCTATCTATTATCTATCTATCTATCTATCTATTATCTATCTATCTATCTATCTATTATCTATCTATCTATCTATCTATCTATCTATCATCTATCTATTATCTATCTATCTACGGTATCTATCTATCTATCTACCTTCTATCTATCTATTATCTATCTACCTTCTATCTATCTATTATCTATCTATCTATCTATCTATCTATCTATCTATCTATCTACCTTCTATCTATCTATTATCTATTTATCTATCTCTCTACTTTCTATCTACTATCTATCTATCATCTATTATCTATCTATCTCTCTATTATCTATCTATCTATCTATTATCTATCTATCTATTATCTATCTATTATCTATCTATCTATCTATTATCTATCATCTATTATCTATCTATCTATCTATCTATCTATCTATCTATCTATCTATCTATCTATCTATCTATCATCTATTATCTATCTATCTATCTATCTATCTATCTATCTATCTATCTATCTATCTATCTATCCATCTATCTATTATCTATCTATCTATTATCTATCTATCTATCTATCTATCTATCTATCTATCTATCTATCTATCTATCATCTATCTATCTATTATCTATCTATCTATCTATCTATCTATCTATCTATCTATCTATCTATCTATCTATCATCTATTATCTATCTATCTATCTATCTATCTATCTATCTATCTATCTATCTATTATCTATCTATTATCTGTCTATCTATCTGTCTATCTATTATCTGTCTATCTGTCTATTATCTATCAATCATCTATCACTTTCTCTATCTGTCTTTTTCCATCTTCTATCTTTATCCGTCTCTCTCTATCGTTACATTCTAGTATTTATAGTTGCGTTTTCCGTGATATTGACATTTTTCTCTCGTTATAATAATTTAATCATTTTTGTTGCGACGCAGCGAGGACATTTCTTGGATTTAGAATTATATCTTTCACTTTGCAGCTTTTATTTTGTTACTTCTAAAGAATCGACAAGTGTTTTTGGATTTTGGATTTTTTTTTTCTTACATGGTGCCGATCCGTGATGGTCGTGCCGACACAAATCCTTGTCTGTCGTGTCAGTTGCTCTTGTTGTTTTTTTGTTACTTTTTTTCCCATTAATGTTTCATGGATAATTCACATCAGGTCTGTAGAATCTGGGCGAAGTAGTTCGGGGGTAATTGCAGGTGGTCTGGAAACTTTAAGAACTTAACCCCCTAAGAGAGCAGTCAGCTGTCGCTGTTACTGGTGTCTGGTGGGTTACGATAACGGACAGATACGCGGCGGTGACATCACTATTGACACCAGTCCAGGGTAGAGGATGGCACTGATCGCTGCGTGTCGCCATGGACCCGTCCACCATTATTTTGGGTTGGACCTCACAACTTTCTTTGATACTTTTTATCCTTTTGGTTTTCTATCCTTCACCTGATTCTGCGGAGGGGGTGACTTCTATTACTACTTTATTTTATTTTTTATTTTATTTTTTATTTTTCCATATTTCCCAGTTCTGGTCAATCATAACTATAAAATATGTTCTTAAAATAAACAAAACATTGTTACACATTTCATCCATTTTTTTTTCTTCCATTTGTAACGGATCCAGTATTAAAATGAAAAAAAAAAATCCGTTATCAATAGAGCAATAAATGGATCCTTCGAAAAAGAAACAGACACTTTACATTTGATTTTGGATCCGTTTTTACTAGCGGCGTCGCTGTCCACCCCTCGTATTCTGGGCATGCTCCGTGCTAAAAATCGGATCTGTTAGCAGATGGCGACAGTCACCACCGTTATGTTCCGTTTTCCCGCCAAAACAAAAAAAGAACATGGTTGTATTCAGAATCATTTTTTGGGGGGGTGTTGGGGGAGTCATAAAAAAGTTTACAATCTGGATTCTTTTTTTTTTTTTTGATCCAGCCATAAAACTGATAGCAGACTGATAGAAGACTTGGGTCGCCGTTCATGCCCTGGATCATTTTATTTCCATTTTAATTAATACTTATTAATGAGTATTTATTAATGAACACAGCTTTACAATTTGGTTTTTAATATGTATCATTTTGCAAAATTACAACTGATTTTTTTTTTTTCTTTTTACGAAGCCTATATACAAACCCAACGTTGGCTTTATATATACGCAGCAGAGCAAGAATGGGCTTGATGCACTTTTCCGAAAGCAATGCGATATCGTTATGAATTTTGCTCAGTTTTCCGTCTTTTCCGTCCAGATATGTATATGGTAATGTCGCCGTATCTGTTACATGAGTAGCAATTTGGTCACATACCTCTATGGGATCGGATTAGGTAAGGCTGTGCTACAACTACACTTTCCGAGGCCTTGCATCAAGACCTAAGAGGATCCGGTTGTGTCTCTTGAGTGACATTTTACCTCGGTGATCACAGAGTTAATCACTTGAAAGAAGTTGTATTATTTCATCACCAGTGAGCAGGAGATGATCTGTGGCGCTCCGGTGAGGTCCCCCATGGAGATCCGTAATCCTGCCCTACCTGCTCCCGCTCTTCTGCAGGGTCGAGGTGAAGCTTCACTACAGACGTTTCCTGCTCTGTGCATCATTTATCATGCGGTCTATGCAAAATCAATATTGATTGCTGCAAGCTATAATTTGCTCCATTACTAATCGGATTGTGTTTTTTTTTCTCCATATATTCATACTAAAGCAGAAAAAAAAAAAGTGCACCCGGAACGTTGGCAGTGGATATCCCTATCCAGTGAGCACTATAATCAGTGTGGCCCTCGAAGAACTATCATGGCTGATGATGGTTTTAAAGTGTATTGCCGAAGTTGAAGGTTTTGCGTTGACCCCATTAAAGTGCCACATTTCCTCTCCTTATACAATACACCACCTAAAAAGTATCTGCCGCTAAAGAGCCTACTACAATAGTATAATAATAAATGACCGTAAGGAATCAAGCATAGCCCAAACCCAATAATGCCACTATCAAATATTCTACCCCCTCTGATGTTATTCGACATCCTTCCAATTGATGACCCTATTAAATGGACGTCCTCTCCAAATATTACGCCAAAAAAAGATAATAGCAAATCACCGTAAGAAAATAGCATAGCCCAATCTCAGTAATACCCCTATAAAATGTTCTACCCCCTCTAATATTATTGAGCACCCTTCCAATTGATGACCCTATTAAATAAATGGACGTCCTCTCCGAATATTACCCACAAAATGATAATAGTAAATGACCCGTAAGAAAACAGCATAGCCCAATCGCAATAATACCCTATAAAAAATATTTTACCCCCCTTATACTATTCAATATCCTTCCAATTGATGACCCTATTAATAAATAAATGGACGCCCTCTCCAAATATTACCCCCAAAAATGATAATAGTAAGAAAACGGCATAGCCCAACCCCAATAATGCCCCATAAAAATATTTAACTCTCCCTTATACTATTCAATATCCCTCCAATTGATGACCCTAATAAATATGGACATCCTCTCCGAATATTACCCACAAAATGATAATAGTAAATGACAGTAAGAAAACAGCATAGCCCAAGCCCAATAATACCCCTATTAATTATTCTACCCCCTCTGATGTTATTCAACATCCTTCCAAGTGATGACCCTATTAAATAAATAAATGGACATCCTCTCCGAATATTACCCACAAAATAATGTTGACCCTACAATAAAAAAAATGCCTCCGCCCTTATCAAAAAGGACAAGAGGCCACGTCCCCTTCCCAATGAGGAGCCCATCAGTACAACTTTTTCCCTTCCAACTATGATGTACGATAATTGTGGTACCGTGTCGGCCAGAAACACCGATGCCCAAAAATGACTCAAGAATTCTACGAGTGATGGCCAATAACGGGATCACTCCTAGAATACTTTGTCATTTGGGGGCATAAAAGTATTTACATCCCTTTCAAATAAAGACTTAAAATAGTGTATCCCTAATACTGACCCTATAAAAAAAAAAATCATATCCCCCCCCCTACAGTAATGACCCTACCGGAATAAGCCAACCCCCTCCCCAATATCCCCTAATGAAGCCGACCTCTCGCCATCTCGCTCGGGTGAATATTGCTGCACTCTCTTTTATAGAAAAGTTAATTATGGAGCCAGTCAATATTTTTTTTCTCTTACTAGCATATTCTTTGCCTTTAAGTGTTTGCCCGGGCAACGGCAGATTAATCAAAGTGTTTTAGGCTAATTGTTGAGCAGGTGCATTAAACATGAATTATCAGGAAGGGGCTCGGCACAAAGACAACATCTGCACTTCAGGGGATGCTGCTTATTATTTAGATATTTATTTAATTAGCTAATTTGACAGATCTACTAAAGAATATTCCAAAGTTGGGGGGGGGTGCGAGTGACCGCGGCGGTGCCGCGTCCTGGGGTTGGCCCCTTTAAATGGAGATCCGTAGAGTTGGAGTGAGTGCAACGTGGGGAAATTGTTATTCCACTCTAGTGCAATCCATATCTCACCTATCAAAGGTTTCCATGACGATCACGCTATTACATACAGTAACATTCCGATTCCGATGCAGAAATTATAATATTTTAGTAGCAGGAGCTTTTCTGTCAGCTGCCGTGCTCATTGGTCGGTATTGTTTGTAGGCTGGAAGACGTGAGGAGCTTCTCGGGTCCGTCCTTTGGTAGGAATTGTATCACATTTAATGCCTTGGGCGACGCATGCCAATCTGCATTATTGAAACTTAAAGATATACAAAATGCACAATTTATCTCTTTAACACACACACGTTCTCCCAGATAAAAAAAAATATATAGAAATATATGTTAAGACTTGAAACTTTAAAAAAAAGTAAACTTTTTGAAAATTACTTAAATTCCATTATTATTATTTATTATGCTTTGTTTATATAGCGCCATCATATTCCGCGGCGTTATGTACTGCCCCCCCCAACAAAAATGAGCAAAAGAGAAATCTAAATCAAATCAATAATTTGTGTGTTTGCCCTTTTGCCTTCAAAACTGCATCGATTCTTCCGCGAAGTCAGTGGTTTTGTAGGATTATACTCAGGTGTAGGGGTAATGTTTTCGATATAGGTTGAAACGCAGTCATTGACTGCAGGCCTGGCGTCAGCACCCGGCGCACCCGGGCAAGTGCCGGGGCCCTGAGAAGGCAGGGGGCCCACTCACCGTCGGGGACATTGGCGCGCTATAGTGCCGGCCCCCGCGAGTGGACCCCCCCGCCTGCTCCGGGCCCCAGCACTTGCGATACTTACCTCTCCCAGCGGTTCCAGCGCTGCAGCGTCTTCCATCCTCTGACTGTGACGTTCAGGTCAGAGGGCGCGATGATGTCACCAGTGCGCGCCCTCTGCCTGAGCAGTCGCAGCACAGGGAGCAGGGAGAAGCCGACGGTGAGGAGTCCAGAGCAGAGCAGGGACACGCAACGAGAGGTGAGTATTTCATTTTTTTAATATTTGGAGCAATATATGGGGACCATCAGAAGGAGCCCATATATGGAGCATTATATGGGGCTAAATCTATATGGAGCATCTTATGAAGCCAATTCTATAGGGAGCATTATATGGGGCCAATTTAATATGGAGCATCTTAGGTGGCAAATTACATATGGAGCAGTATATGGGGCCAATAATATATGAAGCATCTTATGGGACTAATTATATATGGAGCATTTTATATGGCCAATTATATATGGAGCATTATATGGGGCCCATTATACATGGAGCATCTTATGGGGCCAATTATTTTTGGAGCATTATATGGGACCCATTCTGTAAGGAGTATCATATGGGGCCCATTCTGTATGGAGCATCATATGGGGCCCATTCTGTGTGGAGCAATATATGGGACTCAATATACTGTATGGGGCCGATCATATACTGTATGGAGCATTATATGAGGACCATTATATGGAGCAATAGATGGGGCCCATTATATACTGTATGTAGAATTATCTGTGGCTCACTATACTGTATGGAGCATTATATGGGGTCAATTCCGTATGGAGCAATATATGCAGCTCATTCTGTATGGAGCACTCTGTGGTGCCCATTATGGAGCATTATATGAGGCTCATTATTCTGTATGGAGCATAATATCGGGCTCATTATTCTGTTTGGAGCAATATATAGGGCTCATTATTCTGTATAGAGGACTATATGGGGCCATTATACTGTATGGGGCAATATATGGGGCTCCTTATTCTGTTTGGAGCAATATATGGGGCTCATTATTCTGTATAGAGGACTATACTGTCCGGTTTCTGAGTTAATGTAGAACGTACAATAGATATCACTCATGTAATGTAAGGAGTAAGTGAAATCTTTGGCATTGTACTATACCTATATTTCTCTGCCGTATCCGTGCATTATGAATTGTGGTATGTGTTAATGGGGCCCACCGGGACTCTTTCGCCCAAGGCCCATGAAAACCTGGAGCCGGCCCTGATTGACTGAAACAGAAACAGAGTGAGGAACAGCCAAACCCTGCTACAAAGGTGAGGTTGTGGAAGACAGTTTTGTGTCACGGGTCGTACACCAGGGAAAGACTGACACAAGGTAGTTATACTGCATCAGCAAGGTCTCTTCCAGGCAAATATCTGCTGTTTGTGCTCTTTTGAAAAAGTACCATAAAATGGGCAATATTGAGGACTGTATATGCAGTGGTCGATTAAGGTAACTCAGTACACACTTTCAGTGTAGTAGGAAACCCCCTGAAACACGGGGAGAACATACAAACTCCTTGGTGGGATTTGAACCCAGGACCCCAGCGCTGCAAGGCTGCAGTACTAACCACTGAGCCACCGCGCTGCTCAATTGAGTTGGTCATAGCCGGATGGTGGGGGGTGGGGATTTTTCTGGACCTCCTGATCATCGTTCAATACAAAAACATACTGTAATTGCAAGATGCTAAACTACGGAGAACATTTGATGTCTAATTAAAATGTTAGAACGTCTTCCATCTGGGGTCATAACCTGACCCGAGTGATGTAAAAACAGAATTAATTCAGATACCAGATTACAGGTATATGCCTAAAAATATATCTCAAAATAATCCTAAAAATAATCCTAAAAATATATCTAAAAATAATCCTAAAGATAATCCTAAAAATATACCTAAAAATAATCCTAAAAATATACCTAAAAATAATCCTAAAAATATACCTAAAAATAATCCTAAAAATATGCCTAAAAATAATCCTAAAAATATATCTAAAAATAATCCTAAAAATATACCTAAAAATAATCATTCTTGGGGTACAGTCTCAATATGCAAGACCTAATGTTCTTTTCAAACTGATATTCCAATAAAGCCCTTAAGTATGTGATGGCTAGACAGAGTGGGCATCTTCTGGGGATCCTTGGAAGCATTAAGTGGTCGGACCTCCAGTATTACTCTCTGAAGTTGTGGAGAGCCTTCTTGTTGCATACTGCTTTTTTCTCCCTGCTTGGACCATAATTTGCCCATGGCCATTCTCATTACCTGGCTCCTAGAAATATATACCTGGATCCTATCACCTACAGAGTATTGTTTAGCCTTCGCTTTAAAGGGAATTTATCACCAGTTTTTTGCTGACCCATGTAAGAGCAGCAAAATGTAGAGATGGAGACCCTGATTCCAGTGATGTGTCACTTTACTGCTTGCTGCAGTTTTGATTAACCCCTTTCTGACATTAGACGTACTATCCCGTCGAGGTGGGGTAGGCCCGTATGCCCACTGACGGGACAGTACATCATAGCGATCGGCCGCGCTCACAGGGGGAGCGTGGCCGATCGCGGCCGGGTGTCAGCTGACTATCGCAGCTGACATCCGGCACTATGTGCCAGGATTGGTCATGGACCGCCCCCGGCACATTAACCCCCGGCGGTATAGGGAAGCATCGCGCAGGGAGGGGGCTCCCTGCGTGCTTCCCAGAGACCCCCTAGAGCGACGCGATGTGATTCTGTTGCTCCGAGGGTCTCTTACCTCCTCCTTCCTGCAGGCCTCGGATCCAAAATGGCCACGGGGCTGCATCCGGGTCCTGCAGGGAGGTGGCTTACCAGCGCCTGCTCAGAGCAAGCGCTGGTAAGCCTGCAGGAGTGCACGTCAGATCGCTGATCTGACCCAGTGCACAGCAAAGTGTCAGATCAGCGATCTTACACTATAACATGATGCCCCCCCCGGGGCAATGTTACAGAGTAAAAAAAAAAAAATATTCACATGTGTAAAGAAACTTTTTGGGTCCAATTTCTCCTGTTACCCTTGGGAAAATACAAAACTGGGGGCTAAAAAATAATTTTTGTGAAAAAAAAAAAAAAGATTTTAAAATTTCACGGCTCTGCGTTATAAACTGTAGTGAAACACTTGGGGGTTCAAAGTTCTCACAACACATCTAGATAAGTTCCTTGGGGGGTCTAGTTTCCAATATGGGGTCACTTGTGGGGGGAGTTTCTACTGTTAAGGTACATTAGGGGCTCTGCATACGCAATGTGACGCCTGCAGACCATTCCATCTAAGTCTGCATTCCAAATGGCGCTCCTTCCCTTCCGAGCTCTCCCATGCGCCCAAACGTTGGTTATCCCCCACATATGGGGTATCAGGACAAATTGGACAATAACTTTTGGGTCCAATTTCTCCTGTTACCCTTGGGAAAATACAAAACTGGGGGCTAAAAAATAATTTTTGTCGGGAAAAAAAAGAATTTTTATTTTCACGGCTCTGCGTTATAAGCTGTAGTGAAACATTTGGGGGTTCAAAGCTCTCACAACATATCTAGATGAGTTCCTTAGCGGGTCTACTTTTGAAAATGGTGTCACTTGTGGGGGGTTTCGATGTTTAGGCACATCAGTGTCTCTCCAAACGCAACATGGCTTTCCATCTCAATTCCTGTCAATTTTGCATTGAAAAGTCAAATGGCGCTCCTTCCCTTCCGAGCTCTCCCATGCGCCCAAACAGTAATTTACCCCCACATATGGGGTATCAGCGCACTCAAGACAAATTGTACAACAACTTTTGGGGTCCAATTTCTTCTCTTACCCTTGGGAAAATAAAAAATTGGGGGCGAAAAATCATTTTTGTGAAAAAATGATTTTTTATTTTTACGGCTCTGCATTATAAGTTTCTATGAATCACTTAATGGGTCAAAGTGCTCACCACACTACTAGATAAGTTCCTTAGGGGGTCTACTTTCAAAAATGGTGTAATTTGTGAGGGGTTTCAATGTTTAGACACATCAGGGGCTCTCCAAACGCAACATGGCGTCCAATCTCAATTCCAGTCAATTTTGCATTGAAAAGTCAAATGGCGCTCCTTCGCTTCCGGGCTCTGCCATGCGCCCAAACAGTGGTTTCCCCCACATATGGGGTATTGGTGTACTCAGGACAAATTGTACAACATTTTTTGGGGTCCATTTTCTCCTGTTACCTTTGGTAAAATAAAACAAATTGGAGCTGAAGTAAATTTTTTGTGAAAAAAAGTTAAATGTTCATTTTTATTTAAACATTCCAAAAATTCCTGTGAAGCACAAGAAGGGTTAATAAACTTCTTGAATGTGGTTTTGAGCACCTTGAAGGGTGCAGTTTTTAGAATGGTGTCACACTTGGGTATTTTCTATCATATAGACCCCTCAAAATTACTTCAAATGAGATGTGGTCCCTAACAGAAAATAGTGTTGTAAAAATGAGAAATTGCTGGTCAACTTTTAACCCTTATAACTCCCTAACAAAAAAAAAATTTTGGTTCCAAAATTGTGCTGATATAAAGGAGACATGTGGGAAATGTTACTTATTAAGTATTTTGTGTGACATATCTCTGTGATTTAATTGCATAAAAAGTTAAAAAGTTGGAAAATTGCAAACTTTTCAAAATTTTTGCCAAATTTCCGTTTTTTTTCACAAATAAACACAGGTAATATCAAATTAATTTTACCACTATCATGAAGTACAATATGTCACGAGAAAACAATGTCAGAATCACTGGGATCCGTTGAAGCGTTCCAGAGTTATAACCTCATAAAGGGACAGTGGTCAGAATTGTAAAAATTGGCCCTGTCATTAACGTGCAAACCACCCTTGGGGGTAAAGGGGTTATCAACTGTTCTATCTGTTCCAGATCTAGCAGTTCTCAGAATGCTGTGCTCTGTATAGCCCCGCCCACACCACTGATTGGCTGCTTTCTGTGTGCATAAGCAGAAAGCTGCGAATCCATGGCGAGGGCGTGGCTGGACTACATGGCAGCAGCTTTACTAGTCCTCTAATAATCTCCTGCTGATAAAACAGCGATATTATAAAAACTACATAAGCTGCTCAGTAAGTGACACATCTCTAGAATCCCTTTAAACCTATTTTGAAACAATGTTGCAAACGTGGAAATGAATTGATTGGGTCTCTCAAATCAATTTCCTGCATTATTTTTCTTTCAGATAGCATATAATATGTTTAGTTCTTTACTTTGGATCTATTTTTTTTTTTTTAAGTTTACACTTGGTATATGAAGTGGTGGAATTGTTAAATAATTTAAAAAAAACCTTTTCTGGATCGTATCACATAATTGTGTTCATTTTGGGGGGTCAGATCCCTGTTTAGTACTTTCTTCTTTCATCCAGAGGTGACCGGTGGTCCAAAAGTTGCCTAGTCCTCTCTCTGGAGGACTTGTCATGCCATGTATTACCCAGACAATGTCATTGATTTCAATGATATCTGTGTAATGCTTCATTTTCCCTGTGGGGGCGCTGCAGGGAAATTCAATACTTGTTGCCCGATTTCCTCCTGACCCGATCATTTGGTTTCAGTGTTAAAAACTATGCTATGCTAACTTTCTACATTTTCTTTTTTCTTGTTGATGCATTTGAGCAATGAATTAGGTTACAAAATCTTTTAAGTTAAGTTTTGTGTAAATGGTGAATCCATGACTCATTCATGGGTATCATTGCTTGTGATTTAGGTGTGATGTGAATAACTTCTTGCATTTGGATCCTTAGAGACAGAAACTGTCAGAGGGAAGGATAAAAATAAAAGGCAGATGATGAATATTATTATTTTTATTTTATTTTTTAATTCAAAAACATTTTGGAAAGAGAGCAAAAAACTTTGTTTACATTGAAATGTCTATTAAGAAACTTTTCTCTTCATGTTGGCTAGCTTTCCCTGTCTCATGAATGGCAAACCTACCTTGAGAACATTGTCGAATAGTTCTTCTGATACTCCATGAAGGAAGTTTTGTGTTGATCATAATATAGGCCCATGGACATGGCTGGGTCCCTTTGGTTCTTAAACTGTAGAGCTAGTGGACCTGAGAGTGCAGAATGAAGGCGCCATATGGCGGCACACAATAATGGTGGTCTCCTTTCCTCAAATCCATATTTACATCATTTGATGGAACAAGTTTTATAAGTCTTTCAGATGTGTTCAGATGTTTTTTTTCCCATACAATCAATAAAAGCAAAGAACAGCAGACACGGGTGTGTAATAAAAAAAATACAAATATAAAATAAATATTGCTGCCAGAAGTCCCTGTAAAAAGCTGTTTTTTTTTAAACTATGGAGCTAAAGGAATTGAGAGTGCAGAATGGAAGCAACGTACGGTGGTCTACATTCCTTGGATCGATACGTAGGTCATTTGATGGAACAACTTTTTGACTTTTTTTTTCTTTTTTACATATGAGCAATAAAAGCAAAGAACAGCAGACACAGGTGTGTAACAAAAAATAGAAATGTCATAAAAAACATTGTCAGAAGTCTCTTTAAAAAGTCTCCTCACATTGTTGTTTTATTAGGGAGTTAGAGGAACTGAAAGTGCAGAATGAAGGCACCATATGGCTGCACACAATAATGGAGGTCTCCTTTCCTTAAATCCATATTTAGAACATATGACGGAACAAGTTTCATAAGTCTTTCAGAAGTTTTTAATTTTTTTTTTTTTTTTTTACATATGAGCAATAAAAGTAAAGAACAGCGGACAGGGGTGTGTAATAAAAAATAGAAATGTCATAAAAAACATTGTCAGAAGTCTCTTTAAAAAGTCTCCTCACATTGTTGTTTTATTAGGGAGTTAGAGGAACTGAAAGTGCAGAATGAAGGCACCATATAGCTGCACACAATAATGGTGGTCTCCTTTCCTTAAATCCATATTTACAACATTTGGTGGAACAAAATTCATAAGTCTTTCAGAAGTTTTGACTTTTTAATTTTTTTTTTACATATGAGCAATAAAAGCAAAGAACAGCAGACACGGGTGTGTAACAAAAAATAGAAATGTCATAAAAAACATTGTCAGAAGTCTCTTTAAAAAGTCTCCTCACATTGTTGTTTTATTAGGGAGTTAGAGGAACTGAAAGTGCAGAATGAAGGCACCATATGGCTGCACACAATAATGGCGGTCTCCTTTCCTTAAATCCATATTTACAACATTTGATGGACCAAGTTTCATAAGTCTTTCAGAAGTTTTTAACTTTTTTTTTGTTTTTTTACATATGAGCAGTAAAAGCAAAGAACAGCGGAAACACGGGTGTGTAATAAAAAAATAAATAAAGTTGCCAGAAGTCCCTGTAAAAAGCTGTTTTTTTTTAACTATGGAGCTAAAGGAATTGAGAGTGCAGAATGGAAGCAACGTACGGTGGTCTACATTCCTTGGATCGATACGTAGGTCATTTGATGGAACAACTTTTTGACTTTTTTTTTCTTTTTTACATATGAGCAATAAAAGCAAAGATCAGCAGACACGGGTGTGTAACAAAAAATAGAAATGTCATAAAAAACATTGTCAGAAGTCTCTTTAAAAAGTCTCCTCACATTGTTGTTTTATTAGGGAGTTAGAGGAACTGAAAGTGCAGAATGAAGGCACCATATGGCTGCACACAATAATGGAGGTCTCCTTTCCTTAAATCCATATTTAGAACATATGACGGAACAAGTTTCATAAGTCTTTCAGAAGTTTTTAATTTTTTTTTTCTTTTTTACATATGAGCAATAAAAGCAAAGAACAGCAGACACGGGTGTGTAACAAAAAATAGAAATGTCATAAAAAACATTGTCAGAAGTCTCTTTAAAAAGTCTCCTCACATTGTTGTTTTATTAGGGAGTTAGAGGAACTGAAAGTGCAGAATGAAGGCACCATATGGCTGCACACAATAATGGCGGTCTCCTTTCCTTAAATCCATATTTACAACATTTGATGGACCAAGTTTCATAAGTCTTTCAGAAGTTTTTAACTTTTTTTTGTTTTTTTTACATATGAGCAATAAAAGCAAAGAACAGCGGACAGGGGTGTGTAATAAAAAAATAAATAAAGTTGCCAGAAGTCCCTTTAAAAAGTCTCCTCCCATCGTCTCCTCCACCGAGCGTCTTGTTAGCTCCGCAAGGAGGGGAAGAGTCTCATAAAATGACAGCGAGCGGCTTCTCAACCTTGTTAATTTGAGATAATCAACTTTTCACAGACTATTAAGAACTGTCGCTTTAAGATTTTGCTTTAACGCGCAGACAATAAAGTCCGCCGCTACTTGTAATTAACAAAGACTTAAAGTAAACAGAACGTCTAGATCTTTAATAAGACTTTGTTTTCTTTTTTTGTGGCAGGGGAAAGTGGAGCGTCTTCCTGAATAAAGCCTTAATTGGATATTTTTATGTTAAATAAAGTCATTTTTAGCGCTCCTCTCGTAAGTGTCAGGAAAGCGATCCAAATTATGCCATTTTTTTTTTTTTTTATCCTTGCCGCTCTAAAAATAAAACGGCGCTGAAGGGATTTAGAGCCATTTTCTGTCATGGACCAGATAGAAAACATTGCAATCAGCCTGACAAGTCGTGTACTTAGCCTCGGTCTCTGGTGATTTCAGATGACCAAGATGCTTAACCTCTATCTGCAAGGCAAGGACCGAGCTGAGGCATGGTAGCCAACACATCGCAGCCCATCAGCTGTATGTGTGCTGATGTAGCAGAGCCGAGGGGGTCCTTCGGCAGAGCACAGATTTGTAGCATTACATAAAAATGCCGATTACTCCACTCAATGTGGACTTGCATTTTGCCCATCCCACTGCTTCCTAGCTTTTTAGGTTTCTTTTTTAAAGGGGAACTCTAGCAACAATGATCTTCTGATACCTGATAGATCTGTAGCTATGATGATCTCAAGCCACCTCTGAAATGTTTGGAATGGTCTGGCCGTCTATAAAGGGCCCAAACCCCTTGGGCATGGCAAAGTGATTTCTTCAAATTTGTCACCATTTTCGCGACCTCACCATGCGGCCAGTGAATAGAAACTTTTTTTGTTTTGATCCCGTCCAGCTGACATCTCATTACAAGATCCATTAAGATTCTGATTATGTTTCACAATCGCGGCATTCTTAGCAGAAAGAACAAATTCCCCTCTGCTACATCTGGGTATGTACTTCATAATACTCTCCGATTTCTATAGGTGTTTTTCATGGCAAATTCCTAAATAATTGTTTCCGATTAGACCTGGAAATGTGAAAAGCTGCTCCATATGTGAATGTAGGGTAAATCCTTAATGTAACAGTTTCCATACACTGATGATAATTTATGTACTGTTATTGGGTATATATTGTAATACACAGGACTAGAATGTGAAAGGGCCACAAACAGGTGCTTGTGTATATATACATGGCATTACTACTTATCCCATACTGATCCTGAGTTACATCCTGTTATACCCCAGAGCTGCACTCACTATTCTGCTGGTGCAGTCACTATGTACACACATTACATTACTGATCCTGAGTTACATCCTGTATTATACCCCAGAGCTGCACTCACTATTCTGCTGGTGCAGTCACTGTGTACATACATTACATTACTGATCCTGAGTTACATCCTGTATTATACCCCAGAGCTGCACTCACTATTCTGCTGGTGCAGTCACTGTGTACATACATTACATTACTGATCCTGAGTTACATCCTGTATTATACCCCAGAGCTGCACTCACTATTCTGCTGGTGCAGTCACTGTGTACATACATTACATTACTGATCCTCAGTTACATCCTGTATTATACCCCAGAGCTGCACTCACTATTCTGCTGGTGCAGTCACTGTGCACATACATTACATTACTGATCCTCAGTTACATCCTGTATTATACTCCAGAGCTGCACTCACTATTCTGCTGGTGCAGTCACTGTGTACATACATTACATTACTGGTCCTGAGTTACATCCTGTATTATACTCCAGAGCTGCACTCACTATTCTGCTGGTGCAGTCACTGTGTACATACATTACATTACTGATCCTGAGTTCCATCCTGTTATACCCCAGAGCTGCACTCACTATTCTGCTGGTGCAGTCACTGTGTACATACATTACATTACTGATCCCGAGTTACATCCTGTATTATACCTCAGAGCTGCACTCACTATTCTGCTGGTGCAGTCACTGTGTATATACATTATATTACTGATCCTGAGTTACATCCTGTATTATACCCCAGAGCTGCGCTCACTATTCTGCTGGTGCAGTCACTGTGTACATACATTACATTACTGATCCTGAGCTATATCCTGTGTTATACTCCTGAGCTGCGCTCACTATTCTGCTGGTGCAGTCACTCTGTACATACATTACTGATCCTGAGTTACATCCTGTATTATACTCCAGAGCTGCACTCACTATTCTGCTGGTGCAGTCATTGTGTACATAAATTACAATACTGATCCGGAGTTACATCCTGTATTATACTCCAGAGCTGCACTCACTCATTTCCCTGAACCACCCAGTCAGTGATTCCATTACAGAAGGGAATTAGATTAGTCTGGCATGACTTGTTTACTACAAACCCATGCTGACTCTGGTTATTTACTGTATTCTTATCCAAGTACTTACATGCTGTTTAATAATTTGTTCAAAGATCTTTCCTGGTATAGAAGTAAGACTCACTGGCCTGTGATTTCCTGGTTCCATCTTCTTTTCTTTTTTTGAAGATAGGGACAGCATTTTGTCTTCTCCAATCTTCTGGGACTTCTCCTGTTCTCCAGCATTTTTCAAAGATTCTGGCTAGTGGTTCAGGAATTTCATTTTTTCCTCTGCTAACTCTTTCAGTACCCTAGGATATAATGTAATGCAATGTGTGTATGCAGTGACTGCACCAGCAGAACAGTGAGTGCAGCTTGGTAGTATAATGCACAATGTAACTCCGATTTAGAGATGGGTGGACCCCTGGATGTTTGGGTTAGGCCCTACAGTTAAAAAGACTGTACCCGAACATCCATTGTTTGCCATGTGCATGACAGCACGTCACACACTGCCTCTGATCAGCTGTAAAATCATTACCGCCGGTCAGAGAGACCCTTTTCTCACTCTGTCAAATGACAGCATGAGCCCGTAGCTATGTTTGGAGGTAAGAAGTTTTCCTCCAGTCACTGGCGTCGGATGATGGGACTGCTATGCCCATCCGCCTATGCCTGCTGCCGCTAATAACAATGAGTACAGGCGGCAGCTGATGGGAGTATTCGTTAGCCACTGCCTGTTTTCTAATAAATAATAATAAAAAATACGGCGTTGGTTCACCTGTAATTTTGATAATCAGCCAGACCCTCAGCTGTCAGCATTAGCAAGGCTGGTTATCAAGAATAGAGGGATCGCCACGCCGTATTTTTTAATGATTTAAATCATTTGAAAAAGCGTCATGGGGTTCCCCGCCTTTTTGACAACCAGCCAAGCTAAAGCTGACAGCTGGGAGCTGGTGTTTTCAGGCTAGTAAGAGGCAAGGGATATTGCCCCCCCAGCCTAAAAATAGCAGAAAAGGCGCATCTATTAGATAAGTTCACTTTGCCCGGCTTGCCCTGTGGCAGTGGCACTTTCCCACTTGCTCTGTGGCAGTGGCACTTTCCCACTTGCCCTGTGGCAGTGGCAAGTGGGGTTCAGATTTGTGGGGTTGATGTCACCTTTGTATTGTCTGGTGACATAAAGCCCACGGATAAGTAATGAAGATAAGTCTATAAGACACCTATCCATTACTAATCCTATAGTTGTATTGTAAATAAAGATGCAGCCAGAATAAAGTCTTTTATTTGAAATAAAAAAAAAACAACATACCGTACTTTTACTTTTTTATTTAAAAATCAGAAATAGTTATAATCCCTTATAGGTGTAAATAATCTTAAAATGCTTCCTGATAAATGATGCTATGTTGCAGTTGGATAATGTGAGCGTCAGTTTTTATGTAAATATGTCAGTCCTGCGTGAGATCAGATTAGATGACAAGATAAGAATGAACCCGTGATCATTGCAGGATTATTTATTTCTCTTTCCCTTTATGAAATATTTTACTCGAGTAGATCAGAAACCATTTTGCTCCTGGAGATTTTCAGTGACCTGTAGAAGAGTCGGGCAGTTCCCTGTCGCTCCTGGAACAGACATCACAAATAACCTCTCAGCAGGGAGACTCCTGTGGGGTCTTGTATCTGTACTCTAGCAGATGGTCCGGGGCGCAGACCTATAGATCTGTGACCAATCAGCTGACTAACCTACGAGCCGGCGTATCATCATGTCAAATTTATCGAACGCCGCAGCCGTGGTAGAATTCAGTTGTCATTTTTACAGTCACAAGAAAATTAAAGGGGATCTCCAAGAGGGTATAAATAGAAACGAGCATATTCAACTTAAAGATCTAGCTACTTGCGGACCACCACATTAGTGGGGAGGTTTGGCTGTACTTTCTGTAGGAATGATGTTCGTTCGCCCATTCATATAGAGCAGATGTGGCCATATCATCCTCGCGGGAATATAAACACAATGACAGTGACCCCTCTCAGTCCATGAGGCAGTAAAAGTTCATGAACATGATCCTTACTTACACTCACATCCAGTCTTAAATTCAAAAGAAAAGTGATAAATCCCAAAAAGTCAATGATCTGTTCTTCTGTCTGCTTTCCATGAGGTTGGCTTTAGATGGAACTCCACCAAGTATTTTTTAGACAAGCTATGGAGCCAAGAACTTGGATTTTGAGTTGGCAAGAATGATGCTCCAGATTGATTTCGTGTTTGACATCGAAAAGCATAAAATCCCTCCCAGTATAACCATTTATGTTTCCATCCCAATGTTGAGCCTGGATCTTGACAACTAAATCGCCCCAGCCACAACAGGACCATTGAGGTCCATCAGTGGACAACCTCATCTGAACCTGACAGTGGAGTAGATGCCTTGATTCTTCAAATCATCCCTGAACATACTATGTTTTTGATTGTTGACCACTGGCCATAGTGACGCCACCTAGATGACATTTTGGGTATGTTACTGGTACGTTTTCGTTGGGACACTTTATTAGTTTTGATGCCTTGATGTCACTGACCCAACATAACGTGATTGCCAGTTGTGGCTGAGCTTTAGTCTCCGGTCCCATTTTCAGTCTTAAATAACTCCCAGTATAGTATTATAATGGTGTGTATGGGCTTATATACTGGTCTGTGTGTATGCTGCCTGTGTAAATAGTAATATATTTCCTCCTGCACCCATGAATAGCATTCTTCTGCAGCATATGTTTATACACGACTGTCAAGTAAGCCACCAAATCAATCACATATGGCAGGCTAATGTAATACCAAAAAAACAGCTATTTTGCTCCAGTCTAAATATTTATCAGTTCGGTGGAGATCCTGCTAAATATACGAACCGGTGGTTTGTGGCGTCGTGTTTCACAGCTCTATATTTTATTTATGCTTGCATTACCTAATGTAAGGCGTTTCCCGAGACAGAAAAAGGAGTTATTAAAATGCAGTTATATATTCTAAACCCCACACCGGGCAGAACTTGTGAAAGTGACTAACAAGGACAAAGTGTTACTACGAAGTATCTTCTGTTTCTTAACCACCTAGATGCCAAATAATGCATACGTTTCCATTACTCATGAGTTTAAGGGGTTTTTTTAGGTTTTCAAACTGGACTTCTCTTCAAGTTTCCAGCAAGTTCCACTATGGATAATTTGGCCATTTATTGTACATGTGGTGCCTCTTTACATTGAAAATATGCTCGGTTTTAGAAAATAGTCCATCCCAATGGTAATGTAATCCATAGAATTTAGTAGCAATGCTATGTAAACTATGTAAACCGTAGCGTAGTGTGACCATACTGTAGACATACTGAGTTACCATTATGTAGGCCATAGCAGTAAAGTCACCATACTGGAGACCATAGTGTAGTTTAGTTACCATAATATTGACATAGAAAAGATTAGTCATCATCATACAGTAGACCTTAGAATTGTGTCACCTTAGGTCAGAGCTTCGATTCCCGATACTGTACACTGTAGCTAGGAGCCATCATACCGTAGACCATACACTGAACTCACCATACTGTAGACTACAGAATAAAGTTAACACACTGTAACCACATTGCAATCACCCTACTGTAGATCATAGTGTTGTCTCCCTACTGTAGACCACGGTATAGAGTCTCCCAACTGTAGACCACAGTGTAGTCTCCCTATTTTAGACCACAGTGTGGAGTCTCCCTATTGTAAACCTTAGTATTGAGTCTCCCTACTGTAGACCACTGTGTGGAGTCTCCCTACCGTAGACCACAGTGTGGAGTCTCCCTGCTGTAGACCACAGTGTGGAGTCTCCCTGCTGTAGACCACAGTGTGGAGTTTCCCTACAGTAGACCACAGTATAGAGTTTCCCTACTGTAGACCACAGTGTACAGTCTTCCTACTGTAGACCACAGTGTGGAGTCTCCCTGCTGTAGACCGCAGTGTGGCGTCTCCTTGCTGTAGACTGCAGTGTGGCGTCTCCCTGCTGTAGACCATAGTGTAGTCTCCCTACCGTAGACCACAGTGTAGTGTTTCCCTACTGTAGACCACAGTGTAGTCTCCCTACTGTAGACCACAGTGTGGAGTCTCCCTGCTGTAGACCACAGTGTGGAGTCTCCCTGCTGTAGACCGCAGTGTGGCGTCTCCCTGCTGTAGACCGCAGGGTGGAGTCTCCCTACTGTAGACCGCAGTGTGGAGTCTCCCTTATTTAGACCGCATTGTGGAGTCTCCCCTCTGTAGACCGCAGTATGGGGTCTCCCTGCTGTAGACCGCAGTGTGGAGTCTCCCTACTGTAGACTGCAGTGTGGAGTCTCCCCTCTGTAGACTGCAGTGTGGGGTCTCCCTGCTGTAGACCACAGTGTGGAGTCTCCCTACTGTAGACTGCAGTGTGGAGTCTCCCTACTGTAGACCGCAGTGTGGAGTCTCCCTACTGTAGACCGCAGTGTGGAGTCTCCCTACTGTAGACTGCAGTGTGGAGTCTCCCTACTGTAGACCACAGTGTGGAGTCTCCCTACTGTAGACCACAGTGTGGAGTCTCCCTACTGTAGACCACAGTGTGGAGTCTCCCTACTGTAGACCACAGTGTGGAGTCTCCCTACTGTAGACCACAGTGTGGAGTCTCCCTACTGTAGACTGCAGTGTGGAGTCTCCCTACTGTAGACCACAGTGTGGGGTCTCCCTGCTGTAGACCACAGTGTGGAGTCTCCCTACTGTAGACTGCAGTGTGGAGTCTCCCTACTGTAGACCACAGTGTGGAGTCTCCCTACTGTAGACCGCAGTGTGGAGTCTCCCTACTGTAGACCGCAGTGTGGAGTCTCCCTGCTGTAGACCGCAGTGTGGAGACTCCCTGCTGTAGACCACAGTGTGGAGTCTCCCTACTGTAGACCACAGTGTGGAGTCTCCCTACTGTAGACCGCAGTGTGGAGTCTCCCTGCTGTAGACTGCAGTGTGGAGACTCCCTGCTGTAGACCGCAGTGTGGAGTCTCCCTGCTGTAGACTGCAGTGTGGAGACTCCCTGCTGTAGACCACAGTGTGGAGTCTCCCTGCTGTTGACCGCAGTGTGGCGTCTCCCCACTGTAGACCGCAGTGTGGAGTCTCCCTGCTGTAGACCGCAGTGTGGAGTCTCCCTGCTGTAGACCGCAGTGTGGAGTCTCCCTGCTGTAGACCACAGTGTGGAGTCTCCCTACTGTAGACCACAATATAGAGTTTCCCTCAAAATTCTCAATTCACAGCTAAAATCTGTCTTCGGCAAATAATAAATAACTTGCCAAGTTAAACACGTGGCTACCATGTGTCATTTGGTCCATGAAAACCTGTCTTCTAGGGGGTCTTGTCACCAATATTAATTCATGGACTAAACTTGAAGCAGAATTTAAAATTATTTACACCAATTACATAGCGTCTGGCATTGACCTAACTTTAGATACAAACCGTATGCAAGTGGATTTAGTTGATCCATCCTTAAAGGGGTTGAACACGATTTAAAACAAAAACACCACATCTGTCCATAGGTTGTGTCTGGTATTGCATCCAAATGTAATTGTAATTAATAAAGCTCAGTTTCTATTACACACATTACTTTGGTCATGTATAGTGTTTTTCTTAGAAGAAGGCTACTATGGCTTTCTACTCTTGGGCAGGCTTGGACTGGCCCACCGGAGGACAGGAGAATTCTCTGGTGGGCCACACCACCTTCTTATATGTGCAGTTCTTTGCACAATACTCTTGATTCACCATATTCATATACAACCAAAGAACCAACTTCACACTGGGCCAGTAAAATTAACCATAAGCTTTCTTAGAGACAATAAAAACATGTATATAACCACAAGTACAGGTAAACACGGTGGGTACACCCAAGAGTAGCCCAAAATATGCAATCTATGTATATAAGAATAAATAAGTGCTGTACTAAAATCACTACGCAACCAATGAAACTGTGTGACCATGTACAATAAAGCACCAATGATAAATAGTAATACAGGTGTATACAGAGAAAAAGTGAATAAAAGTATAGTTACCAAAAGAATGCTCCTGGGAACCCACCACACCCGACGCGCGTTTCGCAATGAAATGCTTCGTCCAGGGGTCCAGGATCATTGGTGGTTTTTTGCACACGGTCACACAGTTTCATTGGTTGTGTAGTGATTTTAGTACAGCACTTATTTATGCCCTTGGCATCCTAGTCCGATCTTGATCTTGGACAATCCCTTTTATTAGATGCCCTTGAGATTGACTAAACATACTTGTTCCAAGACTGGTAACTTACCTTAAACCGTAGGGGGACGTGTCACCAGTTTTGGCAGATATGCGACACCCCTCGGACCAGACCTCCCACAAGCAAGTATAATAAAAGCTCTTTTTCTTGTCTTGCAGGTCGGGTTGGGGGCAGATATCCAGTATTATAGAACGCTGAATATCAGGCCTGAAAGGCTGTGACCGTATCTCATATCGGCCAAAACTGCTGACAGGTTCCCTTTAAGAATTCAGCAGTTTGAGTAGAAGTAATATTTTCTCCTTTTTTCTTTTTTTATCTCTTGAACTATATTGGTTTCTTTAAAAAACAAACAAATAAATATAAAAATTAATATTGGGTCAATTATTTTGCTCTGTAGCTAAAACGTGGAAGAAAAAAAAAAGTAACTGAAATAACAAAAATTCTAGAACATTATTTTCATATCCCAAAGCGACTATTTTGAAAAACAAAACTCACAATATCCGTTATTATTGAACGGGAACAGAGAAAAGTTCTGTCTCTCGATATCCAGCTGCTTCCTATGGTAGAAGAAAAAAATTACATTGGTAGATATTTCGCTCCCCCCCCAAAAAAAAAATAAATAAAAAAAAAACATCTTTTTTTATAAAATCTGTATTTTATTTTTACAAAATGCGTTTCCATGTATAAAGGTTACATTGTAATTTTTTTTTCTATTTTTTTTTTTTTTACTTTTTTTTTTTTTAATAAATCAGTCCCCTGCAATGTTAACTGAACGGTAAGAAGCACCACTGAGAAACGAGCGTCTTTTCTCCCAGTCTTCGACGTATTAATGTAATGTCTTGGTCTAAATATTTCTTTGCCGCTTAGAGAATTTACTCTGCTTAATGTACTTCTTTTAAGGGTCTGTCTCCCGCAGTGCTCATTATGTACTATCAGGCCGGCTTTTATATTTCAAGAGGGGAGGGTTATATATTTCTGTTGGGAAGGAGACGGTTTAACAACAGTTCACTATCAATATGCATGATTTTAAAATGACAATTAAATAGCTGAATTGCGAGCAAGATAATTTTAAGTAAGTATCGGCCATTTGTAACTTGGCGTGCCAAATACAGGACTTATTGCTGCGCCTTTAGGGAAACGAGTCCATTAATCAAATGTAATTTCCTTCCATTGTTAGTAAATAAATAAGCTGTTTTTCTTCTTTTTTTTTCACCTCCATGTATCTATAGATATATATATCTCTCTTAAAGGAACAGTCACGCATCTATAAAATGAACTCATTTTCCTACGATTTACGCCTGGCCTTTAATTTCTTTCTACATTAAAAAAAAAAAAAAAAAGAATTGCTATTATAAAACTTTTGCTTGTAGGAAATGTTAATGCTCGGCTATTTTCAGGGCCAATTAAAACTGTTACCTTGGTGAATTTTATGGGATTAAAAGGAAAGATGGGAAAGCCATTATTTTTATTTATTTTTTTATTTTTTTTTCTATATTATTATTATTTAGTTCGTTTTTTGTTTTGTTTTTTTTTGCTTTTATCCCACACGTTTTGGATGAAAAGTCAAACTATAAACCGTGTCATAAAACGGTAATCTCATAACGCGAGAGGTTTTATTGCCTTGTGGTTTACGCAATTACCAGCGAATGGAACACCGGGGCCAAAAATAAAAGCATAAAATAAAAAGTGGATAAAAGGTTATAAAATATTATGGGCCATAATGTATCGAATAGGCCGGCACGTGACCCGAAAAAGCCAGTTATTATCAACTAGAAAACGTTGATCATTTTAGGCTAAATTTAAGGAATTACATATACACTGATCCTTAAAAAAATGCTTCTTTGTAAATAAAACCAGTAGATCACTCCACAATATTCGGTAGACCTGGAAAATGCTCAATAAGGCTAATTCTTTGTGGTCATCCTTTTGGAGACTCCCATTTCTCTACTTGCTGCATGACAACTCATCTCCCTGGAAAATATTTTTCACATTGAAAATTTTAGTAGTACTCCTAGAGAACTTAAGAGTTCCAACTTCATTAAACCCTTTATGAAGACCACTTCCAAAATTCATTTGATTATGGCCACATTTGAGGTGTCTTGGTTGACAACATAATTATGAAATTTTGGTTGAAGTCCTCAAGTAATTAGTCATTGCTGTGGGTGCTACCAAATCTCAGGCCTCTAAAAGTCTCTCCAGAAGCCAGAACTACCTATCTCCATCCATACAGCTCAGTGATAACTTGATGGTGACTTCATTATGGTGGGGTTGGAGTGCAATAGACAATGTAGGGTGGGTAGCGTATACGTGGATACATTTGGAAGATGCCTAGATGGTTAATGGAGACTTGTGCGTGATTGTTCACCTTTGGGGACAATTTTTTTTTTTACTTAAACAGGTTGTCCACTACTATATCATCCTTAGGATAGGTCATCATTGTCTGATCGGTCGGGTTACGGTGCCCGGTACCCCCGCCGATTGGCTGCTCTCGGTGTCAACGGTGGTGGCCGCCAGCTGGAAGTGAGCATTTGCAGAGCTAGCCATCTTCTGATAGTGGCCAAAGCTTGGTACTAGACATTTGCCTCCTATTCAAATGAATAGGAGGTGGATGTGCATTACCCATGCGGTGGCCACTACCAGAAGATGCCCAGTTCCACAATAAGTATTGTAGGTAATCAGCTGTTATAGGTGCCAGCAGGGTGTTGGACCCCGACCGATCAGACATTGATGACCTAACCTAAGGATAGATCATCAGTGCTAAAGTTGCAGACAACCTCTTTAAATTAATGCATTTAGGGCTAAAAAGAAAAAAAAAGTGTTTGCAATTTTGGTTTCTTTCAAATTTTTCACAGTTTAACCTTTCTAGTTTTTTTTTGCTTTTCTTTTCATTCAACTATTATGTGATCTATAGTCATACGCCGGGTGAGAGGAGCTCAGAAAAGACAGATAAGGGTTTCAAACTCACTATCAGTCTGAGCTCATTTTGCCGGTATCGCCTAAGAAGATAGAAGGCAAATGGGGCAACATTTTTAATTAAACCAAATAGTAAAATTTATTTTAACCATCAAAAACATTCATTAAACTAGAAAAAAATTGGTCCCAAAGGTAGACCAGCCCTATAAGCTGCATATTGCAAGAGCTTAGGCTTAGGATATCTCCTGGAGTGAGTTTGGTAGTGTCATTGGTATATTTTATGGGTTGACCACTTTAGACATCTCCTCGGTCATCCTGTGACATCCAGACATTGCGTTGACCACTTTAGACATCTCGGTCATCCTGTGACATCCAGACATTGAGTTGACCACTTTAAACATCTCCTCGGTTATCCTGTGACATCCAGACATTGAATTGACCACTTTAAACATCTCCTCGGTCATCCTGTGACATCCAGACATTGAGTTGACCACTTTAAACATCTCCTCGGTTATCCTGTGACATCCAGACATTGGGTTGACCGCTTTAGACATCTCCTTGATCTTCCTTTGACATCCAGACATTGGGTTGACCACTTTAGACATCTCCTCGGTTATCCCGTTACATCCAGACATTGGGTTAACCACTTTAGACATCTCCCCGGTCATCCTGTGACATCCAGACATTGAATTGACCACTTTAAACATCTCCTCGGTTATCCTGTGACATCCAGACATTTGGTTGACCACTTTAGACATCTCCTCGGTCATCCTGTGACATCCAGACATTGAATTGACCACTTTAAACATCTCCTCGGTCATCCTGTGACATCCAGACATTGAGTTGACCACTTTAAACATCTCCTCGGTTATCCTGTGACATCCAGACATTGGGTTGACCGCTTTAGACATCTCCTTGATCTTCCTTTGACATCCAGACATTAGCTGATCTCTGTTGGAAAACTTGCGGCTACTGGTAGATTCCTCTATAGTGCCACCATGGGGGAAAATTACGCATTAAATGGTTCCCATTCAGAGGTCTTGGTGTAGATCAGGTCCTAAAAAAGGGAGAAAGTCAGAGTGAAAATCTTTGTGCAGAACTTTTTTTGTATTTTTCTAAAGTGTTTGCACCCATACAATATGGTGGCCTTTTTTCTGTGCACTACATTAAACATCTATGGGTGTAGATTAATGATGAGCGAATGTAATCGGATAAGGTGTTATCCGCGCATGCGTGGGTGGTAACCGAGTGTCTTCGACGTGCTCGGATACTATGGTCCAGTTCCGTGGCTGTTCAACAGCCACAACACATGCAGGGATTGCCTAACAAACTGATATGTGTTGTGGCTGCCGAACAGTCGAGAGACATGCAGGCATGGGGACCCGAATGTAGTATTCGAGCATGCCTAAGTCACTCGGTTAGCACCCGAGCATGCGCGTATAACTCCTTAACCTAGCACGTTCACTCATCACTAGTGGAGATATTATGAAGATCATTACACAGCTAGAGTTTAGCAGAAAGATGAGTACTGCCATGCTCCGGCACCAAATGCGATCCTCCATAGCAGCCGTCTCAGGGACCCGAAAACTCAAGAGGTGACCAGGATGATGACCAAGGTTGCCCCAGTCCGGCTGCTAGAGATATCAAATCTTTTTGCTATCCCCGCCTCTATCAGTCTCATGTCAGTTTTTTCTTACATTCTTTATCTTTTTGATTTATGAGATTAATATACCGTATTTAAAAATAAGATAAAATATATCCTTTATAATTTGGCTCTGGTGGAGGTCGGGATGTAGAAGCCGTTCTTGCCATGAGCGTAATGATTATTTTTTAAACAGCTCGGATGTTTGTGTCTCTCCTCGAATATTAATCTTCCATCTTGATGAATTTGCACTTCATTTTCTATAGAAAACCTATAATTTGTGCGGTTTGATTTTTGTCAATATTAAGATTAAATATCTGCCATCTACGACCTATCGGTAATATAATCCGACCTTTCTTCTCCTGGTGAGCTTAACCCTTTCATCGCACAAATCCTTGACCATCAGCACGTTTTTGTTTGTTGAAAGGTCATTACATTTTATATTATGTAAATTTTTAGGTTTTTTCATTAATTTTTTTACTCATTCTTAAAAGGAATTGTCCACTAATGACACGTATGTCAATTAGATGTAGATGAGGTAGTGATAAATTCTCTAGATACAACACATTGTGGGTTTGGGGTAGTTGCTGACATTTTAGCCATTGATTCCTAATTTTAAAGAGGATGTCCTATAAAGAACATCTTTGGTGCATAGCAAAATTTAAAAAAAAAACTTATAATACTTACCTCCCAAACCAGCACCATGACTCTAATGTCAGTGTTGTCACTGGAAATTGTTTGTTACTTGACCACTGGGAGGTAGCGTTGTCATCAGAGAAACTGCGCTGTTGTTGTTTTTTTTTTGTTTTTTTTTTTAGAAAGGAGTTGTCCACTAGTGGACAAGTCCTTTAAGGTCCATGCAGTGTACGTTTTCATGTATTTAAGAGTGGGTGTATCACAGTCCAAAACTAGGTGACAACCTCTGCAGGAACTGTAATGGTGGCCATATTGGTTGTCACCAAACTTTTCCAAAAACAAATTAAAAAATGCTTATAACTTTATGAAGTGCTGCCATTTCCCTGTTCTCAGCTCCAGCCATGCGATTGGTTACAGTGACTTCTTTTGAAGTCTCGGCAATGTCGCACTTGGTTAGGCTGGTCAAAACAACAGAACTGGGTAGGTGAGTCGAGAACCTGAGGTGACAAACGGCACAAATGAGAATGCTGCATGGCACCTTGATCATAGAAAGAAAGAAATGAGTGTGCTGAATGGCACAACGGTCATGGAATGGCAGAACTGAGTGTGCTGAATGGCACATTGGTCATGGAATAGCAGAACTGAGTGTGCTGAATGGCACATTGCTCATGGAATGGCAGAACTGAGAGTGCTGAATGGCACATTGCTCATGGAATGGCAGAACTGAGTGTGCCGAATGGCACCATTGCTCATGGAATGGCAGAACTGAGTGTGCCGAATGGCACATTGCTCATGGAATGGCAGAACTGAGTGTGCTGAATGGCACATTGCTCATGGAATGGCAGAACTGAGTGCGCTGAATGGCACATTGCTCATGGAATGGCAGAACTGAGTGTGCTGAATGGCACCATGGTCATGGAATGGCAGAACTGAGTATGCCGAATGGCACCTTGGTCATGGAATGGCAGAACTGAGTGTGCCGAATGGCACATTGCTCATGGAATGGCAGAACTGAGTGTGCTGAATGGCACCTTGGCCATGGAATGGCAGAACTGAGTGTGCCGAATGGCACCTTGGTCATGGAATGGCAGAACTGAGTGTGCCGAATGGCACATTGCTCATGGAATGGCAGAACTGAGTGTGCTGAATGGCACCTTGGCCATGGAATGGCAGAACTGAGTGTGCTGAATGGCACATTGCTCATGGAATGGCAGAACTGAGTGTGCCGAATGGCACATTGCTCATGGAATGGCAGAACTGAGTGTGCTAAATGGCACCTTGGCCATGGAATGGCAGAACTGAGTATGCTGAATGGCACATTGGTCATGTAACGGCAGAACTGAGTGTGCTGAATGGCACATTGCTCATGGAATGGCAGAACTGAGTGTGCTGAATGGCACATTGGTCATGGAATGGCAGAACTGAGTGTGCTGAATGGCACCTTGGTCATGGAATGGCAGAACTGAGTGTGCCGAATGGCACATTGCTCATGGAATGGCAGAACTGAGTGTGCTGAATGGCACCTTGGCCATGGAATGGCAGAACTGAGTGTGCTGAATGGCACATTGCTCATGGAATGGCAGAACTGAGTGTGCCGAATGGCACATTGCTCATGGAATGGCAGAACTGAGTGTGCTGAATGGCACATTGCTCATGGAATGGCAGAACTGAGTGTGCTGAATGGCACCTTGGTCATGGAATGGCAGAACTGAGTGTGCCGAATGGCACATTGCTCATGGAATGGCAGAACTGAGTGTGCTGAATGGCACATTGGTCATGTAACGGCAGAACTGAGTGTGCTGAATGGCACATTGGTCATGTAACGGCAGAACTGAGTGTGCTGAATGGCACATTGCTCATGTAACGGCAGAACTGAGTGTGCTGAATGGCACATTGCTCATGGAATGGCAGAACTGAGTGTGCCGAATGGCACATTGCTCATGGAATGGCAGAACTGAGTGTGCTGAATGGCACATTGGTCATGTAACGGCAGAACTGAGTGTGCTGAATGGCACCTTGGTCATGGAATAGCAGAACTGAGTGTGCTGAATGGCACGTTGGTCATGGAACCGCAGAACTGCTGAGAATGCTGAATGGCACATTGGTCATGGAATGGCAGAACTGAGTGTGCTGAATGGCACATTGCTCATGGAATAGCAGAACTGAGTGTGCTGAATGGCACCTTGGCCATGGAATGGCAGAACTGAGTGTGCTGAATGGCACCTTGGTCATGGAATAGCAGAACTGAGTGTGCTGAATGGCACATTGCTCATGGAATAACAGAACTAAGTGTGCTGAATGGCACCTTGGTCATGTAACGGCAGAACTGAGTGTGCTGAATGGCACATTGGTCATGTAACGGCAGAACTGAGTGTGCTGAATGGCACATTGCTCATGGAATGGCAGAACTGAGTGTGCTGAATGGCACCTTGGTCATGTAACGGCAGAACTGAGTGTGCTGAATGGCACCTTGGTCATGTAACGGCAGAACTGAGTGTGCTGAATGGCACCTTGGCCATGGAATGGCAGAACTGAGTGTGCTGAATGGCACCTTGGTCATGTAACGGCAGAACTGAGTGTGCTGAATGGCACATTGGTCATGGAATGGCAGAACTGAGTGTGCTGAATGGCACCTTGGCCATGGAATGGCAGAACTGAGTGTGTTGAATGGCACCTTGGTCATGTAACGGCAGAACTGAGTGTGCTGAATGGCACATTGCTCATGGAATGGCAGAACTGAGTGTGCTGAATGGCACATTGCTCATGGAATGGCAGAACTGAGTGTGTTGAATGGCACCTTGGTCATGTAACGGCAGAACTGAGTGTGCTGAATGGCACATTGCTCATGGAATGGCAGAACTGAGTGTGCTGAATGGCACATTGCTCATGGAATGGCAGAACTGAGTGTGCTGAATGGCACCTTGGTCATGTAACGGCAGAACTGAGTGTGCTGAATGGCACCTTGGCCATGGAATGGCAGAACTGAGTGTGCTGAATGGCACGTTGGTCATGGATCCGCAGAACTGCTGAGAATGCTGAATGGCACATTGGTCATGGAATGGCAGAACTGAGTGTGCTGAATGGCACCTTGGTCATGGAATAGCAGAACTGAGTGTGCTGAATGGCACGTTGGTCATGGAACCGCAGAACTGCTGAGAATGCTGAATGACACATTGGTCATGGAATGGCAGAACTGAGTGTGCTGAATGGCACATTGCTCATGGAATAGCAGAACTGAGTGTGCTGAATGGCACCTTGGTCATGGAATAGCAGGACTGAGTGTGCTGAATGGCACCATGGTCATGGAATGGCAGAACTGAGTGTGCTGAATGGCACCTTGGTCATGGAATGGCAGAACTGAGTGTGCTGAATGGCACCTTGGCCATGGAATGACAGAACTGAGTGTGCTGAATGGCACCTTGGCCATGGAATGACAGAACTGAGTGTGCTGAATGGCACCATGGTCATGGAATGGCAGAACTGAGTGTGCTGAATGGCACCTTGGTCATGCAATGGCAGAACTGAGTGTACTGAATGGTACCTTGGTCATGGAATGGCAGAACTGAGTGTGCTGAATGGCACATTGCTCATGGAATGACAGAACTGAGTGTGCTGAATGGCACATTGCTCATGGAATGGCAGAACTGAGTGTGCTGAATGGCACCATGGTCATGGAATGACAGAACTGAGTGTGCTGAATGGCAACTTGGCCATGGAATGACAGAACTGAGTGTGCTGAATGGCACCTTGGTCATGGAATGACAGAACTGAGTGTGCTGAATGGCACCTTGGTCATGGAATGACAGAACTGAGTGTGCTGAATGGCACCATGGTCATGGAATAGCAGAACTGAGTGTGCTGAATGGCACCTTGGTCATGGAATGACAGAACTGAGTGTGCTGAATGGCACCTTGGCCATGGAATGACAGAACTGAGTGTGCTGAATGGCACCATGGTCATGGAATGGCAGAACTGAGTGTGCTGAATGGCACCATGGTCATGGAATGGCAGAACTGAGTGTGCTGAATGGCACCTTGGCCATGGAATGACAGAACTGAGTGTGCTGAATGGCACCTTGGTCATGGAATGACAGAACTGAGTGTGCTGAATGGCACCTTGGTCATGGAATGACAGAACTGAGTGTGCTGAATGGCACCATGGTCATGGAATAGCAGAACTGAGTGTGCTGAATGGCACCTTGGTCATGGAATGACAGAACTGAGTGTGCTGAATGGCACCTTGGTCATGGAATGACAGAACTGAGTGTGCTGAATGGCACCTTGGTCATGGAATGGCAGAACTGAGTGTGCTGAATGGCACCATGGTCATGGAATGGCAGAACTGAGTGTGCTGAATGGCACCTTGGCCATGGAATGACAGAACTGAGTGTGCTGAATGGCACCTTGGCCATGGAATGGCAGAACTGAGTGTGCTGAATGGCACCTTGGCCATGGAATGACAGAACTGAGTGTGCTGAATGGCACCTTGGTCATGGAATGACAGAACTGAGTGTGGTGAATGGCACCATGGTCATGGAATGGCAGAACTGAGTGTGCTGAATGGTACCTTGGCCATGGAATGACAGAACTGAGTGTGCTGAATGGCACCTTGGTCATGGAATGGCAGAACTGAGTGTGCTGAATGGCACCTTGGCCATGGAATGGCAGAACTGAGTGTGCTGAATGGCACCTTGGCCATGGAATGGCAGAACTGAGTGTGCTGAATGGCACCTTGGCCATGGAATGACAGAACTGAGTGTGCTGAATGGCACCTTGGCCATGGAATGGCAGAACTGAGTGTGCTGAATGGTACCATGGTCATGGAATGACAGAACTGAGTGTGCTGAATGGCACCTTGGCCATGGAATGGCAGAACTGAGTGTGCTGAATGGCACCTTGGCCATGGAATGACAGAACTGAGTGTGCTGAATGGCACCTTGGCCATGGAATGACAGAACTGAGTGTGCTGAATGGCACCTTGGTCATGGAATGACAGAACTGAGTGTGCTGAATGGCACCTTGGCCATGGAATGGCAGAACTGAGTGTGCTGAATGGTACCATGGTCATGGAATGACAGAACTGAGTGTGCTGAATGGCACCTTGGCCATGGAATGGCAGAACTGAGTGTGCTGAATGGCACCTTGGCCATGGAATGGCAGAACTGAGTGTGCTGAATGGCACCTTGGCCATGGAATGACAGAACTGAGTGTGCTGAATGGCACCTTGGTCATGGAATGGCAGAACTGAGTGTGCTGAATGGCACCATGGTCATGGAATGGCAGAACTGAGTGTGCTGAATGGCACCATGGTCATGGAATGGCAGAACTGAGTGTGCTGAATGGCACCTTGGTCATAGAACGGCAAATGTGGATCTGCAGTATGGCACATTGGTCATGGAAGCATGCTGCATGTAAACAATTGGGCGTGTGGTAAGGGCATCGAGAGTGATGGCACGAAGGTGTAAAAGTACCAAAAAGCTGTTAGGGAGACACTGGGAAGCTTTATAGAAGTGGATGAAACCTTGTTAATTAGATAACGACACCGATGAGTCTACTGTGTGGCTTCTCTTCAAGGAAAATTCTTTAGTCCATTATCAGAAACTTAGAAAAATATCTAATAAATTCCTGTTATTTCTGTCCCCCCCCCCCCCAAAAAAAAAAAAAAAAAAACATCTTTAAAAGAAAAAAAAATATTTCTCAAGATAAAAGGCTGCAGTGGAATTGTGAAATATCTAAGGTCAGACGTGACACATAATCTATCCAGACATCATTGACATAAATCAAGGGGCACAGAATATTGGTTTTCTATGGAGAAGAAAAAAAAATGCCAATTTTTCAGCGGTGAGATCGGAGGGCGGTGCAGTAAATGAGTATGAGCCGCTTATCCCACAGACAGGAAATCATACATGTGTCCCGTCCTCATCATCATCATCATCCCCGCCGTCTCCCTGGAAAGTCACCTCGTCTGTTTGTGTTTGTACAACTGAAGCCCCAATTATGGAAAGTGTTTGGGAGAAAACACACAAATGATAGGATGTGTGATGGGCACAAAACCAGGGAGCCTCATTTCCAAAGTCCAGATGTCCAGAAGCTTCTTTGATAATGTATTAATCCAATTTTCCTGCGATTACTCTATATCATTATCGACTAAATTCTAATTTATGCAGAGCAGCCGCGGCCGTGACTCTCCGCTTTGAAAGACTAATGACGTTTTCATTAAAATGGGGGCATTGTTTGGAGCCAGCAGATGTACACAGGCAATAGGAACAATTTGTGACCTGTACTCTTCCCAGGAAGACACGGAAATTTTTATTTCTTTTTTTTTTTTTTTATTATTATTTTATTTTTTTATAGACGCCTCATTTAAAAGTTCCACAGCATTCACCCTCTGCCGATGCGTCCGTCTTAAAAGAGAAGTGATACATAATTTATATCTTGATCATTCACAGACTTTGCTGCTGCTTTTTCTCAGGTCTGATTGATTTTCAAGGTTAGAATCAGAAGGCTGAGGTTTAAGGAGCCGCGTCCGCTGACCAGACCCTGCGCTAACAATAGTCGCCGCGCCAATAGCGAATTATCATAGTTTTATGTTGTGATCACCGAGTTGGGAGAAAATTAGGAGAGCGTATATGAAGTCACATGTATCAAGCAGTGAGTGTATGTGCATGACGGACCAAAGGCTGTGATAACCCTGCTTCATGTGGGTCTGTCTAGTGGGTATCTACAGCTCATACACTGACTATGTAATGCCAGGACATCAGAGCAGAGATTCCTTTTCTGCAATTTACCCCCTTCCTTCCTTTCTTTCTGTCCTTCTTTTCTTCCTCCATCTCTCTTCCTTTTTGTCTTTCTTCTCTCTTCATTCCGTTCCCTTTCTCCCTCTCTCTTCTTTTATTTCTTCCCTCTCTCTTCCTTCTTTCTTTCTTCCTCTCTTCCTTCCTTTCTTACTCTTTTTTCCCCTTTTTCTTTCTTTCTTTCATTCTCTTTTTCTTTCTCTCTTTCGCTCTTTCTCTTTCACTCTCTCCCTCCCTTCCTTCTTTCTTTCACCATCTCTCTTCCTTCTTTCTTTCACCATCTCTCTTCCTTCTTTCTTTCACCATCTCTCTTCCTTCTTTCTTTCACCATCTCTCTTCCTTCTTTCTTTCTCCATCTCTCTTCCTTCTTTCTTTCTCCATCTCTCTTCCTTCTTTCTTTCTTTCTTTCTTTCTTTCTTTCTTTCTTTCTTTCTTTCTCCATCTCTCTTCCTTCTTTCTTTCTCCATCTCTCTTCCTTCCTTCCTTCCTTCTTTCCTTCTTTCTTGCTTCTTTCTTTCTTTCTTTCTTTCTTTCTCCATCTCTCTTCCTTCTTGTATTTTTTATCCTCTCTTTCTTCCTTCTTTTCATTCTCTCCTTTTCTTCTTCCTGTATCTTTCTCCCCTCTTATCTTTTCTCTTTCGCCCTCTCTCTTCCTTCCTTTTTTCCCTCTTTCCTTTTCTTCAGGTTCCAATCTATGTATTCCTTAGAATTCCCATAATATATTTTAATATATCAGAATTAAGAAAAAAAGGATATGGAAGACCCTGGTGTCCACAGCAGCACTCTATGGCAGCCGGACCAGGGCAGTGCAAACTTTCTTGGCCGGAGCTTGAGTGTGAGGATCTTAGGTGCCTCTAGTAATCTAGTGAGTCCAGTACAACTCACATTGCAATGTCACAGGATCCTGGCAATCTTTTCTTTGTCTCTATCTATCTATCTATCTATCTATCTATCTATCTATCTATCATATATCTATCATTTATCTATCTATCTAGTATCTGTCTATTATCTATCTATTATCTATCTATCAATTATTAATCCCTTTTTAGTAGACCAATAAAATTATTTTGCAAGCATTAATGAAAAATTGCTCAATATACAGTATATATAATGTATGAGTGTTTCTGTTCTGTATATATAAAATGATACTGACACAAGCCGGTGTAGCTCTCTTCTTGAGATCCGCACAGGCGGTTCAGATTCTGTTAGGCCCTGCCCCTGAGGAATCACAGGGTTTTATACGTGTACAGAAGACATGGATAGATACCTCGTATTTAAGCTTCAGAAAGTCTGTAATAAGGCCTTAAGTATGACTGATAGGTGGGTTTGCGGTGGTGTTTTAACCAGTGAAGGAAAGTTCTTCATAAATTAAATATTTAAAAGGGGATTGTTACAGATTAAATGACCCCTTTAACATGATGCATTGCAATGGACTATATGGATCCCTGGTGGGTTCAGGTACAGTACAGGCCAGGATGACCTTGTGTTCATTAGGGGCCTATACTCATACCTTTCTCTTTCTCGCCTGTACATATTAGTTGGTTCTGCATAATATTTTCCTTCCCTGCTCTATTTCACTGCCCCCCATCCATAAAATGCAGCGTTCATGCCCACCGCCCCCGGATATTGTATCTGTGTTCTCCGAAGCGGCATAGATAGCAAAAACGCAGGAGATTTTAGGACGGTTGAAAGTAATTGATTGTCTTGTGTTCCTTTTGTGCTCTCTGCTCGGAACGCTATTGTCTTTAAAGAAACAATTGACCTTAATTAGATATTTCACAGTAACAAATTGCGCATTTTTCTTGCTTTTTTTTTTTTCCGCGATACAGTAGCCGATGTGCCGGCCAAGGCCCTTTCCTTTCATCATCCGGCAGATTAGACAGGAGATTAGGCAGAAAAGGGAAGAATGTATAAATAATTTGAAACAACATTTATTTCTAAATCAGTTTTTCTGACTTTTTATGGTGTGGAACTCCCGACTCTTCTCATCTTTGCAATTAATCAGGATTTTCGAGGCTTTAAGAAGACTGTTTGACTTTGTCCATATATGATGGCGTCTACTGAATAAAACAAAATAAAAGCGAGAAATTGGAGAGGGGGATAAGACCAAGCGAGTCGATCAGACAGGATCTCATTTGGGTTGATCTCGCTGTTGATGTTGGTGAAGCGAATGACGACGGGGTTTTTTTTATACTTTCCCTCCTGATCAAAGTGAGCATTTCGGAGGAATTTGCCGCTGTAAATTTGATCTGTGCATTCTGCTCCGTTAAAAAAAAGGTATTCTAAAATAAAAACATAAATATCATCTGCATCATCCAGAGATAAAAACACAACAAAAAGTTTGATGTACTGTATGATACAAAGTTTTGAAACTTTCTAATACTGTCTACTTCTTCTAGTTTCTTCTCTGCTTGCCGTCAGTGAATGGAAATACTCATCTTCCATGCAGACCTATTACTTCTCACAGCTGGGGGTTTGCTGCACTTGTATTCAAGCCTACAATATTGATGACTTATCCTTGCTACAGGTCATCAATATCTGATCAGTTGTGGTGCGACACCTGGTACCTGCACCCAGTGAAGTAACTTGAAGCTCATGGACCCAATGCAAAATCTACAATGTGGCCCCCAATTATTGCAAATTTTTTTATAGGACAGGTCTTTTCATATAGGCATAGAGGCTTTTGGGGGCTCCAAGGTCCGGGTGTGATTGCGGCCCCTGCACCTATTGTAGTTACGCTCCTGCCAGCACCTTAACTTTTAACAGAGCAGCTCCATACACTGTTTAGTGGCCCTTCCCAGGCACTGCAGTACAGCTTTTATTGTCATGGATGTGATCTGAGCTGCACTACCACTAAACGGCCACTACACGTGTATAGAGCTGTACTATACTGTGTATAACTGGCCACCAATGGAACTGCACACAGCTAATTAGGGTGGGGGTCTGATCCCCCCATTCTGGTATTGAACCTATAGATAGGCCATCAGTATTCATAGTCTAGAGAACCCCTCTAACTTAGTGGTATCCATTGTCCATATTATCCTCCAAAATGCTTGCCTCCCATATCTCACAGACTACAATAGGGAGTATGTCCAGTTCTCCCCTTCCTCCTCTTCTTCCACTAAACTGGAGCAAGTTTAGAGAAGAGCGACCAGGATGGTGAGCGGACTGCAAACTATGTCCTACGAGGAACGGTTAAAGGATCTGGGAATGTTTAGCTGGCAAAAAAAGAAGACTAAGAGGAGACTTAATAGCTGTCTACAAATATCTGAAGGGCTGTCACATTGTAGAGGGATCATCATCATTATTCTCATTTGCACATGGAAACACGAGAAGCAATGGGATGAAACTGAAAGGGAGAAGATAGAGATTAGATATTAGAAAAAGTTTTGGACAGTGAGGGTGATCAATGAGTGGAACAGGCTGCCACAAGAGGTGGTGAGTTCTCCTCCAATGGAAGTCTTCAAACAGAGGCTGGACTGACATCTGTCTGAGATAGTTTAGTGAATCCTACATTGAGCAGGGGGCTGGACACGATGACCCTGGTGGCCCCTGCCAACGCTAACATTCTAGGATTATATTATTATTATTTATTATTATAGCGCCATTTATTCCATTGCGCTTTACATGTGAGGAGGGGTATACATAATAAAAACAGGTACAATAATCTTAAACAATACAAGTCATAACTAGTACAGGAGGAGAGAGGACCCTGCCCGTGAGGGCTCACAATCTACAAGGGATGGGTGAGGATACAGTAGGTAAGGATAGAGCTGGTCGTGCAGTGATCAGTGGTCACTGCAGGTTGTAGGCTTGTCGGAAGAGGTGAGTCTTCAGGTTCTTTTTGAAGGTTTTGGTGGTAGGTGAGAGTCTGATATGTTGGGGTAGAGAGTTCCAGAGTAGGGGTGATGCGCGAGAGAAATCTTGTATGTGATTGTGGGAAGAGGAGATAAGAGGGGAGTAGAGAAGGAGATCTTGTGAGGATTGGAGGTTGCGTGCAGGAAAGTACCAGGAGACGAGGTCACAGATGTATGGAGGGGACAGGTTGTGGATGGCTTTGTATGTCATGGTTAGGCTTTTGTACTGGAGTCTCTGGGTAATAGGGAGCCAGTGAAGGGATTGACAGAGGGGAGAGGCCGGGGAATAGCGGGGGGACAGGTGGATTAGTCAGGCAGCTGAGTTTAGAATAGATTGGAGTGGTGCGAGAGTGTTCGAGGGGAGGCCACAGAACAGGAGATTACAGTAGTCGAGGCGGGAGATGATGAGGGCATGGACTAGGGTTTTTGCAGATTCTTGGTTTAGGAATGTACGGATCCGTGAAATATTTTTGAGTTGAAGCGGCAGGAAGTGGAAAGGGCTTGGATATGTGGTTTGAAGGAGAGATCAGTGTCAAGGATTACCCCGAGACAGCGAGCATGTGGGACTGGGGAGAGTGGGCAGCCGCTTATTGTAATGGATAGGTTCGTTGGGGGGGTCGCGTGAGATGGGGGAAAGACAATGAATTCTGTTTTGT
Source organism: Ranitomeya imitator (assembly GCF_032444005.1). Lineage (NCBI taxonomy): Eukaryota > Metazoa > Chordata > Amphibia > Anura > Dendrobatidae > Ranitomeya > Ranitomeya imitator. The sequence goes on from NC_091290.1 coordinate 143,446,355, forward strand.
CCATGTTAAGTTTTAGAAATCTAGCGGAGAAGAAGGATGAAATAGCTGATAGACATTGAGGGATTCTGGTTAGTAGGGAGGTGATATCTGGTCCAGAGATGTAGATCTGTGTGTCGTCAGCATGGAGATGATACTGAAAACCGTGAGATTCTATGAGCTGTCCCATGCCAAAGGTGTAAATGGAGACGAGCAGGGGCCCAAGGACTGAACCTTGTGGGACTCCGACAGATAGGGGGCGAGGTGAGAAGGTGGTGTGTGAATGGGAGATGCTGAATGTTCGGTCAGTTAGGTATGGCGAGATCCAGGATAGGGCTAAGTCTGTGATGCCAAGGGATAAGAGGGTCTGTATTAATAGGGAATGGTCCACTGTGTCAAAGGCAGAGGACAGGTCCAGGAGGAGGAGGATAGAGTAGTGTTGCTTGCTCTTGGCGGTTAATAGGTCATTGGTGACCTTAGTTAGGGCAGTTTCAGTGGAGTGGTGTGACCGGAAGCCTGATTGTAAGCGGTCGAAAAGGGAGCAGGAAGATACATGGGAGGACAGTTCAAGATGGACATGTTGTTCCAGTAGTTTTGAGGCATAGGGGAGAAGTGATATAGGGCGATAGCTAGATACAGAGGATGGGTCAAGAGAGGGCTTTTTGAGGATAGGTGTGATTGAGGCATGTTTAAAGTTTGAGGGGAAAACACTAGTTGTTAGTGATAGGTTGAAGAGATGGGTTAGAGTTGGGACGAAGACTGTGGCGAGGTTTGGGATGAAGTGGAATGGGAGCGGGTCAAGTGCACAGGTGGTGAGATGCTATCTTGAGAGTAGAGTGGAGAGTCGATCTTCTGTAATAGTAGAGAAGTTGGTTTTGGAGGTGGAGGGCTGGGTAGTTGAGAGGAAGCGCTCTGGGGGTTGTCGACTAAAACTGTCTCTGATGTTCTCAATCTTCTGCTTGAAAAATGAGGCAAAGTCTTCTGCTGAGATGAGTGGGGAGGGAGGAGGTGCTGGGGGACGGAGGAGAGAGTTGAAGGTGTTGAATAACTGTTTAGGGTTGTAAGACTGGGAGGATATGAGAGATGAGAAGTAGGTTTGTTTAGCTGTGGCAAGTGTGGTCTTGAAAGTAGTGAGGGACTGTTTGAATGCGATAAAGTTCTCGTTGGAGTGGGATCTTTTCCATCTCCGCTCTGCAACCCTGGAAGCTCGCCTCAGTTCTTTGGTCAGGCTGGTGTGCCATGGCTGTCTGTTGATTTTGCAAGCTTTGGTATGTGTGAGAGGGGCAAGAGATTCCAAAGCTGCAGCTATTGTGGTGTTATATAGAGCGGCAGCGTCATCCGCATTGTGTAGGGAACTTATGTCTTTGAGAGGGAGGAGGGATTCAGAGAGTGAATGTAGATCAAGGTGTTTAAGATTTCTGCGAGGGTGTGCAAGTTTGTGGGGTGGGGATTGTAGGCAAGGAATGAAGAGGGAAGAGAATGTGAGTAGATTGTGGTCAGAAAGAGGAAGAGGTGAGTTAGAGAGGTTAGATAGGGAGCAGAGGCGGGTGAAGATGAGGTCCAATGTGTGACCATCTTTGTGAGTGGCTGCAGAAGCCCATTGAGTGAGGCCGAAGGAGGAAGTGAGAGATAGAAGTTTATATATATTATATAAATGGGATTATGGAACACTCCCTCTTCAATAAGTGAGGGTCCGTGAAACCTCAAGCTATCAGACTTCTATGGATATGAAGATAAATCCCTCTGGTCGGAGTACCTCTTACATTACATAAAACAGCAGCCACAGGTTTCTAAGAATCTTTGACTCTCAAAAGGATTGTGCCAAAGTAAGTGACTTTTTCACAAGAGTTTTTATCCCGGCAGGGCGGTTCTATACATTAATTACACATTACCTATCTCCAATACTTAATATCTACAGGGCAAGCCATTTGCTCAACTTATTTTTAGAGCCTTAGAAATAAATTATCACCGAAAATTACAGACTTCTGACCTCTCTGATGGAAAATAAAAATGTAGGTTTCTTAATTAAGACTTCAGCATTTTTAAGTGTTGTGCTAAAATGAGAGAGATAGATGTTAGCAATCCTTAACAGAACAGTATAGAAAGTATCAATGCACTGTATTATCCCTGGTTCAGAACCTCATGGGCAGGACTTTTTCTTTAGTGGTCTTTGAGTACATGTGTCAGGTTCCACCCCTGCACTAAGTGTAATATAATGTGTTAATCTTGACCAGAGGGTTCCTGTAACTTTTTCCTGACAGCTGGGCTCAAACATTCTCATAAGTTAAGCCCTCACCATCTACAGCACGTCGACTGTAACCTAAAGCTGACACCTTGCTACATTGGCAGAATTAGCGATAGCTTTCATCCTGGCCATTTAAACCTTTAAATGTTGCGGTCATTAAAAAATGTGCCATTCTAGTGGTTACACAGATGGTGAAGTCTGACAGAGGGAGAAGTCTCCCTCTGTCAACCTATTGGTGCCACCACAATGTAGTCTTGGGTGACAGTGAGTTTCTGTGACAAACAAAGATACAAAGGGCAAAAGGAAGCTTGTCTCTTTTAACTGACAGGTCAGTTGAGTGAAAATATTTGCTTTGTATAAGTCGGGCGTTCAGTCCAGTCCTCGGTTGTAGCCATATTGGGGTAGTCTTCACTTCGGCAATAATAGTAACATAGTAACATAGTAAGGCCGAAAAAAGACATTTGTCCATCCAGTTCAGCCTATATTCCATCATAATAAATCCCCAGATCTACGTCCTTCTACAGAACCTAATAATTGTATGTTACAATATTGTTCTGCTCCAGGAAGACATCCAGGCCTCTCTTGAACCCCTAATAATCAGCATTCTTGGACCAGCATCCTGGGCCCCTCCAGTATTTACTGGGCTCAGTGCTGGACTGGAGTGCCAAGGGCTCACCTGTAACATTGACTCCGGTGGCCAACTGTTCAGCTACATGCAAATATCACATTTTCCTCATTCACAATTGGATTTGTTTCTATTTAATAATACACGGGGCAGTTTGTTATGTGAAGATTGAGATGCTGCCGTTGTCTGTACGTAGTGAATCTTGTACAGGGTGGGCCATTTATATGGATAGACCTAGGTGGGCCATGTATATTGATACACCTAAATAAAATGGGAATGGTTGGTGATATCAACTTCCTGTTTGTGGCACATTAGTATATGGGAGGGGAAAACTTTTCAAGATGGGTGGTGACCATGGCGGCCATTTTGAAGTCGGCCATTTTGAATCCATCTTTATAAATGACCCAACCAGGTGTATCCATATAAATGGCCCACCCTGTATTGTGCCAACTACTTCTCATATAGGTGGAGTGGAGAACCCATTCCTGCATGGGGGCCCACCGGAGGATTTTCCTTTTCTCCTGTGAGACAGTACGAGCCTGAGTCTAGGCCCAACAATTAACCACTTTAGTACACAAAATAAAAGTATCAGCTTGTAACAGTCAAACACATAAATTTTACATAAAGTAGAAAACTACAGTCATCCGCTCCCCATTCGCTGACTCTCTAAGTGCTACTCGCTTTCTCACTTCTGTAATGGCAGAGACAAGGCGTTTCTTTGACTCCTGCACAATGGGGGAATTATATTAGGCTTTTTTTCTGCTGTTTGCCTGTGTACACAGACAGTATGCAGAACTCTCATTAGCATATCATTACCCAGAGTCCTCTCTGCTGCACTTAAGTGAATGGGGCTGGTCACCAGGAATGTGTGGAGGATGTGCAGATACATAAATTCTCTTTTCTATTAAAGCTAATTGAAGGATAAAGGTCTCCAAAGAGCGAACAATGCCTGGAATTGTGGCTATAACATAGGCTTTTGAACGATATGAAAGGAATTGTTAGCGCAGCTTTGTGGGAACGGTATGGGCTTGGCTCTCACAAAGCCATTGCTGTACAAGGATTTGCCTTTGTCTGTTGTTCGGTGGGACGGCGCTTACACTAAGACCCTGAAAAAAAGTTTACTTATATGTCCGGAGCCCAACCTCGACTTTAAGGAAGTTTCCTATTTACTAATTTTTCCTATTTGCATATCTTTTTTTCCCCCCCAGGGAACTTTGCTAAAGGCCTATGAGACTCCACATGGCAGCTGGTGGTCTCCAGAAGGAAACCAGTATCCCCCATAGACCAGAAAGTACCCCTGTAACTTCACTCTCGGCCCCTTTATTGACTAAATTAATTTTTTTGTAAAGAATTCTCCCTTCCCAACTTAAAAGTCCAACTTTTTAAAGGAACAGACCTGAGAACTCCACATTGGGTATTTGATATATATATATATATATATATATATATATATATATATATATATATATATATACCGGTATGTATGTATATATATATATATATAATGTTATTTATTTCAAAAGCTTCCTCCATATCTGAAAACAATTTCCGAAATGTAATTTTACCACTTTTTTTTTTTCATCCCCCGCCCTCCCGCCTCTGCAATCAGCATTAGATAAAACAACCACATTTAGTACATTCCAAATTAATCGGATTAATCTGCCAGGCATGTGTAAAGCACATTATTTAGCCGCTTGTGTATCAAATAGCTGGAGTTTGCTGCGTTTACCCACAATCGACTGCTTAACGGGCGATCAGGATGATTGAAAAACAAAAAATAAAGCAAAATAAACAACAAAATAAAGAATACAAAAGTACGTACATAAAATTAAATGGAAATATAAAAAAGAAAATTATTCAAAAGGTAGCGAATAAATAATAAAAATTATATGTATATATATATATATATATATATATATATATATATATATATATATATAAAGAGGATTAGGGCAGCACAAAGAAAAAAAAGTCTGGGTGCAGAGCCCCCCACGCAAATGCCAAACCTCAGTTATAAAAAAGAAAAGATGGAGGAAGCACACCGTTTGTAGTGAAAAAAAAGCTTATAATCAGCCCAGAAAGCGCCGTTTCAGTCCCAACAAGAACTTGGCTTGAGAAAGGTTCCTGTTGGGACCGAAACGGCGCTTTCTGGGCTGATTAAATAAGCTCTTTTTCACTACAAACGGTGTGCTGCCTCCATCTTTTCTTAAATAAATATATATATATATATATATATATATATATATATATATATATATATATACTAGATTGTGGCCCGATTCTAACGCATCGGGTATTCTAGAATATGCATGTCCCCGTAGTATATGGACAATGATGATTCCAGAATTCGCGGCAGACTGTGCCCGTCGCTGATTGGTCGAGGCAACCTTTATGACATCATCGTCGCCATGGCAACCATTATGACATCATCGTCGCTGTGCCGTTGCTGATTGGTCGAGGCCTGGCGGCCTCGACCAATCAGAGACGCGGGATGTCTACGTCCTTTATGACATCATCGTCGCTGTGCCCGTTGCTGATTGGTCGAGGCCTGGCGGCCTCGACCAATCAGAGACGCGGGATTTCTACGTCGATGCTGTGCTGGTCTCTGATTGGTCGAGGCCTGACGGCCTCGACCAATCAGAGAGCCGGGATTTCCAGGACAGACAGACAGACAGACAGGCGGAAAAACCCTTAAACAATTATATATATAGATATATACACTGTGTTCCAAATTATTACGCAAATTATATTTTTCTCGGCTCCATCCATCTGGACCATCCAGGGTTGCTTGACACTCATCAGTAAACAAGACTATTTGGAAATTAGTGTTCATGTATGTCTGGGCCCACTTTAAACATTTCGGTTTCTGAACACTGTTTAAGGGCGGCTAAATATTAGGTTTATGCACCACAGCAAGCCTTTGAAGGATCCTACACCTTGAGGTTCGAGGGACTCCAGAGGCACCAGCAGCTTCAAATAACTGTTTGCTGCTTTGTAATGGTATTTTCGCAGCTGCTCTCTTAATCCCATGAATTTGTCTGGCAGAAACCTTCCTCATTATGCCTTTATCTGCATGAACTCTGTCTGTGCGCTGTTTCAGTCACAAATCTCTTCACAGTATGATGACCACTCTTAAGTTTTCGTGGAATATCTAATGTTTACATACCTTGCCCAAGGCATTGCACTATTTAATGCTTTTCAGCAGCAGAGAGATCCTTTTTAGTTCCCATATTATTTGAAACCTGTGGCCTGCTTAATAATGTGGAACATAATTTAAGTAGTTTTCCTTTAATTAGAATCACCTGGAAAACTAATTATCACATGTGTTTAAGATTCATTTCAGTGATCCATTGAGCCCTGAGACACAATACCATCCACGAGTTTATTTGAAAAACAAAAAAATTAAATCTTTATGACACTTAAATCCAATTTTCATAATAACTTGGAACACAGTGTGTATATATATATATATATATATATATATATATATATATAACCCAAAAAAGCTAGAAGAGTAGAAAATACTTGACACTATACGGTATATAGAAATAATGATAAATTAAATAATAATAAATACATAGAAATGTAAGATTATTTTACAATAAATTAAATGAAAATGAAAGAATAATAAAGTAAAACAAAATAAATAAATATAAAATAACTAAAATGCAAAAATACCAAAAAAAGTGTAAAACAATTAAAAAAATATATATATATTAAAATACCACAACAAATTTAAAATAATTATAAATTAATAATAAATGCATTGAAATCTAAAATTGTTTTAAAAAATAGAAAAATTAGTCAAATAAAAAATTAAAGAATACAAAATAAAAATAATGATGATAAAAAAATGAGAAGCAATGTGCATTATTCTCCGATAAATAATAGGGTTGCACAATTTTATAATGAAATCATGGATCAGAATGAAAGGTATTTTAAATACAACCCGTTAAAAAAAAAAGTATTCAAAGGAAAAATGTTTTTACTTTTGCGGTATTGTGGCGTTAACCAGGGCATGCCGCCTGGCAGGGCACGATGACTGGCATTAAGACGAGTCGCACTTAGCTGGGCTCAAACATGTTCCCAACAGAATGTTGAATACGAAGTGAAAGAAAAGATTATGTCTATGTAGTAAAACCATTTCTTGATATATGCACTGTGTCAGAGTGCCATTGTCTCCTGGGTATAGACTGAGAGTTCAAATACCCAGTTTCTCTCCCCTGGTGCTGTAAATGCTCCGCTTTGAAGTTTTTATAATCCATCTGTCATCTTGCAGCAAGGAGGGCACATGTTCCGTACCACTCAATTACAGAATTCTCTTTCGCCAGCAACAATGGAACAGGAAGGAATGCTCCGGGTAGCTGAGAGAAGCTGTCACATACACTAAATACCTAGGACGTTGGTACAGTCTTGGAGCACAGCTCGCACCATTGTTCGGGGGTATTAGGAAGGGTTCGGATTAAACTATTGATGTTTTTATCTGATTACTTTGTATTTTAAAATATGCAGCTCCCTACCCCCTTACCCACCACCTCCCTCCCCCTCCTCCTCTGTATTATTCTAGGCCAGTGTGGTCAGAAGCTTTAAAGAGATCTCATCCCATACAGACAGGGCTGCCGAGATAACGTAATCACAATGTATCACATACGGGAAGCGAGGGGACCACATTTATCACTGTTATCTGTGGATGTGATACATGGTATCATTTATAACAATGGCTGTCATAGGAGCATGCATAGAGTTGGAAAAGGGGGTTAATCAGAGATAGAAACTTTTTTTGCTGCTCAGTCCCTTTTTTCGGGGGCAAAATACTTACATAAGGATCAAAATAGTCCCTCGAATATAGTTTGCTCTTTGGGCTATTCCAGTGCAGTTCTGAAGGGGGTCGGTGTAACTAGGGCCCCCCTATACTCAAGATCCTCATTGTAGCCACATGCTTTGCCTCTATGCTTGGCATGTACTGTACTATGAACCAAAACAGCTAAAACACAAAAAACGAGTCGGAGCACAAGTTAGTGCATGTTCACACTGTGGTTAGTTCACAGAGAAAACCCAAGAAAACAAAACAAATTGAACATATACCTTGTAGTAAGTAAGTAAATTACCGTAATAGTAATTGTGCATGTAAATAACATAGGGGACTTAGTTAACACTGTCTTAATAAAAAAAGTGTAAAAGCCATCAAACCGCGACAAGGCGACCCATCGGGACGGACCTATCCTCTAGTATTAAAACCTCACTTTGTGTCAAATGACAGTGTGAATAAGGGAAGAGCAGGACAGGGACTTGACTGCTCAGACACCTGTCCATGGAAAGTTATGTGGATGAAATGCCTAGCTCAAAAGGGAGCTACGCTAATAACATTAAGTCCTCTATGTTATTTACATGTAGTATTGCTATTTACTTACTACAGGGTGTATGCTCTTTATTCTTTTTCTTAGGTTTTGTCTGCGAAATGGCCAAAGTGGGAACATGCTCTTACACACTGCACCTACACCAGCTTACAGTCCGGCTCATTTTTTGGGTTTTGCTGTAGTTTCCTCTCCTTTGTACCAATAGCAGTGTGGCTCCCCCTTTTGAGCAAGGCATTTAATCTATATAGCGTCCTATGGTCAGGTGTCTGAACAGTCGGACCCCGGACCTGCTCAGATTGGCTGATACAAGGTAAGGTTTTAATACCAGAGACAGGTTAGGATCGTCTCAATGAGTCACCTTGTCGCGGTTGGATGGCTTTTATGATTTTTTGATCAAAACAGTGTTAACTAAGTACCCTATGTTATTTATATGTACTGTTACTACTTACTTTTATTTTTTTCTTGGGTTTTGTATAAGTTTGTAATTAAGGTTAAGACTACATGCAACTTGAAGGGTTTTACAGAAGCACAGAGTTTTTAAGGACAGGAGGGTGCTGCTCTTCAGACTGGAGGTTGGTAGGCTGCTGCCTGTCTCCTCTTACATTTGTGGTTTTTCTCTGCAGGTTTTGTCAGTTTCCGTCTCTTGAGTGATTCTACGTTCGGCTTTTTATCGCTCGCTGTGACGTTTCCATAGGAAACATTATCTTTTATTTTAAAGAACACATTTGGCGTTTTATGTTCCAGTGACAAAGGTTAAGTGCTGAGGATGCTTCTCGCTTTCCCTCTCGTCTCCGCGCTCCTTCTGAGGAGTGCCGCAGTCACTTTACCGAACGTTATCAGGTTAGAGAAGGAGCCGCGCAAATCTGGGAAGAAAAATCGCCTTTGAAGGTGATAGTATGAGAGCAGCCAGAAAGGATGCGCCGGCACGGGGCCACGAGTATTGTTCTCAGGGTGATGAGCTTGGGAATTTTAGGGATTGTACTTGTCTTTCCATATCCCGTGGCAGAGTACTACAAAGTTGCATAATCATTGACGGACGTTTCAAAAGTTTCAAGAAAGTTTTTCTATTGATTGTGAGCATTATTATTCTTTTATCTTCGAAGTCTCAGCTCAGGTTAAACTCTAGCGCCCACTGGATCAAATGGTGATTCAGTGAGGTGAGATGTTAGCCTTACCCATCACCATGAACCATGTGCTGCCTGTGTTATTCAAGCATGTTTTATTCCAAATTCTGCTGTGTTTCTGAAAAAAGTCATCCGGGGACAACGTGTCTCAGATGACTATTCCAAGAAGCCGGTACCCGGCGACTTCTGACTGTTCTGCTCCCTAGACTGGCATAGGACTCCTAACTTTGCCAAGTTTGAAGGCAGCATACCCTAAACAGCTATAACATTAAAACTTCCTGCCTGATATTGTGTAGATCCTCATTGAGCCACCAAAATATCTCCGATCATTCGAGGCCAGGAGTCCAAGCACCTATTGAACACCATTACAACGTGTCTCAGATGACTAAGGGTCACCATAGTTGGGACTTACAGTGGGGCAAAAAAGTATTTAGTCAGTCAGCAATAGTGCAAGTTCCACCACTTAAAAAGATGAGAGGCGCCTGTAATTTACATCATAGGTAGACCTCAACTATGGGAGACAAACTGAGAAAAAAAAATCCAGAAAATCACATTGTCTGTTTTTTTAACAATTTATTTGCATATTATGGTGGAAAATAAGTATTTGGTCAGAAACAAAATTTCATCTCAATACTTTGTAATATATCCTTTGTTGGCAATGACAGAGGTCAAACGTTTTCTGTAAGTCTTCACAAGGTTGCCACACACTGTTGTTGGTATGTTGGCCCATTCCTCCATGCAGATCTCCTCTAGAGCAGTGATGTTTTTGGCTTTTTGCTTGGCAACACGGACTTTCAACTCCCTCCAAAGGTTTTCTATAGGGTTGAGATCTGGAGACTGGCTAGGCCACTCCAGGACCTTGAAATGCTTCTTACGAAGCCACTCCTTCGTTGTCCTGGCAGTGTGCTTTGGATCATTGTCATGTTGAAAGACCCAGCCACATTTCATCTTCAATGCCCTTGCTGATGGAAGGAGGTTTGCACTCAAAATCTCACGATACATGGCCCCATTCATTCTTTCATGTACCCGGATCAGTCGTCCTGGCCCCTTTGCAGAGAAACAGCCCCAAATCATGATGTTTCCACCACCATGCTTTACAGTAGGTATGGTGTTTGATGGATGCAACTCAGTATTCTTTTTCCTCCAAACACGACAAGTTGTGTTTCTACCAAACAGTTCCAGTTTGGTTTCATCAGACCATAGGACATTCTCCCAAAACTCCTCTGGATCATCCAAATGCTCTCTAGCAAACTTCAGACGGGCCCGGACATGTACTGGCTTAAGCAGTGGGACACGTCTGGCACTGCAGGATCTGAGTCCATGGTGGCGTAGTGTGTTACTTATGGTAGGCCTTGTTACATTGGTCCCAGCTCTCTGCAGTTCATTCACTAGGTCCCCCCGCGTGGTTCTGGGATTTTTGCTCACCGTTCTTGTGATCATTCTGACCCCACGGGGTGGGATTTTGCGTGGAGCCCCAGATCGAGGGAGATTATCAGTGGCCTTGTATGTCTTCCATTTTCTAATTATTGCTCCCACTGTTGATTTCTTCACTCCAAGCTGGTTGGCTATTGCAGATTCAGTCTTCCCAGCCTGGTGCAGGGCTACAATTTTGTTTCTGGTGTCCTTTGACAGCTCTTTGGTCTTCACCATAGTGGAGTTTGGAGTCAGACTGTTTGAGGGTGTGCACAGGTGTCTTTTTATACTGATAACAAGTTTAAACAGGTGCCATTACTACAGGTAATGAGTGGAGGAAAGAGGAGACTCTTAAAGAAGAAGTTACAGGTCTGTGAGAGCCAGAAATCTTGATTGTTTGTTTCTGACCAAATACTTATTTTCCACCATAATATGCAAATAAATTGTTAAAAAAACAGACAATGTGATTTTCTGGGTTTTTTTTTCTCAGTTTGTCTCCCATAGTTGAGGTCTACCTATGATGTAAATTACAGACGCCTCTCATCTTTTTAAGTGGTGGAACTTGCACTATTGCTGACTGACTAAATACTTTTTTGCCCCACTGTATGTTTCCAGCAAATCTCACAGCTGATTGATTGGATTTAGATCTGGGAATGAGAAGACAAATTGTCACCTTTAGTTTTGTCATGTTCCTTATTCCCGACCAACCGTTATGCTGCTAACATAGGCATCACCATTTAGGAAACTCTCTGTCAAGTACTTGGTGGTAAATGTCACATCCACGGAGCAGGACCCAAGGTTACCCAGCAGAACATTGTTCCATCACACCGCTTCGGCTGGGTTGTCTTCGTCCTACATTGTATCCTAGTGCCATAAGTTCCTCATATACATGGCACATACTCACCTGGTCGTGCTTTTGGCAGTGGACAGGGGTCAGCATGGGCTCTTGATCAATCTGCCGCTACACAACCCAATGCCCACAAACTGTGATGCTCTGCATTTTCTGACGGCTTTTTATCATAGCCAGCAGGCTGCGATAGAAAAAAGCTAGCCTTCATGCTCCATGTGAACTTTGGTCACTCACAAGTTGCTATGTAGATTTTAGTTGTCCTTCTTTGGACAGGTCTTGATACCATAACACCCCATAAGACCTGCCATATTTCAGGAACACCCCACAAAAGACCAGCCATTAACTGGGATCACCCCACAAGACCTGCCGTGTACTGGGACCACATGATCCAACATTTACCAGACCACAAGATCTTCTGTATTGGGACAACATAACCCAACGTTTACCAGACCACAAGACCTTCTGTATCTCAGGAACATCCCACAAGACCTGCCGTATGCTGTAAACACCCAACAAGTCTCACCGTATGCAATTAACACCCCACAAGATTCGCTGTATACTGTGAACACCTCACAAAACCTGTCGTATACTGGGAACACCCCAAAAAATCCACCATATATTGGGAGCACCTTACAAGACCTGCCATATACTGTTAACACCCCACAAGATCTACCATATATTGGGAACACCCTACAAGAGCCACCATATACAGGGAACACCACAAAATACCTTTCATTTACTGGGAACTTCCCCACAAGACATGTCATATACCGGGAACACCCCACAAGACATGCTGTAGCCTGGGAACACCCCACAAAACTTTTTGTGTATTCTGAATACCGTACACTACCCGCTGTATACAGTAAATGCCCCCCAAGACCTACTGTATCCTGTGAACACCCCAACACACCCGCTGTATTCTGTGAACCCCCACAACACTTTTCATTTACTGGTAACTCCCGCAAGACAAGACATATACTGGGAACACCCCATATGATATGCTATAACCCAGGAACACCCACAAGACATGCTGTAGCCCGGGAACACCTGACATGACATGTTGTAACCCGGGAATACTCCACAAGAAAAGCTGTAACCGGAAACACCCCATAAGACATTATGTAACCCGGGAACACCCTGCAAGACCTGCTGTATGTTGTAAACACCCCGCAAGTCTCACCGTATGCAATGAACACTGCGCAATAGTCTCTATGTAGTGTAAACACCTCACAAGACCTGTCATATACTGGGAACATCCCATAAGACCCAGCATATACTGGCAACACCCCACAACACCCACCATATACTGGGAAAACCCCACAACACCCACCATATACTGGGAAAACCCCACAACACCCACCATATACTGGGAACACCCCACAAGACCCACTATATACTGGGAACACCCCACAAGACCCACTATATACTGGAGAAACGTCACAAGACCCACTATATACTGGAAAAACTCCACAAGACCCACTATATACTGGGAAATCCCCACAAGACCCGTCATGTACTGGGAACGCCCTACAATACCCACAATATACTGGGAACATGCCACAAGACCAGCCATTTACTGGGAACTTCCCACAAGACCCGCCATATACTGGGAAAACCCCACAAGAACCGCCATAGACTGGGAGCACCTCACAAGACCCACCATATACTGGAAACACCCCACAAGACCCGCCATATACTGGAAACACCCCACAAGACCCGCCATATACTGGGAACACCCCACAAGACCCACTATATACTGGAAAAACGCCACAAGACCCACTATCTACTGGGAAAACGCCAGAAGATCCACTATATACTGGGAAAACGCCACAGACCCGCTATCTACTGAGAAAACCCCACAAGACCCGTCATACACTGGGAACACCCCACAAGACCAACAATATACTGGGAACACTCCACAAGACTCACCATATACTGGAAACACCCCACATGACTGCTATATACTGGGAACACCTCACAAGACCCACCATATACTGGGAACACCCCACAAGACCTGCCATACACTGGGAACACCCTAAAAGACCCACAATATACATGAAACACCCTAGAAAACGCACCATGTACAGGGAACACCCCACAAGACCCATGATATACTGGGAACACCCCACAAGACCCACCATGTACTGGGAACACCCCAAAACACCCACAATATACTGGGAACACCCCACAAGACCCGCCATATACTGGGAACACCCCAAAAGACCCACAATATACTGGGAACACCCCGCAACACCTACCTTTCTGCCGATGATCTGATTCGGTCACCTGGACATAACAATTTGGCAGCTTTGTAGCCGCTCACATCCTTATATTTGCCAGTTTTTCCTGCTTTCTGGCATCAATTTCAGGAACTTTCTGCTCTTGTGCTGAATGTATCCCACCCCTGACAGACTGATGGTTAATGCTCCATTTGGAGAGCCATGGTGATTACAGATCTCGGAGTATGGGGAAATCTACTTTTGGGCTGCGGAAGGACCACATTTCTTGCTTCTTAATCAGGAGTATGATTTCATTAAACACCTACAAATGGCAGGAGACGTCTACGGAGCACATAGCGTGATAAGCGCCAATGCTTCCGGCACCGCCACCATGCTGGAGAGTTCTAAAACGACCGACATGACGTTCACACACGCAAAATATTTACCCACAATCAATTTCATGCACTTTTCTTTGACTCCCATTGTTGCACCACACAATGATGCAGTGTTAAATGACAGTTTCCATGGCAACATATCATGCACCAGAAATGATCATTTTATCACTTATTACCTCCTATAATAGACTTTTGTCTTTGATGTGGTTTAGCTTATCGCCTTGTATTGCCTCATGTTTCCTCGTCCTGATTTCTACATTCGATTTCTGGGCTCTTCCTATAAAATTTACAGACGTCCGCTCTGAATGATTAACGGCGTATTCCAATATAATAACAGGAAAAATATGAAGGAAAATCACCGAGATGGCGCCAGAGTAATAGACACATCTGCGAGTAGCTGCGGATAGTTCCAGATTATCAACAAATTGTGGACAGTAGATACATCGCATAGTATTCAGAGCACAATATTGTAATATATATTAGTCTAATATGAGACCAATGCTCTACAGAGATCCATAGCGAGGAGGCTAAAAAGAAGCAAAAAGCATAAAAAGGTCTTGAGTAGAAAGCTTTGTCTTGTATCGGTTCATTTTCCTTCAGCAACTCGTTTTAAGAGTCTAGATTAGCAATTAGTTCTGTGCAGAGATAATGAACACTGATGTCACAGTGCAGGGATTATACACACAGTGATGTCACAGTACAGGGATAATACACACAGTGATGTCACAGTACAGGGATAATACACACAGTGATGTCACAGTACAGGGATAATACACACAGTGATGTCACAGTACTGGGATAATACACACAGTGATGTCACAGTACAGGTATAATGCACACAGTGATGTCTACAGGGATAATACACACAGTGATGTCACAGCACAGGGATAATACAAAGTGATGTCACAGTACAGGGATAATACAAATAGTGATGTCACAGTACAGGGATAATACACACAGTGATGTCACAATACAGGGATAATACACACAGTGATGTCACAATACAGGGATAATACACACAGTGATGTCACAGTACAGGGATAATACACACTGATGTCACAGTACAGGGATAATACACACAGTGATGTCACAGTACAGGGATAATGCACACAGTGATGTCACAATACAGGGATAATACACACAGTGATGTCACAATACAGGGATAATACACACAGTGATGTCACAGTACAGGGATAATACACACAGTGATGTCACAGTACAGGGATAATACACACAGTGATGTCACAGTACAGGGATAATGCACACAGTGATGTCACAATACAGGGATAATTCACACAGTGATGTCACAGTACAGGGATAATACACACAGTGATGTCACAGTACAGGGATAATACAAAGTGTTGTCACAGTACAGGGATAATACACACAGTGATGTCACAGTACAGGGATAATACAAAGTGATGTCACAGTACAGGGATAATACACACAGTGATGTCAAACTACAGGGATAATACACACAGTGATGTCACAGTACAGAGATAATACAAAGTGATGTCACAGTACAGGGATAATACACACAGTGATGTCACAGTACAGGGATAATACATACAGTGATGTCACAGTACAGGAATAATACACACAGTGATGTCACAGTACAGGGATAATACACACAGTGATGTCACAGTACAGGGATAATACACACAGTGATGTTACAGTACAGGGATAATACACACCGTGATGTCACAGTACAGGGATAATACACACAATGATGTCACAGGACAGGGATAATACACACAGTGATGTCACAGTACAGGGATAATACACACAATGATGTCACAGGACAGGGATAATACACACAGTGATGTCACAGTACTGGGAAAATACACACAGTGATGTCACAGGACAGGGATAATACACACAGTGATGTCACAGTACTGGGATAATACACACAGTGATGTCACAGCACAGGGATAATACAAAGTGATGTCACAATACAGGGATAATACACACAGTGATGTCACAGTACAGGGATAATACACACAGTGATGTCACAATACAGGGATAATACACACAGTGATGTCACAGTACAGGGATAATACACACAGTGATGTCACAGTACAGGGATAATACACACAGTGATGTCACAGTACAGGGATAATACACACAGTGATGTCACAATACAGGGATAATGCACACAGTGATGTCACAGTACAGGGATAATACACACAGTGATGTCACAATACAGGGATAATGCACACAGTGATGTCACAGTACAGGGATAATACACACAGTGATGTCACAGTACAGGGATAATACAAAGTGATGTCACAGTACAGGGATAATACACACAGTGATGTCACAGTACAGGGATAATACACACAGTGATGTCACAGTACAGGGATAATACAAAGTGATGTCACAGTACAGGGATAATACACACAGTGATGTCACAGTACAGGGATAATACAAAGTGATGTCACAGTACAGGGATAATACACACAGTGATGTCAAACTACAGGGATAATACAAAGTGATGTCACAGTACAGGGATAATACACACAGTGATGTCAAACTACAGGGATAATACACACAGTGATGTCACAGTACAGAGATAATACAAAGTGATGTCACAGTACAGGGATAATACACACAGTGATGTCACAGTACAGGGATAATACATAAAGTGATGTCACAGTACAGGGATAATACACACAGTGATGTCACAGTACAGGGATAATACACACAGGGATGTCACAGTACAGGGATAATACACACAGTGATGTTACAGTACAGGGATAATGTACACAGTGATGTCACAGCACAGGGATAATACAGACAGTGATGTCACAGTACAGGGATAATGCACACAATGATGTCACAGTACAGGGATAATACACACCGTGATGTCACAGTACAGGGATAATACACACAATGATGTCACAGGACAGGGATAATACACACAGTGATGTCACAGTACAGGGATAATACACACAATGATGTCACAGTACAGGGATAATACACACCGTGATGTCACAGTACAGGGATAATACACACAATGATGTCACAGGACAGAGATAATACACACAGTGATGTCACAGTACTGGGAAAATACACACAGTGATGTCACAGGACAGGGATAATACACACAGTGATGTCACAGTACTGGGATAATACACACAGTGATGTCACAGTACAGGGATAATACACACTGTGATGTCACAGTACATGGATAATACACATAGTGATGTCACAGCACTGGGATAATATACACCGTGATGTCACAGTACTGGGATAATACACACAGTGATGTCACAGTACTGGGATAATACATTTCAAAAACCTGACCTGCACATCCAAACATAGACTGAGTGTGAACAGGTGCTGAACCCAGAGTCGCCAACTCGTATATAGTCAAGTAAAAAGGGCAGCACACTGCAGCGCCAAAACATGCAAACTTGAAAACACGAAATTTGAACTGCATTACTGCACTAGAAATATGAAAAATGAGAGCTTTTAGCGCATAAAAATGGCCATATTTATGTGTACCTCGTAGCCACTTTACGGCATCTCTCTTATACGAGGTCCTACTCTAAACCTACCTCGCTGAGAATAAACGTCTCCATCTGAATGGGTACATGTGACACCTCTTCCTGGACTCATTCAGATGGAGATTCAGAGAGATGCCGTAAAGTGGCTACGAGGTACACATAAATATGGCCATTTTTATGCGCTAAAAGCTCTCATTTTTCATATTTCTAGTGCAGTAATTCAGTTCAAATTTCGTGTTTTCAAGTTTGCATGTTTTGGCGCTGCAGTGTGCTGCCCTTTTTACTTGAGTACTGGGATAATACACACAGTGATGTCACAGTACTGGGATAATACACACAGTGATGTCACAGTAGAGAGATAATACACACAGTGATGTTACAGAACAGGGATAATACACACAGTGATGTCAGTACAGGGATAATACACACAGTGATGTCACAGTACAGGGATAATACACACAGTGATGTCACTATAAGTATAATACACACAGTGATGTCACAGTACTGGGATAATACACACAGTGATGTCACAGTACTGGGATAATACACACAGTGATGTCACAGTACAGAGATAATACACACAATGATGTCACAGTACAGGGATAATACACACAGTGATGTCAGTACAGGGATAATACACACAGTGATGTCACAGTACAGTGATAATACACACAGTGATGTCACAGTACAGGGATAATACACACAGTGATGTCACAGTACAGGGATAATACACACAGTGATGTCACAGTACAGGGATAAGACACGCAGCGATGTCACAGTACAGAGATAATACACACAGTGATGTCACAGTACAGGGATAATGCACACAGCGATGTCACAGTACAGAGATAATACACACAGTGATGTCACAGTACAGAGATAATACACACAATGATGTCACAGTACAGGGATAATACACACAGTGATGTCAGTACAGGGATAATACACACAGTGATGTCACAGTACAGTGATAATACACACAGTGATGTCACAGTACAGAGATAATACACACAATGATGTCACAGTACAGGGATAATACACACAGTGATGTCAGTACAGGGATAATACACACAGTGATGTCACAGTACAGAGATAATACACACAATGATGTCACAGTACAGGGATAATACACACAGTGATGTCAGTACAGGGATAATACACACAGTGATGTCACAGTACAGTGATAATACACACAGTGATGTCACAGTACAGGGATAATACACACAGTGATGTCACAGTACAGGGATAATACACGCAGCGATGTCACAGTACAGAGATAATACACACAGTGATGTCACAGTACAGGGATAATACACGCAGCGATGTCACAGTACAGAGATAATACACACAGTGATGTCACAGTACAGAAATAATACACACAGTGATGTCACAGTACAGGGATAATGCACACAGCGCTGTCACAGTACAGGGATAATACACACAGCGATGTCACAGTACAGGGATAATGCACACAGCGATGTCACAGTACAGGGATAATACACACAGTGATGTCACAGTACAGGGATAATACACACAGTGATGTCACAGTACAGAGATAATACACACAGTGATGTCACAGTACAGGGATAATACACACAGTGATGTCACAGTACAGGGATAATGCACACGATGTCACAGTACAGAGATAATACACACAGCGATGTCACAGTACACAGATAATACACACAGTGATGTCACAGTATAGAGATAATGCACACAGTGATGTCACACTATATGGATAATGCACAAAGATGATACAATATAGGGATAATACACAGCAAGATAATAATCTCCCTCCTTCTATAACATATAATATCCTGGTCGGACATAAGAAAATCATTATAAACCATTTCATTTGTGGATAATCAGATTCCAGATTAAAGGGGTTTGTGTTGTTTCCCACAAAAAGAAGTGTACCTATTACTAACTAAAGACTTGCAACTTTTCTTCACAGACAATGAAATATTTTGCTTTCACCCCAGATCATTTCCTCCTTTCCTTTCGGGCCATTTTCTGGGGTCTCAGGACCGCTCTTTATTTTCTTCGGTCCCCTTACATGTAAGACGGAGCAGACTGCGACGTTCTCACACTGTTGAAGGAGCATCCTCACAATTAGCGGTGAAACATTCGCCATTATAACCTAATTGTTTTCTGTGGCTTATATGTCTTCATTTAGCGGCTGATATTCAGATGATCGCCTCTACACCAGCCAGCACCCATCTGCTTCGTCAGACACTCCTGGCGCCTATTCACTGCAAAAATAATACATGTCCTAATGACTTCCACAGATTCTGAAATCTCCCTTTTGCAATTGGTCTTGGCAGATTATTTGCAGGTACTTCACTTGCATCTGTTTGCAATTTTGCAAAAATGCGGAAGACTTTAATGTGGAGCGCTGCACGAGGGGTCGATTGTAAGCCTCCGCTAACGCTGTCATCCAGCGGCCATTCATCAGCTCTATCTTTAACTTCCATATATCCAAGGTGATGCATACCTTATCCTTTTATCCTGTGATCTTTTGATGTGGAGATACCATAATGATTCCCAGACTCGGACTGGCCCACCGGAGAACAGGAGAATCCTCTGGTGGCCCACCACCATCTTATATGAGCAGTACTTGGCACAATACACTTGATTCACCAGGTACAGACAGTGGCAGCATCTCATTTATTTAACGATCAACCCGGTTTATTGCTCTAGAAATTTGTGAATGAGGATAATAAAGTCATATTTGCATGGAGCTGAAAAGTGGGGCCCTGGAGTTGATGTTATTGGTGGGTCCTTGGGTCCTTAAATTGAGGGACCCCCACCATAATTCCTTAATATGGACTTCTGATTGCCCCCCAACTCTATTACCTCCAAGTGCCCGAATGTTGACTCGCCTTTTTATCACTCGTGTCGTAATGGGATACAAACCCTTTAAAATCTCACCGGTGTGAATGCGACTGACGCTGTGTGGGATCTGAAGTTAATAAGGAAGTAGCTGATTCTTATTTTCCCATGTGCTTAGCAGCTGACAGAGATAAGCCGGTTTTATTTACCCTGAAAACTAAGCCAAAGTGTAAAAAGAAAGTGTAAAAAGAAAGTTCCCGCTGTCCCAGGAGCCGAAAAATTAAGTGTCCTCCCTCTGCCCTACAACTTATAACATAGTGCCACAGTGTAGTTGACCCAGGCTTGTATGGACGATCCCTTCTCAGTTACATTTTATGGTATTTATTTTAGTCCTAAATTCTTTACACCGGTGCTCAAAATCTGCGACTTTCCTATTGCAAAACTACATCTCCCATTATCCTCGAAATATTATATTTGTAATGACTAACCCTATCCTAGTATATATGAATTTGCGGAGTCCTCCTAGTTCTCCTTTGGTGATCATCTTCCTTCACCAGAACAACTACTAAATTATGGAAGCTTTAGCCGTAGCTTACTGACCTCATTGAAGCCTCACTGAATTCAGTGGGTGTTAGTGGTCCTACAGATCAGAGAGATGTGGTTAAAGTCTTACTGCCCAAAAATAGGTTGGGGGTAAAAAAATAAGAGATCCCTGGGTAACACCATGGACAACAGGTGAGGGTGAGTTGGAGGGTAGGTTACTCACCTGATCAGGTTGTGCGCGGCACATGTATAATCCAATCATGGCTGCTGCTCCGGCCTCTGTATGCACACCAAATGGAAAGAGGACATAACTAAGGAGAGAGGAGTGCGGTGCATCCCGGGCGGTAACTATAAATATCTTCCAGTTTATTGCAGCACGTTTCGCAGTAGAATCTGCCCCTTCCTCAGGCAAACTCCTCTAAGAGTACAGTCTACTTAGAAATGCTTTGCGATAAATTGGAAGTTTTTTATACTGACCGCCTGAGTCCTTGTGGGTTAACTTGCACATTACTGGGGGTCCAACAACTGGAACCCAAAGAACAGCTTTCTGCAGCCCTACCCTGATTAGAATGGAGGGTCACATGCTCGGCCTCCACTTAATTTATTATCTACTGGACTGCCAGAAAAAGCGGTCAACTGTAGTCATCCATTTCCACCAGTCCTTAGACAATGAAAGAAGCCCCACCCCTCCAGTCAAGATGGTTCTGCTGAGCCACGTTCTCATGATCCCTGAAGGACCCAGTGGTAGGACTCCCAACGATTAGCATGTTACCCCGTATCTTATGTATAGCTTGTCTTTTTTGGAACATCCCTTCAAAGAGTTCTTACTGTCTTTTATATTTACGGCATATCCGTCGACCGTGCCAAAAATAAAAGCCAGTTGCTGGTCCGATCTTTTTTTGAGAACGGGACCCTGTAACTTGACACTGTGAGAGCAGAGGAGGATGCACAGGTGCGGCTCACTCAATTTCTTGCCTTGTGAGCCCCCAAAATTGTTCAATGCCTGGACTGAAAACTCATCTATAAAGTGCACCCCTCTCTTGAACATCCATGAGTTCCTTCTAGAAAGCATTCTCCATTGAAGTAAGACGATGCCGTACTATAGAAGTCCTGTAGATAGGGGTGGTGCTGTTTTTAGAAGAAAACAACCATGTTTTTCCAATCCTGGACAATCCCATTAATGTGGGTTTGGTTACTAGAACTGGTCCTGATTTAATACGGCAGCACAAATTGGTTAGAAGACCAAGTCCTGATCTAATATGGCAATACAAGTTGGTTAGAAAAAGTAGTCCTAATTTAATCTGGCAACATATGTTGGTTAGAAGAACTAATCCTGACCTAATCCGGAAACACAGGTTGGTTAGAAGACCTAGTCCCGACTTAATCCGGCAACACAAGTTGGTTAGAAGAACTAATCCTGACCTAATCCGGCAACACGTCCTGACATAATCCGGCAACACAGGTCAGTTAGAAGAACTAATCCTGACCTAATCCGACAACACAGGTGGGTTAGAAGAACTAGTCCTGACCTAATCTGGCAACACAGGAGGGTTAGAAGAACTAGTCCTGACCTAATCCGGCAACACAGGTGGGTTAGAAGAACTAGTCCTGACCTTACCCAGCAACACAGGTGGGTTAGAAGAACTAGTCCTAACCTAATCCGGCAACACAGGTGGGTTAGAAGAACTAGTCCTGACCTAATCCGGCAACACAGGTGGGTTAGGAGAACTAGTCCTGACCTATTCTGGCAACGGAGGTTGGTTAGAAGAATTAGTCTTGACCTAATCCGGCAACGGAGGTTGGTTAGAAGAATAAGTCCTGACCTAATCCGGCAACACAGGTTGGTTAGAAGAACTAGTCCTGACCTAATCTGGCAACACACTTTGGTTAGATGAATTAGTTCTGACCTAATCTGGCAGCACAGCAGAGGTCTTGTTACAATGTATCAGTGTGAATAAGAGCTATTAGGATTGTATAGAGCCTGATACATTGTAGCAACTCCTCAGCTGAGTGATATCAGTATCATTCCAATCATGTGACATAATGACCCTACATTGGTTACGACACTCGCGCCCCTCATTATTTTCTAATCTACGTGTTTCTATTTTCCGCATAGTAGTAATCTGTTTCGCCGTGCGGTAAGCCGGGAAGGTTGGGAAGACGGAGGATGATGGGATTTTCTCTGTGTGTCCTTGTTTAATTCATATCACTTTTCCATGTATTGACTTGTAGCACTAAAAGGCCACACATCATGGAATCCGCGCAGCTGGCCAAGCAAGCAAGTGAGCGCGCTCCTAAATGATGCTAATCAGTCCGGAGAGGCCTGCCCTCTGTCCCAATCACCAATCGAAAATTCACATGTGCTGATAACCTGAAATTGAATGTGTCAGTGTGCAGACATGCCGCTGCCGCTGAGGAAGCGGGAGGCGAGTACTGGAGAGATGCAAAGACACCAGCTCGCTTTATTTGTATTTATCTTCATTAAAGGGAGGAAAAAAAAACTCCTCCCCGTGAGATTTATCTGTAAGTGAGAGGAGGAAGAAGAGAAACGAAAATGTGTCGGGGGCGTAGGGGTTAATACCAAGGGCGGAATTTGGAATTGTCATGAAATTTCGACAATTTCAACATATCAGCAGCAAAAAACAGAGGTATCGATATGAAAGAGGTAAGTATAGACAAATATAGATAGTCCCTATCTCTATTATACATTTGCAAAACAAATGTGTATTTAGTCCTGACAATAAAGGTTCTTTGAATTTAAGTAAAATCAGAGAGAGAGAGAGATAGATTCCATCCATCCAGCTATCTATCTATGTAGATATCTATCATGGCCGAAAGTGTTGTCACCGTTGAATTTGTTCCAGAAAATGAATTATTTCTCCCATGAAATGATTGCAATTACACACATTTTGTTATACATATGTTTAATTCCTTTCTGTTCACAAAAAAAAAATGGAAAAAAAGGCAAATTGGATATAATTAAACCCCAAAACCCCAAAATGGGTCTGACAAAAATGTTGACACCTTTCCAAAATTGTGAGTAAACAACTTTGTTTCCAGCCTGTGATGCTCGTCCAAACTCACCTGTGGCAAGTAACAGGTGTTGGCAATATAAAAATCACACCTGAAACCAGATAAAAAAGGGAGAAGTTGACTCAGTCTTTGCATTGTGTGTCTGTGTGTGCCACACTAAGCGAGGAGAAGAGAACTGACTGAGGACTAGAGAACCAAAATTATTGAAAAATATCAACAATCTCAAGGTAACAAGTCCATCCCCAGAGATCTTTATGTCCCGTTGTCCACAGTGCACAGCTTAATCAAGAAGTTTACAACCCATGGCACTGTAGCTAATCTCGCTGGACGTGGACGGCAGAGAAAATTTGATGGAAGGTTGTAACGCAGGATAATCCAGATGGTAGATAAGCAGCCACAATCAACTTCAATTCAAGCTGTCCTGCAGGCTCCAAGTGCATCAGTGTCAGCGCAAACTATCCATCTACATGTATATGAAATGAATCGTTATTGAAGAAGACCCAGGAGGGCCCCACTGCTGACACAGAGATAAAAATGCTATACTGCAGTCTGCCAAAATGTACATTAGTAAGCCAAAATCCTTCTAGGAAAGTGTCTTGTGGACAGACTTGACCAAGATAGAGCTTCTTGGTAAAGCACATCATTCTACTTTTTATCAAAAATGGAATGAAGCTTACAAAGAAAAAAACAGAACCTACAGTCAAATATGGTGGAGATTCACAGATGTTTTGGGGTTTTCTTGCTACTTCCGGCACTGGATGCCATGACCGTGTGCAAGGCATAATGAAATCTGAAGATTACCAAAGGATTTTGGGTGGCAATGTAGTGCCCAGTGTCAGAAAGCTGAGTTTGCATCCAAGGTCATGGGTCTGTCAGCAGGACAATGACCACAAACATACTTCAAGAAGCCCCCAGAAAAGAATGGAAACAAAGCGCTGGAGAGTTCTGAAGTGGCAACAATTAGTCCGGATCTAAATCCCATTGAACACCTGTGGAAAGATATTAAAATTGCTGATGAAAAAAGGCGCCTTCAAATATGAGAGACTTGGAGCAGTTTGCAAAAGAAAGGTGGTACAAAATTTCAGTTGAGAGGTGTAAGAAGACTGTTGATGGTTATAGGAAACGATTTCAATTATTTATTCCAAAGGGCGTCCAACCAAATATTTACCTGAGGGTGCCAACAATTTTGCCCGCCCATTTTTGGAGTCTTGTGTGAAATTATGTCCAATTTACCTTTTTCCCCCCTCTGTTTTGTGTGTTGTTCCAATACACACAAGGGAAATAAACATGTGTATAACAAAACATGTGTAGTTGAAATAATGTTCTGGGAGAAATACTAAATTTTCTGGAACAATTGCAAGGGTACCAACAGTTTTGGTCATGACTGTATGTGATAGATATGTGGATGATTGATAAATAACTACTATATAAGTAGATTATGTATGAATATACAGTGTATATATATATATATATATATATATATAGTTGTGTGGAAAAGTGTTTGCCCCCTACAACGCTCTGGAGGAATTTTGACCCACTCATCTTTGCAAAATTGTTGTAATTCAGTCACATTGGAGGGTTTCTGAGCATGAACTGACTTTTTAAGGTCATGCCACATCATCTCAATCAAATTAAGGTCAGGACTTTGACTAGGCCACTCCAAAGTCTTAATTTTGTTTTTCTTAAGCCATTCAGAGGTGGACTTACTGGTGTGTTCTGGATCATTATTCCGCTGCATAACCCAAGTGCGCTTCAGCTTGAAGTCACAAATAGATGGCCGGACATTCTCCTTCAGGTTTTTTTGGTAGACCGTAGAATTCATGGTTCCATTTACCACATCATGGTTCCATTTACCACAGCAAGTCTTCCAGGTCCTGAAGGAGCAAAACAGCCCCCGTACCGCCACCATATTTTACTGTTGGTATGATGTTCCTTTTCTGAAATCCTGTGTTACTTCTACGCTAGATGTAATGGGACATACACCTTCCAAAAAGTTCAACTTTTGCCTGTCATTCCACAGAGAATTCTGCCAAAAGTCTTGGGTATCATCAAGGTCTTTTCTGGCAAAACTGAGATGAGCCTTTATGTTCTTATTGCTCAGCATTGTTTTTTGTCTTGGAACTCTGCCATGCAGGCCATTTTTACCCAGTCTCTTTCTTATGGTGGAGTTATGAACACTGGACTTAACTGAAGCAAATGAGGCTTGCAGTACTTTGGATATTGTTGTGGGGTCTTTTGTGACCTCTTGAATGGGTCGTCGCTGCGCTCTTGGGGTAATTTTCGTCGGCCGGCCACTCCTGGGAAGGTTCACCACTGTTGCATATTTTCTCTATTTCTGGATAATGGCTCTCACTGTGGATCGCTGGAGTCCCGAAGCTTCAGAAATGGCTTTATAACCTTTTTCCAGACTAATAGATCTCAATTACTTTGTTTATCATTTGTTCCATAATTTCTTTGGATTGTGGCATGATGTCTGGCCTTTGAGGATCGTTTTGTCAAACGTCACTTTGTCAGGCAGGTCCTATTTAAGTGTTTTCTTGATTGAGAACAGTTGTGGCAGTCATCAGGCCTTGGTGTAGCTAGGGACTGTGAACTCGGCTTCCCAAAGATGTGATAAACCACATGTAATTTATGTTTTAAGGAGGGCGGGGCAATTACTTTTTCACACAGGGCCCTGCAGCTTTGGATTTTTTCCCCTTAATAATAAAGACCTTAATTTTAAAACCCGCATTTTGCATTTACTTATGTTATCTTAGTCTGATATATACATTTGTTTGGTGATCTGAAACATGTAAGTGTGACTAACATGCAAAAGAATAGGAAATCAGGAAGGGGCAAACACTAATAAACAGGGTAGTTTATTGAATGATGAGATTCTGATTTTGTCTGTACACTATGGTCAGGGTGGGAGTGACGTGGCTTACTCCTGCAGAGCGGCCTACCGGAGGATTGCCCTGTCCTCTTGCCGGCCAGTCCTAGCCTGTATGAGATAGATAAGAGATGGCTATGGAAAAACTAGAGCATCTGACTCCTTTTCACCCCTGTATATATGTAAATGTGCGTACTATGTATATATATATAATATTCATATGATTCCAAATATATTCGTAAACGCCTGAATACATTTATCCATCTGTGAAGAGAGAAAGAAGGGAAAAAAAAAAGATTTCTGGTTAAATAATCAACGTTTGTCTGACAACGGAATCAGTTTTCGAGGAGCAAAAATGCAGAAAGCTATTTGGAGCCGGCTCCTCGTAGTTGTCAGCTTTTATTATGCAGGAAGGTGTCATGTTTGGTGCGTTGCTGAGTGCAGATGGCGCGGTGGAAAGGATGGATCACTAATTTTAACAATGATTAATGAACAGAGATAGAAAATGAATTACATCGGACCGGCGCAGGAAAGAAATATTTTATTTTATTTTTTTTCTTGAAATTTTTGACTCGTCTGCCGCGCCGGTCGCTGTAAATGATTTTTCGTGAATCTATATGTCGTCAACAGCTGACTGCTTTTTCCCATTATATCAGGCTTTCTTCTTCTCCAGGTCTTGTGTATTTCTCTGTTATTAAAGGGAGATAATTTCCAAATACAAATATCTTGCGAGTGTCGGAGACGTACGGAGAAGCACCTAGAACAATAATAGCTGTAAACAACGGGCGGCTGGCGCTTTATTATAACCGGCGCTCGGATGTTCCGCCGCGCCTTGTGGACTGACACGAAGACGACTCTGAGGTTTTCAGACTGACTCGTGTTATTATCGCTTTTCCTGCAAATGTGTTGACAAACAATAATGGATGAAACCACAAAAATATACAAAAATTCTAAACCTCAGGGTGTGGAATATTCTGCTTTATAAATGCTTAAAGGGGTTATCCATTACTTTTAAACAGGGGTCCATTATGTTCTTGCAATAAGATACTCAATTATCGGACCCCCGCCACTTCACTGTGCCACCGCCTGTGATCCCTGGCGCTCTTGTAGACATACCCTTTAAGAGGCACCCGGGCATCATTGAAATGTTTAATTATCAAATTCTAGAATTAAAAGGGGTACAGACAACATTGGGGCCACACTGTGTGAAGGGGGATTGGGCCGGTGGTGGTCTCATACCTGAATATTGAAAAACCGCCCCCAGCAGTAATCGTCCATTGTAATCCTGAAGTGACGTGGCCCCTTTAAAAGGTGACCTGCTGGGGCCGATGCAGGGTGAACCCCTTCACTGCGTCGTCTCTCAACTTGGAGGGGGCACTTATTTTACCTCTGGTTTATAGAAAGTAAATCATCCTGACAAGAAGCATAAAGCGGCTTTAAGCAAATCCGTCTGCGGCCGCACAGTAGTCGCGTCATCTGGAATCCATTTCCGCCAGGTTCTATCCCTTTATACCAGGCAATTACTGTAATCAGAATCTCATGGATCGCCACGACCGCGAGGGACGACGACCACAAAGATTCTGCAAGGGATTTCTTCTATTTTTCTCTCACAACTAATTTCACTTGTGTTAAAATAAATAATTGAGTCCTGACAAAGACGTCTTATTATTCCCCAAATCCGAGGACCTTCACTGCGGATAAAGCGGCGAGGTCAGCGGAGCGGAAAATCAGGCGGATAATTATCATTCAGATCTAATTGTGCTGCAGAAGACAAGTATTGATAGGAGTCAGAATAGAGAAACACCAAGGATCTGTCTGTCTATCATCTATCTATCTATGTATATCTATTACCTTATCTATCCTTTATTTATCTGTTATCTATCTATATCTATCTATTATCTATCTATATCTATCTATTATCTATATATTATTTATCTATATCTATTATCTATCATCTATCTATTATCTATCTATATCTATCTATTATCTATATATTATCTATCTATATCTATCATCTATCTATTATCTATCTATATCTATCATCTATCTATTATCTATCTATATCTATCTATTATCTATCTATTATCTATCTATATCTATCTATTATCTATATATTATCTATCTATATCTATCTATTATCTATCTATCATCTATCTTTTATCTATCTATATCTATTATCTAACTATTATCAATCATCTATCTATTATCTATCTATTATCTATCTATATCTATCTATTTATCTATCTATCTATCTATTATCTATCTTCTATCTATTATCTATCTGTTATCTATCTATTATCTCTCTATCTATCTATCTATCATCTATTATCTTTTATCTATCTATTATCTATATATTATCTGTTATCTATTATCCATCATCTATCTATCTATTATCTATTTATATCTATTATCTATTGCAAAAAAATGGAACAGCACAATACCAGTTGTCAGCAATGTATCTAATTCAATACTTGCCCCAATCCAGACAAAAGTGAAAGGGAAGGCTGCACTCCATTAATTTAAAGGTTTAAAAAAGTGGATTTTATTTAGACCCACATAGCATGGCGACTTTTTTCACCTTTAAATTAATGGAGTGCTGCCTTCCCTTTCACTTTTATCTGTCTATCTATTATCTATTATCTGCCCTATCTATCATCTATTATTATTATACATTTATATGGCACCATTTATTCCATGGCACTTTACATGTGAGAATGGGCAAATATAGCCAAGCACAATAAACATGAGCAATACAAGGCACACACAAGTACAGAAGGAGAGAGGACCCTGCCCGCTAGGACTCACAGTCTATTATCTTCCCTATCTATTATCTATCTATCTATCTATCATCTATTTATCTATCTATCTATCTATCTATCTATCTATCTATCTATCTTTGTAGTGTCTTACCTGAACTACAAAGGGACCTATAGTGGGGTCATCAGGTTCCCTCATCTTGCTCTAGTTTACAATGGCGGGTGGCGCTGTTTTTACTCATTCCATAAATCTCTTTAAAGAGCAGGGAAGCACTTAGGAAGGAGGGAGGAATGTAACTTTGGGCTGGAGGAACATCACTTTTTCCCTGTGGTTTTTAGCACTGAAGATGTATATTAAAGGTGGTTGGAATTCCCTTCTCGGCATCAGTGGTGGCCTGGGCTGCAGCTGATCATCAAAGGTGGCCTGAGCTGCAGCCGAGCATCAGAGGTGGCCTGAGCCACATCTGAGCATCAGAGGTGGCCTGAGCCACATCCGAGCATCAGAGGTGGCCTGAGCCGCAGCCGTGCATCAGAGGTGGCCTGAGCCACATCTGAGCATCAGAGGTGGCCTGAGCCACATCCGAGCATCAGAGGTGGCCTGAGCCGCAGCCGTGCATCAGAGGTGGCCTGGGCCGCAGCCGAGCATCAGAAGTGGCCGGGGCCATAACCAAGCATAAGAGGTGTCCTGTGCCGCAGCCGAGCATCAGAGGGGGCCACAGCCGAGCATCAGAAGTGGCCGGGGCCATAACCAAGCATAAAAGGTGTCCTGTGCCGCAGCCGAGCATCAGAGGGGGCCACAGCCGAGCATCAGAAGTGGCCGGGGCCATAACCAAGCATAAAAGGTGTCCTGTGCCGCAGCCGAGCATCAGAGGGGGCCACAGCCGAGCATCAGAAGTGGCCGGGGCCATAACCAAGCATAAAAGGTGTCCTGTGCCGCAGCCGAGCATCAGAGGGGGCCACAGCCGAGCATCAGAAGTGGCTGGGGCAATAACCAAGGTTAAGAGGTGTCCTGTGCTGCAGCCGAGCATCAGAGGTGGCCTGGGCCGCAGCCGAGCATCAGAAGTGGCCGGGGCCATAACCAAGCATAAGAGGTGTCCTGTGCCACAGCCGAGCATCAGAAGTGGCTGGGGCAATAACCAAGGTTATGAGGTGTCCTGTGCCGCAGTCAAGCATCAAGGGTGGCCTGGGCGGCATCCGAGCATCAGAGGTGGCCGCGCTCCAGGACACAGGGTAATATGAGTATCAGCCTGAGCTCTGGTCACTGAATACTCCAAGTTTAGATTTCGGTGTTCACCTTGGAAACGCAGCAAATTCTTCATTTATGTTACATAGTCGGGGACACGAGCACTTATGTTTCCTGTCAATTAATTGAACACTTTTTTGTGTTTGGGGAGTTGAGGTGCTGGAGGATTTTTATGATTCACCTATAGCAGGCATAGACCAAAATTGCAACCAATTGTATGTTAAACAGTTCCACAACTTTTTCGTTGGGTTTAATCTGGTCACTGTCTGGTCTTTGTAAACTCTTCCCATTTTATCGTCTTCTCTCCATAGCTATTGTGTACAATGGCCTGGATACTTTCTGTATTGCCGTTACTTGTGTACATGCTATAACATCACTCAGGAGAGTATTCTACAAATTAAACTAGGTGATCTGTCCCTTTAAATTTCTCACTTTTTTGTTAATTAGTACGGGACTTGTCAGTTTTTGGATGAATTATTTTCGGGCTACATTTTACAATATCCTTGGCTATGAGCAATACGCTGAAATTGGAAGCTACCATGCATTTATCATATTCAGCACACATTTTGCCGCACACACCCTGGATGATGAATATTGGAATCACAGTGAGACATTTTACATTTGCTGTGTAGTCACAACACCTTTATCAGATTCCTTTCCAGCAGTAACACGTGTGACTGCTCTTTCATTTCTGCGGATATTCTGGCTGCAAAATGAGCCAAAACTTGTATTTTTTTTACCCTAGTAACATCTGTAGTTTAATATTCAAAACCCTTTGCTGATGACATGCGGCACATTTTGATATCTGTTTAAGAACGAATGGAATAATCAGAACGTGAGATACAAAGTATCAGACCCTGGTGCAGGTAGAGGGTCTACGAAACGCAATCTGGGCTACGATTAGGGGGCGATCCGGTGATTATGTGCAAATATTCCACAGTCTGACGTGGTCATCGGGTCAAAAGTGGACAATCTTGTATCCTATTTTATTCTCGCTGCTCCGCTGAATATTCAGTTATAGATTTTTTTAAAATTAAATTAGCCATATGGGTCTTTTTATGGACTTTTTTTTTAGCTTTTTCCCCTTAGGTAGCTCCTCTAGGGCGTGGCATTAAAAGTAAACATGGACACCCCCCACGTCCTGCCTATGAGGATGGAAGATGGCTTTGTAAGCTCTTTTTGTAGCCGATTACATGGAAATACAGTTATGCTTTGACTTCAGAAAAGTTTATCAGAAATTTAGACAACCTTCTTCTCCCAGTTTAGTCTCATTAGTTTTCTGTCCGCTGGTACATATTGGTTAAGGGCTGCTTTACATGTTCAGTAACCATCCTAATGAATACTATTGCCCTATCATCTAAGCTCTATTAATTATTTTCAATTTCTGTTGTTTTACCTTGCATCAATAAGACATTTATTAAGACTATACATGTAAGTACACCGGCATCATTGGGATCAATGGCTGATCAGCCCTTTTTATTTTTGGCAGACACCCGTATAAACGTATCTTGGGGGGAAAAAAAAATAGAAAGTTGTTATGTCTTCTCCTCTCCAGTGATAAATATAGTATATTCATATAGTTTATTCCACAAACACTTATTTTTCTCAGACCTTGAGTTACTGTATCATCTTCCTAAAGGGATACTGCACTCATCATTAGTAAATAAGGTAAAGAAAACAGAGTACAAGGTAAATATTTTCTGTATATCCCCATTATATAATGAATAATATCACAAATGCTATCACGGAATTTCTCATGATTGTCAAAATGGTTGTAATCCAGTGTTCTCAGAAGCGCATTTAGCGAAATATTCTCAGAATTCATTCACTTTTTATCCCCATTCTTGAAAATAATACTCAATGAATTAAGTTGGCGAGTTGATTCTCTAGTTTTAAGAGGTAGGGCTGTTTCATTAGATATTTATGGTGTGGCTGACATTATACTGATATAGAAGTAGACTTCCTTAGTGACTTGTATCTTGACACTTTATTTACCTGGGAGAGGTTTACAGCATTGTTAAAAGAGTTTTCTGGTTTCGAAAAACCACTGTTCCCGGCTACACTGTAAAGGGTGAATTACGGACAGTTTGTTTTCTCTTTTCATTACATGTTTTTTTTTTAAAACCCCTTCACGCAAGGTTAAGGATGGTGTACAAAGTTGCACGACTTCTCTGGGAGGTGAACAAATCTTGTAAGACTTCTTAAAAAGTTTCATAAAATCATAGAGTGTCAAAGATAACAGCCAAGGGGGTCACACTGATCCAACCACTGTTACCTCTCTGTCACAGATGACACCAGAGAGATCCCACAGATCCCACCGCTGCCACCAGTTTGTCAGGAGACGAAACTCCGTTGTCTCCAAACATCAGGACAATTACACAATTGAGTGACGAGTGATGGACGAGGACGCGGCTGCTTTTACTACCAGGCCAGTTATTGGGGAACTCAGTGAGCCTATGGTATATACTCTTCCAATTCCAGCTCATTGAATATATACAGTGGGGAAAATAAGTATTTGATACACTGCAAGTTTTCTCACCTACAAAGAATAGAGGTCTGTAATTTTTTTGTAGGTACAATTCAACTGTAAGAGACTGAATCTAAAAAAAATCCCCAAAATCACATTGGCTACGACACTCCAGGATCATGAAATGCTTCTTATGGAGCCACTCCTTAGTTGCCCTGGCTGTGTGTTTCGGGTCATTGTCATTGTCATGCTGGAAAACCCAGAGCCACAACCTATCTTCAGTGCTCTTAGTGAGGGAAGGAGGTTGTTGGCCAAAATTTCACGATACATGACCCCATCCATTCACTCTTAAAGTATGTATGATGTTTCTTCCACCATGGTTCACGGTCGGAATGGTGTTCTTGTGGTTGTACTCATCCTTCTTCTTCCTCCAAACATTGCGAGTGGAGTTGATGCCAAAAAGTAATATTTTGGTCTCATCTGACCACATGACCTTCTCCCATGCCTCCTCTGGATCATCCAGATGGTCATTATAGAACTTCAAACGAGCCTGGACATGTGCTGGCTTGATCAGGGTGACATTGTGAGCCCTGCAGGATTTCAATCCATGACTGCGTAGTGTGTTACTAACAGTAATGTTTTAGACTGTGGTCCCAGCTCTCTTCAGGTCAGTGACCAGGTCCTCCCTTGTAGTTCTGGGCTGATTTCTGACCTTTCTCACAATCATCCTTACCCCACGAGGCGAGACCATATATAAAGCCCCAGACAGAGGAAGATTGACAGTCATCTTGTGTTTCTTCCATTTTTTAATAATTGTGCCAACAGTTGTCTTTACACCAGTCTTCCTGCCTATTGTCCTGTAGCCTGTTCCAGCCTTGTGCAGGTCTACAATTTTGTCCCTGGTGTCCTTAGACAGCTCTTTCCTCTTGACCATGGTCGAGAGGATGGAGTGTGATTGATTGTGTGTGTGGACAGGTGTCTTTTGTACAGGTAACGAGTTCAATCAGGCGCAATTAATACAGGTAATGAGTGCAGAGTAGGAGGCTTCTTAAAAAAAACTAACAGGTCTGTGAGAGCCAGAATTTTTCCTGGTTGGTCGGTGATCAAATACTTATTTCATGCAATAAAATGCAAATTAATTATGTAAAAACCATACAATGTGGTTTTCTGGATTTTTTGTAGATTCTCTCTCTCACAGTTGAAATACCTAAACAAAAAAATTACAGACCTCTTCATTTTCTGTAGGTGGGAAAACTTGCAAGCAAATACAGTACCTATTTTCACCAATATATGTATATTCCCCGATGCGATCACTGCCAACTCCACAATAACAAAAGGAACTACTATCTGCCACCATCAATAGTTTATACAGGCTGATTGGACACCCATTACAAGTGGCTTTAGTAGGCAAGAGAAAGAAAATTACTAAACCTTATGTCACAGAAATGACTCAGAGCTTAGTGGAGGGAGGTACTCCTTAGGAAAATGGACTGATCCCACAGCAAGCTGTACCTTCCAGGGACTGACAAAAGACCATACCCAATTCCTGCTCTTTATTTGATCAAAGTTATGCCCAGATACCTCCCCTAAATGTGCTGATGTGGGGGCTGTTTGTTGAATGTGCTTGGCCATACAGAGTTTAATGAGATCCCCAACTTACAAAATATCTTCACCCCTGGAGGTCCCAGTCAGTAGATCTTATCATTGTGTTTCCTATCACGATTTTACCTTTCGATAGAGATGAAATACGACATGTATAGCATCATCTATTGGAGCGTTATTAAGTTGGAGGGGTTCTGTTGGCCTTACGGTGAGATGAGTTAATTCATTCTGTTTGTCCCTTTGATACTACACCGAAAATCTATCTCCCATAAATATTGGATCGATTAAAAATCCCAATATTCATATATGGACACCGGAGACAAAAAGTCTAAGAAGTTTATTTGATAAGAGGAAGCCTGTGACAAGGCATTTCCCTGCCTCTGTGTAAGCAAATCTCAGGCTTACTGTCTCTTTCTCAAAGCATTTCTCCACTGTAACTACCTAGTCAGTGCAAGTGGCCCTTGCTTATAAGGAGGTTGCAGTGTCAGATCTTCCTATGTTTTTAGCTTTGTCAGTTAATTAGTTCCTCTCTTCCCTAGTTGAAATGGTCTTTTGGAAAATGTATGCACATTAGCCATCCACCAGCAATGTAGCTATTCTGTAATCAGTGTCCAGTCCATTACAGCGTCTTGAAGCCTTCCTAGAAATGTCAAGCAGACCTCAGACACCTATCTCTTGGCCATTCTGCTGGATTAGAAGATTTTGACACATATTAATAGTCGGTTATAGGTAGCCGGTAATATATAATGTGTAGCGTTCTTGCCTAGACTATATTTTCTGTTTTTGTATTACAATATACGTGGTGATATTTATTGCTTTCAATAATGGATACATTTTCTTTCCATCCTATGGATCCCACTAGAGCGACAGAACGATATCTTTCACCTGGTGCAGAGCTCATTTGCGTACATTGAACTTCAGTTGTTAGCTGAGGATTGTCATTTGTGGGAAATGACTGGACATCATAGCCAAATATTATCCCCAAGCCTTAAGAGCCAACCTATTCGAGGTCCCAGAACTTTGGTACAATGGAAGATCAGTAAGACCCTCAGACTGGTTTCCCCCTGCCTTGTTTGTTGGTGGGGCCACCATGAACCAGTAAACCCAGCTCCATAGTATGTACTTACAGCTGATAACACTTGCCATATACTACTCAGATTATTTTATCTTTTAAAGCCTTCTTGTCGAGGGCAAGAAACAAAAGCCTTATTTTAGGGACTTGCCCCAGATATCACTTGCAATGCACTTTTGCACCAAGAAAGGTTCGTACATATAATCCCTTTCCATATTTCCCGGATGGGACAGCTACTGAAGAGAGAACTGAAAACCTGGTATTATTATTATTATTATTATTATTTATATAGCACCATTGATTCCATGGTGCTTTACATGAAAAGGGGTTACATACAAGTTACAGATATCACTTACAGTAAACAAACTAACAATCACAGACTGATACAGAGGGGCGAGGACCCTGCCCTTGCGGGCTTACATTCTACAGGATTGTGGGGAAGGAGACAGTAGGTTGAGGGTTGCAGGAGCTCCGGTGTTGGTGAGGCGGTAGCTTCGGTAGTGATGAGGCGGCAGTGGGGTCAGTGCAGGCTGTAGGCTTTCCTGAAGACATGGGTTTTCAGGTTCCGTCTGAAGGATCCGAATGTGGTTGATAGTTGGACGTGTTGGGGCAAAGAATTCCAGAGGATGGGGGATATTCGGGAGAAGTCTTGGAGGCGGTTGGATGAGGAGCGAATAAGTGTGGAGGAGAGGAGGACGTCTTGGGAGGACCGGAGATCACGTGAGGGAAGATATCGGGAGATCAGCTCAGAGATATATGGAGGAGACAGGTTATGGATGGCTTTGTAGGTCAGTATTAGTAATTTGACCTGGATACGCTGAGGGAATGGGAGCCAGTGAAGAGATTTGCAGAGGGGGGAAGCAGAGGAGTAGCGAGGAGAGAGATGAATTAGTCAGGCAGCAGAGTTAAGAATGGACTGGAAAGGTGCAAGGGTGTTAGCAGGGAGGCCGCAGAAAAGGATGTTGCAGTAGTCAAGGCGGGAGATGATGAGGGAGTACACAACATTTTAGTAGATTGACGGTTGAGGAAAGGACGGATTCTGGAGATATTTTTGAGCTGGAGGCGACAGGAGGTGGAAAGAGCTTGGATGTGCGGTTTGAAGGACAGGGCAGAGTCGAAGGTTACTCCAAGGCAGCGGACTTCCGGTACAGAAGTCATTGATTGCGATAGATAGTTCAGGTAAGGAAGATCTATGAGATGGAGGAAAGATGATGAGTTCAGATTTGTCCACACTGAGTTTGAGGAAGCGAGAGGAGAAGAAGGAGGATATGGCTGATAGGCACTCTGGGATTCTGGACAGCAGAGCGGTGACGTCTGGGCCAGAGAGGTAGATCTGAGTGTCATCAGCATAGAAGTGGTACTGGAATCCATGGGACTTTATGAGTTGTCCCAAGCCAAGTGTATAGATGGAGAAGAGTAGGGGTCCTAGAACAGAGCCTTGGGGGACTCCAACAGAGAGAGGGTGAGATGAGGAGGTAGTGTGGGAGTGGGAGACGCTGAATGTGCGGTTGGAAAGGTACGAGGAGATCCAGGATAGGGCAAGGACTTTGATGCCAAAGAAGGAGAGGATCTGTAGTAAGAGGCAGTGGTCAACCGTGTCGAAAGCAGATGACAGGTCTAGAAGGAGGAGTACACAGGTATGGTCACATATTATGTCTATAAGCCCCATATGATGCAACATTCCCTGTTGTGCTATTGAAACAAAATGATATTGCCACCTGCAGCTGGAGATCTGGGGTTGATCAGATGATTGCCATATTGGAGGGGGTCTTTTTAGTAAGATAACCCCTTTTAACATGAATGTCTATGATATTTTCTCAACTTTCAATATATGGGGTCTATTGAAACTTGGACTGGCAATCAGGAAAGAGGAGAATCCTCTGGAGGGCCCCTCATGCAGAAATAGGTTCTTCACTCCACCTATATACAGACAAGGGCATCATCTCAACATTCATTTAACAAACTACCCCGTTTAAGGTGTGGAAATGGAAGCATTTTTCATTTTACCGATCCCTCAATGGACACTGCTGGCACCAAGCTGCTGGCCCACAGGAAAACAGGAGGATCCTCCGGCGGGCCCGTATGCAGGAATGTACTCTCCACCTATATGAGCAGTACATGATTCACTATGTACAGACGAGGGCATCATCTCAACCTTCATTTAACAAACTACCCCGTTCATTATTCTATATAAATATGGGCAAATTTGTGAATGAGGGTAATGTGATATTTGCATGGGCCACCGGAGTCGATGTTACTGGTGGGCCCAGTCCGGCACTGGGTCTATTACGATACTTGACTTATCAGCAGTTTGGCTTCCCCTTCAGGGTATTTGTATGTCTGTAGCTTTCTTGCCATGTTTCTTCGAGTTCCTTCCATTGTTGCTTTCGATCCGACGTCTCCATAAATCTCTTCGGGCAGTAGCTGGGAGTGACACAAATCTGTTTTATCATCTGAACCACCAAACAACGCTAATTGTATCATAGCCGTCCGTACGGCAAGACAAATGAGGCCCCTAGCCCATGCTCCGCGGTAGACGTGAGCTACCTGTCATCTCTCTACCAGGTAAATAACTGATTGTTGACCTTCCCGGGGCACCGTCACTTTCCTAATCAGATCCTGAAACCTGTGTAACAACACTTCATTTATTTGATAGACAAAAGAACAATTGCACTTGAAGTAATGTGATTTCTAAATAGACATTGCCTGTCAAAAAATAAATGCATTAGAAGTAAAACGTAGCTCAAGGAGACAATTAGCAAACAGAGGTGACACTTTTAACAGGTGCACCTATTATTCCCGAAGCTCATGGCAATATATTCACATCTTTAGGCTGATGGAAGATCATGTGACAGTTTGGTGAATTATCAATCTACATCTTCTGACTGATGGAGGCTCCGGCTGCAGTTTTCAGATCATCTCAAAATGCATCTCACAAATTATATGGTAGCTGTTAAAATGCAGATTCTTTATTTTTTTTTTTCCTCTCGAAGAACAATGGCGCGCCAACTCTGTCTCCTGATTCCATAAAGTGCTATAGACCGTTTGAAGACGCTATTTGCAAGGGCTGTTAAGAATGTGACAATTGGGCGCGCGGCGCGATAACCCCCTCCATCCCATGTCGTGGTGGTTTCTATAGCTCTTCTTTTGTTTTAGGATATTCTAATGCAAAAGGATTTCATTATGCATTTTTCTTTTTATACTTTAGCTTTTTTTTTTGTTTAATCCTTTTTATGTCATTTTTTATGATTAAACAAAAATCCTGAATCGTGCTGTTTTTTTTTTTTATTTTGGCCACAGAGCCTCATATTTGGGGTATTCCCATCTCCAAGATCCTATCCCAATATGTAGTAGGTGTAATAATAATAATATTAGCAAATATCTTCAGTTAGAAATGTAGTATAGTTTTTCTGATTCGCTATGTCTCTTTCCTCATGTGCAGGCATTGCAGGACCTTAGGTATCCATGGTTACGACCACTAGCAACTAGCTAACTAACTCACCATGGATACCTAAGGTCCTGCAATGCCTGCACATGAGGAAAGAGACATAATGAATCAGAAAAACTATACTACATTTCTAATTGAAGGTATTTGCTAATATTATTATTATTTCACCTACTACATATTGGGATAGGATCTTTGAGATGGGAATACCCCTGTAATGTTCTGTACATATCACTTTTCATTATCATCTTGGTGAGGATCACATGGATATCGCCTAAATGTAGACCGTACAGATATTACCATAAACAATAGACGATGGCACAGCTCAACTCCTTTCCCTCTCTGCACAGTGGCCTCTGCTTAGGTCACAGAGAATGCCCATAATACCCTCTAATAAGAGTTAAGTAGTTAAGGTCACAGCTCGCTTCATGACAAAGGTATACATATAAATACTGGGACCACATTGCAAAAGTCCTAATTAGGCCCCTCCTAACCCCACCCCTCAAAAATAATTTGGTTTAGTAGGTGGGGTCACAGAAGGGCACGCCTTCCAACTGTTAAAGACATGGAGAGGGACATGTATTGTGGCACTTGCACAGTAATTTTACCCCTATTGTAGCCTCATAGTGTTCCCACCCAATATGTTACCTCTTTCATGGTCACCATGATGCCACCAAAAATGCCCTTACACATAGCATGTAAAGAAGCTGCGGAGACACCATCACGTGTTTCTCGACGCAAGCAGTGAATAGCCAGGCCTTTCCCCGGGAAGGAACAACCATGTGAAGGGCAGCATCCTATGAAGGAAAGCCACCTATGCCAAGCATGGTATCCATCCACAGACAGCTGTTTCGGGGTTTTTGCCCCTCATCAGTGTGGAGTAGGAATCTGGCTATTATGAGCAGTGCCTAGTAAAAAGGCTATAAAGGCACAGATGATTGGCCTCGGGGAGACCAAAACATGCAACACCGCGGAGACACCATCACGTGTTTCTCAATGCAGTGATTCCAGAACACTGCCCCCATCCCTTAATGGAAATATGCAGATGCATGTAAAGAAGCTGCGGAGACACCATCACGTGTTTCTCAACGCAGTGATTCCAGAACACTGCCCCCATCCCTTAATGGAAATATGCAGATGCATGTAAAGAATCTGCGGAGACACCATCACGTGTTTCTCGACGCAAGCAGTGAATAGCCAGGCCTTTCCCCGGGAAGGAACAACCACGGGAAGGGCAGCATCCTATGAAGGAATCCATTAAGGGATGGGTGAGAAACACGTGATGGTGTCTCCGCGGTGTTGGATGTTTTGGTCTCCCCGAGGCCAATCATCTGTACCTTTATAGCCTTTTTACTAGGCACTGCTCCTAATAGCCAGATTCCTACTCCACACTGATGAGGGGCAAAAACCCCGAAACAGCTGTCTGTGGATGGATACCATGCTTGGCATAGGTGGCTTTCCTTCATAGGATGCTGCCCTTCCCGTGGTTGTTCCTTCCCGGGGAAAGGCCTGGCTATTCACTGCTTGCGTCGAGAAACACGTGATGGTGTCTCCGCAGCTTCTTTACATGCATCTGCATATTTCCATTAAGGGATGGGGGTAGTGTTCTGGAATCACTGTGTTGAGAAACACGTGATGGTGTCTCCGCGGTGTTGGATGTTTTGGTCTCCCCGAGGCCAATCATCTGTGCCTTTATAGCCTTACACATAGCATGATCATTCCACAGTGCCCCCCCCAAAAAAAGTGTGATATTGCTACAATGCCCCAAACACAGTTTGATAACCATACAGTTCCCCCATACATTATGTTTCTTCTGCAATGACTCCAAAACAATAGTATTTCCCCAAAGTGTCCCAATACATATTATATCTCCACTGTGCCCCTCAACATGGTATGATTAGTCTACAATGTCCCCCACAACATTATGATGCACCTGTTCCCCTCCCACACACTGTATGGTGCTCCGCTCACAGTATGAAGGCCCCACAAGCCACACACTGTGATGGCTCCACAGTCCTTCCACACAGTATGATGCCCCCATACATTATGATAGTTCCCACAGTCCCCACCCACACATTATGATGGTCACATACAGTATGATGCCCCCACAAGTACAGACTGTTAAAATCGAAAACCACTCTCCTAACCCTGTTCCCCCGATGCGCTGCTTTCACTCTGTACAGAAGCTACAGGCGTGATCGAGGCATTTCATCTGCTGCGCTAAGACTCAGATGCACAGGCTGAATGATGGAGTAAGGAGCAAACCGCTTCCTCCTGCACCATTGTAGTTACCTGTATCTGCTTCCTGAGGGGCAGATTCCATTGAAATTGAGATGCTGGGTTGGTGTGTTTCGCACCACCACAACCCTCACCCCTTTCCTCACTCACAGGCCCAATAGCAGTTGTGTGGCTTTTTAGTGGTATGCCACTGCCCCGGAACAGGTCACAGAACGTGACCACAATAGTCTCCCATGCAAAATATATGTGTGTAGGAAAAAGGAGGATGTTACCTGTGATATCAATTACCTCTGCCTGGATAACAGAGCATGCCCAAAGTAGCCTGCTGCCGAAATCAATAGGTGATCGGTGCAGCTAACTCCCTGCCCAAGCCACAGAGCATGACCACAATACTGCTCCATAAAAGTTAACTGGCAATGTCATAGCGCATGTCTTCATCCTCACTGCACAATGACCTCTGCACAGGTCACAGTGCATGACCACGACACTGCCCCATAGAAGTTAATAGGCAATGTCACAGCACAACTTTTCTTCCTCACTGCATAATGACCTCTGCACAGGTCACAAGGCATGACCACAAGACTTCCCCATAGAATTAATAGGCAATGTCACAGTACATCTCTTCTTCCTCACTGCCCAATGACCTCTGCACAGGTCACAGAGCATGACCACGACAGTCTACTTTATAAGTCACCAGGTTATGATCACAGCTCACCTCGTCCCCATACAATGACCTCTTCACAGAGCATGCCCACAACAGTCAATGAACCGCTCTTCCATCAAATAATCCATGTAACTGCTGCAAAACATCTCGGACGGCTTTATAACACAGACAAGACAGTCACATAATTATGTACTAAAAACAATAAACAAAATAAAAATAATGTTAGAAAAAATGACTGTAGATAGGTGATACATTCTGTATGAAGGATCCCCGACCCTAATATTAATGAGATAGTTGATCCATGGATTTATACGAATATTTGGAGTCCTAGGGGAGAATTAGCGCCCACCAGAACTCTGTGGCGGCCAATGACTTCCATGTAACCTCACAACAAATTGAGAAGACTTGAATATTTCTTTGGGGCCCATTGACACGTTTTTGGTCTTGCGGCCCGTTATCGGACAGCTACTGATTTCCTATTTCTTCCACGAAATTAACATGGATTTTCTGCACAATAATGGGTGGAAATTGTCTATTTTAATCTTTCCTCTGCTTGTTATGAAATATTTACGACCTGCTTTTAAAATCCGTTTTGAATTTCACAGTTTCACATTTTCTAAAAAGTGGAAGGAACGTCGGCGCTCCGGGTGCTAAGCAGTTAACGTTTCCATTAGCCTCTGTGATTCAGATAGAAGCAGCTGCATCATTAACTCTGTGC
Organism: Ranitomeya imitator; assembly: GCF_032444005.1. Lineage (NCBI taxonomy): Eukaryota > Metazoa > Chordata > Amphibia > Anura > Dendrobatidae > Ranitomeya > Ranitomeya imitator. The sequence goes on from NC_091290.1 coordinate 143,489,550, forward strand.
TATCCTTCATCCGGCAGATATTACGGATGCAACATGCCATTTATCCCGGGCTTAGGTGTAGTGATGCTGGTTAAACATCTTAACTGCTCTTTGATTGGGGATTGATAGGTTGCAAATTGCCCTGTAAATCTGGCCATGGGGCGATGAAAACACATCCATTGTCTTCAGCCTATTTGCTCCGCGCTTTGATTTGCTTGAAATAATTATTATGTTGTTATAAGTAAAAAAAAATAATAAAAAGTCACTGTCGTAATTTGCCATCTTGCACACATGTCCTTCCTCAGTGTAAATGAGGCTGGGCTGGGTTTATCAAACAGGGAGATGCAAGACGGCACAAATACAGCCTCGTAAGCAATGGCCAATGTAGCAGAATGTAGCGGCAATGACCTTTAAGAGTCACATAAAGATATGTATCGAGCGTAACATAACAATCCGAACCTTTGTGCAACAGCGCGGTCTGCAATTCAGCCTGGACGGCCTATAGCTCTTTGTATCGCTGGAAGAACAGTAAAAGAAAAGCGCAGAAAAGACTAAAAGGAAAGCACTCGCCAAGCATGATGTAAGCATTTGAGGACTCTAAGGTTGCATTTAGTCATGAGCGAACATACCCTGATAAGGCGTTTACCCGAGCATGCTTTGGTGCTAACCGAGTGTCTTCGGCGTGCTCGAATAATATGTTCGACTCTCCGCGGCTGCATGTCCTGCAACTGTTCAACACATGCAGGGATTGGCTGTGTGTTAGACAACCACGTAACATGCAGCCACGAGGACTCTAACATATTTTTCAAGTACGCCAGAGACATTCGGTAAGCCCCCGAGCATGCTCTGATAACACCTTATCGGAGGACGTTTCCAACTGGGGGTGATAGCCAAAGAAGCTTTTCATTTGGGACCCGAAAACTCCAAGAAGTGACCTTTGGATCTGGTCTTCTGTAGACTTTTGTATCAAAGCTGGGCCAGTGGGTACAATGTACCCCTTTAAAAGGCTTTTGAAAAGCCAACTGGGATTCAGAGTAGCATATCAACCCTCCACTAAGCATTCTCCTTTATTGAGTGTCTTGGTTGCCATTTACTAGGTAAAATTAGTTAAAACTGCCTAAAACTCATTAAATACCAATTATCGCTTCACCAGGGGCCTTAGCTGCCATCACAAATGAGCCTCGGGACTTGTATGTATCTATGGTGCTCTAGGATATGGACTACTGCTGTGATTAATTACCCATCGTCTTCCTTTCTCACTTTCTCTATCTAAAAAGCATCCACTATGTAACTCCTTTATTTCTCTCATTTGACCTCTTGACTGAACTCAACCTTTTTGTTTTCCTAGTGATGATGTCTTTAGTGTCAGATTCTGATGTTTGTTCTAGTTCTTTTGTGGCAATTAGTCTATACATGAGTTATAACTATCACCCAAACATCTGGTTGTCCTTGAGAACCAATCATAGCTATAGAAAGTCTTATAGGGGTGTGAAAGTACTGTTTGTAGTAATTGAAAGTCCTCAGGAGACAATCAAGTTCCAAGATTAGTCATAGACAGTCTTCTAAAGGCAAACAAGAAGCCAAACAAAGTATTCTAGAAACAAACAAAGCCTGAGAGTAGCCTTAGAAAGTCTTCTGGAGACATGTTACTACTGCAAGAAGCCAAAGAAAGTCTTCTAGAAACATACAAAAACTGAGAGTAGCCATGGAAAGTCTTCCGTAGACGTGTAACTACTGTAAGGAGCCAAAGAAAGTCTTCTTGAAACATACAAAGACTGAGAGTAGCCATAGAAAGTCTTCTGGAGACATGTTACTACTGCAAGAAGCCAAAGAAAGTCTTCTAGAAACATACAAAAACTGAGAGTAGCCATGGAAAGTCTTCCGTAGACGTGTAACTACTGTAAGGAGCCAAAGAAAGTCTTCTAGAAACATACAAAGACTGAGAGTAGCCATAGAAAGTCTTCTGGAGACTTGTTACTACTGCAAGAAGCCAAAGGAAGTCTTCTAGAAACATACAAAGACCGAGAGTAGCCATGGAAAGTTTTTTGGAGACATATTACAACTGTAAGAGGCCAAAGAAATTCTTATAGAAACATACAAAGACTGAAAGAAGTCATGAAAAGTCTTCTGGAGACATGTTACTACTGCAAGAAGCAAAAGAAGGTCTACTAAAAACCTACAAAGACTGAGAGTAGCCATGGAAAGTCTTCCGGACTTGTGTAACTACTGTAAGAAGCCAAAGAAAGTTTTCCAGAAACATACAAATAGTGAGAGTAGCCATGGAAAGTCTACTGGAGACATGCAAGTACCGAGGGTAAATATAGAAAGACCTCCGTAGGCATGCACAATTAGCTTAAGCAGTCTTCTGAACCATGCAAGTACAAAGGGTAGCCATAGAAAGTCCTCAAGAGGCATGCAAATTACAAGTTTAGAAATAGACCATCTTCTGAAGCCATGCAATTACTTGGAGTAACTATAGAAAATCATCTGGAGCCATGCAAGTACCATGGGCAGCCATAGATAGTCCTCTGGAGAAGTGGACCTACCAATGGTAGCAATATCTTTTGGAGATATGAAAGTACCAAGGATTACCGTACAACATTTTTCTGTAGGCTTTTAAGCACTTTGATGTATCCAGAAGACTTCTTTAAACTATCCTAACTATAAAGGTAAATAATACTCAATCTTCTAGCTTCTAAGTACTGAGGATAGTCTTGGATATGGTCGATATCGTCTAGTCATGGTATTATGATATTAAAGTTTTAGTAAACGTTGAAAGCCATTCGTGCCTTACCAAAAGCTTCTAGATGTTGAACATTTTTGTTATACAACGACCCACCTAGCATGGGCTAATGCTCTATACCTGTAAAAGGCCATAAAATCATCCCACTTAAAGTCATTTTCAGTTTAATGGCCCTTGTACTATCAAATCCTCTTTGTGGGTAATCACTGCTCTACTGGGAGGCCAGGAGGGCAGCACGGTGGCGCAGTGGTTAGCACAGCAACCCTGCAGCGCTGGAGTCCTGGGATCAAACCCCACCAAGGACAACATCTGCAAAGAGTTTGTATGTTCTCTCCGTGTTTGCGTGGGTTTCCTCCGGGTACTCCGGTTTCCTCCCACATTCCAAAGACATACTGATAAGGAATTTAGATTGTGGGCCCCAACGGGGACAGCGATGATAATGTGTGCAACCTGTAAAGTGCTGCGGAATATGTTAACGCTATATAAAACGCTAGTGTGTAGCACTACCAATTGAAGGTTTGGGGTATGAAGGAGGAAGTTCATGTACTGGACCGGACTGGGACCGAAATTCAGCTCTCGCATTTTAAAGCACATAGTCCCATGTTGGATCTCTCTCTATTACAAATAATATGTTGTTGGAAGAAATCAAGATTTCCTGCAAGACTAATGGTACCAAAAATAATGTCTGCCACGCTATGAGCACATATTGCCACTGTATAGTGACAGAATAATGCCTTCATACTGATCATTACCAAACTCAACTACAATAATAGAGATAGTGATTATACCACCATATTAATCATTAACCAAAACTACTGTGCTAACATAGATATCACCAACACACCGTTTGTCATGATCCATTTTTGGATTTGTGGCAGCTCTGGTTCCCCTATGTTTAAAATGTATCTTTTTTACTTTCAGGCCAGAAGGGGTTAATGTTAGTCTTCCCTTGTTGGCAATCTGCTGCAACTGCAGACTTGCTGGGTCAGCTGATGTGGGTGGTGACTACTCCCACTCTCCTTGAAATGGTCACCTGATGCATCAGCTGACTGTTGGTGATAGAGTTTCACTATGGAGACCATCTGAGCAATTACAGCTCTCTCGTGTCAGCTACTTCTGGTGTATGGAGTCCCGTTTCTGTGTCTTCTGCGGTGTGGAGCTTGGCAGCGGAGTCTGGAAGCTAAGTCTGGTGTTCACATTGCCAGGGCAATGTGAGGTGACAGCGAGGGACGAGGTTCCTGATGGCAGTGGAGGAAAGGACCCACTTAAGGCGTTAGAGGAGTGCAGGAACGAGCTTAGGTTGGAGCTCAGGGGGTGTCCATCCTAATTTCCCTATTGGAAGGGCCTTTCTCCTCCTTTTTCCAACTCATTTTGTGTTTGCTGTGCCGTCTGCTGACCGACCTCCCCCGTTGGGGTCGTTACATATCATGACACCATTAATATATAATGGTAGGTATCAGTGACATTCTCACTGATTGTGGTTTTTCAAATTCCCTTTTGTTTTCTATTTTGCCCAGACCACCATTACCACTTCTTCCATCCATTTCTCGGCTCTGCAAAATGTAATACACACACATCTTTGCCTTGTTGTTTTCTCACATTCTCCCTCCTCTACACAAACCATATATGGCTATAACCAGTGCCTGAGACCGTAATAATGCCCCGTCTGTGCCCTGCCCTCCTCTATGCTCCACGCCGAGTGGTGACATGCTCCACCACTGGAGTCTCAGGGCCAGCATTGGCTACGAGACGCAGTTCTGCCATTATGCTGTCTAACCTCACCAGCTTCTTGCAGGCCCACGGGCTTCCTTAGTAAGTGGCAGAACAGGGGTCCGCACACCTGGACTCGCTAGACTGGCTCAACTGGTGTTTGCCCAAATTGACATATGGCCAGTCCAGCCCTGTTCATGTACATGGAGAGAAATTCTGAGCATTTTTTTCCAGGTTCTAATAAAGAATAATGTTTCTCAGGACCTAAAAGTACCTTTAGCCACTTCTGATGAGGCAAATGTCCAGGTCCAAACCATGACGTACATTCATTAGTGCTTTAATTTGTGTATGAATCGGAGTAAAGTACACCCATGGTTAATCCAATCTGCGTCTTTTAAGTGAATCTATAGCTGTGTTTCCTGCCCCGTAATTACCTCGGTACGTATGCACGACATGAGTATAGGGTGTACTGTAAAATGTAAAATAATTACAGCTGATTTGAATCTTGCAAAATGTGATTGAAATTAAGATGAGTAAATGAAGTCACAGGCGCATCTCATAATTTACATGCCGGAATAGAGAGAATATAAACTTAGTTGATCACTTAAGGACCTGTTTATCAGGCGTGCTCTATTAATGCATACGTTCACATTCGGTTGTTTTTAGAGTGTGCAGCTTTTCTGAAAGGTCTAAGAACCCAGCAGCTGTCTGGAACGGAGTATATGGTATATATTATAATATATGACAAGGGAAAGTGGTCTGTGGTGGAATCCATTACTGTATTAGAGGGTTTAGTAGAGTGGAATTGCTATCTAACAGCTTCTGTAAACTAAGGACGATCCTTCTTATGGAATGTATATTAGATACCACAAAGCACTTGGTACCCAATTTTATTGACAAAGTTAGCTACTATAATAAAACCCCCAGCATATGTATAAGAACATAACTACAATTAAGAACTAACTACTATAATACTGCTCCTATGTACAAGAATATAACTACTATAATACTGACCCCTATATACAAGACTATAACTACTATAATACTGCCCCTATGTACAAGAATATAACTACTATTATACTGCCCCTATGTACAAGAATATAACTACTATAATACTGCCCCTATGTACAAGAATATAACTGCTATAATACTGCTCCTATGTACAAGAATATAACTACTATAATACTGCTCCCTATGTACAGGAATATAACTACTATAATACTGACCCCTATATACAAGACTATAACTACTATAATACTGCTCCTATGTACAAGAATATAACTACTATTATACAGCCCCTATGTACAAGAGTACAACTACTATAATACTGCTCCTATATACAAGAATATAACTACTATAATACTGCTCCCTATGTACAAGAATATAACTACTATAATACTGACCCCTATATACAAGACTATAACTACTATAATACTGCCCCTATGTACAAGAATATAACTGCTATAATACTGCCTCTATGTGCAAGAATATAACTACTATAATACTGCCCCTATGGACAAGATTAGAACTACTATAATACTGCTCCTATGTACGAGAATATAACTACTATAATACTGCCCCTATATTCAAGAATATAACTACTATAAAACTGCTCCTATGTACAAGAATATAACTACTATAATACGGCCCCTATGTACAAGAATATAACTACTATAATACTGCTCCCTATGTAGAAGAATATAATTACTATAATACTGCTCCTTATGTACAAGAATATAACTACTATAATACTGCCTCATATGTACAAGAATAAAACTACTATAATACTGTCCCCTGTGTACAAGAATATAACTACTATAATACTGCTCCTATGTACAAGAATATACTATAATACTGCCACTATATACAAAAATATAACTACTATAATACTGCCCCTATATACAAGAATACAACTACTATAATACTGCCCTCTATGTACAAGAATATAACTACTATAATACTGCCCCTATGGACAAGATTAGAACTACTATAATACTGCTCCTATGTACCAGAATATAATTACTATAATACTGCCCCTATGGACAAGATTAGAACTACTATAATACTGCTCCTATGTACGAGAATATAACTACTATAATACTGCCCCTATATACAAGAATATAACTACTATAATACTGCCCCCTATGGACAAGATTATAACTACTATAATACTGCTCCTATGTACAAGAATATAACTACTATAATATGGTCCCTATGTACAAGAATATAACTACTATAATACTGCTCCCTATGTAGAAGAATATAATTACTATAATACTGCTCCTTATGTACAAGAATATAACTACTATAATACTGCCTCATATGTACAAGAATAAAACTACTATAATACTGCCCCTATGTACAAGAATAAAACTACTATAATACTGCCCTTGTGTACAAGAATATAACTACTATAATACTGCCCCTATGTACAAGAATATAACTACTATAATACTGCTCCCATGTACAAGAATATAACTACTATAATACTGCCTCATATGTACAAGAATGTAACTACTATAATGCTGCTCTATGTACAAGAATATAACTACTATAATACTGCCCCTATGTACAAGAATATAACTACTATAATACTGCCGCTATATACAAGAATATAACTACTATAATACTGCCCCTATGTACAAGAATATAACTACTATAATACTGCTCCTATGTACAAGAACATAACTACTATAATACTGCTCCTATATACAAGAATATAACTATTATAATACTGCTCCTATGTACAAGAATATAACTACTATAATACTGCCCCTATGTACAAGAATATAACTGCTATAATACTGCTATTTATGTGTAAGAATATGAATGCTATATTAATTCTGCTTATGGGCTACCCCTTGCTCCTGATTGTTGGCTGCTGCATGGCCGGTATTAATTTCCATTCTTCTTGTTACATCTTGGCTGTTGTATACTTGTGCATTAGATGACTGTGTTATCTTCTGTGGCACATCTCCTGATGTCCAGCGGTTGTTGGGAGCCGGATATGTCACATCTAGCCACCACACAACATTGCCACTCTGCCTTGGCTTAGCTAATAATGCCAGCTTGTCTCTCACTTGTCTCTTTTTAATCCTTGCTCTTTTGTTCTGATCGTGCAGTTGTGAAACATGCCAGGTGTTTCTAATAGTGACTCTGATTAGACAATTATTGCTCCTGTTGTTTATCGCAGTCGCGCTGCAGGATGGAAGGCTCTGCGTGGCATAGAAATAGGATGCAGACCACTTGCACAATGCTCTGCATGCTTGGAATATACTGGGCTTGACAGCAAATGGAAAGCACTGTGCCCACCTGGCTTTCTTTTGGATTAACCCTTTAACCAACTTTCCAGTTTGTTGTCTACTCATGCGGCATTTTGTCTGTCCCGCTGTCACTCAAAGAGCTGTCACGCATCTTCAATGACTCCTCACCCCGCCCATGACTTGTCATTGATGGATTAATATGTTAATGGCTTTTATTCAGTTAATTTTTGATCATTTGAGCTCATTTGTATGTGCGGGGCTCCACAAGACGTGTTTGACAATTTTCATAAAAAGCATTACACCGAGGAACCTTCTTTTCTTGGGTCTTGACAGAGCAGGTGTTCTGTCAGTAGATTCCTTGGCACCTTCTTCTTGTCGGCCATCAGAGGGAGCAGAGGAGAAAAAGATTCTTCTGCTCTTTAGAATTTTTTAGGGTTGTTCATATGTTAAGACATGTTCTCCCAAAAGTGGTGGAGACCTCTAGTAGAGGTGTCTAAGTCTCATCACCTCGAGGTTGTATTTTTAGTTCTGCATTTGATATTGCTCGGAAATGTTTTCAGTATAAACCATGGTGGTCTATTGATTGACTTTTACTATCCCTGGACCCAGCATTCAATATTTTTTGCCACCATACAACCCAACTTGTATTGACCATTTGATTTTATATGGTTGGTTTACCTCCAGTGAAAACAAAAGGAAATTCATCATGTCCAATCCTTCTTTCACCATCATTTATTCCCGGAGGACCAAATGGTCCCCCATGTACATATGATAATGGCTATTTTGGATGACCTTTTTCTGTGTTTGGTGGATGTAGATTTTAGTTGACTAACCAAGCCTAAAGAAGCACCATGGAAAGAAAGAGAATCCAAGAAGTCACCATATTGGTGGCATCAAGTGTCAAAGATGTACTAAATTAGATATTGTTTGGAAATGGGTGGACCATTGCTCGGTATGTTGTAGGCTCACACTAGCCTTAGAGACCTTTCTATCAGTGTTCCTTTTTTGTATAAGGCTCTTAGAAACCCAATAGAAGTATGACATAGGCCTTAGGCGAAATTTGTCTCGGTTGGATTTGTTGTGGATAACTACGAGGCAAATCCGACCAAGAATACATTGGAAAATCTGTGCTATTTTTGGTGCAGTATTCTTACCTACTGCTGCCTCCTTGCCCATGCTTCAGTGATGCCCCCACTAGTCGTTGTATTTATGATTCTATCAAAAAAGTTTCGACACATCTGACCACTGAAACCTGTGATTGTCTTCCTTGGTGACATGTAGACATAATCTTAGAAGAGGAAAGTTAATCTACACTGGTCTAGAGAACTGAGAACTTGCGCCAAAACATTGGGAAGGTGGGAAAACTTTTTTTTATTGTAAACCATCTGCCGCACATCCACGAGTTGTCCTCAGCAAAAAAACAAAATTCTCAACACTTGGTTTGATTTTAGATTTTCACTGCCACCATTGAAGTCCTTGGAGAAACTTCCTGAAAAATCTTTTTGTTTTCTTTTGCTTAAATTGGACATTTTGCAAAATTTGGTCAGTCTCCGGAAAGAACTTTTTCGGAACACGTGGATGAACTTTGTTCAACAGAGTTGCTGCCACTTTACCCTGTTGCCGACTTTCCTTCTGCAAATCCAGATAGAAAATTTACATAATTTTTATTCAATGTGAATGAATCTTATTAGGAATTCAAGGGGATCCATGAAGATTTCAGTATACAGCGGTCCCAAATTGGATGTGACCATCCCACCAACCGGACCTCAAAATGGTCGTTTTGTGGGCATCTTATCAGGTTCCCTGGGGGTGGGCTTGAATTTCGCAAAATTACAGTCAACTCCAGTGTTGTACATTGATCCGTGTCCATTCTACTAGGAGTGACCCAGATCTCCAAGTTTGAGTTTTATCAACCATTAGAAATATTTTTTTGAAGGGTTGTCCTGAAATGGCTCCAACTCGTCATTTTGCCTGGCTCATTTGCTGAATAAAGTTTTGTTTAAGAGAAATGCAGGCAGGTAATGATAAAAATCTGAATAACGAAGGATTGGTGAATGCAAATAGACAGATGCATTGTGTGCACTCTATGAATCCTTCTTTGTGCTTTTTTTTGTGAGTACCATTTTGTTGCCGCTGCGGGAAGACAGCCAACATTAGCGAACACTTCTTCATCTGTGGGCAAAAAAACAAATGGATTATGGATACTCCTGGTTCATTCTCGTCCTCGTCCACAATGATTATATTTCCAATTCCCTATTATAGCCGTCATTGCATGTTTTCATCTCTCAATTATTACTAATATTATTTAGGCCGTGCAAACAATAGAAAATCCTAGGTAGAAAAAATAGGATTACCGGCTAAACCAAACAGTTATAAAATGCAAATCCTGAACTGGAAATATCTTAGTATCACGTCCTGTAAATACTTGTATTACTTATATTTAATGCGATTTATATCTTGATTTTTTTTTTCTCCTTCGCAAAACTGGTTCATTGTTATAGAAAAAGTCCCTGGGTTCTTAACAAAATTTGGAAATGTTAATGGTTTGCAAATCATTATCTGGTGCTGAAGCAGGTCGATACAATGGGAATTGATAACCTCTTTAGTAATGCACTTTTAGGCAAATTGGTCTAATATGAGGCCACCTCATTCTCCTGTTGGGAACCATTTATAGGGACACATGTTGAGACCGGCCTCGGGCACAGCTCCTGGTAGTGAAGGACTTTTTGGATGCTCACCAATGGCCTTCATGTGCCATGACATACAGAAACATTGCGGTATCCCCTCTACAGCTCTACAGAAGACTAAGGGGGACGGGTGGTTGATTTGTTGCAAATTTTTATAGGCACAAAATTTTAAAAGAAAAAAATAAATTGGAAATGGCATCACTAGCGCCGAAGATCCTGAGCAGTGCACAAGCCCCACGTGTTACCGGGTTTCAGGTTCTCCGGGAAGGTGGTACTTTGACCTGTTTCATTGTCAACATGAAGCTCCCTTCCCCACCACACTCTGTACTGTAGGCAGCAGGCTGTTATAGGCCTACGACCAACAAGACCTGGCGCTTTCCATCCTGGTGCAGGCAACGCAGTGACAGCACTATGTTGTGTTGCCGGTGACGAGAGAAGGGGACTCCGTTGCTTGGATTAGGTTAGTATGTTTCTTCTAAGAAGGAACTCTGGGTTAGGAGTGTAATGAAGAAATTAACCCTGCTGTTGTCTTCGGTCTGGGGAGACCGATTTTGAACTTTGGTATTTTTTGGGGTGTTCAAGATGCGGTTCTGAAACTTGTGGTTGATTGACTTAAATGAGGATGGGTCGGTCAGTCATGGGTTTCAGAGTCGCATCTTGAATATTTTAAAGAATATTGAAGTTCAAGGTCGGTTGTTTTTGACCAAAGACAACAGCAGGGTTAAAGACTATCCAGCTTCACGGACGAAAAATCACGGTCACCACGATTACTGTAAGTGTTTTTACGCACATGGATGTTTCTAACATGAAGTCTTCTGTGGATGTTATCATTATTTTACATACTTACCAAAACATGAAGATCTGGATTATAGTTAATTTCTTCATTGCTATTGCACCATGGCAGAGACGCCTTCCATGCTTCGGACTGGATTGGCAATAAACATGGTGAGCTGGATATCTTTGCTTTTCCCTTAAGGGGTACAATACTTGATGTTCCTTGGGTGCTGGTAACCCATGCTACACCACAGAGCCTAAGGAATGGTGAGACCCATTTCCTTGCTTCAAGGTGGCAGAAACCTACGTAATACTAATTTATGGTGAAAAATTGGGACTAGCACAATGCTCATGGAATATTAGCCACTAAACAAGTTCTTCTATGCTACATGTGTGAGTGTCGTTAACGTCACTGCCATGGAACCTTCTCTCTTCTGTAAATGTTACTGATATTCTTTTAGTTTAGGTTGCCATACTTTTTTTTAACATCTGTATGAATTTCCATTGCGCGGTCAGATTTTTTTCTTTTGGTCCAATTCCTTTCAACAAAACCCGTACTGGTCCCAGTTCTGAACTGATGGTGAATTCAGTCGTTTTGCATTTCATTTACACATAGTGCCATTGAAGAGCAGCGATGTGCAAGGCAAACAGAAGCCAAAGAAGGGCAGAAATTGCCAACCATGTCTCATTTGAATGCCTTGATATATTCGTTGATAGCTTTCCTGGGATAGACGTGCAACCGTGTCTACAGCTTGGGCCCATGGACACACGCTGCCTATGCTATGTGAGACCAATTACGAGCCTCCTGAATGTTTGCTGGGTTTACATGTCCGCGTCTCTTCTGAGTAGTAAACACTGGGAGTTTCACAGTTTGCTTCCAGACCAGCTGTGGCAGATGCAAGCATCGAGACCTTCTGAAAGCAGCCATTATAAAGGGTAGTGCTGGTTCTTGATTGGGTTGCATAATGTAGTGATATATCAATTAACCTGAGAGGCTGGGAATGCTTTGCATGTAGAGAATATCAATAGTGAGGTTGTACAATTGACCAGCCTCCTTAACGCAAGCTGTGGGTTCCTATTCTAAACAATAGCATTGATTAGCAACTTGGCCCTCAATGCAAGTCCATTACTGGGAGCGATGGATATGCTTCCTTCTGCGAGTAGATTTTACATGGGAAAATTGATGGAGGAAAACAATACATTCTCAATAAAGCGCTAAACAAACGCCAATGGAAAGGCTTCTCGCACCTCCTTAGTGGAAAAGTATTTGCAGCTTCCATATGTCGGTGATGAATTCTTCCATGTTGAAGATTTGACAAACCGATTCTGTGCTAAAATCTGCATCCAATGCATGTGAATGGGGTTTCCCTAGCATTTTGTGACTAAAGTATAGTTTAGTGTCCAGTAAAGTTACCTACCATATTTGGTCTTGATAAGTTCTTTGTTGGGTTGGTAAGACCATGGAGATGTGTTCATTTATCAATGTTAATTGCAAGATTTCCTGCTTCCTTCTAAATTTGCAATTTTACATAGAGAAAAGGGGACCCTAGCAAAACACAAAATGGGGCTCCCGTCCAGTGATGCTGGCTACAGACATTTTCTAGACATCATAGTATGGCCAAGCTCTTGGATGGAAGACCAAACAGCCCGTATGAGGTCCCCATTCACTTCTTCAAAATAATATGGCGTATCGGAAGTTGTGGGGAGATGCCTACAGGGATTTGTACAATCATTAGTGGAGGAGGAAGGACCACTCCTTCACTATAGATAACCAAATATTATCATCCCTATCCATTTGCAAGATGAGAAACTGTAGAGCAGGATAAAAAAAACTTCTTTAAGGGTCTAGAATCATACAATCATAGAATCCTAGAATGTTAGAATTGGAAGGGACCTCAAGGGACATCGTGTCCAACCCCCTGCTCAATTCAGGATTCAATAAACCATCTCAGACAGATGTCTGTCCAGCCTCTGTGAAGACTTCCATTGCAGGAGAACTCATTACCTCTCTTGGCAGCCTGTTCCACTCATTGATCACCTTCACTGTCAAAAGTTTTTTTCTAATATCTAATCAGTATTATCTCCCTTTAAGTTTCAGTGTATTGGTATTGGTCAATTTGATCTGTCCTGTACCTGACCCAATTTTACCCTTTCTACGTTCAAAGACTTGGTCCTGGTGGTGACTATAAATAACACTTCAAGAAGAACTAATGGACTAAATGAACTAATGGAGATTTGCCTGCCTAAAGACCCTCTATAATGGACCCCTATAATGATCCAATGACTGGTGGATGGCTCAGTGATGTAGGGTCCTCAACTTGTTACAAGGTCCCTTGACTATAAACTTAAGTCAAAGAATCCCAGCGAGCAGCTTTGATCTGTGGATAAATCTAATATTAAGTATTACATTTCTCTGCAGTGCCACCACAGGAGAAATGAAATACTACACCATGTCTAGTCACATCAGTATGTTGACTGTTTAATGCAGGATATGACAGGTCCTCCAGACCGAGAGTCATTCTTGTTTTACCTCTTCCAGGAAGATCCTACACTGAGGATCCCCTTTATTAGCTTTGAACTCTCTAATAGAGTAGGTAAAATTGGGTTTTCTAAAATTAGAAAAACTTTACATTCATACAACTTTTCTGAATTATTGGCTCCCCAAACATTATTATTATTTATCGATCTCGAGCCATGGCAACTTGATGGATGAACAATCTGGATTAAGATCAATCTTGAGCAAGCCTAAATTGACTCAACCAGGGTCTTCTTAACTGTTATCTTGATAGTATCAACTAGGCTTGAGCGAAACGGATCGTACAAATTCAAAAGTCGGCGACTTTTGGCAAAGTCGGGTTTCATGAAACCCGACCCGATCCTAGTGTGGGATCGGTCATGCGGTCGGCGATCTTCGCGCCAAAGTCGCATTTCGTATGATGCATTTGGCACCATTTTTTCAGCCAATGAAGGAGTGTGGGCAGAGTGATGACATAGGTCTTAAGGGCGTGGACGCCTATCGTCATCTTGTCGCTTGTGCGCTGTAGCGATTTGCAATGTGTAACACCAGCTTTTCTGTTCAGGGACGGAGGAGAGAGAGAGAGAAAGAGAGAGAGAAAAAAAAAAAAGATTTCCCATTGACTTTGCATTGGGTTTCGTGTTTCGGTCGATCCCCGACTTTTCGCCATAATTGGCCGATTTCACTCGACTCGACTTTTGAGATAGTCGGGTTTCACGAAACCCGACTCGACCCTAAAAAACTAAAAGTCGCTCAACCCTAGTATCAACCCATTAGGGTCTACTATTCTGGCAACAATAACTGAAGAAGAAACGGTTTCTTTTTAATATTGAACTGAAGATTGTCCGGCACTGCTGTCCTGAAGTACACTTCAGTCAGTGATAGAGTCTTCTCAATCCCTAAATATAGATTCCAGTAATGCAGAGAAACACATGAACACCAATCTAGGAGCCTAAAGTTAGGGATTGGATCTCCAGACTAACAACATTTATCATAGAAACTTTTTTCTTATTTATTTAACGGCCTACGGCTCGGTCTCGAGCCATGACGAATTGATGGATAGACTCTCTATAGGAAGATCTATCTTGTGCAAGCCTAAATAGGTCCACTGGGGTCTTCTCCTCCATTATCTTGATAGTATCAAGTCAACCTCACTAACACGCTCATTCCAGCCCTAACCCATCTCTTCAACCTATCGCTATCTTCTGGTACTTTCCCCTCTGCCTTCAAACATGCTACCATCACACCCATCCTCAAAAAAGCTTACCTTGACCCAACCGCTATGCCCAGCTATCGCTCCATATCACTGCTCCCGTTTGCTTCCAAACTCCTTGAGCAGCATGTCCATGGTCAACTTTCCTCCCACCTCTCATCTAACTCCACCGAAACTGCTCTGACCAAAACTACTAATGACTTACTCACAGCCAAAGCTAACAGACAGTTCTCCATCCTCCTCCTTCTCGACTGTCCTTTGCTTTCGACACAATCGACCACCTCCTACTGCTACAGATTCTTTCTTCCCTTGGCATCAAAGGCCTTGCCCTGTCCTGGATTGCCTCATACCTTTCCGACCGCACATTTAGCGTTGCCACTCACACACTACCTCCTCACCCCACCCCCTCTCTGTTGGAGTCCCTCAAGGCTCTGTCCTGGGGCCTCTACTTTTTTCCATCTATACCCTTGGCCTAGGACAACTCATAAAGTCCCATGGCTTCCAGTACCACTTATATGCGGGCGACACTTAGATCTACCTCTCTGGCTCAGATGTCGCCTCTCTTCTGTCCAGAATCTCGGAGTGTCTGTCAGACATATCCTCCTTCTTCAACTCTCGCTTCCTAAAACTCAATGTAGACAAAACTGAACTCATCATCTTTCCCCCATCTTGCATATCCCCCCTACCTGAACTATCTATTATAGTAAACGGCATCACACTCTCTCCCGCACCTGAAATCCGCTGCCTCGGGGTAACTCTCGATCCTGCCCTGTCCTTCAAACCGCATGTCCAAACCCTTGCCACCTCCTGTCGCCTCCAACTCAAAAATATTGCCAGAATCCATCCCTTCCTCAGCCCGCAATCTACTAAAACTCTTGTGCATGCCCTCATCATCTCCCGCCTCGATTACTGCAACACCCTCCTCTGTGGCCTCCCCGCTAACTCCCTTGCACCACTCCAGTCTGTCCTCATCTCTGCTGCTTGGCTAATCCACCTCTCTCCTCGCTACTCCCCTGCTTCACCCCTCTGCAAATCCCTCCACTGGCTCCCAATTCCCCAACGAATCCAGTTCAAACTACTAACACTGATCTACAAAGCCATCCACAACCTGTCCCCTCCCTATATCTCTTAACTAATCTCCCACTATCTTCCCTCACGTGATCTCCGATCCTCCCAAGACCTCCTTCTCACCTCCACACTTATGCGTTCCTCACACAACGGCCTCCAAGATATCTCCCGAATATCCCCCATCCTCTGGAATTCCACGCCTCAACACGTCCGATTATCCACCACCCTCGGATCCTTCAGACGGAACCTGAAAACCCATCTCTTCAGGAAAGCCGACAGCCTGCAATAACCATTCTGCCGCCTCACCAACCGCCCGAGCTGCCACCACGTCACCGAACACCCGAGCTACCACCATGTCACTGACCACCCGAGCTGCCGCCACATCACCGACCACCCTAGCTGCCACCTCGACCACCCAAGCTGTTGCCACGACCACCCGAGCTGCCGCCTCACCACCACCAGTGCTGCAGCACACCAACCTCTTGTCTCTTCCCCACTATCCTGAAGAATGTAAGTCCGCAAGGACAGGGTCCTCTCCCCTCTGTACCAGTCTGTCACTGTAAATTTGTTTACTGTTAATGATATCTATAACCCTGTATGTAACCTTTTTCACATGTACAGCACCATGGAATTAATGATGCTATATAAATAAATAATAATAATAATAATCAGGTTGCTGGTCTCCTCTTTGCCTTGTTCCTTCTATTCTTCCAACCATGATGTCCTTCTCCAGTGATTGCTCTCTGTGTATCATGAGTCCAAATTCGGCAAATCGTTGCTTGGTGATGCCTGGCTTGATCTGTTCTACTTGCCATCCATGGTATTGATAACGTCCTTCTCCAGCACTACGTTTTGAAGGCGTTGATTCCTCCTCTGTCTTGTTTCTTCATCATCCAAGTTTGGCATTTGTATGTTAGCACAGAAAAGACCAGACTATGTATGAACCGTGTCTCAATCTAAATCGCAAGTGAAATATTCCACGATTTGAAGACCTTGTCCAGTGATTTCATTGTTGATTTTCCCATATCTCTTCTCCTGTTGACTTCCGGAGTTCTCGCTGCATCTTGAGTTATCGTCGATCCTAGTAGATTGAAGTTCTTTACAACTTCCAGCTCATTGCCGTCCATGTCAATTGTGTTCTGGCCGTACCTGGCAGAAGTCAATATTTTTGTCGTCTGTGTGTTGAGTAGTAGTCCCATGCTCGAGCTTTCGCCGTAAGAAGTCCTTCATTTTTTATTTTTTTTTTACTCCCACTTTAAATCCAAAAACAATTGAATGGTGACAGTCCTGTACTTAAAAAAAGGACTTAACACATTTGCAAATATTTTTGCAAGTAGTCTAGCATATTTTTTTTTTCTCTTTGCTTGGCAAGGGTTAATACGGAACGCTGAATCTCTAACAAAAGCGATTTTGCCTTATTATGCTGAAAACTTTTTTTTTTTTTTCTTAACTGTCACTGAAGCGCTACTAATTATTACCCCAGTGTAAATGAGGTCACTTCCTATTAAGAGAACAAAATGGTTAGGCTCGCCTTGCCAATTCATACCATCTATTTTTCACACATCTCCAGCCTCTCAGAATTTTTTTTTTATTTTTTATTTTTTTCCCTTTTTAATTTTGATAAAATCCATTCATTTATATTAGCGCCAGTAGAAACCTCCCGGCTCTGTAATAGTTGGGCATTATATTCCAGATGAGCGTTTTGTAATGTGTGGGCTGTTTGAACACCATGTGTTAGCTATAGAACAATTAGCCAGCTGAATGCATCTTTAAAACAATCAGATACTCTTTTTTTTATTTTTTTTTTTTTATTTTACTGAAGAGATGGAAGAAAAAAAAAATAACAATAAAGAAAAAAAAAATCTAGAAGCAGACGTGCCATTAAATTGCGTATCGGATGAGCAACGCAGTATGTTATACTTGGGGCGATCTGTAGCTCAAGGACGAACCTATTCAATATTTTACCCTTTTTTAACATTTTTCTTTTTTTAGTATTTTTTTGCCGTAAAAGATTTAAGGAATATTGTAGCAAACAAAGGGTAATTGTTTTAGCCCAGATGTTGCTTATGCACAACAAGCAGGTTACAACGTTCCCACAGTGCTGATGAGCCCAATCAGTGAAATGATTAAAAATTGATTTTGTCCCTGTAATTACAGTATGTAAACTACTTAGCTTGGATTGCAAAGGAAGTGATTTTCTAATTACGTATATACTCTGGTGTCTAATGATTGGTTTTTTGAAGTAATGAAGAGAGAGCCCTAACGACTCCTTGGTGCTCTGTTGTTTAAGAAAGACCATCTTTAGAGTAAGCAGACAACAGACAAAGAGTTTTGCAATTGAATTTTCAACACTGTTAATGTGCGCGAGGATCGGCTTATTAAAGAGACAGGACGAGGCTTCCCCATGCTGTCCACAGGTTTTTCATTTTTTTTTTCTTCCTACCTGGGGATCAGGTTTACTATATACTTTTGCTTTCTTCACTCTTCCAAGCACCAACAAAATAAAACAAAATGTCTTCTGCCTCATACCTCTTTATTTCCAATGGACTTATTAAAGATGTTGTCCTTTTTTGTTGTTACCAATCGTTTTTGCTTTTTGTCTTATGTGGCATCTGTCTATCGCTGGCTGCAGAATGAGTCAACTAAGAATCTGTCAGTGAGCCTGGTCGGATGGGGAGTTTGTCATTTTTATCTCTTTTTCTGTGCTCCTCCCAAACATTTTTTTTAAACAAAAAAAAAATTTAAAAGTTAATTTTTAACCCCAAATACTTGCATTTAAGAAAAAAATGTCCCATTTAATTTGCAATTTATTACATTTTTATTGGCATGTTGCTATTGGTTAGAACATAATACACGTTGGTGCAATTGCAGGTACTCTCTCCAGGTATATATAGGTTTGTGCTACCATTGTAATAGCATGCTGAACTACATTTACAATTTGCAGTTGCCAATTTGAAATATTTAAGCCTGCTGTTGTCTTCGGTCAAAAATGACCGACCTTGAACTTCAATATTCTTTAAAATATTCAAGATGCGGCTCTGAAACCCGTGGCTGACCGACCCATCCTCATTTAAGTCAATCAACCACAAGTTTCAGATCCGCATCTTGATCACCCCCAAAAATACCAAAGTTCAAAATCGGTCTCCCCAGACTGAAGACAACAGCAGGGTTTTAAAGGGGGTTACCTGGTGAAAAGATGTCATCACCTATCTTCTAGGTAAAGATCATGGGGGTCTAACCTCTGGGATGTGCCCCGATCTTCAGAATGGGGGACTTTTATCCCTGTTAGAATGGCGCGACACTGCGCACGCGTAATCTTCACTCCATTCATTCTTTATGGAACTGCTCTACTCTTTTTGGCAGTCAGTATAAAGGGTGAATATAGGGGCGGTTGAGCACCCCAAAACTAAGGGCTCATTCATACATCTGTTCGAGATTAGACCCCAATAAATGGATGGACTGCAGGTCTCCCAACCAGAGCATGACAGCCCTGTGTATTTCTATGAGGCTGTCACACTCGGGTGGGGAGACCTACGGTCAGTCCATACATTAGCGGTCCGAATTGCCCAGACTTCTGAATGAGCCCTTACAGATATAAAAGTGTTGTGATCTGGCATGCAGTCCCAGCGGTCAACCCCTCATGGTCTATAAGTTATCACCTATACAATCCCTTTAAGTCCCACCCTCACAAGACCGCAGAGACAGATCCTTAAATGCCCACTTTAGGTGAGGTTCATGGAACTGCCCTATCAGATTATTGGCAAATATGTTAGGTATGAAAAAATGACAAATATGTCACCTGTTTGGATATCGTGTTGAATCCCCTTCACCAGTAAATTGAGAAGTCCAATAGTTTACTTTAATCTACAGAACCTAACGGTGACTGAAAATGAATGCCAACATTTGCTATTCAATATACCAATATATTCCCTTTGAGGGTATCTAAGACCACACCAGTGACCAAGATCATTTATCTCCATAAGATCAGATCCCATAGCCACATTTATGGAGGTCCAACGGTTCTAACGTATACATTACTTTCTACCTCCTTCCAAACTTGAACCCCATGTGTTTGTCCTCAGTCACCCTGAGCCCAGTTAATTAACTGATGTAAAACATTTATTTAATTGAACCCAGATTGATTTTGGGCGATTCTCCAAAGCGAAGTCAAGGATGAGTCAAAAATGACAATTGGAAAATGTCAAATTTACAAGACACATTAATTTCATTGGCTCAAGACTGTGAGCTATTCCGAGGACTGTCAAGACTGCCGAAGTTCCAAATCGGTGAATTGAATGTGTTCCCTGGTCATCCAATGCCTGAAAGTTCTGGGGCCCATCATGAACTTTGTGATCAATTCAAGTTAGTTAATTCACGAGTAGTAGATTTTGGATTAAAAAAGCACCTGTACTAATTCTGTCATTTTGGTTTGATGGCTTGAAATTGTCATCAACATACCTTTATAATATAAGGACATCTACAACCATGAATAGCCCCACAACCCTCTGAGGAAGGTGGGACTGAGAATGTTTGTCATGACCAATCTGATACATCGATGAAGTCCACTCGCTTCTGACCTTGGTTCTTTCTCTTCTATGTAGATAGTAGAACCCTCTTCACTCTTCACCTGACTGGCCAAAAGAGTGCTAACTCACAAATAAGGAAATAGCTCAATAACATTTGAAGGGCCATAAGTTGGCACAGATGCCCCCTCACTGACAAACCTTCTGAGCTTCTATAGAAAGGATTTTGGGGGGGGGGAGGCAAGATACATTTGTGAGATACATTTTTTGGGGTGTCTCACTGTTTACTGACTCATGGATGGGGGGGTTATAAAACAATATGGTAAAAGTGAGGATTGGCCATGCAAAAAGTCCATCAAACTGGTAAATGTTTCGGTCAGCTCTACGTGAGCCCTGTTGGTGTCCATTTTGATCTAAATCGAGTGCGTAATTAGAGAGGGCATAGATTGGAGACTAAAGGGTCTCTCTGGCTTTTATGAGAAGACCAATACTATTACAGGCCCATGATTGTTAGGGTTCTTGTTGGGGGTTTTGCAGTGAGACCCATGAGCTTCAAGTTACGCTGTGACTTGATTTTGGAAACGGGCTTCATCCGTCGACCTTTGCTTTTTTAGATTATGTTGACCAGAAGGAACATGGATAGGATATAGAAGTAGGAAGTGTCTGATGTGTGGGCCATTAACATGGCACTTAAAGGCCCACATGCGGGTCATCTTCAATGTCAATTCAGAGTCTTCGAAGTAGGTGGACCTTTTGGTCCGTTCTCTCCTTTTGGCATAAGCATCTCTGCTGGCGTGGCATGAAATCTTTCCCGGGACACGAGTCCTTGACGTTCTGTAAAAAGTTACACTTAGCCGTGGATTTATTCCAAGGCTGAGTTGAACTAGTAGTGAGTGATCTGAGACCCATAACCAAAGTAGCATGCTGTCATAATTAGGGGATTGAGTTATTTAACATGGTACTTTAAGAAGCTGCAAATTAGCATGACTGGGCATGAAGTGCCCATCTGGGTATTTCTTTAGCAAGTGATCAGAAGAGACAAAAGGCAGAGACGTCTCTCGCAGCCCAGAGAAGCGTTCTCCCTGCACCAACCCATTAACCGGCAATTCCCTGCCTGAGCACGGACTGCAAGGAATCATGGGATTTCTGCTCACATTATGCATCGGGACAAGAATCCCTATAATTGTGTCAATTGGCCGCGGCTGCCACAAGACCTGCAGATTTTTTGGAGATTTTTTTTTTATTATTATTTTTTTTTTAATGGATCCAATTGTACAATCTAGTGAATTCCTCACATCATTGTCCACGCGGATGAGGATTAATAACCTCCTCATTGCTGTGAAATTACAGGCTTCATCATAATTTAGTGAACACTGTACATAATTTGCAGAAGGCTGGGGTCTATTTAGGTCTATTTAGTTTTGCATAATCAGACAGCGGAGAAGGGTTCACAGTCTTTGTAGCCGGTGATTGCTCTAGTGTTTCACTCTTGATTTTGGGTTAGAAAATGGATTCTCTCTATCGTTAGCACGGAGGCTTGTAATTACAATGGCTCCCAGGCGCTGGAGATCACAACCTGTGCCTCCCGTAGCATGATGGTTGTCAGAATTTGTGCTGAATATTTGCACACAGTTCATTAATTTCGCCGTCATTTCTTCATATTTCCCCCAGTTCTTATGCAGATGTCCAGAAAAATGATGTCTGCTATGGATGGAGAGATACAGATATAATGGGATGGATGAATGGGAGATAGATAAAATAAATAGGAGATAGGATGGATACGGGAAAAAAAGCAGCATATTTATATATAAAAAAGAGAGAGAACATGGGGGTGCAATGCTTTACAGAAACAAAAAAAATGGAAGCAGCATTCCAAAAATAGTGCAAATTATAGGACTTTAATGGCCCATGTGGGGACAGTTCGGTTCATAGTGTGAATCTTTCTCAAGGATAGATAGATATGATAAATATCAGATAGATACAGTGGCATGTAAAGGTTTGAGCACCCCTGGTCAAAATTACTGTTATTGTGAACAGTTAAGCAAGTTGAAGATGAAATGATCTTTTAAAAGACTAAAGTTTATTCAGTTATAACAAAAAAAGACTAAAGTTAAAGATGACATATTTCCTTTGTATTTTAGACAAAAAATATATATATTTGAAATTTGAAGAATTGCAAAAAAGGAAAATAGGCCAATGCAAAAATGTGGGCACCCTTGGAGATTTGTGTGCTCGTAACTCTGACCAAGGTTTCAGACCTTAATTAGGGTTATGGCTTGTTCACCATCGTTGGGAAAGGCCCGGTGCTGAAAATTTCCAAGCTTTATAAAAACCAAGCCTCCTCTAACATTGTGCCAAAAAACAGCATCCATGGGTTCTTCTAAAGAGCTGCCTAGCGCTTTGAAAATGAAAATGATGGAGGCCCCCAAAGCAGGAGAAGGCTATAAGATGATAGCATAGTGTTTTCAACTTGCCCTTTCCTTAGTTTGAAATGTAATTAAGAAATTGCAATTAACAGGAACAGTGGAGGTCAAGGTAAGTTACATAGTAACATACATAGTAACATAGTTAGTAAGGCCGAAAAAAGACATTTGTCCATCCAGTTCAGCCTATATTCCATCATAATAAATCCCCAGATCTACGTCCTTCTACAGAACCTAATTGTATGATACAATATTGTTCTGCTCCAGGAAGACATCCAGGCCTCTCTTGAACCCCTCGACTGAGTTCGCCATCACCACCTCCTCAGGCAAGCAATTCCAGATTCTCACTGCCCTAACAGTAAAGAATCCTCTTCTATGTTGGTGGAAAAACCTTCTCTCCTCCAGACGCAAAGAATGCCCCCTTGTGCCCGTCACCTTCCTTGGTATAAACAGATCCTCAGCGAGATATTTGTATTGTCCCCTTATATACTTATACATGGTTATTAGATCGCCCCTCAGTCGTCTTTTTTCTAGACTAAATAATCCTAATTTCGCTAATCTATCTGGGTATTGTAGTTCCCCCATCCCCTTTATTAATTTTGTTGCCCTCCTTTGTACTCTCTCTAGTTCCATTATATCCTTCCTGAGCACCGGTGCCCAAAACTGGACACAGTACTCCATGTGCGGTCTAACTAGGGATTTGTACAGAGGCAGTATAATGCTCTCATCATGTGTATCCAGACCTCTTTTAATGCACCCCATGATCCTGTTTGCCTTGGCAGCTGCTGCCTGGCACTGGCTGCTCCAGGTAAGTTTATCATTAACTAGGATCCCCAAGTCCTTCTCCCTGTCAGATTTACCCAGTGGTTTCCCATTCAGTGTGTAATGGTGACATTGATTCCTTCTTCCCATGTGTATAACCTTACATTTATCATTGTTAAACCTCATCTGCCACCAAGTTCTGGAAGACCAAGCAAAATTTCAGTGAGAACTGCTCGTAGGATTGCTAGAGAGGAAAATCAGAACCTCTGCTTGACTGCAAAAGACCTCTGCTTGACTGCAAAAGATTTAGCAGACTCTGGAGTTGTGGTACATTGTTCTAGGTCTTCTTGGAAGAGTCATCAGAAGAAAACCCCTCCTGCATCTTCACCATAAAATTCAGCTTCAGAACTATGCAAAACAACATCTAAACAAGTTGCATTTAGGAAAAAAGTCCTGTGGACCATTGAGGTTAAAATAGAACCCTTTGGCCACAATGATCAAAGGTATGTGTGGAGAAAAAAAGGCACAGAATTTCAAGAAGAGAACATTTTGCCAACTATTAGGCATGGGGGTGGATCAGTCATGCTTTGGGGTTGCGTTGCAACTAATGGCACGGGGAACATTTCATGGGTAGAACTAAGAATGGATTCAATGAAATGTCAACAAATTCTTGATGAAAACATACCAACATGTGTAAAAAAAAGCTTAAGGTGAAAAGAAGATGGCTTCTACAAATGGGTAATGATCCTAAACACATGTCAAAATCCACAATAGACAACCTCAAAAGGCGCAAGCTGAAGGTTTTACAATGGCCCTCACAGTCCCCTGATCTAAACATCAATGAAAATCTGTGGCTAGACCTCAAAATAGCAGAGGCCGCAAGACGACCCAGGAACCTCACAGAATTGGAAGGAATTATCTAGTGAAGAATGAATGAAAATCCCTCATAGAAGAACTGAAAGAATCTTGTCTGGCTACAAAAAGTGTTTACAAGCTGTGATTCTTACAAAAGGGGTTGCTACTAGGTTCAGACCATGCATGGTGCCGAAACTTGAGTCATCTGTAACTTTAGGCCTTTTAGAGATCATTTCATCCTCAACTCGCTTAACTGTTCACAATTACAGTAATTCTGACCAACAAACTTTTACATGCCACTGTAGATATTGGATAGATATGGAATAGATAATAGCTATGGCTGTTAGATATTTGTATACATAGATAGAGGGATGAATATGTCTCTCAATGTGTTTAATTCATTGATTGATTAGTGGGTGTGAGATTTAGACAAAAAGATAAATATGAGACACATAGTAGATAGACACAGATTTGTTGATGGATTGATACATTGGAAATGGCTATAAAGATAGTATAAAACTATAATTCTTTGTTAGGATAAAAATAGTAGAAGACACAAAACTAATACACATTCACAAAGACAACGAGAGGCGGGAGAAGCAATTATGCTGCAGTAAATGACTCAAATACATCCATGAACAATAAATGCAGCTAACACTAAAGTGCAAGTACGGTTGCTGGTAAAATGTATATAAAACGTATATAAAACAAAACCGGGACCTGGCTGAAAATGTCAGTTAGAGTGGCATATAAGCCTTGTAAAGTTAAGCAACACATTAGATCAAGTAAAGAGACCAAAGGTTGTATATAGGTTCACCCGCTAACACCCCCCCAAAACGTGTTTCGCCAACTGCTTCTTCTGGGGTTTAATAAATATTTATGGTCCTGTGTCCAGTACATTGCTGATTGGTTTGACCTTTTTGTACTACTTTGCGTAGTCACTCATGACTTTCTATGTAGCTTTGGGTGATAATATTTGATTATTTATGTGTGATAGAGACGTTTGGATCCTTGGATCTAAGGATGTTCCTCCTGTTTTGATGATTAAGTAATTGGTGGAGGCTGGAATAATCCTGATATATAAATAGTGATATTCGCCAGTCTCAGATGATGCCTGGAAACGATGGATCTTTTATGAATGTTTTATAAGTCAATTAAAATAGCTTCAAGAGCTGGTTACATCTAATGAAGAATGGACTCTCTGTCCTGACCACACCAGACGAGGCCAGAGGAGAAGAACTGGAGGTCACCGGGGGCCCGCGGCTGATGGGCTTTATTTCTTATTCAGTGCCAACTAAGACTGGCATGTATGTTTGGAGAAAATATTCACCCAGGTGACCCGCTGTGCCCTAGGAATATGAACTAGTGCCGATATGTACTCATAGCTATCAGATCAAATATAAAAGAATGTTCTAGAACAAGACTGTGACCCTTTAATCTATAAGACAGGGTATCTATTTGCAAAGCCCAAGGTTTGTTACTGAGGTATGAGGCACTTGATGCCTCCTAATGCAGGAAACAGAGATGAGACCGATACATGTGAAATAAGTTACATAAATCGATAAGAAACACTTTCATAAATACTGTACAGCATTTATGTTAAGCCACACGTCCCAGATTCATGGACTCGGTACGGACCTGCATATATCAGGCTGTTGAGTTTAGGTCAAGATCCGTGGCCGATCTGGACCTTGTAGTTAGTACTCAGTCTGCCGGATGTGTGAATCTGGCCTTGGGTACATTCTTACCTATAATTGTACATTATATAACAATCCCCGTGTGCTTTATTTTACAGAACAAGTTCCCGTCTGGTGTGTACCTCCATCAACTGAACTCTGAGTGCAAAATCCACAGGTGAGTCCCCAATATCGTATATGACTTGTAAGCCCTCCTCGCCATTCAGTGTCATACACGATGTGTTCTCCTCTATACTCAGAATCTTTTCGACTCTTTGTGTATGTTGGAGTGATGTCAGAGTTGTAATATGTGCTCTGAGCCAATCCGAAGTCTCCTAATGCCGCCCTTTTAGTCTCGGCCAATATAATCTCACTGTAGGCCGGTGGAGGTGGAGAGACAGTAACATGAGCCCTCCCTCTCACAGCATAAGTCTCTTACAGACACTAAGAGAGAGTCTTCTGCAGCTGCATCCCCCTCCTCCTCCTCCTCTCACTGTCTAGTATTTACTGTGTTCCTTTTTCGGATGGATTTGTGAATAATTGTTGCTTTTTAATACTTATATTGATAAGTAATATTACTAGTAGATGACTGATAATGGCACTGTTTCTCCATCTCTTCTCCAGTAATGATTGTCCGCAGTGTCTCTTCATTCAGCGCTTCCCCGTACAGACGAATCTGAATGTTTGAGTTTACAGGCCGGGTAAGTCTGATTGTATTGCTTCATTCCGATGTCCACATGACAACTACTCTGTGCTGAACCCGGAGTGTAGTCAGCAATATTCTGCTTGCAATTGATACATTGTTTCCTAGCTAAGTCTTCTCTTCATTCCCTGCATCTTATTTTCTCGGGAAATTAGTCGCCCACCTGTCAACCCGTAAGAGATCCTTCTACTGGTGGCATCTGCCTGTCAGTACACGTCAGCACTCTTCTCATTGTATGGCTAGAAATCGTCCAGCTTGTGGTCCTCTAGATCTCTCCCGTAGTGTCCTATTGTTTTTCCTTCTAAGATATCATGCATATTACCATTTAT
The DNA here is from genome assembly GCF_032444005.1 of Ranitomeya imitator. NCBI lineage: Eukaryota > Metazoa > Chordata > Amphibia > Anura > Dendrobatidae > Ranitomeya > Ranitomeya imitator. Next base: position 143,516,773 of record NC_091290.1, read on the forward strand.
AATATGAGGGCGATCGGTGTAGTATAGTCATGGTAAGTATGGACACAGACGATGATCTCCTCGAAACCTCCAGATGACAAACTTTCCAGAATCCTAAATGCAGTCCATGCCTCCTAAGAAGTTAAGATATTTTCACTCACGAAATCCACCAAAATTTTGATTTCCTTGTAACAATTCTTGAGTTTCTTCTGAAATGTCCTGAGTCTCGGAAGTGTTGTCAGATCTCCCTCAGTAGCCTCCCCGTGACCCAACTCACATTCCTAAAGCAAGAACAGGGAATGAGCTGCTCCTTGGGGGCAGGGCTGCAAAAAACTTTATCGGCACATGTAACGGGAGAGCTCTGCCAGTGACCTTACAAAGAAATCACATTCTACTCCCCAGGGGACATCACTGCTCCCTATCTCGTTTCCTGCCAGTGGGAGTGACAGGAGATTTCCTATTACAGAGAAGCCTTTGCACCGATTGAACAAAACTATCATGTGCAGCTGCAATATTTGTCTGTAGGAGGTGCCATTTTTGGGGAGGTCAGGGAGTGTTTGCAGTGTATGCATGATGCATACCTCACAACATTGGATGACAGGAAATATGAACGCATACTGTGGCATGTTTCCTTCACTAAGCCACACACCTAACCTTGCCCAGTTAATTTTGTGTTCCCAAACACAGAAATACTGTTCCTAGTGAAGCCCCCTAGAATTAACGCAAACTAGAATATTCATTTGCCATGTTTATCAACACATAAGGATGTCACCATAGTGCAACCCCCTTCACACATTGGATGCCTACATGGTGCCCCATTCACAATATAATGCTTTCCCAGTGCACCCCTACACTTTATGATGCCATCAAAGTGTCCATCATACAGTATGAGCTCCCCTATAGTGGCCCACATACGGTATGATTCCTCTACAGTGCCGTCTTCTAATATGATGCCCCAACATTGCCCTTCACAAACTGATGCCTACCCCCCAGTGCCCCTCTCAGAGTATAGTGCCTCTCACAAAGTATGTTGCCCCCACATTGCCCCTCTCACCATGATGCCCCTCAGAAGGTATATTGCTCACACAGTGCCCCTCTCAGTATGATGCCTTTAGCAAGATATATAGCACACACAGTGCCGCTATCAGTATGATGCCCTTAATAAGGTATATTTTTCACACAGTGCCCCTCTCAGTATGATGCCCCTAGCAAGATATATAGCACACACAGTGCCGCTATCAGTATGATGCCCTTAAAAGGTATATTTTTCACACAGTGCCCCTCTCAGTATGATGCTCCTTGCAAGGTATATAGCACACACAGTGCCCCTCTCAGTATGATGCCCTTAATAAGGTATATTGCCCACACAGTGCCCCTCACAAGGTATATTGCCCACACAGTGCCCCTCACAAGGTATATAGCACACACAGTGCCCCTCTCAGTATAATACCCCTCACAAGGTATATTGCCCACACAGTGCCCCTCACAAGGTATATCGCACACAGTGCCCCTCTCAGTATAATACCCCTCACAAGGTATATTGCCCACACAGTGTCCCTCACAAGGTATATAGCACACACAGTGCCCCTCCCAGTGTAATACCCCTCACAAGGTATATTGCCCCCACAGTGCCCCTCACAAGGTATATAGCACACACAGTGCCCCTCTCAGTATAATACCCCTCACAAGGTATATTGCCCACACAGTGCCCCTCACAAGGTATATAACGCACACAGTGCCCCTCTCAGTATAATACCCCTCACAAGGTATATTGCCCCCACAGTGCCCCTCACAAGGTATATAGCACACACAGTGCCCCTCTCAGTATAATACCCCTCACAAGGTATATTGCCCCCACAGTGCCCCTCACAAGTTGTATTGCCTCCATAGTGCCCCTCACAAGGTATATCGCACACAGTGCTCCTCTCAGTATAATGCCCCTCACAAGGTGTATTGGCCCCACAGTGCCCCTCACAAGGTATATTGCTCACACAGTGCCCCTCCCAGTATGATGCCCCATACACAGTAGGATATCCCCACAGTGTCCATCACATAGTATACTTCCCAAAAAGTCCCCCCTATACATTATGATGCCCTCACAGTACCCTTCATACTTTATTATGCCCCACAGTTTCCCTTATACAATATGATGTCTTAACAGTGCCCCTCACACAGTAAGATGCCTCCAAAGTCCCCCTTACACATTATGAAGCCTCCACAGTGCCCCTCACAGTGAGATACCCCCCAAAGTGCCCTTTATACATTATGATGCCCCACATTTTCCATGATGAGCAGAGGAGACCTCTGCCACTGTATCCTGTGTGAGGCTCTAGTGACGTCATCTCACCTATTACGCTGAGCTGCAGAGGGCATGTACAGGCTGCGTGGTGGAGTGGGGAGCTGATGGCTCACTGCTCCACCATTGTGTTCAACTGTATATCCAAGGGCACAGATAAATTTGAAGCAGGGACATACCCTGAGCTCACAGGACAGCTTGCCTAATCTATGAATGTCCCACTGGAACTGGGACAGTTGGGAGATAATGCTGTGCATTTAGTATGTAGCCATTTGGGTACTTTCATGTCGTTAGTTTTTATAGGGCGTACTTAGCTCAGGAGCGGTGAGAAGCGCCCATATCCAGCCCTTTGTAACACGCCGGTGAAGTCTCTCTTGTAGCTGACAACCACCGTGCACCTGACATGAGGTTAAGCCGCAATCTGCAGACTCATTACTTGGGGTCCTCTAGTTAACATGTCCAGCCGAAGACGTCAGCACTGCCGAGACATTTCTGTCGAGCCGGGAAACGTGGAAGGAGCGAGCCTGTAGACGATTGCCATCAAGGCTTTCAGGGAGGGAGCCGTATGTACACCCTCTCCAGCACGGGAATGATTTCAGAGTAGGTGGCAGAAACGGGGAGAGCGTTTTGTGCTGTCACTTCACAGAATGTCACCGCGCTAAAGAGATTTTGCCGTCTAGAAAATCACTTCCTGGATAGAAGCCGCTGCTGCTCCAACCTGATAGCATTATGCATCAAGAAATTAATTTTGCATCGTATACAATTTATGTGTCTTATGGGCCACCTTGTTTAAAAAACTGCTTACCTCCCGAAGATGAGAATTTCCCTGAGTCTGACTTACTTTTATTTTTGGCTTTTTTTTGGCCTCTCCGGCAGTCAGACTTGAATTTGCTGTTTTATTCTTACCTTCTTAGTAAAAATCCTTTTATCACACAATAGGTAATTTATATCCATTACAACCCTTTCAATCGTATTCAGCGAGCCTGTCAGTGCCTTTGGCACAGTAATGATTAATGTGATCTAATAATAGGCTGCCATTATAATACCTTAGTAAAACATGTACTAACATCCCATTCACATCTCCCGAATTCATAGCTTCCTATAACATTTGTGCTGAAAGACAGGATTACTGTTTTGCGGCTCTCCCCCCCATCCTTGCTACTCAGACGTAATTAAATTTACTATCGCCAGCCCTCCCTGCCAGCATCGGAGGGGGGTAATCTCAACAGTAAGGTCTGCATTGCTTCAGATCAGTATATTAACCCAGACACCTGACTGTTATGTAAGGGGGTTTACATGTAATTACATATTAAAACCTATACCAGTCGTCTCTTATTTTAGCTGATCCACTGGATTCTCTAAAACTGTATAGATGGAATAGCGAAAAATAGTATTAATGGTGCCCAGAGTCAGGGTAGGGGGTAGGCAATTGCCTAGGGCGGCATTGCAAGAGGGCGCAATTTATTGATTCGAAATAAAGAGATTTATGTTAACGGTTTGGGGGGCAAATAAATAAAGTATTGTCCATCAGCTGATATGACAAAAGTATAAAGAGTAGGGCATTCTTAATCCCCTGCGATCATGACCTGACCCACTACTGATACCCAGGGTACAAATACAATGTAGGATGATATTGGGTCGTCTTTGACTGCTGAATTTGGCCATCAGTAGATATAATTTTTAGACCCCCATCACAAATTTAATATTTTCTTAGTCTTATAGTGGCAATATAAACATAAGGTGGTCGGAAGGAAGAAAGAGCTGGTGATTCGGCTGACGAGATTGTAGATTGGGATGCCACAGAAGCTAATATACAGTGACTGACTATAAAAATACCAAGGATGTTGTTATAAAAGTGGAATTTCAGGATGACTTTATTAATAGCAAGAAGATTGACCAACAAGGGATGGTGGGACGTGTGCCCAAAAGGAACGAGCAACCAATTCTGTTGAAATCGCACTGCTCCTGAGATCAAGCCAGTCCTGACCTGGGCACCCAGTGGAGACTGGGCCACCACATATTAACAGCCATTGTCTCATTTGCATTTGTAGATTTATGTGACTCTCATTTATTCAATGGAAACCACATACATGTGATCAACTTTCCACTGAAGATTGGGCTAGTGCTATTCCGAAGAGAGTGTCACATGATATTAATATTATTGTAGTCTCCTATGAAGGAGGACATTTTCCGGTTCCTATAACTCACACTAACTGAATGGAAGACATGTAAATGCGGTCATCTCTCGACCAAAGACTGGGCCAAGTTGCCAACCCAAGTTTAGACCCTCAGTGGGGTAACAGATGATTGTAGCCATTCTCCATTAAAATGAATGACTCTTTGAGGAAGAGCACATACAGGTTCCCATAACTCTCATTCATTCAATAGAAACCTTCTATGTGTGGTCAAGTCTGCAGATTGGGCCAGCCCTAATGCAATCCATCAGTGGAGAGGTGGTCACCACATAATTTCAGCTAATCTCCACTGAAATTAATATTAGTTGTAATGAGGACTGAAGGTAATCCTAAATTATAATTATTTAATGGTGTCCTTGAATATGCGGTCATCTCTCAATTTTAGGTTGGGTCACTTCCCGTCTAGACCTTTAATGAAGAGGTGACCATCATGACCATGTAGTCATTCTTTCCGGAATATAATGTTAGTTGTAGTATCCTATAAAGGAAAGAATTTATAAGCTCTTGTGACTCTCATTAATAAAATCCAAGCATACGTGGCCACCACTCCAGTAAAGATTGGACCAACACTATTCTGCTGCCTCAGTAGAGATTTACCATTCTCTAGTAAAATTAATGTTATTTGCAGCACCCTATGAGGGAGTCTACTTGTAGGTTTCCATAACAATAAAGCACATATATGTGATCATCCCTCTGCTGAAGGTTAGGCAAGTTCTATTTTCGGACCCTCATTGGAAAGGTAGTGTCCACATACTTTCAGCCTTTCTCTACTGAAATGTTAGTTACAGTACCCAATGAGGGAAGGCACTTGGACATTTCCTGGTGTTTCCTATGGTAAACTCTCGGCAGAAGATTGGCTCAGAATCCTCTTGTCCTCGATCAAGGGGGGGTCAGCTAAAAACTTTTTGAATTCTAAATTCTTCCCAAAATGTCCTCTCCTGTCATGTGAATTGTAAAGATAACCACAAACTCAACAATGTGATTTGTTCCCTTCTTGAAAACCAAGCCACAAGCCTCTTTGCTCTACTCATCTTTTCGTTTTTTAACCACTTTAGGCTCGATCTCAAGCCATAATGACTTGATTGATTAACAATCTGTAGGAAGATTGATCTTGTACAAGCCTGGATAGGTCCACCAGGGTTTTCTCCGTTGTTATCTTCATAGTATCAAGTTATCAGGTTGCTCGTCTTCCTCTACGTGAACACCAATCTATGAGCCTAAAGTTAGGTACTGGATCTCCAGACTACCAATATCTATCTATCATAGCAACTTTTTTATTTTTATTTACCAGCCTTCCGATCAGTCTCGAGCCATGGTGGCTTGATGGACACTCTATAGGAAGATCAATTTTATGCAAGCCTAGATTGGCCCACCAGGGTCTTCTCCATTGTTATCTTGATGGTATCAAGTCATTGGGTTGCTGGTCTTCCTTTTTGCCTTGTTCCTTCCATTCTTCCAACAATGATGCCTTTCTTCAGTGATTTCTCTCAGTAGGCATGTCATAACTTGGTGATCCTTGCTTCCAGTAACATGTCTGGCTTGATTTGTTCCAAAATTGATTTCTTTGTTCTTCTTGCCATTCATGGTATTGATAACATCCTTCTCCAACACATTTCAAAGGCGTCCATTCTTTTTTTTTTTACAAATTAATTTTCTAATTGTTTCATTACCAGAGTTCGTTGGGTGCCAGTTCGATGATGGATGGAAACTTGCATACACCAAATTTTAGCATATTTAAGTGTACATTTCCTGCAGTACTGGCGATCTAGCAGCACCCCTCCCCCATTTCTTAATAATCTGCATTCATATGAAGCCTATTTTGTCCTCCTCTTCGATTTCTTATTTTTAAAATTACAAAGCTGACATGATTAGAATTTAGCTTCCAGAGTCCATTCGTATCTCCAAATCCATATTTATGTTCTGATTGAGCTTTCTGTCGTATATTAGTATCTATTGTTTATGGTCTCCTATGCGCATATCAATTTATCTATTAACCTCAAGTATATATTTTATTATTTTTTGTCTCAGCTATAAATATTGCCTGCATAGCCTGTGCATTGGAACAGATATTGACAATGTCCGGACTTGATTAATTTCAAGGTGAGGATATGCTTGGAGAGCGAAAAAAAAAAGGCGAGGAACACGAGAGGCAATAATTTCTTAAAGAAGAAGCAAATTTACTGAGATCGCAATTATTCCTTCTACACTCTGACGTTACTGTTGAGTTATTTTTGCCAATCTCCACTTGACAGTTGGCCATTTTGAACCTGTTTTTCACTGGGCCTTTATTATGATTTTGGCCTCCCTCTCATTGTTTAGAGATTACAATGTGGACACTGTGGTATCGCATTGGGGCAATATCAATAGCTTTCAGGACTGAAGGACCAGGATTGGTCTTTTGTGTAGAACAAGAACCAAAGATGGCTATTTTGTTCAATGGCTTCTTGTCATGGTTTTCTCCTTGTATCACTGCCATGTTGAAAAAAAAAGTTGGTTGGAGGAGGGTGGAGTGATTTTAGCATTAAAGTTACCCATACACATTGGCCAAAATGATTAACTTGGGTAGGGCATGCCAACTCTATTGTTTTCATGGGGACCTCGCATCTCTACCCAACAAACAATGTCAGGAAAAGAAGGATTGGATACGCTGACTTTAAAAATGAGTCGTCTTGCATCAATTACGTGACTCCTATTGAGGTCATGCTTGGCCAAATCGAGCAAGCATGGGTGTTAAGAGGAAAATCCAACAACTTGTGAAAGTGCTTGGACATCTTAGAACTAGGAAAGGGTCTGTCTATGTGAGGAGGTCAGAGACATAAGAGAGCCAAAAGGAGGTTTGTTGGTTTGTGGGACATGAACAATAGAGATGTCATACAGTTAGTCAAAGGCAGAAGAAAGGCGATGAGAATTCGAATGGTGGGCTATGCCATGATAGAAGGAATGTCAAAAACATATCTGTGCGTGTAAAGTTGAATTGAGCTGTGACTAACCATAGGTTTCTTATATAGTTTCTTGTTTCTAGACCCAGAAAGAGGGTGAAGAACCAAAGATTTAGATACTTTGACTATATAGCACCCCTGAAAGAGTTTATTACAAGAAGCTTGAGCATTTAATGTATATTATAACGAATAGCATATGTCCTGGAAATAGAGGCACCTGAGTTGTGTAGGGCACATTCTCTTGACTGTCTGTACAAATAGCTCCTCATACCAGAAAGTTTGGCATCACGTTGGTTAATGGATGCTGGCAGCCAATGCACAGGCGAGTGTCACTTAGAGACCAAAGAAGAGCGAGATGCATTCTAAATTCTCTGCAGACATACATCCAAAACCTTGCCAAATATAGACGAAAGATTTACTGAAGTCAGCTGAGAATTTATGATCACTTTGGGAGGCTGCCATGCCACTCTGGGGGATACCCTGCACACCGAGGACGATGTGAGTGATGGTTAATGGACATTTAAATGAATGTCACTTAGAATGCTAATGACTGTCACACTTTTGTGAATAACCCCCTTGACACAATTGCAATTTGGGTGAGATACAAAGGTCTCCAAAGTCAGTATGTGTAGAGCCAAGCGAGCAATCTTGCCATTATAGAGCAACATAAACTGAAATATATTGTATTGAGGGGGAGGAAGATCGCAGCCCTGACCTACCCCAGCTCCATCATTTTTAGTATATTATCTCTACTTCTATTACTGTTCTAAGTGTTAACAAAGTGTTATGGTGCCATTAAGTCCAAGAATATAGTTGACCACCAGTTTAGTCTACTGTTTACCCTTTAACCTCCATTATCATTCTCTTGTACTCTTAGTCTTGGATTAAATCTTCCCAGAATAAATTTGGTAATTTCAGGACCATTCATTTTAGGATCCTCTTACAAGGACTCCACAATCATTAGGAAAAAGTCATCAAAGCCTTCCATGTTTATGTGTTTTGACTGAAGTTGAGCAAAATGATTCTCAGGACCCTGGTCCAGCGGTCACATTGGTAGTTCATGGCCAATGGACCAGAGCCTTGTGAATCTTATCATGCCTGCCAGCATCTTCGATGACTTTTATGATTAGTAGGTCCGTCACAGTGACTTTGCACTACACCAACTAATTAGAAGAGGCAGCGGGGACACTGGCAGGTGGGAGGAGGTTCACATGGTCCTGGTCTGGGCAGCCACCTTGCACTACCAACGTGTGCCAGGGTTCTCCAAATGTTTTTGCCCAAGTCTTGCATTTTGGTCTGTTGATGATCTAGGAAATGAAGGATTGGGTATCTCAGGTGAGTAAAGATGCCACTAGAGATGTCTGGCAGCGATATTTTTTTTTCTCTACTGAGAACACGTGGCAGAACCATGCACCCTTGTGTATGGGTGGGTGAGAGTAACAGCTGTTGGCCAAACAAGTGTTGGGTTGAAGCTGTAAAAGGTGTATGGCTTTCATCATAGACCATGGTCACCAGATTGGAAGCCCAACTTGAATGATGGCCTTCTCCGTGTGACATAATTGATATGGAGAGTGATGTCATTGTGACATCACCCCTAAAGGTTGTGGCTCCTCTCTATGGATACATGTAGGATATGTTTAGGTTTGGCGGATTTCAGCAATATTTAACATCTGCCATATTTAGTCGGTGACCGAGGACTTATTTGCTTGCAGCTTTAACATTGCCTCTAAGAGATATCCGGGCGATGTAAGACGCACACAAACAATATATCATAACAAAGAAGCTTAAAGAAGCCAACAGCTGCTATCAGTCAGGAGCGGTTAATGTATCCGTCATATTCTGCACTAATCCCTGACGTCGCCCGTCTCACTTACAGCTAGATCGTGTCCTAGTAACTCATCTGTCGGAGCAAAAATTGAATGCAACCTTAAGGTGACATCACGGTACCACCAGCAAAATGGCCCCGCTTCCCTTCACCTGCTCGGGTCGAGAATCCCTCATTTAGATGGGAAATGGAGGCTTCCTGTTTGTTATTGCCGTCTTGCTATTGTCTTAAATGCACGCTGATTATAGCTTTCAGAAAGCGCTCGTTCTCCTTCAAGTGACATATGTAGGTCATCCTTCCGTGATAGGAGGAAGACAGAAATGTAAATATTATACATTGCAGTTACGGGATTAGAACATAACAACCAGTGCAGGATACCTTCTGGAAGGAGCACAAAGCACATTGACAATAAGATGTAATCCCGACTTCACCCAACGTACAATTACAGGAGCCTTCCCACAACTTCCCAATTATTATTAATTATTATTTTTAGTATTTTTATTGTTTTTGTTTTATTAATTCCCGTTTGGAAATCAATCAGGGTTTGGAAAAGAATTTGGTTTTTCTTGTCTTGATTCGTACTTGAGGGTGAAAACATATTAGGCTCTAGAAGATGTTTTCCTCTCTCAGGTAATGTTAGAACGTGATTCAGCATTCGGCAATCAACATAATTAATTATCTGTTTTGCATTCACTCAAAAACATCTTCTAAAATCAACAACAAATAAATGCTATCTCTTTGAAGCAACATAAAACACTAGGAAGCTTCGTTTGTCGCCCCATACTCGCGAGTTGAAAGTTAAGGCTCCTGCTTTATACTGCAGGAAGAGCGGGGGAGTATGGTCCCGCTGAATGGTTAACGCCATGGGTTTTCTTTTTTTTAAGATGTTTTAGGACATAACCTCAGATTCATATTTGATACTTTAAGGGGGACTTAGTGTATTATTATTATTATTATTATTATTATTGTTATTATTATTAATGGCCTTCAAACCGATCTCGAGCAATGGCGACTTGATGAATATACGATCTGTAGGAAGATCAATCTTGTGAAAGCCTAGATAGGTCGACCAGGGTCTTTCCTGCCAATATCTTGATAGTATCAAGCCATCAGGTTGCTGGTCTTCCTCTATGCCTGGTTCCTTTTTCTTCCGACCATGATCTCCTTCTCCAGTGATTGATCTCTTCGTATGATGAGTCCAAAGTAGGCAAGTCGTAGCTTGGTGATCCTTACTTCGAGAGATATGTCTGACTTGATTTGTTCTTCTTGCCATCCATGGTATTGATAACATCTTTCTTCAGCACCACGTTTCAAAGGTATCAATTCTTCTTCTGTCTTGTTTCTTTATCGTCCAGATTTCACATCTGTATGTTACCACAGAAAAGACCAGACTGTGAAAGAACCATGTCTGAATTGCCAGTGAAATACTCCACAATTTGAAGACCTTGTCTTGTAGTTGCTGTTCTTCCTCTTCACTTTGTTTCTTCTTTTCTTCCGACCATGATGTCCTTCTCCAGTGTTTGCTCTCTTCATATGATGTGTTCAAAGTAGGCATGTCATAGCTTGTTGATCCTTGCTCAAGTGACATGTCTGGCTAGATGTGTTCCAAAATTGATTTGTTTGTTCTACATGCCAGCCATGGTATCGAGAACATGCTTCTCAAGCACCACATATCGAGGGCGTTGCTTCTTGTTTTGTCTAGTTTCTTTATCGTCCAGGTTTCGCATCCATATTTTACTATAAGTGAGTGAGAATTAAATGTAAATCTCCTACTTATCCCATTTCATGCACCCGGCAGTGGACCAAAAAAACAACTGTGAAGGAAACATGGCACAATCTTTCACCTCCAGTTATGATAAACGATAAACTCTTGGATCTTCAAATTGAGGAGTTGTATGTTTGCTTGGTCCTTTCTTGGGCTGTTATATAAACCTTTTCCAAGAAGAAAATACATTGCCCATTTTGATGTTCCATACTTTAACCATAGTACCATATTTTTAGGAAAGGAGGCGGACACGCTACTATTTTCCATCCATTGTTGGTGTGAAGGCTCTTTGGGTTGGTTGCTAATTCTATCTGGGATGTTCTAGTTCTCAAGGAGAGAATGGAGCCGGCCTCAGCTTATGGAACTTTCTTGTTTGGGCTCTATGGTTTGTTAGATAATAATGGGAAAAAATAGTAACCCGAATTTTCCCATAGGAAAGGACTATTCAACATGGGTATTTATCCTATACTAGATGGTGGCCCGATTCTAACGCATTGGGTATTCTAGAATATGCATGTCCACGTAGTATATTGCTCAGCCACGTAGTATATTCCCAGCCACGTAGTATATTGCCCAGTCACCTAGTATATTGCCTAGTCACGTAGCATATTGCCCAGCCACGTAGTATATTACACAGCCATGTAGTATATTGCACAGCCACTTAGTATATTGCCCAGTCACGTACTGTATTGCCCAGCTACATAGTATATTGCCCAGTGACGTACTATATTGCCCAGCCACGTAGTATATTGCCCAGTCACGTAGTATATTGCCCAGTCATGTACTATATTGCCCAGCTACGTAGTATATTGCCCAGTGATGTAGTATATTGCCCAGCCACATAGTATATTGCCCAGTCACGTAGTATATTGCCCAGGCACATAGTATATTGCCCAGCCACATAGTATATTGCCCAGTCACGTAGTATATTGCCCAGTCACATAGTATATTGCCCAGCCACATAGTATATTGCACAGCGACGTAGTATACAGCACAGAGCCACGTTGTATACAGCTCAGACACATAGTATACTGCCCAGTCACGTAATATATTGGCCAGCCACGTATGTAACAGGTTAAAAAAGACTTAAAATAAAAAATAAACATATACTCACCTTCCGAGGGCCCCTTGAAGTCCTGGCGCCTGTGTGCGGTGCACGCGGCAGCTTCCGGTCCCAGGGTTGGTATGAGCGCAGGACCTGTGATGATGTCACGGTCACATGACAATGACATCATGGCAGGTCCTTCTCGCATAGCATCATTGGCACCGAAACCTGCCGCTTGTACTGCTGAGGAGAGGGCGCGACGTCGGAGGGTGAGAATAATGTTTTTTTTTATTATTATTATTTGTAACATTAGATCTTTTTACTATTGATGCTGCATACGCAGCATCGATAGTAAAAAGTTGGTCACACAGGGTTAATAGCTGCGTTAATGGAGTGCGTTACACCGCGGTCCATTAACGCTGGCATTAACCTTGTGTGAGGGCTGACTGGAGGGGAGTATGGAGTGGGCACTGACTGCGGGGAGGAAGGAGCGGCCATTTTGCCGGTGGACAGTGCCCATCGCTGATTGGTCATGGCAATGGTCGTGGGCGTTTTGCCACGACCAATCAGCGACTTGGATTTCCATGACAGACAGAGGCCGCGACCAATGAATATCCGTGACAGAAAGACAGAAGGACAGATGGAAGTGACCCTTAGACAATTATATAGTAGACTAGATGGTGGCTCGATTCTAATGCATCGGGTATTCTAGAATATGCATGTCCATGTAGTATATTGCCCAGCGACGTAGTATATTGCCCAGTCACGTAGTATATTGCCCAGTCACGTAGTATATTGCCCAGCGACGTAGTATATTGCCCAGTCACGTAGTATATTGCCCAGTCACGTAGTATATTGCCCAGTCACGTAGTATATTGCCCAGTGACGTATTATATTGCCCAGCGACGTAGTATATTGCCCAGTCACATAGTATATTGCCCAGTCACGTAGTATATTGCCCAGTCACATAGTATATTGCCCAGCGACGTAGTATATTGCCCAGTCACGTATTATATTGCCCAGTTACGTAGTATATTGCCCAGCCACGTAGTATATTGGCCATCTACGTAGTATATTGCCCAGTCATGTAGTATATTGCCCAGTCACGTAGTATATTGCCCAGCCACGTAGTATATTGGCCATCTACATAGTATATTGCCCAGTCATGTAGTATATTGCCCAGTCAAGTAGTATGTTGCCCAGCGACGTAGTATATTGCCCAGTCACGTAGTATATTGCCCAGTCACGTAGTATATTGCTCAGTTACGTAGTATATTGCCCAGCCACGTAGTATATTGGCCATCTACATAGTATATTGCCCAGCGATGTAGTATATTGCCCAGTCACATAGTATATTGCCCAGTCACGTAGTATATTGCCCAGTTACGTAGTATATTGCCCAGTCACGTAGTATATTGCCCAGTCACATAGTATATTGCCCAGCGATGTAGTATATTGCCCAGTCACGTATTATATTGCCCAGTTACGTAGTATATTGCCCAGCCACGTAGTATATTGGCCATCTACGTAGTATATTGCCCAGTCATGTAGTATATTGCCCAGTCACGTAGTATATTGCCCAGTCACGTAGTATATTGCCCAGCCACGTAGTATATTGGCCATCTACATAGTATATTGCCCAGTCATGTAGTATATTGCCCAGTCAAGTAGTATGTTGCCCAGCGACGTAGTATATTGCCCAGTCACGTAGTATATTGCCCAGTCACGTAGTATATTGCCCAGTCACGTAGTATATTGCTCAGTTACGCAGTATATTGCCCAGACACGTAGTATATTGGCCATCTACATAGTATATTGCCCAGTCATGTAGTATATTGCCCAGTCAAGTAGTATGTTGCCCAGCGATGTAGTATATTGCCCAGTCACATAGTATATTGCCCAGTCACGTAGTATATTGCCCAGTTACGTAGTATATTGCCCAGCCACGTAGTATATTGGCCATCTACGTAGTATATTGCCCAGTCATGTAGTATATTGCCCAGTCACGTAGTATATTGCCCAGCCACGTAGTATATTGCCCAGCCACATAGTATATAGCAGAGCCGCGTAGTATATTGCCCAGGCACGTAGTATATTGCCCAGCACAGAGCCACGTAGTATAGAGACTTTAAAAAAAACAAACTTATACTCACCTTCCGAAGTCCCGTTGAAGTCCTGCTATACTCACCCTCCGCCGCCTTTCCCGCTCCTCACCACGCTTTCGGGACCGCTCCATTGCAAGCGGCAGCTTCCGGTCCCAGGGCTGGTGTGAGCAGGACCTATGATGACGTCGCGGTCACATGATCGTGACATCACGGCAGGTCCTTGTCGCACACCAGCCCTGGGACCGGAAGCTGCCGCTTGCAATGGAGCGGTCCCGGGAGCGTGGCGAGGAGCGGGAAGGGCGGCGGAGGGTGAGTATAGCAGGTTTTTTGTTTTTTTTAAATTATTTTTAACATGGCCTATTTTTACTATTGATGCTGCATATGCAGCATCAATAGTAAATAGTTGGGGACACACAGGGTTAATAGCAGCGGTAACGGAGTGCGTTATACCGCGGCCCGTTACCGCTGCTATTAACCCTGTGTGAGCGGTGAGTGGAAGGGATTATGGAGCGGGGCGCCGGGCAGTGAGTGCAGGGGAGTAGGGGAGGGACTAATCGGACTGTGCCCGTCGCTGATTGGTCACGGCAGCTATGACAGACAGCTGCCAAGACCAATCAGCGAACGAATAACCGTGACAGAAGGACAGACAGATAGACAGAAGTGACCCTTAGACAATTATATATATAGATGATCAGTACTGTTGACCTCCCTTCCATACACTCTCACATTGCTTATCATTACATGCACTGTTGGGCCATAAGGACATCATAGTGGGGGTTCTTTGCTTGGGACTTCCCCCTTACCCAACCATTTTTATTTTTGGCCAACCCATGGGCTGCTGAAAAAATTTGATGACTCAGGAAGTATTGGGGGACCCATTATGGTCATGCACAGTGTCCTCATTCCCAGAAGGAGCTGTCCAGGTAGGGGCCTTTGGAAAAGTAGCCATAGTAAGAAGAGCACTTAATGGGGTTGCTTCTTGAAGACCGTCACTGCCCTCAGAGAGTATTTAGATATCACAGATGTTGCAACCACTCAGGAGCATGAGCCAGAATGGAGACCTGCTCTGTAATTGTGGCTCTCGTACCTAGCAATTCCTCTGAATGAGAGATCACATTTTGAAATAGCTTGTTCTCTAGTGCACTCCTAGGTATTACAGGCTGGAAAATCAGACAGATCTGTTGAAAATCTTTTTGCAAAACCACATAATTAGTGATTCGGAGGAGAGGATGCTTCGCTCTCATTTTTTAAGTCCTGGCGCTCCATGAAATACGGTATCTTATGAAATATGTAGAATTTCAGGGCCTGAAAACAACAAGGTGACAGGTCCTTTCCTAGCTGGTTTCCCTAGAGTCAGTCATGTAACCTTTTGCGCTGGCGCATCGGTATCACTGAATCGTCTAGTAATGTAACTTGACTGCACCTTTGTTTCCCGTTCTCCCTGTGAGAGTGTCGCTCGCTCAGATCTTCACCAGCCCGCGTTTGTTTAATCTCTGGTCTTCCCTGGAAAGCTTCAGGCTCTTTAGGTCTTTGCTGTTTTGCTAGAAAATCTCAGCGTGGTAAATAGCGCTTTCTTCTTTCCTTAATTGGAGCGTGCACATTAGCATTCAAAACCGTCTATGGGTGTGAGGAAATCTGTAAATAAGGAGCCGCCGCTCCACCGACAGACTCGTAACTGAGGCCGCTCGTCTGGTGGTCTGTAAGGGCCTAAGGATTTCTCCTTAATAGTCACCGGAAGGGGCGGTATAGTATCCAGTTGAATTGCTCATCCCTTTAAAACTGCATCTTATTTTTCAGACTATAAGACGCACTACACCATAAGATGCACCCAAAATTTTCAGAAGGAAAATGGGGGGAAAAAATTAATGCATCAAATCGGGGTCGATCTTACAGTCCTGAATTCAGCTTACCTGGGGGGATTGGCAGCGCTGGTGGAGCAGAGTCACAGGAGGTGTTGGGTGGTCCGGCGATATGACCCAGACTGGTGGGCAGGTTCTGTGGTGCTCGGCAGTGTGGGGGGCTATGGTGATATTTTTTGAAATCACGGAGCCCCCGCACATCCATTGCTGCAATGCGGTGGTCTCCAGGAAATCCCATCCCAGTGCTCAGGTTCAGCGGTGTTTGGTGGTACTCGGTGGTGCACAGTGCTCCGGCTACATTTTATGAAAGCCCAGAGTCCCCGCACTTCTTTTGCCTCAGTGCTGTGGCCTCTGGTAAAATGGCCACCGGAGGTGGCGCATGCGCAGATTGAGATCTCAGCAACGAGATCTCGGACCCAAGATTTCAATCTGCTCATGTTCTGCCTCCGGTGGCCATTTTCCCTGAGGCCACAGTATCGAGGTAATAGAAGTGCGGGGACTCTGGGCTTTCACAAAATGTTGCCGGAGCACCGCGCACCACCAAGCACCGTCGAAACTGCAGCACCAGGCTGGAATGGGAGCGAGGTCATCGGAAGAATCGCCCGACTCCTGTTGCCATTTCGCTAACTGTAAGTACATTCAGACTATAAGACGCGCCCCCCATTTCCCCCCCAAAAATTTGAGAAAAGCGTGCGTTTTATTGTCCGAAAAATATGGTAATAGCAAGACCAATAATCCAGCACAGAACTGCCTGATGGTCCACAATCTTAATACAAATACATAAGCTGCATGGCCATCGTACCGGCAGTCATGATGACCCGTCTTGCTGGATAGTTTACTTTTTACATCCTGTTTTCTTAGAAGAGTGTCCTGAAAATAATCTGGTCGCTGGTTTCTCCAAAACTGGATCCTTAGCGGTCAGTAGTGAGGAGCATGGCTACAAGTGTCTAATTCCTCTACAGCACCACCACTGGGGAAATGAAGCACTGCATGGTCTAGTCCTCCAGAGGGTCCCAAACTGAAAACTCCCTGTTCTGTCAACTCAGAATGGCCGGAAATAGAGTATATTTTACATGGCAACGTTTCCTGGTTGCAATCCAAATTAATAAATGGAGCCCTTTTTTCAGAGCTGAGGCCCCATCACACCCATATTTGCCTAACTTGAAGTCCAATTGGATGCTGGATTGCAGAAAACAGTCCAGGATCACTGGATTCTGAGAGATTTCGAGTGGTTTTAGTGGGTAGGGAGGACCGGGACTGTTCCAGGAGGTCTGGGAAGTCTTCCATTTCTGGTGGGCTCCAGGAGAGTTGACAAATATGGGGTCTTTTATAACCAAACCTGGAATGGTTTGTAAGGGAGAGAGCAATAATTCATGATAGGGTCACGCCTTGGACAAAGGACGCAGGTATCATCACCTGTACCCCTGTAATGCCAGCTTGGTGCTTCAATGCCATTTTTTTATTGTCGCGGTCTAATATTTAGTGACTTCTAATTCTAAAAACGCCACAGAGCCACTTCTGCACTGAAAAGCCTCTTGGCCTCGGCCTCTGCGTCCTCCCAGCCCCATTGTTGAGAAGTTTCCCTGCACACGCTCCGGGCGACGCGTGGATAGAATAGGAGCATTTGTGCAGCGTCTCGGCCCCGGCCTGATACACATCTCCATGAAATGTGAATATATTGAAGGCCACTACAATTACAGCCCCGTATTTATCATGACACCATTATCTGCAGCGCCTTGGGTTGCACGTGGTGCTTTTAACAGGTCAGAAGCTAGGTAGATTTGGCAGGGATCAGCGGCAAAGTCAAAAGAGCAGCCGTGAGAACAAATTTCCCCTCGTCTATCTCTCCTCGTCAGGTATTTCAGGGGAGACATGACGTCTGTGAAGGCGGCTGCAGACTGCTGTCGTGGGAGGACCGCCACCGATGCACTTCCGAGATGTCTGTAACTTTCTAGTATAAGAAATATCCGCAGCCCCTTCTCCTCGTCGCCTCACAGCGGAAAAAAAAACGGAACATTTCTTTGTCAATAAGACAATTACATCTCCGAGGCGCAATTTAGGATGACATTAACACTTTCCCAAGGTTTCACGTCTCTGCGTCCATCACCTTCATCTCCGCTGGTCCGGAGATTCCCACCGGCCTGGAAACAATGTATCGAGTTTTATTTCCATGTGACGTGATAATATACAGATAAGCGTCTGTTCACACCGGTCATGGGAGCGGATCAACGTGACCGACCTCACCGTCCCTATTTCCGTCATTTTAATATTCAGTTTTACGTGACAATGACCTGATCACTGCCCCAAAACGAGGCAAAATCGTCTCCTGAAATACTCTGTGCTGCCGGAATCTCCCGCTACGTAAATCTGAGTCTGAGATCTCCAGAATTGTCTCCACTTCCCTCCTCACTTTACGATACTGGTCCTGTCATATTCAACCATGCCCTTACTAATAGGGTACTTATCTGCTAAAATACTCTGTGCTGCTGCCAACGCTGCTCTTTCCACTATTTAACTCTTTCTATGACTCCACTTTGTCTTTTCTCCTCTTCACATCATGACGCTGCCCCTACCAGATTCAACTCCAATGAGTGGACTAAACCCTGTTCCCCAGAGCACACTGTCATTCCTGAAATACTCTGTGCTTCTGTTCACCCCCTGTGCTATGTAATTCTTAAGTCTTCAACCTCAACCTTTCCTTCCTCACTTCATCACACAGACACGTGCAGTTGTGGTTGTACTAACCCATGAATTGTCCCTTACACAGTTATCACACCGCTCTCCTGAAATACTCTGTGCTGTTGCAGAAATTGCCTTCTCCATTTGATCACTCACAGTTTTCCTCATTTCCTCCTCACATTATAA
Organism: Ranitomeya imitator; assembly: GCF_032444005.1. NCBI lineage: Eukaryota > Metazoa > Chordata > Amphibia > Anura > Dendrobatidae > Ranitomeya > Ranitomeya imitator. The sequence continues at coordinate 143,535,646 of NC_091290.1, forward strand.
TCCTTACTATCCCATTCCTTAACCCCTTTATGACCTTGGGATTTTCCGTTTTTCCTTGTTCGTTTTTCACTCCCCTCCTTCCCAGAGCCATAACTTTTATTTCTCCATCAATATGGCCATGTGAGGGCTTATTTTTTGCGGGACGAGATGTACTTTTGAACGACATAATTGGTTTTAGCATGTCGCCTACTAGAAAACGGGAAAAAAATTCCAAGTGCGGTGAAATTGCAATAAAAAAGTGCAATCCCACACTTGTTTTTTGTTTGGCTTTTTTTTTTTACTATGTTCAGTAAATGCAAAAACTGACCTGACATTATAATTTTCCAGGTCATTACGAGTTCATAGACACCTAACATGACTAGGTTCTCTTTTATCTAAGTGGTGAAAAAAAAATCCAAACTTTGCTAAAAAAAAAAAAATTGCGCCATTTTCCGATACCCGTAGCGTCTCCATTTTTCGTGATCTGGGGTCAGTTGAAAGCTTATTTTTTGTGCTCCAAGCTGACATTTTTATTTTATTTTATTTATTTTATTCACTTTTGTGCAGATAAGTTCTTTTGATCGCCCGTTATTGCATTTTAATGCAATGTCGCGGCGACCAAAAAAACGTAATTGTGGCGTTTCAAATTTTTTTCTCGCTACACTGTTTAGCGATCAGGTTAATGCTTTTTTTTATTGATCGGGCAATTCTGAACGCGGCGATACCAAATATGTGTAGGTTTGATTTTTTTTTTAATTGTTTTATTTTGAATGGGGCGAAAGGGGGGTGATTTGAACTTTTATATTTTTTTTATTTTTTTCACATTTTTTTAAACTTTTTTTTTTAACTTTTGCCATGCTTCAATAGCCTCCATGGAAGGCTAGAAGCTGGCATAGCCTGATCGATTCTGCTACATAGTAGCGATCATCAGATCGCTCCTATGTAGCTTAATTACAGGCTTGCTATGAGTGCCGAACACAGGGTGGCACTCACAGCAAACCGGCATCAGTAGCCATAGAGGTCTCAAGGACCTCTATGGTTACTATGCAGAAGCATCGCTGACCCTGATCATGTGACGGGGGTCGGCGATGCGCTCATTTCCAGCCCGATGGCCGGAAGCGCCGGTTAAATGCCTCTGTCAGCGTTTGACAGCGGCATTTAACTAGTTAATAGCGGCGGGTGAATCGCGATTTCACCCGCCGCTATTGCGGGCACATGTCAGTTGTTCAACACAGCTGACATGTCCCAGCTTTGATGCGGGCTCACCGCCGGAACCTGCATCAAAGCGGGGGTTCTGACCTCGGACATACTATCCCGTCCAAGGTCAGAAAGGGGTTAATCTCCCTCTATCTCTAACTCCTTCCTTATCCCTATCTCTGTCCTTATCCCTTACCATAGCCCTATCCTTATCCCTATCATTATCCCTATCTCTATCCTTATCCCTTATCCTAGCCCTATCCTTGTCCCTATCCCTATTTCTATCCCTATCCTTATCCCTATCTCTATCCCCATCCTTATCCCTTATCCTTATCTCTCTCTCTAGCCCTATCCTTATTCCTATCACTATTCTAATATTTATCTCTATCCCTACCCCTTATCCTAGCTATTTCTATCCCTATCCTTATCGCTTATCCTAGCCCTATCATTATCCCTATCCCTTATCCTAGTATGGCACCCCAGGAGTCCGGTTGCCACAGTGGCATTGCCTCCCTCACAGGGAGTAATGTCATGCCTGGAAGCAAGGAGGGGTCCCCTTACTAGGTGTCAGTAGGAGAGAAGTAGAGCAGAACCTGGGGAGTGAAGCTGTGATTAAACTCGCCCCAGAGCTGAGTGCTAGGAACCAGATACTGGAGTCCATGGTTGCGTGGGTACTGAAGTCCTGGCAGCTAAATCCGGAGGGCAGGGGACTGCAGGTCTCCTGGCCCGATCTAATACCTGGCGGAACAGCAGCATACCAGAGCCTGGATCCGATACAAAGGAGCTGAACGGTGAGTTTTTAAAAGCAGAGAGAGACAGTTAGCAGCAGGATGGTGAGCTGTTAGGCAGCAAGGAAAAAGGCCTCCGTACCTACCTGGCTAGGTGTATCCAAAATTGCTTCCGGGCTGCCCAGCTAACAATTACGATCTGTTACCAGTGCCCCGGTCTGTACTATGAACCATCAAGTAAAGGAAAAGAAAACTACAGTCCTTGTGTCCTCCAGTGATCTCTCGCACCCTGAGTCCTGCACCACAAGGTACACAAAGCCTAACATAGACGGGACCGGTAGCCCTGGGGTCCCGCTCCACATGTGGGGAGCAGAACCGTCCCAGCTGCGTCACCATCAGCCCCAGCAGTCTCCTTTAGCAGCATCGGCCATCTGTTGCCGAACACCACAGGTGGCGTCACGTTACATCCCATATACATAATCCCCATTTTACGGCACAGCCAGGGCCACGGAGTTGGGTCACGGCCCCGTGACTTCCCCAAAGAACTGTCCGACCTGGTTCCGAGTACCGCACGGCCCTGGTGGGCATGTCACTAGCCCTATCCTTACTAATATCATTTGGCTTCGTCCTCGCAGCCACCAATGGGTGAATGGACAGGTCACTGCCGCTCGCACGCTCAGCGCACTCTTCTTCTTCTGCTGATCGTCCCCTTTGGATTGATCGTCTGCAGCCACTTCGATGTAACACATAGACTTCGAAAAGATGAAGAATGACGGGCCGCAGTCGCTCGCTCTCCGGACTGATTCACCTAATAGCGATGATTCCTTTTAAAAAAAGTTATTTCTGTATAGATTTAAAAAAATGTTGGTGTTAAAGTTGCTGATCCTAATACACATTGCGATGATTAAAAGGACATTCCGCTGCCGTTATTCATCCGAGTATATAATGCATAACTGATTAAAAGAAAAGTTCGGGATTTATGTGCACTTAAGCCTACAGAGAGATTTACATTTATGGCAGAGATTCATAAGTACTTGGACGCATTGGAGACATCCTTCATAACAAAAGAGACATCTGATGTGCGTGACTGCTGCCAGAGAAGCCTCTGCCTGTCACTGATCAGTGCCTCCTAGCTTTATAATACCAGGAATCCAGAGCGAACTGCTGGATTATCAAATGTTCTGATTATTATAGAGACCCGAAATATCAAATAATACTGTAAAATCTGCCACTCATATGTCCCATAAAGAGATATTTCTGCTAAGGCTTTTATTATTGATTTTTTTTTTTTTGCCGGATTATCAGACTATATCCCTGGCTTTTTCTACTGTACGAATAGATCCATTAAATTTCTCTTTTTTCCCAGTCTTTCTAGACTGAAAAATAAATTACATTTTGTGTAATATTTAGTTTACAGTTGATTTATACCTAATTTTCTTGAAGTACTCTGTGCTGCTGAAGGTGCCCATCACATGCAGTCTTGTTGTCACTTTCTAAATCCACAAGGAGAAACCTTACCCCTTAAACTTCAGACCAGAGCCTCTCACCTAGAAAAATCAGTTCTCATACTTTGCACTGACGAGGGGAAACAGCCCGAAACACCGTGTCTGCGAATTGAGATTCTGATTTGGTCATATAGCAAGACTCATTGAAAGGTTGCCTATGACTGCGTCCAACAGGTGGCGCTATAGAGTTCAAGTCCTCTTTCTCTCTCAAGAGGCAATTTGCATATCTAAATCATGTGACCTAAATACACAGGTCACTGCCTCCCACAAGATCAACACAGTCCTCTTCTGAAATACTCTGTTCACTGTGATTCTGATTACGACCATTTCACCCCTTATGTCACTGCCCTATCACATGCAGCTCTGTTCTCGCTACCATCATCACTAAGTGCATAGGTCACTGCCTCCAACAAAATAAGCACAATTCTCTCTGCTCCTTCCTCTGTCAGTCTGAGGTCAGTCCTCTTCACAAATCTTGATACTGCTCTGTTACTTTTCATCCTGTCTGCAGGAAAATCGTGGACAAGTCACTGTCCCCAATAAGGTCAACACACTCATCTCCTGAAATGCTCTGAGAATGAGTGTGTTGATCTTGTAGAAGGCAGTGACCTATCCACTTATATGATGATGTCTAAGAAGACAGAGCTGCACGGGACAGGTGCAATTTCATGATGTGAGGAATGTTCATAGACTATGATTGGGGTTGGTTATTTTGGTGGAGGATTGTCTTGCTTTTACTGGAGAAAGTGACCTGTGAACTCATATGATGATGTTAGTGACTGTGCATGCTGTGACGCTGTTAGTAAAGACAGTCCTACATGTGATAGAAGTAGTGCTATGATGTGAGTAGAGAAATGATCATCGGCGGACAGTAAAAGAGTAGCACAGAGTATTTCAGGGGATGAGTGTGTTGATTTTGTTGGAGGCAGTGACTGTGCATGCTGTGACGCTGTTAGTAAAGACAGTCCTACATGTGATAGAAGTAGTGCTATGATGTGAGTAGAGAAATGATCACCAGCGGACAGTAAAAGAGTAGCACAGAGTATTTCAGGGGATGAGTGTGTTGATTTTGTTGGAGGCACTGACCTGTGCATGCTGTGATGCTGTTAGGGAATTCAGTCCTGCATGTGACAGAAGCCGTACTATGATGTGAGGGTAGAAAAGATCACCGGTTGACAGTAGAATAGTGCACCCTCCAGCAGCACAGAGTATTTCAGGGGATGAGTGTGTTGATTTTATTGGAGGCACTGACCTGTGCATGCTGTGATGCTGTTAGTGAAGACAGTCCTGCATGTGACAGAAGCAGTGCTATGACGTGAGGTGAGAAATGATCACCTGCTGACAGTAAAATAGTGCACCCTCCAGCAGCACAGAGTATTTCAGGGGATGAGTGTGTTGATTTTGTTGGAGGCAGTGACCTGGGCATGCTGTAACGCTATTAGTAAAGACAGTCCTGCATGTGACAGAAGTAGAGCTATGACGTGAGGTGAGAAATGATCACCGGCGGACAGTAAAAGAGCAGCACAGAGTATTTCAGGAGAGTAGTGTAAACTTCCACAGAGCCTGAATGTGCGGTGATGAAGACCGTGGTAGGAATACAGTGAGATGCTCAGCCCTTAGTCGGGCACATAGGGGGGTAATGCTTCCTTCTTGTTATCACCGCAGGACACCGCACGAAACGTAACTGTTCTTAACTCGATGATTTACATGAAAAATCGTCATATAAAAACCAATTTGAAGAGGTCGGCGACCACGGAGAGCCGCACGCGCGCCACCATAAGGTGCTCCTGCTTTCTGGATGACTTTGATCTGCATCCACTTATGATGACAGCAGATGGCACCTTGTCAGCTGCGGGTTGGAGTTTTTCCATAACGGCTGCGATGATCTTTATGGTGGTAAATGCTCCTCGGCGAGGACGGCCGCTCTCCGGAGAATAGTGCAGACGCCACCTTTAAAGAGGGAGACTTTTCAGGTCATGATTGTGGGTGTAAGAAATCCGAGGATCGCATGATTGTGCCTGTGGATGTGACGCGCTGTCACTGCGGATCACAGTAAAGTGGCGCTGACATTAATCCTGCAGAGATGTATGGCTCCCTTCACTTCTCATCTCATTGATAAGTATTCACTCCTAATAACGGGGGATGGCTTCATTGCTATTTTTCATTTTGTGGTTACAAGTGCTGACATTCCCTGTGTCGGAGGCGATCACTGTAACCTAGTGTATGGGCACAGGTGTATAGTCTGACAGGTGCCGGATTATAGGATATTCTGGATTAACGGATGGTATTAGAATCACACTTTGCCTGTGGAAAGAGTGGATCCCTTCTATCTAAAGACAAAATTGTTGGTTCCCGTCAACACACAATGGTCACTGAAATAACTTGAAACTGACAAAAGTAATTTTCAACGTAAATTTACCAAATATACTTAATGAGAATCAGAGTTTGCCTTTTAGTTTTGGTTCATCAGACAAAAAAAAAAACTAAAGAAACTGACCTGGAGAAAAATGATGATCCCTTTAACTTAAGTTTTCCCACAAACAAGGTTAATTTTAATGAATAGGTCTTGGAATAATAATACGTTTCACAATTGAATGAGTTTAAAAAAAAAATGTTCCTGTGCCGAGATAATCTTATAAATCTGCCCCTACTGTGTAATGGTCGTGTCTGACCGTACAGTAACATGGTGTGATCATACCACATCTCCTGGGCAGGGGAGGAAAATAGAGTGTACAGACATTACAGCAGGGGGTCACAGATGATTCTTTCTGTGAGGTAAAACATCTAACTGCCTATTTAAAAAAAAAAAAAAAAGAAATAATCTGTGACCCCCTGCTGTAATGTCTATTTACTCTTTTTCTTCCCTACCCAGGAAATGTGGTATGATCACACCATGTTCCTGTACGGTCAGACACGACCATTACACAGTACACAGCAGGGGCACATTTACAAGATTATCTCAGCGCAGGAACATTTTTTTAAACACATCCAATTGTGGAATTTATTATTATTCCAAGATCTATTGATTAAAATTTTAATTAAATTCAACTTTGTTCGTGGTAAAACTCCTTTAATATATTGTTGCATGACCTTTTGAGGTGATCCACTGCAAGCAAACGATTTCTGTGGCTCTCAGAATTCTGCCCCCGTCCACAGGTATTTTGGCCTCTCCTCATGAGCAGACGGCTCCTCGTGTCTCAGTTGTGAAGGCATCTACTCCAATCTGCAGGTCTCAGCACCTTCCACAGATGTTCTGTCGGATTTAGATCAGGGTCATAGAAGCTTTTTTAGAAGAGTCCGATACTTTGCTCTCAGCTGTTCTTGGATGTTTTTAGCTGTTTTGGGTCATTATCCTGTTGGAGGATCCATGACCTGTGACTCAGATCAAGTTTTCTGACACTGGGCAACATATTTCGCTGCTTGATAGTCTTGAGATATCATTGTACCCCACATAGGTTCAAGATTCCCTGTGCCAGATGCAGCAAAGCAACCCCAAAACATCCCTGAGTCTCCACCATGTGTCACAGTAGGTGCAATGTTCTTGCCTTCGTAGGCTTCATTAGTGCGTCTGTAAACATAGATTTGACTCCAAAAAGCTCCATATTTGCCTCATGTGTCCAAGGGACATTCTCCCAGAAACTTGTGGCTTGTCAATATGTATTTTGGCACATTCCAGTTTGGCTTTTTTATGATTTGCATTCGACAGTGGTTTCCTCCTCGGTCCTTTTCCATGAATTCCATTCTGGCCAAGACAGTGACAGATGGTGCCACCCGACTTTGATGGACCGTCCTAGACCTTTGAATTCTCTTCTAATCTCTTTGGGAATTGTTCCGGGCTCTTTCGTCACCATTAGTGCTGATGGAATGTGCTCGGATAAGGTGTTATCTGAGCATGCTCGTGTGCTAACCGAGTGTCTTCGGTGTGCTTGAAAAATATGTTTGGCTGCATGAGTCGCAGCTGTTAGCGTCAACACATACAGAGATTGCCTAACAAACAGGAAATCATGTGTGGCGACTGTCGAACAGCCTTGAGACATGCAGGCGCAGGGACTCGGACATATATTTCGAGCATGCTGAAGACACTTGATTAGTATTGAAAGATAGGAGATAAAAAAAGCGCAAATAGGGTCTTATCCCCAGGATTGTTCTTAATCAATTGTGAGAGAACTGCTCACCTGGTAGTACACAGTACAAGCGTGTAGTTGTCAGCTGCTGCAGATCCACAGGTCGGCGTTGCGACCTCTCAGAACCGTTATAATAAATGAAATGTGGATTACATCTGCGCTGCTGCGACAAATAATAGATCCAGATATACTGTTAAGGTGTTCGGGTGGTTTATTCAACGCGTTTCGAAGCTCAAAGGCTTCTTCTTCAGGAAGTTTCCACACAAAGTTTCTGGATCTATTATTTGTCGCAGCAGCGCAGATGTAATCCACATTTCATTTATTATAACGAAGACACTTGATTAGCACATGAGCATGCTCAGATAACACCTTATCTGAGCATGTTTGCTCATCACAGATTCCCATTCGTATTATACAATTGTATGACAAAGTGTTTGCCCCTTCCTGATTTCCTGTTCTTTTGCATGTTTGTCACACTTAAATGTTTGAGATGACCAAATAAATTTAAATATTAGACAAAGATAGCACAATCATAAAATGCAGTTTTTATACGAAGGTCTTATTAGTAAAAGAAAATGAAATCCAAACCTACAGGGTCCTGTGTAAGAAAAAAAAAGTGATTGCCCCTAAACCTAATAACTGGTTGTGCCGCCCTTAGCAGCAACAACTGCAATCAAGAGTTTGTGATAACTGGCAATGAGTTTTTTTTCAACGCTTTGGAGGAATTTGGCCCACTCATCTTTGCAGAATTATTGTAATTTAGCCACATTGGAGGGTTTCCGAGCATGAGCTACCTTTTTAAGGTCATGCCACAGCATCTCAGTCGGCTTAAGGTCAGGACTTTGACTAGGCCACTGCAAAGTTTTAATTTAGTTTTTCTTAAGCCGTTCAGAGGTGGACTTGCTGGTATGTTTTGGATCATTGTCCTACTGCATAACCCAAGTGCACATCAGCTTAAGGTTACAAACAGATGGCCGGACATTTTCCTTCAGGATTTTTTGGTAGACAGCAGAATTCATGGTTCCATTTACCACCACAAGTCTTCCAGGTTCAGAAGCAGCAAAACAGCCCCAGACCATCACACTACCACCACCATTTTTTACTGTTGGTATGATGTTCTTGTTCTGAAATGCTGTGTTACTTCTACGCCAGATGTAATAGGACATACACCTTCCAAAAAGTTCAACTTTTGTCTTGTCAGTCCACAGAGTTTTTTTCCAAAAGTTTTGGGGATTATCAAGATGTTTTCTGGCAAAACTGAAGTGAACTTTTTGCTCAAGGGTGGTTTTCATAATGAAGCTCTGTCATGCAGGCCATTTTTGCCCAATCTCTTTCTTATAGTGGAGTCATGAACATTGACCTTAACTGAAGCAAGTGAGGTCTGAAGTTCTTTGGATGTGGGGTCTTTTGTGGTCTCTTGGATAAGTCGTTGTTATGCTCTTGGGGTAATTTTGATCGGCTGGCCACTCCTGAGAAAGATCACCATTGTTCCATATATTCACCATTGGTGGATAATGGTTCTCACTGTGGTTCGCCGGAGTCCCAAAGCTTCAGAAATGGCTTTATAACCTTTTCCAGACTGATAGAGCTCAATTAGTTTGTTTCTCATTTGTTCCAGAATTTCTGTTTATCCCTGCACAATGTCTAGCTTCGGAGGATTCGGTCTACTTCACTTTGTCAGACAGGTCCTATTTAAGTGGTTTCATGATAGAGAACAGTTGTGGCAGTCATCAGGCCTTGGTGAGGCCAAGGAATGTGATCTCAGCTTCCCAAAGATGTAATAAACAACATGTAATTTATGTGAGAAGGGGGGCAGTCACTTTTTCACACAGGGCCCCGCAGGTTTGGATTTCTTTTTTCTTTAATAATAAAGACTTTAATTTATAAACTGTATTTTTTATCACTCGTGTTACCTATGTCTAATAATTTGTTTGGTGATCTGAAACATTTATGTGTGACAAGCATGCAAAAGAATAGGAAATCAGGAAGGGGACAAACACGTTTTCACACAACTGTATGTCTCTTCAATTTGTCATGAGTTTTCCTCTTCTATCTATCTATCCATCTATCTTCTATCTATTATCTATCATCTATCTATTATCTATCATCTATCTATTATCTATCTATTATCTATCATCCATCTATCTATTATCTATCTATCATCTATCTATCATCTATCCATCTATCTATCTATCTTCTATCTATTATCTATCTATCTATCATCTATCTATTATCTATCTATCTATTATCTATCTATTATCTATCATCCATCTATTATCTATCTATCTATTATCTATCATCCATCTATCTATTATCTATCTATCATCTATCTATCATCTATCTATTATCTATCTATCATCTATCTATCTATTATCTATCATCCATCTATCTATTATCTATCTATCATCTATCATCTATCTATCTATCTACCTATCTATCTATCTATCATCTATCTATTATCTATCTATCATCTATCTATCTATCATCTATCATCTATCTATCATCTATCTATTATCTATCTATCATCTATCTATTATCTATCTATCTATCAATCATCTATCTATCTATTATCTATCTATCTATTATCTATCTATCTATCTATTATCTATCAAATTCAAATTCAAATTCAAATGAGCTTTATTGGCAGGACTAAGTACATGTTAGCATTGCCAAAGCATATGGTAAAAATACGGGGGTGGGGGAGGGGGGGGCATATAGAGGTCCAGGGAATATCAAATTCCTTTTAGAGGATAGGGGATGTTTCCAGGGTGGGGTATAGGAGTCCATGACATATCGGGCTCTTTAGTCGGGGGATAGGGATATGTCCAGTGTTGGGGTACGGGAGTCCATGACATATCAGGCTCCTCTTAGTCTGTGGCAGGCACTGACATATTCCGCTGCTACGGCCACTGCACTTTCCTCTTCCCCCAGTATTATCGGCAGTTTCTCTTCCTCCTCCTTGGAGGTGAAATCTGGGAGGAGATCAGACAGCCTCTTGAAGTGAGTGTCCCTCACTGCGGAGTATTTGGGGCACCTCAGCAGGAAGTGGGCCTCATCCTCCACGGCCTCCTGGGGGCACTGCTGGCAGAGTCTGTTCTCTCGAGACTTGTAGTTCTGTCGGTGCCGCCCGGATTCGATGAGTAGGCTGTGGGCGCTCAGTCTGTACCGGCTCAGGATCTGTCGATCTTTGGGGTTTTCTAGTTTCTCTAGATATGGGGCCAGTTTGTACTCCCTCTGTAGATTCCGGTATATTGTCAGTTTCTGGGATTTGTTTATGTCGTTCCTCCAGATGCTGAGATATTCCTCTTTGACTTTGTGTACCATTTTCTGGATTTCACCTTTTGTCAGGCCATGGAGGTTGATGGCTTGGTCAGACTGGCTTTGGGTACTTTTCCTTGGGAGGCTTCCTGAGGCTTCCTGGTGTAGGAAGGCTTTGTGATGGTAGGAGCTGGGACTGCTACTTTGTAGATGAGCCTTGAATGACAGCGCCTTCTTCTTTATTGCGATGTGTAGTGGGAATCTGCCCAGCTCTGCTCGGCAGGCGCTATTTGATGTGCTCCGATGGACTTGGAGAAGATGCTTGCAGAACTCTAGGTGGAATATTTCTGTCGGCCCAGCGTCCCACTTTGACCAGTTTGGGTATGAGACTGGGCCCCAGACCTCACTACCGTATAGAAGAATTGGGGCAATGATGGAGTCAAAAATTTTTAGCCATACGGTTACTGGTGCCTTGAGGTGGTACAGACGCCTTCTGATGGCATAAAAGGCTTTGGATGCCTTGTCTTTTAGTGACTCTATGGCTTGCTTGAAGCTCCCTGACTGGCTGAGTTCTAGGCCCAGGTAGGTGTACCTGTTGGTTTCAGTAAGTGGACGGTTGTCTATCATAAAGGTAGGATTGCCAGTGGGTTTCTGCTTTCTTTTCTGGAACACCATGATATTAGTTTTTTTTCTCGTTGATTGGCAGTGCCCATGTGCTGCTGAAGGTCTCTAGGATTTTCAGATGATCTTGGAGGCCTTTCTCAGTTGGTGATAACAGCACGAGGTCATCTATCTATCTATCTATCTATCTATCTATCTATCTATCTATCTATCTATCTATCTATCTATCTATCTATCATCTATCTATTATCTATCTATCTATCAATCATCTATCTATCTATTATCTATCTATCTATTATCTATCTATCTATCTATCTATCTATCTATCTATCTATCTATCTATCAATCTATCTATCATCTATCTATTATCTATCTATCTATCAATCATCTATCTATCTATTATCTATCTATATATCTATCTATCTATCTATCTATCTATCTATCTATCTATCTATCTATCTATCTATCTATCATCTATCTATTATCTATCTATCAATCATCTATCTATCTATTATCTATCTATCTATTATCTATCTATCTATCTATCTATCTATCTATCTATCTATCTATCTATCTATCTATCTATCTATCTATCTATCTATCTATCCATCTTTGTCCAGTAAGGGTTCAGCATAGGAAGTGAAATGTCACATAGGCCACTAATGTTTACTATATTTGCTCTTCAGTAAGAGTTCTGCTTCCATTATTTTTTATATAGATATATACAGTATGTGATCGATATGATATTTTTTCATCGCCTGTGATATATATTGGATCTATAGATAGATAACTCCATGGGTTACTATGTTGCCAATAGTTGTCGGTGCACATTTCCATGTATGTTTCTGTGTCTCGTACACCCTTGTGAGGACGTGATGATTTGTAACCTTCTATTTTTTGGGAACTTCCATGGTTCCCTCCCTGCTTTGTTTAGTCTGAGCTGCAGCCCTGTGATTAGGTGACAGCACCTCAGCGAATGATTTCCAGAATGGAGCAGGAATGTAATATTCCTGTGTGAAGACTTCGATAATGCTGAGACGTGGAGGTCGGGAATTTACAAGTCTTTATTTTACACCAACGCTGCAGTTTATTGCTAAACGGAGAGATGAAATATTTTCAGAAGTAGAAGATTGTGTCCAGATGGAAACCACAGAGCCACACACAGCACTGGTATATACGGATAGTATATAGAGTATACGAGCAGGAGCAGCGCTGTAGGGGTATACGGGAAAAGTCAGGTGTAGTCACCGGGACTTCTGTACATTATATAACGATATATCCCCCGCCCCTGTACATTATATAGTGATATATCCCACTCCTGTACATTATATACTGATATATCCCCCGCTTCTGTATATTATATAGTGATATATCCCCCTCCTGTACATTATATAGTGATATATCCCCCACTCCTGTATATTATATAGTGATATATCCCCCGCCCCAGTACACTATATAGTGATATATCCCCCGCTTCTGTATATTATATAGTGATATATCCCCCTCCTGTACATTATATAGTGATATATCCCCCACTCCTGTATATTATATAGTGATATATCCCCCGCCCCTGTACATTATATACTGATATATCGCCTGCTTCTGTATATTATATAGTGACATATCCCCCTCCTGTACATTATATAGTGATATATCCCCCGCCCCTGTACATTATATACTGATCTATTTCCTGCTTCTGTATATTATAAAGTGATATATCCCCCTACTGTACATTATATAGTGATATATCCCCCTCCTGTACATTATATAGTGATATATCCCCCTCCTGTACATTATATAGTGATATATCCCCCACTCCTGTATATTATATAGTGATATATCCCCCGCCCCTGTACATTATATACTGATATATCCCTGGAGCGCCCCCAGACACAGGGCCACGAGTTCTCGGTACCGGGCCTCTCTATCTCGGTCCTGGGGTTGTCACGGTGGCTGGACCCGGTCTGTGACCCTGCTAAGGGGCGTCCAATAAAGGTGGTAAAGTCTGTCAGGGATTTGTGACGCCACCTGTGGTATTCGGTCAGGATGACCGACGCTTCTGTGGGGTCCGTTGGGGTGATGGAATGGCAGCTGGGTGGTATAACTTCCCACAAGTGAAGTATGTCCCCAGGGCTTCCCAGCAAGGTAGATGGTGATGGTGTACGGTGCAGTCAATAATGAGGACACAGGGTTGCAGTTTCTTTACCTTTTACTTTACCTACCGACAATCTGCAAGGACTTTGAAGAGTTGGGGAAGAAAGTAAAGGAACTGGATGCACAGGTAGTTTTTTCTTCTATCCTTCCAGTAGACGGGCATGGCACCAGGAGATGGAACAGGATCCTTGATGCAAACAACTGGCTAAGACGATGGTGCAGACAACAAGGATTTGGATTCCTGGACCACGGTGTGAATTACTGGTATGATGGACTCCTCGCCAGAGACGGACTACACCTCAACAAACCTGGGAAACACACATTCGCCAGAAGACTCGCTACACTCATCAGGAGGGCGTTAAACTAGAAGAAGAGGGGACGGGAAGAAAAACATTAGACTCGAACAAAGACGACCCAGGAAAACATACTCAGAAGGGAGGTAAGAACATTTCTAAAACAATCCACAGTGAGGAGATTGGAACAAAACAAAATCCTCTAAACTGCATGCTCGCAAACGCCAGAAGCCTGACAAACAAGATGGAAGAACTAGAAGCAGAAATATCTACAGGTAACTTTGACATAGTGGGAATAACCGAGACATGGTTAGATGAAAGCTATGACTGGGCAGTTAACTTACAGGGTTACAGTCTGTTTAGAAAGGATCGTAAAAATCGGAGAGGAGGAGGGGTTTGTCTCTATGTAAAGTCTTGTCTAAAGTCCACTTTAAGGGAGGATATTAGCGAAGGGAATGAGGATGTCGAGTCCATATGGGTTGAAATTCATGGAGGGAAAAATGGTAACAAAATTCTCATTGGGGTCTGTTACAAACCCCCAAATATAACAGAAAGCATGGAAAGTCTACTTCTAAAGCAGATAGATGAAGCTGCAACCCATAATGAGGTCCTGGTTATGGGGGACTTTAACTACCCGGATATTAACTGGGAAACAGAAACCTGTGAAACCCATAAAGGCAACAGGTTTCTGCTAATAACCAAGAAAAATTATCTTTCACAATTGGTGCAGAATCCAACCAGAGGAGCAGCACTTTTAGACCTAATACTATCTAATAGACCTGACAGAATAACAAATCTGCAGGTGGTTGGGCATTTAGGAAATAGCGACCACAATATTGTGCAGTTTCACCTGTCTTTCACTAGGGGGACTTGTCAGGGAGTCACAAAAACATTGAACTTTAGGAAGGCAAAGTTTGAACAGCTTAGAGATGCCCTTAATCTGGTAGACTGGGACAATATCCTCAGAAATGAGAATACAGATAATAAATGGGAAATGTTTAAGAACATCCTAAATAGGCAGTGTAAGCGGTTTATACCTTGTGGGAATAAAAGGACTAGAAATAGGAAAAACCCAATGTGGCTAAACAAAGAAGTAAGACAGGCAATTAACAGTAAAAAGAAAGCATTTGCACTACTAAAGCAGGATGGCACCATTGAAGCTCTAAAAAACTATAGGGAGAAAAATACTTTATCTAAAAAACTAATTAAAGCTGCCAAAAAGGAAACAGAGAAGCACATTGCTAAGGAGAGTAAAACTAATCCCAAACTGTTCTTCAACTATATCAATAGTAAAAGAATAAAAACTGAAAATGTAGGCCCCTTAAAAAATAGTGAGGAAAGAATGGTTGTAGATGACGAGGAAAAAGCTAACATATTAAACACCTTCTTCTCCACGGTATTCACGGTGGAAAATGAAATGCTAGGTGAAATCCCAAGAAACAATGAAAACCCTATATTAAGGGTCACCAATCTAACCCAAGAAGAGGTGCGAAACCGGCTAAATAAGATTAAAATAGATAAATCTCCGGGTCCGGATGGCATACACCCACGAGTACTAAGAGAACTAAGTAATGTAATAGATAAACCATTATTTCTTATTTTTAGTGACTCTCTAGCGACAGGGTCTGTTCCGCAGGACTGGCGCATAGCAAATGTGGTGCCAATATTCAAAAAGGGCTCTAAAAGTGAACCTGGAAATTATAGGCCAGTAAGTCTAACCTCTATTGTTGGTAAAATATTTGAAGGGTTTCTGAGGGATGTTATTCTGGATTATCTCAATGAGAATAACTGTTTAACTCCATATCAGCATGGGTTTATGAGAAATCGCTCCTGTCAAACCAATCTAATCAGTTTTTATGAAGAGGTAAGCTATAGAC
Organism: Ranitomeya imitator; assembly: GCF_032444005.1. Lineage (NCBI taxonomy): Eukaryota > Metazoa > Chordata > Amphibia > Anura > Dendrobatidae > Ranitomeya > Ranitomeya imitator. The sequence continues at coordinate 143,551,382 of NC_091290.1, forward strand.
TGGACCACGGTGAGTCATTGGACGTGGTATATCTCGATTTTTCCAAAGCGTTTGATACCGTGCCGCACAAGAGGTTGGTACACAAAATGAGAATGCTTGGTCTGGGGGAAAATGTGTGTAAATGGGTTAGTAACTGGCTTAGTGATAGAAAGCAGAGGGTGGTTATAAATGGTATAGTCTCTAACTGGGTCGCTGTGACCAGTGGGGTACCGCAGGGGTCAGTATTGGGACCTGTTCTCTTCAACATATTCATTAATGATCTGGTAGAAGGTTTACACAGTAAAATATCGATATTTGCAGATGATACAAAACTATGTAAAGCAGTTAATACAAGAGAAGATAGTATTCTGCTACAGATGGATCTGGATAAGTTGGAAACTTGGGCTGAAAGGTGGCAGATGAGGTTTAACAATGATAAATGTAAGGTTATACACATGGGAAGAGGGAATCAATATCACCATTACACACTGAACGGGAAACCACTGGGTAAATCTGACAGGGAGAAGGACTTGGGGATCCTAGTTAATGATAAACTTACCTGGAGCAGCCAGTGCCAGGCAGCAGCTGCCAAGGCAAACAGGATCATGGGGTGCATTAAAAGAGGTCTGGATACACATGATGAGAGCATTATACTGCCTCTGTACAAATCCCTAGTTAGACCGCACATGGAGTACTGTGTCCAGTTTTGGGCACCGGTGCTCAGGAAGGATATAATGGAACTAGAGAGAGTACAAAGGAGGGCAACAAAATTAATAAAGGGGATGGGAGAACTACAATACCCAGATAGATTAGCGAAATTAGGATTATTTAGTCTAGAAAAAAGACGACTGAGGGGCGATCTAATAACCATGTATAAGTATATAAGGGGACAATACAAATATCTCGCTGAGGATCTGTTTATACCAAGGAAGGTGACGGGCACAAGGGGGCATTCTTTGCGTCTGGAGGAGAGAAGGTTTTTCCACCAACATAGAAGAGGATTCTTTACTGTTAGGGCAGTGAGAATCTGGAATTGCTTGCCTGAGGAGGTGGTGATGGCGAACTCAGTCCAGGGGTTCAAGAGAGGCCTGGATGTCTTCCTGGAGCAGAACAATATTGTATCATACAATTATTAGGTTCTGTAGAAGGACGTAGATCTGGGTATTTATTATGATGGAATATAGGCTGAACTGGATGGACAAATGTCTTTTTTCGGCCTTACTAACTATGTTACTATGTTACTATGTTACTGAAGGTTTCAGGATCTTCAATCCAGGGCACTGTCAACAGGGCTGTCTGAGACCGGCCGGTCCGAAGGCACATCCAGAGTTCCCTTTGCAGGTGGAAATCAGTGTCTACCCAGTAGCGCCTGTGTGTTGTAGTGCTTACCTGCTGAGCATTCGGGATAGTCCTCACAACTTCTGTTCTCGTTCTTTCTTCTCTTCTCCGTCCCCCAAGTATGTTATGGCTAGGACGCACCTTTTTGACAGGTAGGCCTGGAGTTATTCTGGAACCCTAGTGTCGCCCCTCTCCCACGATTGCCTCCTATGTCCTTCTTAGGTGTTGTATGGTAGACCGCCAACCTGTAATTAACTGTCCTGCCGCTGTTGAAGTAATGCGTGAAGACTGTTACTTCCTCGGTGCTCCGGCCACCGCTATGCGCCTCAGTAAGATGTTGCCTCGGTCTCACGGCACGACTCCTACTGGTTCTTCTTTGTACTTGATCTCTTATCTCACTGTCCACAATATCCTTCGCTTCGTGTCCTTTCTTTAGATACCGCCGCAAGGTAGTGCAGGCGCGGTTCCGTAACAATCTGTCCTTTCGCTAGGTACCTGCCAGATTTCCCAGTTCTGACAGGTCCTCCCTGGAGCTCTGCCAGGCTTCGTTCTCCTTAACTTCCTGTCCAACCCCTAGTTTTACCAATGTGAGGAGTAGCCCAATAAATAAAGCCTTTTACTCCCCCTAGTGGCCGGAGTGTGAAGTGTAATGTGTGCTGGTGATACCTGGTCAGTAGAACTTCTTTAGTGCAGTCAGACGTACCATCACTCCCCTTAGTGGCAGAGCGACGTTACTGCAATGACCAGATCTCTGGGGCGCTGCATCCCCCTCCTGTACATTATATAGTGATATATCCCCTGCTCCTATACATTATATAGTGATATATCCCCGCGCCTGTACATTATATAGTGATATATCCCTGCTCCTGTACATTATATAATGATATATCCCCCGCTCCTGTACATTATATAATGATATATCCCCCGCTCCTGTACATTATATAATGATATATCCCCTGCTCCTGTACATTATATAGTGATATATCCCTGCTCCTGTACATTATATAATGATATATCCCCCGCTCCTGTACATTATATAATGATATATCCTCCGCTCCTGTACATTATATAGTGATCTATCCCCGCTCCTGTACATTATATAATGATATATCCCCCTCATGTACTTGATATAGTGATATATCCCCCGCTTCTGTATAATATATAGTGATATATCCCCCCTCTCCTGTACATTATATAGCTATATATCCCCCCGCTCCTGTACATTATATAGTGATATATCCCCCTCATGTACATTATATAGTGATATATCCCCCGCTTCTGTATAATATATAGTGATATATCCCCCCTCTCCTGTACATTATATAGCTATATATCCCCCCGCTCCTGTACATTATATAGTGATATATCCCCCTCATGTACATTATATAGTGATATATCCCCCGCTTCTGTATAATATATAGTGATATATCCCCCCTCTCCTGTACATTATATAGATATATATCCCCCCGCTCCTGTACATTATATAATGATATATCCCCCTTAATGTATATTATATAGATATATATTCCCGCTCCTGTACATTATATAGAAATATATCCCCGCTCCTGTACATGATATAGATATACATCCCCCCTCCTGTACATTATATAATGATATATCTCCCTTACTGTATATTATATAGATATATATCCCCCTTACTGTATATTATATAAATATATATTCCCACTCCTGTACATGATATAGATATATATCTCCCTTATTGTATATTATATAGATATATATTCCCGCTCCTGTACATGATATGGATATATATCTCCCTTATTGTATATTATATAGATATATATTCCCGCTCCTGTGCATTATATAGATATATATCTCCCTTATTGTATATTATATAGGTATATATTCCCGCTCCTGTGCATTATATAGATATATATCTCCCTTATTGTATATTATATAGATATATATTCCTGCTCCTGTGCATTATATAGATATATATCCCCCCGCTCCTGTACATTATATAGATATATATTCCCGCTCCTGTACATGATATAGATATATATCCCCCTCGCCATCGGATAATGTGTCGCTTTGTATGTTCGGTTCTCGGTGTGGACTGGTTGTGGTTGTGCTGAGATCAGTCTTTCGCTCCATTATGGCGCTGCGTCCGTCCATCTGTTACTTGTCATTATTAGTCCGGGGATCTGTATTCGTTGACTGATATAATATTTGGGAATGTGAGCGTATCTCGGCACACAGGAGCCTTTGTTCTGCCGCGCTTTCATCTGAAGTATGGGAGCTGCTTTCCTGTGACGGCCGATCAGCGCACATCTGAATCCTCTGTCGGGGCGCGGCGCGCTCAGGTGATAGCGGGGTCTGTTCGGGAAGGGAAGGTCCGGATTGTGTCACGTTTGGCAGGTAACTGGCACATTTTTATCACTTTCCAATAAGACAGCTGCTTTTTATTCAGTGCTGGGAATTGGGGTGTGGGGGCCACCGTCATGGGGTCGGGGCGGCCCTCCAGGTGCATCTCTTGTCGGGAAGTCTCCGAGATAATAAATTCATCTAAATGTGAGTTATTGTTCTGTTAGCATCATTGCTTCCCATCAAGGTGAATCCTTTCTAGGACAAGGCTACCGGTGACTGTAGATTTAAGATGAGCTATTGTCCTATTTTATCCGCCATTTCCACATGGCTGACCTGCAATACCAGACATTTCCTGCATGCAGAAATGGCGCTGTTTTCGGAAAAATTACCATTTTTTGGACCTTATTTATCAACTATTTTTCACCAGTTTTCTGGCGTGCGTCTGTAAACGTCACACATTGTTGTTGCACCAACCTTTTTAAGACGTAGACACTGCTTACCCGGGAAGATTTACACCAGAGTTTACCCCAGGAAGGTGCCATAAATTGCACAGACTGTAGTATTTTTCTTGCGATGGAGCAGATCCGCCAAATTAATTAAGAATGACTCCTTCTACTTGAGCGATACCTTCGAAATCCGTGCACAAAAATCAGCCTTACCTGCGATAGCAGACTCAACCTGTCAACAGGGATAGCGCTGTTTCTGAAAAAAAAATGTTTGTTTCTTTTCAAGGTTTGCATGCAAACAAAAAAAAAAACGTAAAATGCAAAAAAAATTCCTTTTGCCATGTCCTGCATCTGTAATTCTGCCACATTTTCCCAGCCACTTGTAAGTTTCCCAAAATCGCATCTATGAGGAGTATATTGGGGAAGAAGGTGGGAGTGTCGCGGACCACCCCTGATTCTTAGCTATATCTGGAGGGTTGTACGTACATGTAATCAGCAGTGGTAGAGGCGTATTAGCACAGTGATGGATATATGTGCGAGTCCTCGGCGCACATCATTTCGAAACAATCAGACCCAATTTGAATAATGTATTTTGCGGATTTAACGTGAAGATGCAAACGTGGAGGCCGGTCTTATGGCTCAAGGGTTAACGCAGCGTTTCCGTTCTATCGCTAGGAGGGAAAAAAGTTGCTCAATGTGCTAGAATGGCGGTATAATATTCCAATCAATGTGAGATAACGAGGGTAATAATGATGAATGTTTCGCTCACGTTCGCTCGTTTGGATGATTAGAGTCATTATTTCTCCATCAGGACGTATCTAAACCGACACCGGGTTACCCATCCCCAGCGCTAACATCATGAGGCCTGACACCTTACAGGAGGACGGAACGAGCAATTCCTGGTCGTAGGAGTGGAAGGGTGCGGATAGCCGGAAAAAGTGTCAAACTTCCCAAGTATGAAATGAGCATGGGATCACTGAGGACTTCACGAGAAGTGGGATCAGATGGAGGTTGCATCATTTTAGACCTCTTATATCATTGTAGCCAGGAACTAGGCTGCCAGATCCTAATATTCCCACGGACCTTCACTAGTAATGAGCGAAGCTTCTTCAGAAGAGTCCGATACTTTGCTCTTCAGAAGAGTCCGATACTTTGCTCTAAGCCGTTCTTGGATGATTTTAGCCGTTTTGGGCCATTATCCTGTTGGAGGATCCATGACACTGAGACCAAGTTATCTGACACTGGGTAACACAGATCGCTGCTTGATAGTCTTGAGATTTCATTATACCCCATGCAAATTCAAGATTCCTTGTGTCAGATGAAGCAAAGCAGCCACAAAATATCTCCAAGCCTCCACCATGTGTCACAGTAGGTGCAATGTTCTTTTCTTTGTAGGCTTCATTTTTGCATCTGTGAACATAGATGTGACTCCAAAAAGCTTCAGATTTGTCTCATCTGTCCAAAAGACATTCTCCCAGAAGCTTTGTGGCTTGTCCATATGCATTTTGGCACATATCAGTCTGGCTTTCTCATGATTTGTATTCAATAGTGGTTTCGTCCTCGGTCGTCTTCCATGAATTCCATTTTGGTCAAGACAGCGACTGACGGTGCCATCTGACACTGATGGACTTTGACCCTAGAGTTCTTATATTCTATTTGGGAATTGTTCTGGGCTCTTTGGTTACCATTAGTGAAGAACGAATGTTATCTGAAGGTGTTATCAGACCGTGCTCAGGTCACGTGCTTACTGAGTGACTTCGGCGTACTTGAATATTATGTTCGAGTCCCTCGGCTGCATGTCTCACGCCTGTTCGAAAGCTGTCGAACAGTTGTGAGACATTCAGGTGCAGGGACTCGAACATATTATTTGAGTATGCCGATGACACTAAGTTAGCACACAAGCATGTTTGAATAACACCTTTTCCGAGCACGTTCGCTCATCAGTAACCTTCACCCATGTGACCAGCAAAAACAAAGAAAGCAAAGGAGGGCACACCGTAGCGATGGGTTTTATGGCTTGTTCCATTGTATTGGATCAGATCCTCCACAGCGACGTGGTCATTCTCGCCCACAATGGGTAGCGATCATCAGGCTATCTTGGCATGGGATGGTGGCCGAATTAACCAGCTGAGGACCTCTTTATTACTACTTGTAGGTAGATGTTTCTTCGTTGGTCGGAATATTGATGGATCCAAGATCAGGTTATCCCTATTGTGAGTACCAGAGAGCGGTGACATCAGGCTCTACCCAACAGGCGAGTGACGGATCCTACAATAGGTCTTACATTGTCAGAATTGGGGTGCACCAGTATCTCCAATAAGTCACCAACTTTTTGGTTGTTATATGGGACTTCACCTTCTCTGAATGGCTCTGACAATGACACTGACACTTGGGATTTTGAAAAATGTCACTGACACTCGGGGTACAGGATAATGACACTGATACTCCGGGAACAGGATAAGGAAGCACTTGTGGGGTACATGATAATGACACTGACACTCGGGGTACAGGATAATGACACTGACACTCGGGGTACGGGATAATGACACTCTGGGTACAGGATAATGACACTGACACTCGGGGTACAGGATAATGACACTGTCACTTGGAGTACAGGATAATGACACTGACACTCGGGGTACAGGATAAGGACACTGAAACTCGGGGTACAGGATAATGACTGACACTCGGGGTACAGGATAATGACACTGACACTCGGAGTACAGGATAATGACACTGACACTCTGGATACAGGATAATGACACTGATACTCCGGGAACAGGATAAGGAAGCACTTGTGGGGTACATGATAATGACACTGACACTCGGGGTACAGGATAATGACACTGACACTCGGGGTACAGGATAATGACACTCGGGGTACAGGATAATGACACTGACACTCGGGGTACAGGATAATGACACTGTCACTTGGAGTACAGGATAATGACACTGACACTCGGGGTACAGGATAAGGACACTGAAACTCGGGGTACAGGATAATGACACTGACATTTGGGGTACAGGATAAGGAGACTGACACTTGGGGTACAGTTTAAGGACACTGACACTCGGGTACAGGATAATGACACTGACACTCGGGGTACAAGATAAGGACACTGATACTCGGGGAACAGGATAATGACACTGACACTTGGGGTACAGGATAATGACACTGACACTCGGGGTACAGGATAATGACACTGACACTCGGGGTACAGGATAATGACACTGACACTCGGGGTACGGGATAATAACACTGACACTCGGGGTACAGGATAATGACACTGACACCCGGGGTACAGGATAATGACACTGACATTCGGGGTACAGGATAATGATGCTGACACTCGGGGTACAGAATAAGGACGCTGACACTCGGGGTACAGGATAATGACGCTGACACTCGGGGTACAGGATAAGGACGCTGACACTCGGGGTACAGGATAAGGACGCTGACACTCGGGGTACAGGATAAGGACGCTGACACTCGGGGTACAGGATAAGGATGCTGACACTCGGGGTACAGGATAAGGATGCTGACACTCAGGGTTCAGGATAAGGAGGCTGACACTCGGGGTACAGGATAAGGACGCTGACACTCGGGGTACAGGATAATTACACTGACACTCGGAGTACAGGATAATGACACTGACACTCTGGATACAGGATAATGACACTGATACTCCGGGAACAGGATAAGGAAGCACTTGTGGGATACATGATAATGACACTGACACTCGGGGTACAGGATAATGACACTCGGGGTACAGGATAATGACACTGACACTCGGGGTACAGGATAATGACACTGTCACTTGGAGTACAGGATAATGACACTGACACTCGGGGTACAGGATAATGACACTGACACTCAGGGTACAGGATAAGGACACTGAAACTCGGGGTACAGGATAATGACACTGACATTTGGGGTACAGGATAAGGAGACTGACACTTGGGGTACAGTTTAAGGACACTGACACTCGGGTACAGGATAATGACACTGACACTCAGGGTACAAGATAAGGACACTGATACTCGGGGAACAGGATAATGACACTGACACTCGGGGTACAGGATAATGACACTGACACTCGGGGTACAGGATAATGACACTGACACTCGGGGTACAGGATAATGACACTGACACTCGGGGTACAGGATAAGGACGCTGACACTCGGGGTACAGGATAAGGACGCTGACACTCGGGGTACAGGATAAGGATGCTGACACTCGGGTAACAGGATAAGGACGCTGACACTCGGGGTACAGGATAATTACACTGACACTCGGGGTACAGGATAATTACAGTGACACTCGGGGTACAGGATAATTACAGTGACACTCGGGGTACAGGATAATGATGCTGACACTCGGGGTACAGGATAATGACACTGACACTCGGGGTACAGGATAATTACACTGACACTCGGGGTACAGGATAATTACACTGACACTCGGGGTACAGGATAATTACACTGACACTCGGGGTACAGGATAATTACACTGACACTCGGGGTACAGGATAATTACACTGACACTCGGGGTACAGGATAATGACGCTGACACTCGGGGTACAGGATAAGGACGCTGACACTCGGGGTACAGGATAAGGACGCTGACACTCGGGGTGCAGGATAAGGACGCTGACACTCGGGGTACAGGATAAGGAGGCTGACACTCGGGGTACAGGATAATGACGCTGACACTCGGGGTACAGGATAAGGACGCTGACACTCGGGGTTCAGGATAATTACACTGACACTCGGGGTACAGGATAATTACACTGACACTCAGGGTACAGGATAATTACACTGACACTCGGGGTACAGGATAAGGACGCTGACACTCGGGGTACAGGATAAGGATGCTGACACTCGGGGTACAGGATAAGGACGCTGACACTCGGGGTGCAGGATAAGGACGCTGACACTCGGGGTGCAGGATAAGGACGCTGACACTCGGGGTACAGGATAAGGAGGCTGACACTCGGGGTACAGGATAATGACGCTGACACTCGGGGTACAGGATAAGGACGCTGATACTCAGGGTACAGGATAATTACACTGACACTCGGGGTACAGGATAAGGACGCTGACACTCTGGGTACAGGATAAGGACGCTGACACTCGGGGTACAGGATAAGGACGCTGACACTCGGGGTGCAGGATAAGGACGCTGACACTCGGGGTGCAGGATAAGGACGCTGACACTCGGGGTACAGGATAAGGAGGCTGACACTCGGGGTACAGGATAATGACGCTGACACTCGGGGTACAGGATAAGGACGCTGATACTCAGGGTACAGGATAAGGACGCTGACACTTGGGGTACAGGAAAAGGACGCTGACACTTGGGGTACAGGATAATGACGCTGACACTCGGGGTACAGGATAAGGACGCTGACACTCGGGGTACAGGATAAGGACGCTGACACTCGGGGTACAGGATAAGGACGCTGACACTCGGGGTACAGGATAAGGACGCTGACACTCGGGGTACAGGATAAGGAGGCTGACACTCGGGGTGCAGGATAATGACACTGACACTTCAGGGTACAGGATAAGGACACTGACACTCGGGGTTCAGGATAAGGACACTGACACTCGGGGTACAGGATAAGGACACTGACACTCGGGGTACAGGATAAGGACACTGACACTCGGGGTTCAGGATAAGGACACTGACACTCGGGGTTCAGGATAAGGACACTGACACTCGGGGTACAGGATAAGGACACTGACACTCGGGGTACAGGATAAGGACACTGACACTCGGGGTTCAGTATAAGGACACTGACACTCGGGGTACAGGATAAGGACACTGACTCGGGGCACAGGATAAGGACGCTGACACTCAGGGTACAGGATAAGGACACTGACACTCGGGGTACAGGATAAGGACACTGACACTCGGGGCACAGGATAAGGACGCTGACACTCAGGGTACAGGATAAGGACACTGACACTCGGGGTACAGGATAAGGACACTGACTCGGGGTACCCGGTTGCTCTGTGATTTGAGCTTCTGCATTGCCCCGTGGCCCCCCATGTATCACGCTCCCCTCCATCAGCATGTAGGTCACATTACGATGCTGTTAGATGTCGGCCATCGGCTCGGGGAGACTATTTGTGACGCGCAGAGCACTTTTGCTGTGTCAGCAGTTTTCCTCCGGTATTTCTCACACAGTTGTGCCAGAGAAGACAGAGCCCGGCACTGATGATCCATGGATCTCTGGCTACCATGTGTGTTTTATGGCTTCATTGATGGGCATTGTACGCGGCTCGAATAATCGGGGTCTCAGTTGTTGTTTTTTTTTTTCAGTTTAGAGGCGCAATTTATGGATTCCTAATGTTCTTGTAAGTAACTGCTGAATGCACAATTATAGGCCGGGTAATTATATATTTATGGTTATAAATAAATACATATGCATATTTTATCAGGCCCCAGATTATTTCATATATCACAGCGGCCTGTGGAAACCATGCAGGGGATTGGCTTTCTCGCTAAGATTTATGTGGATATTTTAGGACGCCGCGCCGGTGGAGACTAATAGTCTTTTCTTCGGTCCCTTAACAGTCGATACAGGATCCATCTACTGTATATTTCAGGTCAATTTACTTAGAACCGGGGATCTCTTGTAACCGCACAGCACTACAGATACTCAGGGAGGTTAATGGATTTTGCTATCTACTGTTGCGTGATATGACTCTTCCTAATTTCGACACTTGTCCTGCAATGGAAATGAGTGGCTCAGGAGCATTGAGGATAGAGGATAGATATCTGATATCCATATCAGAGACTGACAGCCATCTCCATATCATTATACATCCAGAACAGCTGTCAGTCACGTACTAGCTCCGCCCATTGGACTCATAAGCTTAGAAAGAGTTACAATGAATACAACACAAGTTATAATGAATCTTTTATTACAAACTACATATCAATCTGCTCCGCTCATCCCGCTCTATATCATGATGCCTGTAGATACGCCGATACGTGAGAGTTAATAGGTCGCCTCTGGCAGATTGGGATGGATGATTGGATACAGGGGTGTAATGATCGCGGTTGTTGAGGGCGTGATCGGGTCCCTGTGGGTGAGGGGCCCGCCGGCGCCAGTGCAAGCCTCAACTGGATGTGCATCCTCGGGAAAGTGAGTAGAATCATCAATTTTATTTCTATGCATTAAAGAACAGCGTCAGAATGTGTGACATATACCAGGATGGGGCCCAGGATGGAGGACATGTATACCAGGAACGGGAACATATACAGTCATGGCCAAAAGTATTGACACCCCTGCATTTCTGTCAGATAATACTCAGTTTTTCCTTAAAATGATTGCAAACACAAATTATTTGGTATTATCTTCATTTAATTTGTCTTAAATGAAAAACACAAAAGAGAATGAAGCAAAAAGCAAAACATTGATCATTTCACACAAAACTCCAAAAATGGGCCAGACAAAAGTATTGGCACCCTCAGCCTAATACTTGGTTGCTCAACCTTTAGCCAAAATAACTGCGACCAACCGCTTCCGGTAACCATCAATGAGTTTCTTACAATGCTCTGCTGGAATTTTAGACCTTTCTTCTTTGGCAAACTGCTCCAGGTCCCTGATATTTGCAGGCGCCTTCTCCAAACTGCCATTTTTAGATCTCTCCACAGGTGTTCTATGGGATTCAGGTCTGGACTCATTGCTGGCCACCTTAGAAGTCTCCAGTGCTTTCTCTTAAACCATTTTCTAGTGCTTTTTGAAGTGTGTTTTGGGTCATTGTCCTGCTGGAAGACCCATGACCTCTGAGGGAGACCCAGCTTTCTCATACTGGGCCCTACATTATACTGCAAAATTTGTTGGTAGTCTTCAGACTTCATAATGCCATGCACACGGTCAAGCACTCCAGTGCCAGAGGCAGCAAAGCAACCCCAAAACATCAGGGAAACCTCTGTCATGATTGACTGTAGGGACCGTGTTCTTTTCTTTTAGTGCCTCTTTTTTTCTCCTGTAAACTCTATGTTGATGCCTTTGCCCAAAAAGCTCTACTTTTGTCTTATCTGACCAGAGAACATTCTTCCAAAACGTTTTAGGCTTTTTCAGGTAAGTTTTGGCAAACTCCAGCCTGGCTTTTTATGTCTCGGGGTAAGAAGTGGGGTCTTCCTGGGTCTCCTACCATACAGTCCCTTTTCATTCAGATGCCGACGGATAGTACGGGTTGACATTGTTGTACCCTCGGACTGCAGGGCAGCTTGAACTTGTTTAGATGTTAGTCGAGGTTCTTTGTCCAACATCCGCACAATCTTGCGTTGAAATCTCTTGTCAATTTTTCTTTTCCGTCCACATCTAGGGAGGTTAGCCACAGTGCCATGGGCTTTACACTTCTTGATGACACTGCGCACGGTAGACACAGGAACATTCAGGTCTTTGGAGATGGACTTGTAGCCTTGAGATCGCTCATGCTTCCTCACAATTTGGTTTCTCAAGTCCTCAGACAGTTCTTTGGTCTTCTTTCTTCTCTCCATGCTCAATGTGGTACACAGAAGGACACAGGACAGAGGTTGAGTCAACTTTAATCCATGTCAACTGGCTGCAAGTGTGATTTAGTTATTGCTAACACCTGTTAGGTGCCAAAGGTAAGTTACAGGTGCTGTTAATTACACAAATTAGAGAAGCATCACATGATTTTTTGAACGGTACCAATACTTTTGTCCACCCCCTTTTTTATGTTTGGGGTGGAATTATATCCATATTGGCTTTAGGACAATTCTTTTTGTGTTTTTTCATTTAAGACAAATTAAATGAAGATAATAATACTAAATAATTTGTGTTTGCAATCATTTTCAGGAAGAAAATGAGTATTATCTGACAGAATTGCAGGGGTGTCAATACTTTTGGCCATGACTGTATACCAGGATGGGGCCCAGGATGGAGGACATGTATAACAGGAACAGGAACATATATACCAGGATGGGGCCCAGGATGGAGGGCATGTATACCAGGAACAGGAACATATATACCAGGATGGGGCCCAGGATGGAGGACATGTATACCAGGAACAGGAACATATATACCAGGATGGGGCCCAGGATGGAGGACATGTATACCAGGAACAGGAACATATATACCAGGATGGGGCCCAGGATGGAGGACATGTATACCAGGAACAGGAACATATATACCAGGATGGGGCCCAGGATGGAGGACATGTATACCAGGAACGGGAAGATATAATACCAGGATAGGGCCCAGGATGGAGGGCATGTATACCAGAAACAGGAACATATATATCAGGATGGGGCCCAGGATGGAGGACATGTATACCAGGAACAGGAACATATATATTAGGATGGGGCCCAGGATGGAGGGCATGTATACCAGGAACAGGAACATATATATCAGGATGGGGCCCAGGATGGAGGACATGTATACCAGGAACGGGAAGATATATACCGGGATAGGGCCCAGGATGGAGGACATGTATACCAGGAACAGGAACATATATACCTGGATGGGGCCCAGGATGGAGGACATGTATACCAGGAACATATATATCAGGATGGGGCCCAGGATGGAGGGCATGTAAACCAGGAACAGGAACATATATACCAGGATGGGGCCCAGGATGGAGGACATGTATGCCAGGAACATATATACCAGGATGGAGGACATGTATACCAGGAACAGGAACATATATATCAGGATGGGGCCCAGGATGGAGGACATGTATACCAGGAACGGGAACATATATATCAGGATGGGGCCCAGGATGGAGGACATGTATACCAGGAACAGGAACATATATACCAGGATGGGGCCCAGGATGGAGGACATGTATAACAGGAACATATATACCAGGATGGGGCCCAGGATGGAGGATATGTATACCAGGAACGGGAAGATATATATCAGGATGGGGCCCAGGATGGAGGACATGTATAACAGGAACATATATACCAGGATAGGGCCCAGGATGGAGGACATGTATACCAGGAACGGGAACATATATATCAGGATGGGGCCCAGGATGGAGGACATGTATACCGGGAACATATATATCAGGATGGGGCCCAGGATGGAGGATATGTATACCAGGAACAGGAACATGTATATCAGGATGGGGCCCAGGATGGAGGGCATGTATACCAGGAACGGGAACATATATATCAGGATGGGGCCCAGGATGGAGGACATGTATACCAGGAACGGGAACATATATACCAGGATGGGGCCCAGGATGGAGGACATGTATAACAGGAACATATATACCAGGATGGGGCCCAGGATGGAGGACATGTATACCAGGAACGGGAAGATATATATCAGGATGGGGCCCAGGATGGAGGACATGTATAACAGGAACATATATACCAGGATAGGGCCCAGGATGGAGGACATGTATACCAGGAACGGGAAGATATATATCAGGATGGGGCCCAGGATGGAGGACATGTATACCAGGAACGGGAACATATATATCAGGATGGGGCCCAGGATGGAGGACATGTATACCAGGAACGTGAACATATATACCAGGATGGGGCCCAGGATGGAGGTCATGTATAACAGGAACATATATACCAGGATGGGGCCCAGGATGGAGGACATGTACACCAGGAACGGGAAGATATATACCAGGATAGGGCCCAGGATGGAGGACATGTATACCAGGAACAGGAACATATATATCAGGATGGGGCCCAGGATGGAGGACATGTATACCAGGAACGGGAACATATATATCAGGATGGGGCCCAGGATGGAGGACATGTATACCAGGAACGGGAACATATATATCAGGATGGGGCCCAGGATGGAGGACATGTATACCAGGAACAGGAACATATATATCAGGATGGGGCCCAGGATGGAGGGCATGTATACCAGTTACAGGAACATATATATCAGGATGGGGCCCAGGATGGAGGACATGTATACCAGGAACGGGAACATATATATCAGGATGGGGGCCAGGATGGAGGACATGTATAACAGGAACATATATATCAGGATGGGGCCCAGGATGGAGGACATGTATACCAGGAACAGGAACATATATATCAGGATGGGGGCCAGGATGGAGGACATGTATAACAGGAACAGGAACATATATATCAGGATGGGGCCCAGGATGGAGGACATGTATACCAGGAACAGGAACATATATACCAGGATGGGGCCCAGAATGGAGGACATGTATACCAGGAATGGGAAGATATATACCAGGATGGGGGCCAGGATGGAGGACATGTATACCAGGAACAGGAACATATATACCAGGATGGGGCCCAGGATGGAGGACATGTATACTAGGAACGGGAACATATATATCAGGATGGGGGCCAGGATGGAGGACATGTATAACAGGAACATATATACCAGGATGGGGCCCAGAATGGAGGACATGTATACCAGGAACGGGAAGATATATACCAGGATAGGGCCCAGGATGGAGGACATGTATACCAGGAACAGGAACATATATACCAGGATGGGGCCCAGGATGGAGGACATGTATACCAGGAACGGGAACATATATATCAGGATGGGGGCCAGGATGGAGGACATGTATAACAGGAACATATATACCAGGATGGGGCCTGGGATAAGGGACATACATACCAGGATGAGGAAAATACAGTATATAACAGGATGGGGCCCAGGATGAGGGACACATACACCAGAATGGGAAACAAACATATATAAAAAGATGGGGCCAGGGATTGAGGACATATGCACCAGTATATATATATATATATATATATATATATATGTATATATATGTATATATATATATATACCAGCATGAGTGACATATATACCAGGAAGGACATTACTACAAAATGGGAGTGAGGACAACTCATGTGTCCTTATAGAATTTGGAACGTTACAAGGGTCCATACATCTGACCAACATGGAGGGATGTGGTTGGGTCTCTGTGGCAGGGGGGCAGGTCCAAATTTTGCTCCAGGGCCCTTTGGACTGTATATACACCACTGGATGGAGAGATAGATAATAGATAGATGATAGATAATAGATAAATAATAGATGATAGATAATAGATAGATAATAGATCATAGATAGATAATAGATCATAGATAGATAATAGATAGATGATAGATAAATAATAGATGATAGATAATAGATAGATAATAGATGATAGATAGATAGATATTAAATAACAGATAGATACTAGATGGATAATAGATAGATAATAGATTGATAGATAATAGATAATAAATAATAGATATATAATAGATTGATGAATAATAGATAATAGATAGATAGATAGAAGATAGATAGATAGATGAATAACAGATAGATAATAGATGAATGATAAATAGATGGGATATATATGATCTGTATTTTATGATGGATGGACATGCATGAGACAGACACACGGACAGATACGCCATCTTCCGCCCTCGTCTCAGTTTATATTGATGGCATGGTGACAATTAATCCCAGTGAAACACATAAGGCAGCACTCTATAGCCTGCAAACATAAAATATGACGATTGGATTGCTTATTGCACTAGAAATATGTAGACTAGAGAATGCTTAGCGCATGAATTGGCCAATTAATCCCGGGACCCGACACTGATGATCCCCTCCGTGTAATTGATGCTCAGGACCCGGCCCAGTGGTTGGTAAACTAGATCCATTTTCCTGGTCCCGATGTCTCCTCTCCCTGCGAACGTCAGACGGCTCGGATCCGCCGCTCGCGTCTTCTTCCCCCTCCACCCTCTGAAGTTTATTCTGACCCCATTGGTTTATTTCCAAACATTGCACTTATTTTGTTCTGGCGTCTCCTTAAACAGGCCTTGTTTTTCTCCCTCTCAGAAATCGAGCACAGATGGTGATTGATTTTTCAAGTGCTGACATCCCTGCTTGTGAAAATGTTCCCACCTTCTTTGTGCCGAGCCAGTCAGGCAGACTAACACGATGATGTGATCATCAGTTTCATGCAGACATGCAGAATTGATTGACAGCAAAATTTTAGCATAAACCGCACATTCTTCCGGACCCCTCGCTTTTCTTTCAAATTTTTTTTTTTCTCATTTCTTTACTTCCCGATATATAACGTAGAATCCTATCTGCAATCTGGATAAATGCTCAGGACTCGCCCTCAGTATAGGAGGGGTTTCATAATATAGCATCTATACAAAAAGGACAAAAAATCAAAAACTTGGAGGAAACTTTATTTTTCTTTATCCCTCCAGGCAGCAGAGAGTTAATGAACTTGGGTCGGAGTCGTTCTATTTCCCAGTCTGGTGCTAAGTGTATGAATCTAGGAGCAGGTTGTGAAATTCAGGCCTCCTTGACGGGGGTACGTTGCCTTTTTCTCAGGCCGTCGCCTGTGTTTGCGTGACTAAATATATACAATTAAAAGTCTGGCACTTTCATTCTGTATGAACCCATTGTTTGCTAGGGTTCAAGGGCTCAGATAATAGGGGACAGGGAACGCGGGCATATCTCTACACCACAGCGGCAGGATCGGGTTGGTAACATTCATCGCTCATTTTCTCATGCGTGTCTTGCCAGATGAGGCTTTTCATCTTGTATGGACCTAGTATTAATAAAAAAAAAACACAAAAAAAGAGCCACAACTTAGTATAGTTCACAAATGATACATTAAAGTTGCCTGCAATTTTTCATTTTTTTTATTTTGCATTTTTTCACTAATTAATTTGAATACATTCAATAACTGATTACTATTTTTTTTTACTAATTAAGTGTATTAAATATATTAATAAAAAAAAAATAGCGCCACTCTGTACTGGTTGTAGCACAGTTAAAATCAATGGGATTGAGGAAGTAGGTTAAGTACTAAGTGGCAAAACCGCACCATTGGGGGTCCTGTGGTTGTGCACGGTACTGCACAATACTGAACTGAAATACTAGACACAACCAGTAGACAGGAGTGGCGCTGTTTCTTGGAAAACAAAATGGTTTAGAAGCCAGCAGTGATGCAGCCTCACCCTGGACTTCCATAATTAACTTCATAGAGGAGAGTCTGAGAGTTTCTTCTATCTTAAGACTTTTTCATCAGCTTTTCTTCGTCGACTATTGAACCCCTCCAGCATAAAACTAGATCGGCAATCTGCAGACATATCACCTCCATAGGCCGCTGGACCATCTGTGATCCTGTGGTGGGGTGAAAAGAAGAAATAATTGTCTAAAAAGAAAAAAAATAAAGACTTGGGGTTTTTCGATAAATCATTTTCATAGTAAGAGTCAAGAAAAGTTTGTTCAGAGCCATTTTATAGTAATTTACAATGTATCTTGCAAAAAAAAAATGCCCTTTACATAATTTTTCATTTTCCATGTTTCCCTTCATGCTGCTGGGACATGCTCTTCTCCCTCTTGCAGCTGAAAATATAAGGGTATAAGTAAGACTCTCTATTATTACATTTTCAATTTGAAACCCAAAACACATTTAATTCACCAGTATTTTTTACTTCATTTAATTTTATTATTTTTTTTCATTGTTACATTATAACTAAATTATTTCAGATTTATTTTCCTATTTTTTTATTGTATTTTTATTTTATTTAGATTTTTATTTTCATTTTGTTACATTATCTCTTCATTATTTCAGAATTATTTTCCTATTATTTTTTTACTGTATTTTTATTTTATCTAGATTTATTTTCTTTTTTTATGTTATATCTATTTTCATTATTAGTTTTATGGTTCTATTATGTTTTTATTTTTTATTATATTTAGATTTTTTTATATTATATTCTATTTTCATTATTTCAGAATTCTTTTGCTATTTTTTATTGTATTTTTATTTTATTTAGATTTATTTTATTTTTTTATGTTCTATTCTATTTTCATTATCAGTTTTATTTTCCTATTATGCTTTTTATTTTATTTTTATTTTATTTAGATTTTTTTATACTATATTCTATTTTCATTATTTCAGAATTCTTTTGCTATTTTTTTATTGTATTTTTATTTTATTTAGATTTTCTTTTTTATGTTATATTCTATTTTCATTATCAGTTTTGTTTTCCTATTATGTTTTTTATTTTATTGTTATTTTATTTAGATTTTTTATACTATATTCTATTTTCATTATTTAAGATTTATTTTCCTATTTTTTTTTTTTATAAACTTTCAGCAGGAATGACCCACTTCCCCAGAGCTGCAGAAGCACAGAAGGGCATTTTTTCTTATTTTTTTTTGCATGTGGACATATTTTGCCTAATCCGTTAAGATATTTTGCTAAATCGTCTAGGATGGCTGTTTTGTAATTAACATCTCTTGATACACTGATTGGACCTGCGGAATGTAAAGACAGTGTTTAGGCGTAGAATTTTGTGTTGTTGTTTAGATTTTTTTTTTTTTTTTATACCCTGAGTTAATCCGTCTCATTTTCTCCATTGGATATTGGGCGAGAAAATAGTTTTAATTCATAACGCTTGCTGTTCTCCATTACAAAATAAATAATAACCGGGCGGCTTAATAACTGTATTCGCTGCATTTACTAATGCTCCAAGAGAAGGGACCGCGCACCAAATACCAAAACACATTGTCGGCGACTGCTGGAATGTTTGAGGTAGGAAACTTGACCTTTGAAAGATCAACAAAATGGAAACAAAGAATTTATTGTCTATTCGCAGTCGTATGAATGACAACAGATTAATCACAGCCACGGTTAGGATATGGACATAAAGGGATGCCGAAAAAATGCCGAAAAATGACTACGAAGACAATTGCATCACACCAGCAACCCGGGTACACCACTGCGGGGAAAGACGAGGAGTCGAAACTAAGGGATTGCGCCGCTTTACAAATATTGAAAAACAAAATTCAAAAATAACTTTTTTTTTGTTCTTCAAAAAGTTTTGAAAACTTTTGTGCTTTTCGCGTAGATAAAAGGGTGGGAAAATTAGACCACTAATCAGGAAGGTTAATTTGTTCCTTCCTTGGGTGCTTCAAAATCATCGCTCTCGGCAGCACATCGCCGTGTGACACAGATAATGATATTCTATGTACGCTCGTATTAACCATCGTTCTGTGCGGTTGGCCTGTCCGAACAGTCCATTAAATTACCGCAGATCAGCCACCATCGACCTGCCCCTACAATCTGGCGTCTAAGCTTACTCAAAAGGGGCAAATTTCCATTTAATCAACATTTTTAAGGGTCAAAGTTTTGTCCTCCTACACCCCCAATGTCTTTGTCGTTCAGTAACGTTGGGGTATCTCACTTGGTTCTTCGTCAAATGTATCTCAACGGAAAACTAAAATTTTCACCCTCCAATTATTTATTTTTTTTCCTCGCCTCAACTAAAAGAATATTTACATTTTTGGGTCAATTAACTCCAAATGTTTGTTCCCAAAAAAAAAAAAATCCTCATAGATTAGAAAAAAAAAAACCTCCTCCCTGAGTGATGTCTTTAAAAACCCAGCGATGGTTCTTGTATACTTTTGCGTTTTACGACCATTAAATGTTGCCGTAAATCTTGAGTTATTGTACACAGCCGGCAACATTTTTCCTCCGTTTTGCCTTTGGACAGGAAAGAAATGACTGGCTTCCATCAGAGTTATTGGCAATACCCATATTCTGACATCTGTTCTTTTCTAAACATTTTACCAACCTTGATGAAATGTATTTTAGTGGTAGAAGCTGACATGAAGGAAAGAAACCCGTATGATAAAAAATAACATTGATTAAACAGCGGCAGTAATTTGCCTGAGAATCTCGCTGTTTCTGAAGGCGGCTGCAGTTTTCTGGTAGGAAGGGAAAAAAAAAAAAACATTTTTGCTATCTTCTGCAAATCTTAATCATGTTTACACTTGAAACAAGGCTAAATATACAGCTTCTCCAAAAATCTGGAAAGACGTGCATGAGGTTTTTTTTTTCAGAGGGGGGAAAATATGTTAGCGAGAATCCGCCATGGATTTGGCTCTTCATTAGTGATATGTTGGGACAGTGTGGACCAAAAAGGTCTAGAAGTTGGACGCTTAACGGAATGCGTCATTAGACAATCACCTTCTGTTTACATCAGATTTTATGTTAAATATATTTTTTTATTCTTTTGTTCTTATATAGAGGTGTTATCAGTCATTGTACAGGAGGAGGAGGTGAGCTGTGACATCACCTATTTTGAATGGTGGATCCTGTGTTATCTACTGTATATAGAGGTGTTATCAGTCATTGTACAGGAGGAGGAGGTGAGCTGTGACATCACCTATTGTGAATGGTGGATCCTGTGCTATCTACTGTATATAGAGGTGTAATCATATAAACATAAGGATGATTGACCTCGGGGAGATCAAAACATCCAACACCGCGGAGACACCATCACGTGTTTCTCAACGCAGTGATCCAGAACTCTGCCCCCATTCCTTATGGGAAATATGCAAATGCATGTAGAAAAGCCGCGGAGACACCATCACGTGTTTCTCAACACAAGCAATAAATGGCCAGGTCTTTCACTGGGAAGGAACAACCACAGGAAGGGCAGCATCCAAAAAGGAAAACCACCTATGCCAACTATGCACTGCTTCTAATAGCCAGTTTCCTACTCCACACTGATGAGGGGCAAATACCCCGAAACAGCTGTCTGTGGATGAAAACCATGTTTTGGCATAGGTGGTTTTCCTTTTTGGATGCTGCCCTTCCCGTGGTTGTTCCTTCCCGGTGAAAGACCTGGCTATTTATTGCTTGTGTTGAGAAACACGTGATGGTGTCTCCGCGGCTTTTCTACATGCATTTAGAGGTGTGATCAGTCATTGTACAGGGGGAGGAGGAGGTGAGCTGTGACGTCACCTATTGAGAATGGTGGATCCTGTGTTATCTACTGTATATAGAGGTGTGATCAGTCATTGTACAGGAGGAGGAGGTGAGCTGTGACATCACCTATTGTGAATGGTGGATCCTGTTGTGAATTCTGCTCTTGGGTTCCCTCCAGTGGTTGTAGGTGGGAATGCAGTTGTCTCTGAGTCACAGACCTGGCCAGGTGTATCGGATGATTACAATTCTGACTGGGATATTTAAGTGGGCAGGATCCTTTAGCCCTTGCCAGTAGTCAATGTTCCTTGTGAAGTGTTGGATCACTTTCTGGCTTCTCCTGCTCGCTGCCTATTTCAGCAAAGATAAGTGTTTGGTTTTTTGTTTCTGTGGCACACTGCCTGTGTGCTTGTTTCAGTTTTATTCCTGCTCTGATTGTAGGATTCACTGGAGTTGCAGATTTACGCTCCTACATCTTTTAGTAAAGATGTAGGAAGTTTTTGTATATTCTGCTGTGGATGATTTGAAGGGTTTTTATACTGACCGCACAGAACTCTGTTCTATCCTGTCCTATCTAGCTAGAGTGGCCTCCTGTGCTAATCCTGTTTTTCTGCCTGTGTATGTTTTTTCCTCTCCGACTCACTGCAAATATTTGTGGGGAGCTGTCTATCCTTTGGGGATTTTCTCTGAGGCAAGATAGTATTCCTATTTCCATCTTTAGGGGTATTTAGTTTTCCGGCTGTGACGAGGTGTCTAGGTGTGTTAGGTACACTCCACGGCTATTTCTAGTTGCGGTGTTAAGTTCAGGATTGCGGTCAGTACAGTGGCCACTTTCTCCAGTGAATGTTCTCATGCAGCTCCTAGGTCACCGGATCATAACAGGATCCTGTGTTATCTACTGTATATAGAGGTGTTATCAGTCATTGTACAGGAGGAGGAGGTGAGCTATGACATCACCTATTGTGAATGGTGGATCCTGTGTTACCTACTGTATATAGAGGTGTTATCAGTCATTGTACAGGAGGAGGAGGTGAGCTGTGACATCACCTATAGTGAATGTTGGATCCTGTGTTATCTACTTGTTATCAGTCATTGTACAGGAGGAGGAGGTGAGCTGTGACATCACCTATTGTGTATGGTGGATCCTGTGTTATCTACTGTATATAGAGGTGTTATAAGTCATTGTACAGGAGGAGGAGGTGAGCTGTGACATCACCTATAGTGAATGTTGGATCCTGTGTTATCTACTTGTTATCAGTCATTGTACAGGAGGAGGAGGTGAGCTGTGACATCACCTATTGTGTATGGTGGATCCTGTGTTATCTACTGTATATAGAGGTGTTATAAGTCATTGTACAGGAGGAGGAGGTGAGCTGTGACATCACCTATTGTGAATAGTGGATCCTGTGTTATCTACTGTATATAGAGGTGTTATCAGTCATTGTACAGGAGGAGGAGGAGGAGGAGGTGAGCTGTGACATCACCTATTGTGAATGATGGATTCTGCGTTATCTACTGTATATAGAGGTGTTATCAGTCATTGTACAGGAGGAGGTGAGCTGCGACATCACCTATTGTGAATGGTGGATTCTGCGTTATCTACTGTATATAGAGGTGTTATCAGGATTGTACAGGAGGAGGAGGTTAGCTGTGACATCACCTATTGTGAATGGTGGATCCTGTGTTATCTATTGTATATAGAGGTGTCATCAGCCATTGTACAGGAGGAGGAGGTGAGCTGTGACATCACCTATCACCTATTGTGAATGGTGGATCCTGTGTTATCTATTGTATATAGAGGTGTCATCAGCCATTGTACAGGAGGAGGAGGTGAGCTGTGACATCACCTATTGTGTATGGTGGATCCTGTGTTATCTACTGTATATAGAAGTGTTATCAGTCATTGTACAGGAGGAGGTGGTGCGCTGTGATATCACTTATTGTAAATGGTGGATCCCGAGTTACAGGTGCATCTCACAAAATTAGAATATCATCAAAAAGTTAATTTATTTCTGTTCTTCACTACTAAAAAGTGAATCTCCTATATTATATATTGTCACAATTGTGAAAATTTTAAGATTTTTATATGAAAAAAACACCCTTTGCCAGTTATTTATCATAATTAATGTAACACCAAAACCTGATTTAAACAATAGATCATTATCTGATGATAAATTTCCTTTAAAGGAACTCTCCGGCTGAGTCATAGCTCGACTTTCCTTCATCCTGGGCAAGAATGTAGTTCTCTACCCTGTGTCCAAACACCATAGGGAAGAAGAGGACCTTGTTGTTGTCCCCTCCCTTGCAGTCAATATCTGGGGCACATGCATGTAGGACACCATGAGAGATGAGAAAAGAAATGACTCTACGACCTCATTCCACACTTTTGGATCAGATTAGATTGTATTATTTGGCCCAGTGTGGGCCCATGATCAGGATTAACACCAATGATATAAGCGTTGATGTCATCCCATGCTTAGCCATTGGTAACTCATGCCTACGCAGGAAGTTTGACACATCCATTGGGATATCTGCTATAACAAAGTCAGATTTTTAGAAATGGCTCACATTCCTGGTGAATCTGTCAGTCTCTTGGCTCCTGACTGGCGTTTCTGCTTTGGCTCAGCGTACAGTACATCAGTCATATGTTTCTGTAATGTAAGGACTATTTATTTATGGCTGCTGATTATATTTTGATGGCTGAACTCTGGCTCCTCTGAAGTCTGCTCTACGAAACCAAACACATCACGAGATGTTTGAAAATCTGCCCCAAATATTTTCTCCAAAGATCACGGTCATTTTGTATACGCTGTCATCCCAGAAGACGAGAGATCGGGGGTACGTAGTCTTCACGTTTTGAAAAGTTTACTAAAATCCCAACTAGTGACCTTATCGGAAAACTCAGTGGGGAAAACATGAAGTAGAAAAAAATAGATAAGATGTGGAAATTGATGGTTTTAGAACAGTCAGAAAAGCAAAAAATGAAAAATAAGCTGCCGAAAAAGCAGATAATGGGATGTAATGTTCTGGACAGAACAGGAAAATAATCACAATGTTCTGTTACCTTCATGACTACATTGTGTCTGTAGAGTTCTCCACATATGTCTGTAACACCCTAGGTAACTGGTTGATACAGTGATGTTGCCTTCCTGTCGGGGAGGGTGATATCATGCTTGGAGGCAGGGAGGATTCTCTTTACCAGGTAAGCACCTACACACAACACAATCTGAATACAGGCCAGGAGGGGGAGCTCAGGACCTGAATTCAGGGGAGCTTCCCTAAGCTTTATATATCCTAGTCTGGAGGAGGAGTTAGACAGTTGGTCCAGGGAGACCAAGGAGTGAAGTTGGATAGAGTCTCGGAGGAGAATGTTGTGATGAAGTAATTCAGTACCACAATGGACATAGAAGTCAGAGCACATACAGTGATCTGACAATAACCCAAAAACATAGAACGAGCTCTGAGACGTGGGAACTCTGCTGACCGCAATCCCTAATCATCTCCAACCACACTAGAGGCAGCCGTGGATTGCGCCTAACGCTCCCTATGCAACTCGGCACAGCCTGAGAAACTAGCTAGCCTGAAGATAGAAAATAAGCCTACCTTGCCTCAGAGAAATACCCCAAAGGAAAAGGCAGCCCCCACATATAATGACTGTGAGTTAAGATGAAAAGACAAACGTAGAGATGAAATAGATTTAGCAAAGTGAGGCCCGACTTACTAAACACAGCGAGGATAGGAAAGGTAACTTTGCGGTCAACACAAAACCCTACAAACAACCACGCAAAGGGGGCAAAAAGACCCTCCGTACCGAACTAACGGCACGGAGGTACACCCTCTGCGTCCCAGAGCTTCCAGCAAGCAAGAAAAAACAAATAGACAAGCTGGACAGAAAAAAAACAGCAAACAAAATAGCAAAGCGGAACTTAGCTATGCAGAGCAGCAGGCCACAGGAACGATCCAGGAGGAAACAGGTCCAATACTAGAACATTGACTGGAGGCCAGGATCAAAGCATTAGGTGGAGTTAAATAGAGCAGCACCTAACGACTTCACCACATCACCTGAGGAAGGAAACTCAGAAGCCGCAGTACCACTCTCCTCCACTAACGGAAGCTCACAGAGAGAATCAGCCGAAGTACCACTTGTGACCACAGGAGGGAGCTCTGCCACAGAATTCACAACAGGAGAAAGGAAGTCTGGAGCAGAGTTCAGACTACAGAGCCATGCAGCCAGTACTGAGCTGCAGCTCCAGGAAAGGACTAGAACCCGAGAGATTGTTCTGTGCAGTGGAGCAATTGAGGAAAGAAGCACAGGAGTAGAAAAGCACTCAGAGGGGAACTGTGACCGGGCACCCTCAGAGGCTGTAGTGGGACTCTAGGACACTTAGCAGAACCGGAGGGCTTAGATCTGTATGTGATTTGCCTACACCACACCTGGAGGTAAAGCAGCATCTGAAGAGCCCGGGTCGTGATAGAGACCCTGTGAAATGGCTCAAGCTGCCCATCATACGGGTACCTTTTCTAGGACAGGAGTGAGAGGACTTTTCCAGCAAGCTATAGGCAGCAGGGACCTCGCATATTAGCGTAGTAGGAAGGCTTACGGACCTCACCTGGGAGAGGGATCACCTTTGCCTCCAAGCCAGCTGGACCACACCACTACCTGTGCCTGGTACTGTGGACTACTACCACCACTAAACCAGGTAAAGACTAACTATAACTCTGTGCCCTCCACTTATTCATCAGCATACACTATCTCTGCCATACACCTTGGCAGCCCTGAGGACCCTCCTTCACCCGTGAGAAGCGTCACCATCTTGCTGCAACACCATCACCCCAGAGGACCCCTTTAAGCAGCGTCGGTCCCCACTGCCTGAGAACCACAGATGGCATCACGAATAGACTTTATTAATCCCTTTAAAGACTTTCCCCCTTTTATTGAGAGCCCAGGGCCACAGACCGGGTCGCAGCCACCGTGACATCCCCATTAAGAGAGACCGGACCCGGTACTGAGTATCCCCATTGCCCTGGTGGATGACTCATGTCCATACACGTAATATCAGCAAAAGTCCAGGGCTTTGGAGTTACAAGTCAGGGAAATTGAGAAGCCGGAGACAGGGTCGGAGGTTTGGCTTACCCACTCTACAGCTCTGGGCAAAATTTGCAAGCTCAGCCAATTACATAACATGTATGGTAGCCTCTTGACTCTCCCCAACAGGCGATGTCAGAAAAAGAAGGATTGGGCATGTTTAATTTTAGTGCTGAGGCTTTTGTTTTCTGTCTAGTAGCACCCAACTCCTTTCTAGAATGTGCATCTTTATCAGGGCTCAGGAGAGAGAACTGAGTATGCTGAGAATGGCCAGGGAGATTTTAAGGACTCTTTTGAAGTGGGTATTCTCTCCCCCAAAAATGCATGAAAAAATCACTAAAAAAAGCATAAAAGACTCTTCTTATTCATTCATATAGTAAAATAACTTGCTGGTCATATTTTCAATATTTAAAACATTGTTCTTCCTCTTCAGGTTTTGATAAACACCTGGTGGGAAAAAACTAAAGTGCATGTAATTTTTTTGAAGCATTTCATTATGGAATATTCTCCAATATTGGCACTGTCCAATTGAAAAGTAGTAAAACAAATGTGTGAAGAACTCTTTAAAACTGCTTGAGTGTGACCCTAGTCACTACTCACGGACACGCTGTGAGGCTTGGGTGGTCAAGAGGTCCGAAGTCAGATAACAGAAGTGCTCATCATAAACAAAGAGGTAAAGCAAAGGCACAGTCAGGTCCGAGGTAAGAATTCTGGGAAGGTATTGGATCAAAAGGGCAAGGCAAACAGATGGTCAAGGCAAATCCAAGGTCAGGAAACAAAGATCAAATACAGGAACACGGCACTGATTGGATGGCTAAACTGTCACTCAACACACAGAAATCTCAGCACGCCCCTGTCCTAGATTGGACAGTTGAGCCGTCACTCACTGCTTCCAGACAACCCGATAGACGGAATCGTGACATTGAGAAAACGCTGTAGGAAAACTTGTCATTTTTGAACCACCTCAAAAAATCTGTGTTTACGTACTTAATGTTCTCACCCACACTAGATCCTTTTAGTGGCTTCATTGCAGGTTCCATAATTAAAACCTGATGAAGAACACTGCATATTTTCGATGAAACTGACAGGGTCAATAACGGAATCCCTTATAGATCTCTCACTATTGATAGTGGGGCACATTTGTCACCTCTCGTTCATCATGCGATGGATCAGTTTCCTGCAAGAATGTAATTTGTCTGTTCCTGTAATGCAAGATTCCTAACTGTACTGTGAATCCAACCTAGAAGATTTGGTGTAGGGAGAAAAAAAGTTCTGACCATAGTCCAGCATTTGGGATATTTCAGGGTGCATATGCAACATCATCTACAGTACTCAAAAAATATTCTCAGAAATGTGATTAATAGATCATGACACGATGCCTTTTCTATTGAGGTTTCGACATGTAATCTCCAACCTATCGTTCTCCAGCTATCACGTCCTAACTTCCCCTGCCCAGCGGTTTGAAACTATTACCCTACCACTTGACATTAATACATCCATGAGTCTTTTCCTGTTTGTTACATTTGTGTCTGTTCGATTGCATGATGTTCGTTATTTACTTAGCCTATAAAGTTAGCGGCTCTGACATATATAATTGTCCCCAGGTAAAGTTCATTCAGGAATGAGTCTAGTGCTTCTTCATTAAAAGATATTAGAACTTGATATTAAAATAGTTTCCTCTTGAGAATCGGTGATTAACTCTTCGCTGATTTCTGGAGAAGTTCTTAACTCGTTGGAAAGGGAAACATATTACAATTTCAATTTAATCTTTTTATTAAATCAGGCAAGAGTTTATGGAACTGGTAGTCGACCTGAATGTCGACAGTTGTCCAAACTGTTTGGATATTAGTCCCATGAAACCATGTCGTTTTTTGAGCTCACAACTGTGGACTAAATCAAAACGTCAGGAGAAGCTTTTTGATTATGATTGAAGAATCACTGTTTTTACTATGCTTTTAATTGGGAATCTTGTCCTGTTGAGATTCAAGGCAAAGACCGAATTGTCGTGCAATATTGGAAGTATTTGTTTCCCGGAAGGCTCTTACTCTTATAGATATTACCATCCACGAAAAACTGCAACCTTTTATTGCTAACATTCCAACGCTAATGAATTTTGCCCATCCAACTTTCCATTCATGTAGACCCAAGCAAAACCTAATCTAATGCAAAATTAGTGACTGGTTTCCAACCTCCTTGGTGCCTTTTATGTCGCAGAGGTAATAGGGTCCAGGATGTATCCTCTTTCTCTTTACTCCCTGTATCTCAGGTTTATTCTCTAGTTTGGAAAGTTTTGCCAATTTTGGATCTTTGATGGTGCTTGATCATTGAGATCTTTGGTAGGACAGTTTTGCCAATCTTAGATCTTCGATCTTCAATCAATATGGATCTTCTAGATCATCGGAATCTTTCGTAGGACAATTACCCCTTGTACTTGGGTTGAGTATATATCATATTATCCCATAATATATTAATTTACATGCTTATTAGTGATGAGCGAGCGTTGTTATCTGAGCATGCTCGTGTCCTAATAGAGTATTTTCGACGTGCTCGAAAAATGTGCTCAAGTTACCGCGGCTGCATGTCTCGTGGCTGTTCGACAGCGGACATCGGAGGGTCCATCTGAATCCTGTTATTTGGGGAATTCACACCCAACAGAAGGGCTAAAATCCACAGTGAATGGCCCCTAATAGATGCGGCATCTGACTCATTCTCTTTGTATCCTCCAATAAACCTTTTGCAGTGAATCCAGCTCGGCATTGATTTTATTTTGTATCGACTCCATGGAAAGATGGAGAATTTGCCAAAGAAAGACTAAAAACAATATCCTGTGATAATAAGCAGGACACTCGGTAGTAAACTCTAAAATCCTCTTCTTATAAATGATAATTGTTTAGATAATTTGATTATAGTGGTTTTACACTCGTTATGGAGTCAACTTTTTTTTTACACAGAATAAAGCTGCACACGAGGCGAGCAAATGTTCCCATCCTTGAACTGGTTTCAACATTTCTATTACTAAGCTTTCATGTCACTTTTTTTAAACTATGATTATCTGACTGATGGCATTCCCAAGTAATGATTTGCACGTCATGGAGTCTCGAGAGCAGCCAAAAGAGGAATAAACCGAGAACGTCGGTCAAAAATGCGTTTCACTCAAGGAGCTGGTCTTCATCTTCAACCCTACAGTAACCACCCACTTCTTCCTCCATCATGAATTGGAAGGCTTGGCTGTGAGCAGCCTGGTGGCTCAGTGGTTAGGTTGTATTTCTAGGATTTCATCCAACTTTCATGGTTGTGTTTTATGCCCCCTGACTTCTTGGTTCATATCTGAGAAGGCAGGACTGACCAACATGGATACATTTCATGGTTAGTCCCTCTGAAGCCAACTTATGTTCTTTATGAAGGTAATAAGAAGGGCATGGTTGTCAAAATACATATCCCAGAGTATGAAATCAGATGGAGAGCAGTTTATTTGGTGCTCCATAACTTGAGCTTTCCATGTTTCTAATGGTTAAACATGATATTTTATTGCATACTTACTAGTGTTTGAATCCCTATATCAAAACATTTAAGCCTTTCTACTGGGCCAGAGGACCCCCAAAACCCCCCGTTTAGGCAAAAATTTGCTTAAACCTCAGCATATTTTTCAGCTCTGGTCATGATATAGTCCCATCAAATTCAGGACTGTTTGCAAATATGGTTAGGCTATGTTAGATTAGGTTAGGCAAGTTCTTGTTACTAGGGGTAGACGTGTCCCACCAAGAAACTTTCAGAAGGTTCTGCCACCATAATAAGTCCTTCTACAACTGGCACCAGCACGCAGCCTCCAGAAAGTGTAGCATTAACCATACATGTTATCTTTATGATGCCGACTCGTTGGAGTCTCAGCAATTGGACCCTCAAAAATCCCAAGAGTTCCAGAGAGTACCATCAAAGTGACCACTATGCTTTTCCAACTGTGTGGCCACTTTCTTCCCGCAATTAGTAGGTTCTTAATGATGAGACCATGGTGTGGGATTTCTTACGTCAGACATGGCATCCAACAATGGTACTGTTCCAACCAGGGAAATTTGATAAATCACATACAGCCTACCAGCCAAATATACCTGCATGACCAGAAGTGCAAAAAAACGTTTTAAAATGTAAAGAATAAATATCTCCTTTAGCCGCCATATTAAAGATCTCTTTCTAGGTCCAACACCTCGCTCCCTACTGTGCTCATCTTAAACCATGACTGTCTCCACTGTGCTTTCTAGGAATCGCTGACTAGTATTTTTTGGATTCACGTGCCCCTTCTCCATTAATTTGCAGGTGCCATATACTGATCCGTTCGCATGTGAATACATTTCTCTTCTGGTACAATAAATCCCCGGCTGATTAACCTCCTCAACTCGCCTATGGATCTGAGCACCGTATCGCACGTGTCTGTGTGCCGTCTACCTTCTTTGTACAAGCGGCACTTTTGTTTGGAGGCTTCAAAGCGCAGGGGGTTAATAGTGTACAAAGGGAATGGGTTTTATAACCGTATTAAGAGGCGAGCGCGGTATTAATGTTGATATAGCATGTTTCCTGACAGAGGAACACCCGCTCTCCGCTTGTGTCTCACAGCAGTCTCGGCTATAGAAATCCCGAGAAGACAATCATTTCACTCCAAGGTTCTCATTTATTTTCCTAGTGTGTTTTAGATAAAGCATGAAAGGAGAATCTGTCGCTGTATATGATCTGGCAGTATAAACGAGAAGAGGAGGTCCAAGTGGCTGCGGCGCACACAGATCACAGTCAAACACCAGTCAACAGTGTGGTCAATCAGGCTGCTCTACAAGGGGTCTATTCAGCTAGGTGAGCCCCTTCTTGACCCAAATCCCCAGGACTCCTTTCGCCTTGCCAGTTATGACTGTTATGCACCTTGTGCCAACATCCCATTAGGTGAACCCAATCAACTATTTTATGACCCTTTACGATATATTGTTGGAAAGATTAGTCTTAAATTTGCAAATAAGCAAAACTGGAATAATAAATCTGAGATTGGTATATGGGTATTGACCTTGGGGTATTCCAATAGAGGGGTTAGCGCCATTTATTCTAAAGGGTATTTCAGTCTGAACCGTATAGGAGGGGCATTTGAGTGTTAAGCAGGAGTTTCAATAAAGAGTGGTGACCATACTGCTGTATATTGATAATGACTGTCGATAGGGAGTATCGACTGTTATTATCTATATATATAATTGTCTAAGGGTTTTTCCGTCTGTCTGTCTGTCTGTCTGTCTATCCTGGAAATCCCGGCTCTCTGATTGGTCGAGGCCGCCAGGCCTCGACCAATCAGAGACCGGCACAGCATCGACGTAGAAATCCCGCGTCTCGCGCCTGGCGGCCTCGGCCAATCAGCAACGGGCACAGCGACGATGATGTCATAAAGGACGTAGACATCTCACGTTTCTGATTCAGCGACGGGCACAGTATCGACGTAGATGTCATAATGGTTGCCATGGCGACGATGATGTCATAAAGGTTGCCTCGACCAATCAGCGACGGGCACAGTGTGCTGCGAATTCTGGAATCATCATTGTCCATATACTACGGGGACATGCATATTCTAGAATACCCGATGCGTTAGAATCGGGCCACAATCTAGTTATATATAAAGTGGCATGGTCGCCACTCTTTATTGAAACTCCTGCTATCTACAGACTAAAGGACGAGAATCTGCATTTCTGGTAATTGGTGGGGTTCCACTACTCGACCCCCATAATCTAGCATTTATACATGAAAATCAGGCTCAAATATCTGTGCACCTGACAGTCCAGATCAGGGCTGCCTAACTGATATGAGCGACCATCCAGGCTGGGCTAACATTGACGTCACTCACCCGGGGGCAAACACCATGCATTTTAGGAGTAATGCTGCAATTGGCACCCGAGGGTGTATCTTATAGCCTCATACATACTCTCTTTATATGAACTCATATATGTATATATATATATATATATATATATATATATATACTAGATTGTGGCCTGATTTGTTATGACCTGGTGGTCAGGACAATAATGGACCTGGTGGTTAAGAGCACACGGAATGACCTGATAGTTACTGATAATAAGGACGAGCTCTGGGACGTGGGAACTCTGCTGACCGCAATCCCTAAACCTATCAAACACACTAGAAATAGCCGTGGATTGCGCCTAACGCTCCCTATGCAACTCGGCACAGCCTAAGGAACTAGCTAGCCCTGAAGATAGAAAAATATAGCCTACCTTGCCTCAGAGAAATTCCCCAAAGGAAAAGGCAGCCCCCCACATATAATGACAGTGAGTAAAGATGAAAATACAAACACAGAGATGAAATAGATTTAGCAAAGTGAGGCCTGACTTACTGAACAGACCGAGGATAGGAAAGGTAGCTTTGCGGTCAGCACAAAAACCTACAAAAAGACCACGCAGAGGGCGCAAAAAGACCCTCCGCACCGACTCACGGTGCGGAGGCGCTCCCTCTGCGTCCCAGAGCTTCCAGCAAGCAAGACAACAAATTAAATAGCAAGCTGGACAGAAAAATAGCAAACCAAAGAAATACAAGCTGGAACTTAGCTTCTGATGGGAAGACAGGTCACAAGAACGATCCAGGAGTGAACTAGACCAATACTGGAACATTGACAGATGGCATGGAGCAAAGATCTAAGTGGAGTTAAATAGAGCAGCAGCTAACGAATTAACCTCGTCACCTGTGAAACTCAGAAACACCCACCAGAGGAAGTCCATGGACCGAACCAGCCGAAGTACCATTCATGACCACAGGAGGGAGCCCGACAACCGAATTCACAACACTGATTCTAACGCATCGGGTATTCTAGAATATGCATGTCCCCGTAGTATATGGACAATGATGATTCCAGAATTCGCGGCAGACTGTGCCCGTCGCTGATTGGTCGAGGCAACCTTTATGACATCATCGTTGCCATGGCAACCATTATGACATCTACGTCGATACTGTGCCCGTCGCTGATTGGTCGAGGCGAATTCGCGGCAGACTGTGCCCGTCGCTGATTGGTTGAGGCAACCTTTATGACTTCATCGTCGCCATGCTGTGCCCGTCGCTGATTGGTCGAGGCCTGGCAGCCTCGACCAATCAGAGACGCGGGATTTCCAGGACAGACAGACAGACGGAAAAACCCTTAGACAATTATATATATAGATATCCATACACACAGTGTGTACCATGCATTCACATGGTTTACGTAATACACACACATTGTATATACATGGATCGCCCCCACATAAGGGCAATGGGGTACTCGGTACCGGGTCCTTCAGTTCCCTCAGCGAGGATGTCACGATAGCCCGACCCGTGGCCCTATGAGGGGCGCCCAATAAAAGGCAGAGTTTGTAGATAACGGTAGTGTTCGTGACGCCACCTGTGGTATTCGGTCAGGGTGACCGACGCTGCTTAGGGGTCTGCTGGGGTGATGGAATGGCAGATAGATGGTATACCTGCCCTCAGGTGTCAGAAGTGTAGATGATGATGATGGATGGTGCAAGGCGCGGTGAATAAAGAGGACACAATGGGTGCAGTCTCTTTACCTTTACTGAACGCTTCAGCATCCACAGTCCAGGGTGTCGGATGACAGGGTAGGCAGAGTCCGGCCGGTCTGATGGCAATTCCAGAGTCCTCTTATCCAGGTGGAAATCAGTAGCCTTCCCCTTGTGACATAACCCGTATGACGGTGGTGGCCTGAGGCTATTTTATAGGGACCCTAGCGTCGCCCCTCCTCCACGTTGCCACCTTG
Organism: Ranitomeya imitator; assembly: GCF_032444005.1. Lineage (NCBI taxonomy): Eukaryota > Metazoa > Chordata > Amphibia > Anura > Dendrobatidae > Ranitomeya > Ranitomeya imitator. The sequence continues at coordinate 143,586,081 of NC_091290.1, forward strand.
CCTGCTTAGGCTCTTAGGTCGGACAGCCAACTTGGAATCGACTGCCCTGCCGGTCTCTCAAGTAAAGCGTAGAGTCTATTACTCCCTCGGTGTTCTGGCCACCGGATCTGCACTCAGAGGGAGGCAGCCTGCTTCTAGCTGGTCTCCCGCTGTTGTTTTACTCCTGTTGCTATGACTTCTGTGCTCACTCAATACGGCACACTTCCTTTCTTGTCCTTTCTTAGGAGGCTGCCGCATGGGTTGCAGGCGCAGCTCCGTGTCCTTCTTTCCCTTTCCTGGGCCGAGCCCAGTCTGCTCCTCTCCTCTCCTCCTCCTGGCTCCAACTCCTTCTCTCTGACTTCCTAACCAACCCCCAGTTTTACCCAAGTGTGAGAAGTGGCCTAATAGATAGAACCTTTTGCTCCCCCTGGTGGCCGGCATGTGAAGTGTGTGTGTGGCTGTGATACCTGGCAGGGTGAACTCCTTTGGCGCCATCAGACATCTCTCCCCCTGGTGGAAGAACGACATTACTGCAACGACCAGGACTCTGGGGCGCTGCATACATGCACTCACAGTATAGAATATTACATGCATATATCAGTATACACAGAGTACATGATTTATATAATACACTGATACACAGTTTATACACAAATGCCACCACTGCACAATATAATACAATACATTACATTACATGCACATCTGTGTGTTTTCTGTATCACTGGATTTTGTATTAGTGTGTGAGTATAAGAAATGTCTGTGTGTATTTTGTGTAGTCATTTATATGCACTTTCATAATGAATCCCTATATACATAGATGATACTTTCATACAAACATGCGTATTATAATAGCATAACACGTATCATGTAGACGTGATCGGCGGTCTCCCAGGATGTCTCCTGTGCTATGCTGTATACACCCCAGTGTCCTCCTGTGTGTAGAGATCAGGCATCCATGTCTAGAAACATACATAGCTATAACATCAGAAATGTCTCCATCTCCAAGGAGTCTGCGCCGAGTGTTTACTGTCTGTCACCAAGATAATTGTGGCTGATGACAAGTCATTAACAGAAAGGAGGAGGAAAATACTGTAAGATATTCACAAGTCCTTATTATCCTCCTGCAGTACATAGTTTATCATATGTCTGTCAGTCTGTGGTTTCTCTCTAATTATCTCATATCTATAAATTATCTATCATCTATCTATGCTCTCTCTCTAATATCTATCTATATATTATCTATCATTTATTTATCTATTATCTATTTATCTATCTACTGTATCCCTTATTTATCTATAAATGTATCCATATCTATCTATCTATCTATCTATCTATCTATCTATTAATCATAATGGCCAAAAGTGTTGGCACCCTTGAAATTTCTCCCAGAAAATTATTGCAGTTGCACAGGTCCTGTTGTACATGTGTTTATTTCCTTTGTATGTATTGGAATAACACAAAAAAATGAGAAAAAAAGGCAAATTGGACATAGTTTCACACAAAACCTCAAAAATTGTCCAGGATTATTGACACTTTTCCAAAATTGTGGGTAAACAACTTTGTTTCAAGCATGTGATACTCGTTCACACTTACCTGTGGCAAGTAATAGGTGTGGACAACATGAAAACCACACCTGAAACCAGATAAAAAGAGAAGTTGACTCAATCATTGCCTTGTGTGTCTGTGTGTGCACCACACTAAGCATGGAGAACAGGAAAAACTGTCTGAGGACTTCATAAACACAATTGTTGAAAAATGTCAACTTTCTCAAGGTTACAAGTTCACCTTCAGAGATCTTGATGTTACTTTGTCCACGGTGCACAACATAATCAAGCCGTTTACAACCCACGGCACTGTAGCTAATCTCCCTGGATGTGGACAGCAGAGAAAAGTTGATAAAAGGTTGCAATGCAGGATAGTCCGGATAGTGGATAATCAGCCCCAATCAAGGTCCAAAGAAATTCAAGCTGTCCTGCGGGCTCAGGGTGCATCAGTGTCAGCGTGGATTATCCATCAACATTTGAATGAAATGTTATGGCAGGAGACCCAGGAGGATCCCATTGCTGACACTTCGGCATAAAAAAGCTAGACTGCAGCTTGTCAAAATGTATGTGAGTAAACCAAAATCCTTCTGGGAAAGTGTCTTGTGGTCAGATAGAGCTTTTTGGTAAAGTACATCATTCTACTGTTTACCGAAAAAGGGAATGAGGCCTACACGGAAAAGAACACATTACCTACAGTCAGATATGGTGGAAGTTAAGAGATGTTTTGTGGTTATTTTGCTACCTCTGCCACTGGTTGTGTTGACTGTATGCAAGGCATCATGGAATCTGAAGTTTCCCAAAGGATTTTGGGTCACAATGTAGTGCCTAATGTCAGAAAGCTGGGTTTACGTCCTAGGTCATGGGTTTTCCAGTATGTCAATGACCCCAAACATACTTTAAGAAGCCCCCATATATGGATAGAAGCAAAGCGCTGGAGAGTTCTAAGGTGGCAGCAATGAGTCCGGATCTAGATCCCATTGATCACCTGTGAAGAGATTATAAAATTGCTATTGGGAGAAGGTGCCTTCACATATGAGAGACCTGGAGCAGTTTGCAAAAGTAGAGTGGTCCGAAATCCCGGTTGAGAGGTGTAAGAAGCTTGTTGATGGTTATAGGATGTGAATGATTGCAATTATTTATTCCAAAGGGTGTGCAACCAAATATTGAGGGTGCCAGCAATTTTGTCCGGCCCATTTTGGGGTTTTCTATGAAATTATTGTCAATTTGCCTTTTTTTGGCATTTGTTTTGTGTTGTTCCAATACACACAAAGGAAATAAACGTGTTATTTAAATGATCTTCTTGGAGAAATACTCCATTTTTTTCTGCCTGATCACCTCTTATGTCCCGTCCCTGCACAGTGTTTCAGGCTTCTTGTCCGTCAGCATTGATGTCCCTGTTTTGCGTTCACCTGTCTTGTGACATAACACAAATAATCATAAAAGTCTGAGCTGTCGTCTTCTTCTTCTGTCACCTTGTCAGCTTTTTTTCATGTACATCTGTCCTGTTTCCAGGAGAGCTGGGTGACAAACCGTACAGTGCCCATCATAGGAAATGTCACCCAGCTTTCCTAGCATCTGATGAGCTTTAATATGGAAGCTAGAGGTGTATCACGAACCAAATCTGATACTCAAGGCTGTGAGTGATGGGTGTCATTAGTGGTGGCCACATTGGTTGTCACCCAACTTTCCTGGGAACCAAAATGAATAATTCACAGATGACAACAAATCCTCGCTCCCCCCATCACATTGACTGGAGATGGATGCAATATTTATTTTTGCAGCGTGTGACCCTAGCAATGTCTTTAATAAGGCATGGTTCACTACATTGGCATATAGCACCCGATGGACGGAGAGGGCGAGAAAAAACCCAAACTCATGCAGCAGATGGAAGCGTTACATTTGTGTTTAGTTTTTGGATGATTCTGTTACTGTTTATATTCTGCAACTTTGTAACAAAGATGTTTAATGTAGGGGGAGGGGGAAGGGGATGGGGCGTTTTAGGATATTTTATAGTTATGATATTTAGATAATTGGCACGAGGTAAAAGAGAGTTTTGCTGAGACTCTGGCGATGGTGGTAAGAGCCGAGTTACTTAAGAGGCTCAATAAATGTGTCCGGATCGCTGGTAAGAGCCATCACAGCTCCAACTAAACAACACAAGAGGGAATAGCTTCTTAGTGAAATCATTTCCTTTTCTTAATCAAAAGATGACAGCTTCAGCGTAGAACTTCCATCTGCCCGGTACCAGGATGCGCACACACAGCTCTGCTACAACATCGTTCTCACACTGATAATCTCTCCACAGATGTTGGCGTCTGGCTTAAATAACAATCCCCCAAGATGGAACCATCACTGGAAACTGGAATAATATATGGAAGGACCCTTGTGGCCCCTAGAAAGGAGAGAGGCCCTAAGTAGGTGTGGTCTATTCACCATATGATCTCTCCCCTTTCCTTCCGTGAGGGTATACAGGGGTGTCACCAGAGGATGCTTTAATATCGCCTCACATTAGAGTACAGCATATAATAACTTGTATAATATCACTGCACTATGAAAACTCCTGCAACATTCTAAGTTTGCGGGATCACTAGGTGATGTGGATCCTCTAAGCCCAAGGTCACACTAGCAATCGGTGCAGCAGGCGGGTGTTCCACACAGGAAACAGCAGAGTTACTGAAGGCAAGCTAAAAGTCTTATTTTGATCCTGGAACCTGCAAGTGGACAGGAGACGTCCTGCAAGCCGCACACAGGTGGAGACGTAGAGGCAAAAGGAAAGTCTTGAAGGGTTCCTGGAAGCCGCAAGTAGACAAGAGGTGTCCTAGATGTAGCAGGTGGACATGTAGAGGCAAACCAAAAGTCTTATTGGGATCCTGGAAGCTGCAAGCGGACAGGAAACGTCCTGGATGCCAGAGGCGAACACGTAGAAGCAGACAAAGTCTTATAGGGATCCTGGAAGCAGCAAGCAGACATGAGATGTTCTGGAAGCCGCAGGTGGACATGTAGAGGCAAATAAAGTCTTAAAGGGGTTCTGGATACCTTTGCTCTTATTTTATTCCATCTGTTTTTTATTTAAATCTGCCATACGGTCCCTGAAATATAGGCTTTTTTATATGCTGCTGATTTTTATGGTTTTTACCAGGAGGCATGACTTCCATGATTCTCTTGGGGTGTGGTGTTAGGCTTTTCTGCATAACTATCCTGTGAGCCAGATCCCCTGGATGAAGACCATAAAAAGTAGCATTAAAAAACTAAAAGGCCGATTTCTAATGTACATTATGGCAGATTATAGAAAAAATATAAAAGCAAGACAATCAAGAGCAGCTAAAACCAAATAACAGCAAAACTTGGCCACTTGTGACCTGGTGACAAGTCCTATATAAAGGGCTATTTCCACATTGAGAGTTGGGACAGTGACTGCTGGGACTTGTACGATGCTGAGACCAGAATGCAGTGGTGGCCATACGTTCATCGTTTGCCTTTCCCCAGCTGTTCCATTGAGGATAAATTGGGTGACACGCCATTACCAAAGGACATTTCAGACCCCTGTCCTCACGATTGATGGGGATCCTAGTGGTTGGACCTCCAAGTATCACAAAGTTGCCCCATATCCAATGAATAGGCAATAACTGTCAATGTTTAGTACAGCCCTTTAATGACTTAGGATACTGAAAAGTTTCTCTAAAGTCAACCTATACTTTAATGTTTTTTTTTTTTTTTACAAAACTGAAAATGATCTGATTCCTTTGGGTTCTATTGCTGGCACCCTTGGCAATCCTAGAAACAGGGCTCAGCAGAGCATGCGGACCCTCGCTCCAGTTATTGTCAGAAATGGTGGTTAGGTATACATGCTCAACTTCAGCTCAATTCTTAAAGGGAACCTGTCACCTGAATTTGGCGGGACTGGTTTTGGGTCATATGGGCGGAGTTTTTGGGTGTTTGATTCACCCTTTCCTTACCCGCTGGCTGCATGCTGGCTGCAATATTGAGTGTGTCCAGTTTTGGGCACCGGTGCTCAGGAAGGATATAATGGAACTAGAGAGAGTACAAAGGAGGGCAACAAAATTAATAAAGGGGATGGGAGAACTACAATACCCAGATAGATTAGCGAAATTAGGATTATTTAGTCTAGAAAAAAGACGACTGAGGGGCGATCTAATAACCATGTATAAGTATATAAGGGGACAATACAAATATCTCGCTGAGGATCTGTTTATACCAAGGAAGGTGACGGGCACAAGGGGGCATTCTTTGCGTCTGGAGGAGAGAAGGTTTTTCGACCAACATAGAAGAGGATTCTTTACTGTTAGGGCAGTGAGAATCTGGAATTGCTTGCCTGAGGAGGTGGTGATGGCGAACTCAGTCGAGGGGTTCAAGAGAGGCCTGGATGTCTTCCTGGAGCAGAACAATATTGTATCATACAATTATTAGGTTCTGTAGAAGGACGTAGATCTGGGGATTTATTATGATGGAATATAGGCTGAACTGGATGGACAAATGTCTTTTTTCGGCCTTACTAACTATGTTACTATGTTACTATGTTACTATGTAATATTGGATTGAAGTTCATTCTCTGTCCTCCATAGTACACGCCTGCACAAGGCAAGATTGCTTTGCGCAGGCGTGTACTATAGAGGACAGAGAATGAACTTCAATCCAATATTGCAGCCAGCATGCAGCCAGCGGGTAAGGAAAGGGTGAATCAAACACCCGAAAACTCCGCCCATATGACCCAAAACCAGTCCCGCCAAATTCAGGTGACAGAGTCCCTTTAAGGGGCTTTAGCAGTTGATTCTCAGGATTTGGACCTCTAGAGTTCATTATTGGATAGTGGATAACTTTAATTTTCGGGAAAACCCTTTCAAGTAATAGGAATGTAAGCTTGGCCACACATATAGAAGCAGTAGGACTTCTAGAAAGGCATGCTGACCCTTGTGGTTCACTCTTTAGAGCAGCGGAGTCCATCTACTCCATGTCAGCCACCGCACAAACCTCCGCTCATCTCCAGATCTCAGAATGCAGAAGACTTAAGATTCATTTCTGGAGGAGCCAAAAGCGTTTAGTAATCAAAAACAATACATTCTTTAAAAAAAAAAAAAAATGTTCCAGTGAACTGGGATGAAATAATCCGTGCGTGTGTGGGCCGCAAATGTGCAGAATGCAAACATTTCATAATAAACATGTTTAAATGAATGTCCTTGGCTTGATAGACCGGGAGATAGGACATGCGGGGTTAATTAATGCGGAGTCGTGAAAATAAACTGCACTCGTAAAACCTCTGGACGAAAAAAGAAAAAAAAATAATAATCGTTACTCACTTTGGTGCAGATGTGAGGAAGGGTTAAATGTGTCTTGGCCTCTCTACACTCGGGTGGCCAACCCACTGCTTATAGTTTATAATGCTGCAAGAAAACACAGGTTAACCCTTCAACTGACAGCTCAGATTAATGTCCCCTTAAAGGGTTATCTCATAAAGTCACCCCCTATCCAAACATCCAATTTTTAATGTGTAAGGATATCACTAAGTAGAGTCTTCTTGGCAGGTCTTTTATGTTTGAGCTAGAACAGCTAGGTGATCTCTCCAACCATGAACAACTATAAGGGTGCATGTAAAACTACAATTCTACTGGAGTGGCCGCTGCTGGGAAAATGCCCAGCGGGCAGCTGATTCTTTTTGATTACCCCAAGGGTTGGTCTCTAAAGAGACAACATCTTTAAGAACTAAATGAGAGATTTGTATCACATTGTTGTATTCCCCATTGTACCTGCAAAAATCATCGAAAAAAATCCTGTCATTTATGGGAAGATGCAAATGGTACATTACAGCTCCACCATATTTATTTTCGATAATAATGTATCAGAGCAAGTTGGTTATTGGTTTCTTAAAGAGTTTAAACATCTTGGACAACTCCCTTTCGTTAGGCAAGTTTCTACGTGATAAATCAATCACAGGAATTTCCAATCCTGGGAATATAAAAATAAAATCAGAGTACATGTAATCCAACGACGACAGTGGTCCCTGCAGAATGAAGACCTTCATGTGTGGCTGCTCTAAGCCATGGAAAAGGTGGACAATCTCTTTAAATTCTTCCTTTTGATTAATGAAGAACATTTGTATTTATAAGCTCCTCGATGTCTTCATGTAGTCCAACAACGACAATGGTCCTGCAGAATGAAGACCATCGTGTGTGGCTGCTCTATGCCATGGTAAAGGTGGACAATCTCTTTAAATTCTTCTTTTCGATTAATGAAGAACGTTTATATTTAGAAGCTCCTCGATGTCTTCATGTAGTCCAACGACGACAGTGGTCCTGCAGCATGAAGACCATCGTGTGTGGCTGCTCTATACCATGGAAAAGGTGGACGATTTACTTGAATTCTTCTTTTTGATTAATGCGGAACATTTGTAATTAGAAGCTCCTTGATGTCTTCATGTAATCCAACAATGACAGTGGTCCTGCAGAATGAAGACCATCGTGTGTGGCTGCTCAATACCATGGAAAAGGTTGACGATTTACTTGAATTCTTTTGTTTTTTATTAATGAGGAACATTTGTAATTAGAAGCTCCTTGATTTCTTCATGTAATCCAATGGCGACAGTGGTCATGCAGAATGAAGGCCATCATGTGTGGCTGCCCTATGTCTTGGAATAGGTGGACAATCACCTTAAATTCATTTTTTTGATTAATGAGGAACATTTGTATTAGACTCTACAGGATTTCTTATGGTCCTTAGTAAACAGAGGTGATCATAATAATCAAGAGGACATCTCATCAGTACAGGTTCATAAACCCTGTTTGGCCATGTAGACATCATAGAAAGGCATCATCTACTCGAGCCGCTGCTAAGCTTTAGCATCTATTGACTACAACATGGACGGTCAATCATCTCATGAGCAGACGGTCGCTTCATTCCCTGGCAAAGTATCATTTTTGCCAGCTGTTTTAGGAACCAGCTCTCATATTAAAAGGGTAGATCGTGATGAACAAACCCTTTAGAGTTTCAGAACTTAGGGTCCTCCAGCAAAACCAAAACAAGTCACCTTTATGCCCAAAGAATCCAAGCGGTTACAATATATTCGATTTGGTCTTTGCAGATTATTAAGTAAAACTCGGGCTCATTAAGGTAACATTTTCTTTTTGGTGTTAAAGTCCAACATGTCTATCGTCTAAGAAGCTCCAAAAATAATGGGAGCTGAAGTGGAGTTTTTCACATTTTTTTTAAACTTAAAAACAAAAGTAAAAGAGCCAAAGTGGATTTTTTAAAACTTCTAGCTAAAGACCAAAAAACGTCAACATGATTTTTCTTTTTTGTCTCAACCCTGACTGCAAAATATAGCGATCCCCTGAGATATGGAACCCTGAAAGCCGCATCAATGGGGCCCCATCTGTGAAAATTAATAAAGATGTTTATTTATAGATATTGTAAACAGGGCCCGTTCTTAAGATCTCTACCAGAACGAGCAAAGTGTCTTCTATCCCACCAGCCTCAGCCTGAAATGTCACATACGGAGAAGAGATATGTGTCTGTGCTCGCTGGGAATAATCCCTCTTGAATAGAATTAGCATGTCTGGCCTATCTCCAGCAATATCCCCCAATTCTGGGGTCTGGGTGGGAGCTAATGCCAGGTGTACATGTGATGTAATTATTGTGACATTATTTAGTGGCTTCAACATTAATCGAACTTAGTTAATAGGCTATGCTTATGATTGTGGGCGATTAGCATATCATTTGCATCTCATTCTCTCAAAAGCTTCTTTGTTTGTGATGCAAACCCTCCGCCATAATGACATCTTTAGCTTCAGTGACCGGAGTTTCTTTAAGTAGAAGATCGTTACTATTTTATGTCATCCGAGGGTGGCCTGCACCTTCACGGAGCCCATAGCTGTACCCATATTGTGGTTCCATCACTACATTCGACCCCCTTCATGGAAGCCGCTACCCATAAGTAGGATCTGGAGATCGTCTTCTGTATATCTGGGTCTTCTATAATTAATGTTTATTGATACAATGTATTGACTATGTCTCATTATTTCGATTGAGAGGGAGTGAACCAAACTTACGTCCTCTTAATACAATTCGTCTTATGATAGAGATCAGGGACATTGGGGTAACAAATATAGATTTATAAGTTCAAGAAAACACTTAGCTCTTCGGTCCTGATGCCAAATAGGTAACTGAACTTTCAACTTCACATCTACCAGTGAGTTTTTAAGGGTCTTGGGTGCGTGGATATCATCTGACTATACCAAACCCTTGGGTCCACCAGTCTTAGTTGAGTTATACTTTTTGCAATCATGCTTATTTTTTTAACCAATTTTTTTTATAGGGAGGAAATAGATAAATTAACCCCTCTGTGACCTTAGACGTACTATCCCGTCGAGGTGCCCTGGGCTTATCTGACCCTGGACGGGATAGTACGTCATAGCCGATCGGCCGCGCTCACGGGGGGAGCGCGGCCGATCGCGGCCGGGTGTCAGCTGCTTATCGCAGCTGACATCCGGCACTATGTGCCAGGAGCGGTCACGGACCGCCCCCGGCACATTAACCCCTGGCACACCGCGATCAAAGATGATCGCGATGTGCCGGCGGTGCAGGGAAGCACCGCGCAGGGAGGGGGCTCCCTGCGGGCTTCCCTGAGCCCCCCGCAGCAACGCGATGTGATCGCGTTGCTGCGAGGGTCTCCTCACCTCCCTCCCTGCTCGAGCCCCGGATCCAAGATGGCCGCGGATCCGGGTCCTGCAGGGAGGGAGGTGGCTTCACAGAGCCTGCTCAGAGCAGGCACTGTGAAGCAGCCTGCACTCCTATCAGATCAGTGATCTGACAGAGTGCTGTGCAAACTGTCAGATCACTGATCTGTGATGTCCCCCCCTGGGACAAAGTAAAAAAGTTAAAAAAATTTTTTCCAAATGTGTAAAAAAAATAAAAAAAAATATTCCAAAATAATGAAAAAAAATATATATATATATTATTCCCATAAATACATTTCTTCATCTAAATAAAAAAAAAAAAACAATAAAAGTACACATATTTAGTATCGCCGCGTCCGTAACGACCCGACCTATAAAACTGTCCCACTAGTTAACCCCTTCAGTAAACACCGTAAGAAAAAAACAAAAAAAAAAACGAGGCAAAAAACAACGCTTTATTATCATACCGCCGAACAAAAAGTGGAATAACACGCGATCAAAAGGACAGATATAAATAACCATGGTACCGCTGAAAGCGTCATATTGTCCCGCAAAAAAAGAGCCGCCATACAGCATCATCAGCAAAAAAATAAAAAAGTTATAGTCCTGAGAATAAAGCGATGCAAAAATAATTATTTTTTCTGTAAAATAGTTTTTATCGTATAAAAGCACCAAACCATAAAAAAATGATATAAATGAGGTATCGCTGTAATCGTACTGACCCGAAGAATAAAACTGATTTATCAATTTTACCAAACGCGGAACGGTATAAACGCCTCCCCCAATAGAAATTCATGAATAGCTGGCTTTTGGTCATTCTTCCTCACAAAAATCGGAATAAAAAGCGATAAAAAAATGTCACGTGCCCAAAAATGTTTTCAATAAAAACGTCAACTCGTCCCGCAAAAAACAAGACCTCACATGACTCTGTGGACCAAAATATGGAAAAATTATAGCTCTCAAAATGTGGTATTGCAAAAAATATTTTTTTGCAATAAAAAGGGTCTTTCAGTGTGTGACGGCTGCCAATCATAAAAATCCGCTAAAAAACTCGCTATAAAAGTAAATCAAACCCCCCTTCATCACCCCCTTAGTTAGGGAAAAATAAAAAAAAATGTATTTATTTCCATTTTCCCATTAGGGCTAGGGTTAGGGCTAGGGCTAGGGTTAGGGCTAGGGTTAGGGCTAGGGTTAGGGCTAGGGCTAGGGTTAGGGCTAGGGTTAGGGCTAGGGCTAGGGTTAGGGTTAGGGCTAGGGTTAGGGCTAGGGTTAGGGCTAGGGTTAGGGCTAGGGTTAGGGCTAGGGTTAGGGCTAGGGCTAGGGTTAGGGCTAGGGTTAGGGCTAGGGTTGGGGCTACAGTTAGGGTTGGGGCTAAAGTTAGGGTTAGGGTTTAGATTACATTTACAGTTGGGAATAGGGTTGGGATTAGGGTTAGGGGTGTGTCAGGGTTAGAGGTGTGGTTAGGGTTACCGTTGGAATTAGGGTTAGGGGTGTGTTTAGATTAGGGTTTCAGTTATAATTGGGGGGTTTCCACTGTTTCGGCACATCAGGGGCTCTCCAAACACGACATGGCGTCCGATCTCAATTCCAGCCAATTCTGCGTTGAAAAAGTAAAACAGTGCTCCTTCCCTTCCGAGCTCTCCTGTGTGCCCAAACAGGGGTTTACCCCAACATATGGGGTATCAGCGTACTCAGGACAAATTGGACAACAACTTTTGTGGACCAATTTCTCCTGTTACCCTTGGGAAAATACAAAACTGGGGGCTAAAAAATAATTTTTGTGGGAAAACAAAAAGATTTTTTATTTTCACGGCTCTGCGTTATAAACTGTAGTGAAACACTTGGGGGTTCAAAGTTCTCACAACACATCTAGATAAGTTCATTGAGGGGTCTAGTTTCCAATATGGGGTCACTTGTGGGGGGTTTCTACTGTTTAGGTACATTAGGGGCTCTGCAAACGCAATGTGACGCCTGCAGACCATTCCATCTAAGTCTGCTTTCCAAATGATGCTCCTTCCCTTCCGAGCCCTCCCATGCGCCCAAACGGTGGTTCCCCCCCACATATCGGGTATCAGCGTACTCAGGACAAATTGGACAACAACATTTAGGGTCCAATTTCTCCTGCTAACCTTGGAAAAATACAAAACTGGGGGCTAAAATATAATTTTTGTGGAAAAAAAAATATTTTTTATTTGCATGGCTCTGCGTTATAAACTGTAGTGAAATACTTGGGGGTTCAAAGCTCTCACAACACATCAAGATGAGTTCCTTAGGGGGTCTACTTTCCAAAATGGTGTCACTTGTGGGGGGTTTCTACTGTTTAGGTACATTAGGGGCTCTGCAAACGCAATGTGACGCCTGCAGACCATTCCATCTAAGTCTGCATTCCAAATGGCGCTCCTTCCCTTCCGAACCCTCCCATGCGCCCAAACGGTGGTTCCCCCCCACATATGGGGTATCGGCGTACTCAGGACAAATTGGACAACAACTTTTGGGGTCCAATTTCTCCTGTTACCCTAGGGAAAATACAAAACTGGGGGCTAAAAAATAATTTTTGTGGGAAAAAAATTTTGTTTTATTTTTATGGCTCTGCATTATAAACTTCTGTGAAGCCCTTGGTGGGTCAAAGTGCTCACCACACATCCAGATAAGTTCCTTAGGGGGTCTACTTTCCAAAATGGTGTCACTTGTGGGGGGTTTCAATGTTTAGGCACATCAGTGGCTCTCCAAACGCAACATGGCGTCCCATCTCAATTCCTGTCAATTTTGCATTGAAAAGTCAAACGGCGCTCCTTCCCTTCCGAGCTCTCCCATGCGCCCAAACAGTGGTTTACCCCCACATATGGGGTATCAGCGTACTCGGGACAAATTGGACAACAACTTTTGAGGTCCAATTTCTTCTCTTACCCTTGGAAAAATAAAAAATTGGGGGCAAAAATATAATTTTTGTGAAAAAATATGATTTTTTATTTTTACGGTTCTGCATTATAAACTTCTGTGAAGCACTTGGTGGGTCAAAGTGCTCACCACACCTCTAGATAAGTTCCTTAGGGGGTCTACTTTCCAAAATGGTGTCACTTGTGGGGGGTTTCAATGTTTAGGCACATCAGTGGCTCTCCAAACGCAACATGGCGTCCCATCTCAATTTCTGTCAATTTTGCATTGAAAAGTCAAACTGCGCTCCTTCCCTTCCGAGCTCTCCCATGCGCCCAAACAGTGGTTTACTGCCACATATGGGGTATCAGCGTACTCAGGACAAATTGGACAACAACTTTTTGGGTCCAATTTCTTCTGTTACCCTTGGTAAAATAAAACAAATTGGAGCTGAAGTAAATTTTTTGTGTAAAAAAGTTAAATGTTCATTTTTATTTAAACATTCCAAAAATTCCTATTAAACACCTGAAGGGTTAATAAACTTCTTGAATGTGGTTTTGAGCACCTTGAGGGGTGCAGTTTTTAGAATGGTGTCACACTTGGGCATTTTCTATCATATAGACCCCTCAAAATGACTTCAAATGAGACGTGGTCCCTAAAAAAAAATGGTGTTGTAAAAATGAGAAATTGCTGGTCAACTTTTAACCCTTATAACTCCCTAACAAAAAAAAAATTGGTTCCAAAATTGTGCTGATGTAAAGTAGACATGTGGGAAATGTTACTTATTAAGTATTTTGTGTGACATATCTCTGTGATTTAATTGCATAAAAATTCAAAGTTTGAAAATTGCGAAATTTTCAAAATTTTCGCCAAATTTCCGTTTTTTTCACAAATAAACGCAGGTACTATCAAAGAAATTTTACCACTATCATGAAGTACAATATGTCACGAGAAAACAATGTCAGAATCACCAGGATCCGTTGAAGCGTTTCGGAGTTATAACCTCATAAAGGGACAGTGGTCAGAATTGTAAAAATTGGCCTGGTCATTAACGTGCAAACCACCCTTGGGGGTAAAGGGGTTAAATAAAAGAAATCATTTTGAATGAATTAACCTGTACCTCCTCACATCGAACAATACCAAAGTGAAAGGCTCTGGACAACCCTTTTAATAAATTGTGTCCAAAAGATGCTACATTTAGTGACCCTAAAATGGCCCCAACACATGGGCCAGCTGAGTAATATGTATGAGGTAATCCCTATCTCTCCTATGGCAGATTTTAAGGGAAAGAATGATTGAGCATATTGGATTTCAACATGTTCTAGCCTTGTTCTCATGGGACATAAGCAGCCATGAGAGGTTTCTGGAGGGGGCAGAGTCATCTGAAAATGTCTTACTCCCCCCTTCCCATTCAGTACACATGCAGGTAGGACTAAGTTGTGTGTGTATGGAGGTCAGGAGGGATAGCCTTTCAGCTGACTGCTATCTAATGTGTACAGCCGCCTACACACCACCGTCCATTACAGCGCTCATCCAGCAGTCTATATTACATATAGCTATGGGTCCAGTATAATAAAATTGTCCGACCATCTCTCATCTTCCTCCATCTAGATATTTGCTTTCCATTATCAGTAGATTTATGGTATGTGGTCACAGATGACCCCAAATAATATGAGAGGTCAAACAAAATCCCCTGATAAGTTTCTTGGGTCAATAGGACAATGGGATATGAAATGGGGGGAAAAGGCAACGGAGAACCTGACGATACTTTCCTGCCCAACGTTTCATTGCATCACAGGATGTAATAGAGAGGGAAGAGAATAATTTAGGTTATAAGTACTATTTGTACCCTGTGCCTGACTCTAGAGGAACTATACTGTTAGCAAAAAAAAAGGGTCAAGGATCGTGAGAAAAAGCCTGATCCTTCTTGGAAAAAACGTGGCACTATAAGTGGACTCCAGTCTATGAATGCCATAGAGTTGAGCAAAAGTATTTGCAGGATCCTGATTGTGATTCCTAGGTTCAGCATGATGCAACTATGTAATTATGTCATACCCACTAATCAGGAGAAAAGACGGGGATGCCGGCAGGTAGAAGGACAACACCTGAAATGGGATGGTAGGGATAACTCTGTGATGCCGAGTGGAAGGAAAGAAGAGGAGGATGGTATCCAGGTATGCGGTTTAATTGTCAACGTGTTTCTAAGTTCCAAACTTCTTCGTCAGGAAACCGCCGTGTACTCCTGATGAAGTTTGGAACTTCGAAACGCGTTGACAATTAAACCGCATTAGTGGATACCGTTCTCCTTTTCTATCCTTCCACACTGATTGGATTAACGATATCATTCCATTTCAGTTGTTATCCAAGTCATGGGTCTGCAGCATCCTTGAGCTTTATAGTGGTTGTGGGTACACAGGTACACAGCCGTCTCCCCATCGTTACTCGGATAAAACCCTATTGTGCTTTCCTGTTTTTCCACTGTACTTGGCATGTAGGAGGGGGCTCAAAGCGCGCTGGTCTGGTGGCCACAGACTACCAATCTGGCTATTGGATCAGTCCTACTCAACTTTTTCTAACCGTAAAGAAAGTTGAGCACTGTGCAGATTTTGGGATTCCTTACAGAGGCGATGCTGCGTTCCTTACATGGGGCAGTAGGAAGTAGTTTGATTCCAACTGATGTCCAACAAATACTCAATGATTACATTTTCTTTCCTTACTAAACGCAGGCGAAACATCTTGCAATCTAAATGCCACCCTGGCAGATTGAGCAGCTGATGGACACCCAACCTCTAACTTTTTTTTTCTTTCTAATGACCGGCATTTTGTGACCACGCCGGCCGCCTTCCCGCTGCCTGTTTATTAAATGCCGCCTTAATGAACATATTTGCATGTTAGCAGCGACCGCTCAATATCACTTCCCAGTGCCCTATTGAAGCTTGCATTACTCCTAACAGCTTTGGTGGATTAGTAAAAGGGAGGTGAAGTTAAGAGGGAAAAAAAAAAAAAATCTAATTTCGTATCTGACATTAATAACTTTCAGGGGGAACGAGCATTGGCATTTGTGCTTGGACCCGAATTGAGCCCGGTGTCCTCGCTACAACAAGGGCAGCGAGCGAAGGAACCAACAAGATATGAAAAAATAAATCATGCATAATGCAGCGATTCTACCTTACATGTTAATTAATGTGTGCAATCAATTACCGATGTTACAATATGAGAAAAGCCGAGGAACTGGTCGTAAAAAAAATAAATAAAATAAAATACAAAAAATACCTATACATTTTTATCTGGCTTTATTTTTTTTTTTCCTATTTAAACAAATAGTCTTGGTGCCTGTGAATGCTGTGCCGAGACATGCTTTGAATAACAAGCATCGTAAAATCTAATCAGATTTATAAGGGAAATTGATTGTTGTGGCAGGAAGAGAGGGTGGAAAATAAGCTGAAATTTAAGTGTTAATTTTTATGCTAATCCACCCTGCCTTCCTATGAAGCAATTTTGCTCAGTGCCACAAATATAAAATTGTCCCTTGCAGAGAAATGTCAGCTTGCTAGACCTGAAAGCAGTAATTTATTAAGTATGTTCTTATTACTATGTGTCATAGTTGTTAGCCAGCTATATATACACAGTGGCGCTTCACACTTAGACTGGGAGGGGGGCACGTTTCAGCTGACTGGCTGCAACGTAGAGGGCATTAATACATTATCCTATACTGGGTGGTCTGTTGACAAAAGGCTTTAAGGAAGGGAGGGGGGGCACTTATTTATAAACAGCAGTAAATGGATCAGTCAAGGCAAAATAAATAAGGTGGGAGGTAGAGAGGATAGCAAATATGCCCCCCTTCCTGTATCCTATTAAATGATCGATACCCATGATGTCATTTCGGGTATGGCTGGTACGTTGACGACCTTCTTCCAGTGTCCCCGGTTCTCTGTCCAAATCACTTCCAGTGTTCGGTTTCACAGAATTTTAGATTTTGTTTTTTTTTTGGACAATATCGAGTTTTCGGGAGGGTAGTGAATTAATAGCGTTAAGGCTTCTAATGCAATTCACATATAGGTCAATTACATTCATCAACATCTGCTCTGTCACTCGCATTTGCATATAGCATTCATATGTTAATGACGCTTTTTTTTTCCCCTTTCCTTTGCCTCTCAAGTAATATATTAAAAAATACACCCGCCATTTGCATATCAGTTTAGATCAGTATATTAGAAACAATTTATCATTTTCCGCTTTCTTGCTATGGTTTTTAAAAAGGGAAAGGAGGAGAGCAGAGGGGGGAGGAATGCGGAGAAACAATATGTTGAGTGATGTCTGTTATATTTGAGTACGGCTGTGATTTATATACGCGGAGCCCCTTAGCGGGAGAACTTCCATTTTAAAGCAGCTTAAAGCCCTTATAAATCAATAATGACACAGATGGACTGGTGATAATCTATTTAGGATGCCTGATACCAAATATTGTCGTACAGATGATTAGAGTGGCAAGCAGGTTGTTTTTTTTGTTTTTTTTTCTTAGCAGCTTTTATGGTAAAGGAGTGAGTTTGAAACTGAAAATATAGATAGATAAATAGATAGATAAAGAGAGAAAAAAAAATCCAAAAAGGAGTCGCAGAAGGACAAAGAGACGTAGCGGCAACTGCCAATAAAATAATATCAATCCGCGTCCCTTTAACAAAACAAGGTCCCTTAATGGAATTGTGTCTTCAGGTGTAAATGGTATTAAAAGCTGCATCTTCCCGCAGTCCCTGCCCTGATCTCGCACAAGAGGCGAACGCACAAAATGCAGGTTGTCAAGAGATGGCAGCTGCTAGGAATCTTTTTAAATATAAGCTTGTATTGATCTGATGAGAATGAAGGATCCCGCTGCCACCGAGTGTTTGGCTTCCCGTCTGAAGAACGTCACCGGTGGCCTTGCTCTGGGATAGATTTTCATTCATAGCCTCCGGGGTTTTTTATTTCATCTTTAACCTTTTCTGATGATTTTCTTCCTTGACCTCTGTCGTCTTTGTGTCTGCAGTTTAGCTAATGTTTGACTTTTTTTTTTTTTTTACACTTTGTGTTTTTTTTTTCTCTCTCTCTCTTTTCAAAAGGAAAATTGGCGGCCCTGGTCAAAAAGATCTGACTGGTCCAAGAGGCCTGGTGTCCTTATCAGACTGTCTGCCCTTAAACCAAGCATGCAGTTGAGTTGTTGAGGTAAGGACGTCGTAGGGTTGTCAATTTCTGCTCTGTGGTTGTAGGACACATTTTGGTAACCATGTATTAGAAGGATCTGAGCTTCTCAGACAAGACCAAGACAGATGGCTTACAAAACCCAATGGTCTATACCCTATTAGGGGATTCTCAGATAATAGAGGGGTCATTCTTTCAAGACCCTCATCTAACAGCTGTGAAGAACACCCCTTTCTCTGAAGGACACAACACTATGTAATGCCTCATTCCTCTTGTGGTGGCACTGTAGATTATAGGTGATCACTGGGATCTCATCAGATGGACCCAACACTATGTAATGCCTCATGCCTCTTGTGGTATCACTGTAGATTACAGGTGATTGTTGGGATCTCGGGAGCTGGACCCAACACTATGTAATGCCTCATTCCCCTTGTGGTGGCACTGTAGATTACAGATGATCGCTGGGATCTCGGGAGCTGGACCCAAGACTATGTAATGCCTCATTCCTCTTGTGGTGGCACTGTAGATTACAAGTGATTGTTGGGATCTCATCAGATGGACCCAACACTATGTAATGCCTCATGCCTCTTGTGGTATCACTGTAGATTACAGGTGATTGTTGGGATCTCGGGAGCTGGACCCAACACTATGTAATGCCTCATTCCCCTTGTGGTGGCACTGTAGATTACAGATGATTGCTGGGATCTCGGGAGCTGGACCCAAGACTATGTAATGCCTCATTCCTCTTGTGGTGGCACTGTAGATTACAGATGATTGCTGGGATCTCGGGAGCTGGACCCAACACTGTATAATGCCTCATTCCTCTTGTGGTGGCACTGTAGATTACAGTTGATCACAGATCTCTGCAGCTGGCTCCAACACTATGAAATGCCTCATTCCTCTTGTGGTGGCACTGTAGATTACAGGTGATCGCTGGCATCTCGGCAGCTGGACCCAACACCTCATTCCTCTTGTGGTGGCACTGTAGTTTATAGGTGATCTCGACAGCTGGACCCAACACTATGTAATGCCTCATTCGTCTTGTGGTGGCACTGTAGATTACAGGTGATCACTGGGATCTCAGGAGCTGGACCCTACACTATGTAATGCCTCATTCTTCTTGTGGTGGCACTGTAGATTACAGGTGATCACTGGGATCTCAGGAGCTGGACCCAACACTATGTAATGCCTCATTCCTCTTGTGGTGGCACTGTAGATTACAGGTGATCACTGGGATCTCAGGATCTGGACCCAACACCATGCATTGTCTCATTCCTTATGTGGTGGCACTGTAGATTACAAGAGATCACTGGGATCTCGACATCTGGACCCAACACTATGTAATGCCTCATTCCTCCTGTGATGGACATAAGCTTTTGCAAATTACAGGTGATCGCTGGGATCTCAGTAGCTGAACATCTTGTTATTGGGATCCTCCTAACAATATAAGATTGTCTGAATTGTCTGAAAGTACTCAGTATAAAAACAAAAAAAAGTTTGATTTGGCAACTTCTGGGATGATGTAACGTTCTTGACCTTTACATAGGGCAATCATGGGTGCCTCTCTGTTCTTTAGCTGGATGCCCAGATAGGTAACATGTTGGCATGGAGTGGCTCCGGCGTTAGGATGGGTAGTGCCATGCCGCTCTCCACTGATGGGTCTGACGGCTCCCGATGCTTTACAGGTATGAGGACGCGGTAACTGTTTCCCATCGCTCCTTATTTATTGCCTAAGATCCATCAGTAAAATCCGTTTAGAGTGGACGTGGCTTCCTCCCGCTTACTATGCCCCGGTGCATAGTGTAATAAGTATGATATACCTTTCCCCAAAAACAGCGCTGATCTTGTCCACTGGTTATATCTGATATATATAAATAAGGAAGAGCTGCAATACCAAATATAACCTGTGGACAAGAGTGGTGCCATTCCTGGAGGGAAAAAAAGATAGCCCTATTGGTACAGGAGCATATGGAAAGGATAGCACCAGGTCTTACTTTTTTTCCCAACAGCACCATTCACAGGTCATGTATGGTATTGCAGCTTAGTCACATTCAAGCAAAAACAGGACTGAACTGCACTGCCGGACACAACCTGTAGAGAAAAGTGGCGCTGTCCTCGGAACGAAAAGAACAAAAGTACGGCACATTTTTTAATTGGCGCCACCATAAAGCGAGCAGAACGCTGACACAATGCAAGCGATATAAAGCGACTTTATCTATTTAATATATAGTGGAAGAAAAGATTAAAAGGGAAACTTCAAAGGCAAAGACTAAACATCTGGTGCGCGAGGATCATATCCTGTTGCATATTTTATTTGCATATTTTTCAGGGAAGCTCTTGTGGGGGTTTTATGATTAGAAATGTTGGAATGGAGGCCTGACCGCACTGGAAACCCGATGGGCGCAGACACGGCGGCAGCCACTTGCCAGGATTCCTCCCATTATTCTCTGCCTGTTCTTATTCACAACAGTTTCATCTAAACAAATCGGAGAAGAGATCAAAAATAGTTTCAGCCAAAGACACGAGATGAGACGGTGAATGACGGCGGGGCGTTACTTTTATTATCCAGATCTGGAAATCTCGCCCGTACTCCATACTTTATACTGCCATGCAGTCTGTAGATTTTTCACCCATATAGCATCTGTCAAGTTTTAATTAAAATTGACACTGGCATCATACGTCAGTTGCGTTGACAAGTAATAAAAGTCATTAGGGGGATCAGCAGCCATCTGGAAGGGGGGAAGAGGTCCTATTACCACCATTTTCAGAAAACCTGGTCACTTTATGGAATTTCTGGAAACTCCAGAGAGAGAACTTGTTAAAAAAAAGAAGTGTTTTTGCTAGAATAGAAAATTGTAGTTTCAGAAATGGAGCCCCCCTTGTATACTGGTTGTAACTGGTATTACAATGTAGCTGGGGCTGACAAGAGTGGTGCCGTTTCTGGAAGAAAGGAGCCGAGCATATTTTTCTAATCTGATAAAACTATCAATAAATGTAACAATCCGAACTCAGATTTGGCCGCTGATCCGATTTCCCTGATACCAGGGCAGAATTAAAGGGCTGAGTCACCCGAGGTGTGAATTATCACTTTCCCTAACAATGTGTTAACTACAGTCATTACTCGCTGCCATTTACAACCTCACACCCCAGAAATTATGCCAAACAAACGCGACGAGCGCAGGAAACCAGAGACGTACACTCCACCGTGGTAGATGTAAGACTGAAACTGTTACATGTAACGTATCGATGGTTCATTGCGTACGTGGCCCAAAGGGCATGGGGGCGTCTGGGGGGAATTGTCCTCACCTCGCCTCCAGATTTATATGGTGAGCTACGTCCCGGTTTCCCTCCACTGTCATTTGTGCATGAATTACTCTGTTGCGTCTGTGTATTGCGATGTATTCATTCTTAGAATGGGTGATAACAGAGACAATAGCACAATCTGCATCTAGGTGATAACAGAGACAATAGCACAATCTGCATCTAGGTGATAACAGAGACAATAGCACAATCTGCACCTATATTTTGTGATTTGTTCATTATTAGGATGGGTGATAACAGAGACAATAGCACAATATTTAACATCGCTCACCTTATACTTATTTGCTACACCCTGAGTAGTGATAATTGCTGTGTCTGAAAACATCAGCTCCTGAAATCCTCTGTGCTTCTGCATACCTTGCCATCACTCTTAATGTGTGACCTCCCACGCCCCTCCTCATATAATGACTCTGTCACGTGCAGCTAATATGTATATTATAATGTAAGAAACAGGGCACTTTCAGCTTACAAATACAGTACACTCCTCTTCTGAAATACTCTGTGCTGTGGGGGGACAATTCTCCATCTACCTTCAGTCTGAAACCTCCCTGTTGTCTCTATTTCCCTACACAGGACGCTTTCCCTGTCACATGCAACTAAGTCTTTCATCTCATTGGACAGGTCACTGCCCTCTTCAAGATCAGCTCACTCTTCTCCCGCTGTTATAACCATTCCTTCAATATCTAGACTATAAGATAATCTATCTTCAGCCAATCTAACGCAGCACAGGAACATGCAGCCCTGTCCTCAGTAATGTCACATGAGTGAACTGGTCGCTGCCTGCCACAAAATGAGTGCAATGCTCTCCTGAAATACTTTGTGCTGCTAGAAGCCTCTGCTCCTTTCATCTTTTCTACATTCCCCTACTCGCATTATGACACCTCCCCTGTGACCTGCAGCCATCCTGTCGATTATTCGATGAGCGAACAGGTCACTGCCTTCCACAGAATCAGCACAATCATCTTCTTAAATACTTAGAGCCACTGGAAAACCCTGCTGCTTTCAGTTTTACTGTGTTCCTTGTCTAACATCATAACACTGCCCTTCAAAAATATTATCACATGAGTGGACAGGTCACTGCCTCACACAAGATCAGCACACTCTTCTGCTGCTGCTGAAATTATTGACTAAGGGATGTAGTCTCTCTCCCAGTGCACCATAAGGAAGTGCAGCCCCATTCTTACCAGCATCACATGATTGACCAGGTCACTGTCTTCCACAAAAGCAGCACAATCTACTCTGAGCTGCTGCTATTACTATTAGTGTGTGACATCTTAATTTTCTCTCTCCTCGTAGTATTACCTCATGTCCTTTCTAGCATTACAACTTTATTGGTCACTTCCCTCCTACAAGATCAGCACACTCCTCTGCAGTTGCTGTAATCTTACCCTTGATTTGTTATATTTGCGGTGTCTCCAGTGTTACACACCGACACACTTCTCTGATTAAATTAACGTTGTATTAGTGCATTGGTCACTGCCTTTCTCAGAGTCAGAGCAATGCTCTTCTGCAATACTGTGAGCTGTTCCCAGTCACTCCTTTCACCATTAATCTGTGACATCCCCACAACATGGCACCGCCACCTGCGACAAGCATCCCTGTCATCATTAGGTGAGCGGACAGATCACTGCCCTCCGACAAGATCAGCACACTCATCTTCTGCTGCTGTAATAGAAAAAAAGCAGTGAAGGTAATCCCACCGCAGTGTACCTTACACAGACATCTAAATCATATGGAAGATTGCTGGGAAAAAAAAGAAAATCAGCATAATCCTTAAAATGTTGCAACTGTGATTTTACGACCCAATCAATTTAGTTAAATAAAGTAACTCATTACGACAACTTTCATTCCCCCCGCTCTGCTCAACCTAAAATTTAAGGTCTTTCTCTGTTCCGAGACATCTGCAAGATGTGGATACAGGCAGGAACATTAAGACAGCAAAGCGGGGCAGCCATATCTTATTGTGCGCTGGAAGATTGCGCCCCAAGGCGACGTTCGCCGAGATCGGGGCTCGCCACCTGTTCACTAGCTTCGCCAATAAAAGATTTTGCTTTTGCAAACTCTCTTAACCTACTTTCTCATTGACCAGTAATTAACACTTGAAACAAGTCTAAAAATAAAGGCTAGTGAATAAATGATAAGGATTTTGCGGGGGGAACGCACCGTCATCTGTCAATGTGTAATATCTTGATTAAATCATGTTATAATGTTAATTTCTCGTGGCTATTTATGATCGAGCTCGCAGGTTCTACAGTGCCGGGAATACAAAGTAAAAGAGAGCAGCGTTCTGCCTCTGATCAAACAATACACTCCGCATTATACTAACAGTCGTCTGCAAGGATCGGGGCGCTCTCGCCGAGCAGTCTAACGGAGGACTATCATGGGGTAAAACTTAAAGGGGTACTCCTATCTTGGACATTAGTGGCATACCCATATGACGCGGTGTGATAAGTGTGATTCCCAACTCTGGGAAGCGGGCACTCTCTCGTGCCTCACTTACAGGGGGAAATGGCAAAATTATGAATAACATATTAAAAAATGGACATATACATACATTTAGATATTGTAGGTAAAAAGAAGGGTAAAAAAATAATGCAAATAAAGAAAGAAAGAAAAAATGAAAACGCCACCAGTGCCAACATAGACGACGACTATAGCCGAGACTAATTATACAATGCATCACTATAGTACCTAGGGATCCCATTATAATACCTTATTGCGGTGTGAATTAGCAAATTTAAAGAATCAAGGGGTATCATTTAATTTCTTTCTTTTTATAGTCGTTACTCACGATATCAAAGAAAAAAATATTCTATATAAAAAAAAAAGGCTCAAAAACAGGCTTTATGCCAGATCCCTGCAAATAATATAATACAGTAAAACACCCACCACAACGTGGAACCTTCAGCCTTGGCTGACAAAACACCATTTTGAGTGGTCATTGTGTTATTTGCAATTGGGAATATGACTGTCAGCAGCTCTATAAATATACAAAGATCAAGGTGATTATAATATATACCGTGCAAAAAAAAAATTATATATATTCTGCTCAACTAATATGATACACCATGAAATCCTTCCCAGGAAATCAATACAAAACCAAATTGATTTTCTTCCGCTTCCTTGAAAATATTCATACACATTGATCATTACTTCTGTGCATATTCCAAGATGTGGATTTATTATGAATAGAATTAAATAGGCTTTAAATCCTCCAGGGGTCACGTCTAAAGCCGAATGTCAGCCAAGGAAAAGTGTCGAAGAACTAATCACCCTTTCCCAACTCCCAATAACTAATATCTCAGCTGTGAATATAGAAGTGAAGCCAGTTATTTGACCAATATCTAATCAGTTTGGCACGTTTGCTTTTAGGCTTTTGTTTATGGCATTGGTCTGTGGTGGCAATTTTTTTTCAATATGGTGGTCAATAAGATGTGTGATGTCCATTATGTAAAGAGAAGACCATTCAACACATCATGTCCATCAGGTAAAGACAAAACCTTATGCTGTATTGTGTCCATCAGCTGTAGAAGAGACAAAAAGGTGTGTTGTGTCCATCAGGTTTTGAATAGACTAGGAAATGTATTGTGTCTGTCAGGTGTGGAAGAGAGTAGAAGATGTATTGTGTCCATCAGGTGTAGAGGAGACTAGAAGATGTGCTGTGTCCATCAGGTTTTAGGAAATGTATTGTGTCCATCAGGTGTAGAAAAGACCAGAAGATGTATTGTGTCCATCAGGTGTAGAAGAGACCAGAAGATGTGTTGTGTCCATCAGGTTTAGAATAGCCTAGGAAATGTATTGTGTCCATCAGGTGTAAAGGAGGCTAGAAGATGTATTGTGTCCATCAGGTGTGAAGAAGACTAGAAGATGTATTGTGTCCATCAGGTGTAGAGGAGACCAGATAACGTGTTTTGTCCATCAGGTTTAGAATAGGCTAGGAAATGTATTGTGTCCATCAGGTGTAAAGGAGACTAGAAGATGTATTGTGTCTATCAGGTGTAGACAAGACCAGAAGATGTATTGTGTCCATCTGGTGTAGAGGAGACCAGAAGATGTATTGTGTCCATCAGGTGTAGACAAGACCAGAAGATGTATTGTGTCCATCTGGTGTAGAGGAGACCAGAAGATGTATTGTGTCCATCAGGTGTAGACAAGACCAGAAGATGTATTGTGTCCATCTGGTGTAGAGGAGACCAGAAGATGTGTTGTGTCCATCAGGTTTAGAATAGGCTAGGAAATGTATTGTGTCCATCAGGTGTAAAGTAGACTAGAAGATGTATTGTGTCCATCAGGTGTAGAGGAGACTAGAAGATGTATTGTGTCCATTAGGTGTAGAGGAGACCAGACGATGTGTTGTGCCCATCAGATGTAGAAGAGACCAGAAGATGTATTGTGTCCATCAGGTGTAGAGGAGACCAGACGATGTGTTGTGTCCATCAGATGTAGAAGAGTCCAGAAGATGTATTGTGTCCATTAGGTGTAGAGGAGACTAAAAGATGTATTGTGTCCATTAGGTGTAGAGGAGACCAGACGATGTGTTGTGCCCATCAGATGTAGAAGAGACCAGAAGATGTATTGTGTCCATCAGATGTACAGGTCCTTCTCAGAAAATTAGCATATAGTGTTAAATTTCATTATTTACCATAATGTAATGATTACAATTAAACTTTCATATATTATAGATTCATTATCCACCAACTGAAATTTGTCAGGTCTTTTATTGTTTTAATACTGATGATTTTGGCATACAACTCCTGATAACCCAAAAAACCTGTCTCAATAAATTAGCATATTTCACCCATCCAATCAAATAAAAGTGTTTTTTAATAACAAACAAAAAAACCAACAAATAATAATGTTCAGTTATGCACTCAATACTTGGTCGGGAATCCTTTGGCAGAAATGACTGCTTCAATGCGGCGTGGCATGGAGGCAATCAGCCTGTGACACTGCTGAGATGTTATGGAGGCCCAGGATGCTTCAATAGCGGCCTTAAGCTCATCCAGAGTGTTGGGTCTTGCGTCTCTCAACTTTCTCTTCACAATATCCCACAGATTCTCTATGGGGTTCAGGTCAGGAGAGTTGGCAGGCCAATTGAGCACAGTAATACCATGGTCAGTAAACCATTTACCAGTGGTTTTGGCACTGTGAGCAGGTGCCAGGTCGTGCTGAAAAATGAAATCTTCATCTCTATAAAGCATTTCAGCTGATGGAAGCATGAAGTGCTCCAAAATCTCCTGATAGCTAGCTGCATTGACCCTGCCCTTGATGAAACACAGTGGACCAACACCAGCAGCTGACATGGCACCCCACACCATCACTGACTGTGGGTACTTGACACTGGTGGATAATGAATCTATAATATATGAAAGTTTAATTGTAATCATTACATTATGGTAAATAATGAAATTTAACACTATATGCAAATTTTTTGAGAAGGACCTGTAGAAGAGACCAGAAGATGTATTGTGTCCATTAGGTGTAGAGGAAACCAGACGATGTGTTGTGTCCATCAGATGTAGAGGAGACCAGAAAATGTATTGTGTCCATCAGGAGTAGAAGAGAACAGAAGATGTATTGTGTCCATCAGGAGTAGAAGAGACCAGAAAATGTATTGTGTCCATCAGGAGTAGAAGAGAACAGAAGTTGTATTGTGTCCATCAGGTGTAGAAGAGTCCAGAAGATGTGTTGTGCCCATCAGATGTAGAAGAGACCAGAAGATGTACTGTGTCCATCAGATGTAGAGGAGACCAGAAAATGTATTGTGTCCATCAGGTGTAGAAGAGACCAGAAGATGTAATGTGTCCATATGTGTAGAGGTGACTATGAGATTTATCGTATCCATCAGGTTTAGAGAAGACTATATGGCCACATTTACACGTTCAGGTTTTACATCAGTATTTGTAAGCCAAAAGCAGGAGTGGAACAATCAGAGGAAAAGTATAATAGAAACATATGCACCACTTCTGTATTTTTACTCACCTCTGGTTTTGGCTTACAAATACTGGTGGAAAATGCTGTAATATTGGAGTAATATAGTGTAGTAATGGAGTAATGTTGAAGTAATGTAGTCTAATATTTGTGTAGTATTGGAGTAAAATTTAGTAGTAATGAAGTCATTTGGAGTAATATGGAGTAGTATTAGAATAGTATTGGAGATATATATTGTAACAGTAGAGTAGTATTCGAGTGAAATGGAATAGTATTGGATACGTATTAAAATAGTGTCGGAGTAATATTGGAGTAGTGTTGAAGCATTGTGAAGTAGTGTTTGAGTAACATGGAATATAATTGTAATCATACAGGTGATATATGGAGAAATATGTATTGGAATAGTATGGGAGTAACATTAGAATAATATGATGTAGTATTGGAGTAATAATTGAGCAATATTGGAGTGTTTTGGCGCAGAATTGGAGTAAAATAATGTAGTAATGGAGTAATATGAACAATTCAGTTATACTAGAGTAGTAATTAAGTAATATTGGAGTAGTATTGCACTAATATTGGAGTAGTATTGCACTAATATTGGAGTAGTATTGCAGTAATATTGGTGTAGTATTGCAGTAATATTGGAGTAGTATTGCACTAATATTGGAGTAGTATTGCAGTAATATTGGTGTAGTATTGCAGTAATATTGGAGTAGTAGTGCACTAATATTGGAGCAGTATTGCACTAATATTGGAGTAGTATTGCAGTAATATTGGAGTAGTATTGCACTAATATTGGAGTAGTATTGCAGTAATATTGGAGTAGTATTGCACTAATATTGGAGTAGTATTGCAGTAATATTGGAGTAGTATTGCACTAATATTGGAGTAGTATTGCAGTAATATTGGAGTAGTATTGCACTAATATTGGAGCAGTATTGCACTAATATTGGAGTAGTATTGCAGTAGCATTGACGTAATGTAGCAGTAATATTGAAGTAGAATTGGAGTAATATTACAGTAATATGGAGATGTATTGCAATTATAATGAAGTAGTATTGGAGTAGTATTGCTGTAGCATTTGACTAATATTGCAGTAATATTGAAATAGTATTTCAGTAACATTGGAGTAGTATTGCAGTAATATTGGAGCAGCAGTGCAGTAATATTGGAGTACTATTTCAATAATATTGTAGCATTGCAGTAGCATTGGAGTAATATTGTAGGACTGCAGTAATATTGGAGTAGCATTGCAGTAGCATTGGAGTAATATTGCAGTAATATTGTAGTAGTGGAGTATTATTGCAGTAATATTGAAGTAGTATTGCAGTAATATTGGAGTAGTTTTGGAGTAGTATTGCAGTAGCAGTGAAGTAATATTGCAGTAATATTGAAGTATTATTGGAGTAATATTGCAGTATCATTGAAGTAATATTGGAGCAATATTGGAATAGTATTGCAGTGATATTGGAGTAGTGGTGGAGTAGTATTGCAGTAAGATTGGAATAGTATTGGAGCAATACTGGAGTAGTGGAATAGTATTTCAGTAGCATTGGAGTAATATTACAGTAATATTGGAGTAGTATTGCAGTAATAGTAAAATTGGAGTAGTACTGAAGTAATATTGGAGTAGTATTAAAATATTGTTGGAGTATTGTAAAGTAGTATTTAGGTAACATGTAATACAATTGTAGTCATACTGCTGTAATATGGAGTAACATGTATTAGAGTAATATTGGAGTATTATTGGAGTAACATTAGAATAATATGTAATATTGAAGTGAAAATTGAGTAATACTGTAATATTGTAGTGGTTTTGGAGTAGAATTGGAGTAATATTAAGTAGTATTGGAGTAATATGAACATTTCAGTTATACTGGAGTAGTAATTACGATAAGTAATATCGGAATAGTATTGCAGTAGTGAAGTAGTAATATTCCAATAATATTGAGGTAGTATTGGAGTAATTTTGCAATAATATTGTAGTATTGGAGCAATGTTGGAGTAATATTGTAGTAATATTGAAGTAGTATTGGAGAAATATTTCAGTAATATTGGAGTAGTTTTGCAGTAAACTTGGAGTAGTATTGCAGTAATACTGGACAAGTAATGCAGTAGTATTGGAGTAATATTGGAGTAGTATTGCAGTATTATTGGAGTAGTACAGTGATATTTTAGTAATATTGGAATAGTATTGCAGTAAACTTGGAGTAGTATTGCAGTAATACTGGACTAGTAGTGCAGTAGTATTGGAGTAATATTGGAGTAGTATTGCAGTAAAATTGAAGTAACATTGCAGTCATATTGGAGTAGTATTTCCTCTGGTTCAGTCTCTCTGAGATGCAAAATGTATAACTGACCTAACCTCTCTTGTTATCAAAGAAGCTTCCAGCTTATTAGCAGTTAGTAATATTGGAGTAATCTACTGGAATAGCATTGCAGTAGCATTGAAGTAGTATTGGAGCAATATTGGAGTAGCATTGGAGTAATACTCAAGTAATATGGCAGTAATATTAGTAAAGGAGTAGTATTGCAGTAATATTGGAGTAGTATTGGAGCCAGTAGTGGAGTAACATTGGAATAGTATTGAAGTAGCAGTGCAGTAATATTGGAATAATATTGGAGTAGTAGTGCAGTAATATTGGAGTAATTATTGGTATAGTATTGGAGCAGTATTGGATTAATATTGGAGTAGTATTTGAGTAGTACTGCAGTAGCATTGAAGTAGTATTGCAGTAATATTGAAGTAGTATTGCAGTAATATTGGAGTAGTGTTTCAGTATTATTGGAGTATTTTTGGAGAAGTATTCCAGTAATACTGGGGTAGTAGTGCAGTAATATTGGAGTAGTAGTGCAGTAGTATTGGAGTAGTAGTGCAGTAATATTGGAGTAGTAGTGCTGTAATATTGGAGTCGTATTGCAGTAGTATTGGAGTAGTAGTGCAGTAATATTGGAGTAGTAGTGCAGTAATATTGGAGTAGTAGTGCAGTAATATTGGAGTAGTAGTGCAGTAATATTGGAGTTGTGCAGTAATATTGAAGTAGTATTGCAGTAATATTGGAGTAGTGTTTCAGTATTATTGGAGTATTTTTGGAGAAGTATTCCAGTAATACTGGGGTAGTAGTGCAGTAATATTAGAGTAGTAGTGCAGTAATATTGGAGTAGTAGTGCAGTAATATTGGAGTAGTATTGCAGTAATATTGGAGTAGTAGTGCAGTAATATTGGAGTAGTAGTGCAGTAATACTGGAGTAGTATGGAGTAATATTGGAGTAGTAGTGCAGTAATATTGCAGTAATAATGCAGTAATATTGGAGTAGTAGTGCAGTAATATTGGAGTAGTAATGCAGTAATATTGAAGTAGTAGTGCAGTAATATTGGAGTAGTAGTGCAGTAATATTGGAGTAGTAGTGCAGTAATATTGGAGTAGAAGTGCAGTAATTGGAGTAGTAGTGCAGTAATATTGGAGTAGTAGTGCAGTAATATTGGAGTAGTAGTGCAGTAATATTGAAGTAGTAATGCAGTAATATTGGAGTAGTAGTGCAGTAATATTGGAGTAGTAGTGCAGTAATATTGGAGTAGTAGTGCAGTAATATTGGAGTAGTAGTGCAGTAATATTGGAGTAGTGGTGCAGTAATATTGGAGTAGTAGTGCAGTAATATTGGAGTAGTGGTGCCGTAATATTGGAGTAGTGGTGCAGTAATATTGGAGTAGTAGTGCAGTAATTGGAGTAGTAGTGCAGTAATATTGGAGTAGTAGTGCAGTAATATTGGAGTAGTAGTGCAGTAATAATGGAGTAGTAGTACAGTAATATTGGAGTAGCAGTGCAGTAATATTGGAGTAGTAGTGCAGTAATATTGGAGTAGTAGTGCCGTAATATTGGAGTAGTAGTGCAGTAATATTGGAGTAGTAGTGCAGTAATATTGGAGTAGTAGTGCAGTAATTGGAGTAGTAGTGCAGTAATATTGGAGTAGTAGTGCAGTAATAATGGAGTAGTAGTACAGTAATATTGGAGTAGCAGTGCAGTAATATTGGAGTAGTAGTGCCGTAATATTGGAGTAGTGGTGCAGTGATATTGGAGTAATGGTGCCGTAATATTGGAGTAGTAGTGCAGTAATATCGGAATAGTAGTGCAGTAATATCGGAGTAGTAGTGCAGTAATATCGGAGTAGTAGTGCAGTAATATTGGAGTAGTAGTGCAGTAATAGTGGAGTAGTAGTGCAGTAATATTGGAGTAGTAGTGCAGTAATATTGGAGTAGTAGTGCAGTAATTTTGGAGTAGTGGTGCAGTAATATTGGAGTAGTAGTGCAGTAATATTGGAGTAGTAGTGCAGTAATATTGGAGAAGTAGTGCAGTAATAATGGAGTAGTAGTGCAGTAATAATGGAGTAGTAGTGCAGTAATATTGGAGAAGTAGTGCAGTAATAATGGAGTAGTAGTGCAGTAATAATGGAGTAGTAGTGCAGTAATATTGGAGAAGTAGTGCAGTAATATTGGAGTAGTGGTGCAGTAATATTGGAGTAGTAGTGCAGTAATATTGGAGTAGTAGTGCCGTAATATTGGAGTAGTGGTGCAGTAATATTGGAGTAGTGGTGCAGTAATATTGGAGTAGTAGTGCAGTAATATTGGAGTAGTGGTGCAGTAATATTGGAGTAGTGGTGCAGTAATATTGGAGTAGTGGTGCAGTAATATTGGAGTAGTAGTGCAGTAATATTGGAGTAGTAGTGCAGTAATATTGGAGTAGTGGTGCAGTAATATTGGAGAAGTAGTGCAGTAATATTGGAGTAGTAGTGCAGTAATATTGGAGTAGTGGTGCAGTAATATTGGAGTAGTGGTGCAGTAATATTGGAGTAGTAGTGCAGTAATATTGGAGTAGCAGTGCAGTAATACTGGAGTAGTATGGAGTAATATTGGAGTAGTAGTGCAGTAATATTGGAGTAGTAGTGCAGTAATATTGGAGTAGTAGTGCAGTAATATTGGAGTAATAGTGCAGTAATATTGGAGTAGTGGTGCAGTAATATTGGAGTAGTAGTGTAGTAATATTGGAGTAGTAGTGCAGTAATATTGGAGTAGTGGTGCAGTAATATTGGAGAAGTAGTGCAGTAATATTGGAGTAGTAGTGTAGTAATATTGGAGTAGTGGTGCAGTAATATTGGAGTAGTGGTGCAGTAATATTGGAGTAGTAGTGCAGTAATATTGGAGAAGTAGTGCAGTAATATTGGAGTAGTAGTGTAGTAATATTGGAGTAGTAGTGCAGTAATATTGGAGTAGTGGTGCAGTAATATTGGAGTAGTAGTGTAGTAATATTGGAGTAGTAGTGCAGTAATATTAGAGTAGTGGTGCAGTAATATTGGAGTAGTAGTGCAGTAATATTGGAGTAGTAGTGCAGTAATATTGGAGTAGTAGTGTAGTAATATTGGAGTAGTAGTGCAGTAATATTGGAGTAGTGGTGCAGTAATATTGGAGAAGTAGTGCAGTAATATTGGAGTAGTAGTGTAGTAATATTGGAGTAGTGGTGCAGTAATATTGGAGTAGTGGTGCAGTAATATTGGAGTAGTAGTGCAGTAATATTGGAGAAGTAGTGCAGTAATATTGGAGTAGTAGTGTAGTAATATTGGAGTAGTAGTGCAGTAATATTGGAGTAGTAGTGCAGTAATATTGGAGTAGTGGTGCAGTAATATTGGAGAAGTAGTGCAGTAATATTGGAGTAGTAGTGTAGTAATATTGGAGTAGTGGTGCAGTAATATTGGAGTAGTGGTGCAGTAATATTGGAGTAGTAGTGCAGTAATATTGGAGTAGTGGTGCAGTAATATTGGAGAAGTAGTGCAGTAATATTGGAGTAGTAGTGCAGTAATATTGGAGTAGTGGTGCAGTAATATTGGAGTAGTAGTGTAGTAATATTGGAGTAGTAGTGCAGTAATATTGGAGTAGTGGTGCAGTAATATTGGAGAAGTAGTGCAGTAATATTGGAGTAGTAGTGTAGTAATATTGGAGTAGTAGTGCAGTAATATTGGAGTAGTAGTGCAGTAATATTGGAGTAGTAGTGCAGTAATATTGGAGTAGTAGTGCCGTAATATTGGAGTAGTAGTGCAGTAATATTGGAGAAGTAGTGCAGTAATATTGGAGTAGTAGTGTAGTAATATTGGAGTAGTATTGCAGTAATATTGGAGTAGTAGTGCAGTAATATTGGAGTAGTGGTGCAGTAATATTGGAGTAGTAGTGCAGTAATATTGGAGTAGTGGTGCAGTAATATTGGAGTAGTAGTGCAGTAATATTGGAGTAGTAATGCCGTAATATTGGAGTAGTAGTGCAGTAATATTGGAGTAGTAGTGCCGTAATATTGGAGTAGTAGTGCAGTAATATTGGAGTAGTAGTGCCGTAATATTGGAGTAGTAGTGCAGTAATATTGGAGAAGTAGTGCAGTAATATTGGAGTAGTAGTGTAGTAATATTGGAGTAGTAGTGCAGTAATATTGGAGTAGTAGTGCAGTAATATTGGAGTAGTAGTGCCGTAATATTGGAGTAGTGGTGCAGTAATATTGGAGTAGTAGTGCAGTAATATTGGAGTAGTAGTGCAGTAATATTGGAGAAGTAGTGCAGTAATATTGGAGTAGTAGTGTAGTAATATTGGAGTAGTAGTGCAGTAATATTGGAGTAGTAGTGCAGTAATATTGGAGTAGTAGTGCCGTAATATTGGAGTAGTGGTGCAGTAATATTGGAGTAGTAGTGCAGTAATATTGGAGTAGTGGTGCAGTAATATTGGAGTAGTAGTGCAGTAATATTGGAGTAGTGGTGCAGTAATATTGGAGTAGT
Organism: Ranitomeya imitator; assembly: GCF_032444005.1. Taxonomy (NCBI): domain Eukaryota; kingdom Metazoa; phylum Chordata; class Amphibia; order Anura; family Dendrobatidae; genus Ranitomeya; species Ranitomeya imitator. The sequence goes on from NC_091290.1 coordinate 143,620,402, forward strand.
AGTGCAGTAATATTGGAGTAGTAGTGCCGTAATATTGGAGTAGTAGTGCAGTAATATTGGAGTAGTAATGCCGTAATATTGGAGTAGTAGTGCAGTAATATTGCCTCTGGTGATGCCTCGCTGGGATGAATGTGACATTTAGCGGAATATTGCCCGTGTATAAGTGAGAACGTGCCCCCGCTACATCCTAACCTCGACTGTTATCAAAGAAACTTCCAGCTTATTAGCAACAAAGGACTTTTCTCCTTTGTGTTGCCCTATTTGCTGGGGCTTCCTGAATTAAACGACCGCTTCCTGCTCTTTATATGCATGACCACATCTGGGCAGGCAGCTCACAGCCCTGTTGCCTAATAACAATCACCTTCTCCCTCAGTCTCTCTTGATTGTGTCTAATTCACTCTGACAGATACTGCCTGACAACTCGCCTGCCTTCCCTCCCTCCGTGACCTGAAGTTACTCACAGCACTTATATAGTCTGTCATTTTTAATATTTGATTTCATTTTAAGTTATGTGTTTTACCGAGAAGATGAAACAAAAAATGGGAGCTTGTAATGGAACATAAATTTAACCCTTCTAGCCGGGGAGCGCTGCGCCACCACCGCCTCTCGTTTTTTTTTTTCCCTTCCCTTTCTTGGCATGCTATTATGTTTGGAATAAAATAACATTAATTTATGGAAGAAAAAAGAGGAGAAGGGTTATTGTGTTTGTTTTGTCTTTCGGCTGACAGATATTTTCTGCAGTATTGGTCTGCTGCATAAACAGGAAAATGGAGAATAACTACATGGCCACGTTCAAGACTGCAAAGGTCATTCAGAGAAGTGCACACATGTAGTGCAAATACCGGTGCTGATGACAGGCGCGTGTTGTATTCTATTCTTTACACAGAAGTGCAAGATTATTGCATCTGCCACATGTCCAAAATTTAGTATGTTTAATCTTGTACTTCCACGTTACAACCTGTATTATACCCCAGAGCTGCACTCACTATTCTGCTGGTGCAGTCACTGTGTACATACATTACATTACTGATCCTGAGTTACATCCTGTATTATACCCTAGAGCTGCACTCACTATTCTGCTGGTGCAGTCACTGTGTACATACATTACATTACTGATCCTGAGTTACCTCCTGTATTATACCCCAGAGCTGTACTCACTATTCTGCTGGTGCAGTCACTGTGTACATACATTACATTACTGATCCTGAGTTACATTCTGTATTATACTCCAGAGCTGCACTCACTATTCTGCTGGTTCAGCCACTGTGTACATACATTACTGATCCTGAGTTACATCCTGTATTATACTCCAGAGCTGCACTCACTATTCTGCTGGTGCAGTCACTGTGTACATACATTACATTACTGATCCTGAATTACATCCTGTATTATACTCCAGAGCTGCACTCACTATTCTGCTGGTGCAGTCACTGTGTACTTACATTACATTACTGATCCTGAGTTACATCCTGTATTATACTCCAGAGCTGCACACACTATTCTGCTGGTGCAGTCACTGTGTACATACATTACATTACTGATCCTGAGTTACAGCCTGTATTGTAACCCAGAGCTGCACTCACTATTCTGCTGGTGCAGTCACTGTGTACATACATTACATTACTGATCCTGAGTTACATCCTGTATTATACTCCAGAGCTGCACTCACTATTCTGCTGGTGCAGTCACTGTGTACATACATTACTGATCCTGAGTTACATCCTGTATTATACCCCAGAGCTGCACTCACTATTCTGCTGGTGCAGTCACTCTGTACATACATTACATTACTGATCCTGAGTTACATCCTGTATTATATTCCAGAGCTGCACTCACTATTCTGCTGGTGCAGTCACTGTGTACATTACATTACTGATCCTGGGTTACATCCTGTATTATACTCCAGAGCTGCACTCACTATTCTGCTGGTGCAGTCACTGTGTACATACATTACTGATCCTGAGTTACAACCTGTATTATACCCCAGAGCTGCACTCACTATTCTGCTGGTGCAGTCACTGTGTACATTACATTACTGATCCTGAGTTACAACCTGTATTATACTCCAGAGCTGCACTCACTATTCTGCTGGTGCAGTCACTGTGTACATTACATTACTGATCCTGGGTTACATCCTGTATTATACTCCAGAGCTGCACTCACTATTCTGCTGGTGCAGTCACTGTGTACATTACATTATTGATCCTGAGTTACAACCTGTATTATACCCCAGAGCTGCACTCACTATTCTGCTGGTGCAGTCATTATTTACATACATTACATTACTGATCCGGAGTTACATCCTGTATTATACTCCAGAGCTGCACTCACTATTCTGCTGGTGCAGTCACTGTGTACATACATTACATTACTGATCCTGAGTTACATCCTGTATTATACCCCTTGAGCTGCACTCACTATTCTGCTGGTGCAGTCACTGTGTACATATATTACTTATCCTGAGTTACATCCTGTATTATACTCCAGAGCTGCACTCACTATTCTGCTGGTGCAGTCACTGTGTACATACATTACTGATCCTGAGTTACATCCTGTATTATACCCCAGAGCTGCACTCACTATTCTGTTGGTTCAGTCACTGTGTACATACATTACATTACTGATCCTGAGTTACATCCTGTATTATACTCCAGAGCTGCACTCACTATTCTGCTGGTGCAGTCACTGTGTACATACATTACTGATCCTGAGTTACAACCTGTATTATACCCCAGAGCTGCACTCACTATTCTGCTGGTGCAGTCACTGTGTACATACATTACTGATCCTGAGTTACATCCTGTATTATACCCCAGAGCTGCACTCACTATTCTGCTGGTGCAGTCACTGTGTACATACATTACTGATCCTGAGTTACATCCTGTATTATACCCCAGAGCTGCACTCACTATTTTGCTGGTGCAGTCATTGTTTACATACATTAAATTACATTACTGATCCGGAGTTACATCCTGTATTATACTCCTGAGCTCCACTCACTATTCTGCTGGTGCAGTCACTGTGTACATACATTACATTACTGATCCTGAGTTACATCCTGTATTATACTCCAGAGCTGCACTCACTATTCTGCTGGTGCAGTCACTGTGTACATACATTACATTACTGATCCTGAGTTACATCCTGTATTATACTCCTGAGCTCCACTCACTGTTCTGCTGGTGCAGTCACTGTGTACATACATTACTAATCCTGAGTTACATCCTGTATTATACCCCAGAGCTGCACTCACTATTCTGCTGGTGCAGTCACTGTGTACATACATTGCATTACTGATCCTGAGTTACATCCTGTATTATACCCCAGAGCTGCACTCACTATTCTGCTGGTGCAGTCACTGTGTACATACATTACATTACTGATCCTGAGTTACATTCTGTATTATACCCCAGAGCTGCACTCACTATTCTGCTGGTGCAGTTACTGTGTACATACATTACATTACTGATCCTGAGTTACCTCCTGTATTATACTCCAGAGCTGCACTCACTATTCTGCTGGTGCAGTTACTGTGTACATACATTACATTACTGATCCTGAGTTACCTCCTGTATTATACCCCAGAGCTGCACTCACTATTCTGCTGGTGCAGTCACTGTGTACATACATTACATTACTGATCCTGAGTTACCTCCTGTATTATACTCCAGAGCTGCACTCACTATTCTGCTGGTGGAGTCACTGTGTACATACATTACATTACTGATCCTGAGTTACCTCCTGTATTATACTCCAGAGCTGCACTCACTATTCTGCTGGTGCAGTCACTGTGTACATACATTACATTACTGATCCTGAGTTACCTCCTGTATTATACTCCAGAGCTGCACTCACTATTCTGCTGGTGCAGTCACTGTGTACATACATTACATTACTGATCCTGAGTTACAGTTACAGTTCGTAACCTTAATATAAGAAATGCAAAATATTTCAAAACTTACTAAATTTTAGGTGCAAACATGAAAATCCAGATTTAAATATATTTACTAATAAAATACATAAAAACTTTTATTCACGTTCTCATGATGCTGCTCTCGGAGTTTACCTAAGAAATCTTCATATTTGAGCCTGAGGCTCTTTGGGATTTAAAGGGACATCTCAGGGCCTCGATATTTATGTATAAAATCTCAGGGTCACTCTGCTGCGGGCCAACCTCTGTGTTATTTTTTTCCATTAAATTTCTTCTTTGCTATGATTTACAGTGACCTGAGGTGGATGTCGTCTCCTCCGTGGTGTTCTGTGATCTCAGGTTTATCTTATTTTTTGCAGAAAATCAAAGTTTAGGACTTGGGCTGAAGAATATAACCATGCTTCCAACCAGAGACGTCTGTGTTTCATAGCATGTCGAATAAGAGCACAACGCCCCCTTTACCTCATGTGGGAGATGTGGATTAGATTTATGTGTGTCCATCTTTTACTTACAGTACAAACCAAAAGTTTGGACACACCTTCTCATTTAAAGATTTTTCTGTATTTTCATGACTATGAAAATTGTAAATTCACACTGAAGGCATCAAAACTAAGAATTAACACATGTGGAATTATATACTTAACAAAAAAGTGTGAAACAACTGAAAATATGTCTTATATTCTAGGTTCTTCAAAGTAGCCACCTTTTGCTTTGATGACTGCTTTGCACACTCTTGGCATTCTCTTGATGAGCTTCAAGAGGTAGTCACCGGGAATGCTTCTCACTTCACAGGTGTGCCCTGTTAGGTTTAATAAGTGGGATTTCTTTCCCTATAAATGTGGTTGAGACCATCAGTTGTGTTGTGCAAAAGTCTGGTGGATACACAGCTGATATTCCTACTGAATAGACTGTTAGAATTTGTATTATGGCAAGAAAAAAAGCAGCTAAGTAAAAAAAAACGACTGGCCATCATTACTTTAAGAAATGAAGGTCAGTCAGTCTGAAAAATTGGGAAAACTTTGAAAGTGTCCCCAAGTGCAGTGGCAAAAACCATCAAGCCCTACAAAGAAACTGGCTCACATGAGGACCGCTCCAGGAAAGGAAGACCAAGAGTCACCTCTGCTTCTGAGGATAAGTTTATCCGAGTCACCAGCCTCAGAAATCGCAGGTTAACAGCAGCTCAGATTAGAGACCAGGTCAATGCCACACAGAGTTCTAGCAGCAGACACATCTCTACAACAACTGTTAAGAGGAGACTTTGTGCAGCAGGCCTTCATGGTAAAATAGCTGCTAGGAAACCACTGCTAAGGACAGGCAACAAGCAGAAGAGACTTGTTTGGGCTAAAGAACAGAAGGAATGGACATTAGACCAGTGGAAATCTGTGCTTTGGTCTGATGAGTCCAAATTTGAGATCTTTGGTTCCAACCACCGTGTATTTGTGTGCTGCAGAAAAGGTGAACGGATGGACTCTACATGCCTGGTTCCCACCGTGAAGCATGGAGGAGGAGGTGTGATGGTGTGGGGGTGCTTTGCTGGTGACACTGTTGGGGATTTATTCAAAATTGAAGGCATACTGACCCAGCATGGCTACCACAGCATCTTGCAGCGGCATGCTATTCCATCAGGTTTGCGTTTAGCTGGACCATCATTTATTTTTCAACAGGACAATGACCCCAAACACACCTCCAGGCTGTGTAAGGGCTATTTGACCAAGAAGGAGAGTGATGGGGTGCTACGCCAGATGACCTGGCCTCCACAGTCACCAGACCTGAACCCAATCAAGATGGTTTGGGGTGAGCTGGACCGCAGAGTGAAGGCAAAAGGGCCAACAAGTGCTAATCATCTCTGGGAACTCCTTCAAGATTGTTGGAAGACCATTCCCGATTACTATTTCTGGAAGCTCATCAAGAGAATGCCAAGAGTGTGTAAAGCAGTCATCAAAGCAAAAAGTGGCTACTTTGAAGAACCTAGAATATGAGACATAATTTCAGTTGTTTCACACTTTTTTGTTAAGTATATAATCCCACATGTATTAATTCATAGTTTTGATGCCTTCAGTGTGAATGTACAATTTTCATAGTCATGAAAATACAGAAAAATCTTTAAATGAGAAGGTGTGTCCAAACTTTTGGTCTGTACTGTATTTCTTTCTTAGGTTTTGCAACCGATTTGCTTATAGACCAGACATTTATGAGATCCACCCAATGCTATAATAACTGCCGCTCAGTTTATTAATGGCGACAGATAAAAGATCATAAATCAGTTTGTCACCACTTTGTATTTTTTGAATGAAAAGTCAGCTATACCTGCAATTTTTGGCTAGAACGCCCAAATGCCCAACCAACCAATATATGTTTAGGAAGTGGATGGTAGTGGTGGGGTTGTCCTGTTTTTTCCTTGATAGCAGATGTTGGTGAGGGGGGAATTGGTCGGGCATGGTACATTTCAACATATCTGATCCTTTGTACTCATGGTAAATAAGTCATTTTATAGGTGCCTGATGGTGACAGTGCACTCCCAACACCACCTACAAGGAATGCTGCCAACTGAGTGAACCTTTTGCTGAGGCCAATGTAAAGTGTATGACAAGCTTAATAGATCTGTCCAGTGTATATATACATATATACACAGTATATATATTTATTTTTTTCTATATACCTCCCAGAGATGGAGGACATTTGCTTAGTAGTCTCCATTACTCCCACACTTTTTATTTTAAGTGGCTGAGATAGAAGGTGTGTTTGGACCCTGACTGGTAGAATACGGATCCCAAATTTACTGAGCGGTTTCCTTTATCAACATGCAAGACCCCATTTTCTTCCTGTTGGCTCCTATACGTATATCCAATGTTTTGGTCAGGAGAAGTGGGATGGGGTCCTCCACCAACAAATTATTTGCTCAGGGGTTTTAGCTACTCTAGCCTCATCCTACAATGGTTTACAAAGAAGAGAGGACCTGACTCACCACCTATCGGTGGCCATTTTTTAGCCTCTTTTTTTTTAAGGTTCGGTCTCAAAGGTCATTTTGGGAATACCTCCAAACCTAAACCAGCCCTACTCTGAGTTTCAATGGAGAGATAGACCCCGCATACCAGTTCTAGGCAGCCCACTCTTGTAGTACATATTGAAACATGGGTGTGTCATTTTTTGCCCAAATTCCTTGTCGTACAATAAGTGAGGCATGCTTTTTGGGTTGGTACCATGCAGTTTCAGAGCATAGGTCCACATTGCCTATTGGAAAAGGAATGGGGTCAATCTTAGGTGAAGCCCTCAGTTTTCTTCACTAGGACCTGAGTTGTAGTTTTTGGAGTGGCTGAGTGGGTTATTGGCGCCTCCTGCACCATGTGGCCTGGCCACATGTCCACCCCGGCCATCTGGCTTCACTACTGCTTAACCCTGTAGTAGATGCAGTGCCTGACTCTATAGTACATGGATATATCCTTCATTTTATCCAAAATAGTATATTGACACTTTTCCAAGAGTTTTTCACATAAAATACAGAAGATGTATCATGAAATGAAAAATATATATACAAAATATTTCATTTCATGATAATTCATAAAATGAATTAAATTAAATGACCTGGATGATGGCAGAAACTACATGACCAAATCTCTATTTTCCACTTTTACAGCTACTTCTCCTTTAAGGATTTAGGCGCTTAAATTCGTCCGGTCAACAAATAATGAAATTAATGAAGATTAGCGGGTTTCAGCATTGTACGCAAGCTCAGCCGAGTAATAATCACAGGGCAGATTGGATCTGCAATGACCGGTCTTGGCCCATCTGGTGACTATACACCAGATTATAACACTACAAACTGCTGTCATTGCTGAGGATACTATTCTTAGGAAGCATAAATGCAGGCTGCACATGGTGACATCAAGAGATAAATCAGTAATCAGGATCACATCATCATCATCCCGCTCTCATGCTGCAAATAAGCAAGAAAAAAATAAATAAAAAAGAGCCAGAGAGGACATATATAGATCTAATGATGGCATCAGCTTGACTTTGCATCTTAGGTTGGGTTCTCACAAGCATTAGTGAGCCACTTGCGTTTTACCCTGAATTGCTGTACTTTTGTAGTTCAATGTGATTTTTGTAAATGTCAAACATATATTTTTTTAACATATTTCACTACAAAAATTTGCAGTAAAGCATACGCATTTTTGCAGTGCAGCGGTTGCCTGATCTGCACATTTTTCCTTTGTCTTAACCCAGTGGTTCTCTGGTTCTCTAGAGGTTAGAAATTGGTGGTTTATCTCTTGCTTAGATCATCAATGTTCTACCAACCACCTGAACACCCAATGATCAGCACGATAAAGAAGTTGTAGAGCGCTCATGAGGTCCATATGTGTCCCCTTCATCTTTGCCTGCTTACACCATGTCATCTATCAATAAGCCATCAATATTTTACCAACCACCTGAACACCCAAGGATCAGCACAATAAAGAAGTTGTAGAGCGCTCTCATGAGGTCCATATGTGTCCCTTTGATCTTGGCCTGCATACTACATGTCCTCTATCAATAAGCCATCAATGTTTTATCAACCACCTGAACAACCAAGGATCTGCACAATGAAGAAGTTGTAGAGCGTTCTCATGTGTCCCTTTCATCTTTGCATGAGTACTCCATGTTCTCTATCAATATACTATCAATGTTTGATCCACAGCAGTCCGACCCCCAGTACCTCATAATCCGCACAATCAACTGGCTGTGGAGCTCTTGTGAGGTCCATATCCTCTTCATCTTTAAAGAAGCCTATTTGGATTCATGGGGTGTCCGACCACCAAGCAGCACAAGGAAAAGTCCGTGGAGCGCTTGTGAGGTCCATAATGTCTTCATCTTGAAAGTAATCTATGTTAGGTTCATGGGGTGTCCAATTAAAGGGACGTGGAGTGCTTGTAAGGTTCTTCATGTTTAGGGTAGGTTTTCACTGCTTGACTGAGACCCCAACCAATCATCCGGGACACCAACCAATCAGCACTAGGTTCTGGTTGACGAGCGAGACTTAAGTCCATGTTTCCATGTTTTAGAAAAGGCTATCAGTCGAGGTTTGATTGGTGGATGCCAAGCCTTTAGATCGCCACTAATCAACTCAATTAAAAATAGTTATGGAGCACATCCTGACTCATTGAAGCAGCACTTGAAGGAGGGCAGTACTACCTTCCATTTGGTGACAGAATAAAACCCCCAAACTTTGAAGGATCAGTTTGAAAGAATATTCCAAACACAGACTTGGGGTTCGTGCGGATGACCGAACATCGGATTCCACTTGGATCAATGTCAATCTATGGGGCAGTGTACATGTCCGATTTTTACCTTGTCTGTCAAAGGAAAAAAATCATACCATACTGTATTTGCATCCGATATTCAGATGCAAGTCAATGAGTCTGTGGGAAAAAAATCGAGCTGCAACCGGATGACATCTGAGTACAGTATGATTTTCACGGACTGACAGAATGAAGAAGATGGAGACATTTTTTGTTTCTATCTTCTCCACATCCAAGACAATCGTATCACACTGTGATCAAACATCTCGCAATATAGTTTGGCTATTTCTAGGAAGATGCATAATGGGTGATAGAAGAAAGCAATACTGGTACCACTGCAAACAGTTTAACCCCAAGAAAAGTAATTCAATTTGTATCTCTGCATATTTTCCTCTTTTCTTTCCATTTTAGGAACTGACCGGAGCTTTTGCCCGATACTGTTGTGATCTTCATATTGGTGGCCGGTTGTACAGACGGCTGGGTGGCTCCTCGCCTTTCAATCACCCTGATTTATGTACACATGTATAGTGTAAAGCTAATGAGCAGAAATTGGCTATTTTTAAGAGAGGAGACAGAACTGTCACAGAGTGATGAGCAGTAATAGAAAGTGTATTATTACTCTATAAAACGCGCTGGATTCTTTAACATGCAGTGACTGGGTAATTTAGCTAGCTCCTGGATCCAATTAAAAAAAAAATCTATGTTGCAACCACAGTGGGAGGACGGTCAGAGGCAGTAAATGCTGTGTATAAGATTGCTTGGTACCTGTGGCATGCTCCTTGTTCCTAGCGTTATTGGATGGAGAATACATTAAACACTCTCATTACTGGCCGCCATTAGGGATACTTCAAGCAGTTACCCTCTCACAAAGTGTCGCCTGCTCCTTCGTTTCTGTCTTTTATTAATTTCTCTGCTTTGATCAGATAACGGGTTAAGTGGTGTCTTACAAACTTCTTTCCAAGTGAAAAACTCTCACTATGCTCGGAAAAAGATGGAGTGACATCTTCTCTAGATATTTTTCCAAGGTCTTGGAAATTTAATAAACCATTTTTAAAAAAGCAATTCAAGAAGAGCTGTGAACTGCAGCAGGCCCCTAGGGAAGATAACATGGACCTCTTCCTTTATGCAGTATGGTCAACATAGAGCACCCTCAAATGCCACTAAAAGGCCAATGTATGTCACAATCCACCAATGCACTGAACCTAGTAGAATGGTTTAAAGAGGGTGGCTGCCCCCTTCTCTTGCTCAACATCCAACATCTCGACTAGGACAACAAGAGGCCATTCCTGAAGAAGTCTTGAGTCATAGTTGAGTATCCCACTCTTACCTTAATCCATGGAAGTCAGTACCTGCCCTGAGCAGTCCCAAATTCCAGCTGGGACATATTACAATAAATATGGACTCACTGGTGTTATAAAACAGAAAAGAATAAATACTCACCTACCAGACCACTGCTGCTCCACCACCCTACTAGACCAATGCTGCTCCACCGCCCTACCAGAACACTGCTGCTCCTCTTACCTACCAGATCACTGCTGCTCCACCGCCCTACTAGAACATTGCTGCTCCTCTGACCTACCAGAACACTGCTGCTCCACCGCCCTACTAGAACACTGCTGCTCCTCTGACCAACCAGATCACTGCTGCTCCACCACCCTACCAGACCACTGCTGCTCCACCACCCTACCAGACCACTGCTGCTCCACCGCCCTACCAGAACACTGCTGCTCCTCTGACCAACCAGATCACTGCTGCTCCACCGCCCTACTAGAACACTGCTGCTCCTCTGACCTACCAGAACACTGCTGCTCCTCCACCCTACCAGAACACTACTACTCCTCCGCATGATTAAGTGTGTATCTTACTGTCTTGCTTGCTACCTCTTCCAGTAGGCGATGTCCCTTGACTGCTGCAAACAGTCAATAGACTCTGATCGATTGCAGTGGTGGAGTTCCATCTCAGGTGGAAAAGAAAGAGCAGGCCAGAGAGGGACAAAGGCAGTTATATGGGGAGGGGGCGGCAATATCTGTTCTTTTTTGTTTTAAGACCTACAATGCCCATTTTTAAAAAAATATTATTTAGTGGACAACCCATTTAAAGGTAAATCCAAAGGGAGTTCATTCATCGCAGACTTTTCGTAATGTAAAAATATGCCATGGGAAAAACCGCTGCGGATTTCCTTATGTAATTAATACATATTTCAACCTTATCATTAAGTTTCTCAGAAAAATTAGTAATACATGTTAGGGATTTCTCAAGAATAAGTCTTAAACTTCCCAATGACTCCACATCCCCATGGTGGCTACAAATATGGAAAGTGGATCCCACCTTTCCCCCCTAGAGTAAGGTTTCAGCAGATACGTCTGTCCCACCATAGGCTTGGTAGAAGTGCTGGACTGGGGTGCCAAAGGCTCACCAGTGACATTGACTCTGGTAGCCTACTGTTCAGATACATGCAAATATCACATTACCCTCATTCACAAATTTGCCCATATTTCTCGAATAATAAACAGGGTTGTTTGTTAAATGAAGGTTGAGATGATGCCTTTGTCTGTACATAGTGAACCAAATGTATTATGCCAACTTCTTTTCATATAGGTGTAGGGGAGAAGCCCGTTTCTGAATAGGGGCCTACCAGAGGATTCTCCTGTTCTCCTATTGGCCAGTCTGAGCCTGGTTGGTGAATCGCTGCCAGATTGGGGTGCAATTTTGACTTTTTGTATTGCTGTAGGGTTTTCTCATACCTTTAAGCCCATGTGTTCACTTTACTTTTGATATCTACAAATCATTTATATTAACTTTATGCAGGGTAATATCATACACAGTCTCATAGTCTACCCTTGCGTCACAGTGAAGGTTGATATGGTGCCCTTTTCTGTACATAGTGAAACAAATGTATTGTGCCAACTACTTCTTATATAAGTGCAGTGGAGAGCCCATTCCTGCATGGGGGCCCCACAGAACATTCTCCTGTTCTCCTGTCAGCCAGTCCAAGTCTGGTTGGTTGGAATCACTGCCAGTTAACCCCTTAATGACCAGTTAAGGATACTTATTCCTCATCACAGCTTTTTAACAGCGCTGACAAATAAGGTTATAGCGGATCCCAGCGTCGGAAAATCTCTGAGGTCTCGGCTACCAGGGTTAGCTGAGACCCCGGAGAACACAATTCGGGTCAGTTTTTACCGTCCCCAGTTTTGCTATCACCATTTTTTATCAAATAACGGCAACCGCAAAAAAAAAGCCTGATTTCCTATTCATTTCTCTCTTTTCTGAAATGATTTAGCACATCTGAGAAGAGAGAAATGGGGTCCCCTGAGCCTCCCTGGTAAGTCTGGTGTCCTCTGGTTTCCTCCAGCTCTGTAACCTGGCCCTCGGGATCTTCTTCTAGGAAGAAAATGGTGGGCAAAAGCATAGTGCGCCTGTCGAGATGGCCAACACCCAGCAACAATAGGAGATTTTTCCTATTGGTTCATTTTGATCACTGTGATAGGACCGTATCACAGTGGTCAAAATAAAACAAATAGTAAATCAAACCCCTCTTTATCACCCACTTGGGTAAAAATAATAAAATAAAAAAATGTATTTATTTCCATTTTTCCATTAGGGTTGGGGCTAGGGTTAGGGTAGGGTTAGGGTTGGGACTAGGGTTAGAGTTGGGGTTAGGGTTGTGGTTAGGGTTCGAATTAGGGTTAGGAGGGTGTTGGGGTTAGGGCTTTGTTAGGGTTGGAGTTAGAATTGGGGGGGCTTCCACTGTTTAGGTACATCAGGGGTCTCCAAATGCGACATGACGCCGGCCATTGATTCCAGACAATTTTGCGTTCTAAAAGTCAAACGGTGCTTCCTCCCTTCTGAGCCCTGCCATGCTCCCAAACAGTGGCTTTCCCGCACAGACGGGGTATCGGCGTACTCAGGAGAAATTGCACAACAAATTTTGTGGTACGTTTTATCTGGATACCCTTTTGAAAATAAAAAAGTTTGGTTCCAAAGTAAATTTTTTATGAAAAAAGTAAAATGTTCATTTTTTTTCCTTCCACATTGCTTTAGTTCTCGTGAAGGACCTGAAGGGTTAATAAACTTATTGAATGTGGTTTTGCGCACCTTGAGGGGTGCAGTTTTTAGAATGGTGTCACTTTTGGGTATTTTCTGTTATATTGACCCCTCAAACTCACTTCAAATGTAAGGTGGTTCCTAAAAAAATGGTTTTGTAAATTTTGTTGGAAAAATGAGAAATCGCTGGTCAACTTTTAACCCAAACAACGTCCACTCCTAACAAGAAAAAAATTATGTTTCCAAAATTGTGGTGATGTAAAGTAGACATGTTTGAAATGTTATTTATTACCGTAACTATTTTGTGCAGTATAACTCTTTGATTTAAAGGCACAAAAATTAAAAGTTTGAAAAATGCAAAATTTTCAACATGTTTTCCAAATTTCCATTTTTTTCATAAACGCAAGTCATATCGAAGAAATTTTACAACTAACATGAAGTACTATATGTCCTGAAAAAACATTCTCAGAATCACCGGGATCCGTTGAAGCTTTCCAGAGTTACAACTTCATAAAGTGACAGTGGTCAGAATTGTAAAAATTGGCACGGTCATTAAGTGCAAAATTGACTCTGTCACTAGCCGGTTAAGGGTGCCGTTTTTATTTTTTTTGTATTGCGGTGTGGTTTCTCATATCTTTAGGCCCCTGTGTTCTCTTTACTTTGGATGTCTACACATCATTTATATTAAATTTATGCAAGGTAATATCATACTCCTCATATTCTACCCTTACGTCACAGTGAAGGTTGAACAGGCGCACTTAGATGCACTTCTTTCTGCAGCCATTTGCAGAAAATTCTCTTCAGGAGCTTAAGAAAAAAAAAAGAAGTGTAAGATTAGAAATGTGAAACGGGGCCGAAGAGTTTACAAGTAGCATATTTACCAGAGAAACTTCATCCAAGCTTTCACAAATCCAGCCAAACGATGAGGATTCCTGCTCTCGTACCAAGTTCCAAAAAAAAAATAAAAATCTGCAGAACAGATGTCAATATTACCTCTGCTCGGCATTAATATACATAAACAAATGAACTTGTTTTTCATTATAACATTTATATAGCGGCAATCAGTAACGTCAAGTACATTTCATCCAAATAACATGTGTAACAACAAAGAAAAAAAATGTATAAAAAAATCACAAAAATTATTTAAAATAAAAAAAGAGGCGATGTGGGGATTTGAGGACACAGGGATGGTAACACTTGAGGTTCTGTAATAAGATATCTGTGCACCATGGCTGACGGACATCTCATTTAAGCAGTGTAATCTCGGAGATAACTGCGCTTTCTTTTTTTTTCGGCGGGGTTGGAGGAGGAGGCGTCTGTTGCGAGGAGCTGTTATGGTATTGATTTTGGTAAAGACTTCCATTAACTGACCAATCTAAATCTCATAAGTGATGTCAGGATAGTTATGCATTTTGTGAAGTTCAAACAGTTCGCCAATATTTTAGAATTCAGGCTGCGTCTCGGCACGGCTGCTAAATAATTTCTAAATAGAGAATCAGGGCAGCTTAGCGTATCTGCAGTTTGAAGGCGGACGCAACCACAAAAGGGAAAAAAAAAAAGAAAAAATGACAACGTGCCACCTCCGTGTTTTTAAAATATTAACGCTGTATTGGAATAGTATTTTTGGAGCAAAACCTGAGGCTCAAGAGGATAAGTGACATAAACAAAGGCAGCTGGTCTGCATGAAATAATGGAACAATAAGGCCCTCGCAGCCGTTCTCATCACTACTCCATGCTAATTAACATTCTGTTGTGGCCGCAACACTGAAAACATATAATCTGTATTGGTGTACTGTACAGCTGTAAACACGCTCCTTTTTGTCTCCTTTTCTTTTTTTGCGAGCCTCTAGAGATGGCGGAGCCGCTGACACTTGTGTGTGGGCCAAAAGTCATATCATTGCGACTAAAATAGATGGTGTGGATGGGAGCTGGGTGGAACCGGTGACTCTTAACATTTGGGTGGTCATGTTAATTTCCGTTAAAAAAAAAATTGTTATTATAAAGCCTCCAGTTTCAAGGATTTCCAACCAGTGGGGCTCTACATACACTACGGCTTGATACAACTTTCTTAGCCTAATGGGAACACCGGAATGGGAAATCACGTTTTTGAGAGTTTGATTTGAAATTTCCTGTAGATATAAATCAATTGAAGAAAAGCAAAGAAGTGCTTAGAATTATTGTTATTGTTTAACCGGCTTCGACTTGAGCCATGGCTACTTGATGGATGAATGATCTGTAGGAAGAATGATTTTGTTCAAGCCTGGATAGGTCTATCAGGGTCTTCTCCACCATTATCTTGATTGTATCAAGCCATCAGCTCGCTGGTCTTCCCCTTCACCTTGTTCCTATTATTCCTTTGAATATGAATCAATTAAACAAAAAAGCAGAAGTGCTCAGAATTATTGTTATTCTTATTGAACCAGCTTATGACTTGGTTTTGAGCTATTATGGATGAATGATCTGTAGGAAGATCGATCTTGGGCAAGCCTAGATAGCTCCACCAAGGTTTTCTCTGCCGTTATCTTGATTATATCAAACCATCGGGTTGCTGGTCTTCCTCTTCGCCTTGTTCCTTCTATTCTTTTGATCATGATGTCCTTCACTGATTGCTTACAATATACAGCGTCAAAGAGTGAACTCCATAAAGCATTGCAGTATTTTTTCAAAAATTAGATAATCTTACTTTGGTGGACACTGATTTCTTTTTATTTTTGGTTTATGATCTAAAAAAGTTTTTCCAAGTATATTAACAGCAGGTTACAATTGACTCAAAAAGGGCAATTTTGATCTGATATCTCCATTCGACTCTTCAAAAGCGGATTTTCTACAGGCCAGTTTCATACACCAAACATTCAGGGTCTGAGTATGGACCACGATCTCCATAAAGGCCATGGGTCTCCTGACCTGAGCTCAATGGCCTCAAAGACATATACAAGACTTTTGAGGCTGGTCCAATGTGAGAAATAATTACAGATTATCAAGAGCGATTATGTCTCAGTTTAGTAGACCACCGTCTCACTAGCAAAATTGGGAATATTTTGTCAAAATTTTAGGTGAACAGAAAAATGAGTTTCTATGACTATCTGAGAGCTGATGTCTTAGAGATATGTTTATAGATTTAAGGAGAAAAAGGATGAACGGAGGAAGAAAAATGGGGGTCCCTATGTTCTGTGGCTGCATATTTAGTCTAACCAAAAAGCTTTTTAGACTGGTGATTTAGATACTTTAATGGGTTGTTCAAAGGTACAAAAACATGGCTGCCACCTCCACTTTGTCCACAGGTGAAGCATGGTATTGCATTTGTTAAATTCATCTAAATGGAGCACAGCTGCAATGTGTGTTTAAAATAATAAAAGAAGCAGCCATGTTTTTCCAATCTTAGCAAAATTTAGTCCTAGGCAAGCTTATCAATCATTTGCCGACCTCCATATATCACACTTGTTACATATAGCTTTTCTGTGCTGCTTCCAAACCGAGTCCCCAACAAGTCTCAGTGTCTGGTTAAGGAGACTTTTTCATTTAAAAAAAAAAGCAAAAACAAAAATAAGCAACGTGGGGCAGAAAAAAATAGCAAAATTGAGTTAATTGCTAATTTTGCACTTAAGGATTTACACATTAATTAAGGATTAGCATTTCTTAGTAAATAAAGCTTTGAGTGTCGCTTCTAAAAACTTCCATTCATTATTTATGAATCACTTGAACTGTTTTGTAAATCAGATGGGAAGATTTTATTGCGGCACAAGAGAGCACCTTTTCATTACATATTTCCATATAGAAAAGTCCATATTTACATGTCTTTTAATGCCAGCGAGTCGTAGGGTGCCCTCTAGCCGCCACTCATCAAATGCCTTCAACTATTCTAGGGCTAATAAAAATTACTATCGGGACCCCAAAAGAAGCAGAGGATTTCCTAAAAATGTAGTGCAATTTCTTGTTGTTGGTGATTTAGTGGGGGTGGAGGAACTTAGCTCCTCCTCCGAAGAACCACTCAAAGCCAGAAATTAGTTTTCCAGCAGAATTTAAGTTCCCTTTCTTCAATGAGATCTTTAGATGTTGACCCCTGGCCTTTAAAGGGACTCTGTCACCTGAATTTGGCGGGACTGGTTTTGGGTCATATGGGCGGAGTTTTCGGGTGTTTGATTCACCCTTTCCTTACCCGCTGGCTACATGCTGGCTGCAATATTGGATTGAAGTTCATTCTCTGTCCTCCATAGTACATGCCTGCGCAAAGCAATCTTGCCTTCTGCAGGCGTGTACTATGGAGGACAGAGAATGAACTTCAATCCAATATTGCAGCCAGCATGCAGCCAGCGGGTAAGGAAAGGGTGAATCAAACACCCGAAAACTCCGCCCATATGACCCAAAACCAGTCCCGCCAAATTCAGGTGACAGAGTCCCTTTAAAGAAGGCAGACATTGATTACTGTGGCTTGGTAAGATTAGAGATGGGTCTGTATAATATCAGCATCAGCTGTGACCTTCTCATTTATACAAATCTGTGCACTGTGCTTGATAGCTTTAATGGTATTAAAATCCAAATTTTGTTGTGGATTTGTACCCAATCTTCCTAGTTACACCTGTGTTTCTTGTAGGTTTTTAATATGGATTTCATCCGCAAGAAAAATTTGCAACAAATCTGAGATTTGTGGCCTAAAGATGGCAGATAAAAAAAATATTACCACCGTTTGAGGTCACGATACATAAAAAGTTATTGTACATGATGTAAATCAGAGCATTTCTATCCGCAAGTTGTAAACGCCACTTGAAACAAGGTGCAAAATTTGCACCATGATGCCTCATTTTTTTTCGTTGAGCCTTTTAGAATGTGGTCACCCCAGTGGATACCTGTTTGCCCTGGGTTGTGGTCTTTGTAGTGATTATTTGTTTGTCCAGGATCATGTAAAGTGTCAGGGCATACAAATATTTTCTTGGCAGTGGTTAATGTGTGAAATGTAGCATGGCAGTCATTGAGATAATGACCACCCATGTCATACAAATGCTCCAGAATCAGAGAAACTCTCGCTCTTATAGGGGAGTCCTGAACAATGGATTCCCTCTTTGATGTCTGGGGTCTAAGGGGTAACATTTCTGCTTGTGAAGAGTGACAAGCTAGTCCTGACATGTCAGAGTAAAGAGACTTATAAGCCATGCCTGCTCCTCTGGAAATTTTAATATGGAAATTGTCTCTTCACAGAGCAAGAAAGCTAGAACTCTTTTGGAAGCGCAGCGATTCTAAAAGTCAATATCGACTCTTTAACGAGCCTTGCAATATGACATAGGATAACATCCAAACCAGAATCTCAATTTGCAGACACTGTGTTTCTGGGTATTGCCCCTCATCAGTGCAAAGTAAGAGATCTGATTTGGCTAGGTGAGGGGCTCTGGACGAGACTCTAAGGGGTAACGTTTCTGGTTCATGTCCATAACAGGCAGGATCTGCCCTAATGTAAACGATACTTCTTTGAAAAGCTTTAGTAATATGTCAAACCATGGTAGTAAATTACAGGGTCATTTGTCGTATAGACGGCATTTTATCTATCCTGATCATCGGAATTTCTCCCTTTCCGAGCGGGAGCGGCCGAATAATAAACTGAAATATTCCTTAATGCTCGAGCCTAGATGTAACATTCCTGAATGTGCCCTTCTTTAAAGGATCTCCTCTGTTTTGTTTTTAATGCAAACGATGTGTGTGTTCCTGTTGTCAGGGCTCGGAGAGAAGTCTCTATAGTTAAATTAAATATACACGCAATGTTTTAACAAAAAACAGTTCAGAAGTTCAGGAATTGGGAAGTTCTAGTGCTGACTGAAGGAACAGAATAATGATTGATAAAGATGGTGACACAATCCGATCAGAAAAATTAGAAAAGTCCAGGAAAATATTTTGTAATTTAAGTATCTGAATTTTTTTTATCAGCTCGTGTTCCATGATTGGCTCTGTGCTCTCTTTTTTCTTTCACCGGAGTCCTTGGTTCAAACACAACCAGGACAACATTCAGAGTTTTTAGATCAAATTTTTCACATAATTTTCAAAAACTCTTAGATGCACCAAATTCAATAATAGGCATGCAGATCTTGATGAATTAGGCACATTTTTCAATTACTGCTCCCCAGTGAATAAAACATACTGCAGTCAATAAGTGGAGTACTTTCTGGTGACAGGTACTCCACATTTGTTGTCTGTGCTTGGCCTCGCCCCACTTGATCCTTGCTCCTCCGTTTGTTAAAAAGTTGTCTGAGCTGACGACGACTAGTGTAAAACACCAAAAGTCGCAAACTTTTTGCACAACTGTGAGTTGCGTAAAACTATTACGAAATTTCAAAAATTTGACACCAGAAATTGAAAAACTGTTGTTTGGTTGAGGCCAGTTTTGTATTATTTTTGCAAAAAAAAAAAAAATTAACTGTTCTTTAAGAAATTGTTTTTTTTTCCTGGATACTGCTTAAAAAAACAATAAAATTATCAACATAATTGTCATGCCGTTGCTGCCGCCGCCTCTTCCCACTGCAGCTCGCCGGGTGCGCGCGCGCCGCATTCAGCTCTGCGCGTGAGCACATCTGATTCCTCTGTTGGCGCTCTTTCCTGTCCTCTCTGTCATCCTGGAGGACTGTAACCCGGAAGTAGCTCCCATGCTGCTATGTAAACTGCTTCCTGCTGCTTCTCTGTGCCTGATGTTCATTTGTGTTTACAAGTGCTTCTGGCCACCTGTGGTCTCTGAGCGTTCCTAGCTCTCTGACTTTGGGTCTCCTCCGCCCTCTGCAGTGCCTGCCTGTTTCCTGTGTTCCTGCCTTGTTCCTTCAGTTCCTTTTCCTCTGCAGTACCTGCCCGGCTCCTATATCTTTTCCTTGCTCCCGTCAGCCTCGGTCTCTCCATATTGTCCTGCCAGTCTCCGTGCCTCTGTAGCGTTGCCATCTGTTCTCAGTCGACCCTCCAGCTTCCGTGGCGATAGTCCCTCACGGGCCTGCCCCTAACTCTCCCTGTATAGGGGGCGGTCCACCTGGTCAGCTCGTCCGAGAGGGGTTCGTCATCACGGTCCAGTGGGTCCACTCTCCGTTTGAATATACATGCTCTAATCGGACTGCACTCGGGTGACATCCGAGTGCAGCCAGATTCTTACAGCGTCACAATAATGCATACTTTATCAAAGTATAATTCTCCCCTGCTTCCATTTGGTAGATTTCTAGAGGATTTTACCCTCAGACCTTTGGATGGATTATCGACCATTTATTTTATTAATAAGCATACACACACAGATGATTTCCCAAGATGATCGTTGACGTCGTGTTTTCTGGTTTCTCTGAGAAGATAGGTGGGACATTTTCATAATCGGAGACATATTTTGTTATGGGACATATGGTAGCTAAATAGATTAAATGTGACCTTGTCTTTTGAAGCTTCAGGGGTCACATTAAACAGGGTATAAGACAAGAGCTATGAGTAAAAGCTGCTTAGAAATTAGAATTTTGTGCTATAACATTTTTTCATTATGCTCGGTTATATAGCACCAACATATTCTGCAGCGCTTTACAGACACGACGCACTGTCCCCATTGGGGCTCAGAATGTAAGTGACCTTTTCAGCGCATCTTTTGGAGCACGGAAGGAAACCGAAGGAATACAACAAAAAGTCCTAAGTCTATTGCCATATCATATACAGTTTCTACATGAGCCCAAATGGTAACCTGGCCTTGACTTTGTCATCCAGCATCCTTGTAATTGTCTTATTAGTTATTTTTTTGGGGAATCCCTTCCCTGAAATACTTTGGCTGATACTAGAATAAGGTTAGTCACTTGGATTGGGTTATGATCGCCACGATTACTTTCTGTGTAGTCTGTTGTCCCCTCCTCTTGGCTTCTGCCGCTTTTCTCTTCATTCACACCACTAGGCCAAAGTCTTGAGTTTGTGCGAACTCCTGATTCTTAGAAAGGTTTTCCAGGCTTAAGAAATTGACCTCACCTTAGGGTAGGTCATCAGTATCAGATCGGTAGTGGTCCGACACCTGGCACCTCCACTGATTTCAGCTTCAGAGGTGGCCTAACTTAAACAGTATTAACATATGGAACTATTGGCCATGCTCTGGTACTTGCATTCAGATCACATTAAATTCAATAAGAACTAGGTTGTCTTACCCAGAAAGTGCCAATACGCAGATTACCCAGTTGTGCTGTTCTTTCTCTGCTCAGTGATGAAATATTGTAATCTGTAAGGGTGTTGGACCTCCACCAATATGATATTGATGAACTTTCCTAAAGATAACATATCAAATCTAGAAGTCCTCCTTAATAGGCCAGTGGTGCTAATTGGTGCTGTATTAAGTCAACATCTTGAAGACCTAGATTTTATAAGGGACCTTCCATGCCATTTCCAGCCGAGGGATAAACGTCCATTTGGTACCAATACTCTGCCAATGTTTGTTTTTCCAGACTCCTAAATTACTGACGGGTTTTATTTGGTGGTCTTCTTGCTAGATGTCTGCCCTGAACATGTGCTTTCTATCAACTCTGAGTACGATTTCTGTCCACTAACTTGATTTCACCAATTTAGATTAATTTTGACTTTAAGATATATATATAGGAAATCTATACTTCATATTTTCCTTTTGTGCTTTATCTCAAAATCCCCTAGGTACCTCTCCTTGGTTTAGCCTTCAGCCAGATCTGTTGGCACCCAGCCTATCCACATCTTCTGTAGGCCTCAGTCCTTTTTGAGTACCAGTGAAATATTGAAACCTATTCCAGTAGCAAAAGCTCACAATACAGTTTATTGAAGTGGACTATCTTTTCCAATGATCAAATCCATTGAAGTTTTGGATCCACCTTAAGAAGTTGATATTCGATAAGGTATTATGGGCGTTAAGACAATCCGCATGACCATTGAAAATGCCTGAACTGTCAGCATTTCTACTCTAGAAGATACTAGCCCAAGAAGATAAGATGAGCATCAATGAAATATGGAAACTCATCAGTAGGCCAAGATGCACCCATTCTTTAGTTTTTAATCTAAGCCTGAGCTTTGTGTTGATTTCTGACATAAAGTCTTAAGTTTACATATCGATCTTGACTTGAGCACTACATTGCTTTTGACAATGCTAAACGTGGCTATTTTGGCAAACTTTAATGGAGACTACAATATGGATACAGGAAAGTCTATGCTTCATTTTTTTCTTTTGTGGATTAACTCAAAATCCCCTAAATGCCTCTCTTTGGTTTAGCATACAGCCAGATCTGTTAGAACCCCAGTGTATCTACATCTTCTGCAGGCCTCGGTCCCCTTTGAGTATCGGTGAAATATGGAAACATATTCCAATAGCCAAGCTCAAAATACAGTTTATCATGAAGTGGACTATCTTTTCCAAACATCAGATAAATTGAAGTTTTGGATCCACCTTAAGAAGTTGATATTCAATAAGGTATCATGGCCGTTAAGACAATGCGCGTGACCGTTGAAATTGCCTGAACTCTCAGCGTTCCTAGACTAGAAGATACTAGCCCAAGAAGATGAGGTGAGCATCAAAGAAATATGGAAACCCATCATTAGGCCAAGCTGCACCCTTGCTTTAGTTTTTAATCGAAGCCTGAGCTTTCTGTTGACTTCTGACATAAAGTCTTAAGTTTACATATCGATCTAGATCTGAGCACTACATTGCTGTGGACAGCGCCCAACGCAGCAGTATTAAAATAGAAACTCTGTAGAACATCAATTTTGTGGCACAAAGTGCATAAACTTTCCACCAAGAGATCAAAACAAAAGTCTACCACCCTTTGAAACTTGGCAAAATCTGGTCTCTCTTTTATTTTCCAATAATGAAACCAAGTGGTCCGTCCCTGTACCGTGCCTTCAGATTGTAAATATTCTGCAGAAACATGACCCATATTGTAAACCTTAGGGTTGAAGCAATATTGGTTCCTCCATTCCTGGGACACCCAGGAGCCTTTACATCTAAAGTAACTGGATAATTCGTCACTTAACCCAAGCCCCAAAAATGTCACCGAAATAGTATTTCTCTCCCCATCTGAGATATTAATACCAGGCTGGTTTATTTAAAGCATTTATGTGCTATTCATTCATCCATTCACAGCTGTAGAAAGCCTCTGATTAATGCATCGTTCCACTTTATTATAGATTTTTAATACTAATGCACAGCGACTCTTTACAAATGCAAATTAAAGTAAGGTGATACGAGCAGAAAATATTGAGATCCCGATAATATATCTTTGCTTTCATAAATGTATATAATTATTAAGTCAGCTTTCGCTCCAGATGTAGCCACAATAAAGCCTGGAGAGGCTAAAAAAGAATGAAAAATTGCTCGCAAACGGCTGGGATCAAGCTGAAGTGAGCACACCTGGATGTGACAAAGGTTGCATTTACTAACTGCTGCGCTATCGCATTACAGAGAAAGAGCAAGTCTTAGGGAACAGCTGTAGAGAAAGGCCTGTGTAAATCTTCATGCAAATAACAGCGCATTGTTAACTTAATCACATGCCGAGAAAAAGACGTGTGCGTCCAGAGAGGTGATCTCTAAACAAGAGTGCGGTCCGTAGAGATTGGAGAGGGTTCGGCAGATTAAAAACTGCAAATAAGAAAAGGTGGGCCGCCAGGGTACTGCGCCTGGGTCAGTACCCCTGCAATAAGATTATTGTTCTTACCAAAATTCCATTAGTTACCATTGTGGCGTCGCCATTAAATATCCTCTAATTTGCTCTTCTCGGAGGAAGGAGATGGTTGATTAGTGACATTTGGTTAATTGTGCTATTACTGTCGGTGTTCCTTTCTCACAGACTGTAGGATGAAAAGGACTAGTCCTGCAGAACATCTACATTGTCAGTGGTGGGTCTGCTTGGTTGGCAATCTTTGTCAGTCCCATGGCAAGACCATCAAGCATTGATCTTTTAAAAGTCCTCCAGAAAGGGTTTTGGTATCCCCTTTGTGGTGATCAGCGATACTATCTTCTTCACCTATCCTGTGGATAAGTACTGTTAATATTAACCCTAGTAAAGTATCATATTCTGGCTACCTTTAGACGCCACAAGGGGGAGCTGAAGATTTCATTGGATACAGTTTTACCATTGCGTTCAAGGCATAAACAGTCTGCAAAAACTCATTAGCTCCATCTAGTGTTGGCTGCTGGCAGAAACAATTGTATCTTACAAATTTATTTCTGTTTAGAAACAAAACAATATGAAATGTGCCCCCTTTCCATTGTGCTCCTCTTCCAGACTTTCCCACTATTCTTGCTTTGCTCTTACCTCCTTCCCTCTTTACAAGACACACATAATTCCATAAATTCTGAATATGTATAAGGTATACTAGTACTAGATACTTACCTCTATACCTCATATATCATGATGTTTATTTTTATACTGGTAGTATGGTAAAGACACCCAATAGCGTGGATGCCTTACCATTAAGCCAGTATAAGATATGGTTCAATTTAGGGGGGAAATTGAGTAAATGTATTAGCTTGTGTACACTGGGGCTATGCCCCTCGCGAAAGAAAGCCTAGCAAAGCTCTATGTGGTGACACTACTTCTACAAGGCAGGGCATCTATGATAGCGCCCCTGTTTCACTCTATAGGTAATTATTGACTGACTGATAACTTATAGAGTCACCCATTACCCATTTAAACTACATCAAATTTCTAAATCACCACACTTTCTGGTGATGAGAGGATGTTGGCATTGACCATCAGTATTTTTGGGCTCTCTGTCTATGGCGCCATAGAGCCAGATTACCGTGGGCCTTCCAAACCCAGGGGGCTATTGGCATAGGATTTGCTGAGCCTTGCATGGATGCCAGCCCCAAATCTATAGACATTTCATTTCCAGTTCCAAGAATTTGGGGATATATACCTAATAGGGGTCTTTTTATTGCATTTTATGTACTCTGCAAAAATATGCACAGATATCGGCATAACAGCGCCCATTGTTAGTCTGAAAAGTTGAGAGGAGACAGCAGAGAATGGCTCGGTGATTTACATCCACTCAGTATGTCGCTTACTTACATATTACAAGTCAACTCTCAGAATCCTGACACATGGAACGGCAGAAAGTTTTCTTCCGATTTATGTCCGATTTCGCGATGCAGAAGAAAGGACTGAGAATTGGCTATGTCCCATTATAGTAGCGGGAGTGCGACTCATAAGTCATTTTTCTCTCCCGTTATCTTTAAATCTCAGGCTCGGATCTGCAGATGAAGTGAAGGCATTGCAGCATGTAGAGAAATCATCGCTTTACATTACTTCTACAGCAAAAATAAAATGACAAATGTCCTGAAAATGTTAGATTTGTGCGAGCAGCGACATTAATTCCATCATCTCTAATCACCTTCATCTATGTGGAGGCAGCCCTATGTTTTGCCGTCCTTCTCTGTAACCAAACTAAATCATTTTTATGCCACCTGCTTTACTGAGAGTGTTCTGTAATCTCACATTAGAATATTGTCTCAGCGTTAGAGGAACAGACAGATTTCTGGGGATACATGGGGCATTCAGATGACCGTGTGGAAGAAAAATGGTAATTTGACATGTCTGGGGCTATCCGCCTTGTCCCTCGAAGTGTCAATGTGTCATTATCCTAAGTATCATTATTTTGTACCCTACATGTCATTGTCATTATTCAATACCCCGTAGTGCGGCGTGGGACGTTAGTCACTGACGAGGCACTGGTCTTCTCCTGTCATGACCCAGCATGCTACATGAAAGAGTGGGTCGTCACAGGATGTTATTGTTATACTCTATAGATTACATAGATAAACCCCACAATGCAATACAATTCACATGACACGATATATACAAAGACGCATGACATAATACACAACGCGATTGGTGTCTCCAGGTGCAGGAACGCGACAGCACAGTCCACCACACTTACATTCCTCCCCTCTTTGACGATGGTCATCCTTGGCCATCTGGACATGGAGAACACCAATGCAAGGCACAATACCACATACATAAAAATTTTAGTTGGTGCCAGACTTCCTCCTGCACGTTACTTAGAATTTACAGTTTTTGCCGGTCAAGACCACTAAGCACTGAAGCATCTGAATCACTCTCCTGCACGACACTTAGGTTACTGAACATCTCGTTCCACTCAATATTAACTGGTCCACTTTCTAAGGCCCATAAAACTGATGTCCATCTGAGTCTATGTTCCTATTTTTAACAAGAGGCCCTCAGGCTAACAAAACAGTGGCCCAAAAGTCCATTGGCCCTGTCCAACTATTTCAACGCAGTTGGGACTTCGGGTCATCCATCGGACCTCTCCCTCCCCCAAATAGTGGCCTTTGTGAGTAGGACACAGTACTTTTTGGGGAAAAGTCCATGTTCCCCCATCAGTCCACAGGATGTGGATACAGACCCTTGAGTGTTTCCTCCCCTGCTGGCTGGAATCCAGGCCTTGTCTGAGTGTGCAGGGCCATGCAGCGGTTGCAGCGTCTCTGCAATCCAGCAGCAGAATGTGCAATGATCACAATAGAAAATGGAAGTGGAAAACAATAACTTCTTGGTTTTCCATGGCCATCAACCTGGAGGAGTCCCTGTTTTATAGCCCCTCAGGAACCTTGAACCGCACCTCTTGTGAGGTTCAGCTGGCACAACTGGGGCTTGTTTCCAGCTCCCTACTCCATTTTTCTTTCCTCTCCTTCTTTGGGGAATTAGGAGATGATCTCTGTCTCCCTTTGGGATCCCATTTCCTCAAGTATGGAGAGGGCTCCTAATGCACAGACAAAGGCCACAGCTCTCTTTGCCATCTGGCCCAGAGTAGACCACCGAGGAGCCGATGACGTCAACTGGCTTGTCTCTCGCATAAGAGAGGCATTGCCATCTGAATTTGAATGGCGGCTTCCCCATCACCAATGTTTTCCCTCTAAATGGTGTCACCGGATCAAAAGTCTACTTCCTGTGCAGCCTGTGGCACAACTTTTGAAATCCACTTCACTTGAGTGGCAAGGGGTGTGCACCCCTGGTTGGGATACACATCCGGACTAGGTGGGGGACCCTCTGGCATAGTTGGGGGACTCAGCAGTGTCTGGGCCCACAAGACTTTCAGATGTTTTGCCCATCCGCCAGCTGCAAACCAGGCAGTCGTCTATATCCCTGGCTCCTGCCCAGCATTGCTCTTCTCCTGAAGGCCGCCCAGCCTCACCTCCTTGCACACCATTTCCATGAGCTGGCGCAACCTTACTCTGTCACCTTCCTCCTTGGATGACTAGCTCTGCGTCAACATAATCTGCCACTCTACCATCATATCTTCACACTGCTGTTCTCTCTCTAACTTACAACCCTCAAATGGAGTTATCTTTTCCACCTCTTGAGGCTCGTCACTGCTCTGCCTTTCACTGGGTGGAGTCCGCCTTGACTCACCATCCCTTTTCTCAAATGTCCCTGCCCCTTTCCTCGGGCCACACCTTACTGGGCAGATCTTCTCATTCCACTTCACTCTGCAATAACAGTCACTCCCTGCTGTGTGCAGGTGCTTTTGGTTGCGGTATTCCCCTCAGGAGGCATGCCTGATGAAGGGTTGGACTCCGCTTTTGCCTCTGGCATGTCCATGATGGGTGGATCTGTCTTGCCATCTTCCGCCACTCACAGCCATCTTGCAGTTCTTGCTCGGCGCCATCATAGACTGTCCAACGGTCACTATCTTGTCCATCACCAGAGTCTTTTTTGCACTGTATGGTCATCACAGAAGCAAGACTCAATCCTGGCAATTACGCCAAGTGTAGCACAACGTGGGGTGTTAGCTGCGGGCGAGGCACTGGTCTTCTCCTGTTTCACCCGACGCGCTAAGTGAAACAGTGGGTCCTGGCTGGGTGTTGATGTTGTGTTAGTGTTGTGTGGGCCCTACACCCATGCAGGCCACCTTTATCCTATGGTGTTGGCTGGCCAGGATCACAGATCCCACAGATTAATAAAGGAGACTTCTTTTCAAACGTGAGGACTTTATTGAACTTGATAAGGGTTATGTTCAAGGGATAGTGGATATAAAGTCTTAAGCACGTTTCCTTCACAGTAAAAGACCTTTTAATTCCCACTGTATTCTTCTTCTGTAGGCTAATCTAGCACTCTGCAGATTATCTGTTTCTTCTCTACGCCGACACAACCCAGCTTTTAGGCCACAGGCCTGATCAGTGAATTTCTCTCTACTTACTCAGCGGTTCGCGTTCTATCACTATGGATGTCCTGGATGTACCACTCGGGACACCCACTAGTCATGCGCTCTCAGTCCTCTTAAGGTTCATTACCTTCATCACTAGCAAGTTCTCGGGTATCTCGTGACTCGTCTTATCCGATATTGCCTCCTGGAAGGTCTCTCAATCTCGTCAGCAACTCTCTTTAGGATCTTGCTATTCCTCTCTCCAGTCTCTTCTAGCTGTGGATCACCCCTTGGCAACACTGCACACTTGTTACTCTCCAAACTCTATCCAGGAAGCAAAGTCCTGTCCCTACCATTAAGCCCAGCTAGTTCCAACACTTAACTACTTCTGACCCTGCTGTCTGTTGCTGGGCAGAACTTCCTTACACTACGAACTACACACTATGCACTACATTACTTATCTTACACTACACATTCTCTATAACACTATTATTCTAACAATTCCAACAATCACATTCTCACACTATATGCATTACACAGGCAGACACCACAATGCAATACAATTCACTTGACACAATACACATGGTGTGATTGGTTTCTTCAGGGGCAGGAACGTGACAACACAGTCCACTACCCTTATAATCCCAAGTGTCAATGGGTTATTATCCTGTACCCGAAGTATCATTGTCATTATTTGATACCACAAGTGTCAACGGGTTATCACCCTGTTGTACCCCAAGTATCAATGTTCTGGGAAATAACATAGGATTTTCCAATCTTTATAATGTATATTTACCAGCTGCAATTTAAATCCATTCATATTACTAGTGTTTGTTAGATATTTTCATGCTCTGCATGAACAGCATTTGGTGCTTTCACACTCCTGTCAAAATGACAATTTTGGGCAAGTGAACAAAATATAATCATTTTTTTTCTGTCTTGAGCATCACAATAAGAAACCAAAGGTTTGGGGATCACCTTCCTTGTGTAGAAGCCTTTACCAGCTGAAGAGTCGAGCGGCCATCATGGAGTGTTACACAGATGATGTTCCCAGTCATGTAGATGGGAAGGAAACCATTCACATAGAGCGCAAGTCTCTGCCAGAGGGTTAATTGAGTGGCATTGCTGTTGGCACAAAACTGTGCTCTGTGTGTGATATAGCTGAAGGGGAACAGAGAATGAGCAATGTATTCCTCCAGTGCGAGGACATCGTGTATTCTGCAACAAAACTACAACCCCCGGCATTCGGACTGTCTACAGTGCCAGAGCATCTGTAATATCATATTGGCACTGATGTCTCTGGTCCTGAAATTTAGACAGATAAATTCAAAGCCACTCTACAGTACAGTGGCCTCAGTTTGTCCGTTTGTCCGAGCATGCAAATTGCCTCTTATGAAGAAAAAGAGGACTTAAACTCTATAGCGCCACCTGTTGGAAGTAGCGATCCTACAAGTCACAATCAACCCTTTAACGAGTCGTGCAATGTGACTTAGGATAAAAGCCAAATCAATATCTCAATTCGCAGACACGGTGTTTCGGGCTGTTGGCCCTCGTCAGTGCGAAGCATGAGAACTGATTTGGCTAGGTGAGAGGCTCTGGACTGGAGCATGCAAGTATTTTTAGAGGGGAGAAGGAAAAAAGCTGCTGACGGACCCTTCTGTCTCCTCCTCCAGATTCCCATATTTCCACCTCCAGACAACTCTGTTAGCTTCTCACCCTTGTCCTCCCCCAGATTACCTGTCCACCTGCAGAGTCCTCTGTCATCTCCACTAGACTCCTATCTCTCCCAAACTTCTCTGTCCCCCTTTAGTCTCCTTGGCCACCTCTTCCATGCCCCTCTGTTTTCTCCATTCCCTTCCAGTCTTTTTTGCCCTCCTCTAAACTTTTCTGCCTTTCTTCAGACTAGTCTGTGAGCTTCTCACCCTTGTCCTCCTCCAGACCACCTGTCCACCTGCAGACTCCTCTGTCATCTCGTCTAGAATCCTCTCTTTCACAAACTTCTCTGGCCACCTCTTCCATGCCCCTCTGCCCCCTCCATTCCCTTCAGTCCCTTATAGTCTGTTTTTGCCCTCCTTTAAACTTTTCTGTCTTCCTGCAGACTACTCTGTGAGCTTCTCACCCTTGTCCTCCTACAGACCACCTGCCGACTCCTCTGTCATCTCCACTAGACTCCTCTCTTCCAAACTTCTTTGTCCCCCTCTAGGTTCTTCTGTCCTTCTCCAGACTCCATGGTTACCTCTTCCATGCCCCTCTCTCTTCTCCATTCCCATGTCCCTTCCAGTCTTTTATGCCCTCCTCTAGCCTCCTAAGTCCTCCTCCAAAATCCTCTTCCCTTCCAACCTCCTCTTTTTCCCCTCAAATCTCCTCTGTCTCCTCCAGACACATAAGGCAAGGGCTTATCTCCTTTGAGAACAAAAGGATGAGGTGGTGAAATCCAGTATGCCCTATCCTTCTTCTTCCCCAAAGCATCATCTGTTGGGAGAGAGTGGAGATGCCTCCATGATACGATCGGCCGTTTCTGCCAAATTCAGCACATTGTGTCTAAGACTCTCCAATCAGATCTATTGTGTCACTTTGTATTAAAATTCATTATGTTCTGATAGTAAATGATATTAAAAATCTGTCCGGACAACACCACAGTAACGTTTGGCACATTTTATTTATGTACCTCCCCTATTAGTAAATAAATATATATCATATATATATTTATGTGCACCAGTCTCCCCCACATTTGCATTTTATAACTATAGAGATTTTTTCCTACCATCATATGTTTTGTATTATTGTTCCTCCAGGCTCCTTCTATTATAGGTTGTAGATAAGCGTCTATAGGAGGAGACCGGCTGAACAGGCAGATAAATCCAACGCATTTGCATGGAAGGGTTAATTAACAAAAGCGTCTGAAGCCATAAAGCATCATCATACGATTCCCTCCTGCAAGAAGCCTATACATTAATGCTATCTGCTCAGCAGTAAAACTTGCAAAACAAAACAATATGCGGAAGGTATTTTATTCTGTTTACTAAATCCCATGACACATAAACATTCAAATGCAAATTCTTCAAAGCAGAAAGCTGCCGATTCAGGGAGTGCTGCGCTTAAAAAACGCTACCAGTAACAGCAGTTTGGGAATAGCTCACTCTGAATGCCAGTTTATTTAAAGCAGACCTCCTTCTTCCAGGACCTTTTTACTGCCTCACAGAGAAATTTCACTTCTGAAGAGAATAATTCATGTCAGATCGTCTCAACTCCGAGATTTCTGCATTCATTCAAATTGATGCAAATATACAAGGAAAAAAAAAGATAAATTCAGTGATGTCCCCATAAGCCAAGACATCCCAGACCGGCAGGTGCTCAGCGTGACCTTCAGGTCCTGGTCAAGTTATCTTCACCCCCACAAAGGTGTTAGATAAGCCATATTCCCTGATAATTTAATGGCATGTTGGGAATTTATATGGGAAAGGAAGATAATATAGAGTAGTATACCACGCCCGGGTATTGTGCATAGGCCATATCCCCTCTAATTACCAGGACGTAGGAGAGTGATGAAGGTGCCAGGAAGAACAGTCATAGGGAATTTAATACCACTACTTATACATGTACCAGATGGTTCTCAGGTTATACAAGAATGGTGCATATTACTATATACAGGAAGATGTACATCTTATATCATTACATGCAGAAGATACCCAGGTCATACCGGCTGTACATATATGATTATATACAGGAGATGTCCAGGTTATATCATCTGTACATATATAATTATACACAGGCAGGGTCGGTTTTAGACAAAGTGGAGCCCTGGGCAAAAGTTTAAAGTGGGGCCCCAAATGCTCTCATATTGCACCATCACACAGAAACATTTCTGTTAGATTTACATGCGCTGAGTTCAGCCCGTTGGATGAGCGTGATCGACAATATTGAAGTTGTTCGACGCTTGTTTCCCTGCCTCTTTACTTCAGCTGAGGAATAATGATGGGGACAGATAATGCAGGTCCCATATAGGACATATAGTATAATGCACTGACCATGGTCCTTGATAGAGTATAATGCAGTCCCCCTCATAGTGTATAATGCAGCCCACCTCAAAGTAGAATGCAGTCCCCCTTATAAAGCGTAATGCAGTTTCCTCATAGAGTATAATGCAGCCTCCTCATAGAGTATAATGCAACACGCTCAGAGTATACTGTAGCCCCCCTCAAAGTATAATACAGCCCACCTCATTAATTAAAATGCAGCTGCCTCAGTATAATGCAGCCTCCTCATAGAGTATAAGCAGCTCCACACACAGTATAATATAGCCCCCTCATAGAATATAATATAGTTCCATCATAGAGCATAATGCAGCTGTATGCAGCTCCAAACACATACAGTATAGTGAAGCCCCCACACACAAACACAGTATAATGCAGCCCCCCCACACACACACAGTATAATGCAGCCCCCCAAGCACACGCAGTATAATGCAGCTCCCCACATACACAATATAATGCAGCCCCCACACATAGTATAATGCAACCACACACAAAGTATAATGCAGTCCCCACACACATTGCAGTCCCCTCCACACACAGTATAATGCAGCCCTCCCACATACACAGTATAATGCAGCTCCCCCAACACACAGTATAATGCATCCCCCCAACACACAGTATAATGCATCCCCCCATGCACACAGTATAGTGCAGCCCCCCCCACACACACACAGTATATTGCAGTCCCCTTGACACACAATGTAATGCAGTCCCCCCCACACACAGTATAATGCAGTCACCCACACACAGTATAATGCAGACCCCACACACACAGTATAATACAGTCCCCACATACACAGTATAATGCAGCCCCCACACAGTTTAATGCAGCCCCCCACACACCGTATAATACAGCCCCCAACACACACACACAGTATAATGCAGCCTCACACACAGTATAGTGCAGTCTCCCATCTATAATGCCAATGAGTTGAATGCACGATGTTGGGGAGAGGGGGACGGTGCCGGGCCCCTCTTACTCACGGGCCCCATAGCGGCTGTGTGGTGTGGTTGGAAGCCCCTGGAGGAGCGGGGTCCCTAGGCAGCTGCCTGGTCTGCCTACCTCTAACGTCAGTCCCGTATACAGGAGATGCCCAGGTTATACGAACTGTACTTATATAATTATGTACAGGAGATACCCAAGATATACAAGCTGTACATATATAATTATATACAGGAGATGGTCAGGTTATAGCGGCTACACATACAGAAGATGCCCAGGTTATACCGGTTATACATAAATAATTATATACAGGAGATGCCCAGATTATACTAGCTATACATATAACTATATACAGGAGATGCCCAGGTTATACCATCTGTACATATATAATTATATACAGGAGATGGTCAGGTTATAGCGGCTATACATACAGAAGATGCCCAGGTTATACTGGCTATACATATAATTATATACAGTAGATGCCCAGGTTATACCATCTGTACATATATAATTATATACAGGAGATGCCCAGGTTATACCAGCTATACATATATCATTATATACAGGAGATGCCCAGGTTATACCAGCTATACATATATCATTATATACAGGAGATGCCCAGGTTATATGACTATGCAGGCTGATGCCTTGGTTTCACTAGGTCTTGCACTCCATAATTTAGTTTGTGTGTATTGGACATTACATGTAGGGGGAGCGGAGAATGTCTTATGTGGAGTGCTTCCCCAATTCATAAAGCCATAAGGTACCGTCACATTTAGCGACGCTGCAGCGATCTAGACAACGATGCCGATCGCTGCAGCGTCACTGTGTGGTCGCTGGAGAGCTGTCCCACAGACAGCTCTCCAGCGACCAACTATGCGAAGTCTCCTGGTAACCAGGGTAAACATCGGATAACTAAGCGCAGGGCCGCGCTTAGTAATCCGATGTTTACCCTGGTTACCAGTGCTAATGTAAAAAAAACCAAACACTACATACTTACATTCCGGTGTCTGTCCCCCGGCGCTGTGCTTTCCTGCACTGACTGTAAGCGCCGGCTGGCCGTAAAGCAGAACGGTGACGTCACCGCTGTGCTCTGCTTTACGGCTGGCCGGCGCTGACAGTGCAGGGAAGCAGAACGCCGGGGGACGCGACAGACACCGGAATGTAAGTATGTAGTGTTTGTTTTTTTTTTACATTTACGCTG
Organism: Ranitomeya imitator; assembly: GCF_032444005.1. Classification (NCBI taxonomy): domain Eukaryota; kingdom Metazoa; phylum Chordata; class Amphibia; order Anura; family Dendrobatidae; genus Ranitomeya; species Ranitomeya imitator. The sequence continues at coordinate 143,654,930 of NC_091290.1, forward strand.
GTAACCAGGGTAAACATCGGGTTACTAAGCGCGGCCCTGGCTTAGTAACCCGATGTTTACCCTGGTTACCAGTGAAGACATCGCTGAATCGGCGTCACACACGCCGATTCAGCGATGTCTGCGGGAGATCCAGCGACAAAATAAAGTTCTGGACTTTCTGCGCCGACCAGCGATGGCACAGCGGGATCCTGATTGCTGCTGCCTGTCAAACACAACGATATCGCTATCCAGGACGCTGCAACGTCACAGATCGCTAGCGATATCGTTGTGAAGTTGGTCAGTGTGAAGGTACCTTTAGAATGCACCAAACCGAGAGTCTTGAGAAATCTACGATTCTGCCCTCAACCTCACTCTTTTGTGGTGAAGTGTCCAGGTCTATATGTTTCTGATCCACTTCCTGAAGGAAGCCGCCGGTAAGTCAGCAGACAGAACATTAGAGGCGAGATTAAATACTTATCAAATATGTTCTCCTGGTTTTGATTCAAAGACATGGAGAGAGAACTTGAGGAGATGAAGCGAGGAGGATTCCTTCTTTTTATTCCAATAACGGGTCTTACCGTCGACTAAAGACTTCAAGGGAGAAAGAATAAAGTGGAAGGCAGTGCGATCCGCTCTCGTTCCCCGTCTTTCATTCCGTGACATGTGTTTTGTTTTTGTGTCTTTTTTTTTTTCGTACTTAAAGGAATTTTTTTTTCCGTCTTCTTCCGATGAGTTAGGGAGCATCATTAAATAAAGACTGTGAAATGTGCAATATGGCTTATTTATTTAAATGTTAATTGGTCCAACGAACACTTCTAATTAGCTCTATATTTGCTTAGCAAAAAGTTTTACAAATTCCAATTGTGAAAAGCGTCGATTTGCTACTGGTGAGGATGTTTGCAGCCTGAGCTATGATTTTTTTTTCTATACTTCTCAGCCCTTGAAGGCACAATTTAATTTTTCATGTATGCATACTAGCTGCGGTAAACACTTGCGAGTGTAAAGAAGCTACTTTAATTAGCTGCACAACAATTAAAGGATTCACAAACTAAATTGAACCCTGTCTCTATGCTTACTAGCTGAATTCTACCACCTGTCACAACAGCACTTTATTCAATCTGTTATGCAGAATCATTATGGCAGTGTAACTGAAGGGAAAATACATAGAGAAAACAGCAATTATATCTTACGTCTCTCTTGAATGGGTTATTTTGGGTTCCACCGATGTCGGGTTCATTGACGTTAACCTTGCGGTAATGTGTGTGTACGATAACATGATACTTATACCGTGGCCTGTACAATATTTACTCTTATCCACTTACCGTCAAGACGAGTCTCATCTCCCGTCAGCGTTTCAGAGACACCTGCCCTATGGTTTCTTTAGGTTTCATGTGTCCTGTCTGGGAGCTGTGGGGCACGGCAGGGGCCGAATACAACCGCGATACATCTAGTGACAAAAATAAAATACATTTATGTATAAATATGTCTATTAAAATCGGCAGTTCAAAGACAATTATAGTGAAATTTATATTTATCTATCTCATATCGATCTAATATCTGTCTGTCATATCTATTATCTATCATCTATCTATCATCTATCAATCTATTATCTATCGATCATCTATCTATTATCTATCTATTATCTATCATCTATCAATTATCTATCAATCTATTATCTATCGATCATCTATCTACAGTATTATCTGTCATCTATTATCTATCTATCATTTATTTATCCATCATCTATTTATTATCTATATCTATCTATCTATCTATCTATCTATCATTTATCTATTATCTATCTATTAATCTATCTATCTATCATCTATCTATTAATCTATCTCATATCTATCTATTATCTATCTATTATCTATCATCTATCTCATATGTATCTGTTTATATCATATCTATCATCTATTTATCTATTATCAATCTCATATCTATCATTTCATATACATTTTACACAAATTGAACCAACTATTGATCTCTTATTTTCTAATAACATACGCCATATCCCTGTAATGTATCTCTTGCATATATTTCTCTTATCTAGCTCACATCCATCTCATAGATATCTCGCTTTCCCTTATCTATTTATCATCTAGTGGTCTTTTTTATCTAATTATATATGTCCTATTTATATCATATCTATAAATCATCGCTATCTCACATCCATCTAATAATATATATCGCTCACTTCCAGATCTTATGTCTATTTCTATATTTCATTATCTTCCTATCTTCTATTTATTTATTGATCTTTGTCTAAATAAGTATAATATAGCTAGAGATAGATATACAATATGTCTATCTAATATTTATTATCTATCTATCTACAGTGGGGAAAATAAGTATTTGATATACTGCCGATTTTGCAAATTTTCCCCCCTACAAAGAATGGAGAGGTCTGTAATTTTTATCGTAGGTACACGTCACCTGTGAGAGAGAGAATGTAAAAATAAAATCCAGAAAATCACATTGTATGATTTATACATAATTAATTAGCATTTTATTGCATGAAATAAGTATTTGATACAATAGAAAAACAGAACTTAATATTTGCTACAGAAACCTTTGTTTGCAATTACAGAGGTCAGACGTTTCCTGTAGTTACTGACCAGGTTCGCTCACACTGCCGCAGGGATTTTGGCCCCCTCCTGATCTTCTCCTGAAGTTTCAGATTTTTGGATTGTCACTGGACAACATTGGATTTCATCTCCCTCCAAAGATTTTCTATTGGGCTTAGGCCTGGAGACTGGCTAGGCCTCTCCAGGACCATGAAATGCTTCTTATGGAGTCGCTCCTTAGTTGCCCTGGCTGTGTGTTTCAGGTCATTGTCATGCTGGAAGATCCAACCACGACCCATCTTCAATGCTCTAACTGAGCGAAGGAGGTTGTTGGCAAAAATTGTAAGATACCTGACCCCATCCATCCTTCCTTCAATACCGTGCAGTTATCCTGTCTGTTGCCCTTTGCAGAGAAGCACTCCCAAGGTATGATGTTTCCCCCACCATGCTTCACGGGTTGGGATGGTGTTCTTGGGATTGTACTCATCCTTTTTCTTCCTCAAAACATGGCGAGTGGAGTTGATACCAAAAAGTTATATTTTGGTCTCATCTGACCATATGACATTCTCCCATGCTTCCTCTAGATCATTCAGATGGTCATTGGTGAACTTCAAACAGACCTGGACATGTGCTGGGTGAGCAGGGGGACCTTGCGTGCCCTGTAGGAGTAGTGTGTTACTAGTGGTAGGGTTTGAGACTGTGGTCCCAGCTCTCTTCAGGTCATTGACCAGATCCTCCCATGTAGTTCTGGGCTGATTCCTGACCTTTCTCAGAATCATTCTTACCCCACAAGGCGAGACCTTACCTGGAGCCCCAGATCGAGGAAGATTGACAGTCATCTTGTATTTCTTCTATTTTCTAATAATTGTGGCAACAGTTGTTGCTTTTTACCAAGCTGCTTGTCTCATTGTTTTGTAGCCCATCCGAACCTTGTGCAGGTCTACAATTGTGTCCCTGGTGTTATCAGACGGCTCTTTGGCCTTGGCCATGATGGAGAGGTCGGAGTGTGATTGAGTGTGTGGACAGGTGTCTTTTTTGCAGATAACAAGGTGCAATTAATACAGGTAATGATAAGTGCAGAGTAGGAGGCTTCTTACAGAAAAACTAACAGGTCTGTGAGAGCAGAATTCGTGCTTGTTCTTTGGTGATCAAATACTTAATTCACGCAATAAAATGCAAATTATATAAAAATCCTACAATGTGATTTTCTCATTTTATTGTTAGATTATGTGTCTCACAGGTGAAGTGCACCTACGATAACAATTACAGACCTCTCCATTCTGTGTAGGGGGGAAAACTTGCAAAATCCGTAGTGTATCAAATACTGATTTTCTCCACTATCTATCTATACCTTCTTTTGCTCCCTAATCCATTTCTTCACTCATTTGTCATATATATTCATCGTTCTTAGGTCCATTTCTGTATATCATATCAATCTATTTATCTAATGCTTATCTATCTCCTGTGTCTGTACATCTGTCTTTTTTTGCTTCCATAAATATTTCTTAATCAATCTCATGTATATCGGTTTAACTCCTATTTATTCATCTATCATATATCATTTGCTTGTGCAATATGATCTATTGTGCCTATTTATATAAGCACTATCTTGTATCATTTATCTCTCATCTTCATATCTATTAATCATCTATTAATTTGTCTAAATAGATATGAGCTAGAGATAGTTATGGCTATCAATTATCTATTTATTAATCTATCTATTATCTATCTATCATCTATGTATTATCTATCTATCATCTATCATCTATCTATCTATCCATCATCTATCTATCATCTATTATCTATCTATCATCTATGTATTATCTATCTATCTATCTATCTATCATCTATTATTTATCTATTTATTATCTATATCTATTTATTATCTATCTATTTATCGATCTATCATTTTCTCTTGCTCTATTTTTATTAGACTGATGTCTGTGGCATAGATTATCTATCTGAAGCCCCCCATACACATTAGATAGCCATTTCGCCCATCTCGCCCATGTGCAGCAGCGCTCACTCTGCCGAGCGCTCCTGTGTTCTCCATGATTGAGCCCATGACGAATATCTAAGGTGGCTTCTTATCTCTTGGAGAACAAAAGGCTTGACTGAAATCAGGCATGCCAGATCCTTACTCCCCTGAGATCCTTCAGGGAAGAGTCGGGGTCTCCCTTATGCATTAGACTGTCATAAGAATCCCTCCATATAGGCAGGTTTAGACGATATCAAGCTAATGTGCATGGAGGCCCTAGCGATGGCCAATCGCTTTACCATAGATGGCTAATCCTTAGGATAGAGGTCATCAATGTCTGATCGGTGGGGGGTGCGACTCCCGGATCATATAGTGCAGTGGTCCCCAACCTTTCTGACCTTGAGAGCCACATTCAGCTTAGAGAGAGGGTCGCGAGCCACATTGAGCACTGAGAGAGGGTCGCGAGCCACATCCAGCTCCCACCCCCTTCAAAGTAGTGTCAACCAAAGCCCCATTACAGGTATAATGATAACCAAAGCTTTTCCACAGAAATCACTCCAGAGCAGTACACTGATATCCAGGGGTTCCCACAATACCCCCATTCAGTATTCTCCCAACACACTGTCACATCCAGCTCCTCTAACAGGTAGTACAAACCTCCAGCGTACCATGCCTAAAACATCTCTAAACTCCTAAGACCAGTAAATGTGCATCTAGATCTGCAATTCTGTGCAGGGCTACTCACAAAATTCACCATTTTGAGATGTGGTCTTCATACCTGTTTGCTAGACCTGGACCTAATGCATCAAGCTGGCAGACAGTTGCGAGCCACAATTCATGGGGCCACGAGCCACATGTGGCTCCCGAGCTACAGGTTGGGGAACCCTGATATAGTGTATAGTGGCCGCGGCCGGGGACTGCACATCCGCCACCTGTTCAAATCAATGCGGGCGGATGTGTAATACTCAGCCGCGGCCACTATTCCGTCTAACTCCGTAACTAAGTAGTTCTGGACACCGGGAATTGCAGGGTGTCGCATCCCTGCCAATCAGACATTGATGACCTAACCAACAATATTAAAGTACCTCCTTTCTATCTCTGATCTATCCATTAATTTTCTTTCACCCTCATACCCATTAATCACCTATTGATCTTTTTTTGGCTAATTATACACCTCATAACAATTTCTATCTGATATTTCATTTTTTTTGTCAGATCTGTTTCTCATATATATTTATATCACTCTTTCTTTGTCATCTACAGTTTCTACCTAAAGTAAAAAAAAAAAATCAATGTTCTATTTTCTCACTTTACATGCAAATAGGCGATATAGACTGTAACCACATAGATCTATGTATATATTGCAAAGCAATGCGTGTTCTCTTCTGTAGGTGGACTCTTAATATTTATCATATTAAATAAGAATAATGCAGCATTTAATATTTAGGATTTCTGTTACTTTTGGTTTATTCACGGGTTGAAATTTAATTTATTTTATGTTTAAAAATAAATAAATAAATAAATAATAAAAAATAATCCACAATATATATATTTCAGCCTTCTAGGACCCCAATTGAAGTTATTAAAATATTTCCTCCTGCCTGACCTTCACACATTCATCTTTTTGGTCGTACCTACTTAGCCTGATCTCTAAATATAGTTCATGTTTTCACAGCGCACAATGCGGCATTGTGGAGCTAAGCAATGATTTGGCACTATTCATGAACCAGCTGTACATCTCTGCCCCTCGATACGTTGGAGACCTCAGAAGTGTTGGCCAATGTAATTCCAAGTCAGCAGGATATTGAGTCCTCTTATTTTTTTTTCCCAGGCTTAACCCTTCTCTTAAAATATAGGTAATTAATTGAAGAGCTCGGTTGCCTCCACCCGAATATAGGGGGTCCTTTGGGGGGGGCTGCATTGTACCGTTTGTCAGCAGTTTCCTGCATTGTGCCATCATCCCGACGTTCACTGTGTAACCTGCAAATTACATTGGCCGTACTAACAGAGCTACGAGGTGCATAATTATTATTCCTACACAGCATATGGTGTCTGTGGCGCCTGCTCATTCACTATTGAAATTGCCTAACCCTTTCTTAAAGGAGGCTTTTTTATATTTCTGGTGTAAATGCTGCTGTTCTCCTGAATCTGGCAATGTCTTTGTATTGTTTGCGTTCCTCTCCGTTCTCTGTATGTAAATGTAGTCAAGTGGGCGTGGTCCCCAACACTTGTCTGTAGGTGTCTTTCATGACCACGCTCAGTTGAGCAAAAAGACTAGAGTTATATATAGGGAAGAGGGGGCCATATCTCAAGAACGGAGAAAAGAAAAGTAATGACAGATTCAGGAAAGCAGCCATATGTAAAAAGAGACATTTACAATTAGTCATGCCATTCTACTAAATGTAAAGGATTCTTTGTTCTGAAGGTTTATTGAACTGTTCAAAATGGCTGCCTATGCTGACTGTTTTTTAAGGTGTCACCCTGGGCTGCACAGCATTAACTGGGAATTTAACCTAAAGTCATTGTCATGTTAAAGGGAGTCTATCAGCCCAGAGGGACAGTATCAGTTAAGAACATAGCCTAATGGGTGATATCGCCACTAGAAAAATCTCTCCTTTAGTCTAGTCGGTGCCTCCAATCTGCCGAAACCAAAGTTTAATCAAAGCTGCTAAATAGAGTGCTTGGTGCACCCTGGGTGTAACCAAGAGGTTTAGTCTGTCGTTCTTCGCCTCTGGTTTTGCATGACCTTGCCTAACTCACTGATGATTGACAGCGCTGGCTTTTCTGCGTTTTTTCGACAGACGCTGATCACTCCGTGCAAGCCAGTGCTTTCATTGTCAGTGAGGAAGGCTGTGATATGCAAAAAAAAAAATGGACAGAATGGTGCACTGAGCCGTTGGCCACACTCAGGGTGCACTGAACACTCTAATTAGCATTGGAGTATTTGATTAAACTTTAGTTTTTGCAGAACAGAAACAGCGATTATATCACAAAAGGTGCTATGTGCTTAGTTTTACCATCAGTTTGGGCTAACAGACTCCATTTAAAGTGACTGGATTTGACACCAGTTGGGATAGCGATTTAATGAGGTTGGACCATCTCATGGGAGAAAGGAACTGGTGTTTGCTGTATTAGCAGAAACTTCCTGGAAACCAGCACTTTTGGAACGTTTCATGTGCATGACACCAGGATTCTCCATCATTAGACAAAGCCCTGCCATCCAGTCATTCATTCGAGGCTTCAGATTGCAAGTATCTCCTTTCAGGCCTGGTGTAAAAAGTTGTCGAGGATTCCAGAAGTTGGAAGATGACATTGGAATCTGATTTCTCAAATGCTGCACTCTATAGGGTCTCCAGACCCTCATCTATGGGATATGCTTGACAAGTACTGGAAATTCCTAACACAACGTCTATGGAAGAGCTGGCCAAAAGATTCAGTGTCCGAAGTCAAATCTGACTGGAGTTGACCATAAAGATGGTTCTTAAGATTTTCTAGCTTGTGTTATTTGATGTCTAGTCCCCCCACACTGACCCAAAATAACGACTCATTTTTTTCACCGGAGTATACCTAATATAACTTTATACACAATTTCCATTTTCGCCAATGTGGTCATCATATCCTTGTTCTATGTGTCTCTTAAGGTTTGTGTACCCTGGAACGTCTGATTTCCCGCGGTCTATTATCAGTACCAGCAGAGGAATGTTTAGTAGTCGGCAGTTATTACACAACACTACAAATTAATTCCAATTATTATAATTACATTTTCCTTCCTACTAAATATGTCTTTGTAATTACTAGATATCACAAAATGAAAGCTGAAATTATTTTAAAGCACATATTAGAACTTAGTGGTAGGATATCGCTCACAATTATTGTTTACTTCATATTATGTCGGTTCTCTAGAACCCTCAGTGCCGGGTTCTTCAGTCATAGTGATTGCTATCGACAGCACAGGAACGGTCGGTCACGCTTCAGGAGTTTGTCCTAGGCTACCAACAATGCTGAGGCACAAATATTTAACTAGTCTTAGTCTTCTGTTCCTGGATACCAAATACTAACATATGTAATGATGAATACAGAGTTCAGATGGTGAAAACTTGTGTTATATTGTAGGGCGCCATCCACCAATCATTCTGTGACAATGCTGTTGACTTTCATTGGGTAGGACGATATCTTACATGACATTGTTTCATTGTGTAGCACCATAGCTCACATTTGTTGTGTCATTGGGTAGGTTTGTAGCTCGTGGGACATTGTTGTGCTATTGGGTAGGACCATACCTCTCGGGACATTGTTGTATCATTCGGTAAGACCATACCTCTCGGGACATTGTTGTGTCATTGGGTAGGACCATACCTCTCGGGACATTGTTGTGTCATTGGGTAGGGCCATAGCTCCTGGAACATTGTTGTGTCATTGGGTAGGACCATACCTCTCGGGACATTGTCATGTCATTGTGTATGAGCATAGTTCTAGGGACATTGTTGTGTCATTGGGTAAGACCAAACCTCTCGGGACATTGTTGTGTCATTGGGTAGGGCCATAGCTCGTGGGACATTGTTGTATCATTGGGTAGGACAATAGCTCGCTGGGCATTGTTGTATCATTGGGTAGGACCATAGCTCGTGGGACATTGTTGTATCATTGGGTAGAACCATAGCTTGTGGGACACTGTTGTATCATTGTGTAGGACCATAGCTCATGGGACATTGTTGTATCAATGGGTAGGGTCATAGCTCGTGGGACATTGTTGTATCAATGGGTAGGGTCATAGCTCATGGGACATTGTTGTGTCATTGGGTAGGGCCACACCTCGTGGGACATTGTTGTATCATTGGGTAGGACCATATCTCACATGAAATTGTTGTGTCACTGGGTAGGGCATACCTATTAAAGGGCTTGTCTACTACTTGGACAACCTGTTTGTGAATGCTGTAGGCTCCCAAGTAAAATAAAAAAAACCTTATACTCATTTCCGGCACCAAAGCCGGGTCTACAAGAGCTCATATGAGCAAATGGGCTGCTTTGCTGACACTTCCCTCTGACAAAACTCAGATGTAGGGGAGGGGTGTGAGCGCTGCAGCCCATTAGCAGCTACGTGACCCTATGCAGACAACCCTAGAACAGCACCAGTCTGGGAGGTGAAAGGTTTGCGTACATGATTAAAGAGGCCATTTTGTGACCAAATTTTGTGATATCTAAGGTTGCTGACATCAGCAAGGTCTGTGGCAAGAACATTATCATAATGCTTCAAATGTCCCAGTTATTTACTATCGGTAAAATAAAATCCAAACTTTCTTAGTTATTGAGATTCAAACAAATGCATGACTCAACTACTGAACTTTATGATCCAAAACACTAGCTTTTTCGTTTCTGGTCATCATGTTCCAGAACATTAGACTTCTGGTTTCTAGTCATTGCTACTCTCCAGGACTTTATACCTTTGGTTTTCTATAAAGTTTTTTTGCTCGAAAACATTATCCGTCTGGTTTCTAATCATGACTGTGCTCCAGAACATTACACTTTGGGTTTTTGATCACTTGAGAACATTAATAGGTTACATCCCCCAGCTCAGTGGACGGTACCACATGCCAAATGTGAGATAGGAGTTTGCAACTCTACTTACTGTTGGTCCCCAAATAACTATATGGGTTCTTATTAGTGACTAGATTGTGGCCCGATTCTAACGCATCGGGTATTCTAGAATATGCATGTCCCCGTAGTATATGGACAATGATGATTCCAGAATTCGCGGAAGATTGTGCCCGTCGCTGATTGGTCGAGGCAACCTTTATGACATCATCGTCGCCATGGCAACCATTATGACATCTACGTCGATACTGTGCCCGTCGCTGAATCAGAAACGTGGGATTTCTACGTCCTTTATGACATCATCGTCGCTGTGCCCATCGCTGATTGGTCGAGGCCTGGCGGGGTTATCTGAGCATGCTCGAGTGCAAACCAAGTGTATTCACTCGAAAAATATGTTCAAGTCCCCACAGCTGCATGTCTCTCAGTTTTTCGACAGCTGCAACAGATGCAGGGACTGTCTGTTTGTTAGGTAATTCCTGCATGTGTTGCAGCTGTTGTATAGCCACGAGACATGCAGCCGCGGGGACTCGAACATAGTATTCGTGCACGCTGAAGACACTCGATTAGCACTCGAGTATGCTCAGATAACGCCTTCTCCGAGCACGCTCGCTCATCAGTAGTACTTATACATGTCCTTCTCAAAAAATTAGCATGTAGTGTTAAATTTCATTATTTACCATAATGTAATGATTACAATTAAACTTTCATATATTATAGATTCATTATCCACCAACTGAAATTTGTCAGGTCTTTTATTGTTTTAATACTGATGATTTTGGCATACAACTCCTGATAACCCAAAAAACCTGTCTCAATAAATTAGCATATTTCACCCATCCAATCAAATAAAAGTGTTTTTTAATAACAAACAAAAAAACCATCAAATAATAATGTTCAGTTATGCACTCAATACTTGGTCGGGAATCCTTTGGCAGAAATGACTGCTTCAATGCGGCGTGGCATGGAGGCAATCAGCCTGTGACACTGCTGAGATGTTATGGAGGCCCAGGATGCTTCAATAGCGGCCTTAAGCTCATCCAGAGTGTTGGGTCTTGCGTCTCTCAACTTTCTCTTCACAATATCCACAGATTCTCTATGGGGTTCAGGTCAGGAGAGTTGGCAGGCCAATTGAGCACAGTAATACCATGGTCAGTAAACCATTTACCAGTGGTTTTGGCACTGTGAGCAGGTGCCAGGTCGTGCTGAAAAATGAAATCTTCATCTCCATAAAGCATTTCAGCCGATGGAAGCATGAAGTGCTCCAAAATCTCCTGATAGCTAGCTGCATTGACCCTGCCCTTGATGAAACACAGTGGACCAACACCAGCAGCTGACAGTGGGTACTTGACACTGGACTTCAGGCATTTTGGCATTTCCTTCTCCCCAGTCTTCCTCCAGACTCTGGCACCTTGATTTCCGAATGACATGCAAAATTTGCTTTAATCAGAAAAAAGTACTTGGGACCACTTAGCAACAGTCCAGTGCTGCTTCTCTGTAGCCCAGGTCAGGCGCCTCTGCCGCTGTTTATGGTTCAAAAGTGGCTTTACCTGGGGAATGCGGCACCTGTAGCCCATTTCCTGCACACGCCTGTGCACGGTGGCTCTGGATGTTTCCACACCAGACTCACTCCACTGCTTCCTCAGGTTCCCCAAGGTCTGGAATCGGTCCTTCTCCACAATCTTCCTCAGGGTCCGGTCTCCTCTTCTCGTTGTACAGCGTTTTCTGCCACATTGTTTCCTTCCAACAGACTTACCATTGAGGTGCCTTGATACAGCACTCTGGGAACAGCCTATTTGTTGAGAAATTTCTTTCTGGGTCTTACCCTCTTGCTTGAGGGTGTCAATGATGGCCTTCTTGACATCTGTCAGGTCGCTAGTCTTAAGGTACCGTCACACTTAGCGACGCTGCAGCGATACCGACAACGATCCGGATCGCTGCAGCGTCGCTGTTTGGTCGCTGGAGAGCTGTCACACAGACAGCTCTCCAGCGACCAACGATCCCGAGGTCCCCGGTAACCAGGGTAAACATCGGGTAACTAAGCGCAGGGCCGCGCTTAGTAACCCGATGTTTACCCTGGTTACCAGCGTAAAAAAACAAACAGTACATACTTACATTCAGCTGTCTGTCCCTTGCCGTCTGGTTCCTGCACTGACTGCTGGCCGTAAAGTGAAAGTGAAAGCACAGCACAGCGGTGAGTCACACAGCGGTGACTCACCACTGTGGCTGTGCTCTGCTTTCACTTTACGGCCAGCAGTCAGTGCAGGAACCAGACGGCAAGGGACAGACAGCTGAATGTAAGTATGTACTGTTTGTTTTTTTACGCTGGTAACCAGGGTAAACATCGGGTTACTAAGCGCGGCCCTGCGCTTAGTTACCCGATGTTTACCCTGGTTACCAGTGAAGACATCGCTGAATCGGTGTCACACACGCCGATTCAGCGATGTCTACGGGGAGTCCAGCGACGAAATAAAGTTCTGGACTTTCTTCCCCGACCAGCGATCTCCCAGCAGGGGCCTGATCGCTGCTGCCTGTCACACTAGACGATATCGCTAGCGAGGACGCTGCAACGTCACGGATCGCTAGCGATATCGTCTAGTGTGACAGTACCTTTACCCATGATGGGGGTTTTGAGTAATGAACCAGGCAGGGAGTTTATAAAAGCCTCAGGTATCTTTTGCATGTGTTTAGAGTTAATTAGTTGATTCAGAAGATTAGGGTAATAGGTCGTTTAGAGAACCTTTTCTTGATATGCTAATTTATTGAGACAGGTTTTTTGGGTTATCAGGAGTTGTATGCCAAAATCATCAGTATTAAAACAATAAAAGACCTGACAAATTTCAGTTGGTGGATAATGAATCTATAATATATGAAAGTTTAATTGTAATCATTACATTATGGTAAATAATGACATTTAACACTATATGCTAATTTTTTGAGAAGGACCTGTACATTACCAAAAAGGATATTCATTCTACTGTTTTGTTCATGGATTTTCTATAGATCTTTTTGGAAAATTAGACAAAACCAGTATTGTAATATTTTCTACAATCAGCTATTCGATCCGCTATTATCGGCATGAAATGTATGAACGCATGCAATTATTAGTAAGATCCAGCTCATTGAGCGCAGCCAGTCTCAATGGCCGCTGACCCTGAGAAAGGTGCCTCTACATTTCCCGATTATTAGGAATCAGCTCTTATAGGAATACTTGTTTCATAATAATAATCGTGTACTCTAAACAGGCTGCAAATCACCAGACAAACAAGAAAAAGGTTTTGTTCATCGGTTGAAATGATCTTATGGTTTCAACAGGAGATGATCGTTCTCGGCAGCACATCAACCTGTGTAAACAGGAGTCACGCTACCGAGAAAAATGGCAGCCTGTGTGCACTGAACAATCTATTACAGATCGTTCAGTGAGCATCTGTATCGTGGATAGCCTGTATAATTGTTAAACACATCGTTAGTCGGCGGTCGTATAACACCGCTTCCTATACATGGACTTTAAGCTGAGGGGATCTTACTAGTAGGAGTGAAGGGAATTCTAGAAGGTGGAAGATAGTCGTAGGTAGCTGTCACCTGACCGCTTGTTAATCTAACATATAGTCCTCCCACCGACCCATATACGGTACATATATATATATATATATATATTTATACATATATATATATATCATGAAAAATAAGGATCTGACATGTTAAAATCCATCATGCGTAATCCTGCTTTCCTCCAACATCTGACGTCATCACTGTACACATTAGATAGTTAGCTGGTCCTGGTAAACAAAGTGAATCTAATGTGCACGGTTCATAGAGTTCGAGTTTTTCTTCTTGTTTGGATCTAACTAAATAGAAAACACCAAAACTGTGTTAACATGGCCTAATAATATTTTGCCTATCTCACCATGGTCATATTTATGGTGGTTTACCAAACTGCAGTGAGAATTCTTGTTTCTCAATGCAGGAAATATAAAAAGTTATATCTTCCTATAATAACTGGCCTGCCCCAAAACTGGGACATTTGATGGAAAACATTTTAGAAGAACATTGAAAGAGCAGGAAGTCAATGTCAAAATAGTAAGAGACAAGTCAAAGTGCACCTTATACAATATGTCATTAGGCAGAACAGTATCTCTCACATCCCCTAAATGGCTTGGCCGAGCACACTTGTGTATTTAATTAGGAGAAGGGAAAGCAAAGGAGTCAACATCCCGATCCTTCTCTGCTCCAACATCATCTGTCCTCCAGAGGAGAGTTTGGAGGCCACCATACACATTAGATGGTCAACTGGTCCCAGCAAAAACGTTGGGCTCACCGAACTTTATGATGGTCTTGACATGCTGAAACGGTGAGAATTATTATCTCAGGGGATCATCTATGGACAGATAATCCAGAAGTGGACTTCAATGGACAAGAAAGACCTCAATATAACTGGTGTAAACCACAGCAGCATGTGATGGCGCCATTATCTTGGGAGCTCTTACTTTTTCACTAGAGTTATATGTATATTGGATAAAAATTCAAGACCCATGTTATGTAATTACTGAAAAAAAAAAATTACTGCGGACATTTGTTCGGAGAAAAATACTTTTAGATTCCAAATTTCACATGGTGTAAACAAGATCTGCCCAGCCGCAAGCGACGATTCGTAGGACGATGTAAACGTGCTGCTGAAACGCCAGGTAAATTCATTACCATTAGGAACATTAATTGGGTTTCCAAATCACTGACCAGTAGATCACCTTTATCCATTACAGAACGTATCTGAGCATTTAATTAGCAGGTGAGGTAGGCAATTAATTACATTTGGACAAAGCTATTCATAGTAACAGATTTTAATCTCGAGTACGAGGTAAGTGCCGGATAATCCGATATTCCCAATGATCAGACTGAAAGAAAACAAATCCAGAGAAAAAAATGAGATAATTGAGAAGTTAGTTCAAGGACTGCAGCAAATTAAGAGGTACAGCACCAATTCTGTGGATAATTTCAGCTAATTGCCACATTTTCTGCTTTTCTTTAAAGGACGATGTGGACATCTGCCTTTGAACAAAAATTACATTTTTCCAAAAACCTACTGAAATAACCATAGTAAATGAAGAGCTTTAAAGGAGTACTCCAGGCTGAACTGATGCATTGTATTATATTTCGGGCAAGGCCTGAACAGGAGAAGCATGCACCACCCAACGAATCAAGTCTGCCTGGAGTGTTCCTTTAAGTAATGGAACCTCTGGAGAAATATGAAATTATGAGATTTAACTGCTTCCTGCATGACTCTATGTCATACTGATGGCAGGGCGCAGTGGTAGACCTCAGCTGAAGATGGCAGGGCTCAGTGGTGCAACTCAGCTGAGGATGGCATGGCACAGTGGTGCACCTCAGCTGAAGATGTCAGGACGCAGTGGTAGACCTCAGCTGAAGATGGCAGGGCACAGTGGTACAGTTCAGCTAAAGGTGGCAGGGTACAGTGATTCAGCTCAATGGAAGATGGCAGGGCACAGTGGTAGACCTCAGCTGAAGATGACAGGGCACTATGGTGGACTTCTGAAGATAGGGCGCTATCGAACCTCTGAAGAAACATGTAATTATGAGATTTACCAGTGGTAGACCTCAGCTTAAGATGGCAGAGCACAGTGGTGCACCTCAGCTGAAGTGGCAGGGCACAGTGGTGCACCTCAGCTGAAAATGTCAGGACGCAGTGGTGCACCTCAGCTGAAGATGGCAGGGCACAGTGGTGCACCTCAGCTGAAGATGGCAGGGCACAGTGGTGCACTTCACCTGAAAATGTCAGGATGCAGTGGTGGACCTCAGCTGAAGATGTCAGGGCACAGTGGTGCACCTCAGCTGAAGATGGCAGGGCACAGTGGTGCACCTCAGCTGAGAAAGGCAGGGCACAGTGGTTCACCTCAGCTGAGAATGGCAGGGCACAGTGGTGCACCTCAGCTGAAGATGGCAGGGCACAGTGGTGCACCTCAGCTGAAGATGGCAGGGCACAGTGGTGCACCTCAGCTGAGAAAGGCAGGGCACAGTGGTGCACCTCAGCTGAAGATGGCAGGGCACAGTGGTGCACCTCAGCTGAAGATGGCAGGGCACAGTGGTGCACCTCAGCTGAGAAAGGCAGGGCACAGTGGTTCACCTCAGCTGAGAATGGCAGGGCACAGTGGTGCACCTCAGCTGAAGATGGCAGGGCACAGTGGTGTTATGAAGGACTTGGCACTCAGATAAGTAGAAATATAAAGTTTTTTTTACAGTGTAGTAGTACAGTGTGACGTTTCGGTCGGTAAAGACCTTCATCAGAAAACACACTGGTAATTGTAAATAGAAAAGACACGATGTCTGGTGGTATGACCTCAAGGGTCCTTAGTAAATTTAGCGTCGATGTGGCGGCATGATCGTGGCATCTACCGCTTGCTCATGTGCCCATGTGTACATTGTGACCACCTTTTAGTCAAGGGCCTTGATTAGCTGATAGCGATTGTCCAAAGCGGGGAACCTCTTTAATACTGTTCTTTTTATTTTTATTTTTATTCTTGCAGAACACTTAGGACCATAGCAAAGATTAAAAAATGAAAATAATTAAACAATATTTTTAACAGAATCCCTCAGAAGCCCACTATGGCTGAACATGGGAAACATAAAGGGGACATAAGGGAAGAAGAAAAAGAAATAACTAAGACATTCTAGAAATTAAAAAAAATATTTTTTGAAAGGTAATAAAAGATTAAAATTCCAAATTAATCCCAGGCCGCTGGTTTGGCTGGTCAGATTTTGCATTAAGAGGACAAAGTCCCTGAATGACTTGTATGGCTAAAGCAAAGTCTCATCTTTTCGTGTCAATTTCGTATACATTCCTCATTAATATAAACACCAACTTCCTAGAAATATCAACAGCTGCATATTAATGAGGTAATTAAATGTAATTTACATAATCCTCTGCAAGAATATACATTGTGCATCAGCTTCACAATCATTAACAGGCTTAAACTGGTCATTTAAATTACCCAGGGAATCACTGATGCGCCTGATGTCCTTTTGGGTTAGTGGTTATGCTAGACACAATAAGATGATGTGTGTGCTACATGAAACACGGTCCCCACCTGCCAGTGCCACTGGTGGAGGGGCTACCTCACATGAGACCCCCAATATGAGCCAGAACAGACAGCAGCTTATTAACAATGGACCCAGCTCATCCATGCATTGACAGAATTTCCAAGGCAAGAACCTCATGTCTCCTCGATTTTAAAATGGGGCTTTCATGCTAAGACGACCCCTTTAAGGTTCCTCGAGTCCAAACCACTTATGGAGATGATTTTAATAGTAACTGCACTGTCAAAAAACTTCTGACACTGTGATGACATGTCATTAGTTTTGATCAGTGGGATTCTGAGCATGGAGACTCCTCACCGATAAGGGTATGTACACATGGCATTTTTAAGATTCCAATAATCTTTTCCTGAGACTGTTTTGTTGGCAGTTCTGCTTTTGTTTTTGCGATGACTTTAACACCAGTGTCTTTTTTTTCTATGATTTAGTGAAATGAGAATGACCAAGGTACTTCTTTTAATCGTATCATGTTTTATGAACCCTGAAGCGGTTAAAAGAACTAACAAAAGAGTGAACATGCCGTTTTTACATTGCTGTGTATTTGTTCATTTTTGTGGTGCCTTTTAAAGTGGATTCCAGGCATAAAAAGATTGGAGGAAATATCCTTAACTGAATCAGAAGACTTTAGCTGAGCGCTCCTCTATTCTAGTAGATGAAACTGGGTGAAGGTAATTTTTTACAAGGTCTATGAAGCCGCCTTCAGCTATCCCGGCCATCTGAGGATAGCAATGCTCAACTTAGAGCTTCTGAGGAGAGCAATGCTCAGTTTGGAGCTTCTGAGGAGAGCAATGCTCAGCTTAGAGCTTCTGAGGAGAGCAGTGCTCAGCCTAGAGCTTCTGAGGAGAGCAGTGCACAGTTTAGAGCTTCTGAGGAGAGCAATGCTCAGTTTGGAGCTTTTGAGGAGAGCAATGCTCAGTTTGGAGCTTCTGAGGAGAGCAATGCTCAGTTTAGAGCTTCTGAGGAGAGCAATGCTCAGCTTAGAGCTTCTGAGGAGAGCAGTGCTCAGCCTAGAGCTTCTGAGGAGAGCAGTGCACAGTTTAGAGCTTCTGAGGAGAGCAATGCTCAGTTTAGAGTTTCTGAGGAGAGCATTGCTCAGCTTAGAGCTTCTGAGGAGATCAGTGCTCAGCTTAGAGCTTCTGAGGAAAGCAGTGCAAAGATTAGAGCTTCTGAGGAGGGCAGTGCACATCTTAGAGCTTCTGAGGAGAGCATTGCTTAGTTTAGAGCTTCTGAGGGGACAGTGCTCAGCTTAGAGCTTCTGAGGAGAGCAGTGCACAGCTTAGAATTTCTGAGGAGAGCAGTGTTCAGCTTAGAGCTTCTGAGGAGAGCAGTGCTCAGTTTAGAGCTTCTGAGGAGAGCAGTGCTCAGTTTAGAGCTTCTGAGGAGAGCAGTGCACAGCTTAGAATTTCTGAGGAGAGCAGTGTTCAGCTTAGAGCTTCTGAGGAGAGCAGTGCTCAGTTTAGAGCTTCTGAGGAGAGCAGTGCACAGCTTAGAATTTCTGAGGAGAGCAGTGTTCAGCTTAGAGCTTCTGAGGAGAGCAGTGCTCAGTTTAGAGCTTCTGAGGAGAGCAGTGCTCAGCTTAGAGCAGGGGTCCCCAACTCCAGGCCTCGAGGGCCGCCAACAGTGCAGGTTTTCAGGATTTCTTTGGTATTGCATTGGTGGTAATGTGATCATCTGCACAGGTGATGATTCCAACCCCTGTGCAATACTAAGGAAATCCTGAAAACCTGCACTGTTGGCGGCCCTCGAGGCCTGGAGTTGGGGACCACTGGCTTAGAGCTTCTGAGGAGAGGAGTGCTCAGATTAGAGCTTCTTTCTCTTAGATTTAGAGATAGATGGCTTTTTAGCAATGAAAACCCCACTTCTTTGGCATGTCAGAAGTTTTTTGAAAGTCCAGATATTTTTTTAACCCCTTCCCGCCGTGGCCCTTTTTCGTTTTTGTGTTTTTGTTTTTTGCTCCCCTCCTTCCCAGAGCCATAACTTTTTTATTTTTTCGTCACTATGGTCATGTGCAGGCTTAGTGTTTGCGGGAAGAGTTGCACTTTTGAACGACTCCATTGGTTTTACCATGTCTAGTACTAGAAAACAGGAAAAAAATTCCAAGTGCGGTGAAATTGCAAAAAAAAGTGCAATCCCACACTTGTTTTTTGTTTGGCTTTTTTGCTAGCTTCACTAAATGCTTAAACTGACCTGATATTATGATTCTCTGGGTCATTTCGAGTTCATAGACACCTAACATGTGTAGGTTATTTTTTAGTGGTGAAAAAAAATTCAAAACTTTGCTAAAAAAAGCGCCATTTTCCATTTTTCGTGATCTGGGGTCAGGTAAGGGCTTATTTTTTGTGTGCCAAGATGACGTTTTTAATGATACCACTTTTGTGCAGATACGTTCTTTTGATCGCCCGTTATTGCATTTTAATGCAATGTCGCTTCGACCAAAAAAACGTAATTCTGGGGTTTCAAATTTTTTTCTTGCTACGTCGTTTAGCGATCAGGTTACTGCTTTTTTTTATTGATATATTTGGCGATTCTGAACGTGGCGATACCAAATATGTGTAGGTTTGATTTTTTTTTAAATTGTTTTATTTTGGATGGAGCGAAAAGGGGGTGATTTAAACTTTTATATTTTTGTTTCTTTTTCATATTTTTAAAAACATTTTTTTTTACTTTTGCCATGCTTCAATAGCCTCCATGGGAGGCTAGAAGCTGGCACCACTCGATCGGCTCAGCTACATAGCAGCAATCATCAGATCACTGCTATGTAGCTGAAATGCAGGCTTGCTATGAGCGCCCACCACAGGGTGGCGATCACAGCAGGCCTGCATCAGTAACCATAGAGGTCTCAAGGACCTCTATGGTTACCATCCTGATGCATCGCCGACCCCCGATCATGTGACGGGGTCGGCGAAGCGCTCATTTCCGGCCACGCGGCCTGAAGCGGTAGTTAAATGCTGCTGTCAGCGTTTGACAGCGGCTTTTAACAGGTTAATAGGTGAATCTCGATTTCACCCACCGCTATTGCGCACACATGTCAGCTGTACAAAACAGCTGACATGTCGTGACTTTGATGTGGGCTCACCGCCGGAGCCCACATCAAAGGAGTAGACACGACATGCGCAGTACTAGTAAGGTGCATGTCGTGAAGGGGTTAAAAGTAGAGTGCAAGAAATAACGAGGGTCCAAAGTAGCTCTCCTCTAAGGAAAAAAAATCTCTGGTGCCAGGTAGCTGCCAGTGAAGTGAATGAATGACCTATAGAGAGCCGTGACATATAGAACCCATCTGCAGACAGCCGTTATGAAATTTGTGCCCTCGCACAGGATGGGTTGCCAGATGGTTTGGCGAGACGCCTTTAAGTTTTCTCTGGTGAGGTCCTGGTTCTCATTCAGGATATTCAGCTCATGTCTGGACTTTTATAGACAATGCACCACTGGAAAAAAGTATTCAAAATAGCTCTTTTCCAGAAGGAAGAAACCTCTTTGTAACTGCTCCTGTGGTTGACTGGTTTGGCCAATATCAGTGGTCCGGTTTCAAGCTCTATCATGGATTAGACATTGATCTACAGGGTAGCTACCCTATATGTAGCACTAAACAAAGTTTCCTTCCTCCTGGAGGAGAGCTCCTTTTCTTAGTTTCTTCAGGATGTAAATATAGTGTCCATAAGGTGAAGAGGAAATGTCCCTTGTTGCAATACTGTGGTGAATGGAGGGTCTAGAACTTCTGCAAGAACGGTTTGTGAAGCTCAAAATGTGTCTTACATTCAGACGTAAGAAGAGTGAATTTAGAAACGCTGAAGGTAAAATTCTTGCAAAGCCCTTTTACAGATTTAAAATTCAGCCTGACCTTTGGAAATGAGCCTTTTATAATACCCCTTTTACTCGGTAACACAAACAGACATTTTGTCAAAATAAAGTTGCACTGAAAGTGTAATGCTTTGAGCTGCCTTGAGTCTAAGCTCATTAGGTTTTATTGTAATCCCCCTCTTTGGTATCCTCACATAGACTCTACTTCTTTTTTTTTTATTATTTCCCATCCCAGCTCATGATGTTTTTTACCTTGGTGAAAATAACTACACTTAAAAAAATGATTCCAAGTAATCAGCGGGATGAAGCATCCAATCATACTAGATGGATCTGTTGTCCAGGTCAAAGCTACTCGGGAAGGAGCAGCGCAGAGTATAGTGCAAGTTTTTAGTGAATCGAAATTGGTCATCAGCATTAATAAATCAATGCAAATTAAATTTACCAAAATTAATGCTTGGTTACTATTAGTTACAGGAGGCTAGCTGCCTGACCCATGATATAGCGGGGAAGATTATACTGAGCTGCCTGTTCCACCCTTGCTGAAAGTAAATCATAGCCATCCTGGAATAGGTAGACTTTATGGCACGACATCTATATTGAGGCTGGTAATAGTGAACTTAACCTTTAAAATGTATCCGTAGCCTACCAAGGATGTTTGGGATAGATAGGTGATAAGAAATTGGAAGTTCTACTTGCCCATGTAAGTTAAAACACATTAAAGTTTAATACGTTCACTGGAAACCTTAGCAGAATGAGAATTTTTCAACATGTCGTAAGGGAAGACATCGGGAAAATCTAAGTGGGAGGTGCCTGACACAAAGATCATCAAAGACTGAAGTGTTATTCGCCCTTTCAGGCCTTCTACAAGCCTCTCTTTCCTAGTGTGCTAAACTGATTTTCAGAGATCTAGTTTCCTCTAATCTTCGACCCTCAAAGACTAGTCTGGCTGTACTTCACCCTTTCAGGCCTTCTATAAGGCACTTTTTTCTAGTATGCTAAAGAGATTTTCAGATATCTAGTTTTCTCTAAGTTTCGGCCCTGAAAGTCTAGTCTGACAGTCACTGTACCTCCTAGTGGCACTTACTAATGAATACATACCCCTAAAAGAATAATGAATGGAACATGTATTTATTTTTTGTAACTATTTTGTGGTACCTAGAAAAGAAAGCTACAAGCGACTCCGTGCACAATCTTAAAAGGGGTTGTCTGCCACTTTTTTATTTTAAAAATGGGCCCAAGTGTTCAGGAGATAAAAAAACATATACTCATCTACCAGACAGTCTCATTACTTACTCTTCCACCAGTTGATATCATATGACTGCTGAAATCAATTAGTGGCAACTGCACCCAGTGATTGTCTGCAGTGGTCTCATGCCATCAAAGCCGATAGGGAAAGCAAAGAGGCTGTTTATGGCTCAGACAACACGTGACCGTACTCTCTGGATGGCTGCAGGCATTCTAATCGTCCACCGAAAGAGGAAGCGAAGGAGCCAGTGGGGAATATGGGCGCTAGCACCAAGGAATGGAGTTGGTTCAGTAGGTGGGTATATGGGTTTTTTACATGTATTTCTAGACCACCTTGGGAACATTTATGAAACAAAGAGGGGTAAAGAAGAGGACTGTGGATACAACAGCCCAAATGTCTGTTTACTGGACCTCTATGCATACGACTTGAGCAGAAAGGAAATTCGGACTAGGAGCCTGAATATGTAGTTTGAATAGGCCTGTGCTTTAACTTTTTATTCATTTTTTCCAAGGCGTAAAAAAATTAGAATCCAAAGTTGAAACTTGAACTGGGCAGACATTTTGGATTGGAAATATAAGTGTAAATTTAGCACGGCCTCATAGTCTCACAGGGGTGGCGGGGATTCATGAGAGTGAATTGAAAACATCTACACATTTTCATTCACTAGTTTTAATTTGGGGCAAATGTGATGTTTTGATCACAGATCCTGTCTATATATCTATATTATGCTTAAAAAACCTATATTCATCACATCATCTATTTTTTTAGGGATCATGTATCATGTCAAAAATAAGGTTGCTCGACATTCTGATAAATTGTCGTTGATGCTGCTCATTTTTCAGTCATCTATAAAAATAGTTGATATTTGCAAAAAAAGAAACAAATGCTCCTTTCCAGTCCTGTGGGGCAACCATGCTGAGATCCGGATACAAATCTTTCCAGCTCCGAAGGAGTAAAGTATAATTTTTGTAAATGTTTGTGTTGACGCATTTTGCTTGGCAAATGATGTCTGCGTCCCATGAAATCCATCTATTTATTCCTGTGACACCTACTGCTGGGATAGAACCGATCCACAACAGACTCTGTTTCAGTTAATCGTCGCCAAAAACAGCTCATGAGTCAACCAGCAGATGTTTTTTTTTTCTGTTTAGGTCAAAATGAACGTATGGGCCGGTTTAGCTTCTTTTCCAGAAGTCAGTGTTATAAAAAGGCAACAGGTTTGATCTGCTGACCTGACCGGCAGCACGAGGAAGGATGATGGACGCCATGAGAAACACTGCATCCCCTCTGCGTTGTCGAGCCAAATCCTGGATCCCTTCCAATTTCCACACAACAGAATATCTGATTATGTGCTTGGATTTTTATATTGATTTTGTGCGCTCATTTGGAGATTTGTAGCCGAGCTCCTGCATGTGACAGGTGCCTGGTGAAGGAAGTCTCGCTGGGTTATCATTTATGAATATTTACGAATAAATCAGGCTTTGATCTGTGGGAAATATGAGCGTTTAACATTACATTTCATGTTCTGGGAAACACAAAAAAAGAGGGAAAATGCTTGGCACCAGAAAAGCCATAAGTACAATGTTATCTGCATGGTGACCCAGAATTTTTTATTAAACGCCAAAATGGTGGCAGCTTTTCAGTAAACTGATTATTGCATTGTAATTGACCATCATAGAATCTTAGAGTTGGAAGGGACCTCCAGGGTCATCATGTCCAAACCCCTGCTCAAAGCAGGAGTCACTAAACCATCTCAGATAGATGTCTGTCCAACCTCTGTCCATCATGAAAATGTTTGACTCAACATGTGGCAAGGACTTTTCTGAAGAATTTGGAGGGGATTATTCTCTTCCATGGTTTGGTGGGTCTTTGACGTTCAGGTCAGGGTATTGGATCTTGAACAACGTAAAAAATTTGAACTCTCCCATGAATTGAGATTGAGAACTTTCAAGGGTTGAAAAATTAGTGAAGCTTCCATATACTTGTTTGTTATTATCAGTATTTCATTGCTATGGAGGCTCTTAAAGAGGGGCTATAAGCTGGAAAAGTTTAAGATGCGTTTCAACATCTTGAGTACCTGCCCCATCCAAGAGTAAAGTTTAGAATCTGGATATTTGGACCTTCTCTTGTGTGGTGAAAAAATTGCCAACCTCTTTCATTGGTGTTAAGGTGTTACTAATTATGTTTCATCTTTTGCTTATATGTATGAGTGCCAAAAAACTATTCCAGAAACCAACGTTATTTACTTGTAAATCATATAAAATAAGTCTGACTCTCCAGGCTTTACCCTCGTTGGTTGCTCTGGCCGGAGACAAGGTGTAACGCATTAATAAATTCGGGATTCCAGTAGAGTTTATGAAAAATATTCACAGGACCCTGGTCTATGGCTGCAACCTCCTCCTACCTGCTGGCATCCCCGATGCCTCTTCCGACTAGCAGGCCTGGCAAAATGGCATAGTTGCAGTATGACGTCTAATCAAAAGAAGTGCTATGTGGCCTTTGGACAAGGGTCCTGTGAATTCCTTTGCTCAGCTTTATATTCCTTTATTAGCCTGCTATAGCCCATGTGGGACTATACAAATTTTCACATAAATTTTCAAATTTTTTTTACTTTTTTAATGTGTATCTATGCCTCATAAGAATGTACATTTTCAGAATCGCAATGTTTACCTGAACTGGGCCATATTTTGCGTCTTGATCGACTACGCTATTCTCAAAACACAATATGCCATGCTCTACCTTACATTAAAGTGTGATTGTCCCTTTAATACATTTTTGTTTCTAGACATGTAATCATTTAGGAAAGATTTTTTTTTTCTGCTCCTCATCTCGTAACTTGCCTGATCAGCTAAAGCACTTCAACATATAATTTGTGTGTTTGATTTGTCTTAATTAGATTTATTTATAGGTAACTGATCATTTCGTCAACTGTCGGAAATTAGAGATGACAGTTAACTCTTTGTCACCCAGATGCCTTTCTGTGACATCAAAAAATCCACTGGTAATCATAAGAGTCAGTCCCCGGTGCGGTCAGTCACAGGGATCATGCATTTCTAGTTTTTCACAGGGATTATTATTTATTAAAAATTTATATTTGCATGTAATTTATATACTTTTACTTTGCATGTTGCTTATTTTTTGTCTACAGTAACTGGCTCCATCTTAAGACTTTGATCACACTGGTATTACGCTCAACCAGGTTTTTTTTGAATTTTTGTTTAGTACTATTCTTGCTGTCAAAATTACCCGAAGCTCAACAAAGTAAAGATAGTTGTCGGCCAATGGTTCGTCCGGCAGCTATCTTTCCTGGCGCCTCTATATTCGGACGAGCGCTCTTTTGACTCCTCTGGGAACTGCTAATCTTCCAAAATAAAAGGATCAGCATTCTGATATTGGATGTACCGAGTCTTTTTCTCCCTCAACACCATAATTTAGAGTCAGGAGGCCCCCATACATGTTAGATTGTCAGCCGATCCCACCGACATTGGAGGTTTTGGCCAGCATCAGTCTATTATGAATGGGGGGAACCCAAGATAAAAAAACAAAATGGCCAAATACCCTGTAGAAAGTAAATAAATACATGTAAATAACTTTGGGTACTTACATAATACTATGATCAAAAAAGAGTAAGAGCCATCCCATCGCGACAAGGTGCACCCAATCGGGACGGTCCCTAACTCTTGTAGTTCACCTCAATATGTCAGCAGGCATCCAAATAGATGGGGTAAAGCCTGGTATCAAAGTAATGTCCTCTTTTTTACCTCTTTTTTGTCTTTGGGGTTGTTTTAATCGTGTTGTTTTTAGTATTTCTAGTTTCTATGGTGATTTATATTTTTAACGTATATCTAATAAAAGTATGTATTTTAAAGAGGATTTCTGTGTTACCCAGAGCAGGACCAAGGTCCGACTACTCAGACACCCGTCCCTGGAAAACTATTTAAAAAAAAATGCCCCAGAGGAGCCACATCCCTCTTTGTACAAAGTACAAAAAAACTAAAGCCAAAGAAATGAGCCAGAATATATGCTGGTATAAGTGCAATGTGTACGTGTATGTGGTGGCCTAAAGTCAATGAAGTCAGTGAGGATTGACCAATATGTGTATAAAAAAGAACAAGACATAATTAACAACAGTGGTTAATAGGTTTCTTATTATAATATTTCTGTTTTTGACATTTTTTTTAATCGTAAATAAGCTATAGTGAGGAGCCCTCATTATAAGAACAGACGATAATGATGGGTACTATTTTTAACCTACAAAAATATATTTGATCTTACTACATTTATATAATTATTCTAAACGATATTTATCAGCATTTACATTACTTTTAACCTTTGCAATTATTTTGTTATCTATGTTGCATTTCATAATTTGCAATTATCTTTTTATATAACTTTTATACTTGACGTCTTTCTATGTTTATATATTTTTATATTTCTTTTAAACTTTACAATTATTATAATCTTTTTGATATGACTTTTTATACTTTACAATTTTTTTGATTGCTTTTATATTTCACAATTATTTTCAGTTCGCTTTTTGTATTGCTTTTATACTTGACAATAATATATTTTTCTATGACTTTTTATACTTAACAATCCTTCATCTTTTTTTTTGCTTTTATACTTTGCAATTATTATTTATCTTTATTATCTATATAATACCTTACCTTAATAGTAGTGCTCGATAATAAGGAATGATCAGTGATTGAACAGGAGGCACGCTCCTCCCGATC
Source organism: Ranitomeya imitator (assembly GCF_032444005.1). NCBI lineage: Eukaryota > Metazoa > Chordata > Amphibia > Anura > Dendrobatidae > Ranitomeya > Ranitomeya imitator. Next base: position 143,681,927 of record NC_091290.1, read on the forward strand.
TGTTATATAAGGCACACGCCCAGCCCTGCCATATCAGTAATGTTATATGTTTATATATCCAAATGTCACCAGCGCTGATTACATGAGATGGGGGGGAAATTAACTTGCTCAGCAAACCCGGCTCTGGGCTAAAATGTGAGCGTGAAATCCGTGGTTTATTTTTATAATAATGTTTACTGCCGTTTAATGACCCTGAAAAGGTTCGGTACTCAGAGGATCTGTGTCTCCACACAGGAGTGTATTACTCTTACTACAACCTCTGCTAGACTGCTATGGGGGCGAAATTACTCAGATAGATCATACTAGCGGCATAGCAACAATTTTACATCCTAATTAGCCCACCCCCAGCTTCATTGTTCCATTATCTATTTGTCTCTTAAAAGACCCAGTGGTCTCAGTGCTCGGACCCTCAGCGATCATGTGTAATATCTGAAGAAGCCTGGAAGTGTGTGTTCATTTTTCCTGCAGCACCTCCACAGGTGAAATAGAGTATTGCATGGCGGTCACTGAAATTAATATATTAGTGCGTGTCATACACGGACGCAGTATCAAACTGGGCCCACCAGTAACCAACTCCAGGGCCCCAATTTTCAACTACGTGCAAATGTGGCATTATCCTCAAATCACAAGTGAACTGAGTAGATTGATTAATGAATAAGATGATTCAAGTATATTGTGCCAAGTACTGCTCATATAAGAGGGTGGTGGTCCACTCTTGCGTTCAAGCCTGTACGGACACCTTGGATCCAGACTAGAAATAGATTCTGGTTTTAGGGCTCCATTAAACTGATTGCCCCACAGACAACAATTATCACCTATTTACAGTAGAAGTGATGATGACCTCAGTGATCACAAGAATGGAGTAGATGCACATGCGCAACCACCTTACGCTCTTCATCTGTTGGAGCAGTGATCACTCATGCGCATAATCGCTTCCATAGATAAATAGAAGTGAATGGAGCAGTGGTCACGCATGAGCACTGAATCCTGAAGAATGTAAGTCCACAAGGACAGGGTCCTCTTCTCTCTGTACCAGTCTGTCACTGTAAATTTGTTTACTATTAACGATATCTATAACCCTGTATGTAACCCCTTTTCACATGTACAGCACCATGGAATTAATGGCGCTATATAAATAAATAATAATAATGAGCACTAGGCTTGAGCGAAAGGGATCGGACAAATTCAAAAGTCGCTGACTTTTGGCAAAGTCGGGTTTCATGAAACCCGACCCGATCCTAGTGTGGGATCGGCCATGCGGTCGGCGATCTTCGCGCCAAACTCTCGTTTCGTATGATGCATTTGGCGCCATTTTTTCAGCTAATGAAGGAGCGTGGGCAGAGTGATGACATAGGTCTTAGGGGTGTGCCTATCGCCATCTTATCGCTTGTGCGCTGTAGCGATTTGCAATGTGTAACACCAGCTTTTCTGTTCAGGGACAGAGAGAGATATCCCATTGACTTTGCATTGGGTTTCGTGTTTCGGTCGATCCCCGACTTTTCACGATAATCGGCCGATTTCACTCGACTCGACGTTTGAGATAGTCGGGTTTCGCAAAACCCGACTCGACCCTAAAAAAGTTAAAGTCGCTCAACCCTAATGAGCACTACTGCTCCACTCACAAAAGGGACTTTGGTCCTCCGTTCTAGTGATCGCTTTGGTCCCAGTGGTCAGACCCCCAGGGATCATACACAACTATCGTGCATAGGTGCTAAATGTTTTTTTGGGTCAACTCCTTTGATAGCTTTCAGGAAAGCATAATACAAGTGCATTTTGATGCCCATACAACACGCAGACCTTCTGTGGTTTCATTATAGCACTCTTTTTTTACTCTGACGATCCGCGGGAGCATACTGTCCATAGAACTAGTGCCAAAAAATTATCCCCACCTAAAAGTGGTTTCTCTTAGAATACGCTAATAGGGTATTTGTAAATACAGGTGCTTCTCACAAAATTAGAATATCATCAAAAAGTTAATTTATTGCAGTTCTTCAATACAAAAAATGAAACTCCTATATTATATAGAGTCATTACAAACAGAGTGATCTATTTCACATGTTTATTTCTGTTAATGTTGATGATTATGGCTTACAGCCAATGAAAACCCAAAAGTCATTATCTCAGTAAATTAGAATACTTTATAACACCATCTTGAAAAAATCATTTTAAAATCCGAAATGTTGGCCTACTGAAATGTATGCTCAGTAAATGCACTCAATACTTGGTCAGGCTCCTTTTGCATCAATTACTGTATCAATGCTGCGTGGCATGGAGGTGATTAGCCTGTGACACTGCTGAGGTGTTATGGAAGCCCAGGTTGCTTTGATATCAGCCTTCAGCTCCTCTGCATTGTTGGGACTGCTGTCTCTCATCTTCCTCTTGACAATGCTCCATAGATTCACTATGGGCTTAAGGTCAGGCGAGTTTGCTGGCCAATCAAATTTAGTAATTAATGGCTATTTGAGGTTAAAAAGAAGACATGAACAGAAATCAAGATCAAAGTTCACCTTGTAGGACTTACCCTTCTGCCATCAGAAACGGCACTATATGTAGTGCAAAATACATCTAAACTTGAATGACAGCCATTTTGAACAGGAGCTTGTTTATCCCACCCTGTCAGGGATCAACAGCAAAAGGGACTCTCTCCTGGATTCTATTCATTGTGGATTTGTTTTTCATTTTTTTTAGATATATAAAGAAATAAGAACTTTGTTTTCTTCTTTAAGCCAAGAGCCGTAATCCGCAAACACTTGTAAGGTCTTAAAATTCTTCCTGGGAGCAGGGTGGCGTACTCGGGTCTTAGTAGATCCTCGCCTGTTTTTAGCCCGCTTGCACACAGTATCGGTTTGGTAATGACAGGTCTAATAACAGTTTGCTTTTCTCCATGTTGATATGTCGCTGCCATAAAGATTTTTTTATGAATATTTTGAGGGTTAAATCCTAATCTTGAAGGTTTTGCAGATCCGCTAGTCAGTCTCCTTAAAATTTAATATACCTCGTTAATGCTTACTTGCAAACACTGAAGGATTTTTACGATTATAATCATGTGTTACAGCACCTAGTACTGTTCCTAAGCAGCATACTAATCAGCTTAATGAGATATTACTGCACTTTTTGTTGACTAAGGCAAAATCCTTTTTATTGTTGGAAAGCTTGTCCTTTTATTTTTATTCAAAACATTATCATGTTTTATTGTATGCCAGAGACGGTCTGTGGGCTCGGCAAATAACAGCCAAACTTTTATATTTCATTGTATATTAACTGCTGTATGTGTGTATATTAAGTGCTGAACGTGGCCGAAGCTTTGAAGGACAATGCGGCGCTCGCGCGACCTCATATGGGAAATTTAGAATATTCAGACAACACAAAAACCTCCAATGATTGTTGATAGCATGGACAACTGTCAGCTTGGGCATGTAACAAGGTATATCAGTATATTACACTTATTACATGACACCATTGACCAAACTTTACGGGATTGACCCATGGGTTAAACTTCAAGGGCCCAATGTCTTGGATGTTTCGAGGGCATTTTTGGGAAGATCTTGGGGTCAAGCTCATGCAAGGTTTGTATTCTAGCAGGTTTCGATGGGATGCGATAGTCATCCTCATGCAAGGTGTTTGTATTCTGGCAGGTTTGTGGCCGTTCCATGGAAGATCAGGGGGCAGACCTTTCCAAACATTGTCCAGGGTTTGCATTCTGTGTTTTTATTGTGGACATTACTGGTTGGATCATGTTGATCTGGTTGGAATGGCTATTTAAAAGTTGGAAAGCATGCATATTGTCCAAATCTACCAACCCATTAGGCTGCCACTCTGTTCCCAATGGCAAAACATAGTAGCCATCAGAAAAACTTCTATATAGTCTTTTGACAGGCTTGATGGTATGGTGTGTTTTTAAAAAAAGTATTGAGTTTGGCTACTTGACCTCATTTTTTGTGCCTCTTTTGCATCAAAAGAAAAAGAAAACATTGATGCTGTTCTGAATTACCGGTATATGGTGGAATTAGTCGTAGGACGACTCTGGAAGCTTTTGTGTGTTTATCTATTGGTTGCATCCATAGATTCCAACTTTTATTGTCTATCATCAATCCTTGGTCCCTTTATTTCTTACAAATAAGTATGTTCATGTCCTCTTATACTCAAATCTATGAATGTCACTCTTACCCTGTGCTTTTTTTGTGTATTGTAGGGATGGAGGAAGCTAGTTTGTGCCTTGGAGTATCTTCGGCTGTGCCTGATGTTGACACTCACCTCAATAACTCTTTGCTTAATGGCCAGTATTCAATGAGTCAGAAACTGCATCAGATCACATCCCAGCTCAGTCACGCCTTCCCAGAACTACAGAACCGTCAAAAATCAGAGGACAAGTTGGGAGCTACACCCATCGACGAAAAAAGTCATGTGTCAATGACAAGTCAACCAATCAGCAGTCAGATGGCTCTGTTGGCCAACCAACTGAATCGAGAGGTAGATGGTGGTCTAAATGGAAGAGTAGACCTTCAGCAGTTTCTAAATGGACAAAACCTTGGGATTATGTCCCAAATGAATGATATTGAGGACGACGCAAGAAAGAATAGAAAGTACCCTTGTCCGCTTTGCGGCAAACGTTTCCGTTTTAATAGTATTTTATCCCTCCACATGCGTACCCACACGGGTGAAAAACCCTTTAAGTGTCCGTATTGCGACCATAGAGCAGCGCAGAAAGGTAACCTGAAGATTCATTTACGCACACACAAACTTGGTAATCTTGGCAAGGGTCGGGGGAGGGTGAGGGAAGAAAACCGACTTTTGCATGAACTGGAGGAAAGAGCAATACTGAGAGACAAACAGCTGAAGAGCAGCCTTCTCCAACCCCGACTTGATGTGAAACCCCAACAGCAGCACTTACAGCAATCTCCACTATCTAATTGTCATAACTCTGTGCAACCGAATAACACACCATCTGATGTTTGCAGCAAGGCGCCTTCACCCAAACCTTCAGTCGTTCAAGACGAAGCAATAGCACCTACCACTGGATTTAGGTGCACTTTTTGCAAAGGAAAGTTTAAGAAACGCGAAGAACTTGATAGACATATCCGAATTTTGCACAAGCCTTACAAGTGCACTCTTTGCGATTTTGCTGCTTCTCAAGAGGAAGAATTGATTAGTCATGTCGAGAAAGCTCACATTACAGCGGAGTCTGTTCAAGGTCAAGGGTCCAGCGGAAATGGAGAACAGGCAGCCAATGAGTTTCGCTGCGAGGTATGCGGACAGGTTTTTAGTCAAGCTTGGTTCTTGAAAGGCCACATGCGAAAACACAAGGATTCTTTTGAGCATTGTTGTCAGATATGCGGAAGGCGGTTCAAGGAGCCTTGGTTCTTGAAGAACCATATGAAAGTTCACCTAAACAAATTGTCTGTAAAGAACAAATCCCCCAGCGAAGCCGAGGTGCCAGTCTCCATGAGTAGTGTTTCTCAAGATTCCCATGCAAATCTCTACTCCAGATATATATCATGTTTGCAGAGTGGCTTCATGCCATCAGAAAAAGCAAGCTTGAGTGAACATGGTCATGTGTACAGCAAAGGAGACTTGAAAGACAAGGAAGTCCTGGGTAAGCTGCTGTCACCGATTGCGAGCTTGGCCCATAATATGTCCGAAAGCGATAAGCATTCTTTACTTGGCTCTCTCAACCTGGTACCTCCCTTGAAATCCAGTTGCATTGAACGATTGCAAGCTGCAGCCAAGGCTGCAGAGATGGATCCAGTAAACAGCTACCAGGCCTGGCAACTAATGGCCAGAGGAATGGCAATGGAGCATAGCTTCCTGTCTAAAGAACAGCATATCCAGCGTAACCATGAAGATTCATTAGCAAACGCCGGAGTTCTATTTGATAAAGACAAGAGAGAGTATGTGATTGTAGGACCAGATGGCTCCAAACAGAAAATACAATCTGATTTAGTTCACGGTTCTAAAATTTGCAATCAGAGAGACGTGCCATCAAAACTTGAACTTTTAGAAAGCACTAGAGATTTCTTGTCGCATGGCCTCAACCAGGGGCTCGAGTACAACATGCACAGCTCCGTGAAAGATAAGCCCACCGAATGCCCTGACTGTGGTAGAGTTTTCCGAACATATCACCAGGTCGTTGTGCACTCGCGAGTCCACAAAAGAGATCGAAAGGCCGAAGAAGAGGCAATTCAAGTGAACCTTGAAGAACGACGGGGATCAGGGAGCGATCAAGAATCTCAATCCATGAGCCGATCCACCACCCCAGGATCATCTAACATCACTGAAGAGAGTGGAACGGGTGGTGCCCTTTCCCAAGCCGGAAGTGCACAGGAAGACAGCCCGCACCCCTCATCACCCTCTTCCTCAGGTAAAGAATCTACTTATCTGATACTTGTGAAATAATATAAAAGTCCTCTAAATTATTAGTAAATTACAACTCTTTAAAGGGGTTGTATTTGATTGGAGAGACATGGCTACTTTCTTCTCAAAAAATGTACCTAAACTGTCCATAACTTGTGTAGAGATGGGAGAATATATTCACAGATACCAGGTCCAGCATCCACGTCAGTAGTCTGTGTCTCCGAATTAACATGAACCACCTCCTATTTGCCAACATCCCTTGCTCCTTTTCTGATTACTTGATCTGGCGCAAGGTCATGTTTGATAAACTCTTATCGGGCGTACAAATCAGAAGAGGCGCCATGAGTTCCAGTGGGTAGGAGGTGATTCGCAGGCTCCCATTGGGCGTCCACAGAATACTTTTGGGGATGATGGACCATGGTACTTTGAATTTATTTGATCATCTGTAGTTGTGTGACATTGCAGCCTTATACAATTCAATTTAACCCAGCTGTCATACCAGACTCAATCACTAGACATGGGTGGTGTCGTTGAGACCACATAAAAGCACATAACATTCACAAAGGCAGAAACAGATTTACTTAGATTGAAATTAGGAATCCTGCCTTATACAAAGGGGCCATACAACACATCCTCTATTGAGACGTTGTCTGGTTTGGTAGCTTGGGACACGAGAGGGACAAGTTACGTATGATTTCTCAAGAAGTTGGTCATCTCTACCACCATAGCCATAGATGTTCCATACATGATCCATAAAGGAGCAAACAGTCATGTAGGAAGTGCATTGAAATTACAAGACTCCTGTGACTATGGTCCCCAGAGATTGATGTTCAGAAACCACATCTTGACACCAGGTCCTTGGCCCTCTTATCCTCATATATGATCCTACAGTACATATTTCAATGTAACACTTGCCTTATCTATCCATTATTATTTATGACTTCTTATAAACCCCAAAGGCTCCAATAACCTCCAGACTGAAGATGTTGAGGTAAGGTATATGCCGTGTTAATAGCTTGTCATGTATGTAACTGTAAAACGAAGTGCAGAGAACCTTCCAAAGAGCCCTCCAGGCATCATGAAGACAAACAGATGGTTGGTAATTTACTGTGCAATATGTAGTCTCCGACCGACCGGTGCGGGAGTCTGTCCAATGTTACAGGATCTATACTATGGATTGTACAGCGGCTGCTCCTGGTCACTGCCCCTCTGTGGAAGGGGGAGAGGGCCTTTTACTAATACTGTAATCATCCTGCAGACCTAACGAGAGAGGAAATCAAGATATAACACAATAACCTGTTACTATTAGCAACATTGATTTTTGCAATCAGGCATTTAGTCTAGAAAATAAGAGCGTTGGTGATATCTGAAAGCAGAGCGTGACAGGTGATGAGGGGCAGAAGCGGCAAAGTGGAGGGAAGTGGGAACCGGTTTAATAGGGGAGATCCATAACATGTGCACTGCCAAAGTTAAAACAGATGGAGGCATCCTAGCAATCTATCTAAATCAACTTGAAATTTAAAGAAGTTTTATTGGCAGGACCAAATAAAGTTTTTCAAAAGCACATGTACAGTAGCGAATAGGGATAGGGACTGTAGGAACGATGGATGGGGCACATCCAGGGTGGGGGCTATGGAATTGCATGGTATATCATGGTTGTCCTTCTTTCAGCCTATGGCATGTGCTCACATACTGTGCTGCTCTCGCCCACGTGCTTACATACTGCTCTGCTCTCTCCCACGTGCTCACATACTGCGCTGCTCTCTACCCCGCGCTCACATGTTGCCTTGCTCTCTCCACTGTGCTCTCTTCTTCTCCCAACAGGATCAATGTTTTCTCTTCCCCATTCATGGAGCTGAAATCCGGGAAGAGATCGGAGAGTCTCATGAAGTGAGTGTCCCTCACTGCTGAGTATTTGGTGCAGAGTAGCAGGAAGTGGTTCTCATCCTCCAGGTCTAAGTGTGGGCACAGACTGTCCTCCCTGGGACTTGAAGCTTTGTCTGTGCCGGCCAGACTCGATAGCCAGATTATGAACACTGAGTCTATACGGGCTCAGGATCTAGCGGTCTCTGGGGTCTGAGAGTTTCTCCAGATATCAAGCCAGTCTGTAGTCTCTCTGTAGACTCTGGGACATGAACAGTTTCTGTGAGGCAGTTATATTGTTCATCCACTCACGGACATACCTCTCCTGGCCCTCGTCTACTATCTTCCTGATTCTGGCTTTCATCAAACTGCTGTGATTGGGGTTTTAGTCCGGGTGGATTTGGGTGAACTGTTCCAAGTGTCCTGGTTCAGGTGAACCATCTGTATGTAACATTGCTTTATGGTAATGGGAGATTGGATTGCTACTATGTTTGTGAGCCCAGAATGACAGCACCCTCTTCAGAACTGCTAGGTGTAGAGGGAATCTGCCCAGCTCAGCCCGACAGGAACTGTTGGCGGTGCCTCAATGGACCTGGGGAAGAGGCTTACAGAATTGCAGGTGGAATATTTCTGATGGGCTGGAATCCAACATTGACCAGTCTGGGTATGGGTATGTGTGAGGGCCCCAGTAGGATTGGGGCGATGATGGCATTAGTGATTTATAGCCAGACCCTCACTGATGGCTTCAGTTGGTAGAGTTTCATAGCATAGAAGGTTTTGTGGGCCTTGTCCTTCAGGGTCTCTATGGCTTGATTGAAGCTCCCTGACTGGTGAATTTCCAGGCCCAGGTAAGTGTATCAGTCCATTCTCATAAGAGTACAGTTGATTAGCACAAATGGAGGGTGCTGGTCTGATCTTGGCTTTTTCCTATGAAACACCATGATGTTGCTTTTTCTTTGGGTTGATCAGTAGTTCTCCACGTGGAGCTGAATTTTTCCAAGATTTTCAGGTTGTATTGGAGGCTTTCTCGATTGGTGACAGCAGCAGTAGATCCTCTGCATAAAGCAGGAATTTCACCTGGGTGTCATGGAGTGTGAGACCTTGTGCTGTGGAGGAGTCCAGAGTGGTGGCCGCTCAGTGATATAGACGTCTGTCTGACTCTGCGGCTCTGCTGGAAATCTACCGTTCACACTCACGCTGCAGCGGTTCTCAGGGTAGCAGCTTTTGATGACATCATGTATCATTCCTCCTATTCCGCTCTCCAGCAGTTTTAGAAATAGGCCCGGGTGCCACACTGAGTCAAAGGCTTTTTTAAAGGCCTACCTACCTATCTACCTCATATCTATCTACTGTATCTCATATCTATCTATTATCTCTCTTATCTATCTATATCTTGTATATCTATCTCTTATCTATCTGTATTTATTATCTATTATCTATCTATTATCTATTTATCCATTATCCATCTATAATCTATTATCTATCTACCTTTTATCTATATATTATCTATCTCCTATGTATCTATTGATCAGCTATTATCTATCATCTATCTATCTACCTTTCTATCGTCTATCTATTATCTATCATTTATCTATTATCTATCTATCATCTATTATCTATCTATCTATTATCTATCCATTATCTATCAATCATCTATCTATCTATCTATCTATCTATCATCTATCTATTATCTATCTATCTATCTATCTATCTATCATCTATCTATTATCTATCTATCAATGATCTATCTATAATCTATTATCTATTATCTATGTATTATCTATCTATATATCTATCTCCTATGTTTCTATTTATCATCTATCTGTTATCTATCTCACATCTATCTGATGACATTAGAGGGATTGGATGATGGTTGGTCCCTATACACCTCAGTGACCGCTGTGTTCCTGATGTTATCTGTGTATTTTAATACATTTCTATGACTTGCAGTAAAATATATTAGCAATAATCCACATGTAGAGGTGAGCGGCAGTGTAACCCGTGTCGTGCCAGGAATGGAGGTGTGTGGACGCTGTACAACACCGGTTAGGATATTGTCTAATTTCCATGCAGCTTTCTCTACTCATATATATATATATATATATATATATATATATATATATATATATATATATATATATATATATATATATATATATATACATACATACATGTATCCCACCAGGGGACCATATGCTTCAGTGACCCCCAGTGCTGCACCATATGCACAGAGATATTCTTTACACGTCGTCTTGTTTTCGCGTCGCTCCTTTATTACATAACTTGTATACATTGCTATTTATATAAGTGCAGACAACCCACGGATGCAGAACTTCACAGCTGAGGATCAAACCCAACACGAAAAGTACAAGCGTCCCCTGAATGGTGGCGGCTGCTCCTATAGATCGGGGGTCACTATGAGACCCTCGTCATAGGTCTTACATCTGGAGATTTCACTCCTTCCCTTGTGACCTCAGAGAAATGAGAGATGGATAATCTCAAACAGATCTATAAAGGGCATCATGGCGGGGTCAGGTCAGGTCCTCCATGCCAAGGACAATACTGAAGTCCTGAATAATAGATGTGTGTCCACATTTCTAGGACTGACGTCATAGGACAGGTTCACACACAGCAGAAAGCTGCGAAGCCACAATGCAAAAAAAGAAAATGCTGCAAAAAAACACCAGAAAATATACTACATGCAATGGGAAAAAAAATGAGACCACTGCTTATAGAAACAACAACCACAATGGAGCCCCGCAAATAATATATTTAGCCACTATTCTCACCATAATTTCAGTGTACATAATACCGCCATATGGTACCTAGATAATTCCATATACTGCTTAATAATTCAGTCATTTAACAGCCAGGCAATGTCAAATATGGTTCACATAATAATGCTATATAGCGCCAAGATAATGCCATAGGGAGCATAAATAATACACCCCTATATTGCCAAGACAATTCCAAGTGCGATCTACATAATCCTGCCATATAACGCCAAGATAATACCGCATGTAGCTTATGTCATACAACCCTATATTGCCAAGACAATGCCAAGTGTGATCTACATAATACTGCCATATGGTACCAAGATAATATCATATATCGTAAATATAATATGGCGCTGACAATGCTCTATACAGTCTACATAATACTTCCATAAAGAAAATGCCTCTGTATTGTGTCTCCCGGTGGTCTTCTTCTTTGACAGACTAGTGAAGGCTGCAGCCAATCAACGGTTGCTGATTGACTGCAGCAGCCACAAGACCGCTAGGAGACATAGCACAGAGAATGGAGGAATGGCACTGGTCCAGGTGGTAAACATAGAGTATGCATTTATACAGGGGAGCAATTGATAAGGGGTAGTAATGAGCGAACATGCTCTGATAAGGTGTTATCCGGGCAGGCTAATGTGCTTACCAAGTGTCTTCGATGTGCTCGAAAAATATGTTCGAGTCCCTGCGGCTAGCTGTTCAATATCGGCAACACATGCAGAGATTTCATAACAAACAGACAATCCCTGCATGCGTTGCGGCTGTCGAACAGCCATGGGGACTCGAACATATTTTTCGAGCACGCCGAAGACACTCTGTTAGCACACGAGCATGCTCCGATAACACCTTATTCGAGGACGTTCACTCATCACTAATAAGGGGCTGTCAAGTATTGCACAACCCATTTAAAGAACTCACATAGTACCGCTATATAGTTCCCACATAATTCTACCATTCAGTTTTCCAATGACTCCACCATACACTGCGACATGGTACTGGGTAGGTTTAGTTGACTCTTGGGTATTCCATCGTTGCCAAGTTCACGACCCCTTAAAACCGGCCCAGAGGTTCACCTTTGTCTTGGATATAATTGATGTTTGCCGTCACAGAGATTTGCCCAAATTACTGAAGAAGGTGCGGTAGAAAGTGTGAGTCCGTGATTGTACCCTTTGCTTTGCGGAGAGCAGCCATTACGACATTGGAAGCACTTAGAAAAGTCTCAGTAGTTGGTCTCCGCCATTATTGCTCTCAGTGGGACCAAGTTCAAAAAGTTCTTACAAATTTGCACCTTCCTTGCTTCTCGTGAAAAGTTCCCCTCTCGTAATATTTACTGTGTAAGTGCAGTACTGGGACCTTGTTAATTTCGGCGGACAGCGCCGTACTCCCCCTTTGTCTCCCAAGTTCATTTTCCTAGTAAATATTGATGATTCTTCGCGTCGGCTCTTTGGGTATAAATTTGACTTTAACGACTAATTTTCCGAAACTGCATTTTTTTTATGCTAGAACTGCGGCTTTTTAAGTGTGTAATCTACAGCATTAATTAAACGCGACAATAAAACATATCCAGCGAAATGAAATAGAAGGAATTAGTAAAACCCCCAAACAAAAATTCAACTCCACTTCTGAAGGACTTCTTAAGAAGCCGCCCGTCGGTATCACTTCTTTTACTTTGTGTTTCTTCAGAAAGCCGGGTCACAAGGGCCTGAGAAACTATGTTTTTTAAGAAAACCTAAGCAATGAAATTCCTTTCCTTAACTAGTGCTCTTAACATGATAGCAGCAGAATAAGTTCATCATAAACCCTTCGCTTTTCCCGGCTCTCCAAGTGATCTCCTGAGTAAGTCTCATTATAAGAGCCTTTTGTTACCTGATGTAATTCTTTGTAAAGCAGCCTTACAAGACTGAAGGCCCCAGACGAGGGAGGAGGCGGCGGGCTATATATGAGTAACCGGCACAGTCTGGGAACCCTGAGCGTCACATCCTAAACATGACAGTCCCGTCAAATGTTTTCACCCGATTGTGTGTGTGGGTTTCTTTTTGTTGCCTTCCATAGTGCCAAGATCTAAATAGATGTGAAAATGCCAATCTGGAGCCTATTGAATGGACGCAATCCTTTAAGTTTTGACCTGGAAGTGGAACCAAAATATAAGGAGGACACATTGATGTCTTCAAGGATTATTACAATATTGATAGATGGATTTTCTATGTAAAAACAAGCACTTTTTCATTTTACTGCTTATTAAAATTTAAAGTCGTTCTTGAGTTAACACTTTTCTTTTGTTTATAGCTTGTTGCCTAGGAGACCGACCACCGCCGCTGTCTAACCTATAAGCACTGCGTTTACTCCTAATTCCAGCCAGCCTTAACTGCGAGCTCCAGCGATCCTAGCCGGCTTCAAAAATATTGGAATAGAAAATAGCCTGTAAGTTCTGCACATGTTCTGCTGTCGAGCAGCGGTGGTCGGTCTCCATGCGAACAAGCTGTAAACAGGAGAAAAGTGTTAATATGTCACGAACGGCTGCAAATTTTCATATGCATCAAATTGCAAATGAGAAAAACACTTGTTCGTCGGGTGAAATGATCTTTTGGATTGGACAAAAGATCATTATTCTTGGCAGCGCATTGTCCTGTGTAAAGAGGACCTGTGCTGTTGAGAACAATTGCAGCCTCTGCCTGCTGAACGATCTTTGTACACGGCTGCTGGCCGGCAAAGATGTTTCTGGTCATCTTGTAAATGGTCCTTTATACTTTCCTGTCTCAGCTAACTCTGGACAAACCCTTTAAATATTTTCATAGAGAAATATTTAAGGCTACGAAGCTCTAAAAAATGTAAAGGATTCTCTACTGTTAGAGTATTCCACTTTGCCAAAGTCTCCACAGGAACTGGTTTAATAGAAGCCTAGTTGATTTTTGGAACCAAAACAACATTTTAAGGGTAGGACACTACTTTTGTATTAATGGCCAATATCAGATCGGTGAGGGCGTGATAACCGGCACCTTCACCGATTACCTGTTAGCGGATGCTGCCGGACGTCAGCAGCTCTGTCATTTCCATAGTGGCCACAGCTGGCTACTGCAAATCCATGGACCAGTCAGATGGGGTAGGTGGTTTTTGTTTCTGTCCATTTTTTGAGGACACGGAAAAAAAAAACAGATTTTTTTTTATTAATGATGTCCCAGATTCCTAGTAAATTCATGCGCTGCTTTACACTCATGGATCCGACCCAGTAAAAGCCGATCACTTCTCCACATGCAGGCTGCAGCAAATTGATTAAAATGAAACAAATCCCGAACATCTCAGACCCGGGGACAAAATTCCCTAATAAACCATATAGTTTAACCTCTATTTATGGCTATTGGCACAGAGGGAACGAGGGACGGGTGAGTGACAAGTGAAGCGCGCAGATTAATGACAACCTCCGCTCGTTCCGACGATAGACATCTCAGCAGACTGAGAAAAGCAAGGGATAGAAAAAAAAATGAAACCCGAGGATTAAGATCTTCATTTTTTTCCTTGTGCATTCCAATTGTTCTTAAAATATTTGGCAATGTCAATTAGTAACTGAGCAGAGTTAGCTGATGAACGCAATTTTCCAGTAGACTGATCTCCCTATTGTTGTAGAGCTAACAGCAGATTTCGAAGGTCATTATCATTCCCTGGTAGCTTGGCCCAGCTGCTCCTTGTTGCGAGAGCCAAAACTTTGCACCGGGGCCTGGGGATGGTATGCAGCTTTTTACGGGGCTGGGGGGCGAGGAGTGGGCGAGAGATAGAGGGGCTCACGTGACTTGATATGACTAAAGTGTACAGTAAACTTGTTTTAACACATTCCAAACCGAAGGGTTCGTTCCGTTGGAGACTGATGATTGTCTACTCTCGGATTGTGTTTTTAGGTCGAGGATTTGGAACTTTTCGGGTCATTCCCTTTTTTTGTGGGTCACCAGGACCGGCATTCTTTTGTTTCATCATACATTACAATAACCCCTTTTTTTATGCTGGTCGTTTCAGCTGACCATTTACAGCATTTTGCAGAAACTACTACCCACCATCGTAGGAAATGTACAGCATGGTGCAGGAGAAGATGTGTTGGGAGTTGTAGTGCCACCAATGCTAGAGAGCTATCCCTGATGTACAAGAAGAAGAATGGGAAGAAATTCTAGAATCCCCACTCAGGGTGTCCCCATCGATTAATAACAGGATGACCCAGTTTTATATAATCTATCAATCATATTTGACTCCGACACCACTTTTTAGGATGGGTCGATTTCAATCATCAGAATGCTTACGATATCACTCACCAGATGCAGATTTTACACACATGATATGGAGGTGCCCCATCATTCTTCAATATTGGAAAGAGGTGACGTCATTATTAACATCCCTATTGTCAACTCCTGTTCCTCTTGAGTCACTAGTTTGTTTATTTGGGGTGTGGGATTGGGATTGGGATCATTATGTTGGGATTTTTCTACGGGAGATGCTCTTTATGGCACGGAAGGTATTGGCACTACGGTGGATGGGAGGCTCATGTCCCTCCCTCAGAACCTGGATTGAATTGGTGAACTCAGTTATCCCATATGAACGCACATTATATCAAAATAGAGGCTGTCCGGGTAAATTTGGTAAAATCTAGGATAGGTGGAACTCCTCTCATCTTACTCTATACATTTATAATGATCCGTTATTATTGTAAGGGGTCTGTTTTTTTTGTTCTGAAGACATCACACAGAGGAAAATATAATGTGTAGTGTTCAATGGTTGAATAGTAATAGTTACTATAGATATAGTTCTAGTTGTAGTTTAGGAACTTTGTATATTTATAGTTCCATGTTTCCACTTATATGGTTCACATGATGTAAATGATTTGATATACACAATCTGTTATCCTTTTTTTGGAAATTCCATCTACTATATAATTGTCTAAGGGTCACTTCCGTCTTTCTGTCTGTCTGTCCTTCTGTCACGGATATTCATTGGTCGCGGCCTCTGTCTGTCATGGAATCCAAGTCGTTGATTGGTCTCGCCAGCTGCCTGTCATGGCTGCTGCGACCAATCAGTGACGGCCACAGTCTGATTAGTCCCTCCATACTCCCCGCAGCCAGTGTCCCCGGCGCTCCGCTCCATACTCCCCGAGTCAGTGTCCCCGGCGCTCCGCTCCATACTCCCTGCAGTCAGTGCCCGGCACCCGCTCCATACTCCCCACAGTCAGTGCCCGGTGCCCGCTCCATACTCCCTGCAGCCAGTGTCCCCGGCGCTCTGCTCCATACTCCCCGCAGCCAGTGTCCCCGGCGCTCCGCTCCATACTCCCCGCAGTCAGTGTCCCCGGCGCTCCGCTCCATACTCCCCGCAGTCAGTGCCCGGCGCCCGCTCCATACTCCCCGCAGTCAGTGTCCGGCGCCCGCTCCATACTCCCCGCAGTCAGTGCCCGCTCCATACTTCCCACAGCCAGTGCCCGCTCCATACTCCCCGCAGTCAGTGCCCGCTCCATACTCCCCGCGGTCAGTGCCTGCTCCATACTCCCCGCAGTCAGTGCCCGCTCCATACTCCCCGCAGTCGGTGCCCGCTCCATTCTCCCCTCCAGTCACCGCTCACACAGGGTTAATGCCAGTGGTAACGGACCGCCTTATGTCGCGGGTAACTCACTCCTTTACTGCCGCTATTAACCCTGTGTGACCAAGTTTTTACTATTGATGCTGCCTATGCAGCATCAATAGCAAAAAGATCTAATGTTAAAAATAAAAAAAAAACAAAAAACCTGCTATTCTCACCTTCCGTCGTCCAACGATGCGCTCCTGCCAACTTCCGGTCCCAGAGATGCATTGCGAAATTACCCAGAAGACTTAGCGGTCTCGCGAGGCCGCTAAGTGATCTGGGTAATTTCGCAATGTATCCTGGGAATGCAAGATGGCGGCAATCGCGCGCATCGCCAGAGGTTTGCTGGATAGCGCCGGGTGAGTATATAACTATTTTTTATTTTAATTATTTTTTTTAACAGGGATATGGTGCCCACACTGCTAAATACTACGTGGGCTGTGTTAGATACCGCCTGGCTGCTATATACTACATAGGCAGTGTTAGATACTATGTGGGCTGTGTTCTATACTGTGTGGGCTGTGCTATACATTACGTGGCCAGTGTTATATACGGCAAGGGCTGCGTTATATACTACATGGCTGCTATATACTACGTGGGCAGTGTTATATACTACATGGCTGTGTTCTATACTGCGTGCTATATACTACGTGGCCACTGTTACATACTACGTGGGCTGTGTTATTTACTGCGTGGCCTATATTAACGCATCGGGTATTCTACAATATGTATGTATGTATATAGCAGCCACATAGTATATAGCACAAGCCACATAGTATTTGTCTGCTATATACTACATGGCTCCTATATACTACGTCGCATGTGCTATATACTATGTGGCTGCTATATACATACGTATTCTAGAATGCCCGATGCGTTAGAATCGGGCCACCATCTAGTAGATTATAAATGTCATTCTAGATATAAATAAGGGTAAACACCCTACCTTATATTTAACCATGTATGCTCTATATTGCGTGCAATCATAACGAATACAAATGTGTATATTGTATAATTTTATTTTGTGGTTAGTAAACTACGGTAATTTAAAAAAAAGCTGGAGAGCTGCTGGTTTCAAAGACGACATTACGCGACTTCTTCATGGTCAGATATCTACATCTGTTGATGATTGACTACCACCTCACACCAACGTTTTCGATCAATGCAACTTTTGAACAAAATTGTGCAAAATTACTCTGTGCATTCACACTGTCATACTACACATTGCACATAGTCCAAATTTTGTTGAAGAAGCTAATTACTCAAAGACTTCCAGTGACCCAAGCCAGAAAGTCACCTAATTCTTCCATGCACTTCTTCCACCAAGAAATGTACCCACATCCCATCTATGACCTAACCTGTGAGATACAGGGTGGAATCACTTATGTGTACATCAGTCTAAGGACATCAAATGACAGCAGGTCAAAGCATCCAGTGTCGGACTGGATTGGCAAAGGCCCACCACATCGATTCTTGGGGCCCACTGTTCAACTACATCCAAAAATAATGTGACTCTAGTGCACAAATTTATGTTTGCTTCTATGTGATATTAATTTGGCTACCTTGTTTAAAAAATAATTACCTTTTTTATAGAAATTGTAAATTAAGTGTAGTAGCACTACTCATTAGCACGCCTTCACAGGGGCCCACCGGAGGATTCTCCCGTTCTCCTGTGGGCCAGTCCAAGCCTGAAAGCATCCCATACTTCAGTAATTGGTTCCACTATTTTTCTTACCAGTTGATTTAAAGGAGTTATCGAGGACTTCGATATTGATTAGTTATTCTTAGGGTCGGATTGGCTTGGGTCCGACATCCAGAAGCCCCACAAATCAGATGTTTGCAAGTCCTTTGGCAGTGGAAAGTAATTGGCGTATAAATAAGAGGATACCACAGCTGCATACGCTGTCTAGTGGTCATTCTTGTATATTGCGGACCGGCTGCTATTAAAGTGAGTGTGGTCTGAGCGGCAGTACCAAGAACGGCCGCTACATGGTGTACAGTAGCTGAGCTGCAGTACCAAGAACGGCCACTATTTGGTAGCTGAGCTGCAGTACCAAGAACTGCCACTATATGGTGTATGGAGCTGGGGTGTTCTGGTCTGTGCACTGTTTACTCCCAGCTGCTCAGGACCTGCTGATCGTTGGAGGGTTTGGTGCTCGACCGCCACTAAACTCCTATAGATTACCTATCCTATCAATATAGAAGTCCTGGAAACCCCTTTAAAGAAATCCTGGCCACCTCCATTTTCCCCAGGAATGTAGATAAATGTGCTAACGCCCCAGCCATCCCAACAGATCAAGTCCATGATTCACCTTCCAACCATGTACAACCTTCTAACCTGAGCATCATTTTGCTATGATATAAATAATCTTAATATTCTGACTATTTAAATCGCGGTTATAAATTCCCTTTGCGGGAAGATTGACCCATTCTGCACCAGCGGTGAGGACGGTGAGCGTGGGGGGGAATCCACTTTGTCTATTTTCTTTCTTGCTTCCTTCTGTATAGTTACACACGCTGTAATCTCATTTCTAAATGCATGGAATATATTATTCCGTAAACATGTTATTATTGTAAGCACATCATGGCTCGTTCTGTAAAAAAATAAAATAAAAAAAAAATGGGAAAAAAAAAAGTTAATTTTTTTGACAGCGGCCTTATCACGCTGAGAAGTGTTTGGATTGGCAGGCTGTGATTTCAGAGGATAATAAACAGAATTTCATAGTAAAAACAATATTTAACATGGCGGAGATTTCCTCGGTATCAGGTTCAGTTAAATGCAAAGCAGAAAGGTTTTTCCCCCCCCCCTAAGCTCAGCTGTTGTAACTGTGCTCCATATGAAGCCTTTCATTTTCTGATACGGAATATTGTCCACGCTGTTTCCTGTTTGCTTGAGATCAACAGAACTTCCCTGGCAGTGGGCATTGAAGCTCCGAACAAGTCGGCAGCCATTTGTGTAGGGGCTCAAAACATCACTACGATGGGTGTCGGCCTGCCGGCTTTATTAATTAACTGGCAAGCACTGTTGTTTCTCTTTTACATAATGACTCCTTCTCACACTACTTTTCAGCATTTGAAAACACCATGGGCTTCAAAGAGGATCTTTCAGTAGTTTGAGCATGTTACACTGGCCACATCGTGGAAAGGTAACTGCATAACTGAATAAGGTTATGTTCACACGTTGCTTTTTTTGCTGCTTTTTTTTCTGCAGCCAAAATCTGATCTCTTAGCAGTAAAAAAGCTGCAGACAAAGAGCTATTCTTGCTGCTTTTTTGCTACATTTTTCAGGATCCCAAGGTTTAGCTTTGCTTCCACCATACAAGCATGAACAATACAAGGTGAAACCATAAAACATTTTTGGAAAAATAATGGAAAATTGATCAAATTATTTAGTGGAAAAAGATTTTTATGCCTGAAAAACTAGTGACTATTCTGAACAAAAAAACTTCATGAAAAAATACATACGGTAATTACAGATGTAAAAACAGTGGACAAAGTTGAATTGGTCAGGAATAGTTTACCTAAGACATTAGCAGTACATTTTGTAGGTCAGGCACTGTTTAATTTGCCACATTTGTCAGCCATTGAGTTGGACAGCCATTGTTCAATATCACACATTGGTCGGGCACTGTTTACTTTCCCACATTGGTCAGCCATTGAGTTCGTCAGGCATTGTTCAATATCACACATTGGTCGGGCAATGTTTCGTTTTACACATTGGTCGGCCATTGAGTTGGTCATGGGTTATGCAGTGTCACACATTGGTCAGGCAATGTTTAGTTTTACACATTGGTCAGCCATTGAGTTTGTCGGGCGTTGTTCAAGATCAAACACTGGTCAGGCAATGTTTAGTTTTACACATTGGTCGGCCATTGAGTTGGTCCGGCGTTGTTCAAGATCACACACTGGTCAGGCAATGTTTAGTTTTACACATTGGTCGGCCATTGAGTTGGACGGCGTTGTTCAAGATCACACACTGGTCAGGCAATGTTTAGTTTTACATACTGGTCGGCCATTGAGTTGGTCAGGAGTTGTTCAATATCACACATTGGTCAGACAATGTTTAGTTTTACACATTGGTCGGCCATTGAGTTGGTCAGGAGTTGTTCAATATCACACATTGGTCAGACAATGTTTAGTTTTACACATTGGTCGGCCATTGAGTTGGTCAGGCGTTGTTCAATATCACACATTGGCCAGGCAATGTTTAGTTTTACACATTGCTCGTCCAATGAATTGCTCGGGCAATTATTCACTTTAACACATATCCCTTATTTAATTAAATTATCCAAATCCTAACAGTCATTCTAAAGTGAAGAGACCAAGACATTTTGGTTTAAACCTGAGAAAATCACAATGATGGCGCCGTGTTTTGCTGCATTTTTACTGCTTTTTTGCACTTACTCATTGCTTTCTATGAGTGAAACAACACTGCAAACACGCTGAAAGAAGTGACATGCTGAAGTTTTCCTTCAAAGCAGCAGTTTTTCAATTCAGTCAGGGAAAAAAAGCAATGTGTGTGCATGAAATTTCTGAAATCTCATAGCTTGTGCTGGTACTGTAAAAACAGCTTTTGATTTGCATAAAAAATACAGCAAAAATGCAACATGCGAACATAGCCTAAAACATTTTTTATTTTTTAAATTTCTCTTCTTTGTTGCAGAGATATTGGCTTGTAAAGTTTAGGTTATAATGTGTGATAAGCCGAATTGGGTGTTACCAGAGATTATTTTCTGGAGGTTTGTACTTTGTCCCCTGCATTGCACTAACCAATCATAAGAAGGAGGCATCATGCACAGGAAAAAAGAATATGCCCCCAAGAAGGTTAGAAGAACATGCTTTTTCCTGTGAAATGTAAGGGCACACAGCTCTGCCAGGTCTCTGCAGCTGTGTATAAATCAGAACTGATAGTATTTACTAACACTTCCAGATACCCTCCCATGGCAGTTAGTGTGGAGAAATGAAGAATATAGCAGAGCTGAGTGTCATTGCAAACACCATATCTAATCTCACAACAGTATCAGTGTGGGGGAGGAACAGACCTGCACTTATTTGTATTGACAACTAGCACCGCTTTATTTTCCCTCTTCCCACACTGACTGCCCTGAGAGGAGATCTGAAAATGTTTATAAATAATCACACTCAGCACTGATCTAGATTACACAATAGCTGCTCAAAAGAGGGTGTGTTCTTTTCTCCCCTGTATGATGCCTCCTGGTTATGATTGGTCAACATCATGCAGTGGAAAGAGTACACGCCTTCAGAAACAAACCTCTGTTAACGCCAGTTGGACTTATCATAATTTATCACCTAAAATGAACAATCTAAAATCTCCCCAACTGAGATAGGAAATTAAAAATATGTTTTAATGCGCTGTAAGCCACTATTACATGATATGACCAGTTTAACTTGCGAAAACTGGAGAAAGGTCCTCTAATTGTTTTTTTTTAGCATTTCTACAAAATTTGGGGGTGGCATTTAAAGCATGTTTTCTTACTCACTTGTGAGCCTGTTCTAATAATTCATAATGTTTAGGTTTTTTGTTCAGTTTTTTTGCTAAGACTCGGCTTCAGCTGACAATGCCTGATGCTTACACTCTACGATCAGTAAAAGGGCCAGTGGTAAGTACAAGTTCACACCGCTAGCCCTACTGAGGTCCACTGCTGGCGTGAGAAAAATGATAGCCAGGACCCAGAGCTCGACTGTGCATATTCAAGCATTGTAAGGTTTGTTCTGAGGGGCAATTTCATCCTAACTCGAAGAATAAGCGAACGTATTGAAATATGGTATGACAATCAAATCCATAAGAAAGAAAAAAAAAAACATTTTACATGGTCGAAAAAATTTGGGCTATCTTAATGGCTCTTTTGTTTAGTGGTTTACATATCTGTTTGCCCTTTCAAATCTATGTGGAAACAAACAAAATTGACCATTAATTTAGGTGACCTAAAATGGCACCCATACCAGTTGTACCACTTTAGCCTCTTAGCCCATAACATCTAGAATCCATACCACAATATTTTCCTTATTTTTCAGTCGCCTTTGAGATTCCCAAATTCTTATACCTATAAGATATGCTGTGGCTCGGCAGACAGAGAAGCTGACTATAAGTCACAGGATCAAGGGTTCAAACCCAGACGCATGACATTCCTCATGAAATTTGAGACTTACAAAAATTCATGAAATAGTTACACTTAAAAAAATTTAATTGAGGCCACAGAAGTTTTGTCACCTGATCTTACCCTACATTAAGTTTTCGCCAAGAGCATTCTACCAATGCTTTCCTTTTGTTTGAGTAAAGTATTGCGTTTGGACCATGGTGGGCCCAGTATGGCAGCAACCACCATTTACTGTAGATCTATAGTTATATTTCCCACAGGTACTATTAACTGGATGGGCTCATTTTTTTCCCCTCGCATTAACAGAGAAACTCCGTAGGATTTAAAAACATATATTTGCATCTAAAACGCGTCCGTCAGGGAATCTCGCTTAACAAATTGTAGCCCAGTAAAAAGTTCTTTGAACATGAAGGTTTTAGTGACTCAGTTGGTGCAGATTTTTCTAACACAAACCCCCCACCCGCTCGCCTATACCCGATTATTTCAAACCACTTTATCATTTATTATATGTTACGCTTTAGCAATTTCTGCAATGAGCGAAACGTCATTTCTCAACAAGTGTATAATATAAGCCGGACTCGGAGCAATTAAGTGAGTAAAACACAGTTTCATGGCTAACAGTTCCACAAACAACAATACAAACATTTTAAGAATTCCTGAAATATGTTTCCCTTTTTCCTTCTGCTTTCAGATCAGCCTACACAATGTCTTTGTGTGTTTAGGTTGCCGGCCGATTAGCTTTAGTCACACTTGATAGCTGGAAAGTCAGTATTTTGCAGGCTCGAGATCTGGGTGCCAGGCTCTGTGCATACAATATTTGTCATTATTAGTTTTGGGATCATGTAGGGGGGGTCTTAATCAAACGAGGACTAATGTGTCATTATTAAGGGCATTTTATAAAAGTAAGCAGCCAACTTCCCATAATTTGGCCAGGTTTCCAAGAGTAATTTTATAATTTATTTTTAAGGGGACATTAGTAGGATTTCTATAGGTTACCTCTTGATTAGGGCATCTTTCTGCTCTCCTGTTATAACACTAGTGCTGCATTCATAGATCAGTGTGTAACGGTCCGAGTACAGACTGTGAAGCACTGGCTGTCTATAAGGAGATGGACATACTGCCCACGTTCTGCCGTGAAAACATAAAGTGTTGTTATGATGTGCAATGTGAATTGTGATGTGTTATTAGGGATGGTGTTGTGTTCTGCCCGACAATAGGGAAAGTTAGGGATAATATTTGGGACTAGCCCAGAGTAAGAGAGGCGAAGGGACAGAGACAGTTTCCTGTCAGGACGTCAGATAGGGCCCAGTGTGCTTCAGAAGCAGACCAAAGGTCTGAACAGTAAGAAGAACATTATGACGTGGATGTCCAGAAGCGATAGGAAATTGAGACAGTGGATTGCGTGATCTGTCGTAAAGAGGAAGGAATACAGACAGAAGGAAAGTAGTGGTCAACTGGAGACGGGTCCTGAGAGAGGACGTCTAGCAGAATGCCCCTGAGTTTAGGACTCAGAGAGGTAACGGGCCAGGACAGAACAGGGAATGTGAGTTGGAAGAGAGTGCCCCGGACAGAACTTCCAGGGTGTCAGTAGGAGAGAAGCTAAATACTGGCCATATTGGCAAGCTAGTCCCCTTGAGAAGAAAAAAGGTATGGAGCTGCGGGTTGACAACAGGACTTTAACTAACTGGACTGTGGTAATGAGCTGGGTTGCGGTGAAGGAAGGTGAAACAGTTGAGACACAGACCAAGTGAGTCAAGAGAAAGGAACTGAGACTGTGTGTGAAAATGCTCTGCACTGTGAAGGAAACATTCATTAAGCTGTGTACCCAGCATCTACTGTACATAATTTCCAACAAGTTATCGTTGAGCAAAAAGTTTATTTTTAAATGGTGGTCTCGCTCATTGAAATACTCAACATTCTGTCCTGGCCAACCAAAGTCATTGTCAAAGATGACAGGACTGAGCTGGGATGTTTCTGTATATTCATTGTTGTCCAGTTAAAACAAGAAGCGGGTCACCCAAATGTGAATCGTACCAATTAGAAAATCAACATTAATTGAAACTTTAATCCCTGATACAAAATGGCTTGGCATGTCATACGCCACTCCATTCATTCTCTATGGGCTGCAGGAAAAAAGTTGATTGCATCCCTCAGCAACTCCATAGGGAATTAATGGAGCAGTGGTCTGCCTCTCCATTCTAACGGGGATAACAGTAGTCGGACCACCACCGATCAGCAAGTCATCACCTGTTCTGTGGATACTTGTTTTCACTGAACAACCCCCTTAATGTGTTACTCCCCACACACCCATGATTTACTTCCAAGCCAATTAATTGCTTTGAAATTAAGCACATGATCAGTGGCTGCAAACTGCCATCGAGTGTACATGCTCATAATAAATAGTATACAGGATTATGGGCATGAATATGGATTTTCTCGGTCGGTCTGCATTATTGTCATATAATTGGAAGATAGTTACAGGGAATGTATCATAGTCTTTCTTCGGGAGCATTCCCACTTTCAAGGGGGGTGGCACAGACCTGCTGCATAGTCGTGCCGCTGATTCAAACTGTGCACTCTCTCATGTTGCAAGCAGAGGCAGGGATGGGAGAAGAACAGGATGACTGAGGCTGGTTGGATCCAACTATCTGGTTTGCTTCCTTTAATTAAAGGGAATGTATCATCACCTTTCTTCAGGAGCATTCCCACTTTCCAGAGGGATGGCGCAAACCTGCTGCACAGTCGTGCCACTGATCCAAACTGTGCGCTCTCCCATGTTGCAAGCAGAGGCAGGGATGGGAGAAACCCAGGGTGATTGGGGCTGGTGGAATCCAACTATCTGACCAGCTTCAAAGTATAGTGGCTGCAAGTGCTTGCTCCTTGTCTTATACTGCAGAGGTGGTTGGTAACCTAGGCAATGAGCTGTAATCTCTAGAATTAAAAAATCCCTCTTTTCTTGAGAGCAGAGAACATTTTTAATAAGAGGTAAATTGCAAGCTGCTTGTTTTTACAAGCAAAAATGTAACTCTGTGCATATAACATATATGTATGTATTCGGCATTATACATAGGTTTATCAGGATTTATATAAGAAGCCTTTTAATGTAGCACTTGATAACAATTTCCCTAAAAGCGCCCTCCCCTCAACCCTCATTACTTGCTTTCATGTTGCCGCTCTTTGCTCCATATAGTCTTTTTTCCTACATATTGCCAAGATATTAATATTTCTAAATCACCAAGACTTCTGGGTTGGACGAGGATACTCTTATTTTAAAAAAGGAAAAATAATACCCTGTAAGAGTAAAGCAGCAGAAAGCATGTAGATTTACTTCCGAAAAAAATATCCCCTCGCCGTGACAAATAAGGAAATTATTTTTTATTAATAGTCTGTACTTCATTTTGGCTAGCCAACTGCTTCTTGTGAATCCACTGCCTGAGCAAATCCACAGGACTTTCCTTTCAATAGGCCCTCACTGTGAAGCCTCAATTGAGAGATGCGTGTATTCGTCCAGAGGAAAGAGAAAAAAAAGGTTTTGAATCACATAGAAGAATACATGGCCTTTCCTCCCCCAGTTCCTCCTCACCTTTTTTCCCTGAATTAGCTAAGCCCCGTTTAAAAGGTGCTCAGTCTATTTTAACAATAAGAGAATTTACATGGCAGAATTATTTTACATGCATTTTTTTTATCATTTTGTTTATATATTTTTCTTTATAATTTTTTTTATTTATCCACTTTTTGCATGTTTTGTCATTTTTACTTGATTTACGTTTAATTTTTATTCCTTTTTTTTTTTACATATTTTAACCCTTTTCTTTTGATGTTGTTTTTTTTCGCTCCTGTAGTTTTCATATTTTATTTTTTACGCCTTTACTTTGTTTAATTTTTTTAAAACTTTTAGGTTTTTGCATCATTACTCGTTTTATATTTTTTTACTCTGTAGTCTTATATTTTACATCGACACTTGTTTTATATATTTTTTACTTTTATGTTTTTACATCGACACTCATTTAATTTTTTTTTACTGTTAGGCTTTTGCATCGACACTCATTTCATATTTTTTTAGTCATATTTTGTATCGACAATCATTTAATATTTTTTTTTGCGTTTATATTTTTGCATCAACGCTCAATTATGCGTTTTTTGCGCTCAAGATTTTGCATCAACACTTTTTTAATAATTTTTTTTCTACTTTTAGGTTTTTGCATCGACACTCATTTTACATATTTTTTTTTACTTTTATGTTTTTGCATCGACCCTCGTTTTATATATTTTTTACTCGTGTTTTGCATCAACACTCATTTTATAACTCTTTTGTCTTAAATTTTGTATCGACACTTGCTTTATATTTTTTTACTCTTATTTTTTTGCATCGACACTCTTGTTTAATTTTTTTTTACTCATGTTTTTACATCCACACTAGCTTTATATTTTTTTACTCTTATGTTTTTGCATCGACACTCAATTAATTTTTTTACCTTTATATTTTTGCATCAACACTCGCTTTACATGTTTTTTACGCTCATGATTTTGCATCGACATTTGTTTTATATATTTTTTTTTTACTTTTATGTTTTTGCATCGACACTCTATTAATTGCTCAGATCACTTTCCAGCTACTGTTTTTTCCCGCTCAGATAAATGTTTAGACTGAAACAAAGAGCAACCTCAAAGCTCAGGCATCAAACGACACAGTTGCTGTCTGGAATAATTTTTCTTATTTGACTTAAAGGTCTTTTTTAATTTTTACTATTATTTTGAAAAAAAAACAAAAAACCAGAGGGATAATTTATGATTTTACCCTCTCATAAACATCCATTGGTAACAGAGTACGCAGTCAGAAGCTTAACATTACATTGTTTGCTTTTGACTACATATCTTCGAAACCGTTGCAGCTGTGCCTTTACTCACAATAGCAGATTAATTAACACAATCGTGTTGTCTTGGCTCGCACTCAATGAGTAGGTCTGTTGTGGGACAGATAGGTAAATCCTATAAATGTGAACGAGATAAAAAATAGACTATGGTAGTGGCGTGGCGTGCCAGTATTCCTCCTGACTAGTCAGCCCTGTCAGGGGCGATTGACTGTAATCAGTGTGACTACATTTCACAGCCCAGACCCGCCTCTTTCTAATGACTACCATCAAAAATTCTGAAAAAAAAATTCATGAAAATTTCTAACCATCCTGTATTATCAGTGTGTGTCTGTATATATTTATTTTTTCTTTTTGTAATGTGCCATTAGATTCCACAGCATTGCATATATGCAATTGCAGTCGTCCATGTCCCCATTAGGGTTCCAATTTAAAGGTGGGGCACTGTTAGTCATACAATATAGGCACATAGAGGACATGGTCATTCATACAGTATGGGCATATAGAGGGCATTGTCATTCATACAATATGGTCATATAGAGGACACTGTCATTCATACAATATGGGCATATAGAGGGCACTGTCGTTCATACAATATGGGCATATAGAGGACACTGTCCTTCATACAATATGGTCATATAGAGGGCATTGTCATTCATACAATATGGGCATATAAAGGGCACTGTCAGTCATACAATATGGGCATATAGAGGGCACTGTCGTTCATACAATATGGGCATATAGAGGGCATTGTCATTCATACAATATGGGCATATAAAGGGCACTGTCAGTCATACAATATGGGCATATAGAGGGCACTGTCGTTCATACAATATGGGCATATAGAGGACACTGTCATTCATACTATATGGGCATATAGAGGACATTGTCATTCATACAATATGGGCATATAGAGGACACTGTCATTCATACAATATGGGCATATAGAGGGCACTGTCATTCATACAATATGGGCATATAGAGGACACTGTCATTCATACAATATGGACATATAGAGGGCACTGTCATTCACACAATATGGACATATAGAGGGCACGGTCATTCATACAATATGGGCATATAGAGGGCACTGTCATTCATACAATATGGGCTTATAGAGGGTACTGTCATTCATACAATATGGGCATATAGAGGGTACTGTCATTCATACAATATGGGCATATAGAGGGTACTGTCATTCATACAATATGGGCATATAGAGGGTACTGTCATTCATACAATATGGGCATATAGAGGGCACTGTCCTTCATACAATATGAGAACATAGAGGACACTGTCATTCATACAATATGGACATATAGAGGGCACTGTCATTCATACAATATGGGCATATAGAGGGCACTGTCCTTCATACAATATGGGAACATAGAGGACACTGTCATTCATACAGTATGGGTATATAGAGGGCACTGTCATTCATACAGTATGGGCATATAGAGGGCACTGTCATTCATACAATATGGGCATATAGAGGGCACTGTCTTTCATACAATATGGGCATATAGAGGGCACTGTCATTCATACAATATGGGAATATAGAGGACACTGTCATTCATACAATATGGGCATATAGAGGACACTGTCATTCATACTATGTGGGCATATAAAGGGCACTGTCATTCATACAGTGTGGGCATATAGAGGACACTGTGAGTCATACAATATGGGCATATAGAGGGTACCGTCATTCATACAATATGGGCATATAGAGGACAATGTCATTCATACAATATGGGCATATAGAGGGCACTGTTATTCATACAATATGGGCATATAAAGGGCACTGTCAGCCATACATTATGGGCATATAGAGGACACTCATTCATACAATATGGGCATATAAAGGGCACTGTCATTCATGCAATATGGGCATATAGAGGCACTGTCAGCCATACAATATGGGCTTATAGAGGGCACTGTCAGTCATACAATATCGGCATATAGAGGGCAGTGTCAGTCATACAATATGGGCATATAGAGGGCACTGTCAGTGATACAATATGGGCATATAGAGGGCACTGTCAGTCATACAATATGGGCATATAGAGGGCACTGTCAGTCATACAATATGAGTATATTGGGGGTACTCTGCCCTACATAACCAATCCCTATTATTTTTCTTCTTTCCTCACATTAGTGTGGAGATCCAGGCCATCATATATATATAATATTTAGGAAACCAGTTGCCTTACTAGTGAGGTGCTACTGTCACCCCCACTTTGTACCTCTGTATTTTCACCATTTTATTTTCATGTGGGAGATGTTAATTTTCATGGAAATTAACAGAATTTTTGTAAACTTGTGGGGGCCGAATAATATTGCACGCCCCATTATTGCACGAACATTTAGGGGTTGTCCTAGTAGTAGAACCGCCGCACAGCCAGCTCTTCCCTCTCCTAGTGTATCCTCACCCATCCCCTGCAGACTGTGAGCCCTCGCGGGCAGGGTCCTCCCTCCTTATGTACCCGTGTACCTTGTTTTTTGCTCATGTTTAATGTATTTGTCTATATTTGCCCCCTTTTCACATTTAAAGCGCCATGGAATAAATGGCGCTATAAAAATGTATAATAATAATAATACCGAAGACAAAGTTTGGGTCCCAGCAGAATGTGATTTCAGGCTCCTTTATAATGGATGTCTCTGTTTTTGGAGTAACTTGGAAGTCAAGAAAGAAATGACAGCGCTTATCTAAATGTATAGATCGGCGGCCGTTACGTCACGCATTTCTTGTTCGGTGAAGTCATTGCACAATGGCCTTTGTTTTAGGGATGAGTGAAATATTGGTTGCACGTTTTGGAATTAATGGCTCTTTTTTCTTTTTTTTCCGTAGGAGAATTTTGTGACTGTTTTTCGGTAACTGATTTAAGAAAAGGTCATTTTCACAAAGAGCAGCATTGTAATAGAAAATCATTTTACATCAAGCAATTTCAGGCTTCTTATCCTGTTGTCTTAACTCTTTCTGCACAAGTGAGACTCAGTCCTGTATTTATCTTCCAAGGCTTCATTTCTGACAGTAGACATTAAGCCCCGTTGTCCATATATACTCCCCGTGATCTTGCCCCCACAAGACGATTCAATAGTATTGCTTGTACTTGTACCTACTGCCAAGAGGATTTTATTGCTATTCTTTAGGGTTTACACAATTCCACCGCATCTAGGTGTACTCAATCGAGGTGGTCCTATCCCTAGTATTAAACCTCTCTATGTGTCAGCAGACGTCAAAATAGATGATGGCAGAGATAGACCCAGACCCAGACAGAATCCACCATTCACAATAGTTGATGTCACAGCTCACCTCCTCCTTCTGTGCAATGACTGATAACACCTCTATATACAGTAGATAACACAG
Organism: Ranitomeya imitator; assembly: GCF_032444005.1. Taxonomy (NCBI): domain Eukaryota; kingdom Metazoa; phylum Chordata; class Amphibia; order Anura; family Dendrobatidae; genus Ranitomeya; species Ranitomeya imitator. The sequence goes on from NC_091290.1 coordinate 143,712,870, forward strand.
GATCCACCATTCACAATAGGTGATGTCACAGCTCACCTCCTCCTGTACAATGACTGATAACACCTCTATATACAGTAGATAACACAGGATCCACCATTCACAATAGGTGATGTCACAGCTCACCTCCTCGTCCTGTACAATGACTGATAACACCTCTATATACAGGAGATAACACAGGATCCACCATTCACAATAGGTGATGTCACAGCTCACCTCCTCCTTCTGTACAATGACTGTTAACACCTCTATATACAGTAGATAACACAGGATCCACCATTCACAATAGATGATGTCACAGCTCACCTCCTCCTCCTGTAAAATGACTGATAACACCTCTATATACAGCAGATAACACAGGATCCACCATTCACAAAAGGTGATGTCACAGCTCATCTCCTCCTCCTGTACAATGACTGATAACACCTCTATATACAGTAGATAATGCAGAATCCACCATTCACAATAGGGGGTTCCCTGCGTGCTTCCCTGAGACCCTTAGAACAACAGGATGTGATCGCGTTGTTCTGAGCGTCTCCTCCTGTCTCCTCCCTGCAGGCCGCGGGGTCCTTCTGGGTCCTGCAGGGAGGTGGCTTGTCAGTGCCTGCTGAGAGCAGGCACTGGCAAGCCTCCAGCACTACCTGTCAGATCGCTGATCTGACACAGTGCTCTGAAAAGTGTCAGATCAGCGATCTGACTCTATATAGTGATGTCCCACCCTGGGACTATGTAAAAAAGTAAAAAAAATAACTATTAGGATTTGGATTAGGCTTACAGTTGGGTTAGGGGTGTGTCAGGGTTATGGTTAGGTTTGGGATTGGGGTTAGGGATGTGTTGGGATTAGGGTTACGGGTGTGTTCAGGTTAGGAGCGTGTTGGGGTTAGGGTTATGGTTAGGGATGGGATTAGGGTTAGGGGTGCATTCGGGTTAGGGGTGTGTTGGAGTTAGGGGTGTTGTTAAGGTTGAGATTAGGTTTTAGGTGTGTTGGGGTTGGAGTTAGAATTGGGGGGTTTCCACCGTTTAGGCACATCAGGAGCTCTGCAAATGCAACATGATGTCCGATCTCAATTCCATCCAATTCTGCGTTGAAAAAGTAAAACGGCGCTCCTTCCCTTCCGAGCTCTGCCGTGTGCCCAAACAGGGGTTTACCCCAACATATGGGGCATCAGCATACTCAGGACAAATTGAACAACTCTTGGGGTCCAATTTCTCCTGTTTCCCTTGGGAAAATACAAATTTGGGGGCTAAAATTCATTTTTGTGGGAAAAAAATATTTTTTATTTTCACGGCTCTGCATTATAAACTTTAGAGAAACGCTTGGGGGTTCAAAGTTCCCACAACACATCTAGATAAGTTCCTTGGGGGTCTAGTTTCTAATATGGGGTCACTTGTGGGGATTTCTACTGTTTAGGTACATCAGGGCCTCTGCAAACGCAACTTGACGCCCTTCAGACCATTCCATCAAAGTCTGCATTCAAAACGCCACGTCTTCCCTTCCGAGCCCCAATGTGCGCCCAAACAGTAGTTTTCTCCCACATATGGGGTATCAGCGCACTCAGGACAAATTGAACAACAACTTTCGGGGTCCAATTTCTCCTGTTACCCTTGGGAAAATAAAAAATTGGGGGTGAAAATGTCATTTTTGTAAAAAAAAAAATATGATTTTTCATTTTTACGGCTCTACAATATAAACATCTGTGAAGTACTTGGGGGTTCCAAGTGCTCATAACACATCTAGATAAGTTCATTAGGGGGTCTACTTTCCAAAATGGTGTCCCTTGTGGGGGTTTCCACTGTTTAGGCACATCAGGGGCTCTCTAAACGCGACATGGCGTCCTATCTCAATTCCAGCCAATTTTGCATTGAAAAGTCAAATGGCGCTCCTTCCCTTCCGAGCTCTGCCATGCGCCCACTTATGGGATATCGGCGTACTCAGAAAAAATTGTACAACTTTTGGGGTCTAATTTCTCCTGTTGGTAAAATAAAACAAATTGGATCTGAAATAATTTTTTTGTGAAAAAAAGTTAAATGTTCATTTTTTTTGTTAACATTACAAAAATTCCTGTGAAGCACCTGAAGGGTTAATAAACTTCTTGAATGTGGTTTTGAGCACCTTGAGGGGTGCAGTTTTTAGAATGGTGTCACACTTGGGTATTTTCTGTCATATAGACCCCTCAAAGTGACTTTAAATAAGATATGGTCCCTAAAAAAAAAAAATGGTGTTGTAAAAATGAGAAATCGCTGGTCAACTTTTAACCCTTATAACTCCCTAGCAAAAAAAAATTGGTTCCAAAATTGTGCTGATGTAAAGTAGACATGTGGGAAATGTTACATTTTTTGTGTGACATATCTCTGTGATTTAAGGGCATGAAAATTCAAAGTTGGAAATTTGCGAAATTTTCAAAATTTTCACCAAATTTCCATTTTTCTCACAAATAAACGCAGGTAATATCAAAGACATTTTACCACTATCATGAAGTACAATATGTCACGAGAAAACAGTGTCAGAATCACCGGGATCCGTTGAAGCGTTCCAGAGTTATAACCTCATAAAGGGACAGTGGTCAGAAATGTAATAATTGGCCCTGTCATTAACGTGCAAACCACCCTTGGAGGTAAAGGGGTTAATAAAGGTCATAATATGAAAACGAAAGCCAACAATTAAAAAAAAAAATGTAACACAAAAACGTGATTTGAACAGTAGGTCATTTTGTGATAATACATCCAATTTAACAAGCCAGGTTTGATACATTGAGTAAATCATCATGGTCCCTGATGAGTGAAATATGAAATAACCTATGGCAGTGCGTGATGAAACCCTGGATGGTATTCTGCACAGATCACTAGTATCTATACTGTACGGGGCCATCCCTTCCCCCATTGCTCTAAACTTGAAGCCGTGAACATGACTTTTTGTACGAGGCAAATCCTACAAAATCTCCCTATTGTTCGGAGCGACTCTGGGAACCCTGACAACATTCCCATCATTCTCTGCCTTGTGAAAAAGCGACAGGCGACGTGGACGATTCACAGTCCTAAATGTTACATCACAACCTTTCAAGAAGGTCTTTAAACATCTCGATATTTTTTATTTTCGATGTTTCCATCTGTTTTTACTTGCTCCAAAAATGGGACTGGGTCAATTCATTTAGGAAAATGTGGTCAAGTTTCAAAGGATCCTTGTGAATTTCCCCTTACTGCAGCATATGTATAGAGTCCGGTCAGCTTTAATGCACTGACGGGTTAGAAAACATGGCTGCTCTCTTTATGCACAGGTTGGGTCTGGTGGTGCAGCTCAGTAGTGGAGCTGAAATGCAATACCAGATACAACCTAAGGACCCCCAGAAGTTGTAGAACGGGCCGACCATGGCCATAATGTAACATTGCTACATAAAGGAAGGACGTATTACCAGTCCTCTAGCAGGACACAATGTCAACCATGGCACATCTTTAGATGCCTACCAGAGCGGGTAATAAAACCACAATGCCCAGTTGTCAGATGACCTGGAACCAGTAGAATGGTTTTCAGATAAGACGGCAGACGTTTGGTGTTTGTTTGGATTTGCATTTATTACGGCCAGTTATTTGTACCAGGATTGTGGCACCTTGTATCAATGATGCTAGATAGGATCATTGTATCTAAGGCTGTCACTTATTCCAACATGGTGGGATATGCCTCTCTCTTATATCGAATGTTATAGTCCCTGATGAGAAAGGACGTCGTCATAGTAAACAAGTCCATGAGATAAAGGTGATCAGCACGAGCTCAGGTGAATGTTTTATTAAGTCAGTATCTAATATTTGACACATATCCATCAAATCTCCATCTTCGTATCGATAGGAGATACTTGATACTATAGATAGTAGGTACTATCTAATAACTATCGTCCCATATCTATCACAGTATCTAATATCGCTCTGGCATCTATCTATGATCACATATCTAATATCACTCTCATATTTAATATCTATCTGTAGTTTCTAATATTTCTATCATCTGAAAAATCTATATGATCTATAAATCTATTATCAAATATCTACAGAATCTTCTATCTCTCTCTCATATCTATCCATGTGATGCTTTTATCTTTACCTTAGACCCTTCTGTATCAACCTATGAATAAATATCTTTCTATCTAATATCTGTCTACGATCAAATATCTGCAGAATCATATCTCTCTCATCGGATGTCTTTCAGTTATCTATCTTATCTTTCCATCTGGAATATCTACCATGTTTCCTCGAAAATAATACCGATCTTGAAAATAAACCCCATCATGATTTTACAGGATTTTTGGAGTATACTTGAAATGTAAGCCCTACTCCAAAAATAAGCCCTAGGTACAGTCAGAGGCGGCGTTAGGAGGAGTAAAACTGGGCAATTGCTCAGGGCCCCCACTTTCCTCTATCCCGAGGATAAGACTGCTTTAGAACCTTTGGTGACTTCACATAATGTCACCAAAGGTCTCTCAACTGCTGGAATCTGGAGAAGTGGACAGGAGACGGGCCGGTATGTACTGTGTGCGCAGTGTGTGTGTGAGGTAGGGATGAAATCATAGATTTCAGGGATGCCTCTCTTACAAGCTCTGTGGTTGTGTTTATTTGCAATGATTGTTTTAGCAAATGGAGCTTATCATTGCTGGACACAGCAGTTTGTGCCAGGTAGTCTGACTCCACCCCTTTCTGTGATGAGCAGCTCAGGGTCTATAGACATTGTATATGGAGAGTCTGGTGTGGGCTGCGTCCTCCCCTGTGGGAGGGGTTAGCTTTCTCAGCTTTGCTTCACGCTAAATCTAAAAGCTCTGATTGTGTCAGAACGAACACAACCGGTAAACTAAGCGATGCATCGTTAGATTCAGGGTCTCTTTGCGTACATCATGCTGCTCTTAGATGAGGTAGTAAACCCCTACTGACAGATTCCCTTTAATAAATTAGGCGCATTCATTAACACTAGCCTGCACAACACCAGTGTAATGATTCAGGGCCATTGTTCTCGTTAGCACATCCCCCAGCATAAACAGGAGATGTGCTGCCGATAGCGTGATATCTATGGGGACAGAATAACCTCATCTGTCTTCATCAGCCGATGTAAAGAGGAGATTGTTGTACATGGAAAAATAATTTCAAGGATCAGTCCTAGACCCCCTCCTCTTCTCTTTGTATACTGCCCTTATTGGACAAACAATCAGTAGATTTGGTTTCCAGTATCATCTCTATGCTCATGACACCCAATTATACACTTCTCCTGTTATAACGCCTGCCTTTTTAGAAAACACCAGTGATTGTCTTACCGCTGTCTCTAACATCATGTCCTCCCTCTATCTGAAACTGAACCTGTCAAAAACTGAACTCCTTGTGTTCTCTCCCTCTACTAACCTACCTTTGCCAGACATTGCTATCTCCGTGTGTGGTTCCACCATTACTCCCAAGCAACATGCCCGCTGCCTTGAGGCCATCCTTGATTCTGAGCTTTCATTCACCCCCCACATCCGATCACTGGCTCGCTCTTCTTATCTGCATCTCAAAAACATTTCTAGAATTCGCCCTTTTCTTACTTTCAACACTGCAAAAACTCTTCCCGTTTCACTTATTCATTCTCGTCTGGACTATTGTAACTCTCTCTTAATTGGCCTCCCTCTTACCAAACTCTCCCCGCTCCAATCTGTCCTGAATGCTGCTGCCAGGATTATATTCCTCACCAACCGTTACACCGATGCATCTACCCTGTGCCAGTCATTACACTGGTTACTCATCCACTCAAGAATCCAGTACAAAACTATTACCCTCATCCAGGGCCGGCATCAGCACCCGGCGTACCCGGGTAAGTGCCGGGGCCCTGGCGAGACAGGGGGGCCCATTCAAGGCCGGCGTTAGGGGCAGGCAGCTGCCAGTGCCTAGGACCACCGCTCCCACAGGGGCCCTCAGCTAGCGGCACATCACGCAGCTGCTATGGGGCCCCTGTGAGGCAGGGGTGCAGTGGCGTATCCAGGGGGGCAGCAGGGGCTGTCTAATTATACTCACCTACTCCTGGCGCGGTCCCTGCAGGTCCCCAGCTCCTCAGCTTCTTCCTGTACTGAGCGGTCATATGGTACCGCTCATTACAGTAATGAATATGTGGCTCTACCTCCCATAGGGGTGGAGCTGCATATTCATTACTGTAATGAGCGGTAATGGTGACCGCTCAATACAGTAAGAAGCTGCCGGCGCCGGGAAGCAGGGACTGCACTGCGCCAGGAGCAGGTGAGTATAACGGGGAGGGGATATTCACCTGCTCCTCGTTCCAGCCGCCGCTCCCGTCTTCAGCGTCTTCTGCAGTGACACTGAGGTCAGAGGGCGCGATGACGTGGTTAGTGCGCGCCCTCTGCCTGAACGTCAGTGCAGAAGGTGCTGAAGAAGATGGAGCGGTGGCTGGAATGAGGAGCAGGTGAATATTGAAAGTGACGGGGGCCTGAGCGACGTGATTTTTTTTTTTATCGCAGCAACAGCAAATGGGGCAAGTGTCTATGTGGAGCATCTTATGGGGCCATAACGTTTGTGCAGCACTATAACGGGGCACGTGTCTGTGTACAGCATATTATGGGACCATAACGTTTGTGCAGCACTGTATGTGGCAAGTGTCTGTATGGAGCATCTTATGGGGCCATAACGTTTGTACAGCACTATAACGGGGCACGTGTCTTTATGGGGCATCTTATGGGGCAATAACGTTTGTGCAGCATTATATGGGGCAAGTGTCTGTATAGAGCATCTTATGGGGCAATAACATTTGTGCAGCTCTATATGGGGCAAGTGTCTGTATGGAGCATCTTATGGGGACATAATTAACGTTTGTGCAGCACTATATGGGGCAAATATCTTTATGGAGCATCTTATGGGGCCATAATCAAACGTGTGAACGTTGGGAGGTGAGGAGTGTTTTTTTTTTCTGTAACTAACAGTGAGTACTGGACTATGGGCAATTCTTGGGGGGAGGGGGCTATGCTGTATACTACATGTCTGTGCTATATACTACATGGCTGTTCTATATACTACGTGGGCTGTTATATGCTACGTGGGCTGTGCTATATACTAGATGGCTGTTCTATAAACTACGTGGGCTGCGTTATATACTATGTGGCTGTGCTATATCCTATATGGGCTGTTATATGTTACGTGGGCTGTTATATACTACATGGCTGTGTTATATGCTACGTGGCTGTGCTATATACTACGTGGGCTGTGTTATAAACTACATGGCTGTGTTTATATGCGATCATGAATCGTGGTATGTGTTAAAGGTGGGGCCCATTGAGACTCTTTTGCCCGGGGCCCTCAAAAACCTGGAGCCGGCCGTGCCCTCATCCACAAAGCACTCCATGGCTCAGCTCCACCCTACATCTCTTCCCTGGTCTCAGCCTACCACTCTACCTGTGCCCTCCGTTCTACTAATGACCTGAGGTTAACATCCTCAATAATCAGAACCTCCCACTCCCGTCTCCAAGACTTTTCACGTGCTTCGCCAATTCTTTGGAATGCACTACCCAGGTTAATAAGATTAATCCCCAATCCCCACAGTTTTAGGCGTGCCCTAAAAACGCATTTGTTTGGACTGGCCTACCGCCTCAACGCATTAACCTAACTATCCCTGTGTGACCCATTAAAAAAAAAACCTTAAACCTTAATCAGGTTCCTCACATGATGTTCTCATATATTTCATGCAGTTAATTGCCCTCTGTGTCTGTACTGTTACATATTTAGGCTGTTAACTGGTTCATGCAGTTTTACATGAACACCCGATCCTTACACTATGGCTGGTCCGAACAACGAAAGCAATTGTTACCATCCACCTCTCATGTCTCCCCTTTTTCCTATAGATTGTAAGCTTGTGAGCAGGGCCCTCACTCCTCTTGGTATCTATTTTGAACTGTGATTTTTTTTACGCTGTAATGTCTATTATCTGTTCAAATCCCCTCTATAATTTGTAAAGTGCTGCGTAATATGTTGGCGCTATATAAATAAAATTATAAGTTACGCAAGCGCACTGCCACTCCTCTCAGTCTCTATAAGACTGCTGGATATAGCACCATATACTGCTACTCTGTCACTCCAATAGACTTATGCGGGTCCCTGCAGTCATACCCGGGCAGGTCCCTACAGTCAGATCCATGCAGGTCCATACAGTCAGGCCATTGCAGATCCCTATAGTCAGACCCTCATGGTTTCTTACAGTCAGACCCTTGTGGGTCCTTGCAGTCAGACCCTGGCAGGTCCCTACAATCAGACCTATGCGGATCCCTACAGTCATACCCATGCAGGTCCCTACAGTCAGACCCATACAGGTTCCTACAGTCAGAACCATGCAGGTCCCTACAGTCAGACCCATGCAGGTCCATACAGTCAGACCATTGCGGGTCCCTACAGTCAGACCCTCGTGGGTCCTTGCAGTGAGACCCTGGTAGGTCCCTACAGTCAGACCTATGCAGGTCCCTACAGTCATACCCGTGCAGGTCCCTACAGTCATAGCCGTGCAGGTCCCTACAGTCAGACCCATGCAGGTCCATACAGTCAGACCATTGCAGATCCCTATAGTCAGACCCTCGTGGGTTCTTACAGTCAGACACTCGTGGGTCCTTGCAGTCAGACCCTGGCAGGTCCCTACAGCCAGACCTATGCGGGTCCCTACAGTCATACCCATGCAGGTCCCTACAGTCATACCCATGCAGGTCCCTACCATCAGACCCTTGCAGGTCCCTACAGTCATACCCTTGCAGGTCCCTATAGTCAGACCCTTTCAGATCTCTAAAATTAGACCCTCGCGGATCCCTATAGTCAGACCCTCGTGGATTCTTACAGTCAGACCCTCGTGGGTCCTTGCAGTCAGACCCTTGCAGGTCCCTACAGTCAGACCTATGTGGGTCCCTACAGTCATATACCCGTGCAGGTCCCTACAGTCAGACCCTTGCCGGTCCCTTCAGTCAGACCCTTGCAGGTCCCTACAGTTAGTACCTTGCATGTCCCTACAGTGAGACCCTTGCATGTCCCTACAGTAAGACCCTTGCAGGCCCTTACAGTCAGACCCTTGCAGGTCCAGCAGGGTCTTAGCACCGAATACCCCTTTAGTAAAGTTTTTCTATTCGAATTCTCAGGAAAGTCTATAGATTGATGCAAAGTAAATAAACCCGGTAGAAAAAAAAAGGTCAAATCAGCAATAGGGGGCAATACGTAACATTGGTTAAGAAAAGGGCACCCGTCATCTTATCAGCTGTCAGATTCAATGTTCCCGATTCCCAGCAAATGGACAAGTTCTGATTATTTCACTCAGCATTCGGCTCTGGATTGACTGATTCCTGCTCCTTCACGCCACCAGTTAAAGATGGATGCAAGATTATGTCTGTACAACATTACTTATGCCTCAGTAAGGCAATCAACATGTTAAGAGGCCAGCGCCTGACCTAAGAAACACATTATCTGACAGCCAATGAGAAATACGGAAAGTAATTTGATATAAATGATGTTCAGCCCATTAGTGCTGTGTAACTTATTATAGGTGAAAACATATTTATTTCCATCTCAGTATTCGAGAACATGAAGGATCCGGCAGACGGTTGTGAAGGTCACAGAGGCGGCCGCAAATGTTCAGCCAAACAAGATAGTTTTTTATGTTTTGTTTTAACATACAATATGCCTGGTTATGTGTCATGTAAAGCTGTGTACGGATTATTAATGGTATCCGCTGTGTGGGCAAACTGGCCATGGGTCTAAGGTCATTCTGTTCAAGGGGCACCATAGATTCGTTTTTTGTAGGATTGTATGTGACCTCTATTATTTTTGGATCTGTATACAAAATGATGTATAACTTATACCAACTGCACATATAGCATTATATACAGAAAATACCCATGTTATAGCAGCTGTTCGTATATGATTATATACAGGAGGAGTCAAAGTTATACCCGCTGTACATAGAGAATTATATATAGAAAATACCTAGGTTATAGCAGCTGTACATATATAATTATTTAAAAGATGATATATAACATGCCACTTGTGTGTGTGTGTATATATATATATAATAATATACAGACGATGCACGGGTTATACCAGCTGTACATATCTAATTATATATAGGAGATACCCAGGTGATACCAGCTGTACATATATAATTATACATAGGCGATGCCCAGGTTATACCGGCTGTACATATATAATTATATACAGGAGATGCCCAGGTTATACCAGCTGTACATATATAATTATATACAGGAGATGGTCAGGTTATACCAGCTATGCATACTGTATATAATTATATATAGGAGATACCCAGGTTATGCCAGCTGTACGTATATCATTATATACAGGAGATGCCCTGGTTATGCCAGCTGTACGTATATCATTATATACAGGATATGCCCAGGTTATACCAGCTGTACATATCTAATTATGGTATATACAGGAGATGCCCAGGTTATGCCAGCTGTACGCATATCATTATATACAGGAGATGCCCAGGTTATACCATCTATACATATATAGTTACATACAGGAGATGCCCAGGTTATACCAGCTGTACGTATATCATTATATACAGGAGATGCCCAGGTTATACCAGCTATACATATATAGTTACATACAGGAGATGCCCAGGTTATGCCAGCTGTACGCATATCATTATATACAGGAGATGCCCAGGTTATACCAGCTATACATATATAGTTACATACAGGAGATGCCCAGGTTATACCAGCTGTACGTATATCATTATATACAGGATGCCCTGGTTATACCAGCTATACATATATAGTTATAGACAGGAGATGCCCAGGCTATACCATTAAACTGCATAAACCCATAGAACATGGTTACTTTTAGCTGTTATTAAGACTTCAGGCATGTTACACCATTTTTCTCTCTGTAATCAGCCGATGAATCATTTTCGGAATCGAGTGCCTATCAGTGTCGCATATATATTTCCCTTAAATGTGTTCTGTTCATTTGATTGAAAAATAACCACAACATCTAAATATTACCGGCAGCAGAGTCAGAGCAGAATAGAATAATAACATTAAAAAAAAGCCGCACACAACAACACCATGAGCATAAATTAAAACGAGAGGGTTTTTTTTTTGTTTCTATGTGTTTTTTTGTGTTTTTATTTTAGTGGGAATATTATCCAATTTTAATCAATGTTTCAGGATAGGCTTACAGAAATTCCACCCCCCAAACACGCTAATAAATATAAATCTGTTTCCGATTGCTATCTCTGCCGCACAGGTGCCTGTTTGTTATGAGAGAGGCATGTTCATTAATTTTCAGCTATGAAAAGTGCACAGTGCCATAAATATACAATTCAAAATGTAGCGCTGATAAATGACGGCACAGATTGCTAATGTACTAGACTATGGTGCCGAGCATAAAACACATGCCAAACAGGAGAACATTGGTGAGATGTGAGCTTTTCTAAGTCTGAGTTTAATGTAAGCACGGAAGGCAGTTTTCTCTTTTTTATTGCAATAACTTTCGACATCGATCAGCGCGATATCTACTTAAAATAAATCCCGGCTCTTGTCTGGCAAACACTGTAAACAATTGAATTGTATTCCTGATTTCCAGGGCAGGGTCTCGAAGACGAGAGATGCAAACCATGATGTTTATTCTCTTTATTTATTTTTTTTGCTTTTTGTTTCCTGTCTTTTTTTTATTGACTTTGAACCTTTTATTAAATATTATCATGTTTGTATTTTGAGTCGCCCTCGTTCTCGTCTTTTTGCAATGGACTCGCAGGGTAGTAATGTAGTTTAAGTATGTTGGATTGGTTAGCTTGGGGGGGAGGTGGGGGCGCTCGCACATGATGAAGTCTTGGGAGTTCATTAGAATGCAGCGCTGTTATTTTGCCGTAATGTTGCTCAGACTATTCTTGTCTTTAATCAGTGTTTTTGCTTCTTCATTTTCAGATAAATTTAAATTAATCAAGATCTTTAATAAATGCCATTAACCTACTTGTTCAAATTGAGGTGACTGGAAAGCCGGAGTTCTCGACGCCCGTTCTCAGAACTGCTCTATGGTGGATGTTATGTGTTTGATACGTCTTCCTGTATCAACAAGAGCCTATTGTCAGAATCGTAATAGAGATTGGTGTGTTGTGTATGCAAATAATAATGTAGGTTATCCATTTGTTAAATACCTCTCAGCTGTAGAGCGGCTTCAATGAGGCATCGGTGGAGGACTCAACCTGCCGACACAGAGTATTGATTTCAGTAGACACCATGTAATGCTTCACTTCTGCTACGGAGGAGCTGTAGGTGGATTAGATGGGGGCTTTATTTTTTGTGCACTGCTCCCAGCTTGGTCTAAAAGTTAAAAAAAAAAATCTATGCTCACCGATCCCCTGCTGATCCTCCATAAGGTTTGCAGCCATTTTCCTTGCTTTTGGCTTGTCACGGCTCTTGATTGTGACCCAAAAGCAGCATTTACAATAGGATAAGTTTGCTATTATTTTGGGTTCTGGTGGGCATTGTATTGGGCCACATTAGTCTACGTAACAGATGGTCCTTGGGGCAACACTTTCTTATAAATTAGAAGCATGACTTGGGTTAGGGTCATAAGATCTCATCTTACATAACTGTAATCTGCATGTTATAGCTTTTATTGTTTTTTTGTCATGTGGGTGAAGTTTACTTTTTGTAGGTGTTGTGTCTTTTTAGAGCTTATTTTGCATATTGTCTCTTTAAATGCTGAAGAATGATCAAAACGCGTTGTTTGTTGAGACGACAATAAAAGGACATTTATCATAACTCTGCTGGGTGTCCTGGTGATCTTCTGTGTAAGTGGAGTATTTGGATTCGGTGTGGTCAAATTGGCCGGTTCGCTTCGGCAGTTCTTTCGTTTAAGCCAGGACTTTCCAAAATGTCTAAGTCTACATCAATCGTGTTTCCTGCTATGGATAGTCCTTCTTTGTTAGGGTGCTTTCACATTGCACTTAGTGGCCTTGTAAGGGCATACGTCTAACCTTCGCTGCAAAAAGGAATCCAGACATATGTGCCGATGAGGCCATAGACTGTAATGGTGCCAGGAGAGCGAACGTGTGCTCTGTCGTGCATCATTTTTGGGAGTGTACGCCTACAGGAGACAGACACTCAGATGCAGTCTACTATGCCTGAGTGTCCACCTCCAGTAGACATACAGTCCCGAAAATGATGCATGTCAGAGCGTGTTGGCACCATTATAGTCTGACTCCATCGGCACATACATCAGATCCCGTTTTTAGGGGGGATTATGATGAATACCCCGATGGGATTAACTAACGTGTCTCTAATCGAAGGGCCACTGGACTATAGCTGGTATACGGAGCTGTAAACTGTGAGAGATATCTGCAGCAACTGCCTAATTTCCCTGCAGCGCCATCACAGGGGAAATTAGGCATTACAGAGTTGTCATCAAAATCATAGATACCCTCTTTGTAGCCACTGTTTTATACTGGCTGATAGAGGAGGGTACTAGATTTCCTCTTATAACTCAGAATTTTCTAATATTTAAAAACAAATTTATTCAATCAGGTCCTGGTTATATACCGATGACATTACCGACTATGGAGTCAGTTCTTCATTGGATTAGTTAATACTGAAGACTATGTACTATTAGGAGAATATTTTTGGGTGCAGTTTGGTGGACACAGTAACCATGCATAATTCAGGTCTGCTCCTCTTATCCTTTTGGAATCTCAAGACCCTCAGCCAGGCATCAACATGCGAGGGGTAGATTGTCCTCATTACTAGATGAGAAGTTGTATTCCTGGTATGAACCGGGTGGTTCTCATGAATGAAAATGTAATAGGATTAGACCAAACTCAAGGATAAATTAGTTGAGTTTTTTTTTTATAAGATTAAATAAAAACATTCAAGGTGGATGAAGGCCGGCAGTGAGGATGGCCAACCAGTAACCACAATATTGCCAATCATTGACTAAATTCACAACTACTGAATGAGAGAACAAGAAGTTAGCATTTCTCTGGACCCCGTGTCCTAAGGATAGTTTGTTCTTCTGACCCAGACTCTGCACCCTCGTAGGCTGTTGAGTTCAGGTTAGGATGATCACGGCC